>NW_026695202.1:4226250-5635000 GCF_021218885.2 Marmota monax
TGGATTCCATCCCCAGCATCACAAAAAGTAAATTAGTAAAAATATTTAGGCCTGGGGATAGAGCTCCATTGGTAGAGTGCTTACTTCGAATGCACAAGGCCCTGGGTTCAATCCCAGCACCACACACACACACACACACACACACACACACACACACAAGCTCATTCTATACAACCAGAGGTATGAGAAATTGTGCTCTATATGTGTAATATGAATTGTAATGCATTCCACTGTCATAAACTTTAAAAAATTAATAAAAAAGATTTTACACTCCAGGACCTATATTGAAACATGTTCCTCTTGAATGAACTATTCTCATAAATGATGTTCCTAGAATATTCTTTCTAAATATGTTCAGATATCAAAAAATGAAGCCCAGAGACCTTCTCAGGAGGTACTTGTGCATTGCTATGACAAAACACCGGAGACAGGGTAATTTGCAAAGAGAAGAGTTTTAGTTACCTCATAGTTCTGAGGACAGGGAAATTCCAAGTCTGGTGATTGTGTCTGGCAAGGGCCTCTTGCTGTGTCGTAACATGGCAGACAGCATCACAGAGCACAAGAGTGGCAAGAAGGCACATGCAGAAGACAGAGGGGAGAAGGGAGCCAGATACTTTATAACAACCTCTCTCATCAGAACTATTCCAGTCTCGGGAGGAACATTAGTCCCTCTTTAAGGCCCACCCTCCAACACCACTGTACTGGCAACCAAATTTCAACATGCCTTTTAGCAGGGACAAAACCACATCTAAACCATAGCAGACTCCACTGTAAGCCAGGCAAGGAATCCACTTGCTGTTCTGAGGACCTGGAAAATAATCCCAACCTCAACCAAGATCTCAGCACCAAAAGCAGCAAAAAGCATTAACTATGCAACCAAATAGGCTTGGGCTGAGTCCTAGCTTTGCCACTGAGACTTCACATCTCTGCTGTTTCCCCGTCAGTAACAGGGCAACAGTAACTGTAAGGAGGCACTACTAGAATCCCTGTCCTACAGAAGAAAGCTGAGACACAAAGAGTGAAGCAGTTTTCCCTAGATGGAGCAACTAGAAAATAGCAGAGTTTAAATATGAACCCTGATGTCCAGCCCCTTCCTGCTCATAATGGCCGCGCTCCATTGCCTGCAATACTGACACTGAACTTCTTCTTTATCCTCTGCTAATGGGAACTTGGACATGTTACTTAATCCCCTAAAACTTCAGTTGCCTCAAGAGAAAAGAGGGCTTTGTTATTGCAGATCTCACAAGGATGGTGTGGGGAGTTATAGAAGAGAAAGCTACGGGATTAACAGAGACCCTGAGCAGTCGTGGCCAGTGATGGAGCCTGTAGTCATCTCGGTGTGATATTGATTGCGCTGTTAGCATCACGGCACTCATGGCACTCATAATTATTTGTTTTAATGTCTGTGATTTCCTTGAACTACATGTTCCGTGAAGATAGACACAGGCTCTTTCTTATTTGCATCTGCAACCTAACACCAGTAGAATACTCTCAGGGACATATTCTGCTTTCTATATTATTTGTGGATGAATCAATAAATGGCTTTAATATTCCCTCTGTCTTGGATGGCTGTAAGGACTAAATGAGATAACGTATGCAAAACAGCGAGCACAATGTTTGGCTGGAGAATTCGATCCAATTAATGTTAGTTCTTTCCTTTTGTGCAACAGAACACATTATCTGAGGCAAACTCTCTGGAACCACTTGGCCCAGAGAGTAATAGACAGGATGCTTGGACTTCTCTGAGTAACACAAACATCCTAAGCAGAACCCATGGGCCTTGTGATCTGGGCACGTGAGCTTCAGAGGAGCCAAAGCTGGAATCTACCTTGGTGGGCAGCACAGGCTGAGGGCATGTTTGGAAGTCTCAAGAGCAGACGAGGGAAGGCACTCGATGTACTGATGGATTAAAGCTACTAATTAGGTCCATGCATGGTATGAACGCTGACAGCTCCTACGTACTGGGGTAACAGGGACAAGTTTGGCAGAGACTAGCAAAACCACAGCCAATCCATCCATAAGTCCATGTGCTGCATCTATAAAGAGAGGTTTCAACCTGGTACATTTGGAAACAAACTGCCAACGGCATTCGGAAACTCCAAGCAGAAATAGTTGTTCAGAAACTCTAGGTGCAAGCATCAAGGACAGGTGAGCAAAACTGTCTTCTTCTGGCTTGAAAGCATTCGGAATGTAGGTGAAGTCAAGGCAAGGGGCAGCAGGAAAAACTGGACACCCGACAGGCTTCCCCCACCCCCGGTCTTTGTTCTACCGCCTGTGACCTGGGACAAATCAAGAGACACTTCTGAGTTTCCATTTCTTCATCTGCAAAATAGAAAATATCTACTTGGCACAGGCAGGGAGGGACTGGCGAACATCAGGTGCCCTCTCATCACCAGCATCACCACCACCACCTAAAGCTGGCTGCTTTCATTAGATGGCCCCTGCCAGCAGCAACCAGCACCTTCCTGTCTTCTTGCCTGAGTGGCTCTGGTGGTTGGGTTCTGGTGCGGTGCTGTGAGTCACTGTCTATTCATAGAGCTTCTCAGGGCTTGCAGTAGGGTAAGAGGCAAATAAGGACTCTGAGAAGGAAAGGAACTGAATCATCCTCAACTAAGATAAGTCTCCCCATTAAAAATAAATGAATGAAAATACCACTGGCTGAGTTGGGGGAGGAGGGTGGAGATGAGAGTTGTACCATGGACCCAGGAAGCAGGGAGAAAGCCCAATCTAAGCGAAAGGGGAAATGGGAAGTGTGTTAGAAGAGCTCACTGAAGGCCAGCAACGGCGCAAAGCAACAGAGAGGCATCTGAGTCATGGTGTACCACCAATCCAGCAGCTCTCTCTCTCCTGGGCCTGCTCTCCAGACTGAGTAACGAAAGGCCACGCTGTGACAAGGCAGCGCCAGTGAGGGCAGGATAATTCACGACCGACACTCTGAAGAGTCTCAGCAGGCCAAGTAACAGGTCCCAGAGGAGGTGGGGAGGAAGCCTGGGCTGGACGCAGGGGCTTACAGCGCAACAGGGGTCTTGGGCTCCCTGGCTCCCTCCCCCACCCAGCCCCTGGGTGGGACAGTGAACATGGGCTCCCGTGAACATGAGCCAGTCTCCAGACGAGCCTTTCCAACCCCTGAAAATCATGATATCTACAGCTCCCGGTATATTAGCAAAATCGTCACCCAATTACACGGGGTCATGTTGTGACTCTGTGTTTTCGTTGTTGCTGTTCGAATCTGTTTATTTTTGCCTACAATTATACTAATCTTTGTCTGATCCCCCCACCCCCATAATGCTGTCTCTCAGTATAGTCCAAAGAGAGTTTAGTCCCTCAGCCCCTCCTTTAAAAAAAAAAAACATTCAAGTATGACAAGAAAACATGTTAAGACAAATTTTTACTACACAAGGTGTTAATGGCATGTTGTGTGTGTATATATGAGTATAGGGAATTTTTTCCTTCTTTAAAAATTATGTTAGCCAAGCTATAGAAAAAGGCAAGCAATTACACTTAATTTACATTTTGAAATTGATCATCCTTTCCTTTCTGTGAATTTTAAAGCTTACATAAGGAAAGCACAGTATTCGTCTGTTTAGTATTGGCCTCAAAACAAAATCAAATTTAATTTTTTAAAGGTAGGCTTGATACATTTCATTTAAATAAAGTTTATAAATTATACTAATGGGTGTTACTTACAGCATGAAAATGTATTGACACTGTTGAATAGTGAAGCTACTGTAATCATAAACCAAAGCAAAATAGATTTAAAAAACAGTCTAAGATAATTTATACAGAACTTTGAAAAAACATTTTCTTTTTTTTTTTTTAATTTTCTAGTTGTAAATGGACACAATATCTTTTTATGTGATGCTGAGGATTGAACCCAGTGCCTCACATGTAGGAGGCAAGCGCTTTACCACTGAGCTAAGCCCCAGCCATGAAGAATCATTTTTCTTACTGACATGAGAAGTCTCAACTGGAGGCCTAGCAGTTTCAAAATAAAAACAGACGTGTTGGTTTCTTGAGTTCTCATAGGCCTGTGTGTACATCAAAAATGTTATTTGTGAAATAAAAAAAAACAAAATTGACCTTTTTAATATGAGATCTATACCTTTATTCCTTTCCTCCCCTTTCTTTCTTTCCTTTTCTGCTCGTGCAAATACTCAATTCTTGGTCACATCTAAAATAAACACACAGACTTTACTTCCAACTGAAGTGAGATGATTTCTGCCCTTGCACTTGATGCGTGCTCTTGATGCAGGCACACGCGTTGAAAGGGAGGGAATTGCTATAACGAGGGTCCTGCAGAGCTGAGTGGTCTTCAGCAAGACCTGAGACTGGCCACTATCTATAGCCTCCCTCAAGCTCAAGCAGCTATGGAACTATTTAAAGATTACCTTCTGCAACACCTTCTCCAACCCCGCCCCAAGAATCTTGTCCCTTGAAGTCAAAACTCTGAAAGCCTTGCAGAGATGCACCCCCTGATCCATGCAATGACAAACATCTTCAAGATAGGCTCGTTTTCATAGCCATTTCTCACCTTCAAAGGTCTCAGTAAATCTGCCTGAATATCTTCTTAAAAGTACTTTTGTAGTTGATCTTTCTGCTCCAACACCTGTTAAGAACTTTCCTTCGGCTAAGCCACCCAAATCTCTTTACATAGCAGGAGATTTTATGTGATCTTTGTTCAGCTTTCACTTTTTTTTTTTTTTTTTAACATTCTCTAGTAAATTGCTCTTGGATTTTTAAGTTCACTGTTCTGGTAACATTATCAGGATTCACATTCTCTCCACAAGGGTTTACCACCAGTACCTTTCTGGAAAAAAATTAAAAAGTCTTATATTATGATAATGGCAGAATTTTTTTTTTTTTAAAAGAGAAGTTAGAGTGCTGATGGAGTCAAACACCAATGAGCCACTTCCTATATAGATGCTAATATAGCTCCTCCAGGAAGTCTTTTGAGTTTCTAAACAAAGACAAAGATAAAACACTACTTAGTTTACTTGTTTGGGACTTTTATTTTTTTTTTTTTTTTTTTTTGGGGGGGGGGGTATCAGGAAAGGTTTTCTTTAATTTCACCACCACTTACAAATAACACCACCTCATGGCGTTCACCGGTGCAATCTGCTGATCAGCCGGCTGGATAGAGAAGTTATTGTTCTTCAGCTTATTACACACACCTCAGGTGTCCTGCCATCCATACTGACTCATCACACCACTCGAAAGTAGGTCTTGTTTCTCCGCCTCCATCTAATTTTAATTTCACTAGCCCAGTTAGATTTTCACCATGGTGAGACCTATCCTTGGAGGGCAGCAGGGAGCCTAAGTTCTACTACCAATGAATGAGTGCTCACCAATGGACACTTCAAAATCACCAGCACCTGTCCCTGTCAAATGACCGGGATTTGTAATTAAAAAGTCACATTTTGCCATTTGAAATTAAAAAGTCACTGCTTTTGTGAGTGGTCCGCCGCAGACCACCAGATAAACCCATTGATGGATAGCTTTCATCATTAAAAGGGACTTTCTAGTTGGCCCTCCATATCCACTGGTCCCCTCATCCTAATTCAACCTATTGTGGGGGAGAAAAATGGAAAAACTAATTGTGTCTGTACTGAACATGTAAAGACATTTTTCTTGTCATTATTTTCTAAGCAATACAGTATAATAACTATTTACATTATCATTTACATTGCATTCAGAATTATAAGTCATCTAGAGATAATCTAAAAGATACTAGAGTATGTGCTTTAGATTCTATGCAAATGTTATGCTAGTTTTATTGGTTCTTTTTAGTTATACATGACAGTAGAATCTGTTTTGATATAATTATAAAAGCATGGAATACATCTTATTCTAATTAGGAACTCATTCTTGTGGATGTACATGATGGTGGTGTACACTGCAGTGTATTCATATTTATGCATAGGAAAATTATGTCAGATTCATTCCACTGTCTTCCCCTTTCCTATCCCTCTCCCTTGCCTTCATTCCCCTTTGTCTAATCTACTGAACTTCTATTCTTCCCCTCCCCACTTAATGTGGGTTAGCTTCCACATATCAGCAAAAACATTTGACCTTTGGTTTATTGGGATTGGCTTATTTCACTTAGCATGATAGACTCCAGATCCATCCATTTACTGGCAAATATCGTAGTCATTTTTCTTAATGGCTAAGTAATACTCCATTGTGTATTTATACCCACATTTTCTTTATCTATTCATCTGTTGAAGGGCACCTAGATTAGCTCCATAGCTTAGCAACTGTGAATTGTGCTGCATTATTGGTGTATGCTGATTTTAAATCTTTTGGATATATAACAAGGAGTGGGATACTTGGGTCAAATGGTGGTTCTGTCCCTAGTTTTTTGAGAACACTCCATACTGCTTTCCATAGTGGTTGCACCAATTTGCAGTCCCACAAACAGTATATGAACATACATTTTTCTCCACATCCTCACCAACATTTATTGTTATCTGTATTCTGGATAATTTCTATTCTGACTGGAGTGAAATGCAATCTCAGTGTAGTTTTAATATTCATTTCTCTAATTTCTAGAGATATTGGAATTTTTTCATATATTAATTGAGCATATGTACTTCTTCTGTGAAGTGCTTGTTCATTTCCTATGCCCATTTATTGATTGGGTTATTCGGGGTTTTTTGGTGTTACGTTTTTTTGAGTTCTTTGTTCATCCCAGAGATTAATACTCTATCTGAGATGCAGGTGGCAAAGATCTTCTCCCATTCTGTAGACTCTCTCTGTATGTTCTTGATTGTTCCATTTGCTGTGAAGAAGCTTTTTAGTTTGATGCCATCCTATTAATTATTTTTTTTTTATTTTTTACTTTTCTTCTTGCCCTTTAGATGTCTTGTTAAGGAGGTCGGTTCTCAAGCTGACATGTTATGAGGGACTTAAGCATCCAGGATTTTGGTATAAGAGAGACACCCTGGAACCAATCCCCATGGTTACAGAGGGATGACTATATGTGATAAAGGTGGCTTCTCAAATCACTGGAGCAAAAATAGACTTTTTAGCAAACGGTGCCGGACAAGTTCGTAGTCAAGAAGTTGGTCTTGCAGAAGCAAGTTTGGAGGATCTTCACATGCTGGGAAGAGCTGCCGGCAGGTGCTGACATCAAGGAGAGGGCTTCCGAAGTTGGCACTCCTGGTGCCAGAGGAGGATGCAGGCTGGAGCCGGTTGTTGGTGTGCTTGACAGGAACAGCCAGAAATAGGGAGAAGTCTTTTTTCTCTTCCTTCCACCTTCCACTCTCCCTCTATGAAGCCAGCTGGTGAAGGAGAAAATATAGCTTGCAAAGCCCTGGTACTAACATCACAGCGCCAAATATAAGAAGGTAGGTGTAGAGCTGAGCTAACTGCCGGCACAAAGGTGAAAGGTTGAGAATTTGGTGAGCACACTTTATTCTATTACTGTATTGAGAGGAAGGAGCAAAATAAATAAATAAATAAAGACACAGGCCTGGTTGAGAATATTACATGCTCAGTTTTCTTCATTGTAAATCAAACCAGTGTCTAACAAGGATGAGTCAAAAATAGCACGAGTATAACACTTAGTAAAAAACAAGATGAAACAGCCAATTAGGGAAGGGGGGGGCAGGCAGACAGGAGTGGAGAAGGGGTTCACTTTGTTAAGACATTTAAGCTATTTTGCTTTCTAAATAATGGACAAAAAGTTAAAATTTAAATAAAACATACCAGTGAAGAGGGAAAGATTATGGTTCTAGCACCCTGGCATTTGTAGCAAGGATTAAATTCAATATCATGAGGTAATTGCACACTTGGAAAAGGAAAGGGACAACTATCATTTTAATAATACAAACTAATTCCTGAAAGCAAAAATGGCTTGACCTTGTGAAACGTGGATTTTTCTGTTTCCTGACAAGCCCCTGTAACCCTTGGACTCTCTAAAGCGAGGTGTGTCTTCTGCATCCTGTGGGATGACTGGCCGATGGGGGCCCCTCTGTGACTCTAGGATGGGAGCTGGTCACAGGAGACTCTTCAGCTCAACCCCCCAACCTCCACCTGTTCTGCCATCTGTGAGCCAACCAAACCCATTCCCTTTGGATTTTTGCTAGAAACTTCATTATATGAACATGTATTCCAAAAGGTGGCCTGCAGACAGTTGAGCAGGTAGAGGTTCCTGGGAGGTGGGGAGACCCGTTCCATGTGCTTTGCTGTGTGCCTCGCTTCTACCTGGCTGTTCTTCTTTACCCTTGTGACATCCCTTATAATAAGTGAGTAAGCACACCAAGCAAAAGTATTTCCCCAACTTCTGTAAGCCACTCTAGCAAATTAGTCTAACCTCAAGAGGGGTCATGAGAACACTGATTTATAGCTGGTGGGTCAGAAATATAGGTGACAACTGGAATCCGAAATGAGAGGCCGTCTTGTGGCACTAAACCCTCCATCTGTGGGCTCTGGTTCTACCTCAAGGTAGATAGCATCCGAATTAAATAGAATTAGAGGTCACCCAACTGGTCTTCACTCGGGAACTGATTACTTGGTTCATAGGGAAAAAACTGCCATGCCTCTGATGTTCAGAATATTGTATTAATGAAGGGTACAGAGTAGGAAAAACACTTTGGTGTTTTGTTTTGTTTTCCCTATCTCTAAGAAATGGAGAATTCTTTTTGTTGTTAAATCATGTAAGAAGTAGGCAGGAAATTAGATTGTGGGCTCCATGAGGGCAGATTGAGTATCTATGTATTCATCAATTAAATCCATACTTTATGAACCAGTAGGTGAAAGAAAGATTGAAAAGAAGATCTGATGATAGATAGAGCATCCAGGCACACCTGTATTAATTACCAGGAATCCTGGGGGCTCAGTAAGTATAAATAACATCCATCCTGCCCTAGAGTTGCTCAAGGCTCAGGTTTCAATCAGATGATCAGATAATGACAGTGCCATGTGGTTAGGACATTTCAAAAACAGGACCTAAAACTATGGATCACAGAAGCTGGAGAAGGTGACTCTCCCTGGCAGTAGCTGAATGAGAGGTTGAGGTTGAAGGGTCATGGTTGTTCTGAGCCTTCAAGGATGACCAAGGGTTTACTAGGCAAAGAAACAGAAGAAAGAGAGTAGAAGAGGACAGACAGAGGCAACCAGGCCGACCATGGCCAACAGAGCATCCCAATGCCCTTGGCGATGAACTATAGGTGTGATGGCCCCTAAGACTAGGGAGGGAGGTGGACACCATGGTGAGTCCATTGGACAAGTGCTATGCATGCTAGAGACGAAAGGACAAAGTCATTGGATCTCCCTCTTTAAGGAACTGGGGAGAAAACAGACAGCAAAATCCTCTAGACTTGATTTTTAAGAAAGACTATTCTGATGGAGAAATTACCTAGAGCAAGAAAGAACTGGCATGATGCATCAGAAAGAGCAATCATAACAATAATGCATATGGCACAACTTACAGTGCCCCCAGCTCAGAGCTTGGGCTCTGTCTACATGGCCTCATTTCATCCTGAATATCACTCCGTGAGGCGGGACTATTTATCTCAGTTGTATAAACAGGATGCTGAGAAATAAGAGACTGGGTTTTCATATAAGAAGGAAGGTGTTCCCTACCTGGGGAGCTTCTGAGTTGTTTTCTACCTGGGCAGGAACCATCAGTACATGAGACTGGCCTCAAGCCAGCAGGTGTGCTCACCTGGCAGAACAGGAAGTGTTTGGGCAGGAATGTGGGCAGCTCCCAACAAGTGCAGAATGACATTAGTTGAGAAGGAAGTAGGGCTGATGCCTAAATTTGGTCATTAAAGAGAAGTTCAGGAGCACGGTGTCCTGACATCCCGTCCTCCCAAGGTGTCGTCCTTCCCAGCTGCGGGTGACTTCATCTCTCCATTTAGAGTGGTTCGTCATGCCTCTCTCTAAGTTACCTGTTATTACCCTGGGCTGATCCATGGCATACGCATGCTCAATAACTTATTTTCTCCTTTCCCCTGGAATTCCTTCCTTTTGACTCCATATAACCACTTTCATTTAATGAACCCAAACAAGGGCCTCCTTCCAACTTCAATAATGGCTCCATCCATCCAGCGATTAGCTAAGAAAACGGTCTTCTCCTTCTCCACACTTAGTCACCAAGTCCTGTTTTGGCCCTAATTCTTGATACTTTCTCAGTCGTTCTCCCTTCTCATTTGACCACCTCTGACATGCTTGGTCTCTGGAGGGCCTCCTTCTGGTCGTAAAGCCACCAGTCTTCGCCCTGCTAAAGCAGCCCCTTCAGACTCTGCTATGGGTTGGATCCTATCCTCCCCTAAAGGATATTAAAGTCCTAGTCCCCAGTAGGTATAAAAATGGCCATTTGGAAATAGGTATTTATAGACGGTCCACTTCAGGTGAGTTCACTAGGGTGGCCCCTAATCCAACTTGACCGCATCCTTATATATATATATAAAAAAAAAGGCAATTTGGACACAGATACGTACTTCTCTACCATGTGAGCATGAAGGCAGAAATCGAGGTGATTTGCCCACAAGCTAAGGAAAGCCAAAGATTACCATCAAACTACCAGAGGTCAGAGGAGAGATGGAACAGATTCTCCCTTATACCCCTCAGAAAGAACCAACTTGCCGACACCTCCATCTCAGACTCTCCTCCAGGATTCTGAGAAAGGATATTTCTGTTAGCTAAGCCACTCAGCTCGTGATACTTTGTTAGGGTAGCCCTAGCAATCTAGCCAGCTCCTAAGCTTGGCGTGCACCTCTGGCACATCAATCTCTGCTTAAAATCCCCCACAGTGATGAAGATACTAGGGTCTATTTATTGAGCACCTGCTGAGGGCCAGATACTCCACCACCACTGTGTCTAATCCTTATCACATCCTTAAAGAAGACATTGCTAGTCCTCACTTTACAGGTGGAGAAAATGAACCTCTAAAAGGCTGAGTCGCTGGCTTGAGTTCACTTCGGTGGTAAATAGAAAAAGCTGAATTTTGTTCTCGGCCTCTTTGACTCTCAAGCCAAATTAGTATTGTGTGGTCCAGGATAACAAAGCAGAGTCAACTTTTGTAAAGGAGCAGGTAGTCAATATTTTAGGCTCTATGGGACATAAGGCCTCTGCAGGTGACAAACTTCAATGTGGCACATAGGGAGCCATGGATAATATGTAAATGAGTAGGTCCTGGATATGTTTACAGTAACAGGCTGCAGGTCAGATACGGCCCTCTGGTCACAGTTTACCAACTGTGCCCAACAACACTATGTGTAGGTGTAATCTGTGCTTTTTTGTTTTTAAGTAGTTCTAATCAGTTACATATGACAGCAGAAAGCTTTTTCGATTCATTGTACACAAGTGGAGCACAACTTTTCATTTCTCTGGTTGTACATGATGTAGAATCCCACCATATGTGCAATCATTACATGTACCTAGGGTAATGATGTTCGTCTCATTCCACCATCTTTCCTACCTCCATGCCCCCTCCCTTTCCCGCCCTCCCCTTGGCCCAATCAAAGTTCCCCCATTCTCCACACTCCCCCTCCCCCCTTATTGGATCAGCATCCACTTATCAGAGAGAACATTCAGCCTTTGGTTTTTGGGGATTGGCTTACTTTGCTTAGCATGATATTCTCCATCCGTTTACCTGCAAATGCCTTAATCTTCTTGACATGATAATTACTAACACAGTGTGCTCATGTTATGCCAGGATCTGTTCACGTGTTCATTTATTTAAATTCTCATTCCTATTACCCATATTCTAGCCCAGGTCACAGGCATAGTGATGGAGCCCAGATTCGAAGTCGGCCAGTAAGCTCAAAACCCACAGTCTCCCCTGCTGACCACAGGGCCTTCACATAGCACAGGTCCCACGGTGTTCCCTCAAACTCCACCCCATTTCCTCATTTAACACCCTGAACTTCTTCAGTATTTCCACAGCAGGGAGGGGGAGGTGAAGGCAGGGGACTGAGCTGGCCCCGCCTGCCTACCCCAGAGTCACAGACGGGCCACCATGGGGAGTGTGGGTGGAGAGAGGCAGAGGGACCTCCTCCTCCTTCACACAGTTGTTGTGAAAATCGAGGGAGACTAAATGCAGTAACTGAAGCGAAAGTACCAAGAGTACTTGGCAAATGGCCTACGATTGCTTTAAAGACACTTTGATTACTCAATGGAGCCTGAGCTGGTATTGCAGCTACCTGCAATCGCTACCTTCTCCAGGTTTGGGGTTTTTTTTTTTTGTTATTGTTGTTGCTTTGTTGTTGTTTTTGTTTGTTTGTTTACTAATAAAAGCCAATGTTGTTTGGGATGGCTGCTCAAGGCGACCACATGACACAAGTCTGGTCATTGACATGGACAGAAGTCTGCTGGAGATGTCTAGGAAAGTTTTCTTATCCTTCCATTAATAAGTGCACCTTTGCCCCGATTGCTTTCTTCTTGCCAACTGCAAGAAGCCATCTGGCAACCTTCATGTGACCATGGAGATGAACACTCTTCCTCAAAGCTGGTGGAGCAGGAAGATGGAAGGAGCCCGTGGCGCTGTGAAGGCAGAGAGCCCCCCACACCCTGCTTCAAGTGCCCTGCCCCCAAACTTCTGGTTATGGGAGGAAATAATCCCAGTTGGTTAAACTGTAGATTTAAAACTGTAATTTGGGTTTCTGACTCAGGTAGACTTAATGTTAATGGGAAGACCTGGCCAGCAGCAGACCCCTCCTCAGCAAAGAACACCATTTCTAGAACATAATAGATGCTCAGTCAATGTGTGAAGAGTGACTCACATGTCAACGAATGTACTAACCACAGAGGGTTGGGACACTCAGTTATAGAGGGAAGTGGCCCTGGAAAAATGCAACAGTTAGAGCTGCCGCCCTCTTGCCCAGCACTCGCCATGGGCCCTCTACTGTCTTCGTAACCTTCACAGCTCTTGGAAGTTGGTATCGTCATTTCCATGTCACACTGAGTTCACTCGCCCAGAAAGCCACCGTCAGAAATGCTGATGCTGAGACTGGAACCTGATCCGGGTGACCATATTCCTTTTCTCAGGTCAAGTTTCTGACCCAATTAGCCACCCACTGGACACTCGGATCTTGGCTCGGAAATGATGGGAGTAGGTGGGCGAGAGCTCCAGTCCACAACTCTCAGCTCTGGGAGACGGACCTTTTCCTTTGTGTCTGAGTTTCCTCATTTGTAAAAAGGATGGCAACGGCACCTTCTCGTAGGCTTGGGTGAACCCGGCGGGCATGTGTCAGTGGTTAGCAGAAGGCCAGCAATCCTCCAACATCAGCGCCTGCCCGCAGTAGCATCTCCATGGCCCAAACACCTCTGTAAGACTCTTTGACAAGAATGGGGGTTGGTGCTGAGCAGAAGCTCCAGAGGAGGTGTGGGGTGAGCCGGGCGCGGCGTTGGAGCCTCTGGGTGTGTGGATGGGGGTTGTTTTGGTTTAGTCCAGCCTTTCTTTCTTTCTCTTCCCTTTGGAGACTCAGCTCCAACTTCTCCCTCTCTCTGTTGACATCACCTTTAGCGTGCAGATCCCCCACAGATCTCAGAGATACCTTTGAGATTTCTCTTTCTCACTTGAAGTTCTGATAATTCTCCTTAATTCACCTAATGCGTTGCCATTCAAGGCTGGGGGAGCACCCCTTGGAGCCTGGAGGCTCACCCTTAATCCCACGCAGCTGTCAGATAATGCCCCAGGGGCACAGAACAGTGTGCTTCTGTGTGGCTCCCTGCGGGTCCCTCTTAGCACCAGGGAGCAGCCTGGGCGTGGGACAGATCTGAGGCAAGATGAGATGCGGGGGCGGATTTGAGTCTGAGATGCTAATCTGCCCAGTGAAGATTTCCACACAGGCACACGGAGTCCCCAGAGTCGGTTATAGCTCCGAGCAGGTGGGGTGGGTCCTGAGGTGCCAAAGCCACTGGGGCTGCGTGCCTACCCTGACTAGGCAGGAACGGCCAATCCCCACGACACTCCCCACTCCTCGGAGACTTACCGTGAGAAAGAATGGACCAGGAAATCGCTGCCCAAAGCTGGGTCTTCAGAACCAGAGCTCCGCTTCAATGGCAGATCTTAGGCTCATTATGTGACGTGAAATAGATTATCCAACATCTCTGGGATGCTATTTTCTCATCTGCAAAGTGAGAAAATAATAGTGCCCTGCAGGAGTCGGGAGTGCTAAAGAATGTAGTGAAATTTTTAGCACGATGTTTGGAAAATGATTAGTGCTCAATAAATGTCAGCCATGAGGATCGTGTCGGCATCTACAATGTGCCCAATGAAAGCTACCGTAGTTTCTGAACGATCCCGTGAAAGCTGAGGTGGTCTCTGGGAGGGATAACAGATTGAGGTGATAGTTGATGTTTTTTTTTTATTTCTTTAATTTATGTCCCCAATGGCGTTAAGGGGAGCAGGCATGGTGTTGTAAGAAGAGCATATCTAATTCTTAAAGTACGAAATTCATCACTGCCTGCTGCCTCCTCAGCACTGTGTGTGTTTTTCTGAATGAATAAATGATGAGACATGTTCCTGCTTTCAAAGGGCTGTCAATCTAAATGAGAAAACAGCATAAACAGATAAATGTCGTAAGTCACATAAAATTTTAAAGAGTCTACTATAAGTTCTAGCTAAATGTTCACGCGTATGGCAGGGGCCATAATTACTGAGATAATTTCCCAAAGAAAAAGATCCAGGAGGGAAGGACTAGATACTGTGGTTCTATCTGGCTCCCTCCCCAGGGTCTGAAATCACTCAAATTTGAAGCTGATGAGGAATAAGTGGAACTCACATTGCTTTACTATGTACCTTGAACTTGGATACTACTCCAAGTACAGTATCTGTGTTTTCACCTTAAGCCACATAACAAACCTATAGAGCCAGTTCTATTACTCAGTATCTTCAATGCTTTAAGGATGAGCAAGTGGTCCAGAGAAGTAAAGTAACTTATCCCAGGTCACAGAGCCAGTGAGTGACAGAACTAGATTGTGAATTTAGCCAGTGTTGTTCCAAACTCTTATTAGTTATATATAAATGGCCAGACATGCTGCACCCAAAATCCCCAATTCCTCAGGAGCTTTATACAACAGAAGTTTATTACTTGTCACCAGTGTAAGCATTTATAAGCATCCTTCTGCACAAGCATTTAGGAACCCTGTATCTTCCTTCCTTGGACTCCATGATTCTCTTGGACCAAAGAGCTAGCTCTCTTCTGCATCTCTGCTGGAGGATCACGGTGGGAGGTTAAGGCCAGGCCTGGAAGAGGAACCCCTTATTCCCACTAATGTTCAATATTCAGTACAAGGCCATTCCTCAATGCAAGGGACACTGGGAAATGTGGTCCAGGTAGGGCTCCGGGAAGAACAGGGACACTGGTGAGCTCTCACAGTCTCGGCTACACAAGGCAAGACCCACGCCATTCACCCAAGGGCAAAAATGAAAACCACAAATTGAAACCAAAAAACCCTCATGTCCCAAGGCTGACCCTAGGCGGACAGCAATGGAACCTAACATCCAGAGACTGCAGACTGCAAACGAGGTCCGTAGGTACCTGGATGATGAGTCCTCCAGTTGGGATACGGCTGTCTGATATCAGAGAACCCCAGGCCGTGGACTTTGTACCTAAAGCACCACACACAGGGTCTTCCTTCCACCACCAGACTCAAGGCAAGAAACTGTTTCCTTGACTTTCTCAGCTTTGAAAGCCACCTGTGTTTCTCAGCTTGCGGCCTCTTCCTCTGCCTTAGAATTAACTCAGGCTTCGGTATTCAGGACTTACTGGCTGAGTCATGATTGCCAAGTTCCTGTGCTCATTTCCTCCCTCGGTGTTTCTTGAGCACCAAGTGCACCACCCCAATCTCATTTCACCTCCTCTCTGTCTCCTACTGCAACCTTCTTTTAAAGATCTTGAGAGTCCTTCGGCCACATTAGGATACACCAGAGGCATCCTGAAACTCCCCCACCTCGAGATCCTGGACTTAATTACATCTGCAAAGTCCCTTTTGCCATATAAGCCAACATAATTCCAAGTCCCTGGGCTTAAAATGAAGATATCTTTGAGGATCATGATTTGGCCTAAACAGTCATTAAAAAAAAAAAAAAACAGACGCTTTACTTGTGTCAACTACTGTTTCATGACTGCTACTCACAACTGAAGGCAATCCAAGATGATACCACTGCGTACTATGGCCCAGGTGCTGCACTTGGTGCTAGAGATATTTTAACCAGACTCTAACAAGAGTCTATCAAACTGCATGCATCTATGAGTCTATCATGCTGCATTTGCAACTATTTATTTGATTATTTGACTGCGTTGGAAAACTTCAAATTCCAAAAGGCAGGAAACATGTTATCTTACACACTTCTGTCATCTCAACCTGTTATGGTTTGGATACAAGGTGTCCCCCTAATTTCTGCGTTAATGCAGGTACCTGCAGGCAGGTGGGGCATGGTGGATGAGGCAGGTCATCTTCCCTGTGACCCTGTGGCCTCTCTCTCTCTCTTCCTGCTTCCCAGTTGCCATGAGCTGAGCACCACTCCTCTGCTGGACCCTTGCCCATGATGCTCTGCCTCACCACAGGCTGGAGGAATGGGCTCAGCTGACCATGGACTTAACCTCTGAAACCATGAGCCTAAATAAACTTTCCCTCCTCTAAGTTGTTCTTGTCAGGTCTTTGGGTCACCAAGACACAAAGCTAACACACAGTCCCAATCCAGGGCCTGACATGCTGTAGTGCCAAGAAGGTTTGTCGTGCACGTGACGTGAGAACTCAGCAGTCGTGGCTCAGCCACCAAGTCCTAGCTGCAGAACCTGGGGCAGTCCTGAACATCGCTCTTAGGAGTGAGGACCACTGATTAACTGAAGCTCTGCCCCAAAAGACGTTCCATGGAGCGGATACTGGCTGGAGACAAAGGTGGGAGCAGGAAACAAGTTCACAAAGTCCACACATGCCCGCCTCTTAAAGTTTCATAACAAAGAAATCTGTTTACCTCAGCATTCCCCAGACTGATTTGACTACAATATACCTTAATCACTTATGGAACCAGAGTTCCTTGGAACACCCTTTGGGAAGCACTGCTCTACCCTTCTCAGGACTGGTTTGAGAACTAGGGCAGCCCAGGGCCTGCAGGTGGACTCCGTGGCTGATCAAGGTACAAGTGCAGCTGCCACAGGCAGAATCTGCCATTGCATGGGAGGTCTTTGGGGCTGGACTTCCAAGTCCAGGTGGCATTTGTCCCAGCAGTGTTCTCCACTGACCCCAAAGGAGGTCATCTGGTGTGTTCCAAATGGCCCAGCCACAGTCTGGGAAGTGAGAGAAATAGTCTTAAGCAGAACCACCCAAAGGCAATTTTCTGGAATGTTCTTGACTGCAAATGCCGGTTGTGCCCAATCCCAAGCCTGCTGACGGTGTTCCCAGCCATCTCCAGCCCAGTGGCAGCCAGAGCTTAAGGACCCAATCTCCTCTGCAACAGCCCACCTGGATGAGACTCCATCTGCACTGTCAAGAATCCCTGGGTCCCTCGTCTCTTCTGCATTTGGACCTATCTGCTTTAAGAGAGTCACTGCTCCTACCTCCACGATGACATTGACAGGACTCAGGGAAGTCCCCCATCCCCTCCCACCCAGGTCCTAAACCTCTTCTGATCCCACATGTAGATCCAGGGCTTAATTCATTATGGGACATATGTCTGTGAAATGACAAAGATAGATAGGATGTTGAAGATCCCTTCTATAGTTTTCAAATTGAGATCTGCAGAATTCGAGGGGTCCATTAGGGACACCCTGGGGGCTGCTAATCCAGACTTGGGACAGCCCAAGTGGGCTCCACTTTACCCCTTCTGTTTACTAGACTCCACAAATGTGTGCTCTCATCAGTGAAAGAATTCATTTATAGCCCAAACAGAGAGTTGTTTTGATTTTTGCACCACATTTTCTTGGTCATGGTCTTTAGACTAAAATGGAAAAACTACAGACCACAGTAAGAAATTAAGTTCCCAAGGCTGCAGAGCAAGTTGAAGCACACTTGGAAGCGACGCTGAGTCCCCTGTTGCCCAGTAAGGTGGCATTTCCTCTCTGCCACGCTGTTCCTAGCATGGGTAGCACCAGCCCAGAATAAAGCATTTGGGACAAAATCTTTCCATGATAAACTTTTGTTCCAAATTCCCCTAAATCAGTATAATGAGGAGAAGGAATTTATTTTTTGCAGATATACAATGTCACAGAAACTGGACTTTTGGAAATAAGTTTGGATCAGGGTAAGAAGCACCTGTTTAAAGGAAACCCCCAGGGAGTCCAGTCTCTTCTCACCAGATTCTGGGTCATTTTATTTTTCTTTTAGCAACATCCTTGAAATCAAGAAAATGAAATTGTTCTTAATCCTAAGAAGACTTAGAGCAGCCCTGTATATAAATATCCCAAAATAATCCAGCACTACCCACCCCACTGAACCTAAGTGCCTGCAGATTGACTTCTGGACCCAGCTCCTGCCCCCACCACCCTCCCCAGCTCAAACAAATCGAGCAAAAGGTCTTCTTTTGTTTTTCAGAAGATAAAGAGAATAGGCCTCTACAGGAAGTTTAAAACACAGAAATTCCTCAATTTGCCAGTTTGAACATTTGCATCAGAAAAGCTGCATGAAGTTTAAATAGAATAATAGGACTCACTCCTCAGGTTCAATAGAGCATGTTTCTCTCCTGTTCCTTCCTACACCCTTTTGCCTTCACTATCCTCTTTCTTGGAGCCTACATCAACCACCTTCCTTCAGGGAAGAGTGAGCTCTGTGAGACGGGTAGTATAGCCACAATATAAAAACGAGAATTTGAAGCTCAGGAAAGGTTAAGTAACTTGCTCAAGATCACACAGCAAGTGGTGAAGACTGAATTCAGACCTAGGTTTCAGACTCTAGTGCTCATATTTTCTCCACAAGGGGCCTTGGCCTCCCAAATGTGTAATATTAACAGCATTTATTGAAGTCTTGCAATGTGTTGTACACTCTGCCAAGCTATCTTTGAAAATGTGTATTAAAATGAACAGACTTCAGCAAGGACCAGGAGTGGCTGTTGGATTTGTCAATCCCTCTCTGTCCTCCAGTGGAGACAGGAGGAAGAGGAGTTGTCCATCTCTTGGATTTAAAATTGAATAATGTAAGACCCAGGGACTCAGGTAACTAATTGAATAGTCATCTTTAAAATTCAACCCCTTAGCTTTTACAGGGAGAGATGTGATCCCCTTAACTCTTTAGATACTTAGATGTCTCAGCACTGTTGTCTCCTATGCCAGATCGCAAAAATGACAGAGTAACTTTTATACCACCTCCGTATTAAATATGGGTGGCAGCCCTGTCATTACCACACATCTGTGGCAATCAGACAAGCAGTATTCAGGAGAATTCCGGAGTCAGCATCTGTCCTGTGACCCACAGGAGAGGCTTGTCAAACCATGAAGACCCAACACATCTGCTCCCCAGTTAACATGAACCTCATGTCACCGAAACCCAGAGTTTCTGTGTGAACTTGAGCTTGCCCCTGGAATTGCTTTGACTTGTGACTCTTTCAGAGGGTTTTCAAGTTGCAGCCCGTGATCTCAGAGGCAGATATAAACTCTCTTCATTTAACAGGTTGGTTTCAGGAATCACAGATCCCAGCGATTGAAGTGCCCTCCGTGTTTCGTAGGCAAGTATCTGCTTAATCACCACTCAGTTGCCTGAGGAGGGAGTCGGAGCCTGTGTGTGGATTCCAAAAGAATTTGGTTTCCCAGTTGGCAGTAAATATCATAAGTTTCCAACCTGGGCATGTTAAGGCATTTGACATATCACTTTGCAGATCTAAGAGCAAGACAAAGAGTTGTTTTATGCCAAAGAAAAATGGTGGGGAAACCTAAGGACACCCAAAGTTCTCTCCTCTAAAAATATTCCACCACTTCTCCCTCACCTCCAATTCTGTCTTCACTCCTGCCCCACCTCCCCAAAGGCATTCATACCCACCATGGCCATCAAGGTTGCCAACATGTCACCGTGTCTGTCATTAAGAAATCATGACCAAACTTGCCAGAGCAAGTGATGGACGCTCAAGTCAAGGTGAATAAGCACAAGAGGGAATTCATTAGATCACGCAAAAAAAAAAAAAAAATCGCAAAGTAATCAGGAATCTCAATTCTCCCTCTCTCTGTCCCTTCTTCTCACCTTTGTGCTAAGTTCATTTCCAAAAAGGCTCCCTCTCTATAGTAGCCAAATTGGTCATTGGGACTGTCAGCTCCAGATTAATGGTTCTGCATAAGCAACGGTGGGAGAACACAGCCCCTCAGCTGTATCTGAGGGGGATGGTTCCAGGACCCTGCGTGGATACCAAAATCTGCAGATATTCAATTGCCTTATATAAATGGTGTGTAATCTGCAGATAGCCTAGGTACATCTTCCTGTGTACTTGAAATCATCTCCATAATTACTTATAATACCTAATAGAATGTTATAGTTAAGTAAATAACTGTTAAGCTTCATTGTTCCTAAACACAGAAAAAAGTCTATACATGTTCAGTACACACACAATTTTTTCCCAAATATGTTTGATCTATAGTTAGTTGAATCTGCAGATGCAGAGATCCAACTGTACAAGTTTTTCACTCAAAAGCCCCAGAGCAAAAGTCCCGGCAAGGTCTCAGCTTGTGTAAAATACTTTTCCTTCAACCAATCGCCATAACTGGACCGGGGGTAGGGTAGTGTTGGTTTCAACAAAACTAAAAGGAACTGTTTCCACAAAGGAAAGATAGATTCTGTCACCAAAGGGAGGGGAGAAGATTGGCAGGAAAGCAAAGGTAACACATGCCCAAATAGACTTTGTTCTAAGACCTTACATCTCTCTGAGTTCCTTCAGGTTTGCTTAGAAACTGGAGTAAAACACAATTTCAAGAACATCAGTGGGTCTCGGGCAGTAAGAGCTGTGGCCTGGTAGGTCAGGAGAAACAAGGAAGCTCAACTGTTGGTTCTAACTCAAACTCATCTTGGATAAGTCTTTTCTCTGCCTGGGCCACTCAGTTTTGTTCATGAGCAGGGCCTGAATGATTGTCCTTACCCCATGCCCTTGATATCATGAAGCTTCACAATCACCCTGTAATCCAACCCAACATGAAATATTAGAAATACATTTGCAGCTGGGCACAGTGGCACACACCTGTAATTCCAGTGGCTCAGGAGGCTGAAGCAGGAGGATCGTGAGTTCAAAGCCAGCCTCAGCAACTTTGTGAGGCTCTAAGAAATTCAGCAAGATCCTGTCTCTAAATAAAATTTAAAAAGAACTGAGGATGTAGCTCAATAACTAAGTGCCCCTGGGTTCAACCATGGTACCAAACATATTTCCTTACTGTCTTCTCAAACACACCCAGATATGAACATTTTAGCAGCTCAAAACCAATGCCAGTATCCTTGCTCACAGTCTTCTATTAAAAAATATGGGCTTCTAAGCTAAAAAGCGTTCGTCACCTCTTAGAACCAATAAAACTATGTTCTTTTTCAAAGAACTTCACACACACACACACACACACACACACACACACACACTCCATAAACCTTTACAATTTGGGAAGTTGGTCATTATGCAGAAAAGTTATTCCTATTGAAGAAGATGACCTCAAACTCTTAACTAAAACCTTTGGTTTTATAAGTCTTTCCATTGGCCAAGGAGTGTCACATCCTTCCTCTCTGTCATCTACATCCGCAGGAAAACCGCTTTGGTCATGGAACTCTAGATGAACACCTCGATCTATTTGGTGGCAGCTTTAGCCAAATTACAAGAGTGGAACCTGCACTTCATACTCACTAGGATACTGTGATTTTTTACTACAGCATTATGATTATACATAGTACTCAGTTTTATTTTGACAAAATAACACATGCAGGGAATTTGATTCAGTCCCCATTCCCCTTCTTTACCTTCCCTTCTCCCTCCCCCATTCTTCCTCTCTACTCTATTAATCTTCCTTTCATTCCTTTATTTACTTTGATTAGTATTTTCTGTATATACATAGGGTGAAATTCCCTTTGGTACCTTTATATCTGCACATAACACGATTTTGCTAAATTCGCTCCATTTTTCTTCCCCGTCCCCTCCCTCCCTCCCTCCTTTCTCCTTCTGCTCCACTGATCGCCCTGCATGTTGATGATGCCCGATCTCCTCCCCTGCTGCCTTTTCCCCTTATTTTGCTCAAGCTTCTACATATGATGGAAACATTTGACTCTTGATTTTCTGAGCCAGACTTATTTCACTTAGCACGATGATCTTCATTTTCATCCATTTACCAGCAAATGCCATTATTTTATTCTTCTTTATGGCCGAGTAGATCTCCACTGTGTACATACACCACATTTTCTTGATCCACTCACCTATTAATGGCCATCTGGGTTGATTCCATAACTTGGCTATTGTGAACTGTGCTGCTATAAATATTGGAATGGCTGTATCACTATAGTAGCCTGATTTTAGTTCTTTTGGATAAATATCAAGGAGAGGGACAGCTGGGTCATTGGGTATTTCCATTCCTAGTTCTTTGAGGAGTCTCCACACTGCTTTCCCTAGTGGTTGCACTAATTTGCATTCCTACCAGCAACATGAGTTTACCTTTTCCCCTGAATCCTCACCACCATTTATTATTATTTGTGTTCTTGATAATTGCCATTCTGACCAGAGTGAGAGGAAATCTTAGTGTGCTTTTGATTTGCATTTCCCTGGTTGCTAGAAATTTTGAACATTTTTTCACATATTTGTTGCCCATTTGTAATTTTTCTTTTGAAAATTTTCTATTTAGTTCTTTTGTCCATTTATTGATTGGGTTGTTTGGAGGTTTTTTGTTTGGGGTTTATTTGTTTGGCATTGAGTTTTTTGAGTTCTTTATGTATTCTGTGTACTAATCCCCTGTCAGAGGAGTAGCTGGCAAAGAATTTTCCCATTTCATGGACTGTCTCTTTACCGTTAATCATTCCCTGTGTAGAAGCTTTATAATTTGATGACATCCTACTTGTTCTTGGTTTTATTTCTTGAATATTGATGAAGTGCTGATCCTATGTTTTCTTCTAGCAGTTCTAAGGTTTCTAGTCTAATTCCTAAGTCTTCAATCCATTTTTATTTGACTTTTGTTCAGGATGAAAGACAGGGATCTAAATTTATTCTTGTATATATGGATATTCAGCTTTCCCAGAAACATTTGTTAAGAAGGTTGTCTTTTCTCTAACTTGTATTTTTTGGCTCCTTTATCAAGTATCAGATGGCTGTAAGTATGTGGGTTTCTCTCTTCATTATTTTGATGGCAGTACCATGCTGTTTTTGCTATTATAGCTCTGTAGTATAATTTGAGATCAGGTATTGTGATGCCTCCTGCGTTTTGTTTTTCTTGTTCAGAATTGCTTTGGCTTAAAAAAAAAGATCATATCAAATGTATGTATCATTGCTGGTGGTGATGCAAAATGGTGAAGCCACTTTGAAAATCAGTCTGGCAGTTCCCTAAAATGTCAATCATAGAATTATCCTATCACCCTACAATTTTACTCTTAGGTGTATACCTAAGAGAAGTGAAAACACATCTCCACACAGAAGCTCCTACATGAATGTTCAGAGAAGCATTATTCACAATAGTCAAATGCCCATCAATTGATGAATGGGTAAATAAAAATGGTAATCCATACAATTGAATATTATTAGGTCATTAAAAGGAATAAAGTATTGATAGTACAACATGAGAACTTTGAAAACATTATGTTAAGTGAAAGAAACAAGTCACAAAAGATCATTCATACAAATTGTCCAGAATAGGTAGATCTATAATGAGTGATTGCTAGGGGTTGGTGGGAAGGTGTAAATGGGGAGTAAATGCTGATGGGGTTGGGGGGAGGACAGAAAAGGGGTGACGGATATGTCTAAAATTTTTTATGTTGATGGTAGCACAAAACTATCTGTGAGTGTAATGAAAACTATTCAACTTCACACTTTCAGCGAGCGTGTTATATCCATCTGACTTATGGCTTAAGAAAGTTATTTTAAAGAAAAAAAGTACAGTGCTTAGGATCAGATTGACAAGCAAATCAATATTGTTGATCAACCACATTTAATTACTTGGATGGCATATGTCACCTTTCCTGCAAGATACCTCTTATTTTCCCTTCTGAAACACAACTGCTTGCTATGATACTGTTCCAGAAGAACCAAATGCACACCATTTCTTAATTTGTAGGTTTCATGTGAAGGACCCTTCATTACCTCCATCCCTCCCAATGCACTATCAGGTAAGCCAATCAGCACACACTACTCCCTGGGCGACAGTGATTGGTCCAGAGATAAACACAAGTGACACCCTTGCTGACAGGATTGGCTGAAAGATAAGCCTATGGCTCCAATTAGACCAATCAGAGCTAATGAGACTCAAGGCCAGTACTTTCATTTGAACTGTTGGGGATCCCAAGTATTTTCTGTAGCCGCGACAAATCTGAATGGATGTGGACTGGGAACAATTAGGATCTCCTTGCAGGTGTGAAGGAAAAAGCAGGCCGAGCGCAAAGCAACCTAGAAATAAGTCCTGGCTACATGTTATTTGAGCCCTCGTTTCTACTGTACCTGCAACTAGATCTTTCCTTTGTATTTTCTCATTATAGAAACTATTCATTTTCCTTTTCTGCATAAATCAAAATGAGTTGGGTTTTCTCTCTCTTGTAACAAAAGGAATCCTAAGTTAAAGAACCGGGGAAGGCCTTTTCTAAGCACTGTCTGGAGAAATGTGCAGCACAACTGGCTAGAAAAGTCTATCTTTGGGGCTGGGGATGTGGCTCAAGCGGTAGCGCGCTCGCCTGGCATGCGTGTGGCCCGGGTTCGATCCTCAGCACCACATACAAAGAAAGATGTTGTGTCCGCGGAGAACTAAAAAATAAATATTAAAAAAAACTCTCTCTCTCTCTCTCTCTCTCTCTCTCTCTCTCTCTCTCTTTAAAAAAAAGAAAAAGAAAAAAGAAAAGTCTATCTTTGGTGTACGTCCATCATTCAGATGGGGAATGTTGGCACCTTTGTTACATAGTTAAGGAAATAAACCCAAATTTTTGTGGCATTAAGTGTCTGCTTTTAATACCACAGATTACTGATAATCCATCAGACACTATTCTCTATTCCCAGAAGAGAAAACAAATTTAGAAATATATGCAACTCTCATTGCCCAGAGTGATGCAGTTGGCCAATTTTCTGTTCCCAGGATATCAGGAAAGGGAGATTCCATCTGATTTGCAAAGTAACAGATCCTGGGAACACTGATATGCTGATCAGTTTTCAGAATACCAACCAAGCCTCTGGCCAAAACTGGGCTTCCATGAATCAGTTACCTTTCTGATGAGTATTTAGTTGCACTTTAAGGATTGATTCCCTCCATACAAGAGTGAGCAGTGGTAATACATATGAATATACTCACCCTGTGAGGAGATTTATATTAAGCTAAATACCTGAAGCACTCATGATACTGTGAAACCCTAAGTTCCCAAATGAACAATTGAGGTTTTATATGCACCATGGAAAATAAAACACTTCTAAAGCCTTCTTTGAGGTCTGAAGTCCTTGGTCCTATTCACCTTTGGGTTTGGGGTCGGACTTACCTTTGGGATTTGAAGAATCTGAGCCAAATTTGTCAGACTTCGGGCCCACAGCCTCTTTATCATCACTCTTTATCTTCCTCTCTAAAAGAAACCCTAAAGGTTAAAAAGTCTATTCCCCCGGTGCCCTAGCCAACCCTAGATGATTAGCTTTTAGAAAACCAAACTCAAACATTAAAGAGAATCCATTAACTTATGAATGTCTCCCAGGGATGGCAGAACCTTCAGGCAAAGCTGAACCTGGCACTCTGAATTTTGAGCTCTAGAATTGATTCTCTTCTGCACATCTTTAAGCTTATTTGTCTGTTTTCTTTGACCTTGGCTCCTTTCTCAAGGAGACTCTCCCCTCATGGTGTCACAGCATGACTGGAAAGAACCCCCATCCCCCTCTATCACATCCTGAAGAAACAGAGGAGGTGTCAAGTATTTCCAGCAAAATTCCTAAGGTTCCCTTTGATGGGACTGGCTTCGATCCCATGCCCACATCTGGACAATCGTGAGAGCAATGGAGAGTCCCCTCAGAGTCCCACAGTTAAGTAGGAGGAGGAGAAACTAGACCTTGCTCTTTCCTCTCTGTGTTCAACTTACTCCAAACCAAAACTGAAGCAATGTCATCATGTCCTTTTCTACTTCTAAAGTTGCAGGGAGAAAAGTCAGAAATGCTCTACAGGTATGTGGGGGAAGGTAAGTTACTTGTAGGTACACTCCGTTCCTCGGGATCAGACTTGAGGATTTTCAGAAACAAGCAGCAGAAGCAGAGCCACAGGAACCCACTCTGTAGACCAGCGCGCTCTTCCCAGCCAAACAGAGCAACACAAACCCAGGGCGGAGTGCACAAAGGAGAAAGTTCCTTCTTGATCCCTGGGGCCATCTCCAGACTTGAGGGGAAAGGCTTGGGGCCAGAACTGCTTTGCCTTTGTTCCCAGCTCTGCACAAGACTCTTTGCTTTTCATTGTGGTCCCGTGTGATTTAAGAAGCCCAGTCAAAGCTCTTGGATGTGGTTAGGACATTCATGCTCCAGTGATAAATAATGTGACCAATGTGTATGGCCTAGAGTCAGTCACTGCATTATCAAAGAGCTCCTTGGAAACTGGGGAAATGGTGGAGGCCTGCTTTTTCTTTTTCTTTTTCTCTTGCCTCTGCTTGGTTTACTTATGTATTTATTTTCTAATCCACTTGATGAATTGATTTCTTATCCCTTTCCAAGCACTTAATACCACCCTAGGAACTGACATCCATCCCGTCTTTGGAACCAGATCTTTTCAATACGCCTGTTCCATTGGAGCTTTGATCAGCAGCGGAGTTGAAAGAAAAGGAATGAAGGACACTAGGCCACTTCCCATTCTTTTCTCTCTGCCGATGTCTCCAGGCACATTTTTTTTCCCCCAACAAAAATCTCCTGGTTGACTTCAAAGGCAGCACTGCATCCAGAAAAGATAATACTCATGGGGAGGAAGACAGAGAGAGGAAGGAGCCGGTGCCTAGACAGCAAGGGAAGTGGAACAGATGGGAGTGGAGCCCACTGTCTGAGCATAGCTTGTCTCTGGGAGGCAGGCCCTGCAGGAGGATGTGGCCTCCATTTGGCAGGAGGCACTGGGTAAGAACTCAGCGGTCCTGCTTGTCTGTGCTGGGTCTGGACCAATCTGCAGGGAATGGCTTCTGGTTGTTTCTGGAACAGCTTCTCAGGTTTACCCCTATTTCTGCTGTGGTAGTAAAGAGCTTAGCTTTGAAGTCTGGATGGACGTTTCAGCCCTGACATCTTTTAAGTGTGATCTGTTGAGCAGATCTGTTCACCTCTCTCAGCCTTGGCCCTCTCCCCTCATCCACTAGTTGAAAGCAATGCCCTTGTCCTTTTACTGCAGTCACAGCAACTGACAATCTCAGAAAGAGCGACTGAGCATGCTGCTTCCCAAAGGGAAGATGGAGCCGTCCCCACCAGGACTGAAATCTTCACCCTCCCTTGGCAGGCAGGGAAATGGGAAGGGAGAGGACTCTGCTCAAAGACAGCCAGATCCCAGGCTGTCGAGGGGTGGAGACGCAGGAGGTAGGAGAAGGCAATCGGCCAAAGGGAAGGGTACACGGGAAGGTGCACTCGCAGATGGACAAGAATGGAGGTGGCCCAGAGATCAGAGCAATGACCTTCAAGTGCCACATTCTTCTCCATCACTAGGAGCCAGAGGAGAAGAGTACCCTACACCAGATTCAGGGCTCCCAGTCTGTCCACTTGGAAACAGCTGGGAAGCAGACCCCCGCTCCTGGGTTACCAGCAGGGACTTGAGACACCACCAGTGGCACCAACTGGCTGCCTTTGCAGAAAACACAAACCCATGTCCATTCCCCTCCTTGTCTTCTTCCCGCCACAGCTAAAGTGGGTCGGAGATAAAGTGGCCAGGGTCTAGGATATGAGGATCCTAAAAATACTGGTTTCTTAGAGTCCTTAGGATGCACTAGGTTATGTAAGTGCAGGGCACTCAGAGCAATGCAAGATACAGGGGGCCTGCATGAGAGATGGTAGCTACCATTAGCACTTCAAGCGCCTTCGGTTTGCTTCCATTAGAAGGTAAGCTCCGATGTTGTTTTCTCTTTCCAAGATAAAAAAATGAAATGCAGCTCACATTTCCTATGCTCACTTTCTTTGTTTCGCCTGGTGGCTTTTCAAACACCGTGGTTGACAGTGTTTTCTTTTCCACTGTCCTATCCTCCTAGAACTTGGCTTTGTGACATCACAAAAGCCCTTTGTGCAGGACAACCAATTATGCACCAGTGGCTGGAGGAGCCTGTCCCCTCAAGGGCTTATGTTTCCCACTAGTCCTCCAAGCAGGATGATAGTGCTTTCTGGAACCACATGGCACCATCTGTGTTAGACCCTCCAACAGAATGATTCACAGACCTCTCTTCACGGGTACCTTGCCCACTTTGTGGGTTCAGTACGGTCTAAGTCACACACTGACTTCATTTTCCATTTGTCACATACCTGGAGTCTCGGTGCCCGACTTCTCAGCTGTCATCCTGTGGTTCCTTGGCAATTGCCAACTGGTTTTTCATATTAGCCCAAGAAAAACATCATTAGGAAGGGCGAGTCTGCGGCCAAACCCATTGCTTAATGGTCTGCAAAGTCAAACAAATACATTGGAGGTGTCTGAGCTGAAGTCCCCTCTGCCAGCAAGGAAAGTGAAACCCAACTCTTTAAACGTGGAAAATGGCGGGCCGCTATGGCTGAACTGCAGAACATTTTCTCTACAGAGTCACTTATAGAATGTTTTTTTCCTCAGATCTCCTGCAGGGATGCTCTAGGAAGGAAGGCCACTTCCTCTGCTGGGCAAAGCAATTGGATTCTGTTTTCAGTAAAATTTCCATTCCTCACAAAACTCGCCCTTTCTTCTTAACAGAGCTGAAAAATGAAGGAATTCAGCAGCACAGGCTCCTGTGACCCCATCTCTGCCCCCTCGGCACCCCCACCTTCCATCCTCATTCCACCCCCACCCCTCGCCCTCACTGCACTGCCCAGACCCTCCCTCACTGTGTTTGAACAGGGGTGTCCCTCCAAGATCCACCTGTGGGCAACCCAATCCTCAGGTCAATAGTCTCAAGAGGTGATCAGGCCACAAGGGCTCTAGACTCATGAATGAATCCTTATCCTGTGAAAGAAAGGAATCTGAGAGACAAGCCAGCTCCTTTTGCCCTTTGTGCCTTTCTGTCCCCTCCACCGAGTGAAAATGCAGTGCCCATTCCCTCTGGAGATGCAGCAGCAAAGGACCAAATTAGAAACAGAAACCCTTTATTAGACACTGAACCTGCAATCTCTTGACCTTGACTTTACATCCTCCAAAAACAGTGTGTGGGAAATAAATTTCTGGGTTTTTTTTTATGAATTACCCAATCTTGCATATTTTGTTATAGCAGCAAGAATGGACTAAGACATACCTTAATAACCCCTACCTCCAGCACCCCACTTTTACCACTACCACCTCACCCATACTTTCACTACTACTACCTTCCCTACATCACCCCCACCTCTACCACCTCACCCCCACCTCCACCACCTCACCTCTATCTCCACCACAATATCCACCATCACACCCCTACTTCTACCACCTGCCTCTATCACTCCTTGCCTATTTCCATCACCTGACCCCTACCTCCACAACCCTGCTTTTACTTCCACCACCTCACCCCAACCTCTACCACCTCACCCCTCTATCCATCACCCCATCCCTACCTCTAACCCCTCACCCCTACTCTACCACCTCACCCCTACCTCTACTATCATTCACACTTACTTTCTGTCATGCAGCCCACAGCCAAATAAGTTCCCTGCAATAGGAACTTTTGCAAAAAACCCAGGCTACCATCAAATATCAACAATAAAGCAGAGCATCATAAGTTTGAAGGAAGATGAGGTGTACCAAGAATTTCATATGCAAGAAGTTGTCCTTCAGATTCAAAGACAACAGCCAAGTTGAAATATACCCCCCCACACACACACACAAACCCTCAGGGAATATAGCATTAACGAACCCTTGGAAAGAAATACCAAAGACTTGCCTAATCAAATCCATTATGAATTAGATGATGAATTAGAATAAAGAAGTCAGAAAAACAAATTGAAAATCTTTTTAAAAGAATAGGCCAAGACCATTTATATATTAAAACGAAAAACTAAATCTATTTAGCTAAAATAATTGCAATTTAAAAATAAGATGATGCCTGGCAGTATAGTTCAGTGGCAAAGCACATGCTAAGCATATACAAACCTTCTGTTTGATTCTTACAACCAAAAATAAATAAATAAATAAATAAATAAATAAATAAGAGCACATAATCATATAATTAAAATTGTGAAACAGAGTATAGATGAAGTAAAAAAAATCCTGATTTCCTAAAGTGCCATATTAGGGAATTTATGAATATATTTACATTTAAAACTCATGTTTAGAAAATAGAATAGCCTCAATTGGTTGATTTTTTAATTTTTTTTAGTTGTCAATGGATCTTTATTTTATTTACTTATATGTCATGCTGAGAATCGAACCCAGTTCCTCACACATGTTAGGCAAGTGCTCTGCCGCACCCCAAGCCACTGGTTGATTTTCTTAATAATCTTTAAGTTTTACCATTAGTAAGCTCTTTCTGGAACTTATTACTTTTAACTTATTAGTTTTAAAAAAGTATGTGAGGTTCTAGTAATTTCATCAGTTTACTTCTGTGACTAACAGATTATTTAATACGTTTTGCTTTTAAAGACATGCATAGAATATTCATATTTTCATCTCTTTTTATCTCATCATATGCACTATATGGAAGAGAGAGAGAGGATGGAATTACAATCACAGATGTTAAAGATGTTAAATAACAATCACAGATGTGATGAGGCTGGGGATCTCCTTCAGCTTTCTTTGCACTTTTCTGTATTATATGATGTGTTTTGATTATCAGAATGATTAAAACATTATTTATAAAAACAATATTATTAAAGCACATTAAAATGCTGAATTTGAAGCCTTCTGCCAGGCTCCCCAGATCTCTCTCTCTCTCTCTCTCTCTCTCTCTCTCTCACACACACACACACACACACACACACACACAGGCCAGAGGGACCCCAGAGAGGGACAGGAATTGCCAGGATGAGGGATATTTCATCAGAATGCTGTCTCTTGGACTACTTTCTCTCTATACCAATGATGGGTTTCCTAGTAACCCAACTCATCAACTCCCCCTTGCAAGTACCAACAGGGACCTGGAAAACTTAATGTACAATGTTCTCAGTTGCAGGAAACTGGCATGAGCATAAACATCTACTCAGAGGTGAGAATGACTAAATCCACCTTCTGAGCCAAACATTAGAGAACAACTTAGCCCTTAAGACCAACTCCTTTATTCTTGAACTTTCAATTCTTCCTCTAAGAATTTAAGAAAAATAAATTTCCAGAGGAAATCAACAAAAATGGAAGAATACTTGCTTCAACTAAAATCCAGTGATACTAGTGGCCTTTGGGCTTCACCATCCTTGGGAGAAATGAAGAGAACTCAGTACCTGCTGCTAAGGTGACCTCCCTAAGTTACAGATGCCCAGATGTTCTGGGCAACGGAGAAGGAAGAGATGTGGGTGGTGGCAGCCAAAGCAGCCATCCAAGAAGAAGTTCTTAATACCTCCCATGGAATTCTAACATGAGGAAAACAACTATTTTTTATGCACACAATAAGCTTTTCATGTTCATTGCTTCGCCTTTAATCTTCACAGCTCCTCTTAAGGTCAGTGCTACCATTATATCTGTTTTGCACAAAAGGAAAACAGTTTATGTGTCTCAGCCATGTTCACGCGGCTAATATTGAGTGGCCCCAGGATGTAAGAATAGGTGACTAGCCAGTTGCTCAAGCTTGGTAGCATTTCTTGTTTTCTTAAGGATACATATTTAATTGTATATATGTATTTTATATCAAAACATCATGGGTATACCTTGATAGTGAAATGGTCAAATTATCTGTCATCTCATATTTCTTTTTTCCATGGCAAAACCACCTAAAATTTACTTCTTTAGCAAAAATTCTAAGTTCAATACAACATGATTAATGTATTTTCTTCCTATTGTACATTAGATCTCTGTATTGTTCATCCTACAAATCTACAACTTTGTACCCTTTGACCTCCATCTCCCTATCCACTCCCAACTCTGTAATGATTTATTCTTTATCTCTCTGTATTCAACATTCTTGGATTTCCTTTCCTTTTTTCATGTTTATTGATGCATTATAATCATACAAAATAGTGGGGTTTGTTGTTACATATTTGCATGTGCACACAATAAACAATATAATTTGATAATATTTCTAAAAGAGACAGGACCTCCAGAACTGATTTAAGTCAGAGAGAAGCAAAATGGTAGCTTGGGTCCAATCATGGGAGAGTCTGATTTGGGCAACTGAATCACAAAGTCTGGAAGTTCTCAGGGGCATCAGGACAGCCACAGCGAGCATAGGTGTGGGCCCCAGTCCTATGCTAAAGCCCTGTTTATACAGCCTAATAGGTCAAGGAAAGGTACTCATGATAGTGTATAGGCAGCGGGGTATCAGAGATATACCTAGCTGCAGCCCCAATGGGGCAGAGGCCATAAGGCTATGAGTAAGGAGCATTTTACACTTTCTGGAGATGCAATCTCTTTAGTGGAATTCAACACACACATGTCTTACATCAAATTAAGCTTTAGACCAATGACATAAATCTAAGGCGACTGAATGCTTACATTAGAACATGGTGGGTCATGAAGACAAAACTGGTATGCCCCATTTCTGCAGTAAATCGTGGCTCTCAAAACTGCATTATCTAAATGTGTTCTCTTTTTTCATTTATATATAACAGCAGAATGTATTACAATTCTTATTACATATATAGAGCACAATTTTTCCTATCTCTAGTTGATTACATAGTATATTCACACCAATTCATGTCTTCATACATGTACTTTGGATAATAATGATCATCACATTCAACCATCATTAATTACCCCATGCTCCCTCCCTTCCCCCCCACCCCTCTGCCCTATCTAGAGTTCATCTGTTCCTCCTATGCTCCTGCTCCCTATCCCACCATGAATCAGCCTCCTCATATCAAACAAAACATTCAGCATTTGGTTTTGGGGGATTGGATAACTTCACCTAGCATATCTTCTCAATCCTTAGCAGGAAGAGTGAAGCAGGTGGCATCATTATACCAGACCTTAAACTATACTACAGAGCAATAGTAACAAAAACAGCATGGTATTGGCACCAAAACAGACTGGTAGACCAATGGTACAGAATAGAGGACACAGAGCCTAACCCAAAAAACTACAATTATCTTATATTAGACAAAGGTGCCAAAAACATACATTGGAGAAAAGATAGCCTCTTTAACAAATGGTGCTGGAAAAACTGGAAATCAATATGCAACAAAATGAAATTAAACCCCTATCTCTCACCATGCCCCAAACTCAACTCAAAGTGGATCAAGGACCTAGGAATATAACCAGAGACCCTGTGTCTAATAGAAGAAAAAGTAGGCTCTAAATGTCTTCTCTATCCATTTGTCGTAGCTACTGTGTCCGCCCCTGGCAGCCGTCAGCATTTCTTCTCTCTGTAGCCACTGCTCTGGGCATAGAGGAAACCAGAAGTCACTCCTGAGAAGACAACTTGTACTGGGGGATGTCCTGGCTCCAAGGCCACAGACTTCCATGGTGGCTGTGTACTGAGCAACTCCAGGAAGTGCAGCTTACATCATCTACAAGGTGAACTGTGCCTCTCGGAGCTGCGCAACATGGTGGCCCTACATCCTGCCAAATTCTGCAAAACCAACCCCCATTCATCCTTCATGGCTCAGCTCAAGTGCTGTACCTTCTTTGAACTCTTCCCTGGCATAACACCCCAAGGGGTAATCATGATATGAATGACAACACTCGTAACTATCATTTACTGCACTCTGGGTACCTGCCAAGCACTATGCTCAACATCTTCCACGCTTTATTAACCTCCTCTCTTTACCACTGTTATCTCCATCTTATCAATTATGAAACTAGGGTTTAAAAGCCGAAGCTCCTTGTCCCAAGTTCCCAAGCCAATAGAGCCAGGATGTGAATGGGTTCAGGAGGAGCGCGTTGCCCATGCAGTCAGCTTTCCACGCTCCAGCTCCTAGTGCCTCGCCACAGCTGGACTCTCCCCTTCTCACAGCACCTGCCACACTTAGTGACACTCCCTTGCTTAAGATTTGCCTTTGACTAGATAGTGAACTCTCTGCGAGGAGGGCCCCTGTCTTATTCATACCCTGGGCATCTATTATAGAGTCAGGATTCAATTACTCTGTTGAAACCATGTGTGCCTGTGTGATGGAGGGTCACTTGGTGTGGTTTCTACCCTGCTGCCCCTGTAGGCTCTGCCCTTCAGTGTGCCTGAACACAAGGCACAGAATTTCATCCAGATAAGCTCAGGGGGCGACACAGGGCAGGAGGAAGTACAGCAGGGATTTCAACATCATCTTGTCCCAAGTAATGGCTAAAGGGAGCCAGGATGTATCAACAACTAGCTTTGAGGCCAGTAGAAGACTTAGAGGCACTTCTCAGAGATAGGAAGCACTCGTGCCCTTACTTGAACTCCCTCCTCCCTGCTTGATCCTGAGACCAGCACTCCTGAAGCTACCAGTGAGCCTCCAGCAGCTTTCACTCTCTGGGTCTGAAGGACGTCTCACATCTATGCTGAGCAGGGCCTTCACACAGCGGTTTGTATCCGTGCTCAGAGGCCTCATGCACAAGCCTTGAGATATGATGATCAAGCTATTGTCAAATGCTACTAGTCAAATCCCCTCTTCTTTGGAATCCCAATACATGGACCAGATAAAAGATGAATGGCTGAGGTTGAAGTGGGGGTCAAGGGGAACACAGCACCCCAGCTCAGCCTTGCCTTTGCCTGAGCTACTGAGGCATCTCTATGAAACACAGCTTGGGGTGCTGATATAGCCCAGTCCTAGAGCTTGTAAGTGGAGAAAGAGCAGATCAGAGGTGACTAGAGACTCACTCAGGGTCACAGAGCATCTGTGCTTCTAGCTCTTCAAATTCTCCTTCGTATGCAAGGTGCAGAGAGGCCATCATGAAAATGGCTGATCCCGACTCCTCTTTGTCTAACAGCGGGACAGAGTGTCCTCATTTGCCCTTGTGTCCTGGGGAATGTTTCTAAAGCATTCCAATAGGTGGTGAGGATCTCCCAGCACAAGCCCCATGTATCTCTTGGAGACCTGACATAACAAACCGTCACAAACCAGGAGGCTTACACAGAAAGTCACACTCTCACAACTAGGAAGCCAGATGCCCAGCTCTGTCAAGGTGTGGGCAAGGTGATTCCTTCTGGAGGCTCAGGTGAGCCATCCATGCCTCTCTCCCAGCTGTTGGTGGGTGATGATCCTCCTTGTCTCTCCTTAGCTTGTAGTCACATCACTCCAGTGTCTGCCTGCAAGTTCACATCCCTGTCTTCTGTGTGTGTCTCCATGGGTCCCCTCCTTTTCTCCTAAGGACCCATCCTAAATCTAGTATGAATTCATACGGAGATCCTTAACTGAGTCTATTTATAAATGCCTTTTATACTATTACTATGCAAACTATCTTAAGGAAGACAAAGTGATATACACGCAGCCTGAAATAGTTTTTTCATGCTGCAGTTGAAGAAGAGTTGATCTCACTCATTTCCGATTATCCTCACCCCACCTTTCTGTGGATGAACAGATAATGTAAGCTACTGACCATTTCCAAGAGCTTACTGCATTCTGGGTGCTGTTTTAAATGCTTCACTTCAACCAGCTCCTGAAGGTAGGCACTACAAATGTCATCACTATTATCATTTGATTTTGCAGTAAGAGGACATGAGGCACAGGGCACCTGCACATTGTCCAAGATCACAATCTTGTAATAGTAGAATAGGATTAGGACCAAGGCAGTCTGTCTCAAGAATCTGAAAGTTTAACCATCCTGAGATCTATTTCCAGGGACTTCAGAGAACTCCCAGTAAGTATTTTGAACTGGCTATTTGATCTGATAAAATGATTCCAATTATCTGATTGATCTAATTCACTTAGATTAAAAGAGTGGGACAGAGTGGGCTGCCCGAAGTCCTACCAACAGCTGAGCTGGTCTCTGACAAACCCCCAAGAAGCCCACCTGGGGCCAGGTTTCCTTCCAGACTCAAAAGAATAGAGACACCCAGATTGCAGTAGGCTTTTTGAGTGCCCACGGATCTGCATCTTTATTGATTATTGGGCTTAGAACCCAGGCCCAGGGTCAATCCACATGTCCATCTGGGGAACTCTGCAAGGCTCTGGAAGAGCCCAGCCACAGGTCCATGGATTAAAGACCTGCCATTATCCCTGGAAGAGTGGATGAAAAGAAGTGGGGACTGAGGAGAGACCTCACAATTTCAGGATGGAAATTCTTGAGCCAAGGACAACAAACACGACACTCATCCCAACTAAGGAGGAGTCGACCTGGGGGGGAGAAGAATGTTAAATAGTACACTAAATAGTGCCACAAATGCTTTCTCTGATGATGGTCCAGTAGGAATTTCTTCAAGTGACTCTACAAGTGGAGAATACTACATGAAGGAAAAATCACACATTGATCTGGAGGAACCTCGTGATGAAGCTGTGTCCCAGACGTGGGGACAGAGAACTAGCTTCCATTTTGGTGACAGTTGACAGGTTAATGTTAATAAAAACATGTCAGTCAGAGCGCCTGAAGCAATGGCTGCCAGTGGTGGCAGCCCCACAAGAGCTTTCTCTGGAGAAACACAAACCACCCACCCCATCCCAGGACTCTGCCAGAGACAGAGGGAAGAATCAAGGCTCAGAACGTCAGTGGTCTTCACTAGGAGAAGCCTCCAAATCCAGTACAGCTGAAATGTCCGCAGGTCCCTGGGAAAGACTACCTAGAGACGAATAGTATCCCTGTGGTCCGCTCAGCCCCCTGCCCCTCGGCATTCAAATCAGGAAATCAGGACAGAGAGTGGAGGAGAAGTGGGGACTCCTCTTCTTCTCTCCTTGGGGCTCACAGGAAAGGCATTAGGCTTCTTGGAAGGACTGGGAACGTGCTTCTACCAGTGACTCTACCTTTCATTTCCTCCATCAAGACGTCAAATCTGAAGAGGGAAAAGGAAAACAGTTTTCCATCCATAGTCACACAACTCCCGACCACTCTCAGTACTTCACCTGACGCCAGATGTGTGGGGTTTTCCCACCCCAAACAATTCTCCCGTTCTCCACAGACACCAACAAGGTGTCCTACAACGTCACTCAGTTTGGTCACCATCTATCTGGAGACAGTGTCAGGGCAAGGGATCAGCACCACAAGAACACCTCCCCCTCCCAGCTTAGGCACCAACTGCAAGTACAAGTTGCTCCCTGTGCTTCTGGTTGATTGGCTATAAATCAAAGGTTCCCACAACCCCTGCTTATGTTCGATGATATACTAAAACACTCACAGAACTCAGGAAAACAACTTACTTATGAGGTTGGTTATTATAACAGCAAACAGCCAGGTGGAAGAGATGCACGGGGCAAAGAATGTGGGCGGGTGCCGCAGTCTGGCTGGGCACAAATCATGAGCCACTGAAGCAGGAACAAACTTTATTTCTGAACTCCACCAGCACACTCCACACACGCTCCCAGGAAATCTGCCAAACGCCATGTGGCTTGTCCAGCCACCAGCAACCGGAAATATCCCTCCTCCAGCACTTCCCCAACCAATGGGAACTCTCCGGGAATCCCCGCGAGAGAGAGCTCAACCGGAACTCAACGGGAACTCCGTGAGAACTCGCTGGCATCACCTCTCAACCACTACTTCTGGCAAAAATGCCATGCGTCGTCCCTACTCGGCTGTGGCCCTCAACAGGCGGGTGTGTGGGGCTTCCGTGTCTGGGTGCACCGCCTCCCAGGCCCCCCTGTGCTCCGCTCTCCTGAAGCACTCCTAACACCATCCACTCTGTTGTTATGGAGGTTTTATTAACTAGGCATGATTGATTAAATAATTGGCCATGGGTGATCACCTGAAACTGCAATCCTATTTCCCCTCCCAGAGGTTGGGGGCGTGAAACTAAACATTTCAACCCTCTAATCCCATGACAATTTCTCTGGCAACCAGCCCCCCATCCATAGGCCATCCTGGGTCCCCCATGCACTGGTCATCTCGTTAGCATGCAAAACATAATTAATGTCACTTCTGAAACATCAAGGGTTTTTGGAGCTGTGCCAGAAACAAAGATGAAAAACTGAATATAAATTTCCTATTATAAATCCCAGTATCATAGTATCTCATTAGAGACCGAGAAAAGCTCAGAGACAGGAATATTCTTCCCTCCCAGGTTCTTGACTTTTTCAGAAGATCCTTCTCCACCCCACCCATACCTGCCAAGGAACACACATTCTTGGGTCTTCCATCTGGTGAGCAGACCATGGCCACAGGAGGAAATCTGTGGTTCTTCACCTGCTTTGAACACCTAGGTAAGATTTACCCGACAGATGGGTTGAGACATCTAGACTTGGGAAACCTGATTTTGCCTTCAGGTCCCATCAGGCTTCAATAGTAATTAAGCTGATGGATGAACGCCTATCATTTAAATGATCCCAACCGATGGAGGGAAAAAGATGTGGACACTTCAGAACACCCCAAGACTATTCTCCCAATAATGACTTGCCCAAATTCAAAGAGCTAGGAATTATGTAGATTCAAGATGTGATTCTAGGCAGTCCAATGCCAGAGCCTGAAATTTTAACCACTACTCTATGTTGCCAATAAGAAGAAACCAAAGCCCAGGCAAGTAAGAAAGAGCCACCTTACAAAGGGCCTTGCAGAACATGGAGTTCAGGTTTCATCACAAGGGCTGGGGGGCCATAGAAGGGTTTCAAGGAGGGACAGTCATCACTGTCATCTGCAACAGCCCTGTGCCAGATGCCCACAGTTAAGACTCGGGGTTTGTCTTTTCTCCAAAAGAAGAAATATCTGAAAAGACAACATTGTAGCCATCTTTAAGAACTACTGATGGCATGGAAGACAGGAGTGTGGGAGGGCTGTTGTTATTGCTGTTTGTCCTCAAAGGAGAAACATACTGGAGTGAGTGGGTTGGTTTGTCGTTCTGCTTCCTCATTCTTGAGAAGTCAGGCAGGTGGGTGCAGTAGCCAGGGGAATGTGTGCAGTCCACCCTGGCCTCTATAAAGGAGGCCCATGGCGTCAGACTTCAGAGGCACCTGCTGGGTCTCTGCCTCACTAAGAGCAGAGTAAAGCGTGGGAGCCCAGTTTGATTGTCATCCAAACATCTTCGTCACCATTAACTATTTCCTCTACTACATCTATAGTTTCCTCCCTGTCAACATTTAGTCAGGTGTCAGGATGCTGGCCCCTGGATGTGGTCAACCTGAAAGAATTTCCTAGCAGCCTAAGGAAGTGGATATTATCATTTCTATTTTTACAGATGAAAACATGGAGGTGCAGAGAATTTAACTAATTGGGTCCAGGATAAACAAGTAGGAATTAACAGAACAGGACTTTGAGCCTAGGCTTATTCAACCCCAGACATCAAGCTCTTAACCCCAATACTATCCTTTGCCACGTGGAAGGTGCTTGTAGTTGGTGTCAACACTACCAGAAGCAATCTGTACAGTGATAGGAGTGTGGTTCAGGATGGGCAGACCTTTGAGAGGAGGAAAGCAGCTGATTGAGTTAAATGACCTAGTGCAGAATAAGCACCCAAATGCTAAGTACTACTGATAGGCTCATATAGTGAGAGCTGAGATAGGAAAGGTCTTTTGCGTCTTCAAGCTTGTTCAGAATAATGCAAAGACCATCAGAACATAGGGAAGGATGACCTGGAAAGGAGGATGGCTTGATCAGAAAAGGTATGCACACAGGTGGGAGAATACAAGGTATTTATGGACATCTATGGAAAAGTTAGTGTTTCTGGGATGCAGAGAATCTTTCTTCCAAAAAAGAAAGAAAGATAGATTAGGCAACACCCAGATCACAGAGCACCTTGAAGGATAAGATAATAAATTTAGACTTGATTTTGTGGATTATGCAGAACTGGAGAGCTTTAAAAGCAATGGGAATAACCAACCAGTCAGTATGGCTTTTTGGATGCATCTTGTAGTGTCGGTGATGAACTGGAGGGTAGAAGCTGGAAGTGCAGGTAGAAGCTACTTAACAGTTCAAGTGATTGATGTCAGGAGGCTAAAAATGCCAAGAATGGTGGGAGGAATGGAGAAGAAGGATGGTACTAGATAGATAAGACTGGTGTTGGACAGACAGCGTTTGGTGATTAATTGGATGTGGTGGTAAAATCCAGAGAAGACCTGTGGTCCCTAGTGTTTGAGAAGAGATGTATGGATCATAATGTCATGAATCAAGGCAGGCAACCCAGGAGGAGAAGCAAGGGTGGGGTGGGGAGGAGATAATGGGTTCTGTTTGGGAAGCGTTGTGTCTGAAGGTTGCAGACCAGTCACGAAACTGGAAAGCAGTTGGAAATAGAAGCCTGAATCTCCAAAGAGAGAGATAGAAATGTGTGAGTCATCGGCATTTCATGACCGTTGAAGGTCTGGGAGGGAAAATAGAGTTCCCAGAAAATTCAGAACTTGCTAGAGAAGCAGAGAGGGCGAAACTCTAAGAAATTCATATTTATAACTATTAGAGAAAAAATAAATAAAAATAAATAAATAAATAAATAAATAAAAACTATTAGAGGAGCAAGGGAAGGAGATTAAGAAAGAACAGTCAAAGAAGCAGGAGAAGTAAGAGAGAGTGGTATAATTGAAGGCAAGACTTCCGAGGTCTGGACGTTGGTGTCTTAATGAGTCACTCTAAGCTCTTGTTAAAATCCGGATGATGATGGGATAGGTCTGGGTGGAATCTGAGATTCTGCATTTGTATCAGCTTCCAGGCGGGGCCCTCAATGTCTGTCCAGGGACCTCCCTTTGCATTATCAAGGGTGAAGTGGAGGCTGAGACAAAATCATAGAATCCAGCAATTAGGAACATGGGGATCTTTGAGGAGTTTCAATGAAAAGGAAAGAGGCTGAAGTTAAGTAAAAAATTGGGGAGAAGAATAAATGGGACAGAAGGGAAGTTGAGATAAGGGTGGAAATACCTTCTGAAGGCTCAGCTGGTGAGGAGAAGGGAGTAGCTGGAGGAAGTGGCAGAGATGGGGAAGGTTTTAGGGGTGATTGGTCCTTGCCGCCTTCTGTGGCTTCAGTACACACCCCAAGTTCATGTGCTGGAAGATTGGTCCCCAGTGTGGTGGCTTTGAAGTGATGGGTCCTTTCACAGGGTGGGTTAGCAGGGAGCAATCGGATCACGGGGCACATCTTGTGGGACTGGATTAGGTGATATGGGAGTCTGGCACCTCCCCCAAATCCCTCTGCTGTGTGCACACACCACTTTCCATCTCAAATGCATGCCACCTTCATGATGGCATCCATCATAGGACCTCACCAGGGCCTAACAGATGCTAATGCCATGCTGCTATTAAGCCTTCAGAATATGAGTTAGCACACCTTTTTTCTTTATAAAGTATCCAGCCCCAGGTATTTTGATATAGAAACAGAAAACTAAGACACACCCCCTCACCTCTTTCAAAGATACTTCTTTAGAGACAGAAGGGAAAAAGGGAAGGCTGGCAATAAAACAGGTCAACTTTTTTTTTTTTTTTTTGGTACCAGAGATTGAACTCAGGGGTACTTAACCACCAAGCCACATTCTAAGCCCTTTTTTGTATTTTATTTAGAGACAGGGTTTCACTAAGTTTTGTAGGGTCTTGCTAAGTTGCTAAGGCTGGTTTTGATCCTCCTGCCTCAGCCTCCTGATCCCTGGGATTACAAGCGTGTACCACCGCACCCAGCTGAGACAGGTAGACTTTTGAGGAGGCAAGGTAATGAATTTCACAACTAATGTCCTTTATTTTTTCATAGAAGTGAAAACTGAGGTTATCCTGAGAACAAAGCAGTTTGGGAGAGTAGGAAAAAATAGTAATAATTTGGAATAGCCACTGTAGGAGATGAAGATAAGCTACGCTGCTGATAGGAAAACACAAGATAAAATAGTTATAAGAGAAAGGAAGTAAGAATGAGAAAAATAGCTATTCATCCTATTTATATAATAATCTATTATATATTTAATATTTTACTTTGCATGCAAATATCAATTATAGGACTGTATAGTCTAGAGAATTTTAGAATTAGAAAGAATCCTTTATTCTGGAAACAGAACTTCCAAAACCATAGAGTTGGAATTGCACAGGAAATGCACTATCAGCTATATTTACACCAGAGGAAGCAGACCTCACACAATATCTTTGGCTATAGAGGCTCCCAGCTCTGGGGTTAAACCTCCTGAAGCCCATGGACAAGATTTCCCCATGCCTCTTCATTTCATTAAACTCAGTTCAGTTGCTAGCCACACCAATTTCAGCCCATTCTGCTATTTTATAACATGAAAAATCTTCGCAGCCTTTCCTTTTGAAATCAGTTATAAATAATAGAGTGGCTATGAGATGAAATATTATATGGGATAGTTATCCTCTTCTCCATCTGGATGAAGACAATTATTTGGGAAGGGACTTTTATTGGGGGCTCTGTATAATTTGAGTGATCTCCCTTTGCATATGTAGGACCCAAGGACTTTCTACCTGGTCCTGGAGAGAAAGGGAAACAGAAGCATTGGTGGCTATTTTCTGTGGCTTAGTGAAGCTTCTGCCTCTCTTGGCTCCAGGGTAGGAGTTGATCAAGTTAAGTCAAGAGGCTAGGGATCTCTTGAAAGGTCTCCAATTTATTTTCAAGGAATATGTTTGAATGGCCCTCACCAAGGAATGTAAAAAGAGAAAGATTATAAAGAACCCTCAAAGTCTCAAAACCTACCTGGAATCTGACCACTTCTCACCTCCTCCACCATTAGCACCTTGGTCTGACGCCAGCTTCGCTCCTCTGGATTATTGCAATTGCTATGTAATTGCCTTTTCTTGGCCCTCCTGCTCGTCTCAGGAACCCTGGCACTCTCTTCTCAAGACTTCAGCCAGACTAATGTTTTCATAAACAACTCTCTAATTTCCTCCATTCTCATTCTGAGAAAAGGCGTGAATCCACACAATGACCCACAGGTTATAAATGATGGGTCTCTCACCAACTGTTTTATTTTACTTCATCTCCATCTCCATCTACTCTCTTATATTAATCTGGATTCCCCAGAGAAATGGAACCAGTAGAAACAGAAATCAGACTTGCAATGTTTCAACTGAGGATTTTTCAACTCTACCATGGTGCAAGAGGGTACCAACACAACCATCCTGCTTTTCACTTTTGTTATAGTATTCATTAATTTACATAAGATATTCAGCACTTTATTATAAAATGGGTTTTGTTAGATGATCTTGCTCAACTGCAGGCTAATGTAAGCATATTCAAGATAGACAAGGCTGAGCTATGATATTCTATAAATTAGATGTATTAAATGCATTTTCAACTTATGCTATTTTCAACTTACAATAGGTTTATTGAGATGGAACTCCACTCTAAATCAAAGCTCTTATTATAAGGAGTTGGCTCACAGTTTGAAACCCAAGAAAGACCCAAAACAGATGTGTTATATTTCCAGTCTGATGCGAAAAGCCTGAGGACCAGAGAGGCCAATAGTGTAAGCTCCAGTCTAAGCCCAAGTAAAAGGCAGGAGAAGACCAATATTCCAGCTCAAAGACAATCAGGCAGAGACGAGAATACTCCTTTATACCACCTTTTTGTTCAATTCAGGAATTCAACTGATTGGATGAGGGCACCCACATTGGGAAGAGCAATTTGCTTTACTAATTTTCCATGAAATTCAAGGAATATGATTGAAGGCCCTCACAAAGGAATGTAAAAAATGGTCTTCCAATTCAAATATGAACCTCATTCAGAAATAATCTTACCAATATACATGGAAATGTCTAACCAATCTGGGTACCCTGTAGCCCAGTCAAGTTGACATGTAAAATTGAGCATCACCCATTTGCATCTCCTCAAACCAGACTTAATCTCCAAATAAAGACAACAAATTTACAGTTCTGCCTAACATGATGTAACTATCCTACACATAACTGAAAACACACTAACTCGTTCTCCAAAAGAAGAGGTGAAGTTCCCAAGTGATGTTTTCTTTTCTCATTGCTAGCCCATAACTTAAATATATTACATAAAATTAACAATATTCAAATATTATGATAAGTCAATGCACTTTATGTTACATGATAGAGGGATAAGAAAGGAAGGGAAAACAAAGATATTTGGTTCATATGTACACAAGCATTCATAAAAATGAAGGAGGAAACACTTATGACAATTACAAACTTCATTTCTGTAACAGGTCCTTTGGTCACAGCTGGTATTTATGAGTGCCTTCTTCAACTGCCCATTCTATATTCTCATTGCCTTCAGCAATGACCTCAGCTGATTACAAGTCTTGACCACATGATTCAGCCTAAACCTTCATTCCTGAATGACCTGGACCATTAGTAAACCTGCCTGAATTGGGTTGTTGTCATTTTCTATTGACCTCAGTCATGTCCTGATTGGTAACATTAAGGACAGTAATGCTCAGATGCTCTAAGGAATCTCTTATCATTCAGACAGACTTTTCCTTATCTCCACTGTGAAACAGTGCTCCAATTCCCCTTGGTGGTTAGGATAAGTCACCCCCATCAGGATAGTAAGTTCCTTATTCTTCTGTGGACTCAGAGGCATGAGGAATCCAAAGAGGCCAGGGGGAGGTCTTAACTTCCAGTTCAATGAGATCATTGTTGTGTCTTTGTTGGAAGCACTCCTTCCTTTAAAACCAAGACATCTAGGACAGCAGAGCGCAAGGTCGTGAGAACAGGAAGCAAAACTTTTCACAAGGGATAATGGTGAGCAGAACCACTCCCATTTCCACCTATTGATTTCTGGCCTAGTGAATCCTAGTTAGGAGAAAAATAGCACCATATACTGGGTGCTCATTCAGAGCATATAAAACCTTCTGGAGAAACTTACCCTAGCTCCGCAAGGTATTGTCATCTACTTGGCTGTGTAACTGTGTCTTCAAAAATCCACTACACCAACTCATTAAGCCAGTGTCTTCAGGACAGCAGGGAACATGGTAAGACAAATGAAATTTCACAGGCATGGGCCCACCACCACACTCTTTTTGCTGTAAACTGGACTTCTTGACCAGAAGCAATGTGGCATAGAGGACTATGTTGGTGATGAAGCACTCTTTAAGCCCACAGGTGGTAGTTTAGGGAGAAGCACTGAAGGCAGGGATGGCAAATCTATTTCCAGATCGTCGGTTACAACAAGGACAAAACACTGCTCCTTCCGTGATGGAAGCTGTCCAATGTAATGAACCTGCCGTCAGGTGGCTAACTGATCACCTCCGGGAATAGTTTCATCTTGGGCTCAGTGATGGTCTTTGCTACTGGAAAATTGGTCACTCAGCAGTCATCGTAGCCAGGTCAGCCTTGGTTAGTGAAAGTCCCTGTTGCAGAGCCATGCACAGCCTCCAACCCTTCCACATGGCCACTTGGCTCATGAGCCCATTGGGCAATGGCAGGAGTGGCTAAGTGGAGAGGCTGACTGGTACCACAGAACTGGTCATTTGATCCACTTGATCATTAAGATCTTCCTCCCTGAGGTCACCCTGGGTTGAACATTCACATGATGCAACAATACCTTCACACTTCCTGCCCATTCCTAGACATCTGTCTCTATACCTCCTCATTTCTTGTCACTGATGTTTCAGTCAAGTTCCTGTCAAGTACCTGACCATCCAGCCAAACCATGGGTCACAGCTGAAGAATCAGTGTGTAATCTCACGTCTGGCCATTTCCCCTGCGAAGTGCACAACAAGGTGTACTACCTGATGCTCCGGCCACTGGGAAGATTTCCCTTCACCCCTGTCCTTCAGAGACATCCTGTGGTACTGCAGCTGCCCTCTCTAGGTAGTGCCCACATACAATGCAGAACCACTTATAAACCAGGCCCACACCTTCTCCTCCTTTGTCGACTGATTATAGGGAACTAACTCCCCATGGGACATAGGTACAAGCTGGGAGAAGAACATGGTGCCATAGGGGTAAGAACCATGGGCATTTGGGTCACTTTTCACATAACTTGCTTATACCTCAGGGCCTGCTCAGACCTGATCACCTATGGACCACTGCCATTTGATGATGTGGTGTCACTGCACACGCCCAACTTTATGGCTTTGCAGAATCACATAACGCAGGGATCATGATGGGCAGCTCAGGTCCCATGGAATCTTTCTGGCCCATGCTGAAGCATTCAGTCTCTTCTAAGACCCAGCAGCTGGTCACGAGCTATTTCACAAAAGCATAGCTATTTGAGGACAACGACTAAGCCTCCTTTCAAAATCCTAAAGGCCTGGGCAGTGATTCACCTGTAGGGCCTACCAAAGGCTCCAAACAACATCCCTGTGTGCTGGTGACACTTCAGGGACCAAGGGGCCTGCTGGGTCATACGGCAGGTGGCAGAGCAGCTCGCACAGCTGCTTTGGAACTGTTACAGAACCTTCTATCTCTCTGGGTCCCACTCAAATGAGCAGTTTTTTTCAGGCCACTCAGTAAATAGCCAGGAACCACACACCCAAATGAGGAATAATATGTCACCTCCAAAATCTAAAGAGGTCCGGTATGAGTCGGACCCAGCCAGCGCTCTACTTCACCTCCTTCACCGCCTTCTGTACACTTTGCAGGAGACACACTCTGTCCCTGATGAATCTCCAACAGGCCAGGGTGCTCTAGACTCAGGGCCTGGGTACTCTGTCCCTTCTACCCTCAACGTTCCTTGCTCTATATGCAAGTGGAGCACCCACTCATCTCCTTCGTTTCTTTGCTCCAATGCTGTGCTCCTCCTGAGCCCTGCATCCACAGCCATCTATTCTTGAAACCCCAGCTTGGATTTCATCGCAGAGATCCACCCCTGATTTTATTTTTCTCCCCAATGCTTATCACATTCCAAAGAATTATGCAATGGACTCTTTTTTGACTTATTGGCGATATCCATTCCACAGAACATAAGTGCTGGGAATCTAGATTATTGTCTGTTTTGTTCCCTTTGGTATTCTCAGTGGAGAGTACCTATATACATTAGGCACTTGATAAATACTACTGTGATTAATATTCACAGGACCCAAGCTCAATGCAAGAGCCTAAGACAAGAATTAGTGCGTGTAGGGGCTTGGCAAGTAGTGGCAAGGAGATTCTAAACGGTGGGACATGGAATGTTCTTCGGAGAACCTGCCCATCAAATGCTCAGATCCCGCTGATTATTGCTGAGGAGAGAGGAGGCTTAAGGAAGCCAGATCCTCACTTATTGTTTTCAAGATAAGCCACATATTTTTTATGTAAAACCAAAATTTTATTACTGAAGACTCGACCCTACCTAGGTCAAGGACAGAAGCCAGAACTTATAGAGTAAGTGGCTGAACCAGAAGTTCCTCCAGATATGGCCAAGGAAGTACTTTCTGGCTTCTCTTCATCATAGGCAAATTGGCAGCATCAGTACCTGCCCTACTGGAGAACTTCAGCCTGTTGTGTGAGCCCACATAGGCTCCATGGGGACCCCCAAGACCAGCACTCCCATCCCAGGAGTAGAGGACCCTCCTGTCCAGGTAGCTTTCCACTAACACTCTGTATTACAGCCAAAGAAACAGTGGTCCTAGGGATCTGGTTCAAACTTCTGGTTTCACTTACAGGAAATACTTTCTGGCTTCTCTTCATCATATATAAATTGCTAGCATCAGTATCTTGTGGTTTGGTGCCATTATGAAGTAATATAACGGTCACTTGAACACAGCTCTTAGATAATGGATCTGATAACCAAGAAGTGACTAACAGTGTAGGGTGCGACCCCTGGATAAGCAAATGAGTCAGAGCCAGCCAGGTAGAGCAGGACCACACAGGATTTCACCTTGCTGCTCAGAAAGGCATGCAACTTAACACATGAATTGTTTATTTCTTGAATTTTCCACTTAATATTTTTAGACCACAGTTGACTGCAGGTAACTGAAACTGCAGGTTAGGCAGAACTACTGTGCTTACCTCACAGATTGCTTATGAGAATGAAATAAACACATTTAATGTGCTTAGAATAGTGACTGACATATAGGAAGACCTTAACAAGTATTGAGCATTATTATTTATTACTATTATAATTATATTCAAATAGCTTTCATAATATAGCCTATCATCTCTTTGTTTTGTATTTTGGTACCAGGAATTGAACTCAGGGGTGCTTAACCACTGAGCCACATCCCCAACTGTATTTTTGTATTTTATTTAGAGACAGGGTCTCACTGAGTTACTTAGCACCTCACTTTTTGCCTCTGAGGCTGGCTTTGAACTCGTGATCCTCCTGCCTCAGCCTGCTGAGCTGCTGGGATTACAGGCATGTGCCACTGCGCCCAGCCTATCATCTTCTAATTTTCTATCTTCTTGTTTTTAATCTTGTTCTCATAAATGGAGGCATCCAAAAATCTAGATGCCAATATCCCCATATGATTGTCAGTGTAAAAATCCTCAGCAAATACTAACAAAATTGTATCCAGCAATATTTTTAAAAAGGGATGTTACATCACAACTACATGGGGTTTATCCTGGAAATATAAGGCTGGTTCTTTTGAAAAATCAATGTAATTAATATATTAATATACCAAAGAGAAAAAACATATAATTATTTTAGTAGATTCAGGAAAAGCATTTTAAAAACTACAGTATCCATTCCTGATTAAAAAAAAAAACAACTCTCTCAATAAACTAGGAAGAGAAGGGAACTTTCCTAAGTGGTAAAGGGCATCTACAGAAAACTGTTAACAGCATATTTAATGCTCAAAGGTGAACTTCTTCCCCCTAAGGTTGGAAGCAAAGAAAAGGCTGTCTGTGTCCTGCTCTTATTTCTTTTCCTCACATTGGAAGTTGCAATGAAGCAAAGAAACATGAGGCATATAAAAGAAATAAAACCTTCTCTATTTGCAGACAACATGATTATTCACATGAGAAATCTACAAAAATGCTGCTGAAAATAGGAACTGAGTTTACCAAACTGCAGGATAGGAAGTCAGTATTTTAAAACATCCATCTTATTTTAATAGTAGCAATGAGCAACTAGAAATTGAAGCTGAACAAACAGTATCATTTATAATAGCACCCAAATAATGACACGCTTAGGTATAAAATTAACAAAACATTGGAAGACCTGTATGCTGAAAACTAAAACCCACTCATAAGAGATTGAAAAAGATCAAAATAAATGGAAAGAGATGCTGTGTTCGTGGGTGAGAACACTCACTATTTTCAACATGGCAATCCCCCTGCCCCCCCCCAGTGTGACTCAATAGAATAATGGTAAAAATCCTAGTAGGCTTTTTGGAATCAGATTCTTAAAATCTCTATACAAAGGCAAAGCAACTAAATAACCAAAATAGAAGAATTCACACTGCCTGATTTCAAGACTTGCTAATAAAGTTACAATAATCAAGACATGGTGGTATTGGCAGAAGCCACATACATCCGTGGAACAGAATGAACAATCTGGAATTAGACCTATTCAAATATGGTCAACTGATTTCTGGCATGGTGTCAAAAGCAAGTTAATAAGGAGGGTCCTTTCATGATGCTAAAAAAAACTAGATTTTTATACGCAGGATAAAATGGATCCCAACCTATACCCCTAACACTGTACAAAAATTAATTCCAAATGTATTACAGACCTAAGCATGAAATATAAAATAATAAACTTTTAGAGGAACATCTTCATGATCTGAAGTTAGGCGAAGTCCTTAGAAATGTCAGCGAGACCATGGTCTATAAAGGGAAAAACTGATAAGAGGAATTTCATCAAAACCAAGACTCTTACTTTGTGAAAGCCATTGTTAGAAGAAGGAAAAGATAAACCAGAGACTTGGAAAAAATACTTGTAAATCATACATTTAATAATTTACTTGGATGGAGGATATAAAAAATAACTCTCAAAGTCAACAATAAGAATACAAAAAATGGGAAAAATTTTAAGCAGATACTTCACCAAAGATGATGTCATTATTCAGGAAAAAAAAATAAGCATATGAAAATACACCCAACATTATCAGTCACCATCAGAGATATGTAAATTAAAACCACCAGAGACACTAATACATACTGCTGTAGTTTGGATACTGAATGTCTTCCAAAGACCTATATGGTAAAGGCTTAGGTCCCAGGGTGATGGCATTGAGGTGTAGTGGAACCTTTGAGAGGGAAAGCCTGGTAAGGGGAGGTCTTACCTCCTAGGTCATGGGGAGGTCCCTCTGGTGGGAATTGTGGCTCCTTTTTTATTTTCTCTTTGCTTTCTGGCTCTGATATTTGGCCTCACTTCAAGCCTAGAGCAATCGGCCTCGCCAATCATAGACTGGAATCTCCAAAACATAGCCAAAATAACACTTTACTCTTTGTAATTAACTTTGTAACTTTGTATCTCAGGTTCTTTGTTATAGTGTTGGAAAGCTGATTAACACACATTAATATAGCTAACATTTAAAAACAAAACCCAACCATAGCAAGTATTGACAAGAAGGCAGAGCAACTGTAACTCTCATACACTGCCAATAGGAATCAAAAACAATGGTAGCACCACTTTGGAAAACAGTTTGGCATGTGCTCACTGTGTGACACAATTGACCTAGGCATTTACCCAAGAAAAATAAAATATATCCACCAAAACCTGTCTGTAAATGTTTATGGTGATGTTATTCATAATTACCAGAAACTGGAAAGAACTCAAATGTCTTTCAACTGGTGAATGGGTAAACAAAGAAATCTGCATGTCAGACTATAACTCAGCAATTAAAAAGAATGAGCTATTGATTCATACAACTTACACAAATTTCAAATGAATGATGCTAAGTGAAGAATGTAAGTTGATCAAAAGACTAATTTCCACTTATATGATATTCTAAAAGACAAAACTACAGGGATAGACAGCGATGAGTGGTCATCAGAGACGGGGGGATGAGGTGAGGTGATAGGGTTTGACCATAATAAGGTAGCAAGAAGGGATGGGGGGGGGGTGGGACTAGAACTCTGATATCCTAAATGTGATGGTCAAAATTTACAGAACTGTATACTACCCTCACTCCCCAATTTTTTGATATATTTAGATTTAAGAGAAATTTAAAACTTAAATAATAATATTAACTGAACTTCACTTAAAATTCTAGTTAATTTTTTAAAAAAATTTGGGGGGATAGCAGGGACTGAACTCAGGGGCACTCAACCACTGAGCCACATCCCCAGCCCTATTTTGTATTTTATTTAGAGAGAGGGTCTCACTGAGTTGCTTTGTGCCTCACTTTTGCTGAGGCTGGCTTTGAACTTGTGGTCCTCCAGCCTCAGCCTCCTGAGCCACTGGGATTACAGCACACCCAGCTTTCAGTTCATTTTATATCACTCATTCTTTTCATGGGGGCATCCAACTGTCTATACACTTCATCCCTTCTGTGTCACCAATGCCTAAACACCCCATGGCTTTCCTCCCTCTTTTCCTCTGCTCATGATATCCCCTCTATCAAAATGCTTCCTCAACACCTCCCCTAACCAATCACGGAAAAACTCCAAGGCAACATCCAAATCCTGATTCAAATAACAGTTGTTTGATGTCATCTTTCCTGACCTCCTGGCTTTTACCCTATGGCTCTGCTCTCAAGAGCTTAGAGTCCAAGAAAGTTAGATTTCAGTCTAGCTTCTGCCACTAGCTACATGATCTGGGGCAAGCCACTTGCTCTCTCTGTGCCTCTATTTCCATCTGTAAAATGGAAATAAACAAGTATATCTCATAGGATTGTTGGAATAATGGAGATAAAACAGAAGGGCACCACACACAGAGTAGCAGATTATGAACATGAAGATGTGGTGGTGGTTGATGGTGGGGATGATGGTGATGGTGATCATGACAGTGATAAGAATTCTTCTATTAATGTCAATTTTCTGCTGAATTGGATTATATTTTACAGAGATGACCCTCCCTTGGTGGGCCTGATTTGGGGCACCAACTACATATCAGTGATGCAAAAACAAGGAAAGTTTTGTTCCTACAGTAATAAGTGCCTTTCTCCCAATGCTTTTCAAGATTTAGTTTAAGAGATGTAAGAAATAAGAAGGCAAGAGGTATAAGGTGGTCAGACATGCTAAGGCGTGCAACCACGGTAAAGAATCTGGTGCAACAAGGAGCCCTTGGAAGATGTTAATCAGGCAAGGGACAGTACTGGTCTTGCATTGTGGGAAGAAGGCCTTTCCATGTTGTGGAGCAAGCGTTAAAGTGGGGATACCAGTCAGGGTTCACATCAGTCATTCAGATGAGTGAGAGTCTTGGACTGAGGAATTAATAGTGAAGATACACAGAGATAGAAAAAAAATTAAGGCATATATTAGTAAGAGATTTGGTGGAATTTGAAGACGGTTGACTATTAATCATTAAAAATATAGGATAACAATGGAAAGAGGAAGCTTTCTAAAATGAAAATCAGGCTTAAGCTACTGGTGCATATTACTACCAGGAAAATACACAGGAGAAAGGTCAAGATCTCATTATTAGGTGAAGACAAATACTTAACATGGGATTTGATACATAGACATCATCATGTAAAAATTGACCACTGGGCTCAAGATCTACTATCAAGTTGTGGTTGAGAGTTTGACTGAGACCATTTGTGTTCAAATCTCATTTTACCACTTTCCCACCAATTAGCTATCTGGCAAGTTTCTTCATCTCTATGTGCCTTGAAATAGGGAGATTACCCTGGATTGTCTAGTGGGTCTGATGTAATCATAAGTGGAAGTGGAAGAGGCCATAGGTGAGTAGAGCCAGAGAGATGCAGCACTGCTGGCTTGGCAGACAGATGAAGGATCCAGGAGCCAAGGAACATGGTGGCCTCCTGAAGCTGGAAAGGAAATGGAATGGATTAACTTCTGGTCCCTCTAGAAAAGACTGCAGCCCTGCTGACACCTTGATTTTATAAGACTCATGTTAGACTTGCGACCCTCAGAGCTGTTAGATAAGTAAGTATACCTGTGTCATTCACTCTACTCGGTTTCAGTGATTTGTTATAGCAGCCATGGAAAACTAATACACAAGGATTAATAAATACAAAATGCTAAAAATCATGCTGGGCCCTGGGTGAAAGAGGTCAACAACCTATCCTTACTCTATAGTGATGATGACATTGGTGATTGTCACTTCTATTTTCTGTTCCTTGTTCCTCTTTTATTTCTATAACAACTTTGCAGCATCCACAGCTGTGTCTCCAAAACTGACAACTGGACATTAGAGATTCCAAATGAAAAATAAATACTCTCTGGTCCCAAGGAGATCATAGTCCATAGCCAAAGCCACACTTGCCCACAGGTAATTGTGTTACAAAATGCTAAATTCTGATGAAGAGGTCTAAGGGCTTTCATTTCTGATGTGCCTGCTTCATATTTCCCAGAGCTGCCATGAAGGAAGGTGTGTAGGCTGAGTCAGGATTATTCCTACTTGGTTTATCCAAAATATGAAGCAAAAGAAAATATCTGTGGTTTCCTGACACATATTTGTGTTTCTCACAGAGGTTCAGTGCCCTGTGGGAGAGCTGGAGCCATGAGAACCCAAAGCTGAAATCAAAACTCAGTGACAACCTTAAACTTGTCCAATAAGTGCATCTAGGAGGGTCAGGAAAGATGAAGAAGGTGCAAACTCTGTCAGACGCCCAGAGATCTGCAATGGACACTTTCAAATATTTATACTTAAGCTCTGTTGCACTGTCTTCTCCCTCAAATGGGGTATAATAAATAGGTAAAAAAATAAAACTCATGCATCTTATATGCTAACAGCAGTGTGGACAGTAAATATTTAGAAGGAAAACAGATCAGGTGGGTCTAAGAGTTCACTGGTGTTTCACAGGATCCTGAGCTACCTGTGTGGTGGCAGGATTTGGAAAGTGCACATGCGCACACCCACACACGCCCATATTCCTTCCCATACCCATGTGTGCACCCACCCCCACCCTGGGGACCTTCCATATCTCTGCCATGTGCAGCCTGTGGGGAGAGAAGGCAAATCACAGAAGGAAAGATGCCTTCCAGCTACTGGTGCTCCTTCCTTCATTCAACCACCAACTGGTCATGCTGGATGCTGTGTTGGTGCCAAAGATAAACAGAGAAACACAGCACTGTCTGCCTGAAGGAGCTCCCCAAGAGCAGGAAGACAAAAGAAAGTCAGTGACCACAGCACCAAGAGACCAGGGCTGGAATAGCAGTGAGCTCAGGATTCCAGCAGCTCAGGCTGAAGATGCATCGTAACTGGGAGAGGGTCAGAGTAGCTCCCCAAGGAGGTGAGCTTTGGCCAATCCATGAAGGATGAGAGAGGTTGGGTAACTAGCAATATAGCCACTCACAAGCAGAGGGGCATGCACTCAAAAGAAAACCAAGGTCAGCCGCTGATCCCCTTTCCAACCCTAAGTTCCACTCATTAACACCTTCTCATAATAATTTTGTAGCCCACACTACACACAGCTAGCCCAGTATCCTAGTACTCAGTGTGGGCTACGGAGTGGCAAACACATAAGCACATAAACCTCAATAGGCTGTGCTAATGGCTCTCACCGTGCATGCGGCTGGGAGATAGAGGAGAGAGACTGGCCTTTGGACTTGAACCAATCTGAGTAAGAATCCTAGCTCTGCCACTATTTAGTACTGCAATCTCATACAAGTCGTTTCCGCTTTCTGTTTGTAAAATGGGAAACGTAGAAGTCTTGTGAGAAGAAAGCACAATGTATATAGACATAAATTTTATAAGAAGTCTGTATTAAAATTCAGCAAATGTTGATTGACAACACCAATGGGCCACTTAGGGTCTGGAGTTCTATGGTGGGTAGAAGACTAGATTCTTGTCCTGATTTATGCCCCCATGGTGAACCCACCATGGAAGGTTTATAAGACTCCATCCTCCATCCACTTTCTGCAGTCCCAACAGGAAACTGAGTGGCTGCGGTGACCAGTCACCGCCTTCTCCATCCTTTGGTGAAATCTGTGAGAGTGGCCCTGACTTTCCCGGGGTGTTGTCATAGTTGACTGACCCTCCTGAGAGAGCATTTCCCAGTTGGCTCTGGTCCTGGTTCAGTTCCTGACTGTCACAGGGAGTGAGAGATGTCATGCAAATAATGTTTTCATTGTGGAAAGAGTTAATAGGAATACATGGAAAGCCAAAGCCTCTCCCACTATGGGAAGAAGGATAAAAAAGCAAAGAGTCACACAGCTTGAGTTTGACCAGAGGTTTGGTTAGAAGTCTGAGAATAAGTATTAAAGAAAAAAAGAGGGGGGATTGGAGATAACTATGAAGTTTAGGGTATACTCAAAGTGATAGAAGTGGTACAGCAGGATTTTAAGAAATATTGCCAAGGTCTGTGAATTGGATTTCCTGTAGATTCCAGTAGAGGTTGAAATGGCTTTTAAGAAATGTTCGTTGTTAAAGTGTGTTTCATTGTTGTGATATTAAGCAAAGACTAGGCCCTGGGCGCCCCAGTCATTTCTGGGTAATACATGTTAAGGGAATTAGTACATAAAAAAGCAATAATCAAAAAATAGTGTACAGTACAATTTACTTCATATGAATTACTAACATTTATTCCAAACTGCTAGGTAGGGTTGAAGACCTTGGGCTCCAGAACTATGTTGCCTGGGTCCCAGTGCTTACTATCTAGGTAATCCATGAAAGTTATTTAATTTCTTTGAGCCTGTATCTCATCATTCAGTAAGGGGTGTTCTTATTATCCCACCTGCCACATAGTCAGAATGCAGAATACATGAGATAACATATGCAAAGCTCCTAGCCCAGGCCCTGATACATAGTAAGCACTTAGCACATGTTAGTTTTTATTATTGGTATCTGATTGTCATCATACTACCACAGTCTACACAAACACAGGACCCTATAACTTTCTTCAGTTTCTTGCTCACTGACTGAGCCCAAGCTTTGTCCCCTATGACAGCATCAACTGTCCTTTTAGACCTACTTCAAACCTCATTTTTCCCCCAAGCACCTTATCAGTATTCTCTAAACCACATCATTAGGATCGATCCTTCCCGGCAGACATTATTCATCTTGCTTCTCCAACAGACTGGAAACTCCTTTAATGGCATGAGAATCATGCTTTCGAGGCTCCTCTCCCAGCCCCAAGCCGTGGAATGTTCTTTGGTTGAGTAGAATGAACACAGTTGGGTGAATCACCTTGTCGACATTTAGCTTTCATGTTAATATCTGTCTCACTGATGACTCCAGCTCATCCTTATGTATCCTAAGGTCAAACCCCAAGAAATGAGCAGACTCTACCATCCAGAAAGTTCTAAAATGCCACGACAGTGAGTGCGTGCTTACATCTGTAACCACAGTTCATCCAAAATGCCCTGAGCTTCCTAGACAGACAGGCTTTCAGAGAAACACAGACAGTGTATGCATTAGAAAAAGCATAGTTAGAAGGTACAAAATGTGTCCTTAGCGTCTCTTCTACCACCTCCCGTTTATAATGATGGGCAGATCACTTACCATCTCCGAGCCTTTCTTTCATTAGCTCCAAGATGGATCTGATAGAAAATGCCTGCCGTGCAGTCTTACTGGCCAGGCAAGAAGATGTAACGTGTGGGGGAGTTCTTTGAAATGGTAAATAGGCCACCTTAACCAATATATGGTTCCTATTACCACATTTAAGAATCTGCCAAAGAGAAAACCTTAGAGAAGAGGCCCAGGCCTTAGATCTTGCAGCCAGGTTCAGCCTAATTAACATTCACCCAGAGAGACGGAAGGAATCCAAAGGATAAGATATCAGGGAAGCTGGTGGGTGAGGAGAAAGAAAATTCTAATCATTTGCTAATAACCAAGGGCCCCTGTTTAAGAACACACAAGCAGATGATGAAGCACGGTGACCTGGGACCAGCTGGGGCGACTTGGGAACAAAAGCAGTTAACAAGGCTGCTTTCAGATCTGTAGCTCACCAGGGCCTGCTCGGACCTGGGGCTGCTGGAACAAAAGATCTGGGGTCCTGCTTTGAGACCCAGCCTCACTGTCAAATGTCAACTCATCAATACCAAGGGGACAGAAAGGAGCCCAAGGCTTAGGGCCTTTGTTTCTTTTTTTTTTTTTTTTTAATTAATCACATCTTTTGTTCACTCATGTAAGCAGTAAAGAAATCTCTTCTGCAATCCTTTCAAGATCTGACTCCCCCACATATGCACACATTAGTGAAGATAAAATCTGTGATTCCGGCACATTGCTGTGGTCACATGGTCAAGTGGGTCTTTGAAGGGCTGCTTTTTTCTTTTTTTAACAAGTATTTATCGAGTGACTGCTATTCATTCAACAAACATGTCATAAGTGCCACTGAGCCTTTGGTCCTGTGCTTGGTGTTAGGGATACAAAGATAAATAGAATCCAGACCTGGAACTCAAAAAGTTCAATAAGGGAGGTCAGAGATCAAGATCAGTTAACACAGTGGCCTGGTAGAAAAGCTAATGGCCCCAAGAGACATCTGGGATGAGGGAGGAGAAAGAGAACAATTCTCTGGGGCAGAAATTGGGGAAGGTTTCATCTCATGGCGGTATTTGAGGGATGGACGATTTGGGAATACATTCCTCTGCATGTATTCTCCATCGTAAGAGCAAATGAGTGTAGCATGTACGCTTCTCAGTGCAAGCAAACGACGTCACCCACGGCCCACAGGATGCTCTATGATGGAGATACTCTGATAGCTCTATTTTGCCAGTGTTCCAGAACAGTAAGGCCAGAGCAAGTGCTGAAATGGATTGAGGAAGGGAGAGGCCAAGACACGAGCAACTTATTTCACAAAGCTTGATTGTGGCTTTTTGGAATGGGGGGACGAGGGCAGAGCTGGAATTTGGAAGTGGAGGCCCTGATCCTTGGTGACCCAGTGCACACGCTGCAGACCTGCCCTCGGGTGCACTTTTGTGGCTCTGAGGGCAGGATTTGGACTTTAGATAATAATTGCATGGATTTGCTTAGTAAACACAGGGTAACCATCGGATGATTACATGTTCTTACAGAGATGGGGCTCAGTAATTACCTTCAGTGGCCCCAGAGTATTATTTAACACATATTCTGGTTCATAAGACAAAAATAATAATAAATTTGCTTGGTAATTACACAGCACTTCCCCACTATGTATCCTGCCAGCGGCTGATACTCATCCCCTTATTAGGGGCTAACTGTTGCTCTGGTAAATAAGAAGTTCTTCTTATCACTGGTCTCTAGGCACATAGAGCATTATTAAAACACCATTAGGGACACTATTTCTATGACAGGAGCCATAGAAAGGAATCAATTCTGACCCGCACCTCTGCTCACTATGAGCTCACCCTCCTTGATGAGACTTAGCAGAAGAATTGAGCCTCGCCCTGATGTAGGTAACGGAAGGAGAGTCGTGCTGGTCACAATATGAGGATGGTTCTTTAAATCATCCAAACGGTTGGGCCCAGTTTAGGAGGAGTCCCAGCTCTGGCGCCACTACCCTGTGGTGGGCTAGGTCAGCATATGGACTGCCAGGGCAAACCGCAGCCTTGTGATAGGTCTCTCTGGCAGAATCCTCCAGAATCCTCCCAGGATGGAGCCTGAGAGTCTTATGGAGGGCCTGGAGCTCTGGGGAGAGGGGTACCCTGGCTCTTGGGCCATTTGGAATACACATGGAGGAGGAACGCACACACGTCCGTCAAATAGCAAACTAGGGAAAAGTGAGCCCAGAACCAGCCCATTTGTCCTTGACAAGGGGCCTCGGGAAAGCTGCCTAACATATTTAGTCTGGAAGGCAGTAATTTGGGGGGGAGGGGCATGGCTCAGTTCAAACTGCCCTTGGCTCAGCCACTGGCATCAGAAGAAATCAATTCTATGTAATCAATAGGGGCCCTAAAGAGTCTGGTCAACCATTATGGTTTGCTCCAGGGAGTGGGCCTCATTACCGGTCCATTCCATTCCAACCCTCCCACTGCTGGACAGAACGATTCAACACCAAACACAGACTCAGTTCCAAATCCCACTGCCAAGGCAAGTGGCCAGTTCTAGTGGCCTGTTTCTTCTGTAATGAACTCCAGGACTCTGACTTTGGCTTTGGAAATGGCTTGAGTTACCATGGAAGCCCACGGGGAGTCTCTGGGGAAAGTCAAGGGTTCAAGTCAGAAGACCTGGTCAAATCCTAGCTCCTCACTGACTATGTGATCTTTGGTCTTACCTCTCTGAACTTGTTTCTTCATTTGCAAACCAATCTGAAATACAACACATTCCATTAGGCCAGAAGTCACCTCTGTTTTATTTGTCACTAAAGTCCCTGCACCCAGACCAATGCCTGCTGCCTACTAAATCTATAATCGGTATTTTAAATAGCTTAGCATAAGAGAAATGCATCACACACTTAACTTTCATGAAAGTTAAATTCATTTGCACTCAGAAAAAAGAGAGAGAGAGAGAGAGAGAGAGAGAGAGAGAGAACAAAATAACAATGTAAAATAACTACTTAAATAGTACAGAAGATTTTTCTGGCCAGTCCACTCAATGCATCTGTGCCCCCTGAGTGATACTAAAAGCAAAGATGTGGAGCTGCTCTTCTCTACCTTCCTGGCTGTGAGACTATTGCTGTATCAAATACACAAATCACTGCACTATATATACTCTCACTAAATAATATGTAATATGTTTTGATATCCACTCCACACAATTTGCAAATATAACTCATTTGCTTATGTGTTTTTTTAAACTTTTATTCACTTTTTTTGATCAGGGAAAGATACAACCTTAATGTTGTCTTGTCATCGAATCATAAATTTGAACCTATGGGATATGGCACCTTAGCTATTGCATCCACTGAAACACAATTTACAATGAAGTGATCTCCCTTCCGTTCCCTCTGCTTGGTGCTGAAAGTACAAACCGAGCTCCTAGCAAGAGCCTTACGTGTTTCCATATCAGAATCAGAGAGAAAACATGGAAAAGACAGTACTTTACTCTTTGCTGAGTTAATGTTGCTCTAAGGGTGACGGAGTCCTGTCATTACAGCATATTTTCCTGGTACATGGAAAAGAAACATGTTAACTTCTAGGTTTTAGAGAACTTCCTGGATAAAAGTGTAACTTTAAAAATTCCACTTTAGGATGATTTGTAGGAATTTCCAAGGACATTTTTGCCTTGGACTTCACCTTGAGAAGCTTGCCCTGTGGTATTAGGGTTCTTTCTCAGGGTCGTTGAAAGCATTGTGAATGAGAAGCACTAGTCAAAAATAGCTGTCATCCTGCTCAACCTGTCCACCTGTCCTTTGGGTACAGCTACTCGACTTGGTCAAGGTCAAGAGACTTCATTACAACCCAGACCTCTTGGGTCCCACCTTGAATGGTGCATCTGCATTACAGTTTAACCCAATGAAAACTTGAGGAGGTTTTAGGAACTCAGCAATGCACTAACCACACAGTATGGTGTAGGGGAGATAATAAGGCCCAGCACTGGCCACCAATAGTTCCAGTGTTTACACAAACCCAATAAGCATTGAGCTATCTCAAAAGCATGGTAAATCTTGGCATCCTACATGAGCTGGAGACTGAGGAGTTTGAGTGAAGGGGCACTCACACACAGTTTGAGTCAGCCCCTGTCCTTACCACTGAGGCTCATTTTGTCCCTGTCCTAAACCAACATTAACTGATGGAACTTTTTTTTTTTACCCCAATTCAAAGATGACTTGTGTCCATATTTTTTCGCTGGGTTTCAAAGGAGGGAAGAAAATGCAGTGTGATTCCCACCCATATCCCACCCCATGGCCTGCACAGCACAGAAAGACCCTCCAGACACAACAGGTGAGAGGCAGCAGGAACACACACTCTCACGTGCAGCTATAAAGTGTTAGGAAAATGAGAGAGGGGATCGTGGGCCAGAATTACCAGGAAAGCCTCCATGGGAAGGTCAGAGCTACAGAAAGGCCTAAGAATGAATCTGACCCTGAGAAGCAGGCGAAGGATTATGCCTATTGATTTTTCCCTGTCTCGAACCCAACAACCTTGTTCTTATAATAGGATTCTGATTTCCTTCTGGCCTCAAGAGGGAGGAGGAGACCCAGGCCTAGGAAATAATAGAATCCTATCCCCTTGACTCCAATATGAGTATATGTGTGAGCATATACATGTTCCAAGATGGTAGCCCCCCTGCAGGACTAAGGGGAAAGAAGTAACCTCCTTCTATAGAAAAAGATGTAAGCCTAGAGCTACTAAGACCAGCCCCTCCTGTACCTACCTGAGACTGGAGAGGATGTAGAAGGAAACAGAGTCTAGACATGGAAAAATAGTCTAACACCAGGTCCTGGAAAAATTATTTGGGCTCCTGAATCCAGCTCTACCTATCTTAAAGTTAAAAGACCTTGGATTTGAAGTTACCTTACTCAATAATTTTTTACACAATAATTTTTCCCTTAAAGCCAGTTGGAGTTGGGCTTCTCTCCTTGGCAGTGGGAAGAGTCCTAACAAATTAGATGGTCATTTAAGAGAGGCAGGAGCAGCTGAACAGGGATGGAAAATAGGTAAAGATATTTGGACTTGCACTTAAACTTCTGAAGACCAAAATTCAGAGCTGAATGTGGGGAAATGCATGCCTAGACCCAAAGGCATCTCCTGAACTGGCTGGTCCACTTGCCATTCTCCTCGTTCAGGGAACCCCCACCACAGGCCAGATGCTGCACATCTGTGGTGAGCACTATTCCTTTTAAGAATCGCGCAGATTCTTCTCTGGGCAAGCCACACATTCTCCTTAACTGTGGTCAGGAGGGGCACGTTGCTCCTTCAGAGGAGTTTCAGCTAACAGACTGCTCTGGGGCACGTCTTTCAGGGAATCTGATTCATCTTCTCCTTCAGCTGGCTGTGGGGAATGCACACCTGTGTCCCAGGATGACTTCAGAGAGAGGGAAACAAAAGATGGCCTTGGGCCCCAGCTGCCTAGACAGACACTCTGGCAGCGGGACGACACAAGCCCAGCCCTGCCTGGTGGGCAGTCGGACGTGGGGTCATTTCTGTTCAGCTCCTGGGAACCCCACAAAGGGCTTTTCCCCTGAGTCCTGTCCAAACAGACAGCTTGGGTTGGGGGAGTTGGACATCTGGGCTTGATTTGATCCCCTCTTCTCCTCCCCTCAGCGGTCCACGCTCTGCATTCTTCAGCTGTTGCAGAATGCAAGTTGCTCAAAGATGGTTTGATGGCGGGGGCCCAACAGGGACAGAGGTGCAGTCACATCGTGTCCACATGTGACCAATGAGGATTCTGCTATCTGTGCTTCATGACACAGAGGAAAAATAGAGATGAAAGGAAACAACAGACTTCACCTCCATCCCACTCACAGGGCTGATATCCCCTAGCGAGTAGGAGATGGCACATGTGAATCTCTGGTCCCCACGGGGTCTCCACTCCTGCCACAGGAACAAACAATACCAGAAGGTCAGTGATGTAACGTACCCAAGGCTGGTTTCTTGCCTGGTGTCTCAGTGTGACATGAATTCAGAGTTTCTCCTTGGTGGCTGTCCTCTAAGCAGTGATTCAAGGATCTGGATCTTCCATGTCTGAGAGTGTCCTGTTAAACAGCATGGAGGTGAATGAGAGCTGCCACCCAGCGGGGTCCCCAGAAGCAGACCCTGAGACAGAGATTGGCATACAGGACACTGATTTGGGATTGTTCTTGGGAATCATAGATATGGGATGGAGGCAAGCGTATAAGATTGGGTCCAGGGAAGAAGTGGAGCTGAGATGCCGTACCAAGGAAGATCTCCACCCACTCCCCCACCCAGGTGATAAGGTGATGCTGTCAGATCCTGTGTCAATCATTCTTTGGAGACAGAGGAGGACATTCCAGCAGCACTCACAACAGATGAGGAAATACGTTCATTGCTAAAGGTAGACCTGGGGGGTCATCACAGCCTCTATCACAAAGAGACTGGAGCAGAGGCTGGTAAACTTGTAGTGACTAGTTTAGGCTTCGCAGGTTATACCACCTCAGCCAATACCTGAGCAAGGGAGCAAGGCTACATTCCAATAAAACTTTATTTACAAAAATAGGCAGCGGGCCACAATTTGCTAACCCCTGGATTAGAGGGTCACAGAAACAAGCCTAGAAGTGATTTTGATCATTCCTGTCCACATTCCACTAGGCAGATTCTAATCACATGGCCCCAATTTTATTGTGAAAGGCAAGAAATTGAACATTTCTGTGAGTATTGAGAGAAAATAATTGGAATTTGTGAGCATCCATGGACTCTGCCACCTACAGCCCCAGGTAGTCGATCTCATGTCCTTCTGGTTTCTCAGTGCCCCCATCTCTAAACAAAACAGTAGTGCCTACTTTGTGTGGTTTTCACAAGGATAAAAGTGCTGCAGTATATTTCAGCACTTAACAGTCAGCGCTTGATAAGCTCTCAATAAATAGCAAAGACTGCCAGTGTTTCAGTAAGAATTACTCTTTACTGCCTATGCAAGTGGCAGCCTCTCCCAACCTTGATTACAGCCTCTCTAAGAATGTGGATGATCAGATGGCCCCCCCAGCACGTGGGCTTGGCATGCATAAAAGTTTCCGTGACACTTATAATTAAAAATAAAGACAAAATCATAGTAATACTTAACCTGAGAGGGCTGTTGGGAGAATAAGGTTGATGGCAATGAACATGGGTTGAGGCGGTGCCTCAGGTCCCAGGGAGACAAGCACAGATAAGATATTGTGTCAGTTATCTACTGTCCCAGAGCTTAGTGACTTAAAACAACAATTTTACTTTCCACAGCTCTGTGGGTGGGCCAGGTGATTCTTCTGCTCACCTGGTCTCATGCAAACAGCTGCACTTACCTGGTGGCCAAGAAGTGGGCTCATCTGGAACAGCTGGCCAGGCTGCGTGCCATAGGAGCAAGTCCCAGGACACAAACACCTCCTGAGCCTCTGAGTGTATCATGATTGTCGATATCCCACTGGCCAGAGCATGTCGCATGGCCAAGTTCAGAGTCAACATGGGAGGACACACAAGGACACAAATTTGTAGAGGAGGATCCGTGTAGAGACAGCCCTGTGACAATTTACCATAAGTACCTCATATTTCCTGAAAAAAAAAGCTGCTGTGAACTCTTCACCTTGCCCCCACCAGAGTGACCACTCTCCGTGGCTCCCCTCTATCCTAAGGAGGCATTTACAGGACTGCCTGGTGCTTACCCACAGTGCACCTGTCTAACTCCCCACTCAGTATCAGACATCAATGGACCCACCTTACATCATTAGATCATTCCTGTCCACACCCATTGGCCAGAATCCAGTCACATGGCCACAATTCAACTGCAAAGAAAGCTGGGAAATATAACTCTCCTGCCAGCCCCAGAATTCAAAGAGACCCTTAATGTCATTTCTGTCCCTCACACTCTGAGAAGGTCACAACGGGCTTCTACTCTGCCCTTTGGCATGATTTGGCTGGGACTGTAGTGATAATGGAAAAATGGTGGAGTCCATGGGCTACTGACCAGGCCTGGCATAGAATGGGCCAAGAGCAGCCAGATAAAACAAGGTCCCAAAGTCCTCGTCATGAGCCCCTCAAATGGACACTGGGTGCTATAGTCCTCTAGAGCACAGTTCCACTTATCCCCTGAGAGGACGACATAAAGAGAAAATTGTCTTGTTTTTCTAGCAAGGTACATTTGTGGCTTGATCTTCTTCAATGCCAGGAGTCAACTAGGATTTATCTCCCCTCACCACACAGAAGCTGAGGCCACATTTCTTGTTCCTTGGGTGTGACCATTAAGTCTCCAGGAAGTGAGGCCCAGGGCCTCTCCCCTGGCCCATGCCCTCCCTCTCCAGTCTCCCCTTAAGCCCTTCCCTAGATGTACCTCTGCTTTTGTCTGGACATGTCCACCCTCCATATAGAATAGGGAGGAGAAAGGTTCTCACATGGTGATAGAATTGAAGTACATGAAGACCATTAAGAGAACTCATAGGACCAATAATACTCAGGCTAATAAAACTCAGGGGACAGACAGGAGATGTTTAATTGGTAGCATCAACAGGACTTGGGTGATATGGGGCTCCTGATCCATTTCCTTGACCCACAACCCAAAGCCAGCTCCATAATTTAAATGGTCCAGTGCAAAATGAAAAAGTAGAACTTCTTGTTAAAGATCAGAGGGGGAATGACACTAAAGATATTAAAATGTAAGTTTTTTCCTTTCTTCCAGTTTCCTCTGAGATCTTTCATGTATTTATTTGATAACGTCATTCTAAGTAAAGAAAATTTTAAATTATCATTGTAAATTTTGCCATTCATCTTTACATTGTGCAGTGTTAGTTTGAAAATGCAAAAATAAGAGAATTAAACTCATATGCATAATCACCAGGATTATGGCATTCGTATTTCCTAGCTCTTTTATGCATATATTTTTCATTCATACCAGAACAATAGAAATGGAGCACAAAACTAACTCCATTGTTTCTACTTCTTTACACACACACACACAAACACACACCTACCAAGGCTCTCAACCTTTGCTTAGTAATGAATAAAGAAGAAATGTAAGGAAAAGAAGCTATGGATTGCCCTTTGTTTCTCTTCTATACTTTCATTTTCAGCTTAAAGATCAAATCGGTAAGAATTTTAAGATGGCCACAGGAGAACATCAAGCCAAATATAAAGCTCTGCACATGCCCACGAAGCAGAAATAGTTATTTACATTTTCACTCAAATGTGTTCCAAAGTGATATCTTCTACAGAGACACAGCCACATCAATGTTTATACCAGCACAATTCACAATAGCTAAGCTACGGAGCCGACCTATGTGCCCTTCAACAGGTGGATGGATAAAGAAATTGTGGTGTACATTGACAATGGAGTATTACTCAGCCATTTATAAGAATGACTTTATGACATTTGCCAGTAAATAAATGGATCTAGAGACTATTACACTAAGTGAAATAAGCCAATCCCCAAAAACAAAATGTTGAATATTTTCACTGATATGCAAAAGCTAATCACAATAAGGAGAAAGACAGAATAGAAATTCAGGGATTAGACAATGAGAAATGAAGGGAAGTGAGGAGGAATACAAAAATGAAGGAGAGTGGAATGAATCTGACATAACTGTCCTAGGTACATATGTGAATCCACAGTGAATCCCACCATCATGTACGTGCACAAAAATGGGGTCCTAGCGAGAATAAGATATATTCCAGACTTTTATAAAATTACATGAAAATGGATTCTGTTGTCATATATACCTAAAAAGAACCAATAAAAAAATTTTAAATAATAAATGTATTGCTAGGTTATTACTTTTAAAAGGTAACATGTAAAACAGGAAAGGTAAGTCACTTGTTGCCAGTTGCCTACTTAACATTTTGATGTGCTCCATTCCATCTGTGAGTTTCTGTGCACTTCTTTCAAAAATTGTATCTATTTTTACCTTTTGTTGCCTGTGTTTTTTTTGTCCTAACCAATAAATCACTACCAGATCCAAAAAGGATAAAAAAAAAAGTGATGTTTTGATCAACCTACAACCACCACCATCAGACATTCTCATGGCTTCACTGTCCACCTCTTGCTAAAGGGATTCACCCAGCGCTTGTGTTGGACACCTCTTGCCCCCACCCTCCCCTGTTCAAACAAATCTACTGCCAAGTCCCAGTGATTCACACCTCCAACACAGTTCCCCAGGCTGCTCATTTTTATTTATCTCCACGAGCCCTATGGAGGCATCATCAACTCTTGTGTAGACAATTGTAAGTAACTCTTAATTGATCTATTTCCATTTTCCCCCACAGGAATCCATTCTCCACATGCTTTGCAGGATTATCACACCAAAATGTAAGCTGACTCCCTTAAATCCTTGCAATCGAAATCCCTTCATGAATCCCAGCAACTTGGGAGTCAGGAGGATCTCAAGTTCAAACACAGCCTCAGCAACTTTGCAAGATTCTCCAAAACTTTACAAGACTCTGTCTCTAAATAAAAATAATTTGAAAAAAGGAATGGAGATGCAACTCGGTGGTTAATCATCCCTGGGTTCAATGCCCAGTACCCTCCCCCCCAAAAAAAATTTCCTCCATTAACTGCTTCCTTCAGACCTCTCTATTTAAACAGAGAGATCTCCTTCCTGGAGTTCCCAGTATAAAGCAGGCCTCCTCGCACCCCCTCAGCTTTCCCATGCATATCACCACCTACAAAGATATTTGTGTATTTTTAGTGAGTTAGAGTAGAAATTCAAAGAAAACAAGAATATTTATTTCATTCATTCAGAGAAGGCCAGGAGGCAGGATAAGTACGTTAAATTAGCCCTTCTCACTTCTCTTTTGATGTTCCCCCAGGTCGCCTCTTTGCTCCTTATTGTGAAATCATTTTTTCAGTAATAATCTGACCGAGGATTTGAAATCTCCCTCCCTGTCATCCCCCTGGTCCATGCTGGGTGGGTAACACTGGCCATCTGGCCATCACCGGCATCATCTGGGTGGTCCAAGCCATGGTGAAGCCATTTTACTAGAATCTGTTGAGACCAATACGGAGCTTTCTCTAACAGAGCTTTCCAAATCATGCCATTAGTGGGTCAACCAGTGCTTTTAAAAGCAATATAAAATACAAAGAAATAGAACATATCAGAATTCATTGTAGGCAGTAAGGGTAAACCATGGCCTTTCCAAACTTTTGTTCCAGTCACATTTATAGGAATACGTAGACCACAGTCGAATACGTTTACGAACATTTCCCTGGGAGGATTTCAGCTGATCTGCCCCTTCATGCACTTCTACTCCCTAGGAAATGACTCTTTGGAACAGACCAAGTAGGAGGGTCAGTGGTGTTAATTGGACTCTTTCCTTGAATTCTATTTGGTCTTTGTGTTTTCAAGCAGTGTCATAAATACATGCCAAGGTGAAATATAGAATATTTTTCTTACCTTCCTCTCCATCACTACCCCTATCCTACTCCTATCCATTCTATATGGAGCAGACAGTATCACAACAGGCTAGTGTACAGCACCGGTACAGAATGGAGAAGGATTCGCCACTCATCCGCCTCGATGTGGATTCTTCAATCCACTTTTCTTGGGTAGGCCTGAACAATGACTGCTCGTAACCCTTGAATTGCCTCTCTGAGATACAAAATGATGAGACCTCCCATCCATCCATGAACAGAGGAACCCACATCTTCAGACCTCTGTGCCACACACGTGGTTTCACAGGTTGCCCGGGGAAAGCCAGGCCCTGCTCAGCAAGCTAAGCAAATTCTTGGGCTTCCAGCTACAATTCAAACAGCTAGCAGCTCCCTCTGCACCCTTGCCCACCCATGGAAAGTTGCAGCTCTGCGGTCAGTGCATAGGCTGCTGGACCAATGTCCAGTGGGCCTGTGAGCCACGCCTTGAGCCCTTCACTGTGGGAGGTCAGTTTCCTCTTTCCCTAAGAATCCAGCCTGGCCTTTCCCAGTCCCTCCTCTCCCGGTAGGAGCCAGCTGTTTCCTGCAGCTGTATGCTGGGACAGGAGCACCAGGCTGGAGACCCAGCTCCAGACCCGTTTCCAACAGCCTCCAGCCTGGCTCAGTGACAAGTCTTGGGTCCTCTCCGTGCTCCATCTCTTCACCTTCCTCGACTTTCCCTCCAGGTCTGTGGAGAGGATCAGGTGGCCTCAAAGGTGGTGGTGGCATGGCAGGCCACTCTTCCTGGTGGGAGGGTGGTGGGAGGTGGGAGATGAGTGTGAAGGAAGGAGGGGCCGGGCAGAGGCTCAAATGCAACGCTGACCCAGTGATACCTTCGTTGTACTTGGCCCTCGGCCCACCCACAACTTTCCCAGCAATCTTGCCACTGCCGCACCTTAAAACCACCCAGCAAGAAAATGGGGAACGATCTCTCATAGCAGAGGCCTCCGGTCCTCCCTCTGAATCCAGAGCTCCAGGGAGACCGTGGAGCAGGCGGTGACGCACTGTTTAGTCTGTGGCATTCCGTGTGCATCTGAGGACTTGGGAGGGTCCATGCAGCTCAGCTTCCAGGGCCTCTCGCCCCAGTCTGTTTGGGGATGAAGTGTGCTGGAAGGTCCCTGAGCCTGGAGTGAGCTGCTGGTCCAACGTGAGGCGGGGCAGAGGCTGGGAAAGGCTGTCTGTCCTGAGCGTGCACATCAGGGGCAGCTGTGGAGTCCTGGGATGGGCTGGGGTCAGCCAGGATGGCCATGCAGGCAGACACTTCTGGAACCCACACAAGATAGTTTGGCAATAAGGAATCCCCATGGGATCCCTGGAGGGGAATATCAACAACATGGGGTCTCCCCAGGCCAGCAGAAGCTCTGGTCAGACCCCCCACCTCAAACCCGGGGCAGCCAGGGATGAGACTCCAAGCCTCAGCCCCTCCAAAAGTGGGAAGTGGATCACCAGGAACATCTGCTCCTCTTCATGGGAGTCAAGTGGTATGTTCCCTTCTCCTTCCTGCTCGGGGCTCCCCTCCTCGACCTCTCTCTCCTGCTGACATGTGTAAAAATCAGATGTGATGCCAGGGATTATAAACCAAATCCCAGAGACAACCTGACAGGTTTGATGTGTGCTTCCCGTGATATCCGGAGGGCCTGTCTGCCAGGGAAGATGTCCCTGGAATGAATGAGGGAGGGAGAGGCAGAGGTGTGGAAGGAATCCAGGGAGTGAGGATCAGCTGAGCACACTTGGAATGCCACCACCTTGGCAGTCCCCGGCTTCGTGCCAACTGAGGAATTTGAATTTTCCCCTTTCTTACCCTGGAACTCCTGGGCCCCCGGCCTGTGCCTTCCACCTGCACCGTATTTCATACAGTGCTCGACAAGTCATAAATAATGGTAAAAGAAAGACTATCTAGTGGATGCTAAACAGCTCCATGAATCAGGCTAATGGGTCATCTTCCTCCTCCAACCATAGGGACCAGTCAGGAAAAGCAGCTGTTCCCTGCTGGCTACTAGCAACTCAGGCTGTGCCTTTGACCAAAATTCAAGCCAAAGAGGTCTCCATAACTATTCTCTGCTAATGTGGTGGCAAAGTCAAGCTATTCTCTCAGGTTTTGCCTTTTCTCTCCCAGACACTTAATGTTTCTAGTCACATCAGCCTCTATAGTTCAGAGGACGACCCAAACACTGGATAATTGAAATGCCTTCCGAGGCATGCCCTGTTGATTCAGACTAAAGTGTAAAAAGACAGCCATAACTTGGAAATAAAGCCCAGCACTGATTGCTCCACGCAAGGGGGGATAAGTCCAGGAACAAAATACTGTGTGTCACAGTGAGAGAGAAGATACCCAGTCCCCTTCTTCATAGTACATCATTTCACACCGGCTGGCATGGAGTATGTATTTTATGTGAATCTCCTGGCTCCCCCACCAAAGGACAAGCCCCATGAGAACAAAGACCTTGACTTTCAGGGCTGAGGACTCACCACCGTACCCCCCAGTGCCTGGCACACAGCAGGTGTTCCATGAATATCTTATTCAATGATGGACGGTTGAAGGAATCTCTCTGATGGGATCAGATCATGGAATGGTTAAGTGAAATGTCTAACTGTGTGGACACACAGGCACAGACAGGCATGCATAGCCCCAGGCCAAGGGGACAGTCAGCCAACATGGTCAGGAGAATGTTCACCTGAGAACAATGGCTGAAGTCATGCTCTTCTGTGCCGGGAACTGGGCTGTGCCCTATGAGCATTGTCTCAGTCAGTGCTTGTCATGCCTGGTCCCACTTTGAAGGTGATGGAACTTTCATGCAGATTTAAGAGATGAGGTGAAGTCAGGAGTTAGGGAAGAACAGAGCCAGGACTTGAGATCAGATCCACCTGCCTGCAAAGTCCATGATAGTGTCTCAAAGTCACTGTTCCATTTGTGCCTTCATTCATGAAACAAGACGCTGTCATATAATTCTTTGACTTCTCGTCCAACACCACCATTCCTAATTTAAGGGACTATATCCTTCTAAGCAGAACTATGAGCTGCACAATCTATACACACAGCAAACACCCATGTATCCAGTTAGTTACTTCATATAACTGTGGAAAACACAACCACACATGACGTTCAAAGAAAGAAAGAAAACTTAAGACAGAAGTGTCAAAGTGGCCCTACCGGCTGGAAACCGCTCTTTCAAAGGACCAGGTTTTATTGCTCTTTATATCTTCAATTGTTCACAACATTCTTTGCATTGTGCTTACTGCATGAATTAAGAAAAATTTTGTTCATAACTGGGGGTGTCATTGGATAGCCTTGAGATATATTGCTATGATTTAAATGTCCCCTGGGTAATTCATGTTGAACTGTCATTGCCACAGTAATGGTATTGGGAGGGGAAACCCTTAAAAGGTGATTAGGCCACGAAGGCACTGTGCTCAGGAATGAATTCATGTGACTCTCAAGGGAGTGGGTAATTATTGTGGCAGGGGGTTCTGATAAAAAGGATGAGTTCCGCCCAATGTGCTCTCTCTGCCTCACACGGACTCACTTGCCCTTGCTCCAAGTTACAATGCAGCATGGAGGCCTGACTGGATGCTCTTAGACATACAGATCTCTAGAACCATGAGCCAGATAAACCTTCATTCTTTATAAATTTCCCACACTGTGGTTATTATGTTACAGCAACAAAAAGAAATAGACTAAAATATTTTATATGAACTTTTGAAATTTTTTATAGGTAAATACCTAGTATAATATCTACCACACAGAAAATACCCCCAAACTCCATGGGATAAATCATTCATGGTCTTAGAGTAACAAGTACCATATCTAACATTAAGTGTATATTCAATAACCAGTTATAGAACCAGTTATGATCATATGACTTTTGCTGTTCTAATAAAATTAGCTTCCATTTATCAAGCTAAGTACTAAATATTTTGCACTTATTACTTTATTTAATATTATATTAACTGTACAAAGCAAGTACATTGATCCATAGTTCACAAATACAGAAACTGAGGCTCAGAAAATTTGGGTGAAACTTGCCAAAGGTTCCACAAATATGAGAGATGGAAATAGGAACCAAAGTTTTAGCCATGATGTTTGACTCTGCTCATCAGATCCTTTGGCAGAGGAGTTAGGCTGGGCAACATGAATGGCCCTGGGAAATCCTTAAGCCCCAGGAGCAAGATTTCTGGAGATAATTTCAGGTACAGGGCAGAGCTATAGGGGACACTGAGTCTTCTATATGGTAGAATCCCCCATATAGGCCTTCCCTCCCAGACAACGGTGAGGCCCAGGGAGGGACACAAGAGAATAGAGGGCTCTTAACCCACACAGGGCATCCAACATCCAAACTTTATTCCTTTATTATATAACTTAGGTTGCTTCAAAACATGTGGTTATTTACTTTATTCCCATCTTATTGGAGGAAGAAACTGAGGCTTAGGGAAGTTGAGACTTGTCAAAAGTTCACACAGCTGCTAACTGGCAAAACTGGGTTTTGAACTCAGACCAACTGGCTTTCCCAGCTCTTACTATTATGACTGCTTTACTTACATTTTACAGTGTCCAGAAACTGTCCGTTGAGATATTCCTACAGGAGTGAGGGCGTAGCTCAGTGGTAGAGCTCTCAGCTAGCAGGTATGAGAACCTGGGTTGGATACCTAGCACTGCAAAAAAAAAGGTATTGCTATTAGTGCAACAATTATAATCATGGTGACCAGATCGTGGGTGTTTGGCAAGCATTGTTCTCCTTCTGCCCGTGCCATGAGCCACATTTTACTAAATTAAGGCAAAAAATAAGTGGCAGAAAGGGGCTTTGAACCAAGGCTAACTCCAACAGCAGCTGGGCACCTGCAACCCTTATAAAATAAAAGAAGCCAATACACCAGGCACGGCCCGTGGTATTCGAAACCTGGCATTCCTCATATTCATGTCCCCAACCAGGAAGCCTTCTTGCCTTCCTGTTTTAACTGCTTTGACTGTGAGGGTGGACCGCCTGTCTCCTACTCCATGTGTCTTCTACTGTTTCACTCTCAGAAACGGATCAAGATTATTAGGAAAATACACAAGTCCTGCAGACACATCCAAGCTTTGCATTCTAGTGCAGCTGCTAGAGAATCCTCAGGACTACGCCCCCACGAGGACTTTAACATCAACAGACCCCGTGAGAGTGCGTGCGCTCCTCCAGAACGCGCAGTTAGAGAGGCTGGGAGGGCTGGTGTCAACTTTTCAATGAGCAAAATGAATGCATCAATAAAATCTGTTTGAAATCATCCCTTTAACCAACCGATAAGCAGAAAAATGAAGAAATGTGCCGAGAAAGAAGTGCGGATACCAAATGGAATGCCCTTTGGAATGTAAGGTTAGACCCCCTCAAATTGTATTGCACAACCAATAAAAACCACTTGGAAAATGAATCATTCAAAGAGATGGCTTTAGGTGTTTTCCAGAAATGAGCATGTGACACTGTTATCGTTACAGTCAGCATCTCCAGAGTGAGGCTTACTCAGTAACTGAGCTGGCAGAGTCTCTTAAATATAATGTAAGCAATCAAGGAATGATAGTCATAACCCCTAAGCAACATCCATGTGTATTGGTGGGGTGCAATTCTTTTTGTCGTATACGGTGTTGCTTTATTCTCACCCTGAATCATTGAGATCTCCAGGACTTCTAATTAGATACAAGAAAACTAAGGTTCAGATTGTAGATTTCATGAATTCAATCTCTCATGCTTTCTACTGCTCTTAGATGAAAGTATATAATAAAAATGAAGGAAATGGCCTCAGAAAGTAGATTTATTCCCCCCACTTCTGTCTGAGCCATGCCTGGTGTATTGGCTTCTTTTATTTTCAAGGGGTGATGGACAGCCAGTTAGATGGCTGTGATTCTTCCCTTCCAATGGGTAAAGCAATGAACTGCCCATCTAAAGAACAGGTATTTGTTCATTCATCAAATATAAGCATATAGAGCTTTGCCGGCACATGGGATCTTTCATGCAAATTACAAGCATGTGCCTCTCCCTCTGAGCTGAGGCAACCCGGGCAAAGGCACAGCTACTGACCCAAGAAGCCCTGCCTGTGTGTTTAGCCCCCGCTCGGCCCCCCAGTCCAGACACCTATGCCCTGTGCTCAAACTGCACAGAGACAGAGACTCACACTCCAGAGGAGTGGACATGTACACAGGGGCCCTTACACTAGTGCAATAGGTATCATAAAAGAGATTTGAGGAAAGCACTTCAAGAGGAGAAACCAGACAGGCCACTTGAACTTTTACTTTCAATACCAATAGGTTGAGTAGCTCTTATCCAAATCACATGGGGCCAGAAATGCTTCAAATGTTGGAGGTTTTTTTTTTTTTTTGAAACATTTGTAAATATTTACAATGAGAAATCTTGGGGATGAGACTCAAATCTAAACAAGAAATTCATTGATTTCATATAAACCTTATGCGTACAGCTTGAAGGTAATTTTATGCAATATTTTAGGATGCTTATACTTGGATTGCAACATGAGGTTGGGTGTTAATTTTCTACTTGGGGCATCATGTTGGCACTCAAAAAGTTTCAGATTTGGGGGCGTTTCAGATTTTGGATTTGGGGATTATATACCCTCGACCTGTACTCTGGAGGTCTGAGAGCATACACGTTTTGGTATACATTTTCCCTGCCTCTGAGCCAGTTGAGAGAGAAATTGGAGAAGAGGGAGAGAGACTGGTAGAAGAGAATGTAACTTCAGGTCTATGGAAAATGAATGTCTTCATTCTAAAACCCAGAATCAGACTGAGAGATCCATCTGGTCAGTCATAGGAGCTCTGGGTCATCACTAGCTCCACAATGGGGACTGACCATGTAGCAACCAGCTTTTACAAAAGTTATGCAGAATGTGTTTCCTGCAAAGCAGAATAAAATAACAGAGGAGGGGTTCAGTTAAGCCACTCATTTTCACTTCCTTTCCCCAAAATCACCAGTCAAAAAAGTTCTCCCGCTCACCTGGGAGGAATGAGGAAGGAAGGAAAGAGGATCCAGGGGATTTACAACTGCAGGGCTCCTCCCCCGCACAAATAAACATCAAGAGTGGGGAAGAAGTCACCCTATTCCCATGCTCCCCAAAGTAGCATGAGCTGAGCTGATTCTGTCCCCAACATTAAACCATGTGCAGGGACCACCTCTGTTTACTCTATATTTATCTCTGGCGCCTGTCAGAGAATCTGACACGTAGTAGGCTCTCAGGAAATACTTCTTTGAGGCTAGGGTGGACCTCCTTCCATTGAAGAGTCAGCAAACAATAAGGAGAACTATAAATTAAGAATTCTATAGCTTAAAGCAGGGGAGAGAGCAATCTTTTGAAAACTCAAAGTAGATGATGGTTTTTGTTTTTTTATTATTTATTTATTTATTTTTGTTTCCATACCAGGGATTGAACCCAGAAGTGCTTAACTACTGAGACCTTTTAATTTTTTTTTTAATCTTGAGACAGGGTCTTGCTTAATTGAATAAAGCCTCACTAAGTTGCTGAAGCTGACCTTAAACTGGGGATCCTCCCACCTCAGCCTCCTGAGTTGCTGGGGTGACAGGCGTCTGCCACTGTGCCTGGCAATGATCATTTCCTATAAGAAATAGGACGTGTTTAGAAGGCAACTGTCTGCTGGGCATCCCCTAATCTTCCAAGAACAAGGAGCAAATGAACAGAGACAAAGGCAAAGGTGCAAGGAAGGATCATTATTCAATCTGCAGATGTCGCTCCCCAGCTAGCACGCATCAGGCATCTTCTGGGCACTTGGGATTCATCAGGGAACAACAGACCAAGATCCCTGCCCCGTGGAGCTACAAGCTAATGGAGGAAGATGGGCAACGAAGCAGCCCAACGAGTACTTAACAAATTAAAAGATGACACATCAGGACTTCCGGCTCTGAAAAGGAAAAACAGCAGGATGGGGCGTCAGAAGTGCCTTGCCGTCAGGTGAGGAGAATAAGGCAGTTTATAACTCCTTAAAGGGCCTTTCAGGCAGGTGTGACTGGGAAGGGGGCACTTCCCAGGTGAGGAAGTGAGCCTGCGGGTGTCTGGGGAAAGAGTGTGACACAGAGCGAGCAGCCAGTGCAAAGGCCCAGGGGCTGGGTGTCTGGCTGCTGAAGGACAGCAAGGAGGCCAGGTGGGGGGTGGGGAGGAGTAAGCCAGGTGGGCCTGGGAGATGGGGAGAGTGAGAGGGAGCACTGTACCACCACGGAGGCCTTAGTGGTCCTTGCAGTGCCGCTGACTTCTCTGTACAAAATGGGAGCTCCCAGGGATTTAGATGAGTGCCGGGATCCAACTGACTTCTGTTGTTGATTTTAAATACCTCCATGTAGTATCTCATTTAATTTGCACAGCAACCATATGAGGCAGGTAGTATTCGTATCTTCATTGTGCAAACATTCCTTGTTGTTATTCTGTTGTTTCAGTGCTGGGGATGGAACCCAGCACCCTGAGAATACGGAGCGCTCATTCTACCACCAAGCTAAACCCCAGTCCTGATTTTGTAAATATTGAAGATCTGAACCCAGGGAGGGAGATAGGGAGATGTTAGTGGAAGGGTACAAACTCAGTTCTGGGGATGCTATGTACCGCATGGCAACTATAGTTAATAATAACATATTATATCCTTAAAACTTGATGACAGCAGATTTTAACTGTCCTCTCCCACCTAGCGCGTGCACGTGTGCACACACACACACACACACACAAATGGGAGCTGGGTGGTGACAGATATGTTCATTTCTAGTGATTTTCATTGCAATGTCCAGGTATATCAAAATCATTGCATTAGTATATTTTTACTTGTCAATTATTTTTCAATTTCAAAAAAGAATAACACAAACCCTTTAAAATTCTCACACTTTGAATCAAAATAATTTCTTATAAAATGTGAACTCTCAAAACAAATTGTACATTAGAAACACAAAACAGCTTAGGCTATCTTAATTTGGGGAAATAAAGCTAAAATTTCTTAGAGAAAACAACAGCTACAAGAACGTAATTCTCAGAGTCAATGAGTAAAAATGAGAGTCTGAAATTCACTAGACTCGAGTCATTCTTTTAGCCCAGTTCCTGAGCGAAGACCAGGAACAGTAGGACTCCCCAGTCCGGCCTCACAGGGATCTCAACATCCACTTAGACTCAAGCTGCTATTCCAAGGAGATCCATTCTTTGGTTGTACCTAAAGTTACTTCCTGGACAATGGCTTTTAAAAAATGAAAAAGTAGACCTGAGCTAGACACAAATGAGAGGTAATTATTTGAAAACATGGGGGGAAAGGCAAACTCATGTCGGAGAACAATACTGAGTGTAATTCAAAATTCTATAAAGCAACTACCTGAAAATTACCTTACAGAAATAATTATACAAATATAGCACTTTTCAGTTGGTATTAAAGATCAGTTCCTCAATTTGTAAATTTTACTGTTGGAATTTCTGGTACAATAATTATGTTATGCTCCTAGACTTACATTGAGTTACATTTCCAAAAAATTCATGGTGAGTTGAGAATGCACTTAATGCCCCTGACCTCCCAAACATAGGTCAGCCTAACCTACCGTGAACATGCCCAGAACACTTACATTAGCCAACAGCTGGGCAAATCATCTAGCGCTATTGATGGTGACCATGTACCTGCATGGCTGAATGGGGGCTGCAGCTCCCTACCACTGGCCAGCATCATGAGAGATGTCATAACTGTCTACCATCAGTTGGTAAAAGAACAAAATTCAAAGTGTCTAGTGCATGCCTATCACTTGCTTTCTTCAGAGTCGAAAAGTCATAATTTGAACTATGCTAAGTTGGGGGCCATATTTTATTGGTATTGTGGAATCCCCCCAGTGTGGGTCTCCACTGATTCTTTGGAAGGGTCACTCTGGATGCTGTCTTGTGACTAGACCATAAGGGTCAAGGAGGAGAGCAGGAAAGCTCATAGTAATTCAACTGAGAGGAGGTAGCTGTTCAGAGCACCAGGGAAACAGCAGGTGGGGAACGGACATGCTCCAGACATATTCTGAAGGCAGTCACTAGATCCCTGATGGAGTGCTCTTGGGATATGACAAGAGTCAAGGATAATATTGAGGTTTTGGGACTGAACAATCCAAAGGATGGAGTTGCTACTAATCAACCAAGTTGGGAAGACCTTGTGGGGATATGGTTCAGGAGATGGAAATCTGGAGTTGAGTTTTCAACCTATTGAGTTTGAAAAATCAATCAGACACACAGGTAGAGATGTCGAGTAGGCAGCCCGATATTTGAGTGGCTGAATGTATCGAGTATGGAGTTAAGAGGTCTGGGATGGAAATCTAAATTTCAGAATTTTCAGCCTGTGAATGGGTCTTAAATCCATGAGACTGGATGGGATGATCAAGAGAATGATAAGTCTGAGCCTTACAGTTCTCCAACAGTTAAGAGGGGAAGCCAGCAAAAGGAATCAGAAGGAGGGTCCAGAGAGTGGAGAAAACCAGGAGAACGTGGTGCCTGATGAGCTAAGTGAAGGAGTAAATGGAGAGGGAAAGAGTGATTGGCTGTGTAATAGGCAATGAGTAGACCAAATGCAATGAAGAGGAAGAGCTGACCATCGCCTATGGTCTCCGGGTAGTCACTGAGTGGGGACTGTGACCAGTGGCTTCAGGGGCATGACGGGGCAGAGCCTGACTGAAGTGGGTTTAAAGGGGAATGGAAGGAGAGAGGGTGGAGACAGGGAACAGGCAGTGCCACAGTCTGGCTGGGCACAAATGCCGCAGTCTGGCTGGGCACACAATCACGAGCCACCACACAGCTTGTAGATTCAAACAGCAACTCTTTATTCCAGAACTCACACCAGCCGTCTACAATCACGTTCTGGGGAAATCCACGTTCTCTGCCCAAATCCACCTCCACTGGGCTTCTATCGCCAAAATATACTGTCTGAATCCCGTGAGAACTCAAGGGGAACTCAGGCAGCAGGATACGCCCTATTCCCAGCAGGAATAATCTTAAACCTTAAACCTGGAACCTAAACCGGGAACGCCCTAATCCACCTTGGTCCTTGAACAAGGTCACCTACATTCAATGTCACTGCAACATGGGGTATGCTGGCAAGGAAATTGTCATACCTACTTGGCTAATGGCTCCCAGCAAGGCAGTTCTTGGAAAGAACTTTGTTATGGAAGGAAGCAAAGAATAGAATGATTCTGGGGAAGTAGAGGCATTTTGATGAAGGAATAACAGCAAGTGTGTTAAACTTGTGGGTTTATTCTGGCAAAGAGCCAAGACTGGAAATGCAGGAAAGAGTGGGGAAAATTGCTGAGATATCCTCGAGGTATTGGTTTTGGGTTAAAGATGAGTTTTCACATTTATAGGAAGAGGGCACTCAAGGAAGGTGAGCATGGATGTCTATATGGCATGAACGCAAGGATGGAATGGTCGTGGGAAGAAAGGTCATGGATACAGAATCTGGCTAAATATATCAAGCCATTAAATGAATAGCCATCATATACATTTTAATTCAAAGCCCAAATTTACTCCATCAAATAATATTAATTTTTTTTTAAGATTAAAAGGTGGGGGTGATGATGATGATCATATGAAAAGATAAACCAAAATCCTCACCTGTTCAGGAATTATAAGTTATTCTTTGTCACTCAGCTCTGATAATTAGAGAGAGATAAGTTTCAAGAAGTTTTTTTACACTCTCGAAGATAAATAATCTGGTGATAGGATATAAAACAAAATTCTTGAGCTTCTAAATCACTGCTGAAGACAAGTAGTAGACCAAATTGTGTGTATCACCTGGAAAAGGAGAGGGGAAAGGAAATAGGGGCACACAAATATCAGAAAGCGTAAAATAAAACTACATGGACAACACCAGATCATCAGTTGTATAATTAAGCTAAGTGGTTTAATTAACACTATTAAAAGGCAAAGACTTTTAGTGTGTGTGACCAAGGAAAGTAAAAAAGTTCAATTGTGTGGTGCTTACAAGAGATTCCCCTAAAAGAAAATGGCTTAAAATGGTTAAAAATGAAAAGATGGATGAAGATCTAATCAACTGACCTGCAGGACCTCCCCCAGAACAGGTGGGAGAATGGATTTATGAACACGCTGACTCCACGGCAGGGAAAACCAGAGCCAGTAAAAATCATCACCACCGTCTTCATTTAATAGCATCATCTCCTGGATGCTGTCTTTGACTCCTACCACTAAGGTCCTCTCACCCAGGAACTGACCACCTGGACCTGTTGTCACACAGTAAGGTTATGGTTGAAGTCGTAACACTTTTGATTTAGAACTTGATGGTCTTTTCTTTTATACACCTACGCTCTTTGCATTAACTAGCAACTTCTCTTTTTGCCATAAAGTATCAATGAACTGTGCAGAGGTTTTCTACTCCTGCTTTTTCACAAATTCTTCCTGCTTTACTTGGTAAAAACGTTGATTTGACCTCAGTTCCAACCTCCTGAACACATTGTTAAACGAGAGCCCTTGTGTCCTCAGATACACAGTTAAGATAAAAAACAAAGAAAATCAGGGGTACCCATGGCCCCATACCAGACCATGCAGAAAGCAAAGAAGAAATGAACTGTATGTGGGACACAGAGGTCATTCTAAATTGATGCAAAGCCAACTCTATTAGAATGAAGTCACTGATTTTTACGGGTCCAGTGACAGAGCATCAACCCAGATTTATAAAGCAAAAATGATTGCTACAGTATCCCAGTCACTCTCATTTCTATTGTGTTGTGACAGCCTCCTAGCTTGCCTTCCTGCCTTCTATCTTGTCCCATCTCTAACTGACCCTCCCTACTGAAACCAGTGCAAGACTTTTAAATGCAATCTGATCCTGATAAGAACCTTAACTGCAGTAATCCCTCCTTATCTGAGGTTTCACTTTCCAGTTTCAGTTGCCTGCAATCAACTCTGATCCAGAAATAACTAGTGGAAAATCCCAGAAATAAAGAACTCACAAGTTTTAATTTGCACACCATTCTGCGTAGCATGATGAAATCTTGCACTGTGCCCCTCCCCATCCTGCCTAGAATAAGAATCATCCCTTTGTCCAGTGTATCCATGTCATATATGCTACCCACCTGTCAGTCATTCAATAACCATCTTGGTTATCAGATCTACTCCCATGATATTGCAGTATTTATGTTCAAGTAACCCCTGATTTTACTAATAATAGCTCCAAAGCTCAAGAGTCATGATAATGGCAATTTTTTATAATATATTGTTATGTTTGCTCTGTTTAATTATTAGTTATTATTGCTAATCCCTTACTGTGCCTGATTTATAAGCTGAACTCTATCATACAGGTTTGTACAGGAAAAACATCATGTTCATAGAGTGTTGAGAGCCACAGCCGAAGGGGCCCCAGCAAACTTCCAGCTGCCGGCTGATGATTGGCTCACAGAGGCCCAAGCAACATCTAGCGGATTGGCTCCTCGGCCCCAGCAACATCTAGCTGATTGGCTCCTCTGCGGTGATGCTCACTGGGCTGTTTCCCTGCCCTTTCAGACCACGGAGCTGCTCATTGGGGGACTTTTTTGGCTCCACCCACGTGACCCAGCCAATCGGCCTCAAGAGCAGGAGGATTGTGGGAGGTGGAGAGAAGCTGGTGGGGGAGAGAGAGGCTTGGGGAAAGCCGGTGGTGGCAGTTGAGGCTCTGAGGGTTTTTCCTGAGAGGCTGTTTTGTTTGGCGTGTGTGGTTCTAAAAATAAAGTTAGTTTCTTTTGACAAGTGGCTCCTGATTGTGCCCAGCCAGACTGCGGCAATAGAGTTCAGTAGATCTGCACTTTCAGGCATCTACTGGGCGTCTTGGATTGAATCCCTTGTGGATGGGGAAGTTGGCTAATCTAGTTTCCATCCCCACAGTGTAAAAGGCCAAACATCTGAGCATGGAAAACCCCCATGACTCTCTCCCAGCCTGGGTCCCACCGTCCCCTGCCTCTAACTCCCCTCTGGGCTGCAGGTGGTTCCCAGGCTCTCTGCCCTGCGCGTCTCTTTGCCAGTCGTACGTGTTGCACTTTCTCCCTGCAACTTCTGTGGCCCATGCTCTCAGTCCTCATTGACCCAGAAAATTCTCCCTCAGCCTTGAGAGCCCATCAGGGATAATTTACCTCCTAAAAATACCGTCCCATTCACGCTCAGGCTGAGCGAGGGGCCTCCTCCCTGACCCTCTCCACTGTAGCACCCAGTACCCTGCCCTTTAGTGGTTCATTGTCTGTCACTCCACCAAGCCGTGAGTGTTGGGGTATGAGGTCAGCGGGTTATGGTTTGGATCTGCAATGTCCCCCAGTAGCTCAAGTGCTGGAGGCTTGGTCCCCAATGCCACAGTGTCCCTAGGTAGGGCTTTTAGGAAGTGATTGAATCACAGGGCTCTGACCTCATCCGTTAGCTAATCCACTGATAGCTGATGGACTGCTGGTAGGAGAAATGATAGACAAATGGGGCTTTGTTGGAGGAAGTAGGTCACTAGAGGCATGACCTTGGGGACATATCTTGTCCCTGGTCCTCTCCTATCTCTCCCCCTCCCCTTCTCTTTCCTCTCTGTTTCCTTCCTGGTGGCCACAGGCTGAGCCGCTTTCCTCTACGACAGCCTTCTACCATGATGCTCTGCCTCACCTCAGGCCCCTGGATCCTAAAAAAACCTCCCAGGATCCATACAGATCCTCAAAGGGGCAGAATCAAGCCAGAATGCTTCAGAAAATGAACCAAGTATTTGAAATCAGGACCTGAAAAATCCAAGACGTGTGGACGGACATTTGTCCCTGCAACCCACATGAGATAAGTCAAAGTTACGGCCAGAACAAGGTCCCAGAGGTTCCCAGAGCTCCACTGGGAAAGCAGAGTCACCTAGCTAAGTGGCTTATGTCACTTTCATATTTTTTCTTTCAGGGGACATGAAACCTTTGTGAAGTTTGTAAGTTTGAAGAAGAACAGAAATCCCCAAGTCTCTATTGGTTAACTAAGAACAGGTTCTGTGACCTTGGGGCACCATCTTTGGTGCCCAGGATCATAATCACAGAGCCCCTACCGAGGGCTGGCGGCAGGCACGTTTGTGCTCCTTCCTAAGGACGAGAAGAAGCCAAATTCCTAATCTCTGCATTCGCAGGACAGCAGGCCTCCACCCACCCTGACCCTTGCCTCCCGTCCCTCCCATCCCTACACACACACACACACACACAAACACCCAACCCTTCTTCCCAACACACAAACAGCTGTATTCTCATGATGAGACTGATATAACAGCTATTTATTTTGGATTAAGAAGAAAATGTTTATAATTCACAAAGCCAATGAATGGTTTCCTAGCAACATCTTGTATAACTGTTGTGAAATGATATTCTCTCTCACTTGGTGTCTCTCCCCTGTCATCTCCTCTCCCTGACCCTCTTGTCATCTCCTCTCCCTGACTTCCTGATCCTTTTTCCATCTTAAGTGACAGAATGTTTTCAGGGTTTGATAAAAACTGAGAATCTATCCTTAGGAAGATACCTGTAAACACACACACGTTCACTCACGAGGCTGAATATTCAATCCACGGGGTTCACGGACTCCCTGAATCCTGTCCATGAAGCCTGGTTCATCATGCTGCCCTGCAGACAAGGAATGCAGAGTCCACCTGACATCTCTCCGTCCATCCAGGCAAACAGGGAAGGGATTATGGGGCGGTGGCCATTCCTATCAAAATTAGATGAACGCATCTCCTTCCAAATTACCTCCTCCACCCTCCCCGACTTTAGACCCTCTAATCCCAAAGCATCGGTGCTCCTGGCCCGGGTTCTCCTCCGCTTTCCCCGGGGCTTATAAAATACAAACACCCTTTAAATGAAAGTCTGAGAAAAAGACCATGGAGATGTTAAGGCTCCACCAAAGCCTCCAAAGCCCCATACAAATGGCCAATTCAGATCTCCAGGCTTCCCTCCACGTGTCAAGCCTCCGCCGGGCATTGGCCATCGGTGACTGCCTCAGAGCCACCCGATGGCCAAGGGCAGATGCTGAGCTGCGGTCCCCTCCCTCGCCCCTTGACACAGCCCAAGGTTGACATCACTGCTCGGGAGTCCCAGGGACCTCGTAAACATCAGCTGGTCTGGGGATAGTCTTGCATTCTCGATTGCTTCAGTATCAAGTGGAAACATCTTCTTGATCAAATCATTTATGACGTGAGAAACTAATGAGTAAAGGAAGATACGAACAATGAACATTTAGAGTTTACTGTGTGCCTGGCACTGAATTAACTGTTTGCCCTACATATTCTTCTGCATTCCTCACAAACAATCTTCTAAGACTTGAGGAGTGGATCCCCTGTGGTGATTAAACAGGCAGCATCACTGGGTTGGAATCCCAATCCTACCACACACCAGCTGTGTGACTCTGGGCAAGTTGTTTAGCCTCTCTGGGCTTCAGTTGCTTTATCTGAAAAGGGAAGAAAACAGCATGTTTAAATTACCTCCTGTTATAAGATCGTCCTGTGTTTTAGTTAGCTTTTTCACTGCTGGGACTAAAAGACCCGACCAGAACAAGAGGAGGAAATATTTATTTGAGGGCTCATGCTTTCAGAGGTCCCAGTCCATAAACAGACAGCTCCATTCCTCAGGGCTTGCGGTGAGGCAGGACATCAGTGACGGAAGAGCGTGGCAGAGGGAAGCAGCTCACATGGTGATCAGAAAGCAGAGAGACAGAATCCACTTGCCAGATAAAAAATATATACCCCAAAGCCGCATCCCCAACACCCACCTCCTCCAGCCACACCCCACCTGCCTTCAGTTATCACTCAGTTAATCCCTTTAGGGGATTAATTTATTGTTTGGATTAAGACTCCCATAACCCAGTCATTCCTCCTCTAAACCCTCTTGCATGTCTCACACATGAGCTTTGGGGGGACACCCCACATCCAAGCCATAAAATGAGCCACCACATGGAAGGACCACATTGGGAACCTCTGGGGATAGTAAGGCACTACCACTCCTTACCTTACAGACTAGGAAACCAGTATCAGAGAGGTGAAAAGATTCTCTCAAGATCATTCCCCTAAATTACATATCTACTAAGTGATCCTAAAGCCTGGGCTCGTGGCCACTCTATGAAGCTCCCAAACATTCTCAAAACAACCATCTTTTTAAAAACCATTTTTATCCTTCAAATGGAACTACCATTTGATCCATTCCTTGGTTTATACCCAAAAGACTTAAAATTAGCCTGCTACAGTGATGCAGCCACATCAATGTTTATGGCAGTTCAATTCACAATAGCCAAGCTATGGAACCAACCTAGATGCCCAACCAACAGATGAATGGATAAAGAAAATGTGGTACATACAATGGAATATTACTCAGCTATAAAGAAGAATGGAATTATGGCATTTGCTGGCCAGTGGATGGAACTGGAGACTATTATGCTAAGTGAAATAAGCCAATCAAAAAAAAAGGCCAAATGTTCTCTCTGACATGTGGATGCTAACCCACAACAGGGAGGATGGGGAGAGAAGAACAGAAATCAATTGGATTAGACAAAGGGGAACAAAGAGAAGGGGAGGGGAGGGAAATAGGAAGAATAGTAGAATTAATTGGTCACAACTTTCCTATCCTTGTATTTGAATACATGACCAGGGTGACCCCGAATCATGTGCAACCACAAGAATAAGATCCTAGTTAGAATAAGTTATACTCCACGTTTATATAATATGCCAAAGTACACTCTACTGTCATGCGTATCTAAAAAGAACAAATAGAAAAATCATCTTTATTATGTGACATCAGTCTTTCTATTTTCCTGCCAAAAAGGCAAATCTGAGTCATGCATACACCATATAACAAAGTTTCTTTGGGCCAACAACATACTGACGGTGGGTACCATAGATTTCAATGGAGCTGAAACAGCCCCATCACCTGGTGACATCCGAGAGCCCTAACGCCATGGTACATCACACTTCTCACGTGTTGGTGGTGACGCCTGTGTGCATGGGCTATCGTGTGAAAGTCCAGCAAGTGCATTACATACAGCACATCACACTTGACAATTACGACAACTCTGTTCTTGGTGTATGCACTTACCGTCATTTTTATCGTGACTTCAGTGTGTACTTATGCTTATTAAAAAAATTAACTATAAAATGGTCCCAGGTGGGTCCTCCAGGAGGGATTCCAAAAGAAGACACTGTGACCATAAGAGGCAATAGCTCCGTTGTATCATGGCCCCTGAAAACCACGGCCCAAGATGTAGAGGTGGGACACAGGTGATCCTGGCCCTTTGGGGGTAGGCTAATGCAGGTGTTTGTGTCTTTGTTTCTCACCAAAAAGTCTGAATAAAGTAAATAAAGTTCAACTTCTGGGTAGCCTTGGTGTGTGTTAGCCTGTACCATGGTGTCTGTGTGATGGCTCTCAATGACATTCACACAATGACCTGATCACCTAACCTTGTGTTTCTCAGAATGTGTCCCTGATGTGAAGGTACATGCATCTGTGTAAGAAAATACCAGGTAAACCCAATTTGAGAGTCATTCTTAAAAAAAAAATAGCTAGCCTATACTCTTGAAAAAATGTCAAAGATAAAGCTTAGGGACAGTTCCATATTGAAAGAAAGTAAAGATTTAATGACTATATTCAACATGTTATAGGATTGGACACAGAACCTGTAAAGTGTTTCTCTAACTTGTTTATTAAATTAATTGGAAATTTTTTTAAAAATATCTATGGGTCAGAAAAGCGTATTACACCTGTAATCCCAGCAACTCAAGATGCTGAGGCGGAGGATTGTGAGCTCAAAGCCAGCCTCAGCAAAAGCGAGGTGCTGAGGAACTCAGTGAGATGCTGTCTCTAAATAAAATACAAAATAGGGCTGGGGATGTCGCTCAGTGGCTGAATGCCCCTGGGTTCAATCCTCAGTACCAAAAAATAAAAAATAAAGAAAAGCATATTGTATCAACATAAATCGATCAATGTAAGAGAATGTCCTTGATTCTTGGGGGAAAATACACTGAAGTATTTAGATGTAAAGGCACATCACCTTCCTCAAGCCGTGCAGATGATTAGATGAATATACAGAGAAAATGATCAAGTAGGCATGGTAGAACACCAGCCTTTGGGAAATCTAGGGGAAGGCTATTTGAGGAATTCTTTGAATGATTCTGGAAACTCTTCTATAGATCTAGAACTACCTCAAAATAAAAATGCATTGGAAAAAGGAGACCCAGGCCCCAGTCTTCACCGTCACCCCTGAGTACGTGCTGTGTGCAGTAGAACTGCTCCCTGGCTTCCCCGTGAGACACCACGCCATTCCAGAGAAGGTCCCTCATGGATGGCAACACAGCAGAATTTGCCTTTCCAAGAGGCAAAACCCTCCCGAACCATCAACTGGGCCTTTTATAGAAAAGGAGACACTTAAAAATTGGAAGACACTCTACTCTCTTGTCCAAGAGGACATAGCAAGTCCTCACCCCTTACCCGACTCCTAAAAAAATGTCCATCCATGGTCACATTCGTCATTCGACACCCACTCACAAGACTCCTTTGTGTCTGCCAGATTGTCACAGGCTTCTGAAGAATTCGGTGAATTTGCTGTTGCTGAATGTGGTTCATTTGCACAGAATTCCTCACCCGCTTTTCCCATCCACAGAGTCATCATCCCTGCCCTTTTCTCCGATAGGCCACCTAACAACAGACCCCAGATTGACGGAAGGGGCGGGAAGGGTGAGGGGGCCATCCATTCCACCAGGAAGCATTCACTTAGTAAGCATCACCATGTGCCCCCACTGGGCCATAAAACCAGCAGGGGAGGGGCGAAGCCTAGCTCAGCCCCACAGCATTGGTGCTGGGGACACAGGTGGGATCCGTTAACTGAAGCTTGGAGAGGGTTACAGAAAGAAAGTTGTGCAGGGTACAGGGGACCGTGTGGAGGGACAGCCAGTTTACTCTGCAGGAGTCAAGGAAATCTTGACCTGCAGAATGACCTCGTGTTAGTTAGGTCAAAGGAAGTCGGAGAGGGGGAAGGAAAATGAATGCTTTCCAGTCATAAAAATAAACACCCATATTTCCTTTCAAAAGAATCAAACAAAAAAATAAAATAGCACCGTTCATGGGATTTGTAAAACTGTTATGGAAACAGTACCAAAGTTCCTCAAAACATCAAAAATTAGAACTGCCCTACAATCCAGCAAATCCACTCCTGGGTATGTATGCAGAACAATTGAAAGCAGACTCTTGATGAGATTTTTATCATACTCGTGTTCACAGCCCAAAGGTAGATGGAATCCAATGTCCATGGACAGGTAACTAGATACATAAAAAGTGGTTTGTGCATGCAATGGAATAGCATTCAGCTTTAAAAAGGAGGGGAATCCTGTCATTGCCACATAATGGATAAACCTTGAGTAAATCATGCTACGGAAATAAGTCAGCCACAAAATGGCAAATATTATGTATCCCACTTATGTGAGGCACCTAGAACAAACTCATGGGGGAAAAAAGTAGAACGGTGGTTGCCGTGGGCTGGGGAGGGGAGAAATAGGGAGCATTGTTTAATAGGTAGAGCTTCCGTCATGCGAGATGGGAAGGTCCTGGAGATGTGTTTCATGATAATTGTATAAACTGCACTTAACACGCCTGAACAGCACCCCTAAAAAATGTAGGATAGTGAACTTCCTGTTATGTGTTAACTATGTAAAAAAAAAAAAAAGAGAGAGGACTGAATTCCATGAACACTGAGTTCCTCCTCACATCTAAATAATCACGGTTAAGTAAAATATTCAGTCAATGGACAGTATGACAATCACACTAGTAGGTCCCCTGTTGCTCTTCTGACTTAGCCACAAATAACAGAAGTGTGGTTTCAGCAATAAGGACCTGAGACACATTTATGTAACTGACTCATCCAACCTGTTGGATTCACAGGGTGCTCAGCAGGAGACACTTTCCGAACAGCTTGCTGCTCCCCACTCCACAGCATGCAGCCCTAGGTTAGGACTGGGCAAACAGTAGTCCGTAAGACAGATGTGACCAGATGCCTGCATTGGACCACAGCCACACGGGTCCATTTCCACATTGCCGGTGGTGCATGTTACAATGGTAGAATTTTAGTTCGTGCAACAAAAGACCTAGGACCCCCGTAGCCTAAAATGTCTACTCTTTGCCCCTTTGCAGAACATCTAGGCTGACTGTGCATAGCTAAAAGCTCCTAGCTTTACTGATTACTGTTACGTAGTAATTGTTTCTTTTTGGGAGGGGTAATGAAGATCCAGCCCAGTCTAATATTCAAGTCCCATCCAAGTTGAGGCTTCCTCCTCATACCTTGGTTCCTCCTCCCAGTTCAAGCCACAGTCTAGCCAGGGAGCCTCCGGGGCAGAGGGAGCTTGGGGGTATCCTCCTATCCCTCGCTCCCACCTGGCTCAGGTAGTTTCTGGTCCCTCTAGGGCAGAGGTGGAGCAACGACACTGCTAAATACTTTTCGATGCACAGGTAGCTGCTAAGGCTTTAATTCGAGTGCTGAAGACCGAATCCCTAATGCAACAGCATTCAGAGATGGAACATTGAAGAGGCGGTTAGGTCACAAGGACTCTGCCGCACGAATGGATTCATGTTGTTATCTCAGAAATGGGTTTACTATCTTGAGAGTGGATTTTTCAGCCCCTATTATGCTCTCCCTCTCTTTGCTCTTCTGCCTTCTTCCATAGAATGATGTACCTAGAAGGCCCCTTCCGGTGCCAGCACTTTAATATTGGACTTCCGGGCCTCCAGAACTGAGAAAAGGACATTTATTTTCTTTTTGAATTACCCAGTCTGTGGTATTCTGTTACAGTAGCACAAAACAGACAAAGACAGTCCTAACGAAGAATATCTAGTCCAAAGTGTCAACAGTGCCAAGTTTGAGAAGCCCTGACCTAGTACTTCCTTATAAATGATGTTGGGGAGAGAAGAGAGGTGTCTATAAGACTAAGGTCTAGGACCTTCATCAAAAATTTAATAAACATCCCATTAGTAACTCCATGATGTGCACTAAGAGGTCCTGGAGAGGAGAACTCAAGGCAGAACCAATCTTTAGTTCCACACTCTTCAAGGACCCTGTTTTGGCGGCTTCCATGGTGCTGACCCATGTGATTTGCCGACTCCTTTTGTGTTCCCAAGATGGTCATTGCACCTCCAAGCATCATCTGTCAACTACAGAACTAGAGGAAGAAGAGGGAGGGACTCCTTCCTACATTTTTAATGTAGTCAACGAGGACAGCCATCCCCAACCCTCCAGGCCTCCCCTCATGTTTCCATGCCAACCTGGTCACACCCAAACCGGATGGTGGCAAGAGAAACCAGAGCACCTTGACTGGCTTTCACTAACCACCACTCAGCCCTGGTCACACCCAACCCTTCCCAGCCTTTCCAGAACCAGCACAGTCAGCCATTACCTAAGACCAACTGCTGCCCCAGTAGCAAGCACGTGAGAGTAGGAGACCAAGAGCGTCTGCGCCATCCTGGTCGGGTTTCCCCAGCCTTCTCTCCCCGCTCAGACACACGACTCTCTATAGAAGCTGGGGGCAGTGGTTCTCCACCATCGGGACAACTAGTAAAAGAAAATAACGTACAGGTGCGCCATGCTCATCCCGGCCCTGCCCCTCAGATTATCTGATGGACCCAGGAATCCATTTTTAACAAGCTCCACCAGTTCTGCTGGTGCACACCAAAGCCTGAAGACAGAGTCCTGGGACCACGCTCAGCCCTCACCTGAAGCCCCTGGATGCTGGACGTCAGGCACTTCCAGCAGGGGTCCAGCACCGTGTTTCAAACCTGTTAAGTACATGGATCCCAAATCCGTGTGCCATGTACGCTGCAGAGCCAACAACTCACTCCTGCCTTAGTACTACTGTTACTGCTATTATTACTGTTATTATTTTATTTATTTATTACCACACTCACTATTTATTGAACTCTTGCCAAATACTAGGTACTGTGCTAAGCATTTTACATTATTAGCTCGTTGTGATACAATAAGATAGATACAAAGAGATATGGACACCATTGTATCAAGTTCCTGGCGCAGAACTTTAAAAAAAACTTTTGGAATTTCCCATTTCTGAAGGGATGGGCATGCTTTTGTATGCTAATGAGGGTTGCTGGCAATTTGCTTGATAGCTCCAAGATGGATGTTAGTCACCAGAAAAACCAATCACGTGATGTGAGTGACCAGAGGGCTGGAACTTCCATCACCCTTTCCCCGGACCTGTGCAGAGTGGAAAGAGGTAGGGGATGGAGGCCAGTCCCAGGCCAGTGACTGACTCCATCATGCCTCTCTATTGACACCTCTATAAAAGCTTTGAACAGTGAGGCTGGAGGAGCTTCCTGGTTGTGAACATGCGTCCTGACTCCACGGGGCAGAGGCTTCTGGGCTGGGGACCCTTCCAGACCTGGTGCCATGTACCAATGCACCTGGCTGCTCATTTGCATCCTTATAAAATGGTGATCATAAGAGCAGTGCTTTCAGAGTTCTGTGAGTTACGCTCATGAATTATCTAACCTGGTCCGGGGAGGGATGGGGGTGCCCCTGAATTTGTAACCAAGTTAGACAGAGGTACAGGTGGCCCAGAGACCTCACTGCAGCTGATATCTGAGGTAACGGCAATCTCACTGGGGACCTTGCCCTTTCATTGTGAAATCGGAGGCTGATTCCAATTGATTGTGTCAGAATTGAAATGAAATGTTGGGCAGTCGGTTGTTACGGGGAGAACTGGTTTTGAAATGCACCCATGTAATCACGCAGCAGCTCCATCATGGGGCTCATTATCCCCATTTTACAGAGTAAAACTGAGCCTGAGAGAGGGTGCACATTCCCATGACAACGTAGAACGAAGCAGCAGAGCCCAAAGTCACATGCAGGTGTGTTCAACTCCAGCGCAGGGCTCTTGATCCAGGAGGACAGTTCAGAGCACAGCGGGGGGAAGGTGCCTCTCACCTTCTGCGTATGGGAACGAGGCTCCCACAGAGTCTCATCATGGCTTCCTCAGTGTCTGCCAAACTTACCTGATCGCCAGACTCACCTGAGGCATTTATTAAAAACAGGGATTCTGCTGCCCCTCCCTTGAAGATTCTGATCTGGTACATTCAGGGTGGGGCCTGGGAGTTCTCCTGTCTAACAAGTGCTCCAGTCGACTGGCAATCAGGTGAGCTTGGCAAACACTGCCCTGGGTGGCAGGTGTCCACCGCCTCGCTCGGGTGTATCCACCTGCCCTACAACTCAGTCCTCCTGCTGCCCCGGCTCTCTGAGCACCCAGCACATCCCCAGGCAGAGGTGCTGCAGAGCTGGACGTAGGCTTCCCAGTCTGTTGCACGTTGCTCTGTCCTACGCTTGGAAGAATTTTCATGCATCCATCAATGTGAAGCCAACCCAGATGTCCAAAACCAAACCCAGCAACAGACTCATTCCTGCCTCTGGCTCTTCCTCCTACCTTCTCTAACTCAGTGAATAACCCACCAGCCACCCAGACACCCACAGGGATCTCCACTTTCTGCTCTCTCCTCATTTCCTGATTATCATTTCCTAGTGATTCCTACCCTCAAAATAACACAGAGCAGCCTCTCAGCTGCTTTCCCACTGTTTAAATTATAAGACCAGCTTACTAATAAAGCCTTCTGCCTTCCTTCTTGGTCCCCTCAGCCCATATATGCCAACCCACAGGAGGCAGATCATATCACATACCTTCTATCTCAGGTGCTTTTCTCGAATCTTGCAACTACCCACCAAGAGGTAGCATCAATTTCTTTCCTTGAATGTGGGTGCACTCTGATAGCTATTTCAACTGGTGGAATATACAGGAGTGGTACTCCCTGACTCCTAAGGTGAGTCCCTAAAGGAAATGCAGATGCTCCCTTGCCCAGTAGGACACTCACTCCAGTTACCTATACCTCCATATCAGGTGCCCTGAGACTTCCCTGTTGGAGGAAGCCCACGCTCATCAGGTGCCCTGAGACTATATTAAGAAAGAGAGAGATGCCCAGCTGAGCCTTAGCTGCGTCAGCCCTTCACATTCCAATTCCAGCTACTCTCTGGGTGCAACCACAGAGAGACCGCAAACCAGAATTGACCAGCTGAACCCCTTCCAAATTCCTGACCCAAAGAAATCATGGGTATGCAAATAAGCCACCTGCCACTTTCCATCTAGCTCACGCTGCTTAGAGAGAAAGCAAAATTGTTTTAAGCTTGGAAGTTGTTAAAGTAATTCTACGTTTTACGCAATAGCCTATGTGAAAAGAAAAACTTATAGTTAAAATAAATTAGACAGAGTTTGTTTATTCAAAGAATGATGCATGAATTGGGCAGCATTCAGAATCAGAAGAGGTACAGACAGCTGTCTCCACGGTGTGGGCAGTCCGATTTTATAGCCAGTGGAACATGGAAATAAAGTCCAGAAATAACTTGGTCACAGTGAAGCATTTGTCTTTGGGGGTCTGATTAGTTGGCTGCCTGTGATTGGCTGAAGCTTTGCTATTTGGGATTGACTGAAATCCAGATATACGGTACACAAAGCATGCCCCTAAACTTGGTTCTGACGTGTTGGCCTACTAAATTAGGCTGCAGTTTATTAAATAGGAACAGAGTAAGGAGACACACTCAGGCTAATGGCCTCCTACTTATTTTGCTTTAACATGAGCCCACATGGAAACTGAGAGTATTTTGAAGCTTTCAGTGGGGTCATTGAATGCTTGTGGAATCTAATCATTTAAAACAAGAGATTGTTTTATCTGGTTTTGGGCAAACCTGGGTTAGAAGAGGAGAGGGGAGGCCACATTTGATTGGTCAGATCAGGCCGCTCTCAGAAAGTGCCCAGCACTGAAGGCTGAAGGGGGGGCGTGGGAGGGGAGGGAACACCAGGCAGAGGCTGCGGTATAACAAGGGTCCCCACCTAGTGAAAGAAAAGTGTGACATGTCCATTGGGCTGAAGGAAGTTGAGATATGAGAATCCCTCAGGCTGCAAAAACCCAATTCCAGTGGCTTAAGCAAACTGTGGCTTAACTGAACACGTTGGCACACACCTGTAATCCCAATGGTTCAGGAGGCTGAGTCAGGAGGATCGAGAGTTCAAAGCCAGCCTCAGCAAAAGTGAGGCTCTAAACAACTCAGTGAGACCCTGTCTCTAAATAAAATACGAAGTTGGGCTGGGATGTGGCTCAGTGGTTGAGTGCTCCCGAGTTCAATCCTTGGTACCAAAAACAAACAAACAAACAAAAACTGTGGCTCATTTTTTCTCACTGTATCAGACTATCACCGGTGACAGTCCTATGTCCCTTTGGCACTTGACTGGTCACCAGCCCAGTCATCCAACTACCCAAACTTGAAACTCTGAGTGCTTTCTCCAAAGTCACAGAAAGACAGTCACTTTGCCTTTGGGGTGGGATCCCTGGTCTACCCTGGGTCCCGGAGTCCTGTGCAGCATGAAGCTCTGGTTCCCCAGGAGGCTGTGGCTTTCTTCCCTCCTTGTCTCATGTCCCCCTCTTTTGCATTCCCTGGGATCCATTTCCAAATAAACTACTTGCATTCTGTGTAGCTAAGCAGTCTGAGCTAGACGGAAACTGGCAGGTGATAATGTTGGGAAGGCTGGCAGGGACCTGAGCACGGAGGACAGGGCCTCGTCTAAGGGAAACGAACAAGTGGGTGCAAAGCCGGAATTAGACCCTGTCCCCAGGAGAGCAGACGATCCCTCTCCTGAGGCTGTGTGGTGCTAAGAAGTCAGAAAGTGAACTCACTGCTGTGGATTGAGTGCGTCTCTCTCCGTTCAGGAGCCAGGGCCAGGTGGGAGGTGTCTGGGCCAGACGGCTCCATTCCTGTGGATCCCTGCTGTCTCTCAGGAGCGAGGGAGCTCTCAGTCTTGCGAATCAGTTACTGCACACCCATTTAAGTTGCTCTAGAACAAGGCCGCCCTCTTTCACTAGCCAATGCACTTTCCTCCATCAGTTGAAGCAGGTCGGGGTTCTTCAGCAAGCTTACAGGATGCTAGTACCATACTCTTGGACTTCCCAGCTTCTAGAACCATGAACCTAAATCAACCTCTTTCCTTAACAAACCATCCAGCCTCAGGTGGTGGGTTATAGCAACAGAAAGGGACTAAGATAATCACAAACTTAAAGTTACCTCCAAAACAGACTTACTAATTCTTCCTATAAATGACATCACCTGAATTCTTGCCTCTCTGGACTTTCTCCCATTGAGCAGCATCAACCAGAGAACAGTTCTAATATCCAGACTATCTGCCAAAAAAAAAAAAAAAGACCTATAGGAATTGGAGGTGCTTGTCTACGTGCATCCTTTCCATCAGTTTAAAGTAAGAAAAGAGCACTTGAAGTCAAACAGATGGCCGGCAGCTACTACTTCCATTGGCTTGCTGTGTGGCTAATGGCAATTTGCTTCACTTCTCTGTGCCTCCCCTGTAAATACAGGTGTACTCATAATTATCAGATCATTATCAGATCACTTCAGAACAAAATGCATGACATGAGAAAGTGCCCGGGTCACGCCCGATACGCGATATCGGCCAGGGACCAGCCTGTCTCCCTGCCTCTCTTCCCACACACTCTCTATTTCACAACAAAGCGAAGCACCGGAGAGATGTATTGGCCAAATAATTGGCTCCATTTGTCTGGCGTCTCTCGGCCCACTTGCTTCACATGATTATTTCTATGAGGCTAATACCTCATTACAATAACACTGCACTCTAATACCAGTGGGCCCATAAACAGAGGCCCCGCTAAAATAAAACCATTATAATCATGGCCCAGATTTAATCACCGGCTAGTGGGCTCCCCAGTGGTTTGACGGAGAGCCAGGCAATAGTCAAATAATCAAACTGCAGATGCTGGGATAGCAAATCGGCTTAAATTTAAACAGTGGCAGGGACCCAAACTACAGTGGGGGGAAGCGAGAGGTGAGGAGGGGGAGAGGGAGACTCTCACAAGGTTGGAATTTCCCCTCCGTGGCCTCCGGAGTTAATGGGCCCATAAAATAACCAGGCTTGTTAATGAATAATGGGCTCGTTCCTGAGAGGCACCTAGGTCATACTCCACTTTGGGCCTGCTGGCTCCACTTTTAGAGGTGAAAGGGATCCCCGGGGTGACATGAAGCCAGAGGAGAAAGGGTCCCCATCCTACTGGTTGCTCAGAGGCACTTGGCTACTTAGAGTCACAGAAATTAGAGCAAATAAAAGGCAGGTTCGGTTGGGGAGTGGACCCATTGGAGGGATCCTCTCTGAGAAATAAAGAAGAAAAAAAAATGTGCTTACAAAACAATCAGACTCTCAGGTAGGACCCTGCCCCAGCTGACAGGTAGAAGCAGAAGACCCAGGGAAACTACGCCCAGATTTCCGATCCCCCATACTGCAAAATACCAAATGGGTGTTGAAGTCACTGTGGCAATTTATTACCAGACCTTAGATAGCCAGTAAAAAAGGAAAAATGACTACCAAGGCAGCTGGCAGTCAGGTGGGGCAAACAGAAGTGTCATCGAATTTTACACACTATAGTTTTCAGCAAATTACTGAATATTAAGGTGCTTTGGAGGTCTTTAACCAAATTCCTCAACTTTTAACTAAAGAAGATGCTTAGGGGGACCTGCTTTGATTGATCGATGAGGGTAGTTTTCTATGGGGTCCATCAATTTCTTTTTTTTTAATTAGATGATGACTTGAGCTGTGTTTGAAACAGGGTTTTCTCCCAAAATGTTAATCAACCTACTAGATCCTCATTTACATTTTGCTTAGTAACCCCTTCTCCGTACAGAGGGAAAATGCTAACCTCCTCTCCTCCCCGGCCTAAGATGCTCACCAGTTTAGAGTCGGTGAGGCTAAACATGTGTGTCCTGGGTCTACATTCAGGATCCCCTAGGTGAGCTCTCCAATCACTCTCTAGAGGCAGCAGAGAAACATAGATTTGGAGACACCCTGGAAGTCATTTAATCCAAACTGGCTCAGCCCTAGCCAAGCAGATTAAAGGAAACAGCATGAGTAGCATACAGAAAGCATGAGTGTCCTTCTCCATCCTTTTCCTCTTTCTTGATGACTGGAATGTCAAACGAATGGCTGGAACTCAAACTGCTATCTGGGCTCATGAAGTACAAGTCATGTTCTAAGGATAGGAGAACAAAAAAGAAAAAAGAAAAAAACTAGAGTTCCTGAGGATCATGGCATTGCCCCGCCAACCCTATTGCTCCCTTCTAGATTTAATTTATATTAGGAAGAATTAAACTTCTATTTTTAACTAATGATTATTTTGAATATGAATGTTGGGTCCCTTAAAGTTAATATATTATTAACTTTGATAATAATAGAGCTGACCCTAGTTAATATATTTCACTTCCATTTAAAGGTAAGAGAATTCAGACTCATGAAGTAAAGAGTTCCTTCCCAGTGTGGACCAAAAGGGGACTCCCAATGTGACTGTGTTTGGAGACAGGACCTTGAAGGAGATAATTAAGGTCAAATGGGTCAGTAGGGCAGGGAGGGGCTGTCCAGTGGACTGGTGAGCTGAGCTCGCTTGCTCTCTCTCCAGTGGGGACAGCGAGAAGGCCACTGTCTGCAAGCCAGGAAGGGGGCCCCACCAGAGGACAGCTCTGCCAGACGAGAACCTGGGCTTAGACTCCTAGCCTCCAGGACTGGGAGGAAATTTGGTGCTGGCAGCCTCAGCCGGCTACCGCATTTCCACAGGTCCTTCCTCCCCGAAAATAAGATTTCTGAGCATTACACCCTATACGTCTTCTGTTTTTCAAGATAAAAAACATCTCCAACTTCTTTTGTGATTCCTTATAAAAATAAAGTGCCCAGGACCTTTGCCAGTTGGGCGGGTCTCTCCTGAACCCAGCCAAACAGACCTACAGGCGGATCTAGTCGTTGATGAATTGGTCAGTGGTTCATTGGAACATTGGCATCAACGTTGAACTTCCTCTTCCCAAGTGAGATTGGAAGGAAGACAACAGCCAGAATATTCTGGGCTGTTCTTTCCAGGTTGGGCTCTCAGGGTCTCAAGAAAGAGACGGACACACACAAACAGCTCCCTGTGATGACCACTATAGCTGAGCCCCTGGGAATCAGCATATTTAACATCAACAGTACAATAACCCCTCCTTATTCCTTCAGTGAGACTCTGCAATAGAATATGTTGCCTACCAAGGATCAAAGAGCCACTTAAGGTGATGAGCTCATTTTCTCTAAATATCTTTCCTGTAGGAAACACATATTTTGATTGTCCGGGATCACTTCCATTTGGGGATACACTCCATCTTGACTCCGGTGCCTTCAGGGAAATGCTAATCCCCTACTCCAGCCGCAGCGTTGGGCCAGTGGCCTGTGACTGCCAGTCAGAGCAATATGTCTCTTTAGCCAAGTGATTGGACAAGGTGGTCACATGACCCGAACCGACCAAATCAGTCTTCACTGACACTTTTCTGTTAAAACAATCTGAGAAGATGACTTCCTGTTTAGGAGGATCTTGGGAGTATGTGAAGTCAGAGCTGGTGGCCGCCTTTCTCCAACAGAGTAACCACTGTAGAAGGAAGGAATGCAACCAATGTACAGAGGGGAAAAGAACAAAGAGATGAAGGAAAAGAGGGCTCTCTCAAGATGGCTGAAGCCTAGATCCAGCTATGCCTTGAAACCTACCTTGGATCTAAGCCAACAAATTTTACTTTTTTGTTAAACTAATCTGGCTTGGGTATTTTGTTTTGTTTCTGTTATTTGTATTAAAGAGTCCTAGTCTAATCCCTATGAGAAATGTCCTGGTGGACCATTTTGGTAGCATTGGTCACTGCTGGGCAGTGTTCTCCTACATTTCCTTTGACTCAAAAGCTGCAGATCTTCCTTGCTGCCCTCACCTTATGAGGAGTTTAGCACCTGGCACCTCAAGTTCACAGTACGGACTCTAGAACCAACATCTATCTTCCTCCAATGGGCTGAGCCGTCCAGTCTACCTCTCTCTCTTAACAATACCCAACACCCAGATTCCAGAAAGTTCTGCCACGACCAAGATCTGACTTCTTGTTATTGCTGCTGCTGTTATAGTCTCTCACTGATACTGTGGGGCTATGTGCTGCCCTGAGAGCCAGAATAAAATCTGTCACTAACACATGTGGAAATCAATAGAGGGGAGGTGTGAGCCAGAAGAAAGGCCAGGGGACATGTTCACTGTTACCAAAGCCAGACACAGGGAGTGTGCCAGCAGAGCATCCTCCATGCTCACCACACGAGATGCAATGTCCCAAATCTACGTCCACAGATCGGATTTGCAGCATAATAAAAGAAATACCAGAATTATGAAGTAAGGCACCCATTATTGTAATTCACTACACTAACTCATTCAAAAGTATTTATTATATTATTTGAACACTTGCTCTCTGCCAGTATAATACTGGCTCAAGTACAGGGCAGCGGAACAGAAAGATGAATGGTACGATTAAGCCTACAAATATATTAATGGAAAAGTAGACTTCAGACACAGACCCATAAATAGAGATGCACTTCAGTGATAACAGCGGCCGTTTAAATGAGAAGGGGAAAGGAAAGATTAGCCAATACTTGGTATTGACAAAACTGCTCATTTACAAGGGAGAAAATAAAATTAGAACCTGCTTCATGCTCTTCCAAACAATAAGTCCTGAATGAATTAGAGTTCAACATAAAAACCCAAACCAGGGAGCGCACTCCACAACAGATGGAGTCAGACACAGACAGCACAGACAGCGACTGAGAACCAGTTGTCATCTTCTACAGCTCAGTAACATCAACCCCGCCTTCTAAGTGACAGTATGTATTTTGGACTCCATTTGTAGAATCATAGTAGGATTTTTAGCATGCTCAAAGAAAAAGCAGAGAAAATTTTCTGCCCCCTTGAAATAGGAAGAAAGGCTTCCTATTTCCAAGGAGCAAAACTCAGGACAGGTGTGACTACATGGGAATTTGATGTCCTGTCTAACACCAACAAATAACATTAAGAGGTGAAACACTACAAACGTTCCAAGTATTTTTCAGTAAGTGGGGAAATCACTAATAGTCTTGATTACATAATTTATCATGCAGCCATTTGATGGAATTTTAAGTGGTGGTTACAAAGAGTCAAACAAAGTGACATGGACAGGTGTGGAAAATCTTTAAGACACAGGTGGGTATCAAAAATGAGTCACAGCACTACCTAAGATAGGTAGGTAGATTCATTCTATTAGTTTTTTAAAATGGAAGTTATTATGAGCTATCATAGAATATGGACTGGACTCACACATAAGGAACTCTTCCGTAAAGAAGCGAATAAGGTGTGTCAGTCAGGTTTCCATCACAACAAAATAACTGAGATAATCAACTTAAAAAGAGGAAAGGTTTATTTTGGAGGTTTCAGTGCATGGTCAGTCAATCCCATTGCTTTGAGGCCTGTGGCAAAGCAGTACACCATGGCAGGAGTACATGGCAAAACCATGTACCCCGAGGCTGGGACATAAAAGAGAGAAGGGAAGAAGAATGAACTGGCTGGGGTCCCAATGTCCCCTTAAAAAGCATGCCCCAGTGACCAGAAACTTCCCACCAGGCTTCACTTCTGGAAGATCCACCCAGCAGTTCCATGACCTGGACCAAGCCTTCAACACATGGGCCTTTGAGGGACACTTACCCAAACCACAGCGATAGGAGAAGGTGGAGGCTGATGTTTCACTCTGGGCACTTCTCATGGTTAACGGTGTCTACAAGGAAAACGCATTCCCAGGTTTCCTCTGCGTAGAGCATAAAAGAAAATCAGAGCACGTGGGCTGCCGTCCTGAGTCCGGTGTTCATTAGCTTTGTGACCTGCAGCAATTTGATGATTGTATTAGAAGCATTGAATAAAGTCAGTTATAACTACTGCTTATTGAGCGCCCACTGTATACCAGGCTTTTTAAATGCTTGGATGCCTTTTAAATACACAGCCACATAGCACAGCCATAGCCAGGTAGGCGTCTTGCCTCAGGTAGTGCCCTGTGTGTAAGGAAACAGACCCACTCCGAGTGTGTGCTGGGCTCGGCATCCTCTGGTCACAGAGCTGGAAAGTGGCAGAGCTGGCTGAAACCTGGGTCCTTTCCACCTTCAGGTCAAGGTCAGCTCCTCCCATACTGGCCATTCAAGGTCCTTCCATTTTCTCTGAGAGTGTGTGCTTACGCGGGGCTCAGGCAACCCCCCAGAACAAGCCTTAGACCAGCCCCAGGGCAGCCCCCCACCTAGACTGCAGGAAAGAACCAGGAATGGCTGACTCGAAGCCGCAGACACGGCTCAGGGCAGCGTCTAGAAGCATCTAGAAGCTCGTCTCCCACTTCCTCTGAGATGGATCACAGCAGCTCTCTCAGCTGGAAGGCCACTGGCGGCCCTGCAGGAAGAGGACTGAACCTGGAATGAGAAACCCTCCCGGGAACCAGCAGAGAGGGGCGTGCTCTATAGACCCCCAGAGCAGCAGGGACCCCCCACCCTGGAGACTGCAGCCAAAGGGAGGAAAGGAGAGGAGACGGAAGGGAGAGGGTGCCACATGCCGCAGGGGCCCCTCCGAACTCCCAGGGCCTGCGGCTGCACAGACAAGTCAGACCGGGAACGGCTAACGGGATATTCTGGGTTATTTCCAACAGTCTGACTTCTCTTTACGAACCCCAAATTTTCAGTAAAGTCTGATGTACATAAATACGTATAAGGTCTGATATGACTATTAACTAACACTTTTACGGACTCCTGATATGCCAGGAACTGTTCTGGGAATTTCCACAAATTAACCCATTACGTGCTAAGAAATAGTCTTGAAAGGTCGTCAAGTTAACGCATTTGAATCCTCCCAAGTGAATCACGATCCCAATTTCCCATCTGAGGCATAGCAAAGCCCCAGGTCCAAAGATACTAGGTGACAGGCTTAGGCTGCCTGAGTCCAGGGTCCCGGTTGTCCCCAGAGCGTAGGAGGCAGGGTGTGCACGGAAATCAAAGGAGCTGAAAGTCGGGTTCTTGGAGTACAGCGAGGTTAGCCTCGTGCTGAGCGTGACCTTGAAGGTGGAGAAGACTCAGGCGTCTGGGGCTGGAGATGTGGCTCAGCAGTAGAACACTTACCAGGCTGGGGGTGCTTAGGCCCTGGGTTCAATCCCCAGCCCTGCAAATAAATAAATAAATACAGACAGACAGACAGAGCCCTCAGAAATCTGGAGAGCTGGACTGCTCAGGGCGTGGAATGAGTTTCAAGCCACACTGACCCGGCTGCCCGTGTTCTGGAGCTGGCTGTCTGGGTTACCTTTCTGATGGACTGTACCACCTCCCTAGTCCGAGTGCGCGCTGAGCTTGCGTGCTCTGAACCCTCTCTAGCTCCCTCCTTCCCAGTCCCCCTTTCCAGGACCGGTTCTATTACACACCTGTCCTGCCTGGCGTGGGCTGGGATTTAAAGAGACTCATCTCACTCTGCCCCGCTGCCCCCAGGACAAATCCACCTAGAACTACAAATACAGAAGCCCGTGGAGGGCAGACTGTCGGCTACAACGTGGGCATTGCCCAACTGGAGAACAGAGCTGTCCTTTCTGGCTTGCCGGTTCCTGAGACTTTCCCTAAGTTTAGCCCAGAGCTGTCCTGTATGTGAGGATAGGAGTGGACTCTATTAGAAGCTCACATGGAGCTTCTGAGCCATGGACATGCAGCTGGTGGAGCTGAGGAAGGGAGTCTTAAATTTTTATTTAATTTATTTGAGATGTAATGCATTAAAATTTAGTGCATTTTGATTTAAATACCTCCATAAGGCCAGTGGCCACTAGACTGGACAGCACAAGCCTAGACCTTGGTGTACACCCCATGCAGAAGAGCCGGCGTGGGAACTGCTGTCTCTGTGTCTGTGTTAGTTTCCTGTCGTCACGACCTTGGTGGTCTAAGGAAACCCAGATTATCATCTTCCAGTCCTGGGTGTCAGAAATCCAACATGAAGCCAGGCGCGGTGGCACATCTGTAATCCCAGCGGCTTGGGAGGCTGAGGCAGGAGGATTGCGAGTTCAAAGCCAGCCTCAGCAACAGTGTGAGGCGCTAAGCAACTCAGTGAGACCCTGTCTCTAAATAAAATACAAAATAGGGCTGGGAATGTGGCTCAGTGATTGAGTACCCCTGAGTTCAATTCCCCAAAATAATAAAAATAAAAAAATAATTCCGCTGGGCTAGAATCCTGGCATCACTCCCCCAGAGGCTCGAGGAGGGAGGCGCTCCTGCATCTTCAAAGCCATCAGCACGACAGTCCCTTCTGAAGTCTCACCACGCACCATTCCTCTCTTAAGGACCCTGTGATTACATGGGTCCCTCCAACATAATCCAAGAAAAGCTTCCCATCTCAAGACACTTCATCATGCCTGCACAGTCCCTTTAACCATATAAAGTGACATATTCAGAAGTTACAGGGATTGGGACATGGATACATTGCGGGGAGGGATATCAATATTCTGCCTATCACAGAGACAACAAGAGATTGATTTTGAGATATGCCTCCAAAATCTCCCTCTGAATCTTGATCCCAAGGTGTTTACCCCATGGGGGTTGGAACTGGAGGGTAATTCAGGGCCTGTGTCTGCTCATCCCTAAGGGGTACCATTTGCTTTCTGTATTCATATGGAACTCAGTGGTAATTTTGCAGTGCACAACCTGAGCAGCTATCCATACGGGCTCTGGGGAAAGGCCTGTATCACGCAGACAGGGCATCATGAAAGGAGAGAGAAGCGTGAGCACACATAGTCTGTTCCTTCTCCCAGTTTGACCAATCATCCCTTGAGGGACAATTCAGTGAGCAGAACACAGAGAGTGCATTACTCCCCAATACCGTCACCTCCTGGAACATGAAGTAAAGTTTCCTCGTGTAAACAAGAAAATAAGGGAAGAAATTTCTCCTGCAGGACTGTCTGGGTGAAAGCACACAACTGCTCGCTGGCTGGAGTGAAGATTCTTGCCCACACCACCACACGTGTCCAACACGCCAAAGGCTCTCAGGACTTATGCAGCCAGAAGCCTGATAAGATCAAAACCCTTACTGCCAGCCCCAAAAATGTCCTGCGGGCCTGGCTGGGGGGACCGGGCAAGTCAGCATTCTACACCTTCTCTCTGCCTTAGTCCCATTAGCTAGACCCACTTTCTTTGAGTAAGAGGAGTCGTAATTTTCACCCAAGTTTCCCCACTTTGCAGGACCAGTGACGACAGTTTCTCTGGCTCCGTCCAGAAGGGTCTGGGAAGCCCAACCCCCACCAGGTTCCTCTCAAGGATGGAGTGCTCAGGGTCCAGGTGTCTCCCCCAATTCCCTGCCCAGCCACCAGGTGGCAGTGGCTCACTCCCTCCTGCCCCAGGCATGACCTCTCCTGCCCCTCCCTTTCCTGGGAGCCTCACATCCCACCGACCTCCCTGGTCCTTAGGGGTTGGATCAGCTCACAGCTCCACTCTGCATTCCAGCCCCTCTCAAGGCTACGGGGCTGCACTGTCCTGAGGCATCAGGTCCCCAGTGTGGCTGCATCTACACTTCCTCAGGAAGTGAGGGGTGTCCAGCAGACAGGAAGACACCAAGATGACACATGTGGAACTTGAGAGCAAGAGGAAGGCCGCTGTCGTGGGTAGTTGCGATGTCTTCCCATGGAATCTGAGGGATAAGAAGAAGTGGTCGTGCAAAGGGGCTGGGGCAAGAGTGTTTCAGGCAGGAGGAAAAAGTCATGCAAAGACCCAGAGGCCCGGACGGGTTGGCCTTTGTCTGAGAGGGAGAAAGGAGACTGGTGTGACCGGAGTCAAGTGAGCCAGGAAAACACTGTGGAGGTCAAAGTGGAAATGTAGGAGAGCAGAAAGGGGCAGGCTCTCCGGGGGCCTTGTCCACATGGCGGGACACTGAATGACTCCGTCTCAGGGCCTCACATGGGGTACCATTTACTGAGATGGAGCAGGGATAGAGATAAAGAACAGGGAAAGTTCTGTCCAAGCTCACAGTCAGGACTGTTAGGAGCCTTGACACTTGGACCCCTTGCCCAGGGAAAGTTATTCACCCTCACCCACCGGCTGCCAGATCCCAGAGATATGCTGACTGACATTTTGACTATAGAATGTGACGTGCACAGATGAGCTGACAGATGAAACTCTCATCGGCTCCATCCACCCCACCCCATTGCTAAGTCCACTAACAAATACATCAGAAGCGTTCAATCGGCCATTACTTCAGCTGGATGCTCCTCTGCTTCTACTTCCCATCCCACCCCTGAGTCGGGTGTTAAGGGGACACCGGCAGCTACATGAAGCACATCCCCAAACCTCAGTGTAATACCAGTTTTCTTCTTGAGCATCTGAACCCAAGCAAGTGATCCTGGTTGAGGGGCAGCTGGCCTCCGAGTAGGGACACGGAGGTTCATCTTCGTTCCTGAGTCTTCTGGCTCCGTCATCTCAAGCACGCAGCTTCTAATGGCACCATGTTGGAGAAAAGCACAGAGTATGGAGCTCGGGAGGTGCCAATGGTCAGAACTTGATCCTGTAGCCTTGCAGGGCTGCAAGGAAGGCTGGGACATGTGGTTGTGTGTCCAGAGGGTGGAGGAGGACAGTCCCACAGGCTCTGCCCTTGTGCTATGGATCTCCCAGTGTGGTCCTGGTCCACATCGCCCATCCTGTCTACTGCCCGTCTGCCCCTCACTCCCAGCTTGCTGAGCCTCAGCCTTCTTTCTGCTTCTTGAGCACCCAAACCCTCCTGCCTTAGAACCTGGGCCCCGGCGGCTCCTTTGCCTAGGAGGCTCTTCCTCTGACCTCTCAGAGGCTGAATTCTCTTCATCCAAGCGACCCCTCCAGAGCCCAGCCTCCCATCAGTTCCTGCCCCTTTGTCTGACTTTTTCTTTAAACCAGTTGGTATCATCCAGAATTATATTATTGATTCGCTCCTTTATCCTCTCTCTTCCCTGCTAAAAGGCAAACATGAAGAGCAGAGGAACTTGGCTGGCCTTGATCTCCCTACCAGAACCCAGCAGGGACCCCGTGAAGAAGTGCTGAGCCAGAGAATGACTATGCCAGGAATGGTCTCCGCTCCAGGCTTCTGTTCGCCTGGGGACCTGGGGACTTCCAAGACACCTGGAGCAGGAGTCAGGGTTTTTCAACAAAGCAGCCTGCAGTGGAGTTCCATTTCCACGTGGCCTGGGCCAGAAGTTTACTCAACTCCTCAGTCTCAATCGGACGGCCTTGACCTTGGGTGCTGTAAAGTTAGGAACAATGTCTCTGAAGATGCCTGGGACCTTGCAAGTGCTCAAAGGAATGGCAGCTGCCTGCAATAGCAACTGTAGAGGGAAATAAATGGTTCTATTTTGAGTTACTTGGCCTACTCTGTGCTGGGCTAGTGACTGTCCTGAGTGATCCTGGTGATCATGCTGAAGTCATGAGAGAGAGATGACTATTATCCCCCAGGTATAAGGGAGAGGGGTCGCCACGCTGAGCAGATGAAAACACAGGCTGCCTACCTAACTCTGAACTTCAGACCAAAAAAAAGGGATTTTCTTCAGTTGAAGTATATCCCATGCAATTTTTGGCACTCAGTTATACTATTTAAAAATGAAGCACCATGAAGAAACTGTGTTTTACATTGAAATGTGTATCGCACACCTACGAGGTGGCAGCCAGCCACAGTAAACCAAGATGATGACACCATCCCAGCCCCTGAGGGATGCTGCTGTGGCCCTCAGGGAGAACTTTACAGTCAGCCTTTCTTGGAGGAAATTTGGCAATGAATACCAAAGACCTTAAACATATCCTTTTACCTACAACTTCCTGTACCTGTGTCATTCTGGTGCATCAGCTGATCTTAAAAGTCCTTAGCATTTATTATGGTGGTGGTGGTTATTTTGCACAACAGGCTACAATTGAAAACATCAGTACTTCCATTGAGACCGATAAAAAAGAAATCCTATGAACCAATAGCCTCATCGTGGCAATTTAAACTGTTATGGATTGAATCATGTCCCTACCCCGACCCCACCACCACCAGAAAAGTAATGACGTTGGAAGCCTAAATCCCCAGTACATATAATGTGGTATTATGTGCAGATAAGGGCCTTTACAGAAATAATCAAGTTAAAATGTGGTCACCCAGGATGGACTCTAATCTGAAATGACCATTTATTTTTGTTTATGCTTGATGATACTTAATTGGAACCCTGATTACCATCTTGGGTTAAAGGGATTGTGGTGGAGTAGAAAACTTTCCAGAAACAGCTACAGGAACATATTCCTTTGGCTCTCTGACCTATTTTTTAAACAAGAAAATTTTGGAGTCGAGCTTCCCAAGTTCCAGTACCCATCCCACCACTTACTGCAATGCTGCCTTGTTTAATGTGTCCATCACTTTCCTCATCTCTAAATTGGGGATAATAATAACTCCTACCTTATTGGGTTATTATGAGGATGAAGGTGGCTAGAACATTAAAAAGATATTAAGATCATACCTGTACCTAAAAGGCCCTCTATAAATATTAGCAATTACAATGAGTAATTAGTTGTCCCAAGTTTGTATGTACATGTGCATATATATAAATACTTAATAATATATAATGATATTATATTGTATGAATATACATTTGCTTCATCCATAATTTTAGATGATAGGATTATAAGTGATTTTTATTTTTTGTTTATACTGATGAACTATCCTACTTTTGGGGCTCATTTTTTCAAGATGTTTTTATTTTAGGAAGATCATCCTATCTTCTGGCATTCCAACAATTGTTGCCACAACCGTGATATACCAGGGATGGGTTGGCAGCCAGATAACAAATGAGCATTATCATCCCAAGGACCCGGGCTTAGGTTTTTGATGTCAAGGAAAGAGTAGGACATGCAAGTTTACCACTGGTAGGGCCTAGCTCTCCTTCCTGTCCCTGGTCTGGCTTTCACAGGGAGGAGGGATGAAGATAAAAAGAGAAACAACCCATGAACAAAGGGAAGAACTTACCCCGTCCCTTCCCATGTGGTGTGTGCCTACACTGGGGGGAAATTCTCAATCATTTATTTGCTTATATTCATTCTATTTATGCTTTCAAGAAACTTTTTTTTTTTTGCAGTGCTGGGAATTCAAGAAACATCTAAGTACAGTTGTTTCTTGGCATCTGCAGAGATTTGTTCTAGAATCCCTGAGGATACTAAAATTCATGAATTCCCAAGACCTTTACATAAAACATAAATACATAAAATGGCATAGTATTTTCACATAACCTACTCACAGCCTTCTAGCAGTCTAATCTCTAAATTACTTATAAATACCTAAGACAATGTAAAAGCTATGTAAATAGTCATTACCCTGTATCGCTTAAAGAACAATGATAAGAAAATAAAGTCTGGTCATGTTCAGTACAAAATGCAAATTTTTTTCAAATATTTTTGATCCATCATTGACTGAATCCAGGAATTGCAGACAAGAAGGGCAAGGAGTACTTGCTACATCAGGTACTGGGTTAAGGATAAAAAAAGATGCTTCACGTAGACATTTTTGTTAACCTCCACATATGAAGGAGAGCGTGGTGCCGGTCTGTGTCTGGCTTGTTTCACTTGACCTTATATCTTCAGTGCCAACCACTTTGCTGCAGTGACAGAATTTCATTCTTCCTATGGGTGGATAATAGTATATTGTGTATATAGACCACATTTCCTTTACCCATGGTCCACCTGGAGGCAGACTCACGAGTCCTAGAGGTTGGGAAGGGGCAGAGGGACGCCAGATAAAGGGAGGCTAGGTCTGATCAGTGCATGCTGAACACATTTGTGGGAACACACACAAGTCCGTTAATAAGTGTATTATCAAAAATGTTAAAAGGATGATGCAGAGGTAGCCCCTGCCACCGAAAGTTCCTAGAGCAATGACGAAGTCGTTGCTAGATGCAAGGTCAGGAATGGTGACAATACCAAGAGTTCAAGCAAGGACATTCTCTGAGTATCAGGGGCAGATCTCTTCTCCAGATCGCCTTCAGAGTCTGGTTGGTTGTGAGCTGTAACCAAAAGACCTGACAAGAACAACAGGGGGGAGCAAAGTTTATTTGGGACTCATAGTTTCAGAGGTCCCGGTCCACAGAGGGCCGACCCCATTGTTCTAGGACTGAGGAGAGGCCGAACCTCTTGGTGGAAGAGCGTGGAGGAGGAAAGCAGCTCAGGACGTGGCCATCAGGGAGCAGAGAGAGCCCCACTCACCAGGGACAAAATATAAACCCCAAAGGCACACCCGCAGAGACCCACCTCCTGCAGCCCACCCTGTCTGCCCACAGTCACCACCCAGCTCATCTGCATCCGTGGATTGATGCACTGACGAGGCCAAGGCTCTCCTAGCCCAGTCCTTTCACCTCTGAACATTCTTGCCTTGTCTCACTCATGAGCTTCGGGGGATTCCTCATATCCAAACCATAGCGGCCTCGCATCTAGCCCTCTCCACCCCAGTCCAGGGGCAGGATCAAAAGTTGCCATGACAGTCTGTCTTCTGATATTTATAACAGCCAGCAGAGGAGACGAGCTCAGCATGGGAGAATGAAAAGCATTCCAGTCCCACAAACGCACACGTTCCCTTTTTGTGACACAGGTGTACCCACCACCAGGCTAATAACAAACAGTGGATAAAAAAAAAATTGTAAAGCTGTTTGCAAATTTGATAAAAAACACCGTAAAGAACGTCAGACAACATTGAGCAATCCGTAAATGTTCAGTAACAAGCATAATAACTGGATGGCAGACTATAAACTCGCCCAGAATCACAGCCCCTGGCCAAGGAAACACCACTACTTCATGTTTTGTCTGCCACAGGCCCTGCCTTTCTCCAAGAGGCCGAGCCTCTAAGAGTCCAACTTGTGGGCTGTTCTTTAAAACTCTCCCTGCTTGTTATCTATAACACCTTTGTGAGATATGGGGAACAGTGCTGAAACCTAGGAAAATTATTTCTGAACCCTAGGAGAAGGAGGAGACTAACAAGTCCTTATCACCACTATCATTGCTACCATCACCCTCATCATTGTCTCCTCCCAGAAATTTTATTGAGCACCTACCGTGGGCCAGACACTGGGAACACAGAGGGGGTTTCTGCCCGCATGGTACTTCAAGAAAGGCTACCAAAACATTTCAGATCCTTTCAGATCCTGATAGGTGTTACACGAGAGATAAGACAACTCAGAGAAGATATGTGAGGAAGGTTCTCCAGACCCAGAACAGCTCATGCAAAGGGTCTGCGGTGGGAATGGGCTTGGCATGTTTGAGGGGCAGAAAGAGGTTCGGTGTGTTTGCACAGTGTGTGAAAAACTGCGGGGAGAGGATGAGAGATGCGGAAGGATCTACCCCTAGTGGGGCCAGATCACAGGCTGTGGACAGTGTCAAGCAATTGGATTTTCCTCATAACCATTATCTGTGGAGCACCTATTATGCTCCAGACATTTTACAGCACTCTCATTAAGACTTCTTGGTAACCATAGAAGGTTGATACAGTGACCGCCATTTTTATAGGTGAGAGCCATATGACACAGGGGTTATAGGATGTTTTGTATCCCATAGAAAATGGCAGGCTACAGAATAGCCAAAGCAATACTTAGCAAGAAAAGTGAAGCAGGAGGCATCATAATACGAGACCTTAAATTATACTACAGAGCTATAGTAACAAAAATGGCATGGTATTAACACCATAATAGACATGAAGACCAATGGTACAGAATAGAAGACACAGAGGAAACCCACATAAATACAGTTACCTCACACTAGACTAAGGCACCATAAACATACATTGGAGAAAAGATAGCCTCTTCAACAAATGCTGCTGGGAAAACTGGAAATCCATATGCAGCAGGAAGAAATTGAACCCCTATTTCTCATCCTGCATAAAACTCAACTCAAAGTGGATCAAGGACCTAGGAATTAGACCAGAGACCCTGTGCCCAATAGAAGAAAATGTAGGCCCAACTCTCCATCATGTCAACTCAGGAACCAGCTTCTTCAATAAGACTCCTAAAGCACAAGAAGTAAAATCAAGAATCAATATTTGGGATGGTATCAAACTGATGAGCTTCTTCACAGCAAAGGAAACAATCAAGAATGTGAAGAGAGAGGCTCCAGAATGGGAGAAAACCTTTACCACCTGCACTTCAGATAGAGTATTAATCTCCAGGATACATAAAGATCTCAAAAAACTTAACACCAAAAAAACCCCAAATAATCCAATTGATAAATGGGCAAAGGAACCAAATAAGCACTTCACAGAAGAAGAAATAAATGATCAACAAATATATGAAAAAATGTTCAACATCTCTAGCAATTAGAGAAATGCAAACTAAAACCTCACTGAGACTCCATCTCACTCCAGTAAGAATGGCTATTATCAAGAATACAAGTAACAATAAATTTGGTGAGGATGTGGAGGGAAAAGGTACATTGTTGGTGGGACTGCAAATTGGTGCAACCACTCAGGAAAGCAGCATGGAGATCTCTCAGAAAGCTTAAAATGGAAACTTCATTTGACCCAGTCATTCCACTCCTCAACAGATACCCAAAGGACTTAAAATCAGCTTACTACAGTGACACAGCCACATCCATGTTTATAGCAGCTCGATTCACATTAGCTAAGCTGTGGAACCAACCTAGGTGCCCTTCAACAGATGAACTGGTAAAGAAAATGTGGTACATATACACAATGGAATATTACTCAGCCATAAGGAAGACTAAAATCATGGCATTTACTGATAAATGGATGAACTGAAGACTACTGTGTTGAGTTCATAAGCCAATCCCCAAAAAACCAAAGGCCAAATGTCCTCTCTGATATGTGAATGCTAACACAATAAGGGGAGGCAGGGAGGGAAGAATAGAAGCTCTTTGGATTCGACAAAGGGGAATGAAGGGAAGGAAGGGGAATCGGAAATGATGGAATAGGAAAGACAGTGGAATGGATCGGACACACTTTCCTGTGTTCATATGAATACATGACGAGTGTAACCGTACATCATGCACAACCACGAGAATGAAGAGTTATACTCCATGTGTGTATAATATGTCAAAAAACACTCTACTGTCGTGTATATCTAAAAAGAACACATTTTAAAAAGAAAAGAAAATGGCAGGCTGGAATGCACATCCGTGTTTTTCAGACTCCGAAGCCCATGCAGCTGACCGTTGCACCTTGCTTGGTGAGCTCAGGGTTTCAGTGGTCACGGTGTCTCTGGGCTCCCACCCCTTGCTCCCCTGCACAGCCCCAACTGCCTGTCCCTTCTCATTCCTCCTGTGCCTTCCCTCAAGCAGCCACTGCAGGTGACGAGTTGGACGGCCAGGGCAAGGCGGCCTCCTGAGAACCTGGACCTCAGAGCCCAGGTCTGAGTCCACACACCTTCTCCTCCCAACGGTGCCTTCTGTACAGTGGCAGGACATCCCTGAAGTGACACTCTCAGCCACTCTCTGCCCGCTCCTCACTGGCACAGAAGGAAGGGCCAGTGAGGTGGAGCGGAAGTCCTTTCACTGTCCCGTCCCTCCTGGTGGAACCACATGGTCCACACGAAACTGCTCTGCTCTCCCACCACATGCTGACAGTGCCCCAGGCAGGATCTGGCCGCCCAGGGAGAGGTGGCCCAGAGCTGCCGAGGGCTGGTGGGTCTGTGGATTCCAAGGTTCACCTGGGGACACCCACCTGCTTCCAATGTGATCCAGAGCTAACTCATTCTCTCTGAGGATACTTTGTAGGGGGACAATTCATGTTCAAGGATGTGATGATTCTATTAGGTACCCACTGCATCCAGCATGAACCACGGGCCTCTGCCAAGTCCCCTGAGCTGAGGTTTGCACCCTGGTGACCACTGAATCACTGATCTTAGCCTTTCGCCTCCTCCCCAGGGCACTGTGGGAACCAGCTAAAACAAGATGAATGACAAGGGGGACCCTGGGCCACACAGCCCTGGGAATCAGGGTGGAGGGAGGAGAGGTGATTAACATGCAGATACCTACCCCCTGGGTATGAGAGGAGTAGTAGCCAGGGGTTGAGGAGGACAGGGCACAGAAAGGGTCAGAGACCTCGTGGCCTCAGCCCTGCTTAGCAGGAGTGGGGGCTTGGGGGTGAGGGGGCCTGGATCTGAATCCTGGCAGCCAGTTTACTAGCTATGACTTGGGGAAGTGGCTAATTTTTTGGCCTGAGAAACGAAGGAGGCGTCCGCTCTTTGGCATCCGGGCCACAACCTTCTTGATTGTCCTTAAGGAGCCACCCGCACTTCCCCCATCCTCAGGCTCTGCCGTGAAACAGGCATCACCCCAAGTCCAAGGTGGGTATGTGCCACCGATGGGTGAAGTGACAGCATCCAACTCCTACAGCCACCACGGGTCACTCAGAAATAAACAAGTGAGACGATCTTATCCTGATTTTACTGAAACCCTCAGGAAGAGAGAATCTCTTCCCTTCAGTTTGCAAAGTCAATAAGTCATAAAACTAAAGCCGCCGCCGGAAGAAACGTCGTCACAGCAGGCAGCCTGATGGAGGAGCAGACACGAGGGATGCGATGACAAGACGGGGACTTGACACTGGCGGATCCCTGGACCCAGCCAGACCTAAAGCCCCAGAAATGTTCAGCTACAAATCAATTACTTTTATTCTGCTAAAGCCAGTGTACGACATAACTTGTAACCAAAAGAACTAACAGAGCATTTAATTTAATGTAGATTCTAAGGACTTAGAGTCATGCCTGGCTCACAGTAGCCACCAGATACCTGAAGGCCAGAGGCATGTCTGGGATTCAAACATAGACAGCCTGACTTCGCAATCCAGGCTTCTAACCAGGAGGCATGCTAAGGTTCTGCCTGAGATTCCATTAACTGGGTGATGAATTTATTGGATCACAATCATAGGTGATATCCAAGGAATTCCTGAAATACAAGTCTGTGTGTGTGCACGCATACATACATACAGATACATAATCAGCCCTCCATATCTGCAGGGTTCTGCATCTTATGGACTCAAACCACCACAGAGCAAGAATATTCAAAAAAATCACATCTGTCTTGATAACATACAGGCCTTTTGACTTGTCATTATTTCCAAAATAATATAGTAGAGCAACTAATTACATTGTGTTCTAAGTCATCTAGCAATAATTTGAAGCATATGGGGGGAAATACATAGGTTAAGTGCAAATACTATTCTACTTTATGAGATGAGCATAGATTTTGGTGTTCTCAAGGGAACTGGTAACCAGCACAACTCTATGCACATAGAAATCAGAGATACAGGGCCCTAAATGGTCTTAAATACTGTTAAGGTCCTGGAAACCAAATATCCCAACACTGCTTAATGGGTAGTATTTGGAATCTCTGATTGACAGTCAGGGCCATCATAAGAATTTCTAAATATCATGGTATTATGTAATCAAAAATATGGATATAGCCGAGTCATCGGCAGCAGGGAAAGAAAATTGATTATCATTGAACAAATTTTTCAAAGACAGTGTTTCAAAACACATCTAGAAAAGGCTTAAAAAAGAAGGCCCCAAGAATTGAAAAATGGGAGACTTTCTCCAGTTCCATCTTGTCGTTTCCAATGGAGGCAGGAAAGTATGAGAGCCAAGCTGTACAAAATTATACGGAAAAACTGGATTTTCCCAAATTCTCATCAGAAATTCATACTCCTGAGGAAGATGTGCCCATACTCATGTATTGCTTTTTTTCTAATTATGTGTGAACTGAACTTTCTAAAGAACAATTTAACAAGGCAGAGTTTTGGCCAGCATTTCTAGATATGAGATGTTCCTAACAAGCCTCTTTAAATGAGCTGTGGCTAGCAGGAGAACATGGAGAAGGCCAAAGAGCAAAACCACCAGTTTCCATCCTGCTCAGACTTGGCCAAGGGTGAGAAGAAAGGCAGGAGGGGCCAGCTGTCATGGCCCATGCACCTGACATGTGTGTGTGTGTGTGTGTGTGTGTGTGTGCAAATGGAAAATAAGCAAATCCTTGCTTATTACCGACTTCCCCCAGCCCACGCCTTAGGACTGCTAGACTCCCCCTGGTATCTCCCATGCCCATCTTGCCACACAGTGAGCACACCATAGATTCATATTGAGTGCATCCATTTTAAGAGGATCAGGCTCTGGCCAACCAATGGACCCCCAGGAAGGGACCTAAAGGAGCAGTGTTCAAATCCTGGCTCCCATGGCTAAGTCTGTGACCCCATCAAGTCTTCACTGTAGAGTAAGTCGATTCAGAGCAAAAACTCCTACAACCATGTTAGTAGAAAGAGAAATGATTACAGATATTTTCAAAATCACCCGTCACCCCTGAGTGAAATTAAAGGTGCACATGTCCTCTCATACATAGCCGAGGGATGCTGTCTCTCCCCATGGATTATGGCAATGGTTTATGATAATGGGAGATGTGAAGAGAAATAGCAAGGTTAAACATGCTGAGTGCAGTCTATGGGGTGCATGCAGCGAAAATAAGCACCAAACTCTACCAATGCAGATAGATTCTAAAGGTGTGGTACTGACGTGCAAAACAAGCAAACAGTCCAGACACCCGTGAAGAGAGGCGCCGCCTCACTCACAATAAGAGAAATGTGCAAATCAAATCCAGGCTGAGATACTCTTCTCACCTATTGGGTTGTTAAAAAATATCAGTGTTCACTCAGTTTCACTCCAGGGCAGGACTGTGGGTACACGGGCATCTCATACATCGCCAGGAATGCAAGTGCCACAACCTCTAAAGAGGAGGCATTGAAGATATTTCAAAAAATGATGTCGCAACACTTAGAAGATAGAACATCAGACAATGAAGACAAAGTATTTCAACTGGAAAAGAACATAGACAGCTCAGCAAGACTGTTAAGAAACCATGAGCAGAACATCCAAGAAATATGGGATAACATTAAGAGACCAAACTTAAGAGTCATTGGGATACAGGAAGGTACAGAGCTCCAAACCAAAGGAATGAGCAGTCTATTCAATGAAATAATACGAGAAAACTTCCCAGACTTGAAGAATGAGACGGAATCCCAAATCCTAGAAGCCTCATAAGAGATCCACACCTAGACACATTATAATGAAGATGCCCAACATACAGAATAAGGAGAGAATTTTAAAAGCTACAAGAGAAAGGAAGCAGATTACATTTAGGGGTAAGCCAATCAGGATAACAGCTGATCTTTCAACACAGACTCTGAAAGCTAGAAGATCCTGGAATAACATATTTCAAACACTGAAAGAAAATGGGTTCCAACCAAGAATTGTGTATCCAGCGAAATTAAGCTTCAGGATGGAAGATGAAATTAAAACCTTCCACGATAAACAAAAGTTTAAAGAATTCGCAGCTAGAAAACCATCTCTTCAAAACATCCTCACCAAAGCATTACAGGAAGAGGAAATGGAAAATAACAATGAAAACCAACAGTGGGAGGTAGGACAGTAAAGGGGGGGAAAATAATCAAAGAGGAAAACAAACCATGTTTAGTAACAGAAATAAACAAATATGGCTGGAAGAACAACCCATATCTCAATAATAACCCTAAATGTTAATGGCTTAAACTCGCCAATTAAGAGACACAGGCTAGTAGAATGGATCACAAAACAAGACCCAACAATATGCTGCCTACAGGAGACGCATTTGATAGGAAAAGACATACATAGGCTGAAAGTGAAAGGTTGGGAAAAATCATATCACTCATATGGACTTCGGAAACAAGCAAGAGTGTCCATACTCATGTCAAATAAAATAGATTTCAAGCCAAAGTTAATCAAAAGGGATAAAGAGGGACACTACATACTGCTTAAGGGAACCATACACCAACAAGACATAACAATCATAAATATGTATGCCCCAAACAATGGTGCAGCTATGTTCATCAAACAAACTCTTCTCAAGTTCAAGAGTCTAATAGACCACCATACCATAATCATGGGAGATTTCAACACACCTCTCTCGCCACTGGACAGATCTTCCAAACAAAAGTTGAATAAGGAAACTATAGAACTCAATAACACTATTAATAACCTAGACCTAATTGACATATATAGAGTATACCACCCAACATCAAGCAGTTACACTTTTTTCTCAGCAGCACATGGACCCTTCTCAAAAATAGATCATATATTATGTCACAGGGCAACTCTTAGACAATATAAAGGAGTAGAGATAATACCATGCATCTTATCTGATCATAATGGAATGAAACTGAAAATCAACGATAAAAGAAGGAAGGAAAAAGCATACATCACTTGGAGAATGAACAATAGGTTACTGAATGATCAATGGGTTATAGAAGACATCAAGGAGGAAATTAAAAAATTCTTAGAGATAAATGAAAACACAGACACAATATATCGGAATTTATGGGACACATTGAAAGCAGTTCTAAGAGGAAAATTCATTGCTTGGAGTTCATTCCTTAAAAAAAGAAAAAACCAACAAATAAATGATCTCATACTTCATCTCAAAATCCTTGAAAAAGAAGAGCAAAACAACAGCAAAAGAAGTAGAAGGCAAGAAATAATTAAAATCAGAGCTGAAATTAATGAAATCGAAACAAAAGAAACAATTGAAAAAATTGACAAAACTAAAAGTTGGTTCTTTGAAAAAATAAACAAAATCGACAGACCCTTAGCCATGCTAGCGAAGAGAAGAAGAGAGAGAACTCAAATTACTAGCATATGGGATGAAAAAGGCAATATCACAACAGACACTTCAGAAATACAGAAGATAATCAAAAACTATTTTGAATCCTTATACTCCAATAAATTAGAAGATAGTGAAGGCATAGATAAATTTCTTAAGTCATATGATCTGCCCAGATTGAGTCAGGAGGATATAGAAAACCTAAACAGACCAATATCAATTGAGGAAATAGAAGAAACCATAAAAAGACTACCAACTAAGAAAAGCCCAGGACCAGATGGGTATACAGCAGAATTTTACAAAACCTTTAAAGAAGAACTAATACCAATACTTTTCAAGCTACTTCAGGAAACAGAAAAGGAGGGAGAACTTCCAAATTCATTCTATGAGGCCAACATCACCCTGATACCTAAACCAGACAAAGACACTTCAAAGAAAGAAAACTACAGACCAATATCTCTAATGAACCTAGATGCAAAAATCCTCAATAAAATTCTGGCGAATCGGATACAAAAACATATCAAAAAAATTGTACACCATGATCAAGTAGGATTCATCCCTGGGATGCAAGGCTGGTTCAATATACGGAAATCAATAAATGTTATTCACCACATCAATAGACTTAAAAATAAGAACCATATGAACATCTCGATAGATGAGGAAAAAGCATTCGACAAAGTACAGCATCCCTTTATGTTCAAAACTCTAGAAAAACTAGGGATAACAGGAACATACCTCAATATTGTAAAAGCAATCTATGCTAAGCCTCAGGCTAGCATCATTCTGAATGGAGAAAAACTGAAGGCATTCCCTCTAAAATCTGGAACAAGACAGGGATGCCCTCTCTCTCCACTTCTGTTCAACATAGTTCTCGAAACACTGCCCAGAGCAATTAGACAGACGAAAGAAATTAAAGGCATAAAAATAGGAAAAGAAGAACTTAAATTATCACTATTTGCAGATGATATGATTCTATACCTAGCAGACCCAAAAGGCTCTACAAAGAAACTATTAGAGCTAATAAATGAATTCAGCAAAGTGGCAGGATATAAAATCAACACGCATAAATCAAAGGCATTCCTGTATATCAGCGACAAATCCTCTGAAATGGAAATGAGGACAACCACTCCATTCAAAATATCTTCAAAAAAAATAAAATACTTGGGAATCAACCTAACAAAAGAGGTGGAAGACTTATACAATGAAAACTACAGAACCCTAAAGAGAGAAATAGAAGAAGATCTTAGAAGATGGAAAAATATACCCTGTTCATGGATAGGCAGAACTAACATCATCAAAATGGCGATATTACCAAAAGTTCTCTATAGGTTTAATGCAATGCCAATCAAAATCCCAACGGCATTTCTTGTAGAAAGAGAGAAAGCAATCATGAAATTCATATGGAAAAATAAAAGACCCAGAATAGCAAAAACAATGCTAAGCAGGAAGTGTGAATCAGGCGGTATAGCGATACCAGACTTCAAACTATACTACAGAGCAATAGTAACAAAAACAGCATGGTACTGGTACCAAAACAGGCGGGTGGACCAATGGTACAGAATAGAGGACACAGAAACCAATCCACAAAACTACAACTATCTTATATTTGATAAAGGGGCTAAAAGCATGCAATGGAGGAAGGATAGCATCTTCAACAAATGGTGCTGGGAAAACTGGAAATCCATATGCAACAAAATGAAACTGAATCCCTTTCTCTCGCCATGCACAAAAGTGAATTCAAAATGGATCAAGGAGCTTGATATCAAATCAGAGACGCGCCGTCTGATAGAAGAAAAAATTGGCTACGATCTACATACTGTGGGGTCGGGCTCCAAATTCCTCAATAGGACACCCATAGCACAAAAGTTAATAACTAGAATCAACAAATGGGACTTACTCAAACTAAAAAGTTTTTTCTCAGCAAAAGAAACAATAAGAGAGGTAAATAGGGAGCCTACACCCTGGGAACAAATCTTTACTCCTCACACTTCAGATAGAGCCCTAATATCCAGAGTATACAACGAACTCAAAAAATTAGACAATAAGAGAACAAACAACCCAATCAACAAATGGGCCAAGGACCTGAACAGACACTTCTCAGAGGAGGACATACAGTCAATCAACAAGTACATGAAAAAATGCTCACCATCTCTAGCTGTCAGAGAAATGCAAATCAAAACCACCCTAAGATACCATCTCACTCCAGTAAGATTGGCAGCCATTATGAAGTCAAACAACAAGTGCTGGCGAGGATGTGGGGAAAAGGGTACACTTGTACATTGCTGGTGGGACTGCAAATTGGTGCAGCCAATTTGGAAAGCAGTATGGAGATTTCTTGGAAAGCTGGGAATGGAGCCACCATTTGACCCAGCTATTCCCCTTCTTGGTCTATTCCCTAAAGACCTAAAAAGAGCATGCTACAGGGACACTGCTACATCGATGTTCATAGCAGCACAGTTCACAATAGCAAGACTGTGGAACCAACCTAGATGCCCTTCAATAGACGAATGGATAAAAAAAAAATGTGGCATTTATACACAATGGAGTATTACTCTGCATTAAAAAATGACAAAATCATAGAATTTACAGGGAAATGGATGGCATTAGAGCAGATTATGCTAAGTGAAGCTAGCCAATCCCTAAAAAACAAATGCCAAATGTCTTCTTTGATATAAGGAGAGTAACTAAGATCAGAATAGGGACGAAGAGCAGGAGAAGAAGATTAACATTTAACAGGGATGAGAGGTGGGAGGGAAAGGGAGAGAGAAGGGAAATTGCATGGTAATGGAAGGAGACCCTCAGGGTTATACAGTGGAGGGGGTAGAGAGAGAGGAGGGGAGGGGAGGGGAGAGGTGGGGAGGGGGGAGGGGGGAGGATGGGAAAGGCAGCGGAGCACAACAGACACTAGTATGGCAATATGTAAATCAATGGATGTGTAACTGATGTGATTCTGCAATCTGTGTATGGGGTGAAGGTGGGAGTTCATAACCCACTTGAATCAAAGTGTGGAATATGATATGTCAAGAAATTTGTAATGTTTTGAACAACCCACAATAAAAAATTTTAAAAAAAAATGATGTCGCATTTGTCCTTTGACCCTGCAAGTCCATTCCTGGGAATCCACCCTGAAAATACACCTCCAAAAACATGGGACCAGGGTTGGGTTCATAATAGGCATTCATTAAACATTTACTGAATGGATACATATAAGTCATGACTGCATTTGCTACTACCATGTCAAACTTATTTCTTTCATGAACAAAAGGTATCTAGAAGCAGGCGGACCAGGGAAAGAAGGCTGGATTCCGGTAACTAGGGATATAGGCATCTGGCTTTCTGTTCTACTCACTTGTCCTTTGGCTTCTGTCCTCGCCATCATCTTGTGGTCAAGATAGCTGCCAGTCATTTTATCTGTATTACAAGCCAGAGAAAGCAGGAAACATGAGAAATGAAAGGAAAAGAATACTTGGTCTCCTCTCTTAAAGATACTTTCCACAAACACCAAAGGACACTTGTGATTACATTTCATTTGATATAAATTAGTTACTTGGTGACATCTAGTAATGAGGGCAGCAAGGGAACCCTGGGAGCATAGCTGAATGGTGTGCCCAGTTCAAAGGTGGGATTTATTACCTAGGAGAGAGAGCGAGCGGGAGTTGCCTGGGCAGCAGGAGAACACTGGTCTTTGGGGGCACCAGGTATGTGCCAGGTGTTTATCAAACTGTTTACATGAATTGGCCCATGGTCACAGCTCATGGGACACATTGATACTAAAATATATATATATATATATTTGTCATTTATCTGAAATTCAAATGGAATTGGAGATCCTGTATTTTGTTATTCTGCAAAATCTGTTCATCTTAAATCCTCAGGATGTGCCCAAGGCTAAATGTCAAGCAGGCTTACTGGTACAGCAAATGAGACAGGTTTAGAGTCTCACTGCAGGGTACAAAAGCCCATTGATTGCAGGAACTTGAGAGAGTGCTTAGCCTCTTTCTGTGCATCCATTTCTCCCATTGGGTGGTAATAGTTTCCATCTCTCAGGTCCAGAAGAATCATGTTAGCAAAATACCCAGGATCAAGGGCATCGAAAGAGGTACAGGAAGTGAATTTTGGACAAAGGACCCTGTGCTTCATCCTGTAGTCCCTCCTGACACCCCAACAGGCTGTGGCCCAGACAACATGTGTTATCATGAATCCTCTGTATTTCAGTCATCACTAATCCTAATGACAATGATTACTCATAATAGCAGTAATTATAATCATCTATCCCACTGTGCTTTACAATGTATGAAAACAATCTCCCTCCTATTATCTCTGCTCTCCATCTCCATTTATCAACTGTAAAATATCATAAATATTCACACTGAGGCCCGCCTCAGAGGCCGCTGAGCACATTGAATAAGACCATGTGTGTCAGATGCCCAGCTCAGAGTAGGGATTGGACAATCCATTTGTTTAATTCCTGTTCCCCACTACATAGCCCTAAGTGTGTGCAACATGTATCAAATATTTATCTCTTGAACATTTACTTTCTAAATTTGAATGTCAAAAGTCTGTATTAAATGTGCATGTTGCATATTTATCATGAATAAGGCCTGAATGAACCACGTCTCATCAGCATTACTAAGTCACACTCACAGATGGTTTTGATCGAGGGTCATCCTGAGGCAGTTTTGAGCGGGATTTCCCTGCTCTGGGGTCTGTGCCTGGCTATTTCCACTGAGCCTGACCTTCAGGCTAGCCTGGCTCAGAGCAGGAAGGACGTGGGGCAGGAGACGGAAAGTGCACCTGGGATGCTAGGTGGGGCGCACCAGGTGGAGCCCCACCCACTGGGAACACAGCTGGCTCTGATTCTAGTCCGGCATGTGCAGCAGTGGCCGGGGTGAGTGGGACCCCTGCCATTTTCCTTTGCGATGCTTGGTGGAGCAGGGCAGCTGTCAGGGGAGCAGGGGGAGGGTGGAGAGAAGGGATGAGGCTCCCCGACAGCAGCCTCATCAGCAGGTCCTCATCATCCCTGGTCTATGCTTCATCCTGACACAGTGGACACCATGTCTCAGGTTGTATAGTCACAAAAGTGACCACTCAGAACAGATGATGGAAGGCATACTGCACCAAAAAAATAAAGGCTTAAGGTTTGGCTGGGCCTAGGCCTCACAAGTAACTAGATCAGAACTGGACCTGGCCACTGCCCCATTCAACCCCATCTCCCCAGAGCCAAGGACCAGAGGAGATCCAGATGCCTCTTCTTTCCTCAAAAGGATTTAACCTTGAACTTTCACCCTGCTGAAGTCACTGCAAGGACAGACAATGTGATATGCTCAAGACTCAGACAACCACGGCTCAAGTTTGAGTTCTGCTCTGGAGAAACTCAGGACCTTGGGAAAGTAGCTTTGTCTCCCTGGGTCCTCAGGGTCCTCACCTGTGAAATGAGGCTGATGGTGGCCTCTCTTTGGGTTGTTCTGTGGTTTAGACGAGATGATGGAGGATGATGTGTCATTTGTGGTGAGCGATTTGGTGGCCACCCAGCATTGGAACCTTCTGGCCAGCCGGGAGAGATGCACCTGCTCAGGTTTTCAAGTCTTGAAGTCATGAACCACAGAGGCAGAGTGTTCTAGTCAGCTTTCTAGCCCCACCAGCACAATTATAGAGGAGGAAAAGCTTATTGGGAAGCTCACAGTTTCAGAGGTCTCAATCCATAGGACAGCAGGCTCCATTGCTTGGGGCTCGAGGTGAGGCAGGACATGGCGGGGGAAGCAGCTCACGTGAGGATCAGAGAGCAGAGAGAGGCTCCATTGGCCACATACAAATATATAGCCCCAAGCCACACCCCCAGTGCCCCACCTCCCCTCCACACCCCACCTGCCTCAGTTACCACTCAGCTAATCCCTATCAGTGGACTAATTCACTGATTGGGTTAACACTCTCACAACCCAATCATTTCTCCTCTGAACCTTCTCACACGTGAGCTTTTGGGGGACACCTGACATCCAAACCATAACAACGGACAAGGGTGAATTGTTCTGGCAATCCTGAGCAGGACCATCCTGTTTTCTAAGGCAGCAGGTCCCCAGTAGTGTCAGGTGGCCTGACCTGTCTGTAGCAGCCCCTGCCTGTGCTGTGTCATGGCCGCTGTGGTCAACACATTAAGCTGCCTCTCTGGTCCAGTTCCAACCAAGTTCTGGCCACCTTGTTCTCTTCATGTTCCCAGCTATTTCCCAAACCTTGTTTTCTAGGCTTCCTGGGGCTTCTGAGATCTCCCCCATATTCTTTCATAAATTTCTTTTCTACTTAAATCAATCAGAGTTCCTTTCTGCAGTGTGTGTCTCAGAGCCCTGTCTGGTCTGGCCATCAAAGGCACTTTCCCCAGTGTCCGGGCAGCAGCAGGTGTGCAATGCGTGGAGTGTCCCCCTGTATCCATTTCCTATTTGTATTGGTTTGCATTGGGGCTGTCACAAATTTAGGGGCTGAAAAATAACACCTCTTGGTTATCTCACTGTTCTGTAGCTCAGAAGTCTGATCTAACAAAACTGAATTCTCTGTTCAGAGCCTCCCAAGACCAAAATCAAGGCTGCATTCCCTGTCGCAGGCTCTGGGGCAGAACCCACTTCCAAGTCATTGACAGAATTCAGTTCCCTGAAGCTGTAGGACTGAGGTTCCCATTTCCCTGACTTGTGGCCCCTGCTACCTTCAAGCCATGAAGGGAACATTGAATTCTCGTACTGTGGCTCTCTCTGCCTTTCCCTTCTGCCCTCTTCTCCTGCATTTAAGGGCTCATGTGATTACACGGGGCCCAGCCAAGTAATCCAGGATAATCTCTCCATCTTAGAGTCAACTGATACAAGCCTAAATTACATCTGCAAAGTCCCTTTAGCCACGGAAATAACATTCAGATCCCCGGGGATTAGGCCTGGAAACTCGGGGGAGCTGTCAATCTGCCCACCAGCCCCTCCTTCCCAGAAGTGCCCCAAATGCTTCCATCTCCTCTCCTTGCGACCACAGTTGGTGTTGACTAGAAAACGACTCCAAGTGAGCTCTGACCCCGGGTGCTGAGAACCCTTTCAGGGACTCAGCTCGGAAAGCCTTGGAGGATCTCAGAGAGAGATGAGGAGGGTGGAACCAGGCAGAGGACCAGGACAGGTGGAGAGGGGTCGGAGCCAGCTGGAGTCGGGCAGGGGGTGGGGGGTGGGGGGGGCTCTTCCCAGCTGTCCATCCCGGGCATCTGGGCCAGTGAGCAAAATGGAAAGCTAGTGAGGAGAGGAGGGGAAATCGGTTTGCTGGGGAGGAGGGGGAGAAATGATTTTGATTTGAACACGATGAACCTGAGAAGCCTGGAGAGCGCCTGAGCCCAACACGCAGCTTCCAGTTTCCACCTGCTGCAAAATCCTCCTCGATGCCAGCTGCTGCCTCCGGAGCACAGGACTGAGCACCGCACCCCTCCCCACGTGAGGCTGCAGCCCAGCACAGGCTGCTCTCCTAAATTTGCAAAAATAAAGTCTGCTCAGGGGTGTTAGGAAACTCCAGATGGCACCCTGGGCTTCCTGCCCACACGCCTTATGCTCTTCAGGCCCAAAAAGGGCACTGCCATCTGAATTCTCCTCCATTCATGCCTGCCATCTTGGAACGTGCCCACCACAGCTCTTCCTTAGCTCCCTCTCACCCCTTCCACTCCTTCTTTGGTTTCCTGCTCAGAAATACAGTGAAAAGATGATGGGCATTGGAATCTGAAACACCTAGGCTAGTTTCCTAACCAGCTGTGTGGCCTTCAGCAAATCACTTGACCTCTCTGAAGCTCAGATTATTCCCATACGGAATGGAAGCAGGGATAACTATCACAGGCCTGCTGTGGGTAAAATTCCTAGCACAAGGCCTGGCACAAAGTAAGAAGCCCCATCAACGTGGGTCTCCATACTGCAGCTGGACACACAAGTCTGTGGAACTCTTTCCGGAAACAAACAAACTCAGCCAAAGTCCCCAGGGCCAGAGCTTTATAAAGTCAGAGGGCTGTTGTGTGACTTTGCCACTTATTGACATAATGTGCCCTCTCAGAGCCCTGTTTTCCTCATCCATAAAATAGGAATATATGTTGAATATTCCTTATCTGAAATGCTTGGGACCAGATATGTTTTGAATTTCAGATTTTTTATTGGAATATTTGCAGATATATAATGAGATATCTTGGGGATGAGACCCAAGTCCAAACACAGAATTCATTAATGTTTCATAAACACCTTATCCACAGCCTGAAGATAATTTTACACAATATTTTTTTAGTGAACCTATGTTCCAACTGACCCATGAGTCAGATGTAGAATTTTCCACTTGCAGCATCGAGGTGCTCAAAAAGCTTTGGATTCGGGAGCATTTGGAACTGTGGGCTTCAGACTGGGCTCGCTCTACCTGCACAGGAGCCAGCTCCTCTGCTGTGCACCTCCCCTGGCTCCTGTAGCAGGGCTCCCACCCTTCCTCTTGCCATGGGGCTTGGAAGCTGACCCATGCAACTACACCCACAGATTACCCACCTCCCCACTCTCTTCTGGAGGCTTAGTCAGTCGGGGACACTGGCAGATCAGAGGGAGGGAAGCCAGAGACCCAGGAAGTCATTTCCTAGGTTCCCTCCCTCCCTGCAGGGTGGCCTCTGTCTGGCTGCTTCTCTTGGGGACAGCTCTGGTCTTGGAGGTCCTGTGGACACAGCTGTCTTCTAGAGTCCAGTGGCTGCTCCTTCCTCACAGCTTTGTCACTGTTCCTGGGTACTGAAGATCCCCCACAGCTGCCCTGCTCCCTGCCCACACCTTCCTAATGGTCCTAATGGTCCTATTAAAACCCTATCCTACTTCATGCCAGATCTAGGCAAAAGCTGGTAAGGCATGAATGAAAACATACAAGCCAAGAGCTTAGGAATGTTCTGGCAATGAGTGGACACTACGTGAGTTCTGCTTCCTAGGATATTTCATGGGATCGTCATGAGGATTACACGAGATCATCTGTGTGAGTGCTTTGCACCCTGTCAGACCCAGACTAAAACCTCAGTGAGTGACACTAGCAGAAGAGGGTTTGTTCCACCTGCTGTGACCAAGGCTGGGGGACTCCTTTCCCCCGCTGGCAGGAGGGAAGGTTGGTGTGAAGGACACAGCTCCTCCTGACTTTAGCTCCCCACATGGAACAGAGCGATTATCTGTCTGGGGAGAGCAGGAAGGGTGCCCAGAGCCAGCCCACCCAAGACCATCTCAGGCTGCTCTCCAGTGCACCACCCTCTGCAGGAATTCTGGCTTCTTCCTGGCGCCCAGGTGCGGTGCCTCGTGTGGGGAGAATAGGATTACCCACCTTCTCTGCCTGTTACTAGAGTTCACCGGAAGACAGGAGCCAAAAGGCTGCTGCACCTGAGTCTGAGCCACCCTCTCTAATTTTGCTTTATTAGCAATTAAGTGAATAACAAGGCTGACTCCTGGATTGGCCGCTCCAGAGAGTCGGAACTGGGGCAAAGTGAGATTATTAGGAATCTCAGATTAGAAGCTTATTTTGTATCATTTTTTATTATTATTCTACTAAAAGGTAACTTTCAAACAAAAGAGAAGCAGCCTTAATTGCGTGGAGTGTTGTGAGTAATGTGTCACATGAGCCTTCTTGGAAAGCCTGTCCAGTCTGTACCACTCCATAGTTCTGGAACTTGAAGCCCCTTGAGGCTATAAATTCAAACCTTCCTTCTCTAATAGGGTCAACACCGTGGATATTTGTCATCCTTCCTGTGTCTGAAAAAGTTCCTATCCCGTGAAGCATACACAAGGTAGAGGTTACTATAGAAACGAGATGTTCCCAGCCCTTGCCACTGGGGTTCAGCCATGTTATCCAGTGTCCTCAATTAGCCACACCCATGTCACACTCAGACCCTGAGGCAGATCCCACATGAAGTCCATTTGGGAAAGACAATGGATATGTCTCCAATATTCAGAATCAGCCATGACAAATGTTGTGTCATTACTGTCCTGTGCTCACCACCCTGTCATGTGGGCAATGAATGGGACAATACCTATGGCCACTTGGGCTGCCAGTGAGGTCTCCCCTTGGTACTCAGTTCTGCAACAGAATTTTATTTCCGCCCACGTAGTCTCTAGGTCTATGGGGCCCTCCTAAAAGTTCTGTGTTTACTGAAGAGCCTTCTATTACTTCTATCTCTGCTTGAAAGAACCAGAATTTGCCTCCAGTGTTTGAAGCTAAGAACTCAGTAGGAGACAGCCGTGGCGAGCACGTCCCCCTGGGACCATAAGCAACGTGAAGGCAGAGGCCAAATCAAGCAAATGAAGCCCCCCAAAGGGGTAGCTTTCAGCAGGACAAAGCCTTGGGTCTGTTTGCTGTAAGGACTCTAGACTCAGAGATCCAGCCATGCTACAGTACACACAGCACTCACATAGTTTGTTCTCTCTCTCTCTCTCTCTCTCTCTCTCTCACACACACACACACACACACACACACACACGAGGGAAGAAGGTTTCCCATGGTCTCTGGGCTGTAACACAGGAAGATGGCCACAAGCATTAATCCCAGCCTGACCCCCGGGGAAAGAGTTAAGGTCTCTTGTTACATCAAGAGGAAAAGAGAGACCCTTAACTGAGGCGTGCGCTTCCTAGCTGTGAAGACAAGAATTGGTGGGCCCTGAAACCCCCGTGGTCTCCCACAGAACTTTGGGTGCAGGAAGCCTTCAGTAAATGACCTATGATACTGACGTGAATGAAGTGGAGAGGCAGCGGGCAGTGCAAGGTGGAAGAGGCCGACAGAGAAAACAGGGCTTCTGATGGCCCTTCATATCTCACCCTCAAACCAGCACTGAAATGGAACCTCCACAAGGAGCCTATTTAAAAAAAAAAAAATCTCAGACATTCCTGCCATTTCAGCTTTATTGAATTACTACATAGTAAGCTGTGGAAACAGAAATCATGGGGAGACAGGAAATGCATTACTTGCATTTACCCATCTACTTCCACCACTCCTCTCCTAAGGACAGCCTTAAAACCTCTCCCTGCGAGCACAATCTACTTTATGTTCCAGCAGCCATCAACCCAACCATCCACTATCCTTGACTTCCTGCTCCCCCAAAAAGCCCTTCCTTTAAAGTTCAGTTGCCCAGATGTTGTGCAGAGTTTTCAGCAAACATCTTTGTGTCCTTTTGTTTGTCATTTCTGCATCGTCCAGGCAGTAGTTGGCCCCACTCGCTTTTTCGCTTCTATTCCAATCAACCAACCACAAAGGGGAGGAAATCATTCCCAAAGTTGGCACCAAACATCTGGATGACATGCAAAGAGTACAAATGACCCTGGAACCCAGACCCGGTGCTTTGCAGAGAGGTTGCATGTGCAAGATGCTTAACTGAGGGCAGCAGTCATGAGGACAAAAAGTATTTGGCCGTAGCTGGCAACTTTGCGTGCTTGGATGACAGAATAGAATTGGAACAGAACCTCTGGATCTGGACGGCCTGAGTTCAAACTCAGACCATGCAAGTACCAGCTGGATGACTTGAGCCCGTAATCTTCCTTCTCAAACCTTCTTTTCCATTGGCAGTATTAATACTGACCTCCAAGTCTATTGGCAGAGAAGCTTCAAGGAACAAAATGAGTCCAAAGGTAACCTAGAAAGTGTCACTTAGTTTTATTAGTTGAATCCTTGACCAAGGAATGCTGGAAAGGGACACACACTGTAATGGCTGAGCCAAAGGCAAAATGATAAGAGTCTGTCTCTTGCTTCCTGTCCTGTGAGAATTCCTTTGTTTTCTCACCCTCTCCTATTTCCCACAAGGTCTCTGCTGCTCTCTCTTCTCATTCTCAGTTAATGTTTGTAGGGATCCACAGAAACCCCAGGTCCACAGCCATCTTGGTTGTAAGGATCTTGACCACCAGGTAACCCTGGTGTGCATCCCAAGCCTTACAGGGCAAATTCATTAAGATGGTCAACTGCACGTGTTGTGCTCGGTTACTGATGCTCAGACTGTGTCTTAACTGATATTAAACCTGTTAATGGTTTTTGAAGAAGGCCAGATACATTCCAGTTGCCCAAGGTTCATCTTTGACTAACTTAGCATATACCCTGCTTCCTCCAGCCTTGGGGTGCAGGGATCCCCTTGTCTTGCTGCTGCCCAGGCCATGCTTCTGTCCATGAATCCCTGGGGAACTGCACTCCGAGCAGTCCTGGATCCATCCACCTTCCCTTGGTCTCTCAGCACCTTCCATCTCTGGCAATCAGTTCCTACCACCAGGGTTTTTCCAAACAACACTGAGCAGGGTCTCTCCTGAAACATGAATGACTGGCTGAGGTTTACCTTGACAATGACTTCACTGTGATTCCTCCCAGGGGTATTGGGATTTTATTTCAATAGAAAAAGAGAAACTAACTGCTCTCTGACTACCCAGAACCTCCACCAGGGTCCTGGGGGACATCCCTACAATGTCACTGAGCAGGTCTTGCCCACAGGATCACATTGAAGGTTTGGAATAGAGAAAAGAAAGAAGAGGAAGAAGAAAGCAAAAGAAAAACTAATACCTGGAACACAGTAGGTGTTCCATAAATATTAAAAAACAAACAATAGAAAGGCCAGTGTCTGGAAAGGAAAAAGCCAAAGCCCAGTTCCTGGGGCACAGTGTGCAATAACAATTGCAATGTATCCCACTATCATGGAGAACTAAAAAATAATTTTAAAAATTTTTGAAAAAAAAATCTTGGATGAATAAATGTTAAAATTAATGAATGAGCGAGCAAATAAATTAAGAGCTTCACCCAGCTTTCTCTACTCACTCACGAGGAAGAAAGAGGTACATTAGCAGGGTACCTCTGAGAAGAAGCCCACTGTAACAGCCAACTCCCCAGCTAGTCCTTTTTACCATAATCTCCAACAAGACTACCAATTGGTTTTTCACTGACTTAATCCTTATCTGCCTTCTTTCTAGAATGTGATTCAAAAAGAGGGAAACCTTGATTATGATGGAGAACATGGTAACTTGTCACTTTAACTTACAAACTATCATACCTCGGTTCCTGACATCAGATATACACACACACACACACACACACACACACACACACCAGCGATTGAACCCAGGGGCACTTAACCACTGAGCCACATCCCCAGTCCTTTTTAGAGACAGGGTCTCCATGAGTTGCTGAGTCTGGCTTTGAACTTTCAGTCCTCCTGCCTCAGCCTCCTCAGTCACTGGGATTACAGGTTTGGGCCACCGCGCCCAGCCTGTCATCAGCTATTTCTATGAGTGAACAAAGGAACCTCAACTTTTGCCTCTACCTGTGAAATTCCCATGTCCACTGAAAAAAAACAAACTATAAAACAGAACAAAATATATTATACAACTGTTTCCAGAAATTCTGGACAACACCCACATGGGACCATGATCCCCAGTATTTAGGGGTGGGGGGAATTAGGTAAATCCTACAATTGCTCCAGCTTAACCTCCAATCAGTTTCTGAACGGATGGACCAGGAGGATGAATCCAACCAGGTCAGGTGACAGAGGTCAAAGAGGCCAGTGTAGCTGGATTTGGAGGCACAGGGTACTAAAGAAAGAGCTTCAGAAATCTGCATAGGGCCATTCTGGTTTTTGGTGAATACTAATCTGTGCAAGTATAAGGCTGGACAAAAATACAACAGAAGACAAATCACCAGGCACTTCAACCAAACAATTCCAGAGCTGATCTACAAGGAGAAATCGTCAACTTTTCACCAACCAGAGTAAAGAGTTATTGCTGATTGGACTGGGAATTTAGTAACACCTTAAAAGAGGGGCTAACTCAGCACTGAGTGGAGAGGTTAACTATTAAAAAATGTCAAAAATTAGTGGGGTGAAGTGGTGCATACCATCCCAGTGGCTCAGGAGGCTGAGGCAGAAGGATTGCAAGTTCAAAGCCAGCCTCAGCAACTTAACAAGGCCCTAAGCATCTTAGCAAGACCCCATCTCAAGATATAAAAAAAAAAAAAACTAAGGATATGGTTCAATGGTTAAGCACCCCCCTGGGTTCAATTGCTGGTACCAAAGAAAAAAATCAAAATTGAGTATCAAAATAATTAAACTGAACTGCAAATAACTTACTTATTTGTAAATATAAAACTTAAGACTTGAAAAGGATATAACAAGATACAACCGGAACCACTCCAAAATGTACAATGCCCAGCACACAACGAAAAAATTAATAGATACAACAAGAACATTTGATTCACAAAAGAGGAAAATCAATCACCAGAAAAATATACAAATTATAAACAGGAATGAATTGTCTGTCAATGACTCAAAACATCAGTGTACATAAAATAAACAAAGATTGAAATAGAAAAGTGACCAAAATGAAGAAATACATATGCACATATACCACATGGAACTTTTAGGGATAAAAACACACAATGCCTAAAATAAAACTTGAGTCTATGAATTAAGAACAGAAGAAACACTAGGAAAAAAAATAGCACAGCATACTTGTACCAAGTGATCTATAAGGAGGAGAAGGAAGAAGGGGAAAATAATTTAAAAATGTGAATTCATAATGGCAAATTTTGAATCCAAATTTTGAAAATCCAAATTTTAATGAAAACTATAAACTTAAGAGTTGTCAAAACTTCGATGCAGAAAAACAGGAGAAAATGAAAACCTGATCAAGAAAAATTCCAATCAAATTGCTGCACAGAACCAGAGGCCTGTTGTAAACAGAGAACACAGAGAAAAGTGATGGCAGGCTTCTCATCAGAAACCACGCAAACCGGAGGTACAGAATGATTTTTGGGGGCACAAAATTGTTACCTGAAATTTAATAGTCACTGAAAATGTCCTTTAAACATGAAGTTGAAATAAAAATTTTTAAAGGCCCACAAAAGCTAAAAAGAAGTTGTTGACCTTTACAAGAAGAAATGTCAGCAGGTCTTCAAGAAGAAGAAAAATGGTACAGGGGAAATCCGGATCACAAAGGAGTGAAAACACAGCAAATATGAGATTGTGGACAGTATAGAAGATATTTCCTCCATTTATATATTTTTGTTTTAGTTGTAGATGGGTATAATATCTTTTACTTATTTATTTTTCTGTGGTGCTGAGGATCAAACTCAGTGCCGCACACTTGCTAAGCAAGTGTTCTAGCACTGAGCTACAACCCCAGCCCCTCCTCCATCTATTTTCAAGATAATTCTGTTTATTTTGTTTAAAAGATCATTTAAAAGGTAATAATTTAAAACAAACAACAGTCACAATGTCTTGTGGGGTCTAAAACATAAGCAAAATGTATGATAAGAATAACAGGGGAAATGAAAGTGTACCATGACATGATATTCCTCATTATGCATGAGGTAGCATAGTATTATTGACAGTGGATAGTGATAAGTTAAAGATGGGTATTGTGAGCCCTGGGGCAAAGCACTGAGGACTAGTTAATACCCAAACCAGTAGAGAGAGAGTAGAATGATTAAAAAAACTCTCAACTACACCAAAATAAGACAGGAAAAAATGGGGTAAAGGAGCCAAAACACAAAGTGAAAGATGGTAGATTTAAATTCATATATCAGTAATGACATTAAGTGGTCTTAATAGCCCCATTAAAAGGAGGACATTTTCAGACTGGATGAAAAGCAATACCCAACTATATTCCATCTCTTGGAAGCCCACATTAAAATAAAAGCATGGATTAGACACAAATTAAAGAATAAAAGCAGGGCACAGTGACACACACCTGTAATCCCCAGGAACTAGGGAGGCTGAGGAAGGAGGATCACAAGTTTGAGGCCAGCTTTAGCAAATAGCAACATCTTGTCTCAAAATAAAAAATAAAGGGGTTGGGGATATGGCTTAGTAGTAGGGCACCCCTAGGTTCAATCCATAGTTCTGAGGGGGTGGGGAGACAAAAAGGCTATTACTGTGCAAACACTAGTCATATACATGCTAGAATGGCCATGTTATCTTCCCACTTCATTGAAAGTAGTATTTATTACTTGATTTATAATGTTGAAGCATTAGTTTAACAAGGATACCATCACTATCATAAATGTCTGCACCTTATAGCTCAGCTTCAAAATAGAAGAACAAGCTGAATAAGCCAGGTAAAGTGGTGCATGCCTGTACTCCCAGCAACTTTGGAGGCTGAGACACGAGGATCATAAGATTGTGGCCAGCCTCAATAATTTAGTGAGGCCCTAAGCAACTTAGCAAGACCCTGTCTCAGAATAAAAAATAAAAGGCTGGGAATGTAATTCAGTGGTAAAGTACCCTGGGTTCAATCCCCCGTATCCCTCAAAAAATAAAATTAAAATTAAAAGAATAAGGGCAGTAGATAATTCCATAATAATAGATAGATGCTTCAAGAGGTTCTTCTTTGTTGCCAGAAGAAAAGCACCAAAATTCAGTAACCATCTGTACTTAACTGACACTTACTAGATCAATAGTACAACAGCTGAATAGTCTTCAACTGAACCTGGAACATTCATTAAGTTAGACTAGACATTAGGAATAAAACTAGTTTCCATGAAGTCAGAAGGATTCAAACTAAACAGTGTTACTCTATCATGGAATTAACTTAAAAATCAATAACAGAAAGTTATCTGGAGGAAAAAACCCAAATATTGTGAAATTAGACCACACAATTTTAAATAACCCATAGAGAAAAGGAAAAAAATCAATAAGGGTATCAGAAAATATTATAACCAAATGAAAATTAAAACACAACATGTCAAGATCTGTGGGATGCACCTTGAGCAGTTATGAGACAAAAACATGCAGCTTCCAACACTGATATTTGGAAAGAAGGATCAAAATTGATGACCTCAGCTTTTTAAAGTCTGCAAAAAAGAAAAGAAACACCAAATTAAACCCCATGTGGAAGGGCTAGGGTTGTGGCTCAGTGGTAGAGCGCTCACCTAGCATGAACAAGGCCCTGGGTTCAATCCTCAGCACCACATAAAAATAAATAAAATAAAGGTATTGTATTCAACTACAACTAAAAAATAAATATTTTTTAAAAAACCCAAGTGGAAGGGGAAAATGTTTTTTTAAACAATATTTTAAAAATGGATTAATCCAAAATTTTATTCTTTGAGAAAAAAACAATAGAATTGATAAAATTGTAAGAAAACAGGGAGTGGGAGGGAGGGAAAGAGATAGGAAGAGGAAGAATGAAAAAAATGTTAAGAAACAAAGAAGGTTATCACTAGAAATCCAATAAAAATTAAAAAGGAAAATAATAAAGTCTTAAGGAAAAAAATCATGCCAAAAATTGAGAAAACCTAAATGCTTCAGACTAATTCCTTGACAGGCATGTGTCATCAAAAGCAACTCAGGAGGAAACAGAAACCTAAATAGCTCTAGAGCAAGCAGAGGAATTCAACTCATAATTTAAAACCTTTCCACGTGAAGGAAATTCCAGGTCCAAACAGCTTCACTGGAAATGAAACCAAGTATTTTATGAAGAAATAATACCAGGCGAGGGGAGCAGCAGCTCAAGACACAGCGCTGGCCTCGCCTGCACAAGGGCCTAGGTTCAATCCCCTGCACCAGAGAAGGTAGGAAGAGAGACGTAATAACAACAGTCCTACACAAAGGCTCTGGTCAAAAGGAAGGAAGAGCACAAAGCCCAACCCATTTTAAGGTCAACATTATGCTGATAACAAAACCAGACAAAGATGTTACAAAAAGGAGAGAGACAGAAAGAGATCTATTAACCAATATCTCACATTTTAAAAAAATCCTTTAAAAATATTAGCAAATCAAAATCCAATGATACATAAGGAGAACAACACAACATTGATAATGTGGAAATTATCCTAGGAATGCAAGGTTGGTTTAATATTCAAAAAATCAATCAATACAATCACCTAGTAAAGGAGAAAAAGAATCATATAGTCATTTTAATACATTCAAGGAAAGTACTTGACACGCTTCTACTAGTATTTATAACAACCACAGCAAAACACTTCTCAGCAAACTTGGAATAGAGAGGAACTGTTAGAGTCTGTAAACAAGTCAGGATGGCGCCTGGCAAATGTTAGAATCTGTAAACAAGTCTGGATGGTGCCTGGCATTTTGCCAGAGGGAGTGGTTTGTGAAGTAACTCCAGTGAGCCATTAAGTGTGGAGATTCCTTATTGGTTGAATGATGTATCTAGTTTATGCTAATTAAGATAAGCTGTGTGGAGTGTATAAATACCTCTGTTGTCCTGCAATAAACGGCTCCTACTCCTGCTGTATCAATCGACACAAGTCGTTCGTCACCCCCCATTATTTTGTTGCAGCCAGACTGTGGCAAGGAACTTCTTCCACCTGGTAAAGGGCATCCATAGCTACCATGCTTAAGGGTGAAAGACGAGTGTTGTCCTTCAAGTGCAGGAACAAGGCAAAGATATTCACTCACTCTGTATTGATTCAACACCATATTGAAAGTTCCAGCACTAAATGTGTTTTGTTATAATGAGGCAAGGAAAGAAAGAAAAGGTTAATAGATTAGAAAGAAAGACGTAGAACACACATTATATGTAGAAAACCCAGCCATATACAAAGAAAATTCTAAAACTTCAAAAGACTACTAAGGACTATTAAGTGAATTTAACATAGTCATAAAATTAAACTATATTTTTCCATTTTTTGGTGCATTGTAGTAATAGATAATGGTGTGATTTAGTGTTACATATTTGTAGATGCACACAACAGTAAAACAAAATAATCTGGCCAATATCATTTCATGGTATTTCCCCTCTCCCTCCCCTCTTGCCTCCCCCTTTCCTCTACCTCGGCTCCTTATCTCCCTTAGATTTTCATGAGATCCCCCTGGAACTTTCTCTTTCTTTTTCCTCTCCAGTTTCCACCTATCAGAGAAAACGTGGGACCCTTGACTTCCTGAATTTGAATTTGTCTTATTTCACTTAACATAACGGTCTCAAGTTCCATTTTCCTGCAAATGACAGGATTTCATTATTCTTTAGGATCAAATACACCTCCATTGTGTATGTATATCACATTGACTTTACCCACTCAGCCACGGACAAACACCTAGACTAGCCGCACAGACTTTGGCTGTTGTGAATTGTGCAGCTACAAACACGGGTATGCACGTATGTCCATCATAAGGATGTCTTTAATTCTTTAGGATAGATACCCAGGAGTATTATAGCTCCATCACACGGTGGTTCCATTCTTAGTCTTTTGAAGAAGCTCCATACTGATTTCCATAGTGGAAAATGCTGAGGGAAATTAAAGACACAAATAAGTAGCCTACAAATTGCGTGACTTAATACTGTCAGCATGTCATGTCATTGCTCCACAGATGATGCATAGATTCATTTTAATCACAGTCAAAACCTTAGGCTGGTTTGTAGAAATGAACAAGTGAATTCTGAAATTTATTTGGCAATACAAAAGAACTGAAAGATCCAAAATAATTTTTAATAGAGGAAAAAATTATGAGACTTCAAGATTTGCTATAAAGCTCCAGTAACCTACAGTGTGATTTTGGCAAAATGGTTGCTAAATTACTGACAAAGAACAAAGGGTCTAAAATAGACCCCACACATCCAGGCTTAAGTTTCTGACAAGTACTACGTCAGTCTAATAGAGAAAGTGGTGTGGTGTCACTCCTGCGATGGGGAACCCCACGGCGGCCAGAGGCGGTGAACTACGGACACTTACAGTAACACAGAGGAATCTCAAAAATACTGTGCTGAATTGAAGAAGGGAGACGGGCAGGACTCGAGAAGACATGCTTCCATGCATGTGAAATGGATCATCTAGCCCAAAGTGACCGAAAGCAAGTTAGCCTTTTGGCTGCAGCCAAAAAAATTGCATTAACTGCAAAGGGGCATCAGAAAAACTTGGTGTGTGATGCAAATTTCCTATGTAATGATTGTGGTGGCAGTCACACTGGTGTCTATATTTTCAAAACTCCTCAAAACTGAACACTTTAAAAAGGGGCGTGTTTTATGGTAGGTAACTTCCGCTTCCTGAAAGGCACACATACATAACCTCCTCGTAGTTACATGCAGACTGGGAATAATAATACTATTTTTTTGTACTAGGGATTGAACCAGGGGTGCTTAACCACAGAGTCACATTCCCAGCCATTTTTTTTTAGCTATTCTATTTCTTTTTTTTTTTTGAAAAAAGGTTGTTGCTGAGGGCCTTGCTAAGTTGCAAATTTGACCTTGCAATCCTCCTGTCTCAGCCTCCAGAGCCACTGGGATTACAGGCGCACACCACGGTGCCTGGCATACTATCATTGATAGTAGTAGTATAGTAGTAGTGCTAGCAGTCGTATGGGTTGTTGTGATAAAGAAAAAGAAGAAAATGCAGGCCCAAGTCCAGTAAAATCCAGAATAAAAGAGGACCACTCCATGACAAGTGCCCACCTGCTCCAACCTGCTTTGTGTGTTCATCACATCACCGTCCGACACGGTGCAGGATTTGTGTGTTGTCTGCCGCCTTTGCTCATCCCTAGAGTGGTCTTCCTGGGGGCCAGGACCACCTCTAGTCCCCACTGAATTACCCTACACCTCCAACAGCACTTGTAGCAAATATTGTTTGAGTGACTCAATTAATAAAGCGGGGCAAAAAGCATTTCTTATAAGGGGCAGAGCGCTTCTGAGCCTAAAAGCAATAGGGAGCAGGACTGTCAAAATGAGCCAAAATACACCTGCTACTTATGCAGTGAAAATCCAGGGGCCTTGGAGAAGCTATTTCCACTTGCACAGCATTTGGGAAGAACAGCAGGGGGCTGGGCCTCACCAGAGCCAAATTTGATATTTCCAGAAACTTTTTTAGCTGGTTGGTACCACATTAGTATCTTGAAATTGGCCATCATGGGCGTATCTACGTCACAGAAATTGGCACATCCTACAGATACCAGTGCTATCTCCTCACATCCTGGCCCTGCCACCCAGATGCTCTGACCCCAGAGAGCTAGGTGCTAAGCATTGGCCAGCACACCCCTCGCAAGGGCTATAGCGCTCAGGACTCTCTTAAAGGGGTTTCCATGACTTACTCTTCCAACGAAGTCTTCTTAAGAGGCACAGAACGCACATCAAGTGGAACCGACCAGGTTGACTGTTTCTTTTCTCCTCTCCACTTCGTCTCCTGTGATTATCCCTTAGGAGGACTCCAAGAACAGTGTTCGAACATCACTGACCCAATCCACCCCTCCCTTGGCAGACGAGGGAAATGGAGTCCAGAGGGGGAAAATAAATGGATTAAAATCCCAAACAGCAGAACCGAGAGCCCCTGACTCTGGCTCAGTGTGGGCATCTATGCTGGACCAAGCCCGCCAGCTTCTTATGGCTTGAAAGGATGGTTCTCAAACCTGGTGTGTCTGGCACCAGGCCAGACAAGGAGACCATCCAGGTGGGCAGAGGGTGTGGGCTGATCCAGGGGTCCATGCCAGAAGATGCCATGGTGGTCACACTCAAGGAATGAGCATGAAGCTAAAAATGAAGGCAAAGCAAGAGAAGGCAGAGACGGCTTGGCAGGGAGGAGAGGGAGAAAGGAAGCCGCGAGGTGCAGGCTGTGGGCTGCCAGCAACCTGGCGGGCACTGAGTGCATCCCTGGGATCACAGGGAGACCGCCCAGTGTGGAAGACACAGGACAGGCAGACCCTCGTGGAAGCACTGACGGCAACTGCACTGGAGCCTTGGGGAGCACTCGCCTCTTCTGATCTCCACTCCATTGGGCGTCCTCTTCCAATCAGGAGCCAACGTGGCCTCACGTTCCACCATTCCAAACCCCGAAGGTACCTGAGTGTGAGGCTACGGGTTGTTCCTCTGACCCCCAGCCTTCCGTGTCCCTTCACTCCATCATGATGGCATCCCGCTCTATGTGTTTATGAGCAGTCAGTCCAGGCAGGGCCCCCGGCCAAGGACCATCTGCACTTCACAGGGATGGAACCCACAGCCAGGGCTCCTCTGGAGCAGACCAGCAGGGCCAGTTCTGAGGTCTGCATCTGGCTTTCTGCTTTGCACACAGGCTTTTGTCTGGGCTCCAAAGCCTGATGGCTGAAGCTTCTGGAATGCCCTCGGCACTGCTGAATCAGATGTTTTTCAGCTTCAGTGATTCACAAATTCCAATCTGCAGAACTTTCTCGGGCTAGCTGTTCTTTGGAGCCCTTTTCTCCAGCTGCCTCTGAAATGGACTGCCCCCAACCCTTGGTTTCGCAGGACAGCGAGGTGTTCCTCTGGAGGACCAACTTGAGCCAATGCCTGGGACATCCCCCTGTTCTGGGCTGGGAAAACCGGGTCCTGTGTGATGGAAATGGCCAGGTGCCTGACCCCAGGCCAGTCTGCACAGCCCAGCCCGGCATCCTGTCTCCACGTGGCTCTGAGCAGATTGCTGTGAGCTGGGGCACAGGAAAGAGTACGTGGAGCCTTGTTGGGCTATATGAATACACAGCTTTGAGCTCAAGGCTCCTGACCCTGAAGGCCCCGGGTCCCTTCTAGTGAGTTCTGAGCCATTACAGATGCTCATGGACAAAGATGAGCCCTTTCACCTTACTCCACCCCAGAATGGCTACAAAACTCAAATCATTCCACTAATCCACCCGTTAGAGCTGGGTCTTCTAGAAGGTGACATCCGTGGGAGTAAGGGGCAGTTGTTCTGCTCTCCATATTTCTTTGGAGAATGTACTAACTTGGGCCAGTGTCTTCCTTCCTGATCTGCTCAGATCCTGCAGGAAAATGCTTTTTATATGAACAGGGATGGTGACAGGCTGGGGCTCATGGTCAAGGAGACTGAGTCGCAGCAGGATCATCACAGATGCTCAACAGAGCAATTAACAGCATGAGCTCAGAAGGAGGTCAGCCAGGCCCATATTTGAATCCAGCTCCATATTTGAGAGTTGGGCGATTTGGGCAAGTTACTGCACTTTCTCAAAGCTGTTTCCGCCTCTGTACAAATGGAGATAAGGGAACATTAAAAGAGATGATATACATTTTAAAGGGCAGGCACAGAGTACTGCTCAGGAAGTCCTTGATTAATACAAACAATAATCCCTTTTCTTTGTGCTGTGAGCTCCTCATGGGAAGCAAAAATAAGCTGAGACAGAAATATTGTAAGTGTTCCTCTGATGTCATTTTATTTTCCATGTTTCAGGTTCTATAGACAGGAAGACTGTCCGTGAAGCTCGTTGGGGCTAGTGGGATATGGGAATAGCCGACACACACCACAGCCAGCCCTGATCTTTAAAGGTTCCAGCATGTGCTGTCTCTCAGTCACAGAGTCACACATGTAGAACCCTGTGATGGCAGAGAGAAGCTGGGAGAAGCTCAGGTACCCGTGGGCCTACTTGAAAGCCACATGAAAAGAGAGCCACCCGACATGTACTGGACTTAGTGAAAGGAAGAGACGATTGCTTTCTGTATTAGACCACTGACATTTTGGGGATTATTTGTTACTTCAGCATAACAGAGCCTATCCAGACTAATTCACCAACAAAAAACTAGCACAGAGTGTGGGCCAAAGAATGTAGGCCAAGATGTAATGAATATTCACTCATTCCCCAGTCAGGTAGAGATGAGCACCATGAACTTTTCATCAGGAGAAAAATAATTGTCACGATTTTAAAGTAAATTTAATTGCTATCCTCCCCTACAATCTCATAATGGAATCAGACAATGGTACTCTTATGGGCAGATCTAGTGACACCAAAACATTATTCTGAACTTTGTGTGTCTTCATATAATATCACTGCTGCTCCATTTCCAGGCCTCAAGCTTTGCATGACTGTGTTGTGGATTAAAAACATCCTTTCCATAAATTTCAATAAATTGGCAGTGAATTTTTGCAATGGAAACATATTCTCATTTAAAATTGCACATCACAGCATATGTCTCGTCTGGGGACCACCTGTTGAAGGAAGCCGCCATTTGTAATTAAGGATCCAAAGTCATAAATGATCACAGTCAGACCATACTAGACTGTGGCCACACATGTTTAACAAAACACCATGCTCCCTGGACTGTGATTTTCCTATGTCAATGAACCAGAAATTAACCCTGCAAAACTGTGTTTTGAAGACCCCAGGACCTTGGCACATACAATTCCCTCTGCCTGGAGTGCTCTCTTTTCCTATGGCTAGTTCTTCATCTTCAGATCTATGACCAGAGTTTACCTCCTCTGAGATGCCTTCTTTGACAACACTTTCCATGGGAAGTAACCTCTCCCTTCTCTATCCCTGCACCCCATTCATTTCCTTCATAGCACTTATTTCTACATGTAATTTGGGATATTTTATTCATTTACTTGTTTATTGTGCACTTCTCCCACCAGACCTTAGTAACCATGAAATCTATCCCACCTTTAGGATTCCAGGTAGATGAGCTTTATTTTATTTTTTTTTTAAAGAGAGAGGGAGAGAGGGAGAGAGAGAGAGAGAGAAAGAGAGAAATCTAATATTTATTTTTTAGTTATCAGCGGACACAACATCTTTGTTTGTATGTGGTGCTGAGGATGGAACCCAGGCCGCACGCATGCCAGGCAGGCGGCTACCGCTTGAGCCACATCCCCAGCCCAAGATGAGCTTTATTAATAAAGCCCAGGTAGTGTTTTAACCAATTTCAGTTGAATTTTATGATTTTATAGATGACCTTCTAACAAATATATCTACTTTATGTAGTATTACTACTGCTGTCTTCATTGGGGTCAGCCATATGAATTTAAAATCTTATATGTACCAGGCACTGCTCCGTACTTTATTTAATGTAATCATTGTAGTAACTCTAAAAGTTAGGGATTGCTTAATGCTGTTTTATAGTTGAGTATATTAATGCTAAAATCCTGTAATTAACGTGGGTTACTCCTTGTCCGTTCTGCATCCCTTTGATGGATCTGCATTCCCAGTGTGTGAGTCTAAAGGAGATGTCATTCAAGTACACCACAAAATACTAGGCACATGATCCACACTGGCCAATCACAGTGCCTCTTCCCCTGGACTCTGACTGGGCCAGAAGGAGCCATGTGACCCAAGGAAAGCCAATCACAGTCCTTCCTTGTTCCATAACAAGTAGGACAGTAAGAACCCCCTGACTCCAGATGACATTCTAAAAGGATCTCATAAACTTACTGTGGCTAAGAACTATCTTGCTACCCCATGGAGAGATCCTAAGAAGGAAGTTCACAGTGAGAGTGAATGATGCAGCCAATGAGTTCCCTTGAGCCCCTGGATCCAGCTGTGCCTGAGACATAATTCTTGGAGTTTTTAGTTCTGTGAAGCAGAAATTCCTCTTGGTACTTAACATGGTCTGAGTGAGTTCCTGCCACTTGTCACCACAGATGCAGTGAGTATCATGCAGAAGTTCAGCAAATGTTTTCTCAATTTTCCTCCTTTAAGTAACCACTGTCCATTAACTCCACCAACAGTTGACAATATGTCAACCTCTGCCACTGTGGTCACCCCATTCCCTTACTGACCTTCATACCTCCCATTTGGTCCAGCCACTGAGCTGAGCCCAAGCAGCTCCCTTGGTCTGGATGCAGAATTATGTCTTTCCAAAAGGTCTCACTTTCCAGCCCCTTCCTCAGCAAATGACTGCCCCGGTAATAATGGCAGAGACTGCAGCGAGAATTAAGAGTCTGCAGATCAGACACGTTGCCTTTAAATACATGTCAAAAAGTCAATGCATATTGCCCTGTAATAAAGAGGATTACTATTTCCCATTCATAATGAGCTTTAGACTCAAGATATAATAGATAACTTCACAGAAACTCTCTCATTCCTTAGGAGCCCTGTTAGAAATCGGTAAGAGAACAATTAATTGGACAGTTGAGAAAACTGAGGCCCAAGGAGTTGTAGCAATTCAACTCAGTAAGGTCAAGTCCAGACTGGAATTGGAACCTTTCCATTGCAGCCCACCATGAGAGGCACCGACATGTTCTGATCCAGTAGGCCACCATCATCAGCATCCTCTCCCCAGTCCTTGATGATACCCAGCACCTGGTCAACTTAGCCAATGAAGTTCCATCAGATTAGCTTGCCATATAAAATATGGGGTGCCTTGTAAAATCTGAATTTCAGGTAATGAATTTTTTTCAGTATAAACATGGTCCAAATATTGGATGGGGTACACTTACACTAAAAAATTACTCATGATTAAATAGGAGACCAGTGAATTAGAAGGAAATGAAAGAGAGGAAGGAGGAATGGGAAAAGGGAAGAACAGTGGGATGAATCTGACCCAGCTTTCCTACGTACATACATGAATACACCAGAGTGAATCTCGCCTTTTTGCATATCCATAACGCAGTAATTTTAAACAACTATAAATGAATAGAAGAAAGGTCAGCAGAAAGGGAACGAGGGGAGGGAAGAGCAGAGAAATAGGAAGTACTGGGGACTGAATGAGAGCAAATGATATTCTAGGTATAATTATGTCTAAATGAACCCTAAGATTATGTTTCACTAAAATGCACTAATTAAAAAATGCCCTCAAAAATTATTCATGATTTATCTGGAGTTCAGATGTCACTGGGCATCCTGTAGTTTTGTTTGCTATTGTGCTGTGACTGAGGTTCTTCCAGAAGATGAACTGTCATCTCTTTGCAAAGTCAGAGTTTGCTTGCACAGACCTGGAAACACCACCCCTGGGTGCAGAGCACAACTCTCACGTCAGGGTAGAATTTGGTTCCATTTGATAGGATGGCCAGGATCCAGGGATTCCTCAACCTCACCCTACTGCTCATTCTTTCCAAGAACTTTCTAGGGGGTCCATTCATGTAAGAAATGGTGGCAAAATGAGACTGGAGATGCTATTATAAGCACAACAGTGGCCGCTTCTAAGAAGACATAGCCATTGCTCTTGACCCTGATCAATCAAGTTAACAATCCGTCTGCCCTGGGAGAAGAGGACAGTGCTTGGGAGGGGGTGGGCAGGGAAGCTCAGGAGCACACTGGCTAAATGGTTAGCTTTCGATGACACTAAAGGACCCTGGCCATTCACCCCTCTTGGAAACTATAACCGAGAAGATGTCAATTGGGAAATTATTGGGCAAGTCAAGGTGGTCACACAACCAGGGAGGAGAAACGTGAAACATGTGACCACGCTCATCTGATGTTCCTCCAGGAGACCAGAAAAGGACACATGTGCTGTCATTTCTTTGGCCAGACTTTTCTTGCATGGATCCAGCAGAGCATGACTCTCTCCCGCTGGTGCTAGGGTAGGGTTGGATGTCATGTGACATTAAGGAGAATAAAGCCGGTGTGGAAGGAGCAGGAGAGAGAGGATCGAGTTCTCCAGGCTCCCATTGCTCTCCAGTTTTGGTTCCAGCACGTGGTGGGCTGCGGTCCCTTCTGAGGACTCTGAATAAACTCCCCCTTGGTAACTGAGCCCACCTGGGTCGATTTCCAGGACTTCCATCCACTGTGTCACTTCCTTGACTGAGAAAGACGAGTAAATAAAGAAGCAAGTCCCAGTTCAGTTCGTTGCCATTTATTTAATTTAAAAATAAAAACAGAAACAACCAAAAAAAAAATAACAAAACAAAAAATCAGTTTCCAATGAAAAATACAAACACTTTGGGTGGTTATCCAGCTTTTTTTTTTTCCTCCCCATAGGCTGTTCTCAAACCAATCAAACGAGTGAAAACCAATTTTGACTGGAGCCGTAAAGCACTTTGCACCAATTAAATTACACCAATATATTATTATAATACCTTTGAAATGCCTTTCAGACCAATAAATAAAAAAAAGACAAATTCAAATTAAAAAGTCAACTTTTTATTACCAAAAAAAATAGAAATTAAATAAAAAGTCACAACACGGATTCTTTTTTTTTTTTTAATGTGCAGTCAAGTTTCTCCTTCTCTCTCTCCCCCCCTTTTTTTTTTTCCTTTTTCTCCTAGGAATGATACCATGCCAGTAAATCCCTACAGAACATTTCCAGTTTGGCAATAAGCAGTCAGTCGATCATTCACATTTGTATTCAAGACAGCAGGCCTGGGCAAAACGCCTGAATTTCACCCTGGAAAGTGCTCCTCGAAGAAGCAGCACCTGGTAACAGGGATGGAAATTCAGAGGGTACTTAGTATTTTCCTGTTGCCTGGGGTCTTGAAGCACTTCCTGAAAACTGATCTTGCCTTGAAATTTACCTGTAAAAAGAAGTATAATTCTACCCCTTTGGCAGATGTGTAAACTAAGACGCCAAAAAAACCCCACAGAGGCAAGGAAGGACCAGGAGAGCGGACGTCCCATCTCCTGCTTCCAAAGCAGGTCATCAAACTGTCCTCGCCTGTGACTCCATGGAAATGGTCCAAGCACAACTTCTTTGGCTGGGGACTGGCTGGTGGGGTGACAGAGCTTGGTCAGGAAGCAGAGCTTTCAGAGTTTTTCCTTGAAAGGAGAGCTGACATCACATCCAGAAACCAGAGGATGTCAGAAGAATGTCGGAACTGGACAGAGCCTGAGAGACCAACCAACCCCACCCACCCTGCAGCCCTGCTGGAGAGGAGAACAGCCCCCACGCAGCAGTGCCCAAGGCCACCAGCCATCTAGCGGCAGACCAGGTCTGGACTCCGAGTCTCTGCCTCTGAAGGGAGGATATCCTTTGCCACGATGCACCAAGTTTATTGACAAAAGAGAACATGCAGGTGTTTGGGAGGCAGGAGCAGAATGATTTTCCTTAATAGTGTCATTTTCACTTAAAGATTAGAATCATGGAAAATGCTAAGCAGATGCAATCACTTGGCAAAAGGGAAAAACACATTGGCCGGTAAGCAGGTGGGTGTTAACACCTAAGTCACACGCCAGCTGTCAGCGAGGCCGGGTGTGATCTGGGACCAGCAGTTTGGCAGGAGAGGCTGGTCAGAAAAGACTATAGATCAGAGGCCAAGATAGAGATAGAGATAGATAGAGAGAGAGAGAGAGTGAGAGAGTGCTCAGAGGCTGCAGGGTGCCCTCCACGCACCCCCATGCTCCCAAACACAACTGGCCCTCTATAGATCTTTGTCGCTTTTAAACTCTACTGGAGTTGAGCAAGGGGTGGAACTGAATGAAAGGAAACTAAGCAGCTTCTCATAGCACATGGCTCAGCCCGACCTGAAGGAAAGCACAAGCCAGAACCATCTCCGGAAGGCAAGGGCGATGTCATCCTAATGAATGTTCTTAGTGAATTCTGGTTTTTCTAACGATATCCCAAGATCAGTCCTCACAGCTGTTAAGTGGCTATGAAACCAACCACCTTGAAATAAGGATTCTGATTTTCCTAAGCCTCTAGAAACTAGAATCATCCCAGAGAGACGGGTAATTTCAGAGACTGTACCCTCGAGATGTCCCCTGTGGGAGTGCTTGTCAGCTATGATCTGGCTTCCCAATGCGCTCAGGGAGTCCTGCCACCTCTCTTCTGCCTCCTCCAGAACCATCTGGATGACTCCTAAAGAAATATTCTTCTCCTCTCTGCTTCCTTCTCACCCACTCGGCTCTTCTGACACCTTATTCGTTTAAATGGATCAAACTTTCTTTCTCCCTAAAGCCCAGGAGTTGGTGTCAAAGTTCAAAACCATGACAGAATACTTAGATTTGGGGAATAAAGCACCTTCTGTCTGACTTTCCTTTCTTCATCCAAATATTCCACCTACGGGCTAATTCCCAGAAGCAAACTCCTCCACCTTGAGGGTTCTCTACTGGGTGCATGGGAGACCACTTGCTATCTGTGGACAGAGCCAGTAACTGAGCCAGGCAGTCATCCTTTAGAAACTGTGGACAATGTCACCTCCAATCCAAAGCAAAAGGCAGCGTTCCAGTTACTATTAAGACATGAGAGAAGAGACAAGCTGCCCCTTGCAAGTGAACTTCCTCTTCCATTCAACTGTGCAAAGGCCACAGAAGGCCTTGTGCGCTAGAATACGCCTTCTTTCTCCCTGTCCACTCTCTTGCTGAAGAGCAAGACACACAGCAAGGAGACACAATCACCATGGGCTGACTCTGTGTCCCTAGCAGAGTTCAGAGCAGTCTCTGCCCAAAGCCCTGTTTTCCATTCAAGGTAGAGTAGCAAATTAACAAATGCCACAGTAGTGGCATGAAGAGTTAATGTAGATCCCACAGAATGCTTTAACCTAATTCCCAGGGCTCACCCAGGTCAGAGATGACAAGTACGGAGCATGAATGCTATTGCCTCCCTTTCCCTTCCCGTGGCAGCCATCACTATTCAATCACAGCACTCTGCTGCTACTGAAACCAACACACCCAATAGACATTATCAATCAATCACCAATTCAAGCCCGGGTTGCTGAAATCTTGCCAGCCCCATGCAGTCAGATCAAGCTTGCTAATGTTAGAAGCAAAGGAGCAAGCTCTTTGGGCTCATCCAAAGCAGATGGTCCTGGTTTCTCTTGCCTTCCTCCAAAGCATTCGGATGACTTCTAGGGAAATGCCTCCTTCCCCGTCTGCTCCCCACTCCCACCAAGCGCCAGCCAACACCACCCTCCCTGGGCAGCTGGTCCTCTAGGAGGTGCCGTATGCGAATGCCAATTAGGACCCAAATTCTGACTAGCAGTTGGCAGAACTGGCTGGGCGCCTGCTTCTCCCTTTTAGGTGCTGGCTCAAGGCTGTAAACTTGGCCAAGCCAGATGGCGCCAATCCCTTTTCAGTCTGTTGTCCCGGCCAGCAGAGAGGTAACCAGCCTGTTAGCACAAGCCCTGCGGCCCTTCCTCCCTCGCCCCCACCCACCCCATCCCCGGTGCCCTGGAGGGCTAGTTGAGCTTGCTGCAAATCTCCAGCGCTTTCTTGTAGACCTGAGTCACGTCATCCATGTCCGTGAGGAGGGAGAAGCTGCTGTCTGCCAGCCGGTTCCGGTACCGCTTCAGGTACTGGGGCCGGGGCCGGTTGTGGAGTCCTTCAAAGTCCTGGATCTGGAGGAAGTTTTCAGCAGAGACGCAGCTGCGGATGCGCTGGCGGGCGGGGCGGTTCTCCTGCAAATCCAACAAGTCCAAGGAGTCACTGGACAGGACACTGTCGTCACTGATGACACTGGAGGGACGGCTGTAGCTTCGGGAGAGGCCCTCAGCGGGGACACCGGGCTCTGTCAAGGATTCCAGTGTGGGCACTTCGGGGCTGGCGAGAGCCCGGTCGGTGGCGCCTGCTGAGTATTTGCTGCTGTGTTTCAAGATGCCCTTCCTCCGGCAGGACAGGCTGTGAGAAGCCACCCTGGCCAGGTCCGGGGGGCTGGGGGAGGGGAGGCCACCGCCCATGGCCTCGGTACTGTCCAGCAGCTCTGAAGATTCGCTGCGCTCTGGGGACGAGTAGTAACCCGATTCCCTCTGCTGGGTCTTTTTCAAGATGCCTTTCTTGGGCATGGTGGCCGACTGCTTGGGACTCAGTTTCCCTGGCACATCTGCTTCGGGGGAGCTCGGGAGGGGCACACCAGTCCGGCACAAGTCCTGCTCCATCTTAAAGGAGGGCAAGGTGGGACCCACGACCCCCTCGATGAAGCCCGTGCTGTGGGAGCGGTGCTCACTGTTGCATCTCTTCTTCAGGATGCTCTTGGGCCTCTTGGAACTCAGCTTGGAAGGGCTTTCAGGCACCGAGTCCTGGCCAGACTGGGCAAAGTCATTCTCTTTCTTGGATTTCTTCAGCGACCGCTGTCGCTCCAGCATGACCTCGGGTTTGGCCAAGCCCTTCACCTTGGCTTCCGCCTCAGCCTGCAGCCCGGTGGATCGGTGGTGCCAGTCAATGATCCGCGCCAAGAGCGGGGACTCGGAGTCGTGAAGGGCGTCGCAGTCGCAGACGCTGCTCTTGTAGCCCCAGTTCACCCACCAGTGGTTGGCAATGTCCTCAATGGTGGCCCGGCGATCGGGGTTCACCATCAGCATCCACCGAATGAGTCCTCGAGCATCTAGGGAACGAGAGACAGAAAAAGTCAGGCCATTGCGCGGGGGCTTTGGAGTTGACCAGGAAAAAAAAAAAATCCACTTGCAGGTCTGGTCCAGCTACATGTTGGAGCGAGAAGCCCAAGCCTTTCAGACTGCACATCAGAAGCAGAATCAAGACTTGAAGCACAGGCCATGACATCCTGGCCTGTTCTTCCATGAGTGAAGGAATGTCATGGAACTACTGAACTTCTGTCATCTCAGGCCTTCATCAAGTGCCAAAGAATTCAAACCCAACCCAGCAGGGACCCCTACTCTTTTGGTGAAAACCATTTTACTCCAAGGAAAAGGTGTCCATCACCATGGCTTTTGTCACTCCTCTGAAGGTGGACTCATCCAAACACAGCGCTCGTGGTCACTGGGAAAAAGGAGTTGGAGGCAGAGCACAGAGAGGAGCTCCTCTGTGCCAGGAGTGGCTCTTACCTGACACACCTAGACAGGGAGAGCCGCTGTCCCCAAAACTGGCCTCACCCTGAGGTCTTGGCCAGCTTCTGAGAGCCACACCCAACGAGCTCACCTCTTTCCCTGTCTGACATAAGTGGCACCTGTATCCACCGAGCTATGGGTCAGACAGCAGCTGACCTGTATCTGCTACTAGGTGTTCACAGCCCATTTGGAAAAAAAAAAAAATTGCAAATTTCTGCTGCCAGAGAACTGGGGGAAAGGCCCAGAGAGATGTTCAGGAGACTATAGAACATTATTAGTGACTTCCACAGCTAATAAGTTGACTTTTAGGATCAAACCATGCAGCCCCCCACAGGAGATGAATTCTATCTTGGGAAGTTGCCGCCTCCCTGAGCCACTCGTACATCAATGAGTAGCTGGCAAAGACCCAGCAATGGGGCTGGGGTGAGAGGCACCCCTGAAAAGCAATAGAGTGATCCTTCAGTCATTCAAAAAGCATTTCCTAAACCCCTACAACGTGCCAGAGATTTCACTGGCACCAGTTAGCTAGTGAGGTAAATAAGAACCGCCACAGAAGTCACCCTGAAATTCCCCCAAAAAGAACAGACTGGTTTATTGAAAAAACACACAGACAGATAGACATGTGCATATCGATATAGACAACAGTCAGTCCTCATTATCCACGGATTCCATATATGCCAATTCTCCTACTCACTAAAATGTATCTATCCCACAATCAAACTTCGCAGCTCCGTGGCCGTTGTTTTTGCACACACACGGAGCGTGAAGCATTTGTCACCCGTGCACACATGTGCCAGCTTTGGGACCATAAACGACTGTCCCTTTCTCAGCCTACTTGTGCCATGTTTTTCACATTTTTGCACTTTCTGCTGTGATTCTGCCACTTAAAATGGACCTACACAAATTACTGAAGTGTTTTCTAATGTTCCCAGGTGCAAGTGTCCCCAAGTGCAAAAAAGATTGTCCTGTGCCCCGAGAGGGAAAAAAAACATACATTACATGCTTTGTTCAGACAGGAGCAAAAGTGCCATTGGCCATGGAGTTTGAGGTTAATGAATCAATAATATGTATTAAATTAGGGACTTTAAAAATAAATATACAAAAATAAGATAAGCATTGATCAACAGACAAATACATTGTGGTTGAAAGTTCACGGACATCTGACTGTATTTTCCCTAGAAGCAGTGGTTCGGTGGGATTGCAGCAACTTTAAGGACGTAACTACTGTGGATAATGAGGATTGACTGTGTGTACATTATGTACATAACTGAAATGCCTGCGTTAACCTCATTCCACGGTGGCCGCCTGTATGCTCTTACTGTCCACACATGTGGCTTTCCCATGAAGAGATGGAGCTTATGACCTGGGTTGCTTTAACCAGTAGAGCCTGCTGGCGTCCTAGCCAAGTCAGTAAGAACACTGGCAGCTCCTTCTCCCTCCTTGGGAAGCTCCCTCCTTCTTAGAGCCCGGTGCTGCCACGTCCAGGCTCTATCCTGGAACGACGGGCCGCAGGGAGACACCACGGGGACAAGCACTGAGGGGTGCGATAGTCAGCCCCAGCAGCAGCCCCGAGCAAGGCCAGAGAGCCCTGCCTGACCCAGAGACGGGGGGATAAGATCACACAGCAGTTGTTTGAGTTTGTTTTGGGAAACAGGAGAGTCGTGACGCAACCAGAGACAGTGAAACAGAGCCCTAAGCCAACCTACGCAGAGGCACAACAGTCAGGTGACGGGCACCCTCGTGGCACTAACAGTCCAGGGAGGGTGGCTTCTATGTCTACATGGCTGGAAGGGACTTCATATATCGTAGAGAAACTGAATCCAAGAGGCTGACTTGCCCAAGTTCACACAGTGAGACCAGCCCCCGGGCTGCTATGCGGAACATCTGCTCAGCAGAGTTCACCTGGGAAAGTCTGATAAAGCAGCCTCACGAGCCAGCTGTGCCAAAGACAGCTCTCCAGAAAGATGAATGAGGAAGGCGGGCGGCTCACGACACACAGATAAAGCAGAGTGTGAGCCGGGCAGGTGAGCTGACCCCCTCCACAGGGCACGCACCTGAGGGCTGCGTCGGCTCCCGGTACTCTCCGCTGCTGATCTGCCGAATGAGGTTTTTGTGATCGAAACCATCGAAGGGCATCGTTCCGTAAACCAGGGTGTAAAGCAACACGCCCAGGGCCCAGCTGTCCACCTGGAGCAGAGAAACAGGACACAGAGGAGCTGAGAAGTAGTTTCCTGGGATGCGTTCCAGACCATCAGCATCACAGCATGAGAGAAGTCACCCCCAACGCCCCCAGGAACTGAATGTAGCCCCTGGCAGACAGGATCCCACCACAGCCTGACAACTGATCATAATGCAGGCCTGACCTATTGAAGAATTTTCCTAAGTAGGTTATCTTCTTTGATCCTCACTGTAGTGAGGCAAGCAGGGCTTGGATTATTCTCAGCCCCATTTGACAGATGAGAATACAGAGGCACAAGGCCGCTACAAGGTTTCTCCAAGGGGTAAAACTGGGACATGTGACTCTTCGTTCCTAATATGGGAATCAATTCCTTCCTGTTTCTTCTTCAAATGGATTGGGGAGGCTTCCAGTGGAAATCTTACAAGAGTCAGGCACACAACCAACATGAACAGAGAAAGAAAGAATTTGGGGTACGATGCACAGTGCTGGAGATACACTCACTGTAGAAGGCACCCACCCATCTCGGATAGGCCACCTCTCCTTGGATCACTGCTGCCATGTAGAAATGAGGGCCCACCACCACCACCACCTTTTGTTTTCAAAGAGAAGTCAGAAACCACACTTTTCTATGAAATCTCCCAATTATTAAATGTTTGTTCAATTTTTTATAAGGACAAATGTGGCCAAATAAAGCCAGATCAGAGATCGCCAGCTTGTAACCTCGGATACCGATCATCACCAAAGCAGCACTCATTGCCTAAGATAAATTTACAGCATTGAGTTCCTGCAATTTTGTAAACTAAACCCCATGCTCCTCCCTTACAGTCTAGTTTTAAAAGACTTTCTCTTTGGGAATTGGTGGAGACACTGGTATCCTTCTCTTCACCCCCCAGCCCTGCCCCAAACACTCTGGAATAGATAAATATTTAGAAGAAAACATTTCCACACACTGAGCAGCTGCTATTTAAAGGATATTAAGTGGATGAACCTCTCTGTAAAGAGAACCATCTTAAAAGAGAATCATCACCCACAACTAACCTACTTTCAAAATAACCATTTTATACGTATACATCTTGCAGCAGCCCTGAAAGCTTTAGGCATACAGAGGAATACATCTCTCCTGAAATAGAAGATGCCACTAAAACATATTTCCTAAGTGAAATACATGTCCTGTTGTTGGCGGGACTGTAAATTAGTACAACCGCTACAGAAATCAGTATGGAGGCTCCTGAAAGACAGGCATGGAACCACCATAGGACCCATCTGTCCTACTTCTCAGTATTCATCCTGAAGAAGGAAAGTCATCTTACTACTGTGACACCCACGCTTATAGCAGCACAATTCACAATAGCCAAACTATGGAACCTGTCTAGGTGTCCATCAACAGATGAACGTATAAAGAAAATGTGGTGCATATACACAATGGAGTCTTATTCAGCCATAAAGAAAAATGAAATTATGACATTTGCAAGAAAATGGATGGTATTAGAGACCATCATGTTAAGCAAAATAAGTCAAACTCAGAAGGTTAAGGGTTCCTGTTTTCTCTGATATGCAGAAGCTAGAGAGGGAAAAGGAAAACAAAGGTGGAGGTGGATCTCCAATAAATCAAAGGGGAGATCAACAGAGGAAAGAAACCAAGAATGGGTGGCGGAGGGCGGGGAGCGCTGGGGAGGGATGCTGGTCAAATTACTTTGTCATATTGCGTGCACGTATGAATATGTAACAACAAATCCCCAAAATATGTAGAAGTGTTAATGCACCAATTTAAAAAATGTGGAAAAAAAGAAAAAAGAAAGAAATACTTATGCTATTAAAATTATGTGCAAAATAACATTCACTTGAAGAGTCAGGGGTTTCTTCTTTCTTTGCTCATTTGTTCTGTTTGTTTTGATACAATATGGAAAAGCTAAATATCCAAATCTAGGGGAGATTATAAATATAATATATCATATTCATACAAAATGACATTATGTCATTACAAATCATTTTTTAATGATAATAAATTTGGAAGATGTCACAATATAATTTTAAGTTAATAAAGGGTAAGATAGACTTTATTTATGTGTATATATATGTCACGTTATGGATATCTTGCCCTTTATTAACTTGATCTCAACTATTTTTAGATGATCCCAATTATTTCTGTGATCTCAATTATTCTTGAAGTGCAGAGGTCTACACTGTAAAACTCTAAAAGAAGAGTCGCAAAAATATTAAGTTCCTGTCTCTTGGTGGGGGATGGCATGCAACTTTAGTTTTTCTTGGGCTTTCCTGGATTTTATAAATTTTCTCCCAGGTGTAGATTTTATTGCTTTTTTCATCATATGAAGACAAGTTTTCTCTGCTTCTCTTCTGGAATTTCCCAGATCCAGTTCTTGCCTCACCCCCTGTACACCAGGCAGCCTGCTTACCTCTGGCCCTCGGTAAGGCCTCCCATTGACGATTTCGGGGGATGCATAGAGGGGGCTCCCGCAAAATGTTTGCAAGAACCTGTCCTTCTGGTACAGGTTGGAGAGCCCAAAGTCAGCAATCTATAAAGAGAAGAAGACCCAACAAGACTTGTTAGCATTGGCCATCAGTTCAAACCAGTTTAAACCAGTTCAAAAGAGAGCAGATGAGGGCACCTGGGCCATTTCCTCTCTAGTCTGAGTCTCCATCCAAGGACAATTCAGCACTACAGGGCCAAGGTTTCCCAGCACCCATTACTAGCTCCACCACATTTGCAGACCGCATGCTCTGTTACTTACAATTACTCTTCATATGGACTCTCTATTGAACTTTGAGACTTGCTCTGAGAAATAACTCCCACAAAGTCACCTGCTTGATATTTCTGATGAACATTAAAGCATTTATAGCTTCCCCACCATCTGTGAAGTACATGCTCCAAGACCCCCAGTGAATGCTAAAACCTGAGACAGCTCCAAACTCTATACATACTGCATTTACCCCATAAATATATACCTATGGTAAAGTTTAATTTATAAACAGGCACAAAAAGACATTAACAATAATATCTAACAATAAAATAGAACAATTATAAAAATATACTGTAATAAGATTAATTGCCAGCATCATATTCTTGTATTCTAGGGCCATGATTAAGTAAAGTAAGGGTCATTTGACACAGATATTTCAACACTACAATAGTCACTGTGACAAATAAGATGGCTACGTGAATGATGGATGGGTAGCATATACAGTGTGGATCCACTGGACAATGGCATGATTCACTTCCCAGACAGGATGCAAATGGATGGCAGAGGATTTCAACACAATACTCAGAATGGCACATAATTTTAAATACACAAAATTGTTTATTTCTGGAATTTTCAATATAATGATTTTGGACCCTGATTCACTGTAGGTAACTAAAACCATAGTAATTGAAACCCTGAACGAGGGGAGATTATTGTATGACTATTAATTTAAAAACTCTCTCTCCATGGTCTATCCCAAATCACACTGCATCTGTGGTAGTATGGGCGTCACACTGTGGGAAATTCTGACCTACACAACTGAGAGCACTATTTATCCACCCACACTCGGGTCAGAGCTCTATTTGACCCAATATAATGTGCACACAGAGCATCAGGCTTTGAGTCCTCATATTTCAGCCTAAACTCTGTCACTGAGCAGGTCACTCGGCAACTCTGAACCTCTGCTGAGCCACCAGAAAATAGGAATCCATGATCCTACCCTGTTCTAGCTCATGGAATTAATGTGAGAATAAGAAAGCAAGTCAAGACCTTGAGAACAAAAGTGCTTCATAAACCCCAAGTTTTGTGCACTTCACCTCACATCAGTTGTACCGCATGCTTCTTGGGATCATTCTCTTCTCGGGTTTCTGGGAGTGTTTTATTATCTTTACAGTTGCACTTCCACATGTAATTATGTACATACATACAGAGCATGTGTACACATACATACACACGTACACATCTGTACACTATACACACGTATATACACCTACATACACATATTTGCCTTTCCCACCAGACTCTGAGTCCCCTGAGGCACTTGGCAGGTGCCACATCTTCCCCTCATCTCTGTCATCACCCAGTGCTTAGCACCTGTCCCTACCCAAGAAACACTTGCCACCAAGCATTATATTTTGAACAGTACGCATTCTACTTTGAAAATCACAAGCTAATTAACAGACAATGCAAAAAGATAGTAATAATAATAAAATTAACTGCTTATTGAACAAATCATGATTCACAGGCACTGTTGTATTCTCTAATCCTATAAAAACCACATTCATACAACAATGTGAATGTCCTCCATGCTGCTGAACTGTACAGACAAAAATACTTTAAAAATGGTCAGTTTTACATTATGGATATTTTGCCACAATTTAAAAGAAGGAGATGAGGTTCTCCTTCTAAGATGTAACTAGTAAGCGGCAATGTAAACACCTGTGTCTCTGGGCCACGCTGCCCTGGGGCCACCTGCATATTTCAAGTCAGACTTGCACACAGAGTCCCTGTGGGTTTCTGCCATTCCCCAGGCTGGTTTCCACTGGAGGCTTATAAGTAAGATGAGTGACTCGCATGCCCAGAGAACAGCCCAGCCTGAACACCACTGAGGCTCTGTTCTGAACGAAGCCCCTAGAATAAGCCTATTTTATAAAAAAAAAAAAAAAAAGTCATCCTTGAATGAATGGAATGTCATTGAAAGCAGCTGGTGTACAGCCACCCTCAGAAAAAACACATTCTCGGGGCTCAGATTGCACTTAATTGCCCCGAATTCCACTTTCTTATCAAGGCCCCTGACTCGCTCACAGGAAGTAGGTTGGGAGCTTTATGAAGTGTGCCCTGTCAATCAGAAGAGGAATGGAATGAGTGCAGTCCTGGGGATCCCAAGAGGTCCCCAGGCTTCAGCCTCGCTCTGGCTGCAGCCACAGAGGAGCTCACGGGGCCCAGGGCACGTAGGCGCTTCCAAACACACGTGCACACTGGCACCGAACAGGGAGGTTCCGGTGGGTCTGGGCACCCTTTTTGCTGGGCTGGAGAGTGTGTTTACGTTGTGGCCCACTCCCATCCTCACAGACTGATGTTTATCAGCCTCTCCTGTAAAACTGTCATTACTGCTGACACAAGACTAATAGAAATCTAGATTAGCCCATGTTCTTGGCACTTGAACGGAAAAGCAGTATTAATCAACACACGCAGAGTTCTCAAACCCTGAGCCAGTCAAACGTGGGCTTTAGCTCCAAGATTTAATGCCACGTGGAGCACCCATGACCAGAGGGGATGTGGCCACTCTAAAAGCCTCAGTTTCCTCATCTGTAACATGAGGGCAGGAAAATTATCCACCCGACAGTGACGTGGTGAAGCTGACACAAAGTTCATAAAATGCTTACAGCAGTAACTGACATAGAACTGGAACTAAATGAATATTTGCCTCCCACCTTTAAATCCAGAAAGTTAATGTATTTGACGCAGAGCTTATCCCAATATCAGAATAGCCACAGAATAGAGAAGGTTAGATGCCAAACCATCACAGAATTAAGCAGCTTTGAATTGCAAAATGATACATTAATCATTGCTGGGTTCTCTTTCTGTCCTTTGACCTGAGTCAAACAGAAGGCCTCAGGTGGGCCACAGTGGGTCTGGAGCCCCTCCAGAGAGGTGTCAGAGAGAGCAGGCCTCCGCCTCACAGCAACCGGATCAAGCTGGAATTTAATGATGCTCTTGGTTTCTGTTATATTTATTTTTGAACTTGTCTTCTATTCCTAATAGGTGATACTGGTTTTTCCATCACAAGTAATTAATTAGGGTTTTTTTCCAATAAATATCACTTGAAAGCACCACCTGAACTAAGTGAAAACACCAAGTCAAATTGCAAAAAGGATATTAGAAAAGGCAGAGGGAGGGAAAGCTGAAGTCCTGGAAATATTAAATGTCAACGGAATAAGACAAAAACAATCATCCCAGAACTGGTTTCCACATGAAAGGGCCCTGATGATGCTCATCCTGACTTTTGCTCTGGAAATGAAGCAGCAGTTCAGGGTCCTAAGACGCTTTGCTGAAGGTCACAAAGAAGAAAACCAAGCACATGAACATGGGGGTCTCCGCTGTCCAGGTTCTCTGTGACAGAATGTGAGCTGTGTGTTGAGGGGACTCCCAGCAGGGAAGCCACCAGGCTCTGCTTGAGAGCAGCGCCTTGCCGCACCCTGGCGAGGTCTGTCTGCAGAGAGGTACCAGCTCTGCCCGCGCTTGTGCGGCCTGTTCCCTGCCTGGTCCTGGTTCAGAGCCTCCTGGTTCTATGAGTGGCGCTGCCCATCCACCTCTCTGCAGAGGAATGGGAAAGTCAAGGCCCCTGGCCCGAATTTTAGAAGCTTTAGTTACTACCAATCCTCTCTAGAGGGGTGCCCAGCTCATGAAGCTCGGAGTTTAAAAGACAAATTAGGGAGTAATTTGTCACATTTCAAAAGGATTAACCTCGCTAGAACCCAGGGGCACCCTGCAGACAGGGCACATATGAAACAACCCAGATGCAAAGAGACACATATTGTCTGATCCTATTGATATGCGGTCCCTCAAGTCAACAAATTCAGAGAGAGAAAGCAGAATGGTGGCCGGCAGGCTGCGGGGAGCAGAAAGCTCAGTGCTGGATGGGCGTGGAGACTCGGCCGTGCAGATGGACCACGGGGCAGTGATGGTCACACAAGGGTGTCAACCTGCTTCATGCCCTGTGCCGTGCACCTACAGACAGTAAGTTTTATGCTACCTGATGTATATTTTACCACCATGAAAAAAGGATTAACTGCAGATCACTGCGAATAACGAGCTCACCTGGTAAGAAAGGGAGCATCAGCTTGTTGATACTGACAGCCAATAAAGGGAGGTGCTTACAGCAGACACAACAGCCTGACAGCCACTTGTAGTGTCTAAGAGGAAGTGTTGTGGCACTTGACCTATCAGAACCAGGGGACCCTGGGGCTAGCCTCGGCCTCGTCATTCCTGGTTAATCGGTAGGACCTGCTAGGCCACTTGATTTCCCCTTCTGCAAAATGGGACTCATGACAGAACTCGGTTCATAAAGGTGTTGAGTGGGCTGCAGAATACGCGAGTAAGGCCTCTGGCACAATCTTGGCACCGGCTGACTGTGAATTATAGACATCGCAATAATACCGACGGTTGTACTGACTTAGCTATTGTTTGCTGAGCAGGGCAAACTTTGTACTGAAAGCACTAGAGCCACAGAATATTATCATCACCCATGTGTGAAACAGGCGTGTCCGTCGGGACAGGCTGTGTAGTAGGATGGAGAGCTTCAGGACCTGGGTTCAGATCCCAGCCTCACCTCTTACCAAAGCTAACCTGCAGCACATCAGTCAATCTGCCCGGCTCCAATCAGGTCCCTGGACCAGCAGCATCAGCATCAGCTAGGAGCATCTGGGAAAGGGGCACTGAGGGTCCTGCCCAAACCCACTGAATGGGAACCTGCATTTCAACACAAGTTCCAGGGGACTCACTTGCCCACCAGCGCTTCTGAGCCTGGGTTTCTCCATCTGTACAATGGGTTTGTGATGATCATGTAACCCACCCAGGAGGACTGGTAGGAAGCCAAGTGAAAGTGTTTACACCATGTCCAGCACACAGCAGGCCTTCAGTAACTGGGAGCTGCTACGACTTTAACCTCTCGCAGCCTCCGTTTCCTTTGCTGGGAAGTGGAACTGCAGTAGCACTAAGCACAGTGTTGTGACAACCAGAGTCAGGTTAAATGAGGTAAGAATAATAATAGTGACAGCTCTTCAGAGAGCCACATGCTCATCTGTGAGCGCCACATACCTCGGTGCACTCAGTTCTCACAAATAACCTACAACAAGGCCTTCCTCATTCTGCAGATGAGGAAACCGAGGCACTCAGGGGTCGAATGGCTCGCCTGAGGCACGGGCGAAGGGCCGTCCTGGCCCTAAAGCTCACACCCAGGGGAGTGACTGCTCTCAGGTGGCTGATGAGAATATGGGTGATTCCATCCAGGGAGACACACTCATAGCTCCCTTCCGGCCTCAGAGTTAATTGCTGGGCTTCACCATGACAGCTGCAGTCAGGAACTGAAGGTAGGGAGTGGAGCAATGAGCAGAGGCGAGAGGCTTTCGTCTTCAGAAGGTCTCCGCTCACACCGCCTCTCCAGAGAGACCAGAGACGAGCAACCAGCAACCGGGAGCAACCTGGAGAAGCTGCTGCCCAAGGGCACATCCGGGAGGCCACCTCCCAGGGGAGCGGAGGAGCAGTCCTGCGGCTCAGTGCACACAGGACTCTGGCATCCTCCACCTGCTCCAGCCACTGCGACTCAGGACGCCTGGCTCCACTGCCACAACAAGCCCTCGGAGATTCTCTCCCAGACACAGCTGTCGGCAAGCCTCCTGGTAAGGCGGACTACAGCAAGTACTAAAAGGTGCCTTCCTACGAAGGGCTCTCTTGGACCGGGGGCAAATTGGGGGATTGGCAGTAAAGGGTAGAACCTTAGAGGCAAGTGCTGGCTACACGGCTGTGGCCAGTCCCACTACGTATTCACTGCAGGAGGCTCCTCATCTGCAAGATGCGGGTGATCAGAGCATCCTGGTGGGGATGTCCTGGGGATCAGAGGAGTAAGCAACTGGGAGCAACCTGGCTTCTTGATTTCCTTTCCACTCTCTACGCCTTATGCTTGAGCTTGTGGCTTCTTCCCTTGAAGGGCCATTGTCGCAGGCCTTTCTGTTGAACTCCTATCCATCCTTCAAAACCCAGCTCCATTACCACTTCCTCCACAAAGGCTTTCTGGTCCTTTCCCCTGAACAGACAGACCCACTAGCTCCTTCAGCACTTCACACCCCATGGCACAAGGGATCAGATTTGGAAAATGCTTCCCGGAAGCAGAGCAGGCAGAGAAGAGTGGGGAGGGCCTTCCAGACAGAACCATGTGCGCCAGGGTCAGGAAGCCAGAGAAAGCTCGGTGGGCCGAGGAGCTCAAGTCCCACCTAAGGGGCCTTCCCTGACCTCCCCAGCTAAATCAGCACCTGCATGCTCCACCTCACCTGAGTGGGTTTTCTGCACCAATGACGTCATTTACTTATTGGTTTGCACCCCCGACTGGAAATCCTAAATCCACGAGGGGAAGCACCTAAGCTGCTTCATTTACCTCTGTGTCCATCACGACTGCCGGTTTAACAACTGCCAGATTCTGAGTTCCAAGAGGACAGGGACCTGGTCATCTGATTCACTATTAAATCCCCAGCATCCAGCACAAGGCCAAAAACACAGGGCGAACTCGCTAAGTACTTATGATCAAATATCACTCAGATGTTCAACTGTTCAATGAGGAAGTGCAGAACTACGTGAGTGAATGCATGGATGCACACACACACACACACCCACACAGTGGAGAGATGAATGAACAAATGAATTGATTAGTGCAGGAATGCAAAGTTCTCGCATTCAAATAATCAAAGCCCAGAGGCCCGTGATCCCAGTGATCCCAAGCCTCGGTCTTGTTAAAACCCGGAGGTTTCTATCTCATCTTGTCCCCGGCCATTCAAAGCCTCTTTTCTTAGCCACAGCAGCGCTTCCATTGTCACCGGGGGCAGCAGGCCATCTCCCTTATGCCCCTCTACCCCGAGCCCTGGGAGCTCACCAGATTCCCAGCCCTCTCTGAGGAGGTCGGCTGACCCTGGTGCCGGGCCCTCTTCTCACTGGGAGGAGTCTGTACAGGAGTCTTCTCTGGGAATTGTCAGCATTCCATTCTCCCAGGGAGTGGGATGTGAATCTGGCCCGTTTTTTATTAATTGCAAATTAATGCTACGCCGGGTGCTATTTTAGTCCATGCTTCCACAGAGCACGGAATGCGACCCAAAGCAGCGCATTGCTCTCATTCTTTCTGCCGACTGACTGTGTGAGTATTTTTAGAAACCACACCCTCTCGCCTTGGCCAGATAAATAATTTCCAAGGCCAGATGTGCTCTGGGCAAATCAACATCAGGCAGGGAAGAGGAGAGGCGCAAGCTACATGGCCCACACCGAGATGGCAGCGACGTGTCACAAGTTTAAAACCAGTGGCTTCCTTAGAGGGCCAAGCCCTCCACCCTCTAGACACAGAAGACGGACCCGCATTTAGAGAGGCACCCTCAGAGCCTCAAGGCAGGACCTTGCCGCTCCCATCCCCAGGGGATAGCCCATCTGTGCCCTGGGCCCCCAGTCCAGCGGGGATGGACACGAGAGGCCAGCTTGTGGCCATGTGTCTGGCTGCTTTTGTCAGCAAGTGCCCTTTCTAAATATGCTTCGCCAAAACGCTGAGTCAGGAAGTGCTGAGGGTATACAGCCGGAAGACAAATCAACACCAGCTGAAGTCCATTTTCATAAACCTTGGAAGTGGGTGTGAGAGGAAGAAAAAGAGAATTTGTCTGGAAGTCAAACATGTGAGTTCTAATCCATTATTCCTTCACTCCATTATCCGACAGTTCCTCAGTACCTACTGTGTGCTGAGCACTGTTTGACACACCAGGGAAACAGAGACGGCTACCTCAGGCTCACAGCGTGATCAGGAACACGTCACTGAGACTCAAGACTGATCACTAAAGCAAGGGGTTGGAAAGTGATTCTCGACAACCTTTCAAGCTCTGGGATTCTCAGACCTTAGGATTCCTTGAATAAGCAGAGAAACAACCAAAAAAAAAAAAAAGAGAGAGATTTGATTTGTGTGCATGTGTGTGTGTGTTTGTGTGTGTGCATGCACACGCACACACATACTCTACCTTGGGAAATGCCAGGAGTAGAAATTCCTAAGGAAAAGACAAAGACATGTCCAAACTTCAATGTTATTGTTCCTCTTTGTATGTGCTGTTTGCCTACCTCATACGAGGGTCCTAGATAGAGGGAGCTGGTCCCTGGGAGCTGGTCCCCTGTCACTGCCATCTTGCTTACTACGGACATGGGCCATCCTTCCAGGCTCCTGCCCCATTGTCCCCTGCACAACTGCTGTCAGAATTCTAACCATTCTTCTCCTCCACTGGGGAATTCTGTGACTCTGCAGGAAGCTATGTGCCTTATCACTTCTGGGACTATATCATAGGACAAAGAGGTCACAGTGCAGCACAGAACACAATCCCCAGGCAGAGGATCACATTCCAGGCCTTGTAAAGACTGGATTTAGTTCTGAGGGCTCCGGGGGCAGGTGGCAGGAAGAATCTGAAGAGAAAGTCACCAAGGTTGATGACACAAGCCTTTAGAAGGCCGGGACCCAACTTTGCAGCAGGACCTGACACCCACTCCCCAGGACCCAGCACCGTCAGCCAGATGGCTTCCTCTCGGTTCCCTCTCCAGGGCCCAGACACTTGGTGGCTCTCATCTAGCATTGGTAAGCGCCAACACTCTCACTATAGTATTGTCTAAATTTTCCATGTTGTTACTGATGCCCCAGGACTGGGCACAGGGCGCTGCACACAGTAACTACACAGATAATGCACATGAACAAAATGAATAAACAATAATCCCCAGAGATAGGAAGAGGCATCCCTGCTTGACAGATAAGAAAACAAAGACTTAGACCAATGAATAACTGACCTAAAACCCTCCATTAGTAAGGGGCAGGGTTGCAATGCAAACCCGGGCTATCCGTCCCCAAAGCCACTACTTGACTCATTTGTACACCGTTCTTAGCAGTTAATAGAACTGAACAGAGAGAATATCTCATTCATAGCCCACAGCAAACGCGCTGGGCATTACTGTTGCCCGCTGTACAGTGGAGGAAACAGGTTTGTGTGGCTTTCCCCACGTGAAGCAGCTAATAAGTCACACAGCCCAGAATTTTCTAACACCACATCTAGTGCTCCTTCTAGAATAATCCAGTCACTTTGCCCAAAATGGAAAGATCCTGAGCATTCACTTCCTATTCCTAAGGAAACTGACCAGTAGTTCCTCTGAACTCTACGGACTATATGGAAATGTACAACTGAGGTCAGCTACTCTGGGAGAACAAGAGGTCACCAGGATGTGGCTTCCAGGGGCTCTCAAAGGGTGGTTGCCACCATGATCTACAAAAGCAACTCCATCCTTCCAAGCTGGGAACTGTCTCGCTGCACACCCCACCACTGACACCAAGAACAACAAAAGAGACAAGGGTGCAAACCCGTTCCCATGCTTTGTCCGGGGACCAGGGATAAGGCACTAACGTCACAAGTGGCCAATTGGAGGGCTCCTGCTGGTGCTGGTAATACTGAGGCCATTTCATAATGAAACCCATGCAGCGAGCTCCGTTTATTTTGAAACCGTATTTGCTTATTTTGTAGACGTGATCAAAAGGACATTCACAGTGCTCCCCAGGAGGCACTTGAACCCTGCTGGCCAGGAGAGCTTTCTCCAGCTCCGACGGCAGCCAGCAATAATACTCCCCATAAAAGTAAACTCCATCCTTTGCAATTTCCCAACAGCCAACACCACCATCAATTTGTCAGCCTCCCAGTTCTGTGGCTGGTGTCAGGGGTGAGAGGGTCGGAGGGAGAAGTAGGAGACGTGGGGCCCTGCTAGCAAAACCAACTTGGTGACATGAACTTGGGCTCATGGCTCCACTACTTACCACTGTGTTACTCTGGGTAGGTAAATTACTTGATTTTCCTGTGCCTCAGTTTCCCTATCTGCAAAATGATGTATGGGTGTCATGAAGACTGAATTTAAGGGAATATCAGTCAAACAGGATGTGAAATACATATGAAATATGTGTTAGTTGATGTTAAGTACTTTTGGGGGGATGACTTTAGACTAGGAGCTTCCTGAGGGCAGGAACTGTATCTCGGTCATCTCTTTACACCCCAGCAGCAAGCACAGTCTGGCATATAGTAGGAGATCAATTAATGATGGTCGGATAGAACTGCACTAAACTGAGAGCTCAAGCCAAGCTCTTCCAGAATCTGCCTGCAGCAAGGGAAGTGAGTGGCTGCCTCATTCATTCCAGGCTGCAGCCCAGAGGGGGTTCCGCCCCCAGCCCCTTGCAACCCAGACTCTGCCTATCAATCAGCGAGGCAAGAGCCTTACCTTAATATTGCAGTTGTCATCAAGCAGTATATTTTCCAACTTCAAGTCCCGGTGGACCACACCGTTCTGAAATGAGAAGACAGGAGGGGAACTGAATAGGAGCGGCCGGAAGAGAGAGAGAAAGAGGAAGGAGGAGGCTGAGCAAGTGGAAACATCTGACAGATGAAAGAAGTGCGCCCGCCCGGTGGTCTGCACCTCCATCCTTCAGGGCTGCTCTTGCTGTCATGACGCTCCCCCGGCAGCGACAGGGACAGGAGAGCATTAGTCACTTGCTGTGTGGTTAAGGGAAAAATGACTGGAATCCATTCTCCCCCAGCGCCTGTAAACCAGCAGGGGGATTCTTTGTCGGAATGTAATTCGGCTGTGTGAAAGCCCAACGTCCCAGGCAGCACAGACCACGTCTGTCTGAGACGGGATTCCCAGGGAAGGCGCAGAGCCATCGGCAGGCAGCTCCAAGTGCGGGGCTCCCAGGCCGCGCCTGTCTGTGTGCATCCCCCGCTGGAAAGGCGCTTGGGCCAAGGTCCTCTGACCCATGAAAGTGATGGAGACCTGCCCTGAGGACCACAGGGTACTTCCTACAGAGCTGGGAGGGTAGAGGAAGACAGTCCCTCTGGGCTCAGCAGGACTAGGGGCGGGTGAAAGGTGAACCACAGAGCAGAGGAATGAGACCAAAGACACTGGCCTCACCTAAGCGGGTCACTGCCACACTGTGCGAGCTTCCCGTCAGGCACACTGGCAAGGCTGGAAGCTGAACTGCAGTGACACAGAACCAGCCGAAAGATGAGAATGGGCCGTTTGGCAATAGATCCAACTGTCCTCTAGGGAGCTGTGTGGATCTGAGCATCATTCCGCAGGAGGGACGTGTGCAGCCGAAGCCGCGCTCAGGAGCACACCGGCTGCCACGTTTATAGTAGGATCTTGGCTGCTTGTTTTCTTTTCCTTGTGACATTTCCTAATATCTCCAAAAGCACTGACTGGAGAGGAATGACAACATGTATTTCTGCTACTCTCGTCCTAATCCAAGCCTTCAGGGAGGCACTCTGAACTCAGAAATGCTCAAAACCACGTCTCCCGGAGGAGGACGATGGAATACAAGGTGCCTGCTTTTGTTTGGTTCTAAACCCTGGGAGCTGTTTGGTTTACATTGTAACATTCTTGGCTTTCCTAATTAGACATTAGAAAGCCCCATTCATACAGAATCCAAGTGTTCACACACTTCAAATAATGAAAACAGCATCAGCGGTGCTTCCCAATGGCACCTAAGAATAAAATACAGAGCACGGAAAGACCGGAACCATGAGTGCCTTTCCAGGCAACCAAGAGAGGTCTAGAGTTGGGATTCTGAATAGCCATGATTTTCTTCTTATATCACAATGAACAGGTATCATTTGTTTAATCTGGAAAGAATGACACATCCACGGGGCCCTGCGTGGCCCTAGCTGCCGGTCAGGCTGGGCCATACCTTGTGACAATAGTGCACAGCTGAGACGATCTGCCGAAAGAAGTGTCTGGTCTCCCTCTCGCTCAGGCGTCTCCGCTCGCTGATGTAATCGTACAGCTCCCCTTTGCTGGCATATTCCATGATGATCACAATCTTATCTTTGTTCTCAAACACTGCGGTGGGGGGAAAAGTGATAAATAAATACCCCGTTTATCCAGCAAGCCCACTTGTGACCGCAGAGAGAGAGGACGGCGGCGATGTCGCTGATGGGGGTGAAGCCAGCCAAACAGCGATCAAGGGGTCAGGACACAAACCAGCGCACCCCACCCCACACCACGAGGACTCGGGCAAGTTTCCCAGCCGGGTGGACAACGGACTTCTCTGCGTCAGTGGACACGCCTTCGCAGCATCGAGGGAAAGGTGGTTCTTTTCTGAGGACACCAACACCACCGTTGCCAAGATCATTCCTCACAACCCCCTCCCACCAGAGGAGCTCTGCTGTGGGCAGAGGGGGGGCAATAAACACACAGCTGTCACCTACCAGCCCCTCCACAAGGACCGGGTGCTGGATCTGACGCCTACCCTCACCCCTAAACAGGTGCCCAATCTTGTCCTCTCTTTGCTCAAAACCATCTGGATTTCCCTTCTCATTCAAAATAAAACCCAAAGTTGCTCAATGGGGACGTCACTGAGTCCTGTGTTACCCAATGGGCCCCTCTGACCCCTATTTCACATCCTTTCTGTGTATTTCTCCCACCTGAACGTAACGAGGGTTGGTCTATCTTTCTGCCATACTATAGGGCCAAGTAATTTTTTTTTTAAGAATTGAACCTTTATTTTACTTGATTTGATATGGTGCTGAGGATCAAACCTGGGGCCTCACCTCATGCTAGGTAAGTGCTACACTGAGCTACAACCCCAGCCCTAATTTTTATTTAATGAATAAACTCCAACTTCATAATTGGTGTTTGGACAGCAGAAAATAACCATGTTGTGCTGACCGTGCACCAGGTTCGTGTAAGTTTTGAGGACCTGCAAAAACTCATTTGAACTTCATGGTGAGTTCTCGGGAAGTATCTGTCATTTTGCCAAGTGAAAAACGAGGAAACTGAGGCCCGTGGAGGTTATGCTACTTGACGGCGCTGGTGGAATCAGGCTGGCTCTGGCTCCTGGCAAGGACGGGAGCCATAGAGCCACAGTCTGGGATGCCCCTGAGCCGGGTCCCTGCCTCTAGCTCTGGCCCTTCTCTCCCAACCTCCTCAGCACCACAGTCAGCACCTCCCCCAATGTCTGTAAGTGCTGCTCTCCTCAGCTCTGGGGCTCTCCAGCAGTCACATTCAAACTGGGGGTTCCAGGCAGACATCCACGACCAATGCAGGGGGGCAGAGGGAAGGCCAGGCTCTAGGTCCTCAGCACCACCTCCACCTTGCTACCTGCTCTGTGCTCTGGGCTTCCACCCAAGATGTCCTCGGAGCCACAAAAAGAGAAATAACAATTGTTTTGAAATGCATCACTCGAGAGGGATGTGGAATAAAATTGTGGGGTACCCAAGACCCTCCCTGAAGGACCTCAGCCTATGTTCCTCCACCTCATCAACTTCTGCTATTCCCATCAGGCCCCCCCACACCTGCCAATGCATAACCGATTGCTCAGACACACAGATGTGCACACACACACACACACACTCTGAGCTATTTCCCACTCTGCCCTTGGCCTTCCCCCTACCTGTCTTCCCTGCAGGTAAACTCCAACTCATCCATCAAGACCGCACTCAAATGTGCCTTCCGCAAGTCTCCTTCCGCCTCTTACTCTGCCATGCGGACACCCACCCCCTAGCACTTTCAAAACACGCTCAATTATTTTCTGGGAAATGCCTCCCCCTAGAATGTGAACCTGCCCTGAGAGTGCTAAAACCTGTAGTTTGGGAATCGGATACTCCTAAGAAGGATTCTGGCTCTGCCTCTGACTGGCTGTGGGACTCTGAGCAAGTTGCTTCTCCTCTCTTGAGCCTCAGGCTAGGCAACTATAAAATAGGAATAACATTAGTAAGCACTTCTTAGAACTGTTGGGAGGATCCTATTGAGACCAGCTAAGTTCAATGCTCAGAGCAAAGCCTGAACCTACAGGAGGCTCTCAGTAATGTGAGCTATTATTGTCGGTATTAGTAGTATTGCATCCCCAGCACCTGGCACTGAGACAGACAGACAGACTCACAGACAAACACACATGCACACACCCAATGAACAACTGATTGGAACTGGAATGTGTCCCAGGCCTGGGTCTCCCTCCACCCACACTTGTCACTGGTTGCTAGAAGCTCAGGCCCCTGCGGTTCCTTTTTGGCCCCTCTGAGTCCAGCCACCTCTATGATACAATGAAGGGGGAGAGGCAGGCAGGAGAAGGAGGGCGCGGCCAGATACAACCGGCTGCTCTGGCGTCTGCTGGCCCCGCTGTACCCTGCAGCTTCGGCTCCTGCCAGCATTTCAGCCTAGTGTGCACTTTCCATTAACAATAAACTTTGGAAACTGGAAAGGCTGCCTCGGACGTGTGGATCAGGCTCTAAAATGACGGAGTGATGTGCCCCAGAGAAGGCAGCAGGTTTTCCCATTCTAAAAAGGCAGGAAATGTAGAAAGAGGGAAAGACTTTGACCGGAAAATAAACAAGGGCCTCACACCCCAATGAGTCTGGAGCATCCTTAAAGGGGCCAAAGTCATCATTGGCCCCTTGGTGACTGTAACCAGGAGGTGGAGGCCACAGCCTAGTGTAGACCCTGAGGCTGTTTCAGGGACTGGGTTCCTTCCTATCCAGCTGGCTGGCTAGGCATCAAGCAGACATAAGCACAATCCAGTTCAGGACAGCTCAATAGGATGGTAACCCCCTAGAAAACAGGTTCCATCAAGTCCCGTGGGTCCCACCTGTACAAGAGTCCTGCTCACCACCCCAGTCCATCCTCACTAGTTTCCAGCCTTTCTCTCTACTGGCTGCATGGTGAGGAAGCTGAGGAATAGCATCACGTGCACATGCACTGAAGCACAGCTTCTGTAAGATCTCCCTGGCAAAGAAGATTCCCGGGTCAAACACAAATAAAATGCTGATTCTTGGTTGCCCTCTCCCAGTCTGGTTTCCTTAACTGAACCTCGGCAGGTCAACTGGGCCACCTCGGTATTCCTATTGACACCCTGAAAACCTAGTCAGGAGCCATTGTGGGAAGCAGGTGGCATCCCAGTGATAAAATTAGCCCCTCAATGTCATGCGCTGGCAACCCAGTCAGAGAACTCCCCACCAGGTTGGGCCTGGCTCTGGGAGAGCATCTCTCACCCTTCACCCGGGCTCATAGGAAGCAATCCAAGTCTCAAGGCCACGGTCCTGAAGGCAACCTACGTGAGCTAAATGCAAGTAAGAATTCTAGACTTGGAGGTGTGTGGCGATAGGGATGAAGCTTCTTGAGTTCCTTCTTGATAATAGCAACATGTGTTGTAGCCCTACTATGCACAGGACCCATGCTAATAAACATTTTACGTGAGTTCTGCCATATAGGTGTGGTCCTCTGAGTATCCTCGTAGTATAGATCGCCACCCTTGGGGGCAGTTAGGCTAATGACTGATGGGCACAGCTTCAGAGAGCACAGCCAGAACCAGGACTGGGCCCCAGCAGTCTGACTGCAGACTCCAAGCTCTTGGCTTCTATATTATTATTCATACACATTAATTCCTCTGACTTCTCCTCATCAGATCAATGAGGTTATTAATTTCCAAACATGGTCCTAGGGGGACTCAATGAGTCTGTCTTCAGCATGGCGCCTCCCAAATTGCGCTCAGTCAATGGAAGCCATTCCCATCATACTTCACCTGCCTCTTGGGCAGCTATGGCAGAACAAAATCCCTAAGATCTTCCTCTCCCCGACCGCGAGGCTCTTTAAAATGTGTTATGGCTGCCACAGAAAAACAGGATTTTCAAGCAGGAAGGAACGTCGCGATCACCTATTATTTTTCCAGAAGTCTAGGATATATAATTTATAAGAGCAAGGCCTTGGGAATTCGCACTGAAGAATGACCAGCTTCCGCACCCTCAGCCCAAGGCTCCTTGCCCATGGTTAAGGTCACTATCAGCGAGGTGGTAGGAACACTCTCGGCCATTCTTCTGGAGAAATGGGCTGCTTCCCTTGGGCACTTTTACAACTGGTTATTTATAAGCCCAGAAATCTTGTCTGTGTTTATGTTATTAGTCACTAAGCAAAAGCTTATTTTCCACCAGTTGGGAAGGGTTTCCTTTCTAAAAAATGAAAGTCTGTGTCTCTTGGCCAGACAGTTTTACCCAGAAGCCCAGTGGCTCCAGAATGGTAAGGAAAACTGTGGCCCTTGACATGCCAGGCCTACCAGGAGACTCAAGGCCCTGAATAGAAACTTGGCTCAGCCAGAATCAGCCACGGCCCAGGCCAGGTCCATGTGGGGCGCTGCCTGGGTTTTGGTAAAGCAACTAAGTTTTGAAAAGCACCTACTATGTGGATGGCATTGGGGATAATAAGAGAAGGCTTTGCCAGGTTGAGAGAGGGAGGGAAAACCAGTCAGGGTTAAGGGGCAGCAAGAGGAAGGGAACAAGCGGAGCGCTCCCAGCCGCTGGCAGGTGCCAGGGAACAAGAAGGGGGAAGAAGGCGCTATGAATGGAACAGGGAGGCCTCCATGCCCACCAGAAGCCCCAGGGCAGTCAGTCGACCAAACACTGCCCAGAATGATGAGAGAGATGGAGGCGAGAGCCAGGAGAGCATCCAGGATCCTGGACCTATGAAACAGTCCAAGGGTCACTTCTTCCCAGATCCCCAGACAGTGAACCTCCTTCCCTAAACACACAATCAACTGTTAGTGAACAAGGACTGCAAGCCATGGTCTCAAGTGGTCAGCCCTCACAATGACCCCTATGAAACAGGTCCAGGCTGAGTTTCTCTTACCAGAAATGCCTGGGACCGAAAGCGTTTCAGATTTTTTCAGATTTTGGAATATTTGCATATACATAATTGGATGGGACCCAAGTCTAAACATGAAATTTATTTGTATTTTATACACACTTTATAAATAAAGCCTGAAGGTACTTTTATGCACTATTTTTAATACTTATGTGCATGAAACAAAGTTTCATGGTATAGAATTTTCTATGTATGGAGTTCTGTTGGTGCTTAGAAAGTTTTGGGTTCTGGGGCAGTCTGGATTTTAGATTGTTAGATACTCAACTTATATCAATACTATCCCTACTTTACAAACACAGAACCAGCACTCACATCAAGAAACAACGGTGCCATCACCCTATCAACCCCCGACTATGTCCTCTTTCTGTCACTAACCATCTCCCCTGCCCAGGGATGAAAATAAGCCAACAGTCTGGATATGCTGAATATAAGCCAATAAATACCATGGATGTTTTGCTATGTTTGAAGTTTAAAAAAAAAAATGCAACACGTAGTATATATATATATATATATATATATATATATATATATATATATATATATATATATATATATATCTTTGCGTCTGGCTTCAATAGCTCACCATAACGTTTGAGAGAATAATCCATGTTGTCCTGAAGCTGAAGATGGTCTATTCTCACTGAGATAGAGAACTCCATTGTGAGCTAAACTCGGGTTTATTTATCCATTCTACTGCTGGCAGACTTTTGGGCTGATTCCAGTTGAACTAGAACTTACAAAAAATCATCCAAAAGCTAACCTGCAGGGCTCAGACTTTTAGCACCTCGATGACCAGAGAGAAACATCAGCGAAATGAGCCCAAAGATGTCTTGAAAAAGCGGGCATGGAACCGAGCCATCCGAAATGACCCAGGTTTTGCTCTCACGAGATAATCTGACCATTGTTACAGCATATCCTGAAATACCCAAACGCTCGCCCTTTTCTTCTATAGAAGGGCCTTCCTTCTTCCCAGACACCAACTTGAACTACTTTTCATGTTTTCTGTTTATTTTCCATTTCAAGGGAGAGTGGGGCTTGGTTGCTATAGCAACAGCTGCCTCTCCAAATTAACTCTGAATTTCATCAGATGTTCCCTCTGACAGTCCAGTTCTGCCTTCTGATTGCCTGGCTTTCACAACCACGCTAATTACCCGACTCCTAACGATTCCCGACTGCTGCCCTCGGGGTTAATAACACAACTTGTATAACTGGAGAAAAATGGGTATTATAAAAACAACGACCTGGCCTGGGAGACATGCTGATGAGTGAGGACATCTTGGGATTTTTAACCATCCACTGGCTACTTGAGAGCAAAGCACGTCAGGCCTTTTAGCAGGAAAGGAGGAGACAGTGGGGACCAAGGTATGGGATGCTCGAGAAGAGTAGGTTCTGAAAAATGGAGGATTTCTTTCTGTGGAAATGGAGGACAGCGGTCTGGTTTACATGGAACCTCAAGGGAGGAAGATTCGTTTGTTGGTTTTAAACAAAAACACTAGAGACCTAAGAGAGAACCAGTCAGAATTTTCCTCACAGCTTCCCTTTCTATCTCCTAAATTAGTTCCAAGATGCTATTTCAGCCACGGGGCAGCAGTGTTGTTCTTACTGCCCTAATTCTTGGACAGAACTTCTTTCTAAAGGCAAGGAAGATCCTCACTGAACGAAGCTTATTTTCATCTCAGAAACAGAGTGACCTTTCCTAGAAAGAGCTGTCTGCAACCTCATTAAGTCAATTACACAAGGCAGAAGCTAATCCTCCAATGTCTCCTCGCCACAACTCAGTTTCAAACATCTCATGAACTCGGTCTCATACGATGGTCCTCTGACTTCTGGAGGAATCCCTGGGATTCCTGGTTTGCACAATGGAGGGCTTTTTGGTTCACTTGTTGTCTTTTCTTCAACTCTTCCTGGATGTCGTCGGGCACGCCCAAGAAGAACCACGGCCAACAGGGCCACACACCACCAGCAACGGACTTCATGGAAGACAGAAGGAAGGGAAAGCGAGGGTAGAGGCTCCCGCGAAAGAGGGGAAGCTGAAGGCTGGCTAAGGACCGTTCATTCCTGCTAAGACTGTCCATGCTGTGCGGGTTCCCAATCACAAATCCTAGGAAGGAGGGGACCTGGCCAGGATATAGACAGGGTTTGAAGGAACAGGGGACTCAAGGGCACCACACTGGCCTGGCCACTGGACTCCACAGTCCTTCCACAACCATCCAGATATCATTCCCTGTCTTTCTCTGTCCCTCTCTAGAGCTCTTCTCTCCTTCCCCCAATCTCTTGCAAGCACCCACGCTCACTGGCACAATCCTGAACCCGGGAGAGTCCCAGAAAATTAATGAGAACCTCTCACGACTACCCCAGGTTGGAGCAAAGGCTCTTGAACCCGATGAAGGGAACTTCTGAAAACTGTATGCATCCCCAATTCCAACAGCCACAGGGTCAAAATCCCTCTGGGCGGACAGCCTCAGTTTTCTCCCCTGGAAGCCCCAGCAGAGGACTTTGCGTGGGGGGAGGAGGGTGGTCTTACCCTCAACCACCTGGCCAAGGTGGAAAAGCCAGGCCTATCTTCATCGTTACCTCCTGATTTGGCCACCGCTTGACCCATCGCGTACAGCTCAGCCATTCTGAGGACAGTCTTGTCAACTCTAAATTCTAGCCCTCCTCACTGAGTTAAGGGCCTAGTCATGGAGCTGGACTATGTGGGGTCAAATCCAGCTCTGCCACTTACCCGCCGGGTCATGTGGGCATCTGACTTGGCATTTTCTGTGCCTTCGTGTCTTCATTGGTTAAAACAAAGACTCTATTTCGAGTCATCCTTGTGAGGATGGCGGCGGCACAGAGCAGGCAACAACAATCCAAAGTATTGCCACCGTTAGGCAGCAAGTCTTAGTTTGAGCAAGCGGAACAAATGAGGACGTGCTGGACCAACACCAGGAGCATGGATCTGCATTGGCAGAATCCACACCTGAGACTGCACTGGGGCCCTCGAGGTGGATGGGCACCCACAGAAGGATGCGGGAAATAGCAAAGATGGTGAGCCAGGGTTCACAGAAGTCAAAGGACTGGCGTGGCCCACCCCAGAGGCCAAGGTAAAGGCAGGCCCAGCTCCTTAACCAGGAACCTGCTTCAATCCCGAGTCCTGTCCAAACCGCAGGTGTCCATCCCAGGCCTCAGTGCTATCTACAGCACAGATACCAACCTGTCAGATAAGCCCACTGTCAGGAATCAGGGAGGCCCGGGGGAAGCACCAATCCCCCTAATCAAGAATCTCAGACTTTCTAACAAAGTTACAGGTCATCAAATCCCATCTCCCCTTTTAATTCCCAAATCCCTGTTGTGCCTGGTCCCTGTGGAGGCCCCTCTCAGGTATTCTATGAACCTCCTAAATACCTGTTTGTCCTCTTCCTAAGCAAATCAGGCCAGCCACCCAGTCCATTTCAGAATACCCTTTATTAAATGCAATCTTTTTTTTTTCTTTAAAAATGAGCTTCAAGTACAAGTGGTATTATTTAAGGCACTAGAAAATATTGAATTCCAGGAAACCCAGGAGGGTGAGGCTGGACAGCCAGGGAGTAGCATTAGTTTGGGGTTATTTTATTTCTAATCTCCGGCCCCTAGAAAAATGACTTGGGTGTAATCAAATGAAAACAATGAAAATAATACACTCGAAGGTCAAATAGCTAACTTAATAGGAAACTCATTAGAGACGTGGCTGGACAGACTCAGAGCTGAAGAGCTGGTTCCTACGACGAGAAGTGAAGAGAGCTCTGTGGGGCTAACAGGGGCGAGTCTTTAATTTGGGTCCAGTTGCAGGACGTCATGTGGGACTTGGGAATCTGGCAGCAGAGCTCGAGAGTGCTCCAATGCTCAGCCATTCGCCATGGGTTCCAAAGAGTAAACATAATAAGCATGACACACCACCTTGCCAAGTTCAACAAACTGTTTCATGGGGCTCTGGGTCCCTGACGAGGGCAGCAACCCAATGGCCAAGTGAACCCAGGCCCAGAGGTATCACTCCCTGCTCCTTGGTGGTCGCTGCCAGACATGTGTGCTTCTCTGGAATTCGCTCATGACAAATGATCAGACCAAGACAAGTTTCTAGAACAGGGCTCCTCCTTTCCCCTAGTATCACAGGATTAAGTCCATATTTCTTGGTCAGGCCAATTAAGTTGAAATCCATAGGGATGAGGCCCAGGCATCAGCATCTCTTACAAACTCCTCATGAAATTCCAAAGTGCATCCGGCACCCAAGAATCACGGATCTGGGTGATCTGGCCCCAGCCTTCTCTCCTGCCACCTCCCAAGAGAACTTTCGGCTCTAGCCAGAAAGGACGACTCACGGACCCCAAAACATTTCATCAGGATTAACTGATACCATTTACCCATGACCCCAGCATTGTGCTTAGCAATTTTATTGGCTAGTTCATTTAATCCCGGAGTAGCCAGATATTGGCCCATTTTATAGACAAAGAGACTGAGCCTCAGAGGGCTTAGTTAAACCTAAGCCTATTTGACTGGTAAATTATATACTTGCCCTACTAGGTCAGCGCTTAGAACACATGTGCTCAATATAATATTTGCAAAACAAATGACTGAGTGAATGAATGAATGACTAAATAAGTGAATGAGCGAATGAGAGCAGTGGAGAGTATTCCTGACCACTGATCTTGTTCGAGCAACTTGACCATCCCCTGCCTTCCAAAGAGCCCACATCAGGACCTGCTTGCAAGTCTTTCTGCCTGAACACCCCAGATTGCACAACCAAGCCTGCTTCCATTGTCAGCATTTCCAAATAACTGATGCAAGCAAAAGCCGCCTTGCTTTGGTCTCTGACCTTCTAAGGAGGGGTTTCTCTCTCTGAGTGCATCAGAATGTTCTCCAAGGGCTGGGCCCACCCCTTGGGCTCCCACACCCAGAGATTCTGATTCAGGACATCTAGGCCAGGCGCAGCTGATGTTGATGCTGCTGGATCGCTGTCCTTTGAGAATACTGTCCAAATGCAACCCCAGGCAGTTTACCAGGGTCCTGCCATTCTCAGGGGTTACTTTCCAAGAGCAGGGCATGGCACAGAGCACCTTCTGACTGCTGGACCTCTGCTGGATCCTGAGGACCTATCTTACACAAGCACCCCTGCCCCGACCACAGGTTAGCGGGCCTGTGGCACACAGTAGGTGCTATGGCTCCTCCACCGAGCCTGTCTCTTGATTTCTCCTCTGCTCTTCTGGAGTTTTAGAGCAAAAATTTTCAACAGGAAACAAGAGTGATATCTATCCCCTTCCAGAAGAATCTATCACAATCAAAGGAGGCACAGAGACCTGGAAAGAGCATATTTTAATTCAATTTCTACAAAGACAGGAGAAACTTTTCACGGATAGGAAATGCATCCAAGGTGCCTAGGAATTCCGAGACTCCTTGAGAATACAGACTCACACCTTCTCACGGGCAGCATGTGTAAGGCTCCCAGGGCGGGTGGGCGAGGGCATGAAATTGACCAAAGGAGGCATATGTGTTTGTCTGCTTCATTTTTTTTTTCTCAGTTTGAGAAACTCTTCCAACAAAGAGAGTGAGCACAGCTAATAAATGCCAAATAGGCTTCCTACCAGGTCCCAGAAGCCAGGACCACCCTTACTTCAGATAGGAGAAGTGAGGAAAGGATCACCCAGTTGCAGCCCATCACAAAGCAAACAGTCAATTAGAGACGTAATCTCTCAGGGCCAGGAAGAGATTTCCAGAAAGCAAGACCACGGGTATACAAGTGAAGCCCTCCCCGCCCTTTGCTCTTATACGCAGGGCTGTTAGCAGATGGGATTTGCAGTGTCACTTAAGCGCTGGGCAGCAGAGATGTTCCGCTGGATCTTCTAAAGTTTCAAAGGAGAAATGTGTGAGACAATGTGTCTTTGATGTTTCAACTCTGTCCTGAAATCAAAACCTCAGGCAAAACCATTTTTATCTCTTCCATCCCAGGCAACCAAGTCAAACGCTCTGGAGGGCACTTCCTTTGCGCTGTTTTTTTTCATATTGTCAATTACCTCCCTGCTGAGGGAGCGGAATTTCTTTGAAGGGAACCAGGGTCCACCCCAGAGACGCTGCTGAGACTTCTTTTTTTCCTCCTGATGAGGGTACCCTAGCACACAGCGGAGGGTGTATGTCTATCCTCTCCTGTTTACTTAGCATTATGAGCCGGTTAGGGTTTGTGTCCACCCCGAGTTGACAAATCTGAGGGTTAATCACCTTCACCCCTGGGTCTGCTTTGACAAAGACACATTTTTTGAGATCCAGTGAGTGAGCAGAGTTGAATCAGTCAAGTCACGGGTTTGTTGGGCCTGCGGGTAATGAGAATGATATAGACAGAACTTACATTTTCTTGATGTTCCGCACTTCAGAAAACACTGAACCTATGAGTTTACGGGATGTAGACCACAAGATTCTTCCTGAGATATTGGCAGAAATGTTTTCTAAAAGACTTACAAAGCTGGGCTTAATGCTCCAGATACATGAGACAGCAACCTCTGTGAAGATCAGCGTTCTCTGCATCACAGGCTCTAGGACAATACTTTTCTCTGATGGGGAATCACTGTAGACCAAAGTTCCCTGTTAATATCAGGGGCACAGGCTTCAGACCATCACTCCCCAGATTCAACAATCCGATCCACCACTAATTAATTGGTAACTTTGGAAAACGAATGTGCCTTTAAGCCTAACTTTCCCTAAGACAGGAGTGTCAATAGTTCAAAGAGAAAAATGTTAAATGTGACAATACATGCACACCTCCTAGCACAGGGTAAACGCTCAATAGCTCTTCGCTATTATTATTATTGTTTTTAAAGTGTCAATTTTTAAAAATGACACTTCCTTCTCAAAACCTTCTCGTAGCTTCCTATCATTCCTGGGGTTAAACCCACACTTCTTTAGTTCCTGTGGTCAGGATCTGGCCCTCCCCAACCTCCTCTCTCCTCCACCCCTCCTCACCCTCTGCCTCGCCTTACAGATCCTGTGTCCTTTCTACCAACCCAATCTCCTTCCCTCCTCTGAGCATCTGCACCATGCCGTTCCCTTTGAGGGGAAGGACCAGCTCTCCCAAAGGCTTAGACCCTGCTTCTTTCAGGACTCAGCTCAAACATCAGTTGCTCAAAAATCACTTACTTGGCTCAAGAATCAGTCGGAAAGACCTCTCCTCACCACCTTATCCATTCACCTCGATGACTTTCTGTCTCCCCTCCTTGAATATCAGCTCCAAGAAAGATGGGAATTTGTTTTATTTGCCTTTATATCCCCAATGCCTAGACTAGGGCCTGGCACACAGTAGGCATTTTTGAATAATGGATTGCTTTCTTCTCTGGAGCTCATATTCTAACATCACTGGTTGGTACTGCCTTTCCCTCATGAAAACCCACAGTTCTTAACTATAAGGTTAGGCGTGCCGTTGCTGTGTGTGTGTGTGTGTGTGTGTGTGTAATTACAAAGGTCCTTACTGAAGAAAAACTGTAAAGTTCTTTAATAGCTTCTATTCACTTGGCTAATGTTCAAACAGCCACTTAGGTGCTTGGCATGGATTTCCACTAAGCAAATTAATGCATTACTGCATTCAGCTCGGGCTCTTGAGAGACCTGTCACCAAGCAGGCTCCGAGTGAAGGTTCCCTCACCTCTGTGAGTGACGGGGAGACCAGCACACAAGCTCACAGACTCGGGTCCCAGCACCACTGTGGCTACCACCCTTGCCCCTGCCACGCCCAGGTCTGCACAAAGGGCCATGAGGCAGGACGGAAAAGGCCAGGCGGGACTGGCGGCAGAGCCAGCAGGGCAAGGCCAAGGTCGGCTGGGAGTCAGGCAACAGGCTGCCGGGGACACCCAGTGTGATGGGCTGACCTGGGTCCCCTCCTCCAAATACCTCAGTATTCAGGACCTCCAGTCCTCAGAAGGGGACTCTGCTTGAAGGCAGAGTCTTCACAGGGATGATTCAGTTAGAATGAGGTCCTCGGCAGGGGCCCAAGCACACAGTCTGTGACAATCTACCAGTGTCCTTGAGAAGAGGGAGATGCTGTGAAGACAGGAGAAGGCAGACAGCTACCAGCCAAGGACGGGGCCGAGCAGCAGCTCTCCTCTCGGGGCCGACCTTGGGACCCAGGCAGTACAGCAGCTCAAGTCACGGGGCTGGGGGTGGTGGGGTCACAGGCAGAGGTGTGAGAGCTGGAACGCAGCCTTGGCAATCGCCTGCTCCTAACCCCCGGGGAAGGGAGGGGAGCTGCCCTCCTCCACAATTATTTAGTGGATGTGGGAGAAACAGAACTTGCGTGGGAGAAGGGAAAGGGAACCGAACAGAAACCAGAAATCTCTAAGAAACTAACATTTAAATCCCTGGGAGTTTTCTGAACAACGACAAAAAAAAAAAACACACACACACACACACACCTTTTATTAGGATGGTCCTTGCAGGTCATGAAAGACTTGAAAGCAATGAGTTCTTTTTAACCAGTTTGAGATCAGGAATCCCTTTAGGACTCTGGTAAAAGCTATGTGCCTCCTGCCCAGGAAAAAGGTGAACCCACGCACATAACACACAAAACATCATATGCTAGCACCGTCCAGAGAACTTTCTGCAGTGAAGGAATGTTCTAGATCTACACTGTCCAACATAGTAGCCATTAGTCACAGGAGGCTACTGAGCTCTTGAAATCTGATGATCGTAGGGCCTCAGGATGATCTTTCTTTAGCTTAGCAGTGTATGTATCATGCTATTTAATGCTATCAACAGCTCTGTGACAGGGATAGAGGGGTCATTCCCATTTTATGGGGGTGGTTGCTGAGGCCCACCATCTTGCCCAAGGTCTTACATCTGGTCCACAGTGCAGGATCTGAACCTGAAACCCGAGCCCGAGCAAAGTGCAAACCCCAGCTCTTCTGATTCCCTAAAACCTGCTTGAAGGGTTTTACAAAACCAGACCCACACTCCTTCCTGAGGCCTCGAAAGAAATTATTTCAAGTCACCAAAATGACTTCAATTCACACGGGAGCCCATCTTTATAAAGTTATAAAGCAAGGGCTTCTCAAAGTTTCCAGCAGGGAGAGGGGCTGGACTGAGGCCAATCCAACCTTGGTAATAGAATGTTCCTCTATTAAGGTTCCTCTATGGCCTTCCCTTTAGCAGGGGGATGGTTTCCTGTTCTCCATTCATCCTGTCTGGTTCCCAAGGAGGGCACAGGGCTGCTCCAGAAGTCAGGCTTCCCCATGCCAGGCCTCGAGTACCATAGCCGGCCTCCAGTACCACAGCTGGCCTCCAGTACCACAGCCGGCCTCCCCAACAAAGAACCTGGAGGCTTCGTGCTGCAAGAAGGCTACCTCTGTCCTCCTGATACAGGGGTTCCTGAGTTAAGCCAAGAAATCTCAAAACACACAGAGCTCACAGAGTGCAGGACCCACCCTGGCCCCAGGCTTCTCTGGTAACCAGGCCACACAGAGCAAAAACCCTCAGAATGTATGTACCCGAGCTCATTTTCCATCTCCACTCACTTCTAACTTCTAGAAACTGCACTCATTCACCAGGCATATGCTACCCAGGCAAAGCTACTCAGTTGGCTTTACCAGCATGGGATTCTACTTTTGCAAATTCTTCAGCAAAAATCTCTCTTTCAGGACCCAGTAGAGATGCCACACAGCTCCACCAAAACTTGTCACATGATACTTTTTTCTGTCCTGCCTTGTCAACTTGCTTCTTGAGTATGAGATCCATATCAAATTCATCTTTAAATCTGCAACCTCACCCACAGGGAGCGTAACAGGAAGTAGACACTCGAAAGACCAATGGTTCTCAAACTTTTGTTATAGCAGAGACTGCCTGGTCCCACCCCCCACTGTTTCCCCTTCAGCAGGTTTCAGGTAAGGCCTGAGAATATGCATTTCTCGTCATCTCAAGCGATGCTGATGCTGCTGGCCCAGAGAACACACTTTGAGAATCGCTGCAAGAGATGTTTGTGGAATGAAAATATGATCGAATGAAAATCTCCCTTAAAAATGCTATCACACAAGGGCTCCAAAAAACTGAGCTTTTGAAAGATCAGGATAAAACATATTATCAACATTGACTTCTAGATAAAAAACAAAAATAGAAACAGCAGAAAAAAATAATGGCAAAAAAGATCAAGGAACCAGATGAAGGAAAACTAAAAATTTTAAGGTTACCATCTGGTTTTTAGCCCTACCTGATAACTTCTTATCGTCAAACCAGAAATTAAAAATACGTTCTTTTTCTGTCTCCACTACAAAATAAAAAATATTCTGGGTAAACACTTTGACTCAATAAGCTCAAGATTAGGAATTTTTCATAAGAAAATAATTACAAGTGAAAGTGAAAATAATGCACAGCAGGGACAATAAAACTCTGTCCATAACAGTCAGAAATTTGGAACAACTTAAATGGTTGGCAAAAGGAATCAGATTCAATAAATTGTGGTACGTCCATAAATGGAATATTATAAAGCCTTTTAAAATGTCCTTTCAGGGAATATTTATTGACATAGGAAGAAACGTGTTATAACAAATGAAAAAAAGGTAAGCTAAAAAATGGTATAAACAGTATAATCTAACTTTGGATAAAAACCATATACAGTCGATATACAGAAAAACAGATTTAAAATGTAGACACGGAGTTATTTACTAAACTTCGAGTTAGAACAAAATAATAATAATAATTATTATTATTATTATTATTTTAATAGTAATTATTATTATTTTGGGTTTTGTTTTTTTTTTTACATTTTACTTGTAGCAAGGATTACAATCAAACTCCACTCATTGGGTCAGAATGGAGTGTTCGTGAAAAACTTGCCCCTCGTGTAGCACACTACCTATACTTTCGAGTTCAGAACAAAATTATTTTTAAAATTTTAACATTTATCCTTTGAGCATTTCTGTAATAAACACATGTTGCTTGTGTAATTTCTTTACCGGATATTCAAAAAAAAAAAAAAATGACAGGCTGTGGGAGGTTTAGACTTTCCATTTCTTCCCGGGAAGGACCACAGGGTTGAACTGAAGCACGGGCTTTTTACAGGCTCTCCCCCAGCCTGCTCTTGTGTAAACACCAACCACAATCTGGACTCCACTTCTGCAACATCTGCGGCACCGATCCTCTCCCCCGGTGCTTCCTGGACCGGCCCTAGGTTCATTCGTAACTCCAACAGCCCAACTTGGGAAAAAACTCTTCACGCCACCAGCAAAACCATCGGCTCTGGAGAAGGACAGTGCAGACGTGTCCGCCTTTCCTGGTCACCCAGCAAACTGCCATTTTTCAGAAACCGTGGCCGTCTTACAGACCGGTTTTCAAATAAGGTGGGTTGCCTAGCAACAGCCAAAGAACCGGGAAGATGGAAAAAAGGCGCCTGCCAGGGATGTTTTATGACCAAAATGAGCTGCCCTGCGTGTGTCTGGTTGCATTCAAGGTAACCAAATAAAAGATAACACCCGACTATTTTTGCATCATGAAATACTTGGCTCCGGCCCAGAAGGGCAATTACCTAAAAGTCTTGGCGGCCCCCATGGTATGAGAAATGGTAACTGATACAGGAGTGGAAAAAAAGAAGAAAGGAAGAAACCACTGACCTTCATAAATACTGATGATATGAGGATGGTTGAGGGATGACATTATCTCAATCTCCCGTCTGATGTGAACCATGTCTTGTTCATCCTTAATTTTGTCCTTACGAATGGATTTTATAGCAACCTATAAAGTCAGGAAATGAAATGTTATTCGGAGAACTAAACAGATGCAAATCAGCCATTGGGGGAGTTTGGAAAATAAATACAGATGTTACTTGTTGGCAGAACTGACAATCACCAAAACAAAGCTTCGAAATACCCCCTATCAGGTTTTTCATTTCTAGAAGAAACACCCCTTCTCCAGGCAACAAAAACATCAGGTTTGAACTGCCTAGGGTCTGGGATCAAGAGTTTTTTGTTGTTGTTGTTGTTTTGTTTTTGTTTTTTTCATAAAGCAAACGCTGCTTAACATGGACCCATTCATTTGGTGTAGGAATCCGGGTTCTTTGAAAAGAGAAGAAAGGCAAGCTTGGTTTACAGGGTACTGATTCAAAAAATCACTATTCCATGGCCAATCTGGAGGTCAGTCCTGCCTCACACTTTGGGGTCTCAACACTCCAGCCTGTGCCGTGGTTATGCACTTGCTCGGAAGCAAGATCCTTCCTATGTCCCTCCTCCAGCCCAAGCATCTCCAATTGCACGTGGTGTGACAAATGGGCTCCTCAAGGGATAAATCAGGATGAGACAAAGAGAGTGACAGCTAGTCTCCCTGCCCAGGCCCAGTCCATTCCAAAAGCCTTCTGCCAATGTAGTCTGCAAATCCAAACTGCAGAGAGCTGCCAAGGGCCAAGGCACAGAACGATCACTCAAAGAAGCAAATAAATCAAAAGGCATTAAAAACAGGAATCTAGTAAGGGAAAAATACATTTACCAATGGATTCATCTTTGCTCATACACATGCTGGTTGGTCATGTAATCCACCATGGCTCTAAGGGAGCAAAAATACACAGCAGAGGGGCACCCATGGGGAACAAGGAAGCCCCCCACCAATCTACTACCCTCTCCCAAAGCCTCCTTAGCTCCCTCTCAAATGGGTCCTCTTGTGACCTCAAAGCTCACCTGTAGCACCCATCCCTCTGATTTACAAAGGGATGGAGCTATTGGAAGGAAGGAAGGAAGGAAGGAAGGACCCCTTTCTATGAGCAGCTGCAGCTAAACCTTGACTCTCCCAGGGTTGAGACCACAGGTCCAGCACAGCAGGAATGGATTCATATCTGGGAACATCTGTAACTTCCGACAGGGGCTAGCTCTCCATCAAGCACTGGAACCCAATCACTCCTCAACTATAGTCTGTCCACCTGTGACTCCAAGAGAACTGGGAAGCTGCTGTTTTTGCTATGTGCTGACCTTAACCAGAACAAGTCCGACCTACAGCTCCCTGCACTCTGTGCAATCCGTCCCTTCCCTGTAACTAAGGCAGGGTCTCCGTCTCTTCTGGACCCCGGAGTAGCAGAGATCTTATTCACCACTTGTTTTATCACCAAATCCTTACCCTGTGTACTTGGCACGTAGTAGACCTGAGAAAACACTTAGTGCAGATAGAGAGCAAGGGAAGGAGAGGAGAGAAGAAAGAAGGAAGTGGGGTTCATGGTGGATAGTGAAATTGGGGCAAAAAAAGAAGGGACCCCCCCTGTAAACTACTACTGCCAAGACAGGCATGCTTGCTAGCAAGATGATTTCGGATTCCTCTGCCATCCTATCTACAATGGCAATCAAGGCATGGATAAAGCACAAATGAAGCACAGGACACCCTGCTGGGACCCAGGGGAGGCTCCATCCTGGCTGGACCCCGTGCCTGGCTAAGGGAGCTGCAGAGATATGAATGAGCCGTCCAGCTTAAAGGTCCCTTTTCACGACAGTGCCAGGCTCAGCGCTACCCCAGGCCCTCACCAGAGCCCCATTCAGCATGCAGCAAGAAAAGCCTCCTCTGCTGACGTCAAACGTGAAGACATGACTGGAAGGCTTTATTTTGTCTGAGTGAGGCCTGCATCCTGGGAGTTTGCTCTTGGAGGAAGCAGACAGTGAACACACACAGGCTGGGGAGGATGTGGGTGGCTGCTGGACCAACTCCGACATTCCTCCATAAACTAAAGATGGGCCAAGGGTAGAAACCACCCCTTTGATTATGCAGCAAGCTGAACTTGGCCTCCAGGAGGCCCTATTGTCAAATTACAATAAGAATAAATTCTTTCACCATCCAGGGTCAGGGGAGGGTAGCAACATTCTAGCGGTAAGAAAATGAGCCCACTGTCAATTCCCCACTGACAGTGGAGAGCGAGGGGTGATGGTCTCACGGTGCAATTACCCGGGAGATGCTTCTAGCTGGGTATGAAAAGGAAAGTGCCCACATTCTAATCAAATCCCACACAGCACTGCGGTAACTAAAAGGGCTCCATAAATGTTAATAACCACAGCGGCCGTCCCTCCACAAAAGCTGCCCTCTCCCTACAATGAAAACGTCAGAGGGCTCATTCTGCTCCCCTATCAGAGGGGTAGTTGTAGCCTAGAAAGAGACCAATGCTAGAAAGCCACTTAGAACCCTGCCACGGCCAAGGCTGGAGGGAAAAGACTCGGTTCACTCCCAAGAGCTACGCATGACCCACCTGAGGTCAGCCAGCCAGTAGTGGCAAACCAAGGACACAGTGACAAATCCTAACAGCCAGCCTCCATAAAGCACCTGACATGTGACAGGCCTTGCAAACACTGAGATCTTTGCATCCTTTGTCATTCAAGGTTCATCCTCCTGCCACCTCCCCAGGGCCCCTCCTGACCCCTCTCACCCCACAGCCCTCTCTCTGCATCCTTCCCATTCTATCTTCTTTAGAGCATTTGACACCAGTTAAAATTATCTTTCTTCTCTGTGTGTTTGCAGCATATTGAGCCTGTTTCTGCGGAACCTGAGAGCTAAGAAAGGTTCAGACATGTTCAGAGGGTTGGAAGGCGATCTGTAAATGTAGCTCCTGCTTCACAGAACCGAAGGATAAACTGAGCCAGCACACTGAGAGGCAGTATAGCCTAATGGCTAGGACTATGGCTCTGAGTGCTGGCTAACTAAAACCATTCTCTAGCTGAGGACCTTTGGGCAGGTTATACAACCTCTCTGTGCACCAGTTTTCCTCATTCATCAAGTAAACATCAACAATGCCTGCCTCACGGATCCCTGTTGGGACTGCAGGCCAGGTGCTTAAGAACAAGCCTGGGCCAGGGATCATTTTTTGACCTAGGGGGGAGTGTCCCTTCCTTTCTTCCTTTCCTCCTCTTCATTCCTCAAGGGACAGCAAGTGGAAGTCTTAGGCACAGAGACCACATTCATTCCCCAAGTTCATAAAGGACCAGCCAATCTCAGTCCTCCGTCTTTAAACAGCACCCTCCTTGGAAACGGCAGGAAGCTCTGAACAGCTGGACCACGACTGGCACCATGACCCATGAGGCCCAGGCCAGGCTGGAGGGAGAGCAGCCCCAGGTCCATCTCCCCCCATCTCCTTCTGACTGCTGCCCCTTCAGCTGCTCAGAATCAAAAGACTGTCCCAAGACACCCACTCAGCCTCGACAGTCAGGGACGGGGCACCACTTGCTCCCTGTGAGCACCTGCCTTGGGCCAGACAAACCCTACATGGAGAGAGCAGTGTGCTTCTGCCCCAGCCCTCCAGGTGGGAGTCGGGGGAGAGGCCAGGGGACTTTTGTGCAATAAGCACAAATGGCCACGGGCTGCCACAGAAAGGTGCAGACGCCCGCCCAGTGGAGGAAACCCCACTCCAGTTTTCTCACTCTCACATCAACAAAGAAAAACGGAAGTAAGGAAAGGGCTCAGCAGGAAGAGATTACCAAATGTCTGAAATCCCGCCCCACCCCAAAACCATCCACCTCGTTCCCACACACAGCAAGGCTGCGGCAGGGAGGCAGGTGTTGGAGCCCGACCGGCGCGGCCACTTCCATAAATGTTCCCAAGTCTAGACGGCACCGTGTGCCTTATAAAATGGTCTGCTTTTAAATAAGGCCACCCTATAGTGTAATGTTTAAACCTTACGCAGCAGCAGGGCTGGCCGCGGCCCTGTGAATGAGCCCCTGGTGCCGCCTGCTTCAGAGGCACACTTGGCCGGGCCAGTGTCCACCTCTTGTTAACCGAAACCAGCCCAGCCTCCTCTGTTGGGCTGGCAGATTTTCCTCTTTTGAATGATCCCCAAAACCCACCTGCTCAGCAGCCTCCTGGGCACTCTCTCCCACAGTGGCTGCTGTGCATGTGGGGCAGGGGCAGGGGAAGCAGGGGCCAGAGTCAACGCTCAGACTTGTCCTGGCTGGTGGCTTCTGGCAAGCCCAAACCTCGCAGGCCTCAGTTTCCCACGAAACCGAGGGTTTACTACTCCCTACGTGGCGACGGCAGCAAAGGCAGGTTAGAATTAAAACCCAGCTCACGGCCCTCCCCCGCCACCTCCCTCATTGCCACCCGGCAGGCAGCGGCAGCGGCAGACAATAATCTAGAACTCTCCGATAGGAGTCCCCTGGGAGGATTGTTAAAATGCAGATCCTGAAGCCAGGGCTGTGCGTTGGGGCCCAGGATCCTACATCTCCAGCAAGCTCCCAGGTGCTGCCAGCCGTGCTGGTCCAGGTCCAATACTTTGAGGAACTGTCCCCACGTGTCAACGTTTTAAGTCCATGACTGTATCCTCAGCAACAGTGATAACTGATACTCAGCACGTGTTCGCTGTAGGCAGGAAGACCTTATTCCCTTTAGTCCTGACTACAGCCTCATGTTACAGGTGAGAAAACTGAGGCACGGAGGAAAAAACACTGCTGCAAGTCAAATGTGGAGCTGAGAGTTGAGGGCAGGCGACTAAGCCCAGAGAACACGGCCTCCTGAGGCACAGATACAGGTGGAACGGACAGTAACCACGCCAGGTGACAGGAGTCCCCTGAAGGATCCAAAAGGGCTCCCAAAGCCCAGTGAGATTTGGACTTCCTCCAAGCCCAAGCCCGTGAAGTGGTTTTGTTTTTGTTTTTGTTTTTTGCAGGGCCTGAGGATCCGGAAGGCAGGGCTGGGGACATGCACAGCCGCAGGAAACACGGTCATAAACAGGGCATTAGCCTCACTTAGTGAGAACAAGCCTGCGCTCTAATCCCAGCAACACGCACTGGCAGCCTCCCTGCCATTCACAAGGTGTGACCTCACTCCCGGCCACGTTCCACCACCACGCTGCAGGGCACCGAGTCAGAGGCAGCCGGGGAATCTGTTCTGACCAAGGGCCCGGAGGCCACTTGCAGGGGGTGGCGGACAGCCATGTCAAGCTGGAGGCTGGGAGCGCAGGGTTCCTGCTCTCCTCTGGGAGCTGGGCAGAGTCTGGGGTGAGGCATCGCTGCACATGGGCCACGTTACGGCTGTTACTCAGAAAGCCTCTGCCTGGATCACCAAGGCGATGCCACCCAGAAGGCTGTGTTGCAACCAAAGACCCTAATTAATTCAATGACCCCCCGCTCTCTGTGGAGGAGCCTGGCCAACTCAGGACAACACCGCAGCAACCTGCCAGGACGCAACAGGCCCCACGGGGCCCACGCCAGCTCCGCCAGGGGCCCACGGCTCCTCTCTTCCTCTCTGGCCTGTTGATTCACGTTGTTACCTGGATGTTTTCACAGACGGGAGCAGGTTGGAAGCCAAAGTTGTATGAACAGGCTCAGAGGAGAGGCACCCCAGGCCAGGGAGCGCTCTGCCTTCAAAGAGGGGCACCCACCATCGGCCACCAGCTGCCCTTTCATCTTGTCAGAGGTTCTGGTAAACATCATTCACCATAACCCGCTTCTCAATCCTCTGTTTCCCAAAACTCCCATAAAAGAGATGATGGTTCCTCAGATGAGGCAGATTTTTCTCCTGCCATGAAAAATGTGTTCTATTTCCAGATTTAAATAGCAAAGCCGATTTGCATTTGACCGGGCCAGGGCCTCCTCAGGAGCCAGGACACGGAGAGCTGTTCCTCACTCTCTAGTACTCCCCCCACCCCAGCCTGTCCCCGCCAAGCACTGCACGGAGAGCGTCCTTACTGAGGAAGGGAACTAACGACAAAGAACTCTCAGGACAGATTTACACTCCCTGTATGGCACCAGGAGATAGTGACCACAGCTGAGCAGGGAGGACCCAGGGAAAAGAAGGCCAGCTGAAAGTTAGTGCCAGGTGAATACCTAAACAGAGCAGCCAGCCAGCCCAAGGACAGTCAGACTCTGGAGAGTGCTCTGTCAAAGTGTGGGCAGCAGGTCACCTGCATGCAGTGAATGGAGGTGGTGGGGACTCGGGGAAGACCTGGCATGCTGAGGTTTGAGAACCACCACCTTAAACCAAAGTCAGTGTGCCCCTGCCAGTTCCTACCATCCTGCAACTTAAATAAGACAGTCACATTGCACACTCAGTGACTAATGCAATTGACGCACTGCCACCGATACAGAGGGCTCAGTGACCAGGATTAACTGACCCCTGTCAAATGGCAAGTTCGCTTCCAATAAATACTTCCTTGGTCGTAGCCCCGAGGCCTGGGAAACCACTGGGATGGGTTATGTATGTCACAGTCTGCACACAACTGGGAATGTCAAAGGCCCCTGGTAACACATGAGATGCTAACGTAGGCGGCGTCCGACTCCCAGGCTCCAAAACGCAAGGCTGCTGAGCTAGGGCTGGGATTGCCAAGCTGCTGTTTATTTTTAGCCTTGCACGTTTCCAAAAGCCAAACTCAACACCAGATCAGAATTCTAAGTGCAACTGCTTTTCTTCCAGGTTACAATTGTCCCAAAGAGGGAAGGAAAGGGATGAGCCAGGGGCTGAGGTTACTTCTAAGCTGGCCCCAGATCCCCTGCTACTGCTCTTCAGCAACTTCCATAAGCCCAAGGCAGCGCGACTAGTACTTATGGACCTCGGAACCCAGCAGAGTCCTGGCCAGAACCGCTCTGAACCCTGGTGTCAGCACTTGTCCTATCAGCAATCACAGCAACTTGGAGGAGGGACCTGCTCCAAGGAGACATCCACAGCTAATCAAGACACAGGCTTAGTTTCCCCATCTGCAAGTGAGGATAACAGCGGCACGCCCTCTGGTTATTATCCTGCAGCACCACACCAGGACTGACCTGGGGGTCCTATCAGATTGTGTATGTGACACTGAAGAAGGCTCATAGGAACAATGGCAGAAGTCACAACAGCATCGTTATCACAGCAGACATTAGAGCTGCGTGGATTACAATGCTCCACTCCCACCTCCTCATTGGGCAAATGAGGAAACTGAGTCCCGGGGAGTTAAAGGATAGGCCCAAGTTCACCAAATTAACAGCCATGCTGCAATTGTAACAAGACAGCCTACGAGAGCCCTGACTGACCCCATGCTAAACCACAGTTAGCAGCGGGACGGAAGCCACCACAAAAGGGTTATTAACATTTATATGTGAGGCAGGCTCCAGCTGCAACGAAGTCCCCGAACTGCTGCATTATTAATAAACCAGACGGAGAGCGACAGATACCTCTAAGTGTGCTGGCAAATTATGACATGTCTCACAGCATGGCACACGGGGGGCTGTCCCCACACTGCAAGCCACCACGCTGTTTTCAGCCCAGTTCAGTCCAAACCTCACTCCAGTTTCTGAAGCCTGACTTGGCTATCACACATGAATGAGCATACTCGGGAGGGTTTTGTCCCATTATTTCTTAATTTGTTGCAAATACTGCTTTTAAATATTAACTTCAGGCTGCAACTGGATCAGTGACCTTGGGAACAATGAGCAAGGGACACAAAAGACCTAAGAAGCCAAATTAGGTTTCTAAAGGGAAAGGAAATAAGTCTGTTGGATTTAGCAGGTCTAGGTGGGCAGAACAAAGAAATTGATTTTTTTTTTAATTTCTTAAGCTGGTGAAATATAACAGGTAAAAACAGAGGCATGGCTTTGCATTTTATTTTGTGTTTTCACCACGGATGATTTTGCAGATGAGTGAAAGGGATTTGTCAGAAGTTATTTTTATCCTGACGGAATTCCTTCTGCTTGGAAAATTGATGAACAGCCACGAGGCATGTCAGAGCAGGGGAGCAGTGGCAGAGGCTGCAGTGTCTGTCACCCAGGGCCTCTGGGATCTCAGTCATCTCCCCTGCGCAGCAGCACCTCACTCCTTGCAAGGGAGGCTCTCATTGCTCATTATTCAGAGAGTTAACAGGTTCCCTGCTCCACGGCCCCACTGCCTCGATGCTGGTCAGCAGCCTAATTAGGGTTCCACAAACCTGCCCAGGGTGCCTCTTGCAGGAGTGTCTCTGGCTACAAATGGTGACAGCCTGACCCCCACGGAGGTCCTCAGTCCTGGGTGGGCATTTCCTGCTGCCCCATCAGGCGGGTGAGATGCATCCAGTATTCAATACTCGATCCTGACTCCAGAGGAGACTGGGAAGGGATCTGCAGCCCTCACGGGGACCCAAGGCGCAGCCAGGGGGGAATGTGTCCATGTCCCCGGACATGCACACGTGGCATTTCCTCTGCCAGAATCCCTCCACTCTGTCATTGCAGCTAACTTTTTCAGCTGACGGAATCCTCTGCATCCATTTCCGGGGACAGGGTCCACCCGGCAACAAGTCTCCGGGATGCACACCTGGGTCCGCTCTCCTTGCCTCGCTTACCTATAATCTACACAGAGGCGATCGCTGCTTCTCATTCACCACGGCACCCCTAGGGCCAAGTGGTGTCTAGAGCACAGCATATGCAAGACTTGGTGCTGAACTCGGGGTGGTTGGGGGAACTCAGGTAAACCGTGGCATACGTGCAGAGGGGGCCTCCTCAGAAGCCCCTATTTCCACCCCTGCATCTCCTAAAGGAGACTCATTTCTAACCAGAACTGGGTCTCACTTTGCTCCATTATTAACTCCCCATCCCATTGTCAAGGCAATGTCATCGTGTGTGTGTGTGTGTGTGTGTGTGTGTGTGTCCCACCCCTGGTCTCCTCATTTGACATACTTCACACTACTCGGTCCTTCTTGCCAGGAAATGGGCCTCTGACTATTTCACTGGACCAGTACTGATCAAAATGCTATCTTTGGGGTGCACTCAGATGTAGTTTTTACAACTTCCTCTCATGCCACAACAGTGCCATATTAAATTATCATGAGGTTTTTGCGTTTGGGGTAGAGGGGTCATTACGCACCAAAGGAACAGGAAGACGAGCCATGTCCTCTGCCAAATAATGTTCACATCTACAATATATTTACCAGTCACTGTCCATGCTACTTAAACGGCAGTCAAACATAACCTAGCAAAAGCGAAGGTTATTCATGGTCAGTGTCCCAGAGGTAGCAGGCATTTGTCACCGCCTTGTCCCCTCTGAGTCCTCAATATCTGGGAGAGAATCTGACACAACAGTGGACTTGCACTCAGCATGGACTGAGTTTAATTTAATTCAGCCTCAAGCACATCATAAGCCTTCATTTTTATAAGCCCTAATCCTTTCTTACACCTCCACCCACTACTAACAGCCTGGCCCAGTAACTACAAATTGCTGAGGTCAGAAAACGCTCCCAGATACTCCTCTGACTCACGTTGCTTCTGCACAGGTAGATGCAGTACCGTGTGGTATAAATGATCCCCCCAACATACAGGATGCCATTCCACTTGATTCCACTCCCCCCACCACTCCACAAGACAGGCTACTTATCCTGCAGGAGAGGAAAACTGAACCCAAGTTCCCACAGATCATAAACACAAAGCCCAAGTTTCAACTCGGGCACTTGGAGTCTGTGGCCAAAGCTGCTTCCCTGGGCCACACCTGGTTCCATATTTGGTCAAACCTATGGAATCACTGGGTGACGCCTTGGCATGGTGACTCTTCCTTTCTCTGGAGTGTAAGCCTTGGGAAAACTAGCTCAGATATTGGATCGTTCATGTGCCGTGGAAGAGCTGGTGGAGGAGCTAATCAGAACAATCCGAGCTTGCGGCTAAACAAGGACACTCCTTCCTGGATCACACATTGCTCGATGGTGATACTTCATAGGAACCCTTCCCTTACAACAATACTGTCAAATGCAGCAACCACGGGCCAGAAACATCCCAGGGGAACCCTGCCAAGCTGCTTTCTGATGTACCATACACACAAATACCAATATTCCCCAGATGTTCTCCATGTAAAACATTTGGTTTGAGACATTGCTCTTCTTTCCCCAAAAGTCTTACATTTGTTTAATGGACTCATACAGTTCAGCTAAAACATCCTGGAGCAGAACTCTGAAGCCAGCCCGTCTCTAATGTGAACATCCCATCTGCAGAAAAGACGAAGAAGTAAATAAGACAGTCCTTCCCAAGATTTATGCTCCCTGCATCTTTAAGCAGGTCATAAAATGAAAGCTATGCACAGATAATAATGCAAGCTGCTTTCAAGTGTGTTTCTGAGTCCATCTCGATATTAATCTAAGACCGATGCTCCAGCAGATGCTGGGTCTGGAATGCTAAAGAGGGGGCAAAATTTGGCTTCTGACTCCCCATCCCCCACCAAAAAAAAAAAAAAAAAGAATCTGTCACTTGAGTGACACAGATGATTGAGATAAAGGTAGGTTGGTTTTTGTTTTTTTTTTCTGATTTCAGTCCTCAAACCTAGAAATAGCTCCTTTATTTCAAAACCACATATCTATAACCCACAATCCAAAACACAAGGAACAGGTAGGAAATTGACCTTGAGTCATGAAACCAGCTCAGCCACATGCTAACTATCTGACACTGGCCAGTCCTGCTCCCTACAGGAGGGTCATCCTGTTACTCAAGAAAACAGAACTTCTTTAGATTGGCTCTCGGGACCTGTTCAGCTCTCAAGACAGTATGAGGAGGAGGTTTAGCCCTAAAAAAGGCACCCCAAAGATGCCACAGAATCCACATACTAAGTCCCTGCAGATGGTCACTCATTGTTTTCCTACCAAAACAATTTGAAGTAGCTTAGTCACAGCAAATCTGTAGAGAAGCTGGAAAAATAGAACAAGAAACAGTCTCACTGACAGAATCAAGGCATGAGCACTAACTTCACCTTTAATTTTAGATTTTTCTGTCTCTTGAGTGTCCAGCATGAAGCCTATGTTATTTTTGCTATAAGGAAAGGAAAATTTTACCTCTTAAAAGAATCAAAAAAGAAATACAAGTTGATGAGGGAGAAGACAGACAAACTATAAATTGCAAACATGCAGATTCCCAAACATAGTACTGAGGACCATTTAGGAGAATTCACCAGAAGACACCAAGAGAATGGATTTTGTTTTAACAAGGTAAGAAAGAAAGCAGCCACCTCTCAGGAAGGTTTCCTTAAGAAATGCCTACAGTTTCTTTGTGTGTGTGTGGGGGGGGGGGTCCCAGGGAATGAACCTAGGGGCACTTACCCACTGACCAGATCCCCAGTCCTATTTTGTATTTTATTTAGAGACAGGGTCTCACTGAGTTGCTTAGTGCCTCACTAAGTTGCTGAGGCTGGCTTTGAACTCCCAATCCTCCTGCCTCAGCCTCCGGAGCTGCTGGGATTACAGGTGTGCACCACCATGTATGGCTACAGTTTTTAAAAGGTTTGGCTCATTGGCTCATTGGTTCATAAATACACACTCATGAGCTGTGATCACCTGCAAATATCTATTTACAGCTTTCTGTTAACTTTTTAGTGTTTCCACTTAACCAAAACATCAGGATGAACCAATATCCTCCACTCCCTTGACTAAAGCTCATGGCAGACTGAACCTGGGGAGGCTGTTAAGGCACTCTCTGCTTTCCCTGCACCCTTCCCTTCAGTAATCCAGCCCCCACCCCATCCCAGGCAACCTAACTGCTCCAATATGGCGGTCACCACACTCTCAAAACACCTCATCCTCCAACAAGGCCAAAAATGGTGCCAAAACTGCAAATGTCCCTGGTCAGACAGGATTAAACGCCAATGTTAGACTTATGTTTATGTCCAGTACTGCCAAGAGAAAACAGAGTGCACGAGATGACACAGAAAATGCCCAGAAAGGTGCCCAACAGGAGTACTCCACCTGGGTCCAAAGTGCTAGCTGTTCTTATGATTTTTGTTATCACTGTGAAGAAGCAGACCTTCTGCAGAGACAAGTGTAAGAACACCCCCAGAAGGCCTTCCAACCACGAGGACAATGTCAGAGGGCAAAGTGAGAAGGGGGTGGGGAGAAAGGAAGCAGCTGTCGCCTCTACCGAGAGGCCATTTCAGGTCACCTCACTAAAAGACGTCCCTCCAAATGTACTTCTATAGCCCCCAGGGAATCGATTTTGCAGGATGGAATTATTTCCCTGAAATAAACAGATAGACAAAGGTCACCACAACTGGGGCCTAGAAAGAAAACAAGACAGCTGCTGATTTACGGGCAGCCTCTGATGCAAGAGAGCAAAAGGTCCCAGCCCTGGCCTGGAGGGACGGCTCTGGACAACCAGTCCTCTCTGGAGAAGGCATACTGGGGCCAGAGCAGGGGAGGCTCACCTTCCCAGGAGCGGGGCCCCAGCCCAACCAGAAATGGATGGAGACACGGTCAGCGTGGATGGAGACATGGTCAGCGTGGATGGAGACGTGCCACAGCCAAGGGCTCTCGACTCCAGTGTGCGTTACAGGGACCTTGGGGGCTGCTTGAAAATACTGATGCCTGGACCCCTGCCCCAGATGGCCTCATTGAGTCCTCCCTCTGTCCCAGATCCCACTCCTTTGCTCAGTGAGGACTGGGACCCCATGATGCAGCTGGAAAAGCCGACAGCAGGGGAGGCGGCCCTGAGGTTCTAAGGCTGGTGCCACCTTGCGGACTCAACACTCTTTCTGAGTGTTGATTTCTTGAACTGTAAAATGAAAACAAACTCGGGATAATACGGGAGCAGCTTCCTGAAGCACACCTTGAAAAAGACACGCACTCACGGGTCCACCTACTCCACCCTCCCCTCGTCGCTCTCTTCAAGTCCTGGCAGCTCCCAAGTCTAAGTGTTGTCCTGTCCTGCCTGTGGTTGGAAAAGGGTGGGAAGGGGCACAGCCCTCCTGCAAAGTGAGCAGGAACAAAAGCCCAACAGAATGGGCTGTTGGACCCCTGCCACACACACACAGAGCCCACGGGTGTGCACGCACACAGACCCCCTAATGTGCACGCACACAGACCCCCTAATGGGTGAAACAGTAGCAACTGAGTCACAGGGAGCAAAAGGAGGGAAAATTCGGTCCTTAGGATTTGCTTGGCTTTTCCACTGATAGTGGCACTTTCTCGGGAGGTTCTTGCCTAGGCCTCCTTCCTGTCCACCCAATCCTGGTGTAGCCCACCTGGGAAATGCCCCTGAATGAATTAAGGACACTCCTTGAGACCAGAGATGGACATCTGAAGATCAGCATAACTCATGATATGCACACGTGTGAATCCCCTCAACAAGCATCTAATAAATACACCTGAACTTGACTCCAAGAAACTGGCAGGAAAGGCACACTTGGCATGCAGGAGGCAGGCAGCTGCTCCAAGTTCAGAGGGTGTGATCCGTCAATCCCAGCAGTTCAGGGTTCTACTCCCATTTACATGTGGTGTCCATGTGGACAAATGGTTTCCTCCTCCTTGCCTTACCTACCCGTCAAATGGGGGTAAGAACAGTGTGCAGCTCTCAGTGAGGAGGAACTCAGGTCAGTGATGAACATGCTTCGAACAAGCAGCACCTGGTGCACAAGTGCTCTGTATTCACAGCTGTTGTCATTACTACACGACAGGCTACCAGGAAAGTGTGACCTGAAGGAAGTGGCTTGGGGTCTCCCAGATGAATGCTGCAGCTAGCTTCCCATTGTGGACCTCCCCCATCACTCATCTGAGCTACTTGGTTGAAATGCAGAAGACACCAGGTGTCCTAAGTCCCACCCCAGCTCTGCTGAATCAGACTTTCCAGGGCGAATGCCAAAGAAGATGCATTTAGTAATAGGTGTACCCCAGAAATTCACTTGTCCCCCCAGATTTACAAGCCCTCGGGCTGGATAGTCTCCTTGACTAGAGGACCCACATCTGTCTGCTCCTCACGTATGGATGGAGCCTTGCACAACAGAGGACACAGGTGCTCGACAATTGAGTTCAGAGTCGCCCAGTCATGGCTACTCTAACAGTGTTCATTCCATTTTTCTGAAGGCCCACTGTGTGCCAGGCACGTACAAAGACTGAATCAGATGAATGACTTCATTCATTCACTCTAAAAATCACCATCAGGTGTATACAGCACCCATGCACTGCACTGGACACGGGAGACACAGCAACGTAACACCAGATGATGCTTAGAGATGCTCAAAAGTAGCAGCAGGTGCTACAGGCTTAATAAAACAGGGTAAGGGGGAACCCCCTGTCTTCATCAAACTCAGCACCAACCGTGGCTACGCCCAACAAACCTTCCTACAATAACAAAAATGACCTGCTCTGCATTATCCAATGGCAGCCACTGCTGCGTAGACTACCGGGCACTTAAAATGTGGCCAATGCAACCACAGAACTGAAGTTTTTCATTTCACTGAATGGTAATTGATTTTAATAGCCCTGTGTGTCCCTCTTAGACAGGTCAAGGGGCAGGAGGAAAGATGAGAATTGGAAACCAGAACACAAGACATTGGTGCCACGAGCTGGACGTCCAGAGCTCCACACGCTATCAAATGCCTCTCACCCAATTACCAGATGCCCTAACGTCCTCTGGCTCTGAGAATTGGAAGAACAAGGTCAGGTACAAGGCATTGTTCTTGGGCTGGAATTTTTATAGCCCATGATCAGTTGGAAGTGGTATGCAGGCCGGCCAAGCCCCGGGGACTGCAGCTCAAGAACACTCCACCGTCAGCAGAGCCCGGCCCCAGCTGCCAGAGAGATCTCTTTCTCCCCCCATCACTTGCTGATGGTCATTTTGTCCTTGGCTAGAATGTCCCACTGGGCCCGAGATACCGAGCAGATTTTATGAGATTTCTTCGCTTCAAGCATAAGTACGGATACAAGCCTCCTAAATTCCACCGGAAAATTGGTGGCTAATCCAAACATTTCATAAAATTAGAGCTCATTGTGGGGCTGAAAAGAATTCAGACTGTGCGGCCACCAGAGAAATGCTAAATATTTGTTATAATTTTTTCCTTCATGAGCTGTTTTAAGAAGCAACTGCTTTTTCTGCTTCAAGCAAAGGGGGGGGGGGAGTTTTTGTTTTTGTTTGGTTTTCTCTGTGGTTTGCAAAAAGCACCACCAGACAAAAAAGCGAGGAATCCTGACCAGCTCGCTAATCCTTCTGTAAGCGGGGATCAGAAACCTTCCCTGTCTCAGCTGCATCTTAATTTGTAAAAGTGGTATTTTTTCTAGAAAAATGGGCCTTGGCTCCTTAATTTTTCTCCTTGGGCTTTAGCAGTAGAGTATTTATAAGCTGAGATTTCGTGAGCCAAATGGACATGGCAAAAACTCGTGCATGCAAGTCACCAGTGTTTATTAATCAGGCACCGTTTTAGGTCCTCAGGATGCATCAGTAAGCAGAACTGATAGAACCCTGGCTCAGCCAGAATTCACCTTCTGCAGAGGAAGACAAGTGGAGGAGATTCAGCAAGTACCGTTCTGAAGCAATCTGGGGACAAGACATAAAGACTCCCAAAACCCAGTTTGTGGAAGAGGATGTAAAGTAAGCTGCACGGGAGCAGAAACCTGGTCTGTCTCATCTCTCTGTCGATATTGCCTGGGGCCAGCATCAGACACAGCAGGCGCTCAATAAATGAAGTCCATTTAACTTCTGATTGTTTTACTTATAATTCTTCGACCTGACAATGGTACAGAAGCAATAGGCGCTGAGTAGAAACCAGACTTTGAATTTGAAATTTGGATCTTTCCCCAGATAGTGATGTACACAGGGTCCTCTCTCGTGACACTGGGCAGTAGCAGCCCCCAGTCAGCCCCACGATCACCAGGGCAGGTGACCGACACTCATCCACATACTGTGTTGCTAAACTAGGATGTTCGGGAGACTCAGCATACTCAACACATTTATTATTTATTTATGGTGATTTCGACTACAATGAGTTTATCATCTTAAGCTGATGAATATCTATACTGTTGAATGAATAATGAATCCTACAACAAAAATCTATCCCAGAGCTGTCATCTAACAGATAAATGAGTTGAAGTCACAGAGGGACGTCTTGACCAAGGTCACACAATTTAGGTTGTGGCAACACTGGGACCGTCTCCTGAGGACATTCTCCGACACACAGTACTCTGTGGCTACTGAACATTTTTTTCATTCTTATGGTGTGCCAGGCACAGATATAGGCACAGCGAGGTCATAAGTGAGTTTAAGATACAGCATGATTGGGATCTTGAGACTAAGTTCTCAAACCGCTATTTTCAGAAGCACAGAGACCGCTTCTCTGAACTTTAACTCTGGGTTCATCAGATGCCTACCATTCCGAGACGCCTTGGATCCAGGGTCATGATCCTGAACTCCCAAGTCAGGCACAGCCTAGCCCTAAATCCTGGCTCTGTAACTTCAGACAAGCTACTGGCTCCCTCAAAACCTCTGCTTCCTCATCTGCAAAATGTCCATAGTAATCACGCAGGTTCAAAGGCGAGACAGCATACGAAAGAGTGAAGGGCTGGAGCTGTGGCTCAGTGGTACAGTGCTTGCCTCGAAAGCTCAAGGCCTGGGGTCCATCCCCAGCAACACACACACACACACACACACACACACACAGTCATCTGTGCAGTGCCTGGCACACACTCGGCACTCAATAAATGTCCCCTGCTATTAGGATTGTTAAAGGAAAGCCTCCTCCTCCTTCCTACACATCCAAGGTGGATGCTATGTGGTAAGTGAGAGTCCCCTTAATTCCTCTCTGCTCTAGGATTCCTGCTCCCAGAGCTTGCTGCAGCTCTTCCCCCCCACCACCAGCACTCCGCCCGCCTCTGCCTGGGAAACAGAGATCCACTAACCAAGACGCAGGCTGCGGCTTTCCCGGAGTGTGCCATGGCTGTCCCCAGAGCCCGCCATCACTCTGAGGGCTCTGAGCTCACCAGAGAAACGCTTAGCCTCCTCCCACCGACCACCTCTGCTACCCGAGGCAAGAGTTCACTTTCAAAGCTACCAAGAAGCACACAAGTAATTACGTTGCCTCAAGGACCTCAGGGACCATGTCAAAGTTTGCTGGCATCTCTTTTAACTGACACTGAGGAAGCCAAGGCTGCGTAATGGAGGTTTGACACCAAGTGATGAACTTCTGAGAGATTCAAAAAATAAAAAAAAAAAAAAGGGTGGGCGATGGGGATCAGTCTCCTTAAATGGACCAGCAAGTAGAGTTAGTGAGGACCACAAGGACTGAGGGTCTAGAAACAGTGAGGGTTAGATGCATATTTTGGAATCAAGAGTTGGGTGAACTCCTTTGGGGCAGTGGCTGTTTCTTATTCTCAGTTGCCTCCCCCATGCCTAACGCAGTACTGGGCACCTGGGAGGAGCTCTATAAATATCTGAATAAATGTTGTTTAACCTGCTACCTGGAAGAGCCAGAAAGAACACTTGTCACAGGAAAAAAGGACAGAGATATTTCTACTCCTTGGTTGGGTTCCACCATCCCGAGTTGCAAACGCTGTGGCCCTGGGCCCAGTTCCCTTTTAGGATCATTCTAAGAGCCTGTGTAATGCTGCAGGCAAAGCCCTTAGCAGAGGCCCCGGTAAATACAGAGTGCTCAGTAAAGGAGTGGAAATAAATGAACTAGCTGAGTCTTCCCTATAAGGGAGACGGCCAGGGACACTAAGAGGGCCCCTCCTTAGTCTCTTCCTCATCCCTGGAGTCTCACCTCCTGTGTACCTGTTACCAGGGATCAAGGAGCCAAGCCCTCCCTGCATGAAGAATCCCCCCAGAATCACTGCTAAAACCATAGGGAGGATAATGGTTCCTGCCAGGAGATCTGAACATACAGCCAGAGCAGAGGCAGCCACGAGCCCCCGGCCTGACCGAGACCAGCTGCAAAGCCACCCTGAGCTCTAAGTGTCTAGGGACAGAGCAAAGATCCCTCCGGTAACCACAGCTCACATTCATTGAGAACTGGCTCCGAGTCAGGCACGGTCCTCAGCATGATGGGTCATGAACCCTGTGTCAGCACGGGAGACAAGGGCTACTTCACCAGCCTGTTTCACAGAGGGAAAAGGGAGGTGTCAGGAGTGCCACCCTTTCCATCTCACAGCGGCAAGTTGAGAATGACCTCCTGGACGTGTTTAAGCAAGCCTGGGATGTCACCGGACTGAACCAGGGTCAGGGAAGGCGGGACCCTCCCCTCACCTCTGCCACAGCACAGGGACCACAGACAGAGACCATGGGTACACTGGGAAAGCAGCTCTGGGAGCTGAAGTTGCTCCCTTCCACCCGCAAGGAGTCTTTCTGCCAAAAAACCAAGCAACAGGAAATGAAGTCTGCATTTCACCCATTCCGTTTTGCGAGTCCTGGGGTTCTCTTCCTGTGAGCTGGCGGGGCATGTCTCCGAGCATGTTTTGTCTCCGGCCCCCGACTTACAGGTGAAGCAAGAGCACTGGACACAGGGGCACCCGGATGAGCAGGCTGCCAGAGGCCTGGAGATGGCTGAGACCTGTCCTGCCTAGCCCAAGAGGGTTCCTTCCAAGAATAATGCTCACGAGGGTGGCCACACACTTTCCTTAGAACACCACACACACCTCACTGACCCACACAGTCACTCCCATTTCACAGATGAAGAAACTGAGTCATGGCTGTACCGGAGTACACAGGAGGCTCAAAGTGGACTCAAATCCAGGCCCCACATGCTCCCTTTCCACTCACAGAGCGAACCATCCACTTCCCCACCACGATCTCATGGAAAAGTAGGACATGACCATCCTTGGGCAGTCTGGGCAAAGCACACATGAGCTGGACCCAATTCCCAGCACAATGACAACATCCATCAGGGATGCATTGTAGCTGGCTGCAGTCGAATGTCTGCGTGGCCCCTGAGCCACTTGAGTAAGGGAAGCTTGACACACAGAGGAGGGCACGGGCTTCACCAGAGATGCTAAGTCAGAGAAGGGAGAAGCTCCCTTTTTCAACTGGGAAACTACCCTTCAGCCCCAAGATGAAAGTCGAGCCCAGCCCACTGGAAGGCCACCGCCACCAGCTCCTGACACGGAACGCACCACAGCCCCCTCTGAGCACCTTCCCACTGGAAACTTCAATGCCCCTCATGAAAGTAACCCAAGTGGAATTCTTTGCTCGAGTTTAAAAGGCAAATCGTGATGGTGTTTTTTCCAGACATACATTAACTCCGCACTCCAGCCGGTTTACAATTCTTAAAGCACTTGATTTACAACCCGGGGAGAAAGGCTGGGGAAAGCCTGCAGATGCCTTTTGCATCCAGAGGTTGCACATGCCGCAGAGCTGATCGCCAGGGCTTCTCAGATGGGGGCGGAAGGGCTGGAACCTCCAGAGGAAGACAGGCAAGTGTGGGAGCAGCCCAGCCTTGGGGGCTGCAGAGCAGCCACGGAGGGGGGGAGGCAGGCTGGGGACGGGCTCGGCCTCCCCCTCCTCTCCAGCCTTGCCTGGCGCAGAGCGTGACTGAGAGGCACCTGGGTGCATGCACGGTGAGCAGAGCCATGACCCAAGGAAAAGAGAACAGGAAGGAGCACGGGCCTTCCCTGCTGCCTCCCGCCTTCAGGGACTCTCCTTCTCCGGGCTGCAGGGGCCCGTTCATTCAGCCGTTCATTCATTCACTCTCACTGAGCACCCCCTCTACACCTAGCACCAGACCAGGCCAGGCTGCAGCGACCCGAGAGCCAGACAGCACCCTGCTTTCTTCCTAATGGGGGGGGCATGGGAGAAAAGGTGGAGGGACACTGATACCGAGCTGGGGCAGAGGAATCAGGAAGGAAGGGTCTGGAAACCAGAGCAGGAGCAAATCCACACTCAGTCCCCATTCAAACCCATGGCAGGATTTTGACAGGGAGAGCCAAGAGCCACAGCGAGGTCATCAGATTCTCCACACTTTCCCCTCAAATCATACTACTAGCTCTCGTTTCAATAGCTTCTGTGCACCAGGCTCTGCACTGGAAGATTCCAAATCCTATTTCTGCAAGTGATTCCAATTGGTAGGATACTGGCAGGTGCCTTTTCTAAATGGGAAGATAGAATCTCGGAGAAAACAGTTTGCCCAGGGTCGGCAGCTACTCCGTAGAAAGGTGGACCATCTGTCTATTCTACAGTCAGGATTTCTCCTTCTGCACTTCATTTATCCACTCAAAATATTCATGATGTATTTGTCACACAGCCCCCAAACAAATTCTAGGTATCTTAATGGCAGGACTTGTCTTAATCCCATCTCAAGTGTCCACACTCCTAAGCACATTGGTAAGCCTTCGTTAGGGACCCTGGTTAACTGCTAGCTTAGAAGAGAAGGTGCGCCAGGCCCCCGGGTGTGATGTCTTTCTTATGATAGAGCTTCTGCCATCGGTCTTAGTGACCAGGGTAGCTAAGAAGAGTGGAGAAAGGACAGCCAGTTCAAGGAGTCCATGCACAAGGCACATGGCTGAGGGGCACAGGAATGGCATCAGCCCACAGGGCTGTCACAGAGCCACAAACCAGCCACTGGTCTGGAGGGCTGCTTTTTCAGCAGGACAGAGACTTTACAAATATACCCTCTTGCTAATTCAGACAATGGTGCCTTTTAGACTGGCCATGGTCCCAACAGCCTTTGCTGTATACCTACCATGTAGCAGAAACTAGACAACAGGCTTAGCCATACAGCCTCACTGAATCCTCCCAATAATCCATATAATAAGAGACGAATGAGAAAACAGAGGTAAAATATGGCCCAAGGTCACCCAGCTGTCAAGGGGTGGGATGAGGGGTTGATTCAGGTGCTCTGTTCCTGGCTCGCTCTCTCTCTCTCTCTCTCTCTCTCTCTCTCTCTCTTGACCAGGGCAAGCAAGATACTGCTTCTCACACAAAATGAGAGCTCTGTAGTCCACAGGATGGCATCTGGGGGGCTGATGGTACTGTCTTCTACTCTCACTCTTACCCCCTCCCTCACCCCCACTTTTTAAAAAAATATCAGCTTCACTGAGGTATAATCCATATATCATGCAAGTCACCCGATAAAGTGTAGAATTCAGGTGTTATTAGTCTATTCACAGGAGTGTGCAACCATTACCACACTCTTAAAATATTTTCATCACCCCAAAAATAAAGGCATGCCCATTAGCAGCTAATCTCCATTTATTACCAAGTCCACCCCCAGGCCTGACAACCACTAATCTTATTTTCTGTCTCTATGGATTTTCCCATTTTGAACATTTCATAGAAATGGAATTGTATTATATGTTCTTTCGTGACTGATCTCTTTCACTTAGCGTAAGGTTTTCAAGGTTCATCTGTGTTGTAGCATGTATTAAGTACTTCATTTCTTTTCATTGCTAAATAACATTCCATAAATATTCCATAAGCAAATTATGCAATAGGTCATAAATAATATTCCCTAAGTAAAATGGACATACCACATTTTTTGTATCCATTCATCGCTGATGGGCATTTGAGTAGCTCCTCCTTTGGGGCTCTTATGAATAACGACGGTCTAAACATTGTGCACGGGTTTCTATGCAGACACATGTTTGCATTCTCCTGGGCAGACCTAGGAGAGGAGCTGCCCAGCCCTGGTTTTAACATGCAGTTAAAAGTTTATCGAAGAGTCTCGCCATGAAGCCCACATCTGGCTGCTCTTGGGCCGTTTCCAGGGAATTTTATCAATTCAACCAGACTCCACTTGCGGTGGGTCATCTGGCCCAGCCCCTCCCATTCTGGGGCCTGGGATCTTCTCATTCCTGCACTCGCCAATGTCGTCTGGGCCAGGAAGATGATAAATGCATTCTGCTTTAAAGCAGATACTTCACAAATCATAACTTACAGATGCTCCAGGACTTTCATGTGGGAAAGACAAATGAGACTTCTGCTGTCTGATTCCGGAGCCACTGAGGACAGGAAGCTATGGCCAGAAATCCTACAAGCCCAGGATATACATCTCTCCCTAATGAATGCATGAGTAAGTTTAACAGAAAAGGAATTCGTGCAGGAAGGGTCTGCCTGTCTCTGCAGACCTTACCACGTAGCCCGCCATTCACTTCTGGCCTTGATCCTTCTTGCCAACAAACCCTCCCAGAGGTCAGGGATGATAACCTGCAGCCCTACACCTCCCACCACCTTCCCTTGCTCAGTTTATTCCCGTTAGTTCCATCCTACAAGGCTTTGTTGAGGACCTACTTTGTGCTTGGTACTGGCAAGGCGTTGATGGGAGGCAGCAATGTGGAAGGAGTTCAAGACAGCTAGACCTGGACTAACAAGGGAGATACCCTGCTCACCATCCCCTGCCTCCAGCTGCTTCCTAGTGGGTAGATGAAGACATCTCAGGGTAGTGGGTACATTTCTGTCTGCAGGCAAGGAGTGGACCCGTTTACCCCTGAAGCCCCCAAGGGATCCAAGGGTCAGAGGCTACCTGGGGAACAAAGAATGTAGTGTGCATCCAGGTGCAGCGCACCCTGGCCCGACTCATGAAATCACGCTCGGGGTCCAACAAGCAGTCAGCTTGCCAGAGCCAGACTGACTCTCTCCTCTAATTTGCTCCTGATCCTTATCTTCTCACACCTCAACTATTGTGAAAACCTCCTTGCTCCAAGCCAGCACCCCAAACCAACGGGCACGGAGCCCTGCTGTGATCAGAACCCGGCTCAGTGCACCTCCAGAGGGGTCAAGTCTCTGTGTTTACATGCCCGGGTCCCAACCCTGGCTCTGCTGCTGCGTGGAATCTTGGGCAAGCTAGTTAACCTCTCTGGAGTTCAGTTGTTCATCTGAAAAAGGGGATGAAAACAGAATTGCTACAAGGACTCCATTAGTTCACATATACCCACATGCCATAAGCTCTTGAAGAGTGTTAGCTGTTATCATCATCATCATCATCTTCACCATCATCATATTGCCTCCATCCTACCTCACCAAACTGGCCTCCCACTGCCTCCCAGCACTGCACACCCATGGGCCTCCTCCCCTTTCCCACACACATGCATGAACCTGACCTCTGCCTAAAGCACCCCACATTTCAGTCTCCTGAAACCCAAACCAAGGGTTGTCTTCAACCTCCTCTCAGCTGGTGGAGAAATCCCCTCCCTATTCATCCGTCTGTCATCCTCTACATCCTCTTTCTGAGCACCAACAAAAACCCACCCCAGAAAAGAATCACCCTTGGCCGCTCTTCAGGCATCACTGGCAAAGTACCTGCCCGACTTTAGAGGTCACCAGCTGAGTGGCACAAGGAGGGTCTCCATTTCTCTAGCAGCAATGGCTTTCCCAAAATACAGGCCTGCTGGGCACCATCCAGTTGTGTGACACTCAGCAAATCCGCTAGCCTCCCGATGGGTCATATCTCCCATCTGTAAAATGGACCTAATCGGAGTGCACACCTCAAGGGCGAGGGCTCAATGAGGGGAAATGTCTGTAGAGCACTTTGCACTGCGTGACACACCTGAGCTAAAAATATCAGCTGGTAGAAACCACAGAAGCTTGAAAGCCTGGGAAGGCGCAGGGTCAACTCAATCCCGGGAACTAAGCTTCAAGGCATAACACTCCAACCTGAAAACCACTTGGAATGATCGCATCCTTTATGGAAGAGTTATTCCCAGCCTGGTGACCACTTACTCTTTCTCTTCCACTGGACACTAAGCTCCTTGGGTCCTACGTGTATCTATGTCTCCACCTTTAACAAGGTGATTGGCATTGGCACCTGGCAGACGGACATAAATCTTTGTCGAATGAATAAAAATTTGTCCAGTATCTGTAGGTACATCTTTGCTACTAGATTATAAATTCTTTAGGAGCTAGGTCCGTGTCTTGCTTTAGTAAAGATTTATTAAATGAATGACAGAAAAATTCCAATCCATGAATCAAGTAACTTCAACCCAGCTCAGTCACTTACCAGCTGTGCCACCTTGGATAATAAACTTCTGTGCCTCGTGTTTCCCACCATGAGGATGAGAAGTTTGGATGATACATTTGCCAAGGTCCATAACACTCTGAAATTGGGTTTGGGCCTTAGCTGCAAAATGGTACCTCAGCCACCGTGCATATGATGGCCACACACCCATGGCTGAGCAGGTCAACTTTGCTTCTCTGATCTCCAGTTTTCTATCACCAGGCTATGAATAGCTTTGGGTCAATGCTTAAAATACTCACTTTTGGTCAACTCACCTGGCTTGCGAGGTGAGGATGTCCTATTATCCTAAGCTAGTTCTCTGGTGGCTGGAAGCACTCTGGTAGACAAGGACACCCTCTGCCCACCAGTCCTGCCCCTCCCATCCCAGAGACCATGCCTCCAGCTCAGGCACACCGTGTACTGCCACACACCAGGTAAACTGGTGTGGGGAGAAAGTTCACCTTGACCTTGGGCACTGAGGCAACCACATGACACCTCTCCCCAAAAGGTAGGGTGGGTTTGGGTTTGGAGTTTGGGGCAGTGCTTTGTGCAACCTGAAGGTCCAAGAAATTTGGCTCAAAGAAAGCACATGCCACAAGATGACACAGAGGTTCACCCACAGCCCTGCCCAAAACTGTATCAAAACAAAGCTTGTGCAATAGTTGAAGCCGAAATTCAAGACTTCAGGAACATATTCATATCCTATCCAAATCTCACTGTTTCACCTTCCTTTGTGTGCACCTCCCTAATTAATCCAGCCTGTTAGTTTAATACCCCTGAGAAGGTGATTATCTCCCCTACCCCCTCCCCATGACATAAGGCTAATTGTCCAAAGCATCCTCTCTGATGGCCTTGAAATCTTGAGGGGGGGGAACCCTACTAGAAAGAGGAACTAAAATGGTTCATTTCCCCCTTTTGAGGCTTTATATAGATTATTTTATTCAACTCTCATAAGTCCAAGAAGTTGGTACTATTAACGGCCCACTTAACGGATGAGGAAGCTGAGGTTTCAAAGACACACAGCTTGCCTAAAGTCACAAAGCTAGAAAGAATCAGGTGAAGGCTTGAATGCATGCCAGGGCTTTTAGCTTTTTTGCAAGAGTGCCTTGATGTTGGACTCAATAATCACAACCCACTCTGAGTCCTTGTGTCATGAATGTGCTTAAACAGTGGCTGCGAGACCGCATCTGGGGATGTGAAGGGGTGCTACTTGAACGGGGAGGGCTGAACCAATCGACTCCAAGCTCCTGACTCTGCAACTCTCTTCAGAACTGCATTTCAGAGAACATAGAAAGTGATGCTGGGTCTTGGTGTGCTTTATTCAGAAGGCCCTTCCAGATGTACCATCAAAGCAACTACATTCTAGCCTGGCACGGTGGCGCACGCCTGTAATCCCAGTGGCTCAGGAGGCTGAGGCAGGAGGATTGCGAGTTTAAAGCCAGCCTCGGCAAAAGCAAGGCTCTAAGCAACTCAGTGAGACCCTGTCTCTAAATAAAATACAAAATAGGGCTGGGGATGCAGCTCAGTGGTTGAGTGCCTCTGAGTTCAATCCCTGGTACCCCGCCCCCCCCCCCACAAAAAAAGGCAACAATATTCTCATGTTTAAAAAAAAAAAAGTCTCTCCTTTCTGAGCAGGGGCCCTGCTTTCAACAAGAATGTTGGCGATCCCCAGCACCTGACTCATTGGCAAGACAGGTTAGAACCACTGCCCCTTCTGAGAAAGGTTTTAAAAGACATTACATCAGCATCGTGCCCAGAGATGGAATAGGCAGAATTAAGACCACACTCTCTCAAGGCTCTTCGACTGAACCTTAAGAGCAAGTTGTGATATTTCATGCATCCCTAGAACCAGAAGAAAACTCCATGTTCATACATTGGACAAAATTTCTTGCTGCTCCTGACAGATTCTGCATCACTGGGCACTGAATGGGCAAAACAACTTAATAAGTGATTTTCTTTGTTTGTTTGTGTGTTTCATATTATTTTCTGTTCAGCCAAGCACAGAAAATTTTCCACCTGACAATTCCTGTTTCTCACTTCAGTTCTTGCACCATCTGTGAGCAGTGTGCTCAGGAGGGGGAGGACTTGGGTCCAAGGCTTTCCCTCTCCAAACCTCAGTCTTCCCATCTGTTAAATGCAAGGTGTTCATCAGAGAATCTTGCTCAGCTATCCAGAAAAAAAAACAGTCCCATGGATAAATGAAGCAGTTTGGGGACTGCCAGTTTCTGGGACTGGATCTGCTGCCAGCTTCAAAATCTTTACATAATTTTTGAGTAAAACAAGAGATTTAGCTGAAATTAATAGCACAATGGAAAAGTCAACTAGGGCTGCGCAGTAAGGGCTCGCTCATCTTCCAGCTGAGAAAAGAGCCTCTATCGTTCTCAGGGCTCCCCCTAGTGGCCATGAGACAAAAATCCTGGAGGAATGCTCACAGTTTCTGCAAACAAAAAGCAAGACACCCACCAAAAGAGAAAGACAGGCTCCTGCCTACTGATGCAAATCCTTTTGCTCTAACTTAGTCTGTGGATCAGATAGCTAGAAGAACGCGTGACAGGAAGCCCCAGGGAAGCTCGGGAAGGCGTCTGCCATAAGACAGGTTTGCATTCTTTCAAAGAGTGCAGACTCCCTAGCTCTTGGGTGTTGGGGTCCCTTCACAGATCCCAGACACACCCTTCCCAACCAACCCCTCACATTCTCGCATCCTCAACCTGCACCTCGAACTGCATCTGTTTTTCATTATCATGCTTTCCAACTTCCTAGTGCGATTCTTCAACAGCTATTAAGACAACACAAGCAAAGAACTAAGCTTAGTTTTTGCTTATTCAACATCCAGCCTGGGGAATATCACCTCAGAAGAAAAGCATGAATGAAGTGCGCATTTCTCAGTCTCTTCTACGAAGTTCTTCAAAGGACATCTTCCTAACCATATCCTCTTTAGGATTTTCAACCTGCAAAAATGGTGCCTGGGCAGAGTAAAGTTTCAACTTGCATGCCACAATTCATTTATTAAAGAGGAAGCTTTTTTAAAAAAGGACACCATCCTGAATTTCCAATTAATCAATAATAGACTTTGTTTTAAGTTATAAGATTAAGTTGTATTGACACAAATTGCAAATCTGAGAAATGAAGGAGTTATCCAGGCATCCAGATATTTGAGAATTTAAGGGCTGGACCTTGCTGATTAGTAGCCTTTTTTTTTTTTCCCAACAGAACTGTCCCTATACAAATGCAAAAGGAAAATGTCAACACTGGCACTTCAGTTGATAGCTCATTTTGCTTTCCCTGTGACCATCTGTTAGATTTATTATCGACCCTGGGCCTTGAAACACCCCCAAAAGTGCACATAAGGAGCCTCATAATTAGTTTCTGACTTTGGCCCTAAATCGATTAAAATTACATCTGATCTGCTTTAAATCAAAGAACCATGTTAATGTTCTGCCACACACCACACAAAATCTTTCTGCAACAGTCAGTCACTTTGAACCCAACTCTCTAGCCACAAGCCGTGTGGATTTCAAGGGCCTGTTCTGCAGAAAGGAAAAATGACAACATACCAAGACAGGGACAAAACGAAGGCACTCAAAGCACTTCTTGGAGCTGTGCAAATGGTGCTGGTACCCTGGCAAGGTTTCAGCTGTCACAGGGCAGCTGGCCAGACCCCTTAAGCAATTTAGTAGTCCTGAGGTCAGGACCTGAAACACAACGGAGCCCGCGGCACTACTCAGTGCTGCATCTGAATGGCTACCATGCCAGGGGCATTTCAGTCTTCCCAGAAGTCACGATGCAAACTGTCACAATCCTCAGGCATGCAGTAGCAGCCTTCATTTCTGCTTCCTAACCTTCTCTCTTAAAAAACAGGCAGGAGTTTGCCCTCCTTTGCAGGGACAGCATCGGGTGATGGGGAATCAGTGGAGGGATGCAGAGTCTGTGGGTAAACGGGGCAGGGGGGCGGGGGGACAGGGAGACAACTATAGGACATAGACTTGAGGGACCAGCTCTGGGCTGAGTAGGATAAGTCTTTCTGAGTAATAAGACATTCGGGGGCATGATCTGATATGTCCGGCGGGGCAGACCCTACTGTCCAAAACTGCAAACTGTTCACATATCCTAGCCACTACTTTGCTGTTTGGATAAAAGGGGAGAACACCCCAAAATATGTGCAGAAAGGATGTAACAAGTGTTTCAAGAGAGACACGCCTGAGTCACGGGGTCCCGGGAGGAAAATGAAGAGTCTGTCTGCGGGACCCTCAAGAAGCCCCCTCTTGGCAGGAGAGCCCCAGCGCCCACAGATTCCCGCCCCGCACGCCCTTGGTCTGCAGCTGCAAGAAGCCAGCGCCCCCCCCCCACCCCCGGAACATCCCCACTCACCACTCGGCCAGAAAATCTCTCGGTGGCCCTCTTGACTTTGCCGTAGGTGCCTTTGCCCAGGGTCTCCTGAAGCTCATAGCGGTGCTTTAAGTTGTGCTTGTGATGATGCCGCTTCACCCCGTGAGGTTTCCTGGGCTCCGGGGCCGCAGCCACCGCGGGAGCTGCAGTCGCCCCGGCCGCCGCCTCGGGCGGAGAACCCGGCGCCCCCAGCCCCAGGTCGGGGCCGTCCCCAGCCGCGGGCGCAGCGGCCCCTTCCATGTCCAAAAGCCGGGCTGCAGAGGGCAGGACCCGGCACAACGCTCGGGGTGTCGGGGTCCCCGCAGTGGGAAACCGGGGTGCGCTCAAGGTCGCCCCCGCAGCATTGGCGAGGCGGCCCGCTCCCGCTAAGGCTGCGGCTGGGTCACTGGAGGCGGCGGGGACTGCACATCTGGCGCCCCCGGCGCGCACGGTCGGCGCACCGCCCCCCGGCCGCGGCGAGCTGCGGAGCGTCGAGCGAGGTGGCGGCGGTGGCAGGGAGGCGGTGGTGTTTGCAGGAGGGAGGGGAGAGGGGTGGCTCCGAGCGCAGGAGGGGGAGTGTTATGTGGGGCGCCGCGCCCCCCCAACTCCTCCCTGGGCGGACGCGCAGACGGGGCGGGGGCGGGGGCGGCGCGCTCCGCGGCCCCGGGGGAGGGGAGCGAGGGGCGGCGCGGCCCGCGCTTCCCCACCTCCCCGCCGCCACCGGCCCGGCCACCCCGGGCTGGGAGGGGGTTGGGTGCCTGTCGCGACTCGCCCTTTGTGCGGCGCGGCGCAGGACACGGCGGCAGCCCGGGGTCTTTGTCCTCGGCCGGCCGGGGGGACCGGGGGATCCCAGCCGGGGCGCCCCCTCCCCGGGCGCTCCCGGGCTCACCCACTGCAGCTACCGCGGGCCCTCCGGCCCGGCCGCCGCCGCTGCAGCCTCCGGCTCGGGCCGCTCGGCCTCCGCTCCTGTAGGCGGCGGGGCGGCGGCGGCTCGCGGAGCCCGGGACCCGGGAGGCTAGCGCGCACCCAGCCGGGGGCCGCCGGCGCCCGCTCGCGGTCCGGCCAGGGGCTCCACGGGCCCGGGCGCCTCTTCATTTTCTTTTTGGTGTGGCGGCGGCCGCCAGGCCGGAGCTGGGCTGGGGGAGGGGCGCGGCGGTGTTGGGTTTCAGGCGGTGAGTCAGGCCCCCCCGCCGCCCGGGCTGGCACCCCCGCCCGCCGGCCCCCACCTCCGTCCTGCGGGGGCCACTGCGCGCCCTGGAAAACCCCAGGAGGGGCGCTTCGGCCCGAAGAAAGGCGGAGTCGGGACGAAGGGAGGCTACGAGGCTGCACCCGGGGCCCTCCAACACCGTCCAGGACTCCGGCGGGCACAGCCGCTTGGGAGGGTAGCAGAGTTGGGGGTGTGGAAGAAATGGGGCGCTCAAGGCACGGAGACGAAGCTGGATCCGCGTAGAGGCCCACCCTGCCGCGAAGCAGCCATCAGCAGTGGACTAATCAGGGACCTGGGATGGATCAGGGGCCCGGGCCTGCAGAGCATCCCCTTTGCCTCGCAAAAGGCGACTTGCAGGCCTCTTGATCTTGGCCCCCAAGGAGCCTTGGGAGTTTTCCTTTAACTGGAAGGGCCACATCCACGCGATGGCGACAGCAACCGTACCCCACCAGGTGAGGGTCAGTCAGGAACCCTCCAACCATGGGAGCTGTCCCGGTTCTCCAAAGAGGAGGCAAGGGAAAAATCAGGAAGAAGGCAAGGGGGGAAAAAGGCGTGGGTTTGTTGTTGTTGTTGTTGTTGTTGTTTTAATAAATGGTGCAAGAGCCGTGCGTTCTGCAAATCCCTGGCAATTCTTTACTTTTCCACCAGTGAACGCCCTGGAGCTTCCTCTTCAGCTCCCAGGTTCATCCCTTCCTCCGCATTCCTGCTGTCTTCACTCCTGTCTACCCCTTATCACCTTACACTGGACTCCCCTGGGCTCTGGCAACAGCCTGCCCTCCCCGGAACCTCCTCCCCGGAAACTCCTCCCTGCAGCCCTAGTAATGGCCCAAAACACCCCAGTCATATCTCCACACACGTGCCTCTGCTGCATTCTAGCAATCTGTCCAAACTTTATTTCCACTGATGCTTGACGTTAAACCCCTCTGCCCCTTCCTGTCCTCCCTAAGAGCTACCACATAATACATAGGCAAAGTTAATGTTTATTCAAATCTATTCTGTCCACCACACTTGCAGGGCTTCTCTGCCCCCATCCTAAACTGTTTCTGCCTTTTTTCCCAGTGCCTGGGATGAAATGTTTTACCACTGATTTATACTCTCACCCACCCCTGTGTTCTGGTTTTATACAAATAACTGTGCATGTAAATTCAAGAATCAAGTAAGTGATATGCAGAGTGAGTCCTGGTTCCCAGTGAATTGACTGCATGACCTTGGGCAAATGACTTAACCTCTCAAAGCCTCAGTTTCCTCTTCTTAAAACAGAAATTACCTAATACGTTTTTCAGGTAAACACATCGCTTCTGCAGTAGTAATTAAAATTGTTCACCGAGTATCTTCTGTTCTTTTCCTTCCCCTGAGATATGGTAGAAATCTACCATCCCAACCCACTTCAGATTAGATGTGGCCATATGACTTGCGGAGGTCAGTAGAATGAAGGCACAAGTAATTGTGCTTTTTCCACATGGAGACTTCAGAGTTAGGTTGTATACAACCAGAGATATGAAAAATTGTGCTCTGAATGTGTAATAAGAATTGTAATGCATTCTGCTGTCTTATATAAATGTTTAAAAAGGAAGAAAAAAAAAAGCTTCTTTTCTTTTTTCTGATCTTGACTATCAGGGGAGTGTAGAGTTAGAGAGCCTGGGTGTCTAGGTAAAGGTGGTAGAACACTGCCAGGTAGCTTGTATTAGAAAAGTCGGGTGAGTAAAGATTAACCTTTTCTCGTATTAAACCAGTGAATTTAATGGGTGTTTGTTACAGCGGCATAACCTAATTGATACTTCCAAGTGCAAAGGACTTATCCGTGTCTGTTGATAGACTGCACCTATCCTATGCTGGTACCATTTTATGACAATCCCTCCTCTGTAAGGTAGCTGTTATAATTCCTATATTCAGTTGGGGAAATCATATCAGAAAGGCCTAGTACTTTGCAGCACCAGGATCAAAACCCTACCTCTCCAGTTCCAAAATTCTTGCTCACCCTGACTTCCAAACATGCCAGGCCACCTCTCCTTAAATGGGAAGGATGAAAAAACACCCAGTACAATGCCTGGCATGCAGTCATGCCCAAGCCCTGAGACTTCCTCTCCAGCCAGAATTCCTACAGCATTGATAATTTGAACCACTCTCCTCCAGCATGATGTTATCATGCATTGTGTGAGTGTTTTCACACAGAGAAAGCATTTCCTCCAACCAGGGCCCAGGCTCCTTGGTTAAAAGTGTGAGTTTCAGAGTCACACGAAGTGGATTTAAATCCCTGTTCCACCACTTTCTCTGAGGATCTTGGACAATTATTTTTTCCACTCTGTCTCAGTTTTTTCATTTGTAGATGATGATAACAATATATGTGTCATTGGCTGGGGTCACCATATGTTTCACAGGGTTGGTGTGGAGTTTAAGGGGTCTAACACACTTGATGAATCACAGTTGTTAATATTATTTCTTTTCTTCCACAGCTCCTAGAATTCTGAGCAATTACAAGCAATTCAATCATGCTGCTTGGTTAGACTCTGATTTCTGGTTTTGTGCTGAATACAGGAAAGAAGTTGTAACATCTGCACTTGGAAGCATAACATCCACACTATGCTACATCTTATATTTTACGTAAGGCTCATTACCTGTCCTTGATTACATTTGATATTTCAAATCGATTTAAAAGAAAGGTGTGTTTGCTTTCTTGAGAAATCTTTGTTCGGGAAACATATTAATGCCATTTATCCACCTATACATACTACCTCTAACCATCAGGAAACTGCAAGGTGGGTGTTACGATTCCCATTTCATTCTTGAGAAAACTGAGTTTCAAAAAGGTTAAGTAAGTTGCCATGGTCAGACAGTAGGTACTGCATCAGGATTTGAACCTGTGTCTCTGATCCTAAAGCTTTGCTCTGACCTCTATTCCAAGCTGCCTATCATTTCAAGGCTTGTGCAGTAATGCCCATGCTTTGCTTGATACTGTTCTTCCATCTTTCTAGATGAGGTTTGGAACATTACCCTAGATGATGACATTTCTAACTTGATGTTGTGTGGTGGGCAAGGTCACATTAAACAACAATCAGACCACGCATATTCTTCACTGTGGCAAAAGAAAGCTAATTGTCCACCAAAGACTCATGTTCCTCCATCAATAGGGAGCTGACAGCTCCTCAGCCAGAAATATAGTTCCCAGCCTCTCTTGCGGCCAAATGGGCCATGTCACTGGTTCTGGCTAGAGGAACATGAGCATAAGTGAGACCAGGCTGTTTAAAAAGTTCTATGCCTTCTCCACCTTCCTCAGCTGGAAACAGAGGACTCCAAGTCCCCAGGGGATCGTGAAGCTAAAGGTAGAAGAAACGTGGGTCTCTACATCACCTTGAAGAATAATACCATTCTCTGACCAGGACATTGTACTGGTACATGAGCAGAAATCAACTTCTGTTTCCTTAAGTCTCTGAAATTAGAGGTTCTATGTGTTATTACACAAGTGCTGCCATAACTAACACACACAGCTTACATTAAGTCTGTACTACACATGAAATGGGAAGTGGAAAACTGTAGCGACCCCATGAACAATGAGAACCAAAAATGATGTTTTTATATTTTCGATCCTCTTGTTTCAAGGGAAAGTCGATTACAGAGGGCAGGGTCAGGTTTTCCTTGAATTTTTCCAGTGTTTCATGTACCAAAGATCAAATAAGAGGAATATCCAACACTCTTATTGAAACAGTACAAAACAAATTTACTCATTCCATAATATTTTCCTATTCTATGCCAGGCATTGGAGACCAAGGGTGTGCTGGCACAGTAAAGGACTGTCTCCTCTTCCTGAAATGCCATTGTACTAAGCCCAGTCCATAGCATTCAACTGGCCTCCAGCCTCCAAACTTGGGAGAAACCAGGCTACTTGAAGACGGACTCCTACAGTTTGGATTTTAAGTACTGCCCAAGGCCCAGGTGTTAAAGGTCCAGCGCCCAGTGCAGTACTCTTAGGAGGTGGTGGGACTGGTGGGACCTTTAAGAGGTGGGGCCTAGCGGGAAGTCAGTTGCTGGGGGGGGGGGGTCCTCGAAGGGGATTGTGGGAACCCAGTCTCTTCCTCACCCCTTCCTATCCAGGGCCTGAAATGAGCAGCTTTTTGTTCAACCAGGAACTCCTCACCTTGATGTGCTGCTTCATCCAAGGCCCAGAAGCAACAGGGCTGATCAGTCATAGTCGGAAACCTCCAAAACTGAGCCAAGATAAAGGTTTTCCCTTGATAACTTTATTATTATCTCACATATATTTTTCCTGTAATGAAAACCTAACACAAGGACTACATTAGCTAATGCCCTCCCTGCAAAAAAAAAAAAAAAAAAAAAGTACTTAGAACAGCAAGAGATGCAACAGCACCCAATAATGGCAGCTGTCAAGACCTTTTACCACCTCTCCCGTGGAATGATTTCATGTATGAAAGGATAAACGAAAAAGTCTTCACAGGTTTGATAGGTGACATCAGGAAACAGAAGAACAGGTTGAGAAATACAGAATCTAAAATGCTCCAAAATCTGACACTCTGTGAGGACCAACACGATGCTACAAAGGGAAACTCTGTTCCATGCACAAAATGATTTAAAATACTACGCACAATGACCGACAGGCTCTGTGTAGAATACGTATGTGAAATGTGAAGGAACTGCATGCTTCTACGTAAGCTATCTCAAGATAGCTTATTATGAACAAAATATTCCAAAATCTAAAAAAGTTGGAAACCGGAAATACTTCTCGTTCCAAGAATTTTATTAATAGAATTGGTGTCACCTACCAGGATTCCACTGAAATAACCCAGACTAAGTTTTCCTGCCACTTATGTCCTTCATTTAGTAATTGTGATGGCAGAGGGGTCCCCTGGGGAAGAGCATCCATTGGGGTATCCACCATAGTAGGGGGACAACCAGTGGGAGAGGAGATGATCTGTACGACCCTCCAACACTGACATTCTTGATTCCTTTTGGAGATTTCAGCTCTAAGTTCCTTGCACGTTCCCTCTTTTCCTCCTTCCTTTGTGTACATGTGAAGGGGGCGGGGCAACGGGATGACTGGCAGCCCTTCCATCCACCGTGTTTTCTCTGCCCTGAACTTCAAACTGAAAAACAAGACAGCTTCCTCCTAAGGGAAGGAACAACAAGGGTTCATGAGGAGACTTTATTATTCAAAAAAGAAACTGAAATGTGGTAAATTCCCATCAACCGGGAAAGCACTGGCAGGACTCCAGAACAGAAAACAACAACCCGGTGCCACCCTGGGAAGAGTGGCCCCCCAGAAAGTCCCCAGAGTGGATAGATCACATGCAGGATGTTCTGGGCCACGTGGGAGGAGACCTCCAATCAGCTGCAAGGAAGCGGCTGGTGGCTTCACTGAGCTAAACAGAGGGTAGGAAGAAATATAAAAACATTCTTTCCTACCTCCTCGAGGAGGCTAATGCACTCAACAATATTAACGAAGGGCTTACCTTGGCCCATTATGATTCTAGGTACTGAGGATAAAGAAGTGAACCAAGAGTCCCTTTCTTCATTAGGGTAGCAGACAGACAGTGAGCCACGGATACCCAAATGCTTGGCCTGTCAGATGATGATAAGGGTCAGCAAGAAAAATTGGGTAGTTTAGGAGAATAGAGAATAATGGAGGTGGGGAGGGAAGGCTTTCTGATAAGGTTGATGTTAGAACAGACACCTCAAAAAAGACAGCAAGGGGTGTATAATCTTGATATCTGGGGAATAATCTTCAAGACAGAGGGACTAGTACATGCAAAGGCCCTGAGGCAGGAATATCCTTGACATGTTCAAAAGAAAAAAGCAAAACTTCTGTGGTTGACCAAAATGGGACGAGAGTGACAGGAGTTCAGTCCATGGAAGACAGAGTCCTGCAGAAAGCCATTGGCCCATTTTGATTAGATCAGTGTCGTAATCAGACTTGGGCTTGTAAAGTCTTTCTCTGGTCACTGCATTGAAAATAAACCTGGGCAAGGAGGGACGTGATTCGTGGAGGAGGAGGTGGTAGCTGTGATAAATCTAAGAAGCATCTATACTTAGGCCATCTCCCCAGTATCATCCCTCCTCCACCACATTCCATTCCTAAAGTGCACATCTGACCCTGTGTCCCCCTCCCCCACGACTCTGCTGATACCTGTGACTTTCAGACAAAGTCCAAACTCCTTAGCCAGACACAGGGCAGCATGGCGGGGCAATAAGAGCACTGCTATTAGCAGCAGAAACAGGATTAGAATCCTGGAGGCTGAGGCAGGAGGATCTCAATTTCAAGGCCAGCCTCAGCAACTCAGCGAGACCCTGTCTCAAAAATAAAAAGTAAAAAGGGCTGGGGATGTAGCTTAGTGGTAGAGCCCCTCTGGCTTCAATCCCCAGGACTAAATAAAAAGGAATCCTGGCTGTACTATTCACCAGAGTGTGACTTCACCCGAGATACTCAACCTCTCCAACCTTGATTTGTTCTCTCTCTTCCTTGTCCTGAGCAATGTCACCTGCAAGTCAGCTCTGTGAGAACAGGGTTTGTCCATCTTGTTCCCTAGTGTATAATTCTGGAGCAGAACCTGTAACAATGCCTAGCACATAGTAGGTATTCAACAAAGAGGCATGGAGTCAATAAATAGGCTGATTTGGGAGCAAGCATGGTGGCTAGCGTGAAGGGGTCCCAATGGCACTCCTGTCCTTTGTTGAGTGTTGCTCCCTTTTTTTTCTCTCCCTGGTCTGACCCCACCAGGACTCTTCCGGTTCACACCCACACCACCTCCTTCCTCCAAGCACCCTGCATCCCAGGGGCACTTCTTGCCAATGTATGCCTCTTGGCCTTTGCACATGCTGTGCCGAATGCCTGAGACTCCTCCTTTCCTGTCCTGTAAAGAGGAGACCTGGCGGAAGATGTCACCTCCCCTCTGACCCTGCACTGGACAGAATTGAAGGCTCAATCCTCATTCCCCAGGGCATTTCTGTTCCTGGGTCTATTATAGCACCTACCTCATGGTACTACAATTACTCCATTGTGTGCCCTGCTCCCCGAGTCGCCTGAGAGCTCTGGAATGGCCAGGGCCAGGACAAAAACATTATGTGAGCCACAGGTATAATTCCAACTATTCTGTTAATAGTTATAATTCCAACTATTCTGTTAAAAAACAAAAGAAGAAACAAGAGAAATTAATTCTAATAATAAATGTAATTTAACCAGATATGTCCACGACAGCATCATTTCAGTATGTGCTCAATATAAACAACTCATTGAGGAGATACTTCACAGTCTCTTTTTGTACTAAATCTTCCAAATCTGTAGTGTATTTTACACTAATCTCAATGCAGAGCTAAATTTTCAGTGGTTAAACTGAAATGTAATCCCAGCAAAACAATAAAGTTGTATTAAGCAGAAGAACATTTTACACTGCTTCAAGTTTTGTATAATTTGAATTTAAATCTTACTTAATTGCATAGAATTTTTAGTTCTCAAGTCACATAGCCACATGTCAAGTGCTCAATAGCCACATGTAGTTAGTGGCTACTATACCCTAAACTACAGGTCTAGATCTTAACTCTTCTTTATAATGGTAGTAGAGCTCTGGCTTATAATGTGTGCTTTACAAACACTGGATGGATGGATGGATGGATGGATGGATGGATGGATGGATGGATGGATGGATGGATGAACTCATTTAACTTCTTCCCTAGTTTTCTATTTCCCAACCTGGAAATGCATATCCTAGGAAAGAGACTGAAAATGAGCTTAGAGAAATGGTGAATCCCTAGAAACCTTCCTTGGGCACCCATTTGCTAGTTTTCCCCATTAGCAGCAAAATTCTCTCTGAGCCACGTGGTTCAGTGACCCAGCACCTCCATGTCTTTGCTCAGCCGTCACCTTTTCTGTGGGGCCTTTCTGACTTTCCTGTTGAAAATCACAGTCCCCTCTCTTCCCACCCTTCCCACCACTTTCTTCCGGTTGATGTTTTATTCTTCATTATTGCATTTACCTCCATGTAATGCAGGATGCAATTTACCTTTTTGTTGTGTTTGTCTCCACAGAGCAGGGACTGTCATCTTTATTATTCTCACATGAATCCCTGGTAGCCAGCATGTAGTGGGTGTTCAATTAGTATTTGTGGAATGGATGGATGGATGGATGGATGGATGGATGGACAGATGCTTGAGTTGTAGCTCTTCCACCTGCTTGCTCTATGACCTCAGGAAGTGATTGATCTTCAGCTCCCTCATCTGTAAAACAGGTTTAGCAGTGACACTTGCCAAGGAACACTTCTTGTGGTAAAATCCTGCAGGGTTCGTACATACCTTACAGGACTAAGACACTGTTCATGAATGCTCAGCACAGTGCCTTTATCAGCACGTGGTGAGCCCCGACAAGATGGAAACTGCCATCATTACTGCTTAAATAAGGATACTATTATTAGATTTATTCTACCAGGTCTATAACAACTATGTAAGGAATTATAATTTTCTAAGTAATTTGATTCTAAACAAAAAAACTAGGTCAGGAAAACATAGGTCAGGGACCTGGATTCCCTACGGAACTGCCTGTATCTGTCTGTTCTGTTTTTATTTGTATTTTTTATCCATGGGAGATAGGACCTTTGGTCCCGCTTTGCCAGGACCTGGGGCAGCTCAGTGTCAGGCCACATCCGTTATGTTTACTGTCACCAGGGACTAAGGCTCTAAAAGCAAGAATGAGAGGCAGAACATTCCAGGCAGGTCACCAGAGCGCCCGTGACGGCAGAAGCTCTGTGTCCACCTGCTCTGGAGCCCTAAGACAGCCTAGGGCCTGGCAGATGGGCTTGGGGTGGGGGGGAGCCAGGCGGCCCAGGCAGCCAGCTGGCCAGGGACGTGTTAGCTGCTTCCTGGCGGATGAGGCGTGTGCCTCATCCCTCATCCCAGCCTCCTGCCTGGAAGCCCCTCGCCCCCCAGGTACCTTTTGGATCTTCCTCCCCTCATGGTGCTCCACCCCCAGCTGCTCATTCCTGCATTCAACACTGTATGAACTGAGCATCCTGGATGATGCTGTCCTGGTGCCAGGGTTGGGATCAAAGGTGACATAAGCCAGTCCTCTGTCCTGAGTCCTACCACCTCCCCTCAGCGTTCACAAAACACTCCCCCAAGTGGTCTCTCTGCATCCTTGGAAGGACATTTTATCTGGACTTAGATACTTTAATCTTCCCCACTTTTCACGTGATATACCGAGAGATTAAGATTCGAACCTGATGTCTTGCAGCTTTTAGTGACACCTTAGCTATGTCACATCTCACACAAACACCATGAAAAATCAGTTCACTAAAAGATAAAGGCCACTGGATTGTATGTCTAATGGCTCCAAAAGAAAGCCACCTATCACACACGATGTGGTCCAGGACAGACAGGGACAACTGGGAAACTTCTGCGGATGCAGGTTAATCGGCCTTACCGGACCCGTCTTCTCCTGGACCCTGTCAAACAGCCGTCCTCCTCAGGATTCCTGAAACATCTGGACTCAGAGAGCCCACCGCCCACATGAAGAGGGCGTGGGCACACAGGTGTGGACGACACCCCGCCCTCCCAACACACCTTCTGTCTTCTCTGTCTTTAAACCCCCAAGTTCTCCTCCAAGAGGAGCGTTGAGGGCCTTTACCAGGAAAAACATCTTACCACAGCACCACCCAGTGGCTGAGTCTCTGCCCTCCAAAAACTTCTCCAAGAGACAGAAGAAACCGAGTTTGCTTCAGGGCCAGTCAAAGCACAAAACTTCTCTAACAACCAGGACTGAGAAAAAGAAGCTGGCCAAAGGCAGGGAGTGGGTGTTCAGGGGAGACCCAGCAGGCCTGATGCCCTCAGGGCAGGGGCAGGGAAGTTCTTTATTAAGATGTTGGCAGAAATTCACTTTATCAGATTCTTAGGCCTGAAGTGACCAACTCTTCATTTTATAGACGGGGAAACTGAGACCAGAGAAGTTCATGCTCTTAAGTCTGAAGGAGGGCGATGGTGGATCTGTGGGATGCCCTCAGATTCATGTATGTCTAACACAGAGGTGTTACTGCTCCCCGACTTTACTGATAAAGGTAGATGGGGGGCCAAACCACTATGGCCCACCACCTATTTTTGTGACTTCTACAAACTAAGAATGGTGTTTCCATTTTTAAGTGGCTGGGGGGAGGGGGAGTCAAATAAGAAGAATATTTCATGACACTGAGAAATCATATGAAATTCAGAACTGAGTGGCATAAAGAAAGACTGACTGGACTAAAGCCATGCCATTTATCTGTGTCCTTCTGTGCCTGCTCCGGAGCCCTGAGGCACAGGGTGCAGTGTCAACAGAAATTGTATGGACGGCTTCCAAAGCTGCTAGTATTTATTTACTATCTGGCCCTTTAGAAAAAAAAAACTTACAAACTCCTAGAATAAAGTCAAAGACCTTGAAGAATGGTGGGGGTGGGGGTGATATGATGGAAGAAAACAGATATGAAGCAAGAAGGAGGCCATCTCTGTCACTACCTATGATCTGTAAGACCAGAGTAAGGGTAGAACTCCCCAACAGGTTTGTTAGGTCAATGAGTTGAAAAGTCAGATGCAAAAACTCTTGGCCAACTCTGAAGGACTAACTGTGTTGCAGTCATTCTTATTTATTAGATTAGTGATCTTCCAATACTTCCCGCCATATCACACAACTACACTTAGAAAAAAAAGTAGCCACCTCAGGGCCTTCCTCATGTTGGAAGGGAACTGAGGGAACTGAATGTGTCCCTGGGGTATGTCCATACAGCTCAGTCCCTCAGCCTGGTGCCCAGCTCTCACTCCTGGGCTTCGGGGTGTGCAGATAGCCCTCTCTTCCAGGCAGCACCAGCAACTCCTATGGGGCCGAGGGCAAGTGATGATAGACTCTGGTCCCGGGGATCAGGTCCCTGCACTGAGAAAGAGGAGGCCCTGGGCAGTTCCCCAGGTAGTTCATGCAACAGGCGAGGACCTACTGCAGAGGCCGGTCGGTGAGCAGTCCCCCTTGGCACGTACCTGCCCCAGCACAGATGCAGCAAGCACAGAGCTTGGGCTCTCACTATCTTTACCTAAGTATTCCTGCAGGTCTCACCGAAATACAGTGTAAACACTATGCAAAAAAAAATCACTAGTCTGCATTGTTTAAAGGATAATAACAAGAGTCTGTACATACTCTATAGAGATAGATTTGTTTAAAAATGTTTTCAATTCACGTCTCGTTGAATCCATGGATGTACAACCCAGGGACGCGCAGACCCAGTTTATTGCTTTGGGGTAAAAGGCCGTGTCCATGCCTTCATGTCCAGGAAGGTTTCTAGAATCACTGCAGGAATGGACGCTCTCTTGCCCCCGTTATAGACTGAATCTCGTAATAAGGATGAGTTCGTACCGCAGTGTGATCCAGAGTCTCTAGCCAAAGATCTTCAAAGGGTTACCTAGGAAAATAGTGAAGGGGTGGGTCAGCACAGCCCCTGCTCTGGAGCCATCTGCCATCAGGGCTTCTGTAGAGAGGAATTTCTCTCCTGTAATTGGCTTCCTATAGTTGGCTTCACACTCTTGCTCTGATTGATGATATGCAAATAAGAAAAGCCTAATATGTTGATCCTAGATCAATCATTTGATTGGTGCCCTTCCTGGCCCTGTCCCCGCATCCCTCTCTCTGTCTCCATCTGTCTCTCTTTCTCCCTTATGGATGTGTGAATCAGGCTACCTTAAAAGGCTGAAGCTGATCAAACAGGAGGCAGGCAGCCCACCTGTTGATATTGGTCTTAGAACTGGGACTTCAAGTTAAATGTCACAGGCACAATCTACACCAAAACGTGATGCTCAATAGCTGTTCTCCCTCACTTCCTGCCTTGTGGCGGGATCCCCTCCTTTGAATTTTGACACCATGTTCTGTTGGCATTATCTGCTTCTCTGCCTGTTCTCCCAGCTAGACTGTGAGCTCTTTAAAGACGGTGGCTGGGTCTCTTGTTCATTGTGTACCACGAGTGCTATTGCCGTTTCGATGCAGTTGGTGCTAAATAAATGTTGAACAAAGCTGAACTGAAGCCCAAAAGTATGATTCTAAATTGTTTTTAATACCTCAGAAAGCACAGATCCAAACCATTGGTGTCCATTTTGAAACAGTCACCAGAAAAGGGGGTGCACTTGGTGGGTCCTTTGAGGAAAGAGCCTTTTTAATGTAAGGCACTTCTTCTGAGCAGCCTGAGGGAAAGTTCACCTTCCTCCTGGACCCCAGAATTCTTTTAGCAACCAGGCCCAGCGGGATCAAGGAAAAGTTCCTGAAACCGTGATGGTGCCATTGTCTCCCAGGACAAGGAGCCCGGAGGTAAATTGTTTCAGGGGTGGCTCAGCAGCTCAACAAAGAGGTCAAGGACACTGGGCTCTTTCTATTCTTCTTCTCTACTATTCTTAGCTTTTCTTAATCCCTTGGTCATTATCTCATGGCTACAGATAGCTGCCATAGTTTCGGATGTCACATTCTCATACTAAGAAGGGGTAGGGCTGAGGGTCATCCAGGACAGAGGGTATCTCCCTTCCTGGGTCATTCTGTCCTTCTAGGAGCGATAGAAACATTTCCCAGCATTCCCCACGGAACCGGATCACAGAGCCACCTTGAGCTGCAAAGCAGGCTGGGTACCTGTATATCCAGGCCCCACAGCGGGAGGCAGGAAAGAGGGAAGGAGTTGGGGATGGGAAGGCAGCCGAGAAAGGTTCTCAGAGATTTGGTTTCCACTCGAAGTTAAAATTCAGCTAGGGTCTGACTAGGGAATCAGGCGCTGAAGGCCGTCAGGTAGTGGGGACCACAGATAATGACAACATGTGGAACGCTGACTCACGCCAGATTGTAGTCAGATTGTCTTAACTGACTTTCTCAACAGCGTGAGGTAGCCACATTATGAGCTCCATTTTATCTGAAGAAACTGAGGCCCCAAGAGGTTAAATGATTCACCCCAGGGCACATGAATAATCAGTGGTGAGATTTGGACTCTGAAGTGAGGCTTCTTAACCCCAGCCTTAGAATTAAAAACACTCCAAGAAGGCTTTTCATGGCTCATAAAACCAAGACTGAGGGGTGCACTGATTTTGTGCTTGCCTGGTTTCTCTGCACCCCAACAATGGCTCCTCGGAACAACTTGTAGGAATTATTATGCTGTAGCAGGAGTTTCATGGTTCCCACAGGCTTCCCCTTCTCCTCTTCTCCAAGTGGGAGAATGCCAGACTTTAAATTTTTATTCTGGGTAGATGGTCACCCAGAATAAAGCCTGTGTCCCCCAGTCTCCCTGCTGCCCAGCCAGCCAGGTAACTAGGTTCTAAACAATGTAGCAAAAGAGATACAGGCAGCTTCGGAGTCATGCCCTTAAAGGGAATGATATTCCTTCTCTCTTAGCCGTCCCCAACCTTGTTACTGGAAGGTGATGCTGCTGTAGACCATAATGCTCCACGGGAGGAAGGTAAAATCCTAAGGATGGTGGATGTCAAGACACCAGCCCACCACGGTTTTATCCAGGGTACTGGTACTGTGGCTTTACTCTCTCAAGTCTATGCTTCCTATAACTGGACCGTTATAGGGAATCTAAACTCTTCTTTAAGGTCCCTGTTAAAACACTGGACCTCTGCTCTAAGATACCACACAGATAAGTGTTGGGGTAACTACCCACTGTTCTTGACCTCCCATCTCACACATATGTATGAGGTCCCCTGTAAATTTGTACTCCATGACCTTGACCTGATGGCCACAATTAACCCAAAATGGTTCAATCTTGCAGCCATTCCTTGGGTCATACTGCAGGTGTGTGAGCCCAGATAAGAAAAACAATCAATCAATACATTGTCTCATGATTTAAATGAATGGCTGCTTCTTTAAGCCACTAACTTTTAGAGTCCTTTGTTAGCAAAAGATAACTTTGGTTTGCATAAGGATGGTGTGAAAGTTGCTATGAGACTCTCTTAAGGATGAAGAAGTTTGGTGGCCAAAGTCTCTTGGTCAGCAAAAGATTTGCAAAAGGACCCCAGAAGGCTCCAAATAGGCAAAGGGGTCTCTCTTTCCATCTCCAAGGGTTTTAATGCAGCAGCTCTCAAACCTGTGACAAATCTTGCTTTACCAGGAAGTGACTATTGTGTATCCCAGAAATAGAACCTTTCAAAAGAATGTTCAATGAAGGAAACAAAGAACCAGGAAAGCCTCTTAGGTGATTGAAGCGGAATGAAGGTGGTCCCTTTGGAAGCAACCTGACTCTGCATTTCCAGAAGAATCTTGCTTTCTCAAGCCCAACTCCTCCGCCTGAGTGGCTCCCCAACAGGATATCTCAATAAACTGGGGGTGGCTTCCCATGCTCCAGGAAAGAGGGGCTGGTTTTTTTATTAGCTTCTGCCTTGCCACACTGTTTTTATATACCCCAAGTCAATAACCTCAAGGTGCATTTTTTTTCTTCTTCAAGTAGCTCTTAAGAAGAGCCCTTTGTTGTTTATGCATTTTAAAAATTCTGGTAAGCTGCCCAAGTCTAGGCCCAGGAAATCATATGGTGAGAAGACACAGGATCTGCATTCAGAAGGACGCAAAAAAGGATGTGAACAAGGGGAAGAGAAAACCCACATAACTACCCTGCACCTCTGCTTCTTGGCCAGGTGGAGTTCGTTTTGCCTTGTTTTAAGCTTTTATGTACTGACAGCCTGGCACCGGGCGGGAAAGAACAGAATGTTAAACAGGATCAGGCCAGGTGTGGCGCACACGCCTGTCATCCCAGCTCAGGGGGCTGAGGCAGGAGGATCACAAGTTCAAAGCCACACTCAGCAACTTAGCAAGGTGCTAAGCCACTCAGTGAGACCTTGTCTCTTAAATAAAATACAAAATAGGGCTGGGGATGTGCCTCAGTGGTCGAGTGCCCCTGAGTTCAATCCCCAGGACCACCGCCACTGCTCCCCGCCCCTGCAAAAATAAAACAGGATCTGCTTTTCAAAGAGGTCATAATTATTGTTAGTAACATCATCATTATAATTTCCTGGTTTTGCTTTGTGCTTGCTTTTTGGTGGTAAAAATTCACAACATAAAGTTTGCCATGTTTACGGACATCTTTAAGGTTCAGCCTCAGTGAGTTCATTCATATTGGTGTGCAAACATATCACTGTCCACCTCCAGAATTTGTTCATCTTTCTCAGGTGAAACTCAGTATCCATCAGGCAATAACCCTCCCAGCCCCTCCCCTGATCCCCTGGTAACTGCTTGTCCCCATGAATTCACCTGCACTAGGTGGAGTCACACCATATTGTGCTTTGGTGTCTGGTTTATATCAACTGGCATCATATCTTTGACTTTCCTCCATTTGTCAGAACGTCCTTCCTTTTCGAGGATGGACAACGCTCCATTGCACATCAGCCACATCTTGTTTATGCATCATCCGTCGCCGACACTTGGGAGGCTTCTGCCTGTTGACTATTGTGAGCAACGCGGCTGTGGCCGTGGGTGGGCCAAATCTCTCCAGGTTCCTGCTCTCATTTCGTCGGGGTACCTGTGTACCCAAAAATCAAAATGCTGAATCATATGGTCATCCCATATTTCTTTCTTTTTTTTCTGAGGAAACAGCAGACCGTTTTCCACAGTGGCTACACCATTTTACATTTCCGCCAATAGTGCACAGGATCCCAATTTCTCCGTGTCTTTATCAACACTTGTTATTTTCTGTGTTTTTGTGGAGGGGTTTTGTTTTTGTTTTTTATTTTTTTTAACATCTGAGCAGGTATGAAGTGATAGTCCATTATGGTTTTGCCTTTCATTTCCCAAATGATGAATAATGTTGGGCAGATTGTCACATGCTCATAGGCCGTTCTTTTTTTTTTTTTTTTCTTTTTAGAAATGTCGTTCAAGTCACTTGGCTTTATTTCTCATGGCCGTGTACTGTTTTTACATTTTTTAAATCAGGCACTCTAGCAACTACATAGATGCATCATCCGTTTAATCTTGCTGGAAGCAAATGAAGGGTTGTTATTCCCATTTTACAGGTAAGGAAACTGAGGCTTTAAAAAATAACTTTCCCCAGGGCATACCCAGGAGGGGGAGAGAAGGATTTGAGGCAAGGATGGCTGGTCCCCTAAGCCACACGGCGGTTTGGAGAGTGGGGTTAGTGGAAAGGGAGCCAGGGGGCCAACTGAGTGCACAGGTGGCCCCGGCAAACTGGCCCTTTGGTCTCAAACACCACCTTCCCTCAGTGCATTTTACTGTGATTTCCTCCTCCCCTTTCTTCCTTCCCTCCCCTTTCTCTCTTTTCAGGCTCTGAGCTAAGTAAATATCTCCTTCCTGCCAAGATCTGGCAAATTCCTGGCACCTATGTGAGAATCACTCCCTCCCTAGGAGGACTTTCAAAGGCTGACCTGGAAGAAAAAGTCCAAAGAAAGACCCTCTGAAGGGTCATCCCTGGGGCCGTGGAGGAGGTGAAGGGGGCAGCATCTAACCTGGGGGGAGACCTAAGAAGAGAGAGAGAAGCAGAAAGTACTCGACCATTGGCTGGTTCTGAACAAGACGAATTGTTGACAGAGCTACCTACCGTGTGTCCGTGTGTCCGTATGCCCGTGTGTCAGTGTGTCCGTGTGTCCGGTGCTCTTCTTCTCAGTGCTCATTCATCTCTTCCTCACAGCCAGCACTGGTCCCATTGCAAGGTGAAGAAACTGAGCCACAGAGAGGTAAATAACTGGATCAAACTCACACAGCCATGAGGTGGTCCAGCCAGCGCTCAAGGACTCACCAGCTCTGGTTCCAAAGGCTGCACTTAGCTGCTACCTGTGCTGCCTGAGTTTCTCCTAGAAGGATTTATAGACAGACACACATGATCAATAGAGAGAGAGGGACAGATGGAGGTGGTTGGGGGAGGGGCCTCCTCTCCATCCTTGACTTGTACTCAGTGTGGAGTAGCCCCACCAAGGCACTGTCCCCTTTGGCCCCTCACGCGCTCCTCCCAGGAGAGAAAGAAGATGCTGACTCTTCATTTGCCAATCCCTGTCCTCTCTTTCCTCCAGCCAGAGAGGCCGGTCCCCATGGACTGCACAGTCAATGGGAGGCTCCAGTGAGGAGCAGGGGCTGAGAAGTGCCCATGGCTGGCAGCTTCCTTCCATGGCCATGGAGCCTTCCTTGTGGCCTGCTGTGTGACCACAGCCTGTCCACATCGAACCTCTCCAACTTCCTCACATCCTTAGGCAAGGTGAGTTCTTGGACTGTCGCTAGCCCAGGGGTGATGCCATTGCACCTCCATTGCGCCTGTATCCCTTGACGCTCTGCCCTGGGATCCCTCCTGCCAGGGCTCTCCAGGGACCAGACCTGCACAGGAAAAAAGGCAGTTTTTGTCAGACTCAAGCACACCAACACAAATACTAGGAGGAACAAACCAAAATGCGGACAGTGGTTTTCTATGGGCAACAGGATTATAGGAGATTGCTTTCTGATTGGGTTTTTTCCTTAGTGAATTTCTAAATTTTTTATGTTATATATGAGTTTAAATTTTTATTAGTGTTCTTTCTTTTTCCAAAACATGCTTATCCCTTGACAAGAAGGCAGAGCCCATGGTAGCGGCAGGATTATTTAGAGGCCAAGAGGCACTTCTCTTTTCCCCTGAAATCACCCAAGGGGCAGGGGCCTCCTCCACCTCCGTAAGGACCCTCCCCCACACCCTTCTTGGCCTTCTCTGTAGCTGAGCCCCACCTCTGCTCTCTGCCAATGCCACCTTGAGGCCTCGTGCCTAGGAAGGGCCCTTAAGACATATTCCATGCCCCTGAAAAGGCCAGATGGTCAGCTGACCCTCTGACTGGGCAGGAGGTCTCTCTGCTTGGAGATGCCCTGATCCCCAGAAGCCCTGCCCCACATCTGTGGAAGGAGTCAAAGCAGGTCTAAGGAGCACCTGGTCTCCCCGGGCTCCTAGACCAAGTTAGAAGTCAGGCCAAGGTCACCAGGAAAGAGGGGTAAATGCCCCTCACCCAGGCGGGGCCACCCCACAGAGCTGCCTGCCATCACGGGAGAAGTTTGATCCCCACGACCCAGTTCTTCGCACCTGCACTCTTGCCCTCACCCACCTTCTCCCAAAGGTGCTCAGGCTGATTCTCGAAGGACCTGCTCCGTGATCCTGAGGTACATAGACAGGGGCAGGTGCGGGGAGTTGCTGCTCCCAGAGGGATTTGAATTTTCTCCTTCTCCTCCTCCTCCTCCTTCTTCTTCTTTGTATCTATTTATTTTTTATTTTTATTGTTCTTTTGAGTTATCCGACAGCAGAATGTGTGTGGACATATCCTACCTACTTGGAGCATGACTTAAAAATTGTGTGTTTGCACTTTCATCAGATGAATCTTAGAAAGGCAGCGAAAGAGGGGCTGTAATAAAGGAATCTCAGGTCAACATTGGGGCACCTGCAGGCAGGCGTGACCTCAGACCATCATCAACTCTCTATTTTACTTCACAGCAGGTTCAGCCAGGTGACTGCTCATGGCCACTTCCCAGGATCAGCTCATCTAACAAGGATCTACCACACCAGAGGGAGGTGCCAGTCCCAGTCCTGCCCTCCCCAGTTCTGATGAGACCTCTGGGTACCTGCCATCAACAACCTCTGTAGGGTGGTTAACAGCCCCAGGCCTGGAAGAAGTCCCCTCTTCTTTTGCAAATTCTCTGTGTGATGTTAGACAAGATCCTAAACCTCTCTGGTCCATGTGTCATGCTTAGTGACATGAAAAAGTTGGGTAAGGTAGCTAAGTAGCTAAAAGTCCCCTCCTACTCCAATATGCTGTCATCTCACCCTCCCTGACACCTGCCCCAAAGAAAAATATATCAAGACAAAGAATTGAGCTCCATTCAGCCCAGAAACTTCTGGGAACTTCAATAAGCCTGCAGCTCACATGTGGCCAGCTGTCTTAGGGACTGAAAGACCATCTCTCCCCAGGTCAACCAAAGGCTCTGTTCTGAATCAAAGGCTGCCCCCACTCAGCCAGTTGAGTTGCTCAGCCCGCATCCAGGATTAACCCAGGCTCCTCGCTGGCTCTCTGGTTTCAAAACAAAACAAAACTTTGAAAGAGAACTGCATTCAGTGGAAAATCCCCCAGTAACCAGGCCCCTGGGAGCGCTTGGGAGCACCATCTGTCAAGCATCAGTTCACACAACCTGTGACCAAAACAGCCTTTTAATGTCAAAACCAATCATGATAATGGCACCTTGTGTATTTAGACAGGGCTACTGACCTTTCCGAGGCCCTCATCTGGGCTCAATTTGGCCTCATGGAACTTTCTGAAGCAGGCAGAGCGAGGCACTTTCAAATAGCTCGGTCCTGTTTTAGAGATGAGGAAACTGAAGCCCAGAGAAATAACGAGGTGGGAAGAGGTGCCCGCAGAGCTGGACCGACGCCCCAACCAAGGGTCAGTGAGTCTCCCCCGCACAGTGTGTCCCAAATGCCTGCTGCAGATGGGGGCCCCGCTAGCTGCAGGGTCACCCCCTGGGGTTAAGATGTCTTAGATAAAACCCCAAAACGAGAATTTTTTAGAGATGCCCAGAGGGACTTAGGGAACACCTCTGTCCACTGTGCTGCCTTCACAGAATATGAAAAACTGGAAAATCCAAGTCAGGAAAACCGTCAGAGTCTTTGCAATCTGCTGATTGCAGTTGACCGTCTGCAGATTCCAGCAAGTCCCCATGGCCCCTGCTGGCCTTCAGGGACAGACCGAGAAGAGCAACCACCTGAACAAAGGAGCCGTCTTCCTTCCCCACACTACAGCCCGGATGTGATCCGTACAGGGCTGACCTGCTGTTCTATGGTGTCAGGGACACAGGATGCGTCTCAGCTTTGGGTTCTTCATGGTATGTCACAGTTTGGGCTCCAAGAAGTGGACCCCAAGTGGACGGAGAGCCGCATGCAGGATGTGTGTTAATGACCGTGCTCAGGATGCACACCTGTGGAAGAGGGTATGCGGCCAGACTGAGGAGAGGGAGGAGCAGGGCTGAGCTGGTCCAGGTCCCAGCCAACACCTGAGGAGCCAGGAAGCCAGGATGCCCAGGATGTCCAAGATCAGGTGAGACCTCAAACATACAGAGATGAGTCCTTGGACAGGGGTTTGACCTCGGATCCAAAGACTGCCTTCAACCTTGAGCTATTCTCAGCCCAGGCAGCTCCCAGAGCTAGCAGAATAAGACCTTGGTCCCCGAGAAGTCACCCAGGGGTACAGCAGATTCTACTAGGAGGCCAGCATGGGTTAAACTGTGCCCCAACACGCGTATGTCCCCACTCCACCCCCGTACCTCAGTATCTTATTTATCACAGGATCATTGCTGGTGTACTCGGGTTAAGATGAAGTCAGACCAGAGTGGATGAGCCCTCAGTCCAACCTGCCTGTGTCCCAGAGGACACTGGCCCAGAGGGAAGACAGAGGGAGAAAATGAGCACCCAAGAGCCATCCTAGCCCCCAGAACAATCCTGCCAACGCCTTGACCTCAGCCTTCTGGCCTCCAGAACTGTGGGGCAAGGAGTCTCTGTCGTTAGGCCCCCAGTCTCTGGTACCTGGAGATGGCATGGTCTTCCCACAGGTGATCCAACATGGCTCCCCACCAAATGTGCATCCCAGCAGGTAGGAAGAAGGACAGAGGGGAAAGGGACAGACCCTCCTCACTAAGGGTCCAGATTTTCCCACATAACTTCTGTCCATAGCATAACGAGGTCACTCGGCCACACTAGCTGCAGAGGAGGTTGAAGAAAGAAGTCTTTACCCTGGAGAGCCCAGGGCCTGACCAGGCAAACATCCTCTTGTTAAGATGGGGACTGTTAATCAAGTTCAATCACTCTGAGGAACTTGACAGGAAGACAAATGCCTCTCTTAGAATACCTCACCAGGAGGCCCCCAAGGAGGGGAAGTATATAGCTGTGGTGAGATCTGGGCAGCCTTCCTGGAGGTGATGACACTGGAGCTGGGCCCTCAGGGAGAGAGAGAAGATGTCCCTAAAGTGAGGCTGGAAGGGGAGGGATCGCAGGAGAGGGAAGAAAGCGTCCTCCCTGTGCGAGGGAATGGAGAGCCATTATCCCATTCCATCCTCAGGACACATCTGTAAAGTGTCTGTCATTATCTCCGTTTCAAAGGAGGAACCAGAGAGGTCACACAACTAGCAAGAGTCACAGAGGCAGAAGCTAGGTCTTCCCATTCCAGGCAGAGGCTGTGTTTCCAACCCAGAGGTAAAACAGGCCTCCCCAGCCCTTGGGGTCCTTGTAGGGTTGCTTCACACAGGCGCAAGCCCAGCCAAAGGATGCTAATGCTGTCCCTATGTGCGCATTTCCAGGGACTTATTCATTCATTCATGGTCTCTGTCTCTGCCTCAAGGGTCCAGGAAACTTCAGGAGCTGTCTTGGCGCCCCCTACTGTCAGGTTGGATATAACACACTTCACCTGTTTCCTAGATAAGCAAGTAAAAAGCCAAGCTCTTCACTCCCCAACCCAAGCAGAGCTCAGCAAAGGACGGGGCCGTAGCAGGAACCGTGAGCATCACAGCTCACTTAGACTCCCCCCCCCATGGTCAGGAGCAGGCCTCTCATGTGCCGTCCCTCCAAGACCTCCCATCACATGAGGGTCTGCACAGGACACAGCCCCCCGTGGGTGAAGTCCTGTGTTGTCACTTGTGTTGGGGAAGAGAGGGAAGAAAGGCTACCTGGAACTTTAGTGCCAGCTCTAGAGATTTTGGGGGGCAGAATCCAGCTGTGGGTGTCCTAAGCCAGCAGATACAGAACTGAGACAGGCTTGAGAGATGCTTTAAACTAGGACCCAAGAATGACCCGTCTGTAATCAGAACACACTCGGCTTGGGAAGGGACCATGGCGTGCCCCTGGTCTCTGGAATCTTCAAATAATGTGATGGAGTCACTCATTCATGTTCAAATGAGCAGTAACTATCTCCTAGGTAGCGCAGCCTGATGTGGAGTCACACAGACCAGGCTGCGAATCTTGGTTCTGCCTCTTATTACCTTTGTGTCTTGGGTAAATGGGTTCATCTTTCTGAGCCTCGTTTTCCATATGTATTTCCTATATATAAGTGAGGTTCATTGTGCTTGCCTCCAAGGGTCGCTGTGAAGACTAAATGCCACCCCGGGGGTGCAGGCAGGGTACCTGACTTGCAAAAGCAAGTCACTGTAGCTTATATTGTGAAGGCCGGCCCCACACCACCTTGGCCACATCTCCATGAACCCCGACCCAAGCTGGGTCAACTGAGATTTCCTTTGTCATTGACACTTGAAATTCTGCCTCTTCCCTTTTGGCCCTTGAGCCAAGATGGCAGGGAACTGATGTGGCAGTTGTGTATCCTGTGTCCAGAGAAGCAGGCGAAACTCGCGGGAAGGAAGAATATGGGGGAAATAAGAAGCAGAGATGAGAGGCCTCAGGGTCCTCGGGAGAAGTAAAGAAGAAAGCGGGGAGGGGAAGAGAGAAGGAGGAAGCAAGAGAAGAAGGGAAGGAACGAGGAGAGAGAGGAGGGGTGCACACGTGTGGTTTTCCTGAGACACCCCAGGGTCCTCCCACAGAAGGCCCCTACTTGCTGAATTTGATGGGAGACATTGGCTCTTGGGGTCTCTCCCCAGATGGCTGATTCCTCTCACGTCCCTTCTGGGAGGATTCTAGTTGCTCTTTCCACAGATGAGGACGTGTGGCTTACAGAAGGTGAGTGTCCGTCTCGTTAAGGATGCCCAGGTGGTCCACATCAGAGACAGGAGTCCAACCCTGATCCGCCCGCCTCCCCGCCCCATGAGTGAGATCCAGGAGTCAGATGACCTCCATTGGGGGGGGGGGGCAGGTGACTGCATCCAGTCACTCCATCCCTGAGCACCCTGCTTGCCTGTTCTGTAAAATGGGGACAACAAAGGCCCCTCCCCTACCTTTCAAGAGGGCTGTCTGATGAAATCCTTTATGTGAACAGGCTTTTCGAGTCGCAAAGCGCTATCCCAGTACTAGTCATTATTAGTTCAGGCAGCTCTCTACGGCTTTGCCCATCTTACCAGATTTGGAAGTTGAAAATGTCATAGGTAAGAACCGTGTCTACCCAAATGCCCTAAAGCACCCAGAAGTCTCCTGGCCCAGGGACAACGTTAAGTAATTCAAAGTTGAGAAACAGCACGTTTGCTTTTCTGAAACAGAGAATGCGGATTTCATACGGACAGTAAATATGCTGAAAAAGTAGTCAGCTTCTTAACTCACATTCCCAGTTATTCTCTGGAAACACAATTGGATGGCATTTGGGGTGATTAACAAAGAAGAAATAATTTACGAGGGACTGTGTCTTTTTTCTTAAAGTAGCTATTAAAAATACAACTGAAGAGCATGTGTTTTTCCATTCTCTGAAAACCAAGAAATAGAAGAGCTGTTTTTGCTCAGACTTTTCCAAAACAAATCACCTTTCGTGATGGAAAATGTTGCCCTCAGGAGAAAGATTTTCAGAAAAATTATGAGTGAGTGTAAGAAAACAGAACATCAAATAGAAGCCCTCGCTAATGAGATCAAGAGCCTTGGCCCGCAGACCCGAGTGAGCTGCTGTCCCTCATCTCAGGAGCCCTGGGAGCCAAAGGCTCACAACCAGCTGTGCCTGATGTTGGCGGAGTAATCTGAGATGTCACTTTACCTAAATCTCAGTTTCCTCATCCAGGAAATGGGGGTGAAATTCTGTTTCACAGGCTTCTGGGAAGATTACATGAGATTCTATAAGGAGGTACCCCAGATTCTGTAAACTATAAATCTAGTCATCCCTCAGCCTCTGAAGGGGATTTGTTTCTGGACAGGCCCCACCATGGATACCCAAATCTACACATGATCAAGTCCCTTAAATAAAATGGGGTAGTATTTGCATATAACTAACACACATCTTTCTGTGTGCTTTAAATCATCTCTAAGTTACTTACAATGCCCAATGCAATGTAAATGTTGTGCTACGACATTATTTAGGGAACAGAATGACAAGAGTACATGTGCCGTGCAGATGGGATTTCTTTTCAAACATTTTCAGTCTGACGCTGGTTGAATCTGAGACGGCAGAGGCCACGGATGCGGAGGGCCAATCGTGTTGTCATTTGTCTGGTTGTGCTCAACATGTGGACTCCAACTGGACAGTTAACCCCGCCCTATGAGGCAACTCCAGGTCTAGCAATCAGTCTCTTCCTAGGGATGCCTACTGGAAAGTTCTAGACCCTTAAACTGAGATTTGTGGCCTCTCATTCTGCCATCTAACAGAGGAGGAATGGAGCTTAGAAAAGTACCTTATTTGTTTCTCTCACTCTCTCTATGGTTTAGGTAAGTGCAGAAGACGTACAGGAGTATACTGGTCAGGTATAAAAGACAGATGGGAAGGAAGCCCCCGTAGGGCCTGTTACAGGTGCCCGTGGTACACGAGGTGGGGAAGGCAGAGGGAGGAGAGGGGTAAACAGGGTTGAGAAAGAAGGAGAAAGAGGACTTGGACTTTATCTTCAACTTTTAAACTTTCATTGGTATGATGACATTTGCAACCAATTAGATAAAATACTAACAGTAATCTAAGGCGGTAGGTACGTGGGGGTTTAGTATATTCTTTGTAACTTTCTGATTTTTGCAATATCAAAATCTAACAGAAAGAATTATTAATCATAATGATAATATGTCTTTTAATGGAAAGAACCTCACGGGAATCCTGACCGTCCTAACAATGAATGTAATGTGTATCCTGTTTCTTCTTCCTGTCTTTGTACATGGGCACAGCTATTGTGCAGAGCATGACAATCTTGTTTCTTTTTTTTTTTTTACACAAAATGGAGCACAACTTTCATTTTTCTGGTTGTACACGATGTAGGGTGCAATCATACCCACGCATAGGGGTAATAATGTCCATCTTATTCTACTGTCTCCCCCACCAACTTCCCCTCCCCTCCTCTCTCTCCCCTCTGCTCAATCCAAAGTTCCTCCTTTCTTCCCTTGCCCCCTCCCCTTATGGACCAACTTCCACTTATCAGCCTTTGGTTTGGGGGATTGGCTTATTCACTTAGCAGAGCATGACAATCTCATAGACATGACAGGATGGCAGAATAGCAGCCTCCGGGCATGTGCTGTTGGGCTGTTTGCTTGCCCACAGGACGGGACAGAGATGAGATGCTCACAATACCATCTGGCATCTGGCATCCCACTGCAGTCAGCTTCAGGGATTGTTGTTATTGTTTTTAACCAGCCTGGCCCTGGAGTTCGAAAGCTCCCATCATAAGATCTCTTCCTGCTTCAGTCCTTGAGTTTGCTCTTCATCAATGAGTTGATTCATCAATACATTCTACACATTTGGGGGGGGGGGTGCACTTCTATGAACCCAGCCCTGTGGGAGACCCAAGGAAACTGAAGGAGTCAGGCCAGGTGGCTGCCCTCTTTCCTATACGTAGTCCCCCTGTATTGATCGGCTTTCATCACTGTGACAAAATACATGAGATAATCCACTTATAAAAAGGAAAGGTTTATTGTGGCTCACAATTTCAGATGTTTTGGTCTATGGTCATTTGGCCCTATTGCTTGTGAGCCTATGGTGGCACAGTACATCATGGTGGGAGCATGTGGCCAAGGAGGTCTGTTCACCTCTGTTGGCCTAAAAGGAAAGAGAGAAAGTGGAAGGGACCCAATAGCACCCTCTAAGAGAATGGCCCAATGACTCACCTTCTGCCCATTAGGTCCCATCTCCCAGTGGCTACTCCCCTTCCCAACAACACAACAGGCTGGTAACCACGCCTTCTGAAACATGGGTTTGGGGGAAACATTCAAGAGCCAAACTATAGCACCCCCCCCCCATCTGCCATTTTTCTTTCCACAGTTTCAGTTACCCATGGGAACTGTAGTCTGAAAATATTCAGTGGAAAATTCCAGATAAATAATTTATAAGTTTCAAATTGCACACCATTCTATGTGAGGAGATCTTGCACCATGCTGTTCTGTCCTGCCAGGATGTGACTCACCCTCTCATCCTGTGAGTCCACCATGTATATCCTACTTGCCCGTTAGTCACTAGGTAGCCATCTTAGTTACTAGATCTACTGTCTCAGTATGGCAGTGCTTGTGTGTAGGGCTTGGTAATATTCATTGATTCAGTAATCCACTGGGGTCTTGGAATGTACCCTATGGATAGCTCAGGGACAAATGGGAGAGAGGGATAGGCAAGCGGCCCATGAAGCTAATGCAAAGTGATGCTTGGAGGTGACGGAGGGAAACAGAGAGTGTGGGGACACAGACGAGGCTGGCGGGGAGCAGAACTCGAGAAGAGGTGACAGCTGCAAGAAATCTCAAAAGAAGGCAAGAGGGTGTAACATGAAGAACTTAGGCCAGGCGCGGTGGTGCATGCTTGTAATCCCAGCAGTCCAGGGGGCTGAGGCAGGAGGATTGGGAGTTCAAAGCCAGCCTCAGCAACTTAGCAAGGCCCTAAGTAACTCAGGGAGACTCTGTCTCTAAATAAAATACTAAAAAGGGCTGGGGATGTGGCTCAGTGGTTAATTGCCCCTGAGTTCCATTCCTGGTCAGTGGGGCAGAGCCCATGGGTCTGACTCAGAGACCTCTGATCTCTGCACTAACCACAGTCAGCTGCCTCCAAATTCTGGGAACCTCTCCTAAGAAGATAATCTCCAACTTGGAAAAAACTTTTCTTATGTTCAAGATGGTTTAACCCAGGATCATGCATGATATTAGAAATAGTAGATATATCCTAAGTGTCTAGTGGTGCCTGGCTCCGTCTGGGCCCCTCCACAAACATATTCCAGATGGACAAAAAGGAAAAAGCTGAGAAGCTGTGGGCCATCCATTCTGATGGAGTAGTGGATGCCCACCATGCACACTGAAGGGCTTCTTACCACAGTATAGGAAAAGTCAGGGTGCACAACTATAAGTGTCCTGTGACCCCAACTGGGTTTCGACACATTTCTTGTAGATATAAAGAATGGGAGAAAATATGACCTAAGCACTTATGGGCACTGAATTTGGCTGTTAGTTTTAGACTCATGAAGATTGAAATTTTTTCCTTCTTTGTCTTTTTTCCAGAATTCCAGTCTCACTGGGAATGTGGGAACTAGAGCATGTCGGAAAAACTGGCCAGACCAAATGGCCAGCTGGGCAGGCAGGTGCCAGGGAAGGGGCAGCTGCTTTGGGACAAAGGCTCAAAGGCAAGTGGGCCATAGGGACATTTGCAAGGGAGAAGAATGTCTTTGTGGGTGCCTGTGGTACAGAAAGGGCCTGGGGCAAGGGAGGAGTGGGAAGCCACAGTAACACACATGCAATAAGCAGGTGTTTGTTGAGCACCTACATTGGGCTGTTATTTTCTTATTGAACATTTGCTACACACAGGGCACTGTTCACATATGGTCTCACCGAAGCCTTCCCGAAACACAGTAAGTTTGATTATTTTAGTTTTATGCATCAAAAAATAAATAACTGATTTAGAGCCATCTTAGAGATAGAAAACACCTGAGAGTTGATAGGCAGCAGGAATCCTGTCTATTTACTCAAGATACTTTTTAAAAGCACAATGATGTCATTTGGCCCAGTCACACAGCAAGAAAAGTGGCCAGGCTGAGACTTAAGCCTTCTTGTAACCTCTGTGCCAGTGTCCTCTGCAAGGCAAAGGACCCAGAGTTTGGGGAGCATCACTAATCTTCTAAGAGGGATGTTATGGAGAGCCCCACCCCAAACCCTCCCCAACCCAATACGCTGACCCCGTTCTTGCCTAAGGTTGTATTGTGGAATTTTTTTAATCTTGTGCACACACAATGGGCTCATAGTTATGGAATATTACAGAGACATCTTAAGAGATGATCTCACAAATGAGGAAATCAATACCCAGAGAGGTTAAGAAATTTGCCTTATGACACACAGCTAGGTGGTGCCTCTGATCTTTTCTCTGTTAGGATTAGACCCAAAGGCTTTAACTTCCAGCATTTCCCATTTTTTCCTCTCTTCTCTTAATTCTCCTAAGTTCCATTTCATTCTTCTTACAAAGAAGAATGATCAGCCCTGGATGGAAGAGAAAGCAAGATTTTTGTCCCCAAAGGAGTTGATTTCCAGTATGCAAGGGATTATTGTCAATGACACTAAGTCATATTAAATCATTAAAATATCCCCATGTAAAAGGAACAAGTCATTCCTCAGAAAATGGCTTCAAAGTCATTTTTCAGAAATTAGAGGAGAAAAAAAAAAAAACTAGAAACAGAGCAGGAATATCACAGTTGATCCAAAGTGGACACATGGAAGGTCCAGGACGCAGCCAAAGGAGACAGAAAGAGCCAATTTCTTTCAATTACCCCCATTTTCCATCCCTTAATCTAGATGCAGGTTGTCATTTTATTGGCTTGTCAACTTTAGAAAACTTGAATAAACTTCATTTATTCAATTCTTTCCAGCCCCCGCACTCTGGCCAGGAGAGCGCACAGGGCCAGCAATTCATTCTCTCTCTCTGGGGCTCCTCTGCTTTTCATTGCTCAAACAGCTGCTCGTTTCTATATTTGGTCACTTTTCATTTCTAGCCTCCCTAAGTTCTACGTCTCGCCCACCACTCCAGGAGCGTGGACTGCAGAGTCCACCAGAAGTTTGGTTTTGAGCCCAGCAGGGACACACACCACCCGGGCAGCTTTGGATATAGGAGTTCTCTGAGCAGGAGTTTCCCCGTCTACAAAATGAGGATAACACAAAGACACATGGTTGCAGGACAAATAAAATAAGGTCGTGTGTGTGAAGTCACCCGCACACGGTTGGGCTAGCTCTGCCGATGCTTGTTCTATCCACAGGGCACCTTGTGGGACACACACCGTTCCTCTCGCTTAGACTGACATCTCTGGAGTCCACGGCCTCTCCCTACACCACACTCCTCCCAGTTTTCTGAGCTCTCCACCCCCATCTTTCTCAAAGGGGCTGCAGCTAACCCTTCTCTCGCTCTGTAAGTTCCCTGGATCAGACATCTCAAAACCGCATGATCCGGCCGATGCAGAGAACACGCCTTTGGTCAGCAATTAATGCACGGTGTGTGTCCACCAGAGGCTGTCCAGCCTCCCTGCCCTCTGGACTCTTCTTTTACAGAGCATCTCCCCACAGGCTGCTGGAGGCTCTCTTGGCCAGCACCCTGGAGGCAGAATTCTGGTTGCCTTAGCATAGACATGTACTGATTTTCCTTCAGTACGTGACAGGAGCAGGAGCTCAATCAAATCTCCAGGCATGAGTTTCCTTGAGCAATTCCTTGAACAAATCCTCCAAACTCCTTCTCTAGAATTTTAATGTGCCAGCACCTCAAAGATGCTCCCAATAAGTACCCACACAGTAAGAGGATCTGGCTTTATCACTTCATAAAGACCTGGGTTACAAAGTCCAACTGTTCGGTTGGAATCCTGACTCTACCACTTACTGTGTGATTCTGAGCAAGTTACTTCACTTCTCTGTTCCTCGGTTCCTTTAGGTTTCAAATAGGATTAAATCATAGAATCTATTTTGAAGGATAAAGTGATTAAAACAGTGCCCAGCACTCTCTGAAGGCTTGACAAATGTTGGTGATCACTACTGGTATGAGTGACCGTGGAACCAAGGGCTGCCTCAAGGTTACAAATCCCCAGATGTCCTGGTTCCTGGACAGAAACGACCCCTCTCCCCCAGAGCTTGTTCTCTCCCGCTTCTCCACCCCTCCCCCTGCACACCCCCCTCCACCCCTCCCCCTACTGGCCTCAGAGTCTAAGACCCTCAAAGAGGAGTCTCCAAGGAGTGTGAATGGAAGCCTCCTTCCTCGGGGGAGAGAGGTGACCTCTCACAGCTGGACTGGGCTCACAGTGACCAGTTGAGCTGAACAAGGTCGGGGGCAGCAGCAAGGTCACCAGAGCGATTGGCAGGGTCACCGGCCCCTTCAGGGACACTTGGTGCCCTGCTCGTCCCCAGACCTCAGGGCCTCTGGGCTATTGTGAAGGAGGTGTCCTCCGGTTCTGCTGGGCTTGGCCCCCTGGATGCCACAAAGGCCCCGGCTGCCCAGAGCTGTCCCTGAAGGGGCTCAACCCACAGTGGGGTGGGCTCTGTTCTTGCAGCTGGACTCAGAGGAGAGCTGGCAGCAAGGGCCAGGACGGGGCGGGTGAAGCACAGCGTTTCATGACTCAGACTCATGATTGAGAGCAGGTGCTAGGGAGGCAACTGCCACCGCGGGCCACCCACACGCCCCCATGCCCTGACCCCTTGTGTCACAGCTCGTCGAGATTGCCAAATGCAGAGGCACAAGGGAAACTCAGAACCATCAACTCACAAAAGAATCCTGACTGTTATCACCGCCAATGATTCAGTGATTCTTCACAATCCTCGGAGGCAGAAAGTTTTCCTTTTTTTTCCTGAAAAATTCTTAGAAAACAGAGGCTCACAGAGCTCCTAAGTTTGGGAGCCCATGTTCAAATACAGCTCTGACCCCAATGTCCATGCTATTGCATGTCGGCCCCTTCCTAGGGTGTCAGGTGACCCCCCACCACAACACCTTCTCCTCTGTGGAGTCCAAAGACCGTGAGTTTGTCCACTTGGCCAATTCTGAGATGGGCCAGGGAGCAGGAGCTGCCTTGTCTACCCTGTGGGGTTTGTGGGCTGTGGTTGAGAGAAGCAGAAAAATCCGCCAGCACCCCCCAGGGAAGGTGACTCCAACATGAGGTGAACACCCCAGAGCTGGGCTGTCCAGTAGGGTTGCCTCTTGTCCCTGGCCCCTATTTAAATATAACTGAATTCATTAAAGTGAAACAAAATAAGTAATTCACTTCTTTGATCACACCAGTCAAGTGCCCATGACCAGTGTGGCTGAGGGCCACCATGCTGGACGGTGCAACAGAGCATTGTCATCATCACAGAAGCCCCTGTCAGAGGACATTGCATGAGAGAAAAGGAACCTAAACAATGAGACCTAGAAGCTCAGATGCCGAGAGCTCGGGGTCCAGCAGGAAGAAGAGCTGGGAAGGGGGATCAGGGGCCACAAGCCTGAGGTAGGCTGGAACTGGGAGACTAGAACACAGGCAGGGAGGAGCCTGGTGAAGGGCAGAGCCTCTGAGCCACTGGCCGCCTGGGTTCGAATCCCAGCCCTGGCTCTTCCCAGCCGTGTTCCTTGAACAAGTTCTGTGACCCCTCCATACCTCACTTTCTTCCCCTGTGAAATGAGGACGGTAATGGTGCCTCCCTCCCAGGGCACAGTGTGTGTGTTTGCTGTTACTGTGGCTGGCCCAAGGGGAGATCAGAGAGGCAAGCACAAGTCAGACTGTTCAGGCCTGTGGGCCAGAGAGAGAATGCTCCCCTGTTTCCCAAGTTCAAAGGGAAGGCTGCAGGGTTTCAGCATCGAGGGCAGAGGGTGACCACAGCCAGCAGAGAATCATGACCCATCTGAAAACGTTGGTGGCCTCCACGCAACACCAGTCAGGCACTGGAACATGCAAAATGAGCCCACATTTGCCAAGCCTACTTGTTTCTCAAAAACTCTAGAAATATAGACTTTTTTGCCACAAAGTTCCCTGACATGTTAAAATGGGCCTCTTTTTCTCAAAGTTTTAAATATCTTGAAGAATTAACCGGCCACCTGCTAGGACATCTGGTCTACCCCACAATCTACAGCTCCCAACATCAATAAACCAAAGTCTACAGCTAGAACCCCCATGAGCCAGGTGCTCCAAGAGGAAAGCAATGCATCCTTGGAACAAGAGCAGCATGTCCAAAAGTCACCAAATTAAATTGGAACCAAAGAGGCCCCCAGTGCCTGAGTGATAGGGGCCCCGTGCTAAAACTATGAACAAGCTGCATACATTTGTAAATATTTTTAGACCTTTTGATGGTAAAAACAAATATATGAAAACCAATATTTTCTTCCCTCTCAGGTGGCTGAATGATTTTTTTCTTCATTCTCTGCCTCGTCAAGTATTTTAGGGCCTCATTCTTGAGATATTCACCATATTAACTATTGCTTTTCCATAGAAGGTTTTCTTCCCAAAATATTGAGTATATAACGTGTTCCCTGGGATCTAACCTCAGTCCACCAGAGGAGAACTAAGTACAGATCCGTGATTACTGACACTCCAGATTAAAGGAAAGATCCATCTAAGCAGATGACACTTGTGACAAAGAAAATGAAGAAAAACTCACTGGCTTTGCGATTTATCCTTCCCACCTCCAGGCCTGCGTCTTCCGGTGCTCCAGTCGGGAAGGAAAGGCAGGCATTGGGTGGCTAATAGAAGGTGATTTGAATACTAGGGAAGTAGACATAGCCTCAGAAGAAATAAACTTCTAGAACACCCTCCACTGCTGGACCTGTAAGGATCAAACTCAGGAAGCGGCAATTTAGAAACACAAATGGCTTTCTAAAGAGTGTGGGGATCTCGCTGGGGGAAGTTCGGGCTGACCCTGACCGAGCTGCAGAGCTGTGCTGAGGCTTGGGGCTACCAGCAGAGGTCGAACCTCCTTTCCATCCTCCCTCATCCCCCAACCCTCCTGTAAGTAGACAAACCCCTCAGAAAAACAGTCCCTGGTGGCAGCCTCCACTGTACTGGGCTGAGATGAGGCAGGACTTCATGGCACAAGGACAGGACAGAGGAAAGCTTCTGACAGCCAGAGAGTGGGGGGGGGGGGGAACAGGGCTGGGGACAAGATTTAGTCCCCAAGGGCGTGCCCCCAGGACCCACTGCCTGCGACTAGGTTTCACCTCTCACACTTTCCACCACCTCTTAAAGGTCCATTCAAATTACGAATCTCTGAGCAGGTTAATCCACTGACGAGGTCAGAGCCCTAGTGATCCAGTCACTCTCCAAGGGCCCCACCTCTGAACTCTGCTGCACCGGGGACCAAGTCTGTAATATGTGACCCTGAGGGGACAATGCAGATCCAGAGCAGTGCTGGCTTAGAGTGCCCACATGTCTCAGTCCAGCCTGGAGAGAAGAGAGGGAAGGGGAATCAGAAACCCCATGTACTAGGTCAGAGACAGCTAAGTGAGACTAGAGCAGGGTGTGTGTGTGTGTGTGTGTGTGTGTGTGTGTTTTCAGTTACCAGGGATTGAACCCAGGGGTGCTTAACCACTGAGCCACATCCCCAGCCCTTTTTAATATTTTTTTATTTAGAGACAGGGTCTCGCTGAGTTGCTTAGGGCCTTGGTAAGTTGCGCTGAGGCTGACTTTGAACTCATGATCCTCCTACCTCAGCCTCCAGAGCCGCTGGGATTACAGGTGTGCACCACCACACCCAGCTAGAGCTAGGTCATTAACCTGCAGTCTGTAGATCAAATTGAGGGGCTCCCTGAATTAGGAATTAGAAAAAATATCTTTATCTTAATTTTCACCAACATCTATGTGATCTTCTGTTACAAATGTTGGCAACAACCCACAGTGTAGTAGCTTTATCTGAGACTGTCACAAATGGTAATCACAGATAGTCTCATTTCCTATTTCACTGGTGGAAAAAATCACAAAATAACATTATTTGGATCATTACATCAAAACCGTGGTAGTTACTGGGACTTCTGCTGGATAGTGTTACTTAATGCATGAATAAGGAAAATTACCTATTGTACAATCTCTAAAATCACTTTTTCCTATGGAATCCAAGACATGAAGTGATTAGTAGCCCATGGACAAGGTGTTGCCTGTACAATCCTTTGAAGGACTTGTTGCTTGTGTTTAAAGAGTATGAATTCAACCAAGCAAAGGAAAAGGAACACATTTAAGGCTAGGAAACAGCATTTAGAAAAGCACTTTGTTTTTTTGTTCTTGTTTTTTTTTTTTTTACTAGTGCATTTTAATTATACAAAATAATGGTTACTCTGGGGCATATCTCTACGTGCAAATAACAGACTTTGCTTATATCCATCCCCATTATTTTCCCTGACACTCCCCTCCCCCATCCCTTTCAATAGTCTCTGTATTTTCATGTTATTATTTTTTCCCTTGATTCCACCATTTATGATGGAAAACCTGTGATAATCATCTTTTTGTACCTGGCTTTTTTGGCTTAACATTCTGATGTTCAGTCCCATTTACTTTCTTGCAATGATATGATTTTGTTCTTCTTTATGACTGACTAGTATTCCATTGTGTATCAATACCACATTTTCTTTATCCTTTCACCCACTGACAGGTACCTAGGCTGATTCTATAACTTGGCTATTGTGAATAATGCCACAAGGAACCTCTGCATGCAGGTGTCTCTATAGTCTGCCGAGTTTCAATTCTTCTAGGTATGTATTGAGAAGTGGTGAGGTGAGATCATATGGTAGTTCTATTTTTAGATTTTTGAGGAACCTCTATACTGATGTCTATATGGCTTTACTTATTTACATTCCCACCAACAGTGTATAAGGATTCCTTTCCCCCCACATCCTCACCAGAGATTATTGCTTTTTGTATTCTTGATGATAACCATTCTGACTGGGGATAAATGGAATCTCGATTGAGTTTTGGGTGGCATTCTCCAATGCCACAGAGATGGAACAGTTTTTCATATAATGATGAGCCATTCATATTTCTTTCAGAAGTATCTTTTCAGTTCACTTGCCCATTTATTGATTTGGGGTGAGGTTAGGGTTAAGGTTTTGAGGTTTTGATATATTCTGGATGTCAATCAATCCCCTGTCAGAGGAGCAACTGACAAAGATTTTCCCTATTTTGCAGGCGGTCCCTCCACTCTCTCTGTTTCCTTTGCTGTGCAGAAGCTTTTGATAAGATGCAGCCCCAATGGTAGGGTCTTGCTATTATTTCCTGGGCTACTAGAATCTTTTTCAGGAGATCGTTGCCCGTGCCTAAGTCTTGAAGGATTTCCTTTCTGCTTTCTTCCAGCGGTTTCAAAGTTTCAGGTCTTACAGTAGGGTCTTTGATCCATTTTTAGTTGATCTTTTTGTGCAGAGTGAGAGATAAGGATCTGGTTTCAATTTTTTGCTTATGGATATGCAGTTTCCCAGCACTATTTGTTAAAGAAGCTGTCTTTTCTCCAATGTATGTTTTTGGCAATTTTGGCAAAAATCAGATGGCTGTGTGCCTAGAAGTTTAGCCATTTCTTGAAGATTTTCCAGTTTATTGGTATATAAATTTTCAAAACAGTCCCTAATGATTCTCGGGATTCCAGAGATATCTATTGTATTATGCCCTTTTTTTTTGTTGTTGTTTCTAATTTGGTTAATTTGTGTCTTTTCTCTCTTTTGAAGGGTTTGTTTTATCAACCTCGTTTATCTTTGTAAAGACCAATTCTTTGTTTCATTGATCATATGTATTGCTATTTTAATCTCTTTTTCATTAGTTTCAGCTCTGAAATTTATTATTTGTTTGCTTCTATTGCTTTTGGGTTTGGTTCCTGTTTTTCTAAGACCTATCTTTAAATAGTAACCCCAAATGTAAGTGGGCTTTATTCTCCATTATTAAGTAGGGTATTAGGAATCATTAGGTATATATTTGCTCTCTCTCTAGGGTTTTTGTTGTTGTTTTGTTTTGTTTTGATACCAGGGATTGAACCCAGGGGTGCTTAACCACTGAGCCACATCCTCAGACCTTTTTTAATATTTTTTTCTTTAGAGACAGGGTCTCACTATGTTGCAGAGGCTGGCTTTGAACTTGAAATTCTCCTGCCTCAGCCTCCCAAGCTCCTGGGATTACAGGCGTGCACCACCACACCCAGCATCTCCCTGGTTTTCTAACGTAGGCACTTGTCGCTCTAAAACTTCCTCTTAGAACTGCCTTCACTGTGTCCTACAGACTCTGATTGTATTTCCATTTTTATTTGACTCCAGGGACTTTTAAGTTTCCCCCCCTGATTTCTTCAGTGACTCACTGGTCATTGAAAAGTTCAATCTCCATGCATTTGTAGTTTCTCATGCTGTTGATTTCTAGTTTGTTCCATTATGATCTGATAAGATGTAAGAACTTATTTCTGGCTTTTGTGTTGTTGTTATTGTTGTTAAAACCTGCTTTATGGCCTGAGATAGTTTCTGTTTTGGAGAAAGGTCCATGAACTACTGGACAGAATGTGGATTCTGCTGTTGTTGGGATGTTTTGTAGCTGTCTGTTAAGCCCATTTGATCTATGGTGGAGTTTAACTCTGATGTTTCTTTGTTGATATATATATTTTTTTAATTTTTGGTTTGTATGACCTATTTGTGAGAGTAGGATAGGTGTTGAAATTATTTTGCAGCCTATCTCTCCCTTTATGTTGATTAGTGTTTGTTTTATGAAACTGAGTGCATCATTGTTTAGAGCCTATATCTTTACAGTTAGATTTTCTTCTGGGTTGTTCCCTTTACCAATATGTAGTGACCTTCTTTGTCTCTTATAATTTTGGTTTGGAGTCTGCTTCACCAGGTATGTGTGTAGCTTCTTCCGCTTGCTTTAGATTTTGTTTGCTTAGAATATTATTTTGCATCCTTTCTCTTTCAGTCTGTATATGTCTTTACCAATGAGATGTGTTTCTTGCAGGCAACAGAGAGTTGGGTCTTGCTTTTTAATCCAATCGGTCAGTCTGTGTCATTGGAGAATTATGGCTGTTTACGTTTGCTTAGGGCCTCGCTAAGTTGCTCAGGCTGAAGGACAGGTACCAATTTGTGCCATTTTGTTGTTTTCCTAATGTTTGATTCAGAAAAGCACACACTCTGCAGAAACTGTAACTGGTGTGACTACAGAGGGCCCCTGGAACAGGAGGGAGTGGAGAGGTTTAGCGTGTGGCTGGAACCCCATTCAGCCTGGGCCTTGTCCTCACAGAGGGCCCCAGATTCAGGCTCTGGGCCCTAATCACCAAATGAGATTCTGTGAACCCGGAATCCATAATGCATGTGCATAATGTTTAAAGGGTTAGTGAAGCCAGACATTTAAAAAACACCCGTTTTCCTAATCCTGTTCTGACATGTCATCATTGTTCTTCAGACAATGTCTAATCCAGGTGTCTCTTGACCTCCAAGAGAATGACTTGCTGAGAGGAAAGGATTGACTGGAGGTGGGAAAGGGAATGAGTCAGCAAAAGTCAGGTCAAAGAGCTGGGATTTCATCCTGAAAATTGTGGGTGGGTTTTGTTTATGACGCAATCAGTGCAATGCTCATTTGCTGACTCCCCTCTCAACAGCCATCCCCTTTCTTCCGGCAAGACAGCTGAGATTTCTTTTGGAGGACAAGCTCCAAGAAACTTTTAGAAACCAGGAAGCCAGCCATGTGATCCAAACCTAGCCAATCAGAGCCCAGAATTCCCTAAACCACAGTGATTGGCTCAGAGGTGAACCTATCAGTTCCCCTAATTCCATCCTTCAGATTGTGGGGATTGTTTCAAGGATGACTCACCCAAGTTGGCCCAATCAGAGTAAATCTTGGGATGTGCCTAAACCCTATTGGCGAAAGCCTTGTAAGGCTGGCTTGGATTTACAAGGGTTTAATGCTGAAGCTTCTCGCCACCAATATACCATCTGAGAATGATTCCAGACATGATAAAGCAAGATCCAGAGGTGAAGAGAGATGGACTTCTGATGATATTGCACCCCTGGCTGCAGATAGGCTAGATGGATCCTGGACTGGATACAGTCGTATCTGGTTTAAGCAAAATCATGCCATCTAGAGGAGGAATGACCAAGAGCGTTCTGCTTTAGAGCAAGTAGAACCAGAATTTCAACTTTGGAAACTGTACCAGTCCATTTTCGGTAAGGCTGAAAAAACAAACAGTTCTAAGCTTCCAGTGGCTTATGACACCGAAGGTTTATTTCTCACTCACATTAGGTAATGGTTACAGATCGAGTCCACTCTGTGGCTCCACTCCAAATATCTACCACATTCCAGGAACCAGGCTTAGTCTCTGGTAGAAAGTATCAGAATAATATCTGAAGCCCACTGTTAAAGATTCTGCTGAATGATGGCTCTGTCACATCTGCCGACATTCCATTGACCAAAGCTAGTCTGTGTCCAAGCCCAACATCCGTGGGAAGCACTGAGTCACATGGCAATGGGCAGGAACGCATGGTCCTCTGACAACAAGGGCAGTGACCAATTAATTTCCTCTTGCACCCTCAGGTCTCCCGGCCAAGACCTTAGAGGTAATTTGGTTCAAACACCTCATTTGATGGATAGAGAAACTGAGGCCATATTAGTTAACTTGTCCATAATCATGGGGACCACCCATGGCAGCGCAAAGGTGAGGATCAAGGACTCCGGCCTCTTGGTCCAGCATTCTTCCCTGCACCCAGGCCGCATCCCAGCAGCTCCGCTTTGGTGAGGAAGGAAAGAGTGTTCATGGTGGTCCTCTGTTTGTGCTCTTTAGTTCACTCAAGCAACATGTTTCCCAGCACAGAGGGCTGGGTGATGGGGCAGAGAGGGACTTCTCCAGCATCATCGGCCGAGCTTATTTCTCCTGAGGCACCCCGTAAGAACAGTGTGTTTCTTGCCTTGGAAACCAGTGCAAGAAATACAACGCCACAGCATTTCTGGACTTGGTAATTTAGATGTGGAATGGGGAGCTGGGGGCTCCTTTCATTCTGATTTGTTATTTACCAACTTCTAATCCAGCAAAGGAGGAGAAAAAAAAAAAGTAATGGCTATTGAATAACTAGAAGAAGGCAGACACTTGTAGATTTGATACATATGTAAACTTTATCACTTGATTTCCTGGGTAGTTAGGGAATTTTTAAAAATATCTCTTGAGTGACATATTTCTCTCCACTCTTACTCCTTTTGACTACCCAGATCTCTATAGCATCATCCAAATGCTAAGTGTGCATCTGATTGCAGCCACTAAGGATTTTGGAGAAGTCACAGTCTAAAAACCCTACTTATCTCGGTACAACTAGGACTGATCTTCCAGATGTGGGCCAGGCATCTGGGTCTGTGCTCCCAATCTGGGTCTTAGCTTCCCAATGTCCTGGGATTGGGACTGGACCTCTGGACCCATCCCCTGTATCCTGTTCCAAAGTCACTTACAGTAAAGGATCCCTCCATGGAATCAAGGAGTACTACATGCCCAGAGCTGAATATCAGAGCCAGGAAGGAACCTTCTCTAGTCTTCCTAGCTGGATCTCCATGTCTCTAATCCAGAAGGGGTCACCCATAATGGCTACTGGAGCAGTACCCCCTTATCTGTGATTTCAGTTACCCATGGTCAACCACAGTTCAAAAATATAAAATGGAATATTCCAGAGACACTAGATTACCATAACTCTTATTACAGTATATTGTTATAATTATTCTATTTTTTTATTAACTATTGTTGATTTCTCACCGTGTCTAATGTACGAATTAAGCTTTATCATAGGTAAGCACATATGTACAGAAAGAACATACAAACACAGGGTTTGTGACTTATCTGCAGTTTCAGGCATCCATTGAAGGTCTTGGAAGATTCCCCTGTGGATAAGGGAGGAATTCTTTGTTGAGAGAGGTGGGAAAACTCTATTCCCTTCAAGGACCCTCACCATATCTTTGCTGTTGTCCCTATCTTCTCCCCTGTGGCTCCAGGGTTTTTATACTTAGTATCTGCAATCAGTATGCACACTCAGTGTTTGAACGATGCTATAGAGAAGATTTGGATAGTCAAAAGGAGTGGAGAGTGGAGTCACTCAGTAAATATTTTTTTAAAAATTCCTAACTACCCAGAAAAATTTATTTCTGATTTCTTTTTCTTCCTAAAGTCCTCATTGACTCTCTGAGGCTCTCCCTTTACTGAATATCTTCATTAACTAGCACCGTATCTCCCTGTGTAATAGGTATTATTACCTCCATTCTGCAGATGAAGGAAGTGAAGTTCAGACAGGAAACTGAGCAATGTGGCCGTATGGTTATCCAGCCAGCATTTGAATCCACTGCCGGGTTTAGAGACCACAGATACTGAAATTCATTCATTCACAAATATCACAGAGCACCTACCATCACTAAATCCCATGTTAAACTAGAAATAAATGGTGAATGATACTCAGTCCTTATGTAACTTATTCAAAATTTACTCATAGTTGGCAAATATTATCTGAGCTTCCGCCCTGTGCCTAGGCCATAGTAATTTATAACCTGCTAGCGAATGCAGGCAAAGTCACAGGCTGCTAACAATCTACTTGGCCAAGTCTTACAATGATGGTAAGTAAAGGGGAAGTGAGAACAGAGGATGTGAGCGAGAACCATGTTTTCTGCCACTCACTTTGTACAGGGTCTGACAAACCTTGGAACAAGCCTCCAAATTTAATTCTCTCCAATTCCAATTTTCCCTTTGCTATTAGCTCATCAAAAGCAGGGACCTGCAGGGAGTTGAGACACACTGGTCTTTAGCCTGTTCTTGGTGGCTATAGGGAAAGGTATTGGAGCAGAGCCTGGAGCCAGGATCAATTTCCTCTTCCATCTGAGAATCCAGGCAGTGTGTACACAGCTCAGCAATGGGAGGGTGCAGGGGGAAAAAGTCTTGAGATGGTTCTAGAGAAGCCCAGAGATGGTTCTGCAGTCAATTACTGATGGTGAGTAAAAAATGAGGTCAACTCCCTGACAGCAAAGCCCCAGAGAGGCAGTGAAATACCACAGAACCCCCCATTCTCTGTGGCCCCAAGGACACACATCTAAAAATAGACACACAATACCACTTAGATCTGCCCAAGATTTCACAACTGCTGGCCCAGCACAAAATGTTTGACTTTGGCCAAGTCAAGACGCAATGAAAACCAGCCAGGAAGCTGAGCGTGACCAAGGTCAACATTTCACCAGGACCATAGCAACCCCTCTGCCTGCAGGCCCTTGACCACAGAAGCACAGACACCCACTGCCCCAAATCCTCATTAAGCTTGCTTTGCGATTTATAGAAAGCTCGGCTTGCGTGCCAGGGGCTCTGTTAGGCACTTGGTGTCAGGGACATTGAGTCGGGGGTACGGTGGAAGTTTGCCTGGAGAACTATACAAAGAGTGAGGAACGTCCATGATTTCAGTAGAAGAGGGAAACAACTACCAGCCTGGTCTGCGGGTGGGATGGGATAGAAAATATTTGGCAGAGAAAATAATTACAAACACATGAGAGGGGAAAGGCCCATGGCCCAGGCTAGAAATATGTAAGGAAATAAAATAAAATAAAAACAACAACAACAAAAGATCTGGCATTCTATTTGTGGGTTTAAAACCAATTTTAAAGTGGACAATTCTACTTGAAGGACAAATATCGATGAGATGCTATTCACAGAGTCAGTAGCATGTGCCAGAAGCTTCTCTCAGCCTTTATATATATATATATATATATATATATATATATATATATATATATATATATATCATCTCATCTGCTCCCGATGCCATCCCTGTGAGGCAGATACTAAGATTTTTCCCATTTGAGTAAGAAAAGTGATTTGGACCCTTCAGTCATGAGCAGACCTTGGAGATCACCTTAAACAGTGATTCCATGTTTGTACATCAGATCTACCTAGGAAATGCCAAAAACTGCAGATTCTGGGGCCTGTTGTGGACACCTCAGTCCCAGTCATGTGTGATCACCAAGTTCCCCAAATGCTTCTCATCTGCAGCCTCGTCAGTTGCCCATCCAACTGACCTTGTTATTTTCTAGACCAGACCACTGAAGCCCAGGATAATCTCGCCCAGGACAAGCAGCCAACTGGCAGCAGAGCAGGACTGGCTCAGAGCTCACAGAATGGTGCCCGTGCTGGTACCCTAAACAGAGCAAAGGTATGGTTTCTTTGTCTCTCACTAAATTACTCAGCTGGACATTGCATTCACCCAAACCCCTCGACTCAATTTAGTGCAATGAAACAAAGATTTACTGAGCACCTATTATGACTTGCACACTGTGCTTGGTGCCAGGAATCTCATACTGAATAAGATCCATGGTTTCTTGCTCTTGTGGAGCTCACAGTCCAGCAAAAGAGAAGAAGATTTTTTAAAAACATAACCAACTTACTGAATGAACTGGAGTCAGTGAAAGCAATTTTATTTTTCTCGTCCTTGTCTCTTCAAACCTGCCCTCTCTTCCTATTCTGGAAAGATGCAATGAAATCAGAAACAAAACTATTCTGGAAATCTGACCTATTTTAGATAGAGCCTACCGCTAATCTGGTCATTCTTAAGCACGAAGAAAATAACCTCTCTTTATTTTTTGATAATTCATAAAATCCCATGTTTTGGGGTCAAGACTGCAAACTCTTATCCAGTGAAAAAGTTCTCCCCATTTTCACCCAGGACTGGCTCAGACTCAGTAAGAGCCGTCGAGAAGCGGGGATGTGGGGGTTCCTGATTCTTGCCCTCCTCTGCCACTCACTGTGCCTCTTGAGGCTCCTCTGGCACTAGGACAAGGGACCCAGAGGACAGGAAAGTGAGGTAAGAGAGGAAAAGAAGGTGAGAAGGCCCTACGGAAGCAGGACCATGTGTACTAGTTGATGTGCTTGGTCTTAGCAGTGGCCCAAGTGTTGCTTCTCTGTCTCATGAGGGTCTTGCTGTCAAGTGGCTTCCTTCTGACTCCCTCTTGCTATTAATGGAAGTGGCCTCCTCCAGCCAACCTCCCACCCATCACGTCCAGCACCCTCTCCTGTTCAAGCACCCTGTTGGGGTCACCTTGTCCCTTGACAGCTTCCCTGCTTGACCAAACTCAGCCAGGTTCTTCTGAGCCTTCTTCTCAACCTTGGCTCTAGGACTTGAATGTGTTAGAAGGTGGAATCGTTGAGACACCGTAGGGCCATGAGGGATCTACCCTCATGATTGGGATCAATGCCATTTTAAAAAGTGTGAGTCCAGTCCCCCTTTGCCTCCTTGCCCTTCCACCTCTGCCCTATGAACATGAAGCACTTCTTTTCAATGGATGATGAGGCGTTCAAAGCACCATTTTGGTATCAGAATCCCCAAACCTGCGGGTGCCTTGATCTTGGACTTCACAGCCTCCAGGACTGTGAGCCAAAAAGTTTCTATACATTATAAATTACCCCGTCTGTGGTATTCTGTTATAGCACCACAAAACAGACTAAGATATTTGGCCTATAAAAACTGCAAACTCAACATAAATCATTTCAGATACTCCCTTTTCCCCACCCACATTAAATCATTAAGCAAACACCAACATAGCTTATAATAGCTCAAGGCTGAATCCCTAAGATGACCCTATCCCCTTAAAGTACCTGCCTAACAAAGCTCAAAGCCGCCAGAAGAATCTTCAGCCTCTCTCCTTTAGACCCTCCAGACATGAATCAGATGCCAGTCTCCAAGACCCTTCAACGCCTGGGATTTTTCCAAATGATTCTCAGAGGCCCTTCTCACCTGGTTTGGAAGAAGGTGAGAGAGACATCTCTCTCCTCACCCTCACCACACACATGACTGACAATTTTCTCAACAAGACTACTCACTCTCCATTCTCTCTCAATCAGTTTCCTGGTACCCCATGTATATCCTCTTTGTGGATGATGAGCAAAGAATTTTTTAAATAAAACTCACTTCACAATTTCTTAGCTTGTACTATACAGATGGTCTCAACTCTTGGGAACTTTGCCAAAATACCAAAAGTCAAATTTCACATCCTGATTCACAAGAAATTACAGGTTCAGGATGCCAAGGAAACACACAGCGAGGACATTTGGGGATAGCCCTTTTTCATTTATATATTTCATTTCCATCAAATCCCTCAGGTCTCAATTGAGACTGGCTTCCCAGAGTAAATTTACCTCTTCACTCCATGAAAACAGCCACTGCTTTAACATTATAAATGTGTGAACTCAAATGTATTTTGTTCGTATCTTTGAAATCGTACATTGTAAACTCCTATGAAAGGTAGTCTAAGACATCACTAGCATGACAATGATGATGATGGTGATAACGACAGCAATGTTGATGTCAGTTCATGATGATCAAAATGATTAGGGATGCCAGGTGTGGTGGCGCACATCTGTAATCCCAGCTGCTCGGGAGGTTGAGGCAGGAGGATCATGAATTCAAAGCCAGCCTCATCAAAAGCAAGGTGCTAAGCAACTCCGTGAGACCCTGTCTCTATATAAAAAATAAAAAGGGCTGTGATGTGGCTCAGTGGTCGGGTGCCCCTGAGTGCAATCCTTGGTACCCTCCTCCAAAAAAAAAAAAGAGATTAGGGATGAGGAAGCAAAGATAAATGATTGACTCATACCATCTGTCTTTTCTAGTTAGAAAAGACAGATACCCCCCAGCTTTCTAGATTCAATTCAAAAATCTACCATTTCTATCAATACCATTCCAAAAATGCAAAATATTTTGTTGAGTACCTTCTATGTGCTAATAGGTGCATTGTTAGTCAGACTCTAAGATGGCTCTCCATCTCACATTCTGGTATTCACACCTTTGTGTAACACCTTTCCACACTAAATAGGGCTGATATGTATTATCCAAAGAATATAATGGAAATGATGGTACATGACTTCTGAGGCTAGATCATTAAAAAAAAAATCACTGCAACTGCTTTCTTGCTTTCTCTTTGAACATTCACTCAGTGGGGAGCCAGTCGCCATGTTGAGAGAACTCTCAGGCCTTCTGGAGAGTTCTACATGGTGAGGAACTGAGACCTCCTGCCAACATCCAGCTCCAACTTGTCAGCCGTGTGCATCAGCCGTCTGGAACCAGATCCTTCAACTCCAATTAAGCTTTCAGATGACGACAGTGTGAGCTGACACTTTGACTTCAACCTTATGAGAATCCTGTGCCAGAATGAGATGTTACTAATATCCATCTATGCTGCTCGTAAATTCCACGGTGGCTTTAGGTTGGTAAATTCGGGATAATTTGTGACATAGCTCTAGAATCACAGTGTCTGGGTTCAAATTTCACCTAACACTTATTACTGTTTGCTTATGAACAGATTATTTAATGTTTCTGAGCCTCAGTTTCCTCATCTGAAAAAAAAGGAAACAACAATACCAGCTTCATAGACTTGAAAGAAGATAATTAAATGAGATGTGCCTGTAAGAAGGCACCAAAGAAATATTAGTTAATCTTGTTGAGTCCTGAAAAACTTTCCTGATGTCTGACATAAAGAGAGCTCTTTCTTCTCTGAATCCTGTGTGTATTTGGTATAGTTTTGTGGGGGAAAATAAGCACGGAGTGGGGGATAGAAATGGAGTTTTATTATCCAAGCATGAGTTTCTGTCCTGGGGATTTGACATGAATTCTCATATTTGACCTTTGCATGGTCCTATGAATGTAAGGGGGTTAAAACTAAGGCATTTAAATAATATTTGACCTAACATTTTGACATATGTGACTTGTCCATCAGACCAATGGGACTAGGCTGCCAGAAGTCTCTGTGCATAAGGGACCAGAGACCTAGGAAATAAGCCACCTTAAAGGAGCCAAGAGTTAATCTGGTGTGGCAAATTAAAGATGACCATAAGTTTTTGACATTCCACCCATTTAGAGGCGAGATCTATTTCACCTCCCCCGAGTCTGAGCTGGCCTGTGGGTGTTTTGACAAATAGGATATGGCTGAAGTAACCTGATGCCAATTCTAGGTCTGACCTTTTGAGAGTACTCATGGCTGCTTCTTTGGTTTTTGGTCTCTTGGGGGCTCCAGAGCAGACACACGGTATCAGATGAATGTCACCAAATAATTCTAGTTAACACGTGTGAAGTAGCAGTATCATCTAGCAAGTTTCTGCCTGAATTCCTGCGTGTAAATATGTAAGACTTAATAAAATGTTGCTGTTTTAAGCCATCAGCTTTAGGATAGTTTATTGTGCAACCTAAAATATATCTGGGACCTCTAAAGTCCCCATATCCCAAAGTGCTGATGGATAGAATTCAGGAACTCCATCAACTTGGAAAGGAAAAAATTATATCTTCATTTTCCCTAACCTATAATCAAAGTATGGCTTTTTTTCCCATTTAGAATGTAGTAGCAAACTCCAGTAGTATCAGCTTTGTCTATGACTTTGAGAATGAGGAGACATTCATAGGCTTTTCCGAACTGCCAAAGGGTCTCATGGCTCATGCATTCATACACATTCTCTCTAACATACACAACTCAAAAATACGATTCCAAACGTACTGTTATCTTAAGATACTATAACCTAAGATGCTGTTCCAAAAATCTGACATTTAAGTCATTTCATAACAACAATTCTTTAAGGACTGCTATGATCTCCAGCTTACAGTCATGGAAACTAAAACACAAAAGAGTTGGGTTAACGTGTCCAGGATCACTCTGCTCTAAGAAGGCCCATCGGGGACTTGAACCTACTTATCTTACTCCCCAAGTCATGTTCTTAAAGAACTGGAAGAGAGACTATAAAACCTCACAAGAGAAGGATGAAGGCAACAGAACAGTATCACAGTTTGCAGGAGGATTCTGAGCATGGGACTCTGTCCCCAAACTGTCTCTGACTCATGCCAGAGACTCAGGAACAAAGGGGCTTTGTTCCAAAAGAGTTGTCTGACTAAAATAACTGTGAGGCCTTGCTGTGATTTGAATGTATCCCCTCAAAAAAGAATGTGTTGGAAACTTAATTTCCAACACAACGCCATTGGGAGGTGGGATCTTGAGAGGTGACTAGACCACGCAGGTTCCACCCTTGTGAGTGGGTAAATGCTGGTTTTAAGGTGAAGGCGGCAAGTTCAATCTCTTGCTCTCTATCTCACCCTCCTGCCTTTCACCAGGGATGACGCAGCAAGAAGGTGTCAGCACCTAGATATCAGACTTCCCCAAACTCCAGAGCTGCAGGGAATAAATGTATTTTCTTTCCAAATGATCCAATCCCTTGCTCTTCTGTTATAGCAGCACAAACAGGCCGAGACAGACCTGAGAACCCAAAGTGGCCCTGATACAGCAGCTGAAGCAGCTCACAGGAGCCAGAGGGAAGAGAGGAATGTGGCCCACGGGGCTCTCTGAGCACAGGCTTGGTTTTTCTTGGGGCCATTTAGAAACAGTTGGGGATAACTCCAAACTAGCTTGCAGTTCCACAAGAGGAAAAAAAAAAAAAAAGCAAGATTCTTTTGCAACAGTTCAATGACCCAAGTCGAAAGGCTTGGAAAGTCGGGGTTGTACGTATGCATGGGTGTGTTATTATCCTTTTACAGAGACTCAAAGAGGTTCAGTAACTTACAGAGGGCCTCAGAGTGTGAGGTGGCAGAACCAAGATTTAAACTCAGGTCTGTTTGGCTCCAGGGTCCCCGTTGTTCCAACTAAGATGGTCCAGCCTCACCTTCTACACTCCTCTAGTTTTCTTGGTCTTCTGAATCACATCTCGGTCCCCAAACACCCATGTCTTTGCTCATCTCAACCCTTTTGTCAACTGTCCTTCCCCAGTTCCTCCCACCCACCCTCTCTTTCCATCCCCCCAAATTCCTTTTCTGTGAAGCTTGTTCCGTCAGAGGAATTCATTGTTCTCTAAGTTTCCGTAATGCTTCCTGCAATCTAGATTTTATCGCATTATGGGATTTGACCTCTTTGTCTCCCTGGCTAGATTAATGGATGTAGTATTCAAAATAACAGCTAACATTGAATGAACACTTCCTAGATACTCTTCCCCAAACCTGACATTTAATCATTTCATAACAACAATCCCCTAAGATAAGAGGTTACTACTGTCCCCATCTTACGGTCATGGAAACCAAAACACAGAGTTGGGTTAACCTGTCCAAGGACACCCAGATACTAGAAGGCCCATCTGGAATTTGGACTCCCAAGTTCATGTTCTTAACCACTAAGTTTTAAGATTGAGATCATTCCTTATTGGTCTCTGCTTTCTCTGTACCAAGCACAGGGTAGAGTCCTCAGTACGTATGCAGTAGATAATTGTTGAATGACTAGTGGAATAAACACCCATCTGTTTCCTACATCCCCAGCTCCTGACCCAGTGCCTGGAATATGAAAAGATGCCCAATAATGACTTGCCAATTGAGCTGTGAATGATTTAATTAATATATTTTTTTTTCAGCTCTAAAACCCTAGGATGGTGGGACAAGGATACAGAAATGAAACCATCATCCATTCTTGATTCTGAAGAATCTTCTTTTCTGGGGAAGTCACCACCAACCATGATCTTTAAAAACGATAACAGAACCCCAAGGCTGCAAAGTTCTTGGACTGACTCCCCAATGTCCTAGGGAGCCCAATAAGTGAATGAAGAAGGGGCAGAGCGGGCTGAAGTCATTTTCCAAGCCAGACTGAGAGGCCTGGTCTTGAAGCAAGCCAAAATTCATAAAAAGTGAGCTTAGTATTCTCCAGCACTGCTTCAATAAAACAACGATAATGACGAGGCGAAAGAATAGCTGCTTTCCAGGCCAGCCTGGACCAACCTCAGCCTTGGACAGAGCCTTCTAAGGTGTCGGACATAGAGATGAGGTGTGGACACAGATAGGAAGGGAGGCCCATTTGGCTCCCTCTGTGGCCTTCTCTGGTTTGGCAGGAGCTCCTGTCCCAGGTAGATCCCCATGGCAGCCCACTTTTCCCAGCCTGGCTTTAATCAACCACTGAGGTCTCCAGAGCACCTTTTACCTGCCAGGTGTGAAGCTCAAGCGTGCAACACCGACAGAAAGAGAGGCCCTGAGGAAAAAGAAGGTTGGAGTCTGCAATTTAGTTTTATTTTGAAATAAAACAACGTAGGCCATGAAATTAAATTAAATAATAGCTATAAATGGCCCAGCCACAAGGACCTGGCACAAGATTAAATGCTCAGGAGGTGTGAGTTCCCCTTCCTTTTGAAAACTACAGCTATGCTAACCGAGACATTCGCCCTGGCAATGTCTGTGCTCAATATGTGGCTAAAGAGAGAGTATGAGGTTTTCAGCTGCTGCGTTTCATTTCCCAGTCAGGGCTGAGTCGTCAGGGGCCAGGTTCCCAGCCGGTGTGCTCAATAAGATGGCACCAGTGGTTCCCAGCGAGCAGCCATCCCAACTAGATCATGCCTGGGCCTTCTAGTTATGAAATATTTTTAATATCACATCTGGTTCCAACATTGATTTATTTAATACATACATACTGAGTGCCCATCACCACACACACACACCAGATACTGTCAAACAGCAGTAAAAGGCTAAATGAGGGGGTGGGGGGAAACCTTGGGAATGCCTTCTCTGCGTGGAACTTCCATTCCAATGGGAGAGACAAACAAATGAGAAGGAGAGTCAAAGGTGATAAATGCTATGGACAAGGAGGGAAGGCATGGCCGGCACCCCGTGAGGTTTCCCAACTTCTCACTGAAGCATCATACACATAAGGAAAAGCGAACGAATTCTAAGTGTGGCACTCAACAAATTTTCTCAAAGGAAACATAACCAGCACTCACATCATGACCCAGAGCACAGCCAGCACCCGAGGTCCCATTTTAAATAGGGTGTCAGAGCCAACTCTCCTGAGATGAAGGAGACATCAGTAAGATTGTTGACCAAATATTTCCAGCGCTCTGCCTCCTAGACATAAGGTAGAATTTCACTTCTCTGATACCTGTAAGTTACAGCCGTTGACTTGCTTCAGCCTGGGATATATGAGCAGAAATGAAGGGGACCTCGATGAGGCTGTGGTGATCGTGGGACCTGTGATGCCATGGAGCTTCCATCAGCCTTGGTCCCAGTGGACTCTGACGAGCAGAACATCCCTGCTAACCCCAATCAGCATGTAGCGCGAGAACAAATAAGTCTTGGTTGCATTAGCTACCAAGATTAAGGGTTTAATTGTTGCCTCAGCATACCCTCACCCAACCTGACTGATAACCTCAGGACAGATTTAAAGAGATGAAAGAGTGAAACATTTGGAAAACTTAAGGAAGAGTAACACTGAAAGAGTAAGTGCAAAGACCCTAAACAGGATTGTGTATGACATGACATATTTGAGGAACAATATCTGTTATGGACTGAATATATGTGCCCTCCCAAAATTTATATGCCAAGATCCTAACCCCAAGGTGATAGTATTAGGAGGTGAGACCTTTGAGAAGGGATTAAGTTAAATGAAACGTGCTCAAGAGCCCTCCATTGCCCCTTCCACCACATGAAGACACAGCAGGAAGATGCTGTCTTTGAACCAGGAAAAGGCCCTTGAACAGACACCAGATCTGCTGGCACCTGGGATCATGGACTTCCCAGCCTTTAAAACTGTGAAATTAATTTCTGTCATTTGTAAGCCTCTCCGTGTTGAACATTCTATAACAGCAGGCTGTGCGGACACAGAGAGTCTCTCAGGCTAGAATCCCCCAGAAGTAGACTTTGAGACAAAGTTGGGAATGTAAGTGGTTCATTTGGTGATTGATCAAGGAAAACTGAGAGGGAGGGGGAAATGAGACAAGGGAGGAATCCACTCTAGGAGAGTTTTAATGACCAAGTTACCACTATGGACACCGGGGCTCCATCCACTGGGGACATCTGAGGGATGGTACAGGATATACCTCAGAGTATATCCCCATCCCCAGAGGTGTGAGGAGGCTCAGGTGTTCACAGTCCAACTTTGCCATTGGCCAACAGTGCTCCCAGGCGTCAACACCCAGGCACTTGAGACCCACCCCGGGACAGCCAAGAGCAAGCCAGCAGGCCACTGTCCCTCTGTGGGATGCCTTAGGCAGGCCACAGGGTGGGCAAGGACTGACTATACCTGCTGCCAACAGAGCAAGGCCGATGTGCCTGAGAACAAATATATACACGCACAAAAGGTGGCCATACAGGACCTCCTAAGAGTCACAGGCAACAGCCCAGGCTTAACAAGTGTTAAGATTCTTGTCACCTCATCTAGACCCGCAACAGCCTCCAATCTCTTGTCCTGCCTCTTGCCTTCCCCTGATCGAATCCATTCTTCATGCTCAACCAATTGATCAATAAAACAGGAGGGTCTGACAGTGACAGCCCTGCTCACAGTCCTGCACTGGCCTCCTGTCAAGTGTAGAGTGTCCCTTCTTACCGTAGGCACACAGACCCTGTGCGGACTGGCCCTGCCCATGCGACCACTCGTCTCCACTCTGCATTTCAACATGGACTCCACAGCCATACCAGATGGCTGGCCACACCCTGACCTTCTCTCAAAACCCCAAGCCTTTGAAAGCCACTGTTCCCTCCACTTTGAGTCCTAGAACGTCTTCCCTCCATCTTCGTCTTCCTAGACAACTCTTACTCTTTCGAGAGATGTTGTTCAGGGCATATCGGCACCAGGCCCTGGGAGACCCAGCGGTCAGTACTAGTCCTCCTCCGCTCGGTGAAGACTGCTGGGCGCTGGGAGGCCAATCATATGAAAGTAAATGAATAAGAAAACCAAATAGTCGTAAATTCAGAGAAACGCAAAGTGACTGTGTTATGTGACAGAAAATGGTGACAGAGAGTGGTGATTCCAGGACGATTTCAGCAGAGTGGAGGTGACATCTGAGATGAGCTGCCTGGATGACAAGAATCTGTCAGTCATGCAAGAATCAAGGCAGCATGTTGTAGGCAGAGAGGGTAAGAACAGGACAGGTCCTGAGGTAGGAAGGACTCGCTGCCCTAACAGAGGAGCAGGGTAGCAGGGGCAGAGCCAGCGAGAGAAGAGGTGGGAGGTGTGCTTGGAAGGCAGAGGCCAGGTCATCACGGAGGGCCCCAGGGAGGGTGCTGGACGTCACCCTCCCATCTTCAGTTCACCTGATGCCTCTGAGTGTAGAGTGTCCCTTCTGTAACCTCCAGGGGGACAGACGGGCCACTTCTCCTAGCATCCCTTTCAGGCCCCACCTTCTGGCTGGACACTTGATACCGGGCTCCCAATGGTTTGTTTCCAGCATCTCTTCTTGGCCTTCACTCAATAGCCGTGTGATGTTAGATAAGATATTCAACCTCTCTAGGCCTGGAGCTTCTCCATAAGTCTGCATTCTATGTTCTGAGTGTGATTAGATGAGTTCAGCCTTGCATATACATTAGGAGGAACAGCAAAATTTTATCTCATCAGAAGAGTGTGCTGTAAGTTTTCTCCTGGTACCATCATCCTTAGGAATGCAGGCTTTGAAATCCAGACCCGATTTTGCATCCTGGCTTCATTACCTTCTTGAGCAAATTATTTAATCTCCCTTAGCTGAGGTCTTCATAGTTACAGAATGAAACTGGTCATTGTTCTGGGAATTATTTTATGAAGTAAGTCTTTGCACAAAGAGAAACTCAATGTATAGTTTCTACAGTTTTAATCAATCCTTCCAACACCCTGTGGGATAGACCATCTCATTGCTCCCTTTATAATAGACTATAATTTGCATTGCAAGGATCCCCCAGTCACTCTTAAATGCTAATATAGCAGAAAGATAGGTGTTCCTAAACCAGAATTGAAAGCCCATCTCAGTCACTGACTGTCCTTTTAATTTAAAGCGAGTCTCCTCTGTCCTCTATCCTTGGGAGAGTCTCACGATAGTACTAAAGGAATTGCCTTTCCAAGAGGCCTGGGGTAAGCTGAATAACACCCCCCATGAAAGGTCCACAATCTAATCCCCAAGCCTACAAATATATGGCAAAAGGGACTTGGCAAATGTGATCAAGTTGAATATCTTGGGATGAGGAGATTGTTCTGGGTACCAGGTGGTTCCAAGTGAACTTCCAAGGGTCCTTAGAAGAGTCCTAGGTCATGCAAAGATGAAAGGGGTGTCCGAAGAGTGTTGTGTGGGACTGCAGTGCTGCACTGCCAGCTTTGGAGGGGCCACAAGCTAAGGAATGTGGGTGCCCTCCAGACACTGGAAAAGCAAGAAAACATTTTCCTCGAGAATATTTCTGCAGAAGGAACCAGTCGTGCCAACACCTTGACTTTAACCCAGGGGGACCAATTTAGGACTCTGACTTCCAGAACTGTAAGAGAATATGTTTGTGTTGTTGTAAGGCATGAAGTTGAGATGATTAGTTACAGAAGTTCTAGGAAACTGATTGCATGCTCAAAGTTCTTCACAAGTCACCCTCGACCTGATTGCCTCCTTGTCCCAACTTGTGGTGACCTCTAACATGTAAAGTGAGTGACTGGGCAGGTCAGCAGTTAATCCAAGCTCTAGACCAGCGGAGAAAGGTGAACACTGGGCTTTATTATTACCCTGGGGACCAAGGACCATGCACCCTATTAGACCAGAGCCAAATGTTACAGAAACAGAGAGCTTCAGAATCTGAGCTCCCAGAGAGACCCAGAGCCTGGAGAATGGAGAAAGTCAAGGAATTTAGGATCTTTCCAACAAACACTTATGCTTTCCACCCTTAGTCAGAACCAAAAGATTTTGTCCCAACCAGACCCATCTCGGCAAAGACGGTTCCTCCACAGGAATTCAGCACAGTAGGGACCATTTTGCCTCCAACATGAAAAGTACCAAGGAAAAACAGCAACATCCTTCCAGCCATCAGGGACAGCGTTTCACCCCTGCCTCTATAATTACCCCACATTATTGTTAGTTTCTTGTGTTTTTCCTTTTTTTCTCCATAAACAGTGCAATCTGCCTTTGCTTTTGAGACAGTTTTTTGGAGAAAGCACAAAAGAAATAATCTTTCGGGATCCTTCCCCGCACGGTTTCAAACTGCTAGACTCCAGATTTTTCTGAGGAAAAGTTCCATAAACATTCTGCCGTGCGGAGAGCTCTCGCCTGGCACCAGGAGTGTTGTGCTTGGCAGCCAGGACGGGTCGCCAGGGGCACACCTGCTACGGGCAGCCCTGTCTCCAGCTCCACACAAGCTGAAGCTAGGTGGGGGAGTGGGCCATGGCAGGTGGGCAAAAATGAGAGCCAGGGGGCAGGGCTCGATGGGACACACCTGTTGGAAACAGCCTTTTAAGACCGTGTGCAGTTGAACTGCAGACTGGAAAGAGTTATAATGAAGAAAGGGCAGTTTTGCCTGAGCAGAAGGGGAGGGAGGTGGGTGGAAGTGGATAGAGGAGGAAAAGAGGACAAGCACGCACGCACACACACACACACACACACACACACACACACCCCTGCTCCAAGCCCTGAAGTATCCTGAGAAGGGGCTGTTCTGTGGGCTCACAGTCTTCTCTTTTCTGGGACACCTGAGATACTGGGGGAGAAGGAAGCCAGTCCCCCTTCCTTGCTCACCGTCCATGGCTTTGTGGAGAGATGTGGGTTCCAGGAGCTAGGAGCTCTTTCTGGCCTCCTGCTTTTTCTCTGCAAAGCTTATAGGACAAGGACTCAGGGAGAATAATGACCTGGTGACTGAAGCCCAAGGTCCAGGTGAGCCTCTGACGGTCAGAGTGTGCCAGCTAGAGCAAGCTCACCACCTGCAGCCAGCAAGCTGCTCGCCCACCGTGCTGCACACCCCGCTAAGGATTCCAGACCTCGCCTAAACCACAGGTGACGGGAAGCCAGGGAGAGAGGCACCTTCACCTCAGAGAAATGAAGCTGGTGATCTCGAGCTGGGTGGATCAGAGAAGAAAAAGTATGGAAAAGGCAAACTGTATGGTTTTCTAGAAGGAAGAGAAGGCTTTGACAAAAGAAGATTTATTGGCTTTTTTTCCCCTCTCGTTTTCATTCTGGAAAATACACTGAAAGGGATAAGGAGGAAAATAAAGGAGATCCATAATCCCACCATCAAGAGATCTCCTTTTCAACAGCTCGAATGAAATATAAGTGGCGCACAATAAAGGGCAAATGTTGGCAGGGTGCAGTTTAGTGAGTGTTGACCTAGGTGTGGACCCATGAAATCATCACCACAACAAAGTAAGGATCTTATGCATCACTTGAGGAAGTTTTCTCCTATGTTTTTGGAAGCCCTTATTTCCATCTCTTCACATTTGACCCCCTCTCTTGGCCTATAGCTATAACATAACTGTTTGTTTTGTGATTTTACTGGGTGCTTTAGGGTTCATAAGATACCTCCCAACAAAATCCTTCTCTCTCCCCGCTGCGTTTTGTGCTTTGATGTCAAACATTTTACTTCTACCTATGTTATAAACCCCATAGAACATTACTACTTTTTTTTTAACCTAAACAACCAATTACATTACAGAGATTTAATTTAACTCACACATTTCTGGGGTTCTTCATTCCTTTGCATGGTTGCAACTATTCTCCAGCAGTATTTTCCTTCTGCCTGAAGACTTCCCTTAATATTTCTTAGGAGGTGAGTTGGCTGGTGATCAATTCTTTCAGCTTGATTTCGCATTCATTTTTGAAAGATATCTTCACTGAGTTGATGGGGTTTTTTTTTCCTTTCAATGTTTTAAATGTGTTGCTCTAAAGTCTTCTTAGCTCATATCATTTTCTACAAAAAAATATCTGCCATCTTCCCTATATTCAGTACAAAACGTGTTTTTCCTCATCTGGTTGCTTTTAGGGTCCCTCTTGGCCACCTGTTTTCAGCAATCTGATGATGCTGTGTCAGTAGTTTGCTTCGTGTTTCTTAGGCTTCATCAAGCATCTTGGATCTGGGGGCTGATGCTTGTCATTGAATTTGAAAATTGTTCACCAACATTTCTTTAAACATCTTCCCCCACCCTTCAGAGATTCGAACTACGTATAGAAAAGGCCACTTACACTTTTCCCACAGCTCACCAATGCTCTTATTATAGTTTTTATTTTTTAGGGACTTGTGGTTTGATTTTAAACCTGACCTTCAGAGCAACACAAGCCACTATGAAGTTTTAAGCCAAAGAGTGATATAATTATATTGGCTTGTTGAAATTTCTCTCTCTCATTTGTGTGATCAACTGACGAGCAGAAGCCAGAACAGTGTTAGGAAGCAATTAGGAGGGTCTAGGGAAGAGAGGATGGTGTTTTGGACGAGAGTCATGGTCATAGAGACCAGGAAGAGTCCTCAGAAAATATTCATCAATAGGATTTAGTGACTCCGTGTAGGCATCAAGAGACAGGGAGGTTTAAGAGCTCATGCTTCTGACATGAAAAACTGGATAGATTAAAAAGCCATTCACAGGCTGGGGATATAGCTCAGTTGGCAAAGTGCTTGCTTTGTAAGGCCCTGGGTTCAATCCTTAGCACCACCAAAAAAAAAAGCCATTTACTCCACTGTAGTTCACTGAAGAAGGTTTCAGAGGAATAATGATTTGGAGCATGATGAATTGAATAAGCTTTGTGCCATTTGTGGGTCTTGGTTGCAATCTACATAAAACAACCAAGGCTTGGAAACATGTCTGGTTGATCTGAAAGGCCAGAGACACAGGCACTGAAAATATTCAAGCAAGAGGAAGGCCAAGTCTGGTGTCCATGATGCCCTTGGCATCACCACCTCTGGACACTGGCTGCCTCAACCGCAAACTCTCAGTTTCTTCTGAACCACCGTAAATATCCTCTGATTTTCTGTGCACCTCAAAGATTCAATGCTCCAGGTTGAGAATGTGTGATTTCCTGAGGACTAGAGGAGAGAACCGCTGTGTTCCATCCCCCAAATAGAAAGGGTATTCCAGTGATGGAGAATCCTCTGGAGTCTTTAGACATCAGAGGAGAAATGTGAAGTAGATATTTAACCAGAGCTGGACCAGAACTCTGAAGAGAAGTCTTGGATCGTGGATAAAACCTGAGTATGCTCAGCCCATGTAGGTGGCAGGCTGAGCCCAGGGTCAGATGACATCACCAGGAAGAAGAGTATAGGACAGGGAGGGAGGACAGCCCATGACCAAGCCCTCAGATCTGGTCAGGGAGGACAAGCCTATGCAGATCCCAAGGAGGAGTGGCCAAGGAAGTGAGAAGCAAATGAGGAGTAAAAGTGACATGCACACAAAGGACAGAGGAGGCCCCTGCGGTGAGAAGTTAAGGGGCGTGAGCACAGGAAGATCTCAGAAAATACTGGTGACTGGGCAGGAGTCATTTTGGTAGCACAGAGCAGAGTTCTGAATAGAGGGCCCTGGAGGATGAGGCAAGGGAGGCGACCTTAAAGTTTGCTTGAGGGGCATAGGCAAGAGGTGGGGTGGGCACTGGAGCTTTGCTTTGCTTTTCCTGAATAGGAGAGTTTAAGACTGGACCAAAGACAGCCATGAAGGAGCCATGAAGAAACAGTGCCGCAGTCCGGCTGCAACAAAATAACTGGGGGGTGACGAGGAACTTGTGTAGATTGATACAGCAGGAGTGGGAGCCGTTTATTGTAGGACAGGAGGGGTATATATACATTCCACACAGCTTATCTAATTAACATAAACTAGATACAGCAGTCAACCAATAAGGAATCTCCACACTTAATGGCTCGCTGGCGTTACTTCACAAACCACTCCCTCTGGCAAAATGCCAGGCGCCATCTTGACTTGTTTACAGACTCTAACAAAACAGGAGGAAGTGCAGGAGGAAAGGGTATTTCCTTCCGGGTGAAATAGGGTCACTCATTCAACAGATATTACAGAGCCCTTAGCTACGTGCTCAGGCATGATATCACAGGGGTTCAGGACACAGCCCCTGCAGTGTGCAGGTCTTCACTCTGCCCCAACTAGATAAGTGACCTTGTCAAGTTATGTAACCTCATGAGCCTTGACTTTCTCAGTGTAAATGGGATTATCATATAACCCACTTCACACACTTTTCTGTGTGGAATAAGTAAGTTAAGGGGTGAAAATAATAACACCAAACATTTCAAAAGCTCTTATTTTGTGCTTATTACTGATTTGTTTCAGACAGGTGGGTACATCCAGTCCCTGTTACTCCACCTGGGTCAGAAATAGAAGTAAAGATCATGATTTTTTTTTGTATATTTTCTTCTCTGTATACATCAGTCTCTGTAATATATTCATGCATATGTGTATGCAGCAAATCTTTAACAGGTGCCTAATAATAGTGTTCTAGCACTTTATGGATTTAATCCTCAAAAATACTCAATGAGTATGATCATCCCCATTTTATAGTTGAGTAACTAGGGCAATAAGAAGTTTAAGTAACTTGCTCCAAGTCCCACACACAGGTAACCTAGCTCCACAACCTGTGTTCCTAGCCACTAGGTTGTCCTGTTCCTACCAGCTCCAAGAACAAGGCCAAGGGTAGTGAGAGGATGTGAGGTAAGAGGAAGACAGCCAGAAGGTGTGTGAACAGACTGGAAAATGGGAATCACCGTAGGAGGATCCTGAACAAATATCATGTGTCCAGAGTTTATATCTTTGGTGCTGGCTTTGTTTGGGTGACTGTGGGAGAATTAACAGGCCAATGGAGACTCAGGAACCATCAGAAATACCTGCTTGCCCTTAGTGACAAGTTATACCTTTAGTGGTCTTGTAGGACACAGTCCCTGACTTTCTAACTGACATTAGAAAAAGACACTGCCCAGAGTTAGCTGCTGGACTGGTTTCCCAGGGAGGTTTCTAAAGCACAGCAGCATGCTCAGGGGCTGCCAGCCGAGCCAGGAAGGCTTTGCTCTATGACTTCACCTTTTATCTCTGCCAAGGGACACCCCAAGCCACCACAGTTTCTACATCAAGCCACTTCTGGAAGGGATTTCCATAGGAAAGGAAACAGGCTCTGCCATTACCAAATGCAGGGACGGGTAAACCGCCAGTCTGTGGTGTTGGGAACTTTTAATTGCTTCTTTGGGATTAAGCATCTGCCCCAAGAAGGGGAGGAGCAGACTGGAATGCTGGGTTCTCCAGAACTTGGGGTGGCTTGACAAGCCAGCCATAGAGCACATGAGATGTTTTGAGAGTCTTTTTCCCCCTGCTGGGTTCACTTAGGGAGATTTGAGCGCCCTCAAAAGACTTCCCAGCCACATTCACCCCAACCCCAGCCCTTGTTTCTGGTTTCTTCCTTATAGGAGCCTACTTGGAATTCTTGGCTGACTCATTTCGGTTTCTCCTTTCAGGAATACAGAATGTCAGAGCTAGAAGGACCCGGGGAAAACTGGGTCAAGTTCTGTATTTTGCAGCTACTTCCCTGAAGGCTGCATTTACCTTCCACCAAGGGCATTGAGCCCCGCCCTGTCCCCTGCACTACACTGCCCTCTCCTGGCGATAGATAGAAATGCCTCCGGGTGGCACTGATTTTCACTGCTTCTTGTGGCTACTAAGACCTTCTCAGCCGACTTCTGCTTTCCAGGGGTTGTCTCTAGGTTGTGTCTCTCTTTGCAACTCTCACTCTTTCCTGCACACTCCTTGCCTTGGAGTGCCCCAGTTCTTCCCTATGAAGATGGGAGGAAGGTGGAAATCTACAGCAGGAGGGTATGGAAGAATGTGGAGCCAGGGCTGGAGGAGAGGGGCTGCCCTGGGTCTTAGCTCTTGACTCGAGGACCCTCTCCTTTTGGCAGGAGAAACCATGTTGCACAAATAAATACCCCAAAGATCTTTGATGTACAAAGCCGCGACATCACAGGCCTTAAAACGGATCCACAAAGAGCTCAAAGTTTCTGTTTCTCAGGGTGACTGTCTCCATTTGTTCATCTCAGATGCTGCAAGGATCAAAACCCCAAATGCCTTCAGGAGTCAGACAAGAGACCTAAGTGAATTAATAACCAGACCCGAGTGAGTGTGGGAGTGCAGCGGTCACCGGCACTCCTGTCCTCTCTCAAGCCTCACCCTTCCAATGCCCTGCCTGAGCATCAATATTTAAGGAATGTTTTGCTTATTGAGCACTTTGCCATGCCAGGGCATGGTTGGTTCTAAGCACCTTGGAAGTAGTCACTATTTTAAGCCTCTCAACAAGCCTCTGAACTGGTGTAATCATAAGCATCAGCCCTGTTTGTAAGTGGGGGACGGAGGCCTGGAGCACCCCAGGGGCTTTCCTAATGGCAGACAGATCAAAGGAATATGCTAGGATTGGGGCTCAGAGAGTCTGACTTCAGAACCCGATTCCTCAACCACCAGATTTATATACATACTTTAAGTATGCAGACTTGTATCCTAGGACAGCCTGGGAAACTGACGTTATCCCATGGGAAAGGGAGTGTGGGTTAGTGGACAGAGAACAGGCATGAGAGACAGATCCAAGTCTGAATTCTGCTTCTACTACATAGTAGGTGACCCCAGGGCATATTAACGAACCTTTCTCACCAGCAGTGACTGGTCAGTAAATCAGAGACAACCCTTCCCACTCCCTAGTATGATCACCAGGATTACATGTGATAATAAATGTGTTCAACCTAAGACATGACATCAAACACAGATACACAGTGACAGGTGGCTACTGGTTAAGTTAACAACTAAGCAGATGACTTTGATTTACCTGATTTAAGAGCCTGACCCTCTGTACTAGTTGGACACGAGAAGGATAAAGCTCCTTAGAATAAAACTTCTAACAAAAAAATTCACATCAACAAAAACCTTTAATCATTATCTGAGCTTTCAAAAGGGGCTGACTAGTGGGGGGTATACACATTACAAAAGTCTTCATGTCGCTGCAAGTTACGTAGAACTTATTCTACTTTTCAACAGTGGATCTTCCTGGTATTGTTAATGGTGACAACTGGATGTAACCCCTCCCATCTAAGTGACTGAAAAGGAAGGCACTTTTCTGTGATCCCTGCCTCAGACACTAGGTGGCGCTACATTCTCACTTCAGCTACATTCTGGCTTCCTACAGCCGTCCATCTGGCTGATTTTGAATTACTCCCCAGCTAACATTTCTTGGGCTTGAGCTGCATTCCATTTTTCACAAGTGCATCAGACACCTTCTGAAAGTGAGCAGATACCAGATGGGGTCATTCAAGATGTCAACCCAGCCTGGTCAACTATCCCCACTCAACCCAATGAGAACATATTTATTGAGTACCCACTATGAAGGGAATCCAGCCTTGTACCCCAGTGATCTGTCCATGCTTTACCTTTCCCCCTCAGGCCTCCTGCTATCTACAGAAAGTTCCAGAAGAATCATAGCCACTGAGGAAGTCAAGGAGAGTTGGAGTTGTGGGAGAACACAGAGATCACTTTATCTCCCTTCACCTCACACATACTGACAATGGCCCAGAGACAGAAAGTGAGTTATCCCAGGAGGCACAGCCTGACAGATCAGAATTAGGATCTGTTTCCTGATCTCAGGTCCTTCCACTTGGGAATCCCTCAAGAACAGCCACCAGGATCATACCAGAAAATGGTACTGGTGTAGGACGCTGTGACTACACATCCTCACACAGAGAAGCTACCCCCATTTAGTAACACTCATTTCCACAGAACTTTACTAGGTGTTTAAACACAGATATTCTGTGGTTTCCCCTCAGGCCCATTGCCCAACAGGTATTGCTCCTGGCCACTGGGGATGGACATGCCCAGCTTGCACAGCTGGCCAAAGTGCCACTCCCTTGCCAACCACAAGTGTGTTCCGCAGCCTGCAGCAACTCAGCCTCCTTTGCTTGCCTCTGGGCATTTAGGATCTTTGGTTAGGCCTAATATTTGTTAAGGTGAAGCCAAAACAAATAATCCAGAGAAGAAAAGGAACCAGGTCCTGTCTCCCTAGCCAGCAGGTTGGTAAGCTGGCTAACAAGGCCTCTCTCTCTCTCTCTCAGACTCAGTCTCCCCATCTGGATAATAAAGGAGTTAGATCTGACCCCTCTCAGCCTTAGCTTTCCAGGGTCTGTCATGTGGCTATTTAGCTACCATTATTAAGTGAGGTAATTCATCATGTCTACATCCAGCACCTTGTGGGAGAAATGAAGCTCATCGTTGGTTTTCAGATATATACTATTTTAAGTAACAGAAGTGTGAGTTTGACTCAGGAGACTGAGGCAGGAGGATCACAAGCTTGAGGCCAGCCTCAGCAATTTAGTGAAGCCCTGAGCAACTTAGTAAGACCCCATCTCAAAATACAAAAATTAAAAAGGGCTGGGGATGTAGCTGAATGGTAAAGAAAGCACCCCTGGGTTCAATCCCCATACCTCCCCATACAAAAAGAAAAAGAAAGTGTTAGTTTTTCCTTATGTGTTTCTTCCTTTTTTTTTTTTTTTGCTGTGTGTGTAAGGGGGGGGGGCGGGGTGCTGGGGATTGAACCCAGGGCCTTGTGCATTCAAGGTAAGCACTCTACCAACTGAACTATATCCCCAGCCCTGTTTCTTCCCCTTTAAAAAAAAATAATTTCAAAATATTCCTGACATACAAAAAAGGTATCAAAAACATGGCAATAGATTCATAGGCATTAAGCATAGTATCTGAACAGTAGATAATTGAGTGGACATTTTTTCAACTTTGCCGTTTGTCTGAATTTTCATAATAAAATATTAAGAGGAGAAAAAAGACATTAAGAATAATATAATGAGCACCTGTGTAATTGCTGCTCAGCCTACCACATCAAACCTCCTGGATTTGGATACTTGAACTGCAATACACAGGTGCTCCTCAACTCATGATGGGGCATGTCTTGATCAACCCATAATAAATTGAAAATGTATTCAGTGGGCCTAACCCAATAAACACCGGGCTCAGCCTCTCCTGCCTTCATCATGCCCCAGTCAGGGGGCGGCAGCCTAAGCCTGCAATCCCAGGCTGAGGCAGGAGGCTTGCAGGGCCAAGGCCAGCCTCCACAACCTAGCAAGACCTCATCTCAAAATAAAATATATATTTTTAAAAGGCTGGGGATGTAGCTTAATGGTGACTCACCTCTGGGTTTAATCCCAACACACATACACACACACACACACACAATTCTCAAAACACTTAGATTAGCCTAAAGTTGGGCAAACTCATCTAACAAGTCTATTTTATAACAAAGTGTTGGATAGCTCATGTAATTTATAGAATACTGAAAGTGAAAAACAAAGTCAAAAAATCTGGAAATCTAATCATGGTAAGCCAGGGGCCGTCACAGTGTCGTTTTGCTTTGTAAATGTTCTTCATGTCATAGACAAGTTTTCATACCGCGTGTTTTCTTCTGCAGCTTGATTTTTTTCACTTAGCATTTAAGTTCCGAGATTCATCTGCACTGATTGATGGGACTCTGGCCTACTCCGTTTTACTACTGTTTTGAAGTTGCGCAGTCTTCTCTGCTCCTGAGCATTCTCCCCTCGTCCAGTCGCCCTGGTGCGTGTGGAAGGGGTATAGCAGCATTGAGATGTGAGGAGGAGCATGGCCTGCCACGTCCCACGGCGTGGATCCAGGTGTTCAAACTGTGTCATCGTGGCCTGTCTGTGGCCCTGTTTTCTACTATTCTGGCTTCATTCTCGGAGATCTCTGCACATGTGGTGGCCTTGGAAGCCCCAGTGGCCAGAGGCACCCCTCTCCAGAGAGTTCCCGCATGGTCAATGGAACAGAGGCGACCTGTGTTCCTCCTGAACAAGTCAGACTGGGTCTCTCCCTGGACCTCCCTAGTCATTTGCTCCTCTCCGTCCATCTCATCAGAGCCAAACAGGCGAGGATGGGCAAAGTTGAGACTCCAAAGGAAAAAAGTTGTTACCAAATTAAGGAGGACTGGAAGCTGAGCAAATGACAACAAATGTCCGGGACCTCACCAGTCCCTCACATGTCCCCTCTCACTGCTGTGTGTGTCACACTGTGTGTGATTACGCTGCCATCAACAGTGCCTGTGCCCCCTGTGTGGCTGGGAACCTCTCTAGGAAAGACCTCATCTTTATCTCCCCAGATCCAGTGCAGCTCAGTGCCCGGGGCACAAAGAACAGCAGCTGCGGACTCAATACCTCCAGCAAGCACAGCCTGAAGGGAAGGGGCAACTCCACCCTCTGTCTTTTAGCTCCTCCCACTGCAAACCCAGACTATCAGGTAAGAGATTTCCACCCACCTTCTGAGTCTCAGACCACAAGACAAACACAAGTGGACAAATGCATTGTCTCAGTCAAAATCTATATGCACTTAGATAGCTGTTGTTTATTGAACACCTACGATGTGCCACACATTTTTTTAGTGTGACAAGCTGCATCCAGATAGAAGTGTTTCTAGCTTTCTGTGAATATATGAAAATTTATATATTAATAGGGTGAATTTTATGGTATGTGGATTATATCTCAATAAAGCTGTTATTTTTTTCCAAAGAAATACAGATCTTATATAATATGATCTCATTTATATGAAATTTTAAAATGGAAAAAAGTGGTCTATGGTGATAGCGGTCAGAATAGCACTTATCTTAGAGAGTACAGACTGCAGCTTCCAAGCCTCTGCAATGCTGGAAAAGTCCTAGGTCTGGTCAGAGGTAGTATTCGGACACCTCACATGCAGAAATTTGCTCAGCTGTGTACTTCAGATGTGTGTGCATTGGAGCATGAAAGTTCCACTTTCATACAAAGAAAACTAAAAAGTGCTTGTATTAGTCAGCCTTCATCACTGTGACCCAACAAGTACAACTTAGAGGAATAAAGTTTATTTTAGGCTCATAGTTTCAGGGGTTTGGTTCACAACAGCCAACTCTGCTCTGAATCAGAGATGTAGCAGAACGTTGTGGTGGGACGGTGTGGCAGGGGAAAGCTGCTAAGCTCCTGGCCACCAGAGGGGAGCCAGGGACAAGAGATAGGCCACACTCCCAGTGACCTGCTCCCTCCTATCACATCCCACCTGGCTACAGCTACCACCCAATGGTCCATTCAAATTATTAATCCATCTAATAGATTAATCCACCCCTGAGGTTACAGATCTCTAATCATTTCACCTCTGAACATTCCTGCAAGAACACAGGCGCTTTGGGAGACATTAAAGATGCAAACCATAACAGTACTGTTTCTTTTTAAATGAAGGAAAGAAACCAATTCCAGAGCACTATGGAACGCAGATTTTTTTTTAAACTCAGGCTGTTGGGTGCTAAACCTGACTCCACCACTTACTAGCTGTGATGAGTACTTTAAACAAATTTCTTACCTTCAGGACCATCGTAAGAATCAAGTAAATTAATCCCTGTGAAACATTTAGAACCATGGAATAGTAACTGTTTAATAAACCACAGAGCCACTTCAGAGGCCAAAGGTAAGACCCAAAAGACCCAGCGGGAAGGGGACACAAGCAGATCACACTGGTTACCATGGAGGATTCCCTGAATGTCAACCAGGCTAGTGATAAGAAGGTCATAAGGAGACTATGCCCCAGCACACACTGCCATTTCTACACTTCTGTTTCCATGTTTGTACTGGTCTCTCAGCTGGACCATGAGCACCATGAAGGCAGGAGCCCTGTCTTGCTCTTGGTCACCTCTTCAGTGTCCAGCAAAGAGCAGAGCTCTCTGAATACTCTTGAAGGAGCAGTGAGTAGTGCATGAACCACAGTCCTGATCTCAGCTGACCCACAGGAAGCACCGAGAGGGGGCTGCTGCTGGAATGTAGGCCCATCTAGTGGAGTGAGGCTGGCAGGAGAGGTGGTGGATGGTGGTGGATGTGTCAGGGCTTCAACCTTCGTGGATGTTGAAAAGGGGAAATTCAAGGAGTCCGAGGTGACTCCCCTGCTCCTGCTTTAAGCAACGAGGGGCTGGAAAAGGAAGCAACTTCTGTCTGGAACCAAGTAAGATGGGCTGCGAGGAGGTATCCAGATATGAGTAGACAAACGGAGGTATAACTGGGCTAAGCACAGAGGTTTGGGGATTAATATTGCCCTGGTGGCAGACTACTTGATAGCATATTCAAGAAGTCTAGAAAATGACTTTGCATTGTTTGAGCATTTATGTTGCAGTAAAAACTCATTCGATGTATTCATTCACACTGATCCTTGTTACGAAAAAAAAAAAAAAAAAAAAATATATATATATATATATATATATATATATATATATAATTTAATTTAATTTTTTTAAAGGTGGAACTCCTTAAATGCAATTTTGATATTTCTTTTCAGGCTATCTGCCTATAGCTGCCTCTCCCTTGCCTCTTCCCTCCAGGTAAAAACAAAAGGTACCTGGTGCACAGAACTTTAGTCTTACCCTGTAATTTTAATATTAGAAACATCTAGTCCAGTGGTTCTAAGTCTGCGATCCCAGCCCAGCAGTATCAGGTTGATCTGGAACTTGTTAGAAATGCAAATTGTTGGATGGCCCCTCCCCCCATCCAGATCTACTGATCTAGAACCTCAGGAGAGGTGGGCCCAGCAATCTGTTAAGCAAGTTAAAACTTGAGAACCACTGGTCTGGGAAATTCCATCAGTTTGCAGATGAGGAAAATAAGATACAGAAATTAAAGGATGGCCTTGCTTAACATCACACTCTGGCCACTGCAAGGTCTTACCCAGACATCCAAAGAAAGACCAAATACTGGGCTCCACATACTGACTGAGGCACGGTAGTGGCTACTGACTTCGCAGCAGGTGAGGTAGTAGGAAGAAATGACAACTCTTCAAGGGGTCAGCTCTGCAAAGTCACCCCAAGTCCCCCAATTTCTTAAGTATCTACTCCAGGCCAGGCTCTGAGCCATATCAGATATGGTACAGATCTTGCTGGAAACCAGGAGGTCAGGCATATTGTTGTTTCCAAAAAAAAAAAAAATACTTTACCCATTGAAAGCCTTCTATGTGAGTCAGGGTCCAGTCAGGAAGCAAAAATCAAATTAGTAATTTGACTAGGGAAACTTTAATATAAAGCTTTATTGGGCTGGAGTTGTGGCTCAGAGCACTTGCCTAGCATTTGTAAGGCACTGGGTTCAATTCTCAGCACCACATATAAATAAATGAATAAAATAAAGGTTCATTAACATAAAATAAGAATTTAAAAAATATATGTGTTACCTAGTAAAGGCTGGTGAGCTATCAGAACTCCTGCTTGTGACCGTTGACTGGTGTCCCCTGGAAATTTCCTCCACCTCTGATTCCTTAACATGACCTCCATTGCTTTCCTTCCTCCCTCTCTGATCATTCTCTCAAGAATCTCTTTTCTTCATATATCCTTTACATTCTTTGGGCAATTTCTTCTGCTTCCTTAATTTAAAAGTGAATAGGAGCTGGGCTCCTATTACAGCCTCAGTAGATTAGGGAGGTACTTAGCAACTCAGCTAGACCCTTTCTCTAAATAAAATATAAAAAAGAGCTGGGGATGTGGCTCAGTGGTTAAGCACCCTGGGTTCAATCCCTGGTAACGCCCCCCCCCAAAAAAAAAAAAAAAACCAACAGTGAATATGGATGAGTAATTCTGAAGGCAGGCCTCCCAACTGAGCTCCAGACCTGGGCCTCCCACCAGTTGCCCTCTTACATCCTCTCCTAATCCACGAGGGCCATTAGCTGAGTCTCCTCTCCCTCCTCAGCCCATGCGCACTCCGCAGCATCAGACACACTGGGCTCTGAAATTCCTCTGCGACACCCTCCCTCAGGCCCTTTGCTCAAGCCCTAGGTCTTCCAGTGTCCACCCGTCTTGACCTCCTCCAGTCCTGCCACAGGGCTAGGGAGGCAGTCTAAAATCCAGGTCAGAGCACAGTTACTCCCCACCCTCCTTAAAACTCTTTAGTGATTTTCTGTCATCAGAGAATAAGATCCAAAGGATGACACACAGGCCTCCAGGTCCTGGCCCCAGCAGCCCTCCAGGCCACCTCCACTCTGTGGGTAGAATTGGGAAAAAGCAAGGGGTTGGGGGCAGGTGGATGTCAGGAGGCTCAGTGCTCACCTCAGCCTCCCAGTTCTTGTTGTTGTTGTTGTTTGGTAGTTGGGCACAATACCTTTATTTATTTATTTTCATGTGGTGCTGAGGATCGAACCCAGGGCCTCACATGTGCTAGGCGAGCACTTTACCACTGAGCCCCAGCCCCAGCCCTAGCCCTCAGCCTCCCAATTCTGCTGGCCAGGAGAGATGGCCTGCCTACTCAAAGTCCTGCTTACCTTTCAGGACTGGCTCAAGTTTCTCCACCTCTTTATGTAGTCATTTCTTTAATGACTACAATTAATCTCACACACATACACATACACACACAAGCACACATGATTTCTGAGCTCAGAAAGAACGATTTCAAAATATTTAACCACTGAGAACTCGTAGGCACCCACACATCAGGACAAACGCTTGCCCTGAGACTGGAGTCAAGTCTTTTAAGGACCCCCTGCTGGGCCAGGGTTATTGACCTATTGGCTGCTAGACTGTGAGGAGGTCCAGCAGTTCAGAGGAGGCACTCAGGGTGCTCAGGGCAGCAGCTACACACCAAGCAGCATAGGAGTATCTCAATCTTTTAACTTCTGGTATGACTGCACATGCATGAGCCCTGGGACTCTTATTATGCGCCAGATGCTGGGCTAAGCTAACCCACTTCACCCACCACCTCCTTCAACTAGCACAACCACATTGTGAGGTATAATCATCATCTCTACCACTACCATCTTTCTTACCATCATCTCCACGCACGACCACCATCTCCAGCATGCCGACAGACTTGCTGTGGGTTTCACTGAAGATCCTATTGCTTGATCGGAAGTTAAATCTACACCTTCAATAACTTTTGCCTGTTCTTCAAAGGGCAGCTACCTAGCACTTCCCCATCACCCACAGCAGCATTCCAAGGCATTTCCCACAGTCCTTTGCAAACCTGTTCTAACCACCTCTAGCCCAACCCTGGCACTGCCACTACCACCACCCCCATTATTCCTGGCTGTAGCCCTGAATTCCTTATGACACAATTTTCACAACTGCCACCACTGGGCTGTAAGACCTTTGAGGGCAGGATCCTGTTCCATGCATATTTAATTCACTGCTCTGCAGAATGTCTGGCTATGGGCCCAATGTTGGTCAAGTGCATGAATAAATAAGCAGACACATGAGACTGAAATGTAACTGTTATTTGAGGTTAGATCTATCTTTAACTGTTCCACCAACAAGAATATGGAAATACATAATACATTCCTTTTATTTTTAGCATTTGAATTTGACTATTATTATGAATGTATTAAATAAGAATCTATTAAGCCACTTTGTAACCTGAGAACAGGGGCTGCATTCAAATCTCACCCCTGCCACTTTTTGTGTGTGTGTGTGGTATGCTGGGGATTGAACCCAGGGCCTTGTGCATGCAAAGAAGGAACTCTACCAACTGAGCTATATCCCCAGCCCACCTCTGCCATTTTCTAATGACCTTGCTCAATGCTTCTCAGCCTGCTGCCCTTGTGGAATGGGGAGTGATCCTGCCTACCTTGGGGATTCTAAGGAGGAAGGAGGAGACTACATAGTGCTCAGCACCTCACCTGTGCAAAGGGACTCAATAAACAGTATGTTATCTTTGGTGGTGGGTGGATGGTAGCCCAGGGATAAAAGGAAATGTACCCTGATGTACTCTGGGCCAAACGTTGGTAGGGTGGTCTCAGACAGTGGTTCTCCACCTTGAAGGCAAGTTGGAATGCTGGCACCATTCAACCCAAATCCCTGGGAACCCAGGCTTTTTTCCCCCACACTCTCCTGAAGATTCTAACAGGTAGTCAGGTTGAGATCCTCTGCCGAAACTAGCAAAGTAGGAGACAAGCAATAACCTATCAACAAACCAGCCAAGAGTCCAGGAAAGGATGTCCCAGATCCAGTGAGGCTGTCTTGATTCCAGTTGAAAATAAAAAATTCTCAAAATTGAAAACTTACCTGTTTTCTAATCCTGAATACACATGCAAATAGAATATATCATGATTACTAAATTCTCTGAAAGCAACCACTCTGGAAAAAGTCATAACAAAGCTCAAGTGTTTATTAAGAATTAAAAATACTGTAAAGAAGCCATACAGTTCATTTCACAGTAAACTAAACAAACCTTTTTTTTTTTTTTAACTTTTACTTTTCGGCTTTTTTTTTCCTTTCTTTTTTTTTCTTTTGGAAGGGCAAGACAGCCATTTAAGAACAATACAGCTCAAAGGGGAAGGGGTACAGCAAACAATTACAGAAATGCAGTGCACACACTCCCCACTGACAGATGGGGTCTGCTCCCACAGCAGACCTCCTCAAGGACATCCTGTTAAAACAAAAAAACCTGGCCTACATCCCCCAGGGAGACACCCCACCGCTGTGTGGACTGCTCTCAACACATTTCCTGAAAGACCCCAAAGACACTTTCCTGGAACTCTGAACCTATGCATTATTCGGTAACCTGCCCAAGTGTGGATACAGGTGGGCCACCAGAGACAGACAGGCACCAGGACTCTGGGTGGTGTGCTCTAGCATTCAGAACCATCTGATTCTTTGCATAGTTACCTTTGATATCATTAGATGGTTCAGGAATGGAAAAGACACCCACGCTAGAAAGGCAACCCGCAAGTAACTGATTCTTTTAAAATGAAGACAAGGCATTGCCCTCTCCTGACTCAGAGATTACATCTATGAGTCCTAACCAGTTTTAGGTGGAAGACAAGTAAGAGATATCTCATGAAAACTTCAGCCAGAAGTATAAAAAAAGTAATCTTTCTTAAAGACAATTAGAAAGAAACGTGCCCCACCCCCACCCTTTTTTTTTTTTTTTTTTGGTAACTTGAAATCTGCCAGCCAGACAGGGTATTTGAAGGTTAATCTGCTTCTGTTAATCCTCAATTGAAGCCACTGTCATTTTTCTGACACTAGACACATCCCTTTTAAAAGCCACCTCTTGTGCACCGGGGCTGGGCCTTCAGGAAACAACCAAAAGCAGAAGCAGAGAACTTAAGAAACCAATGGTGTGTGGTAAGAATTGCAAATAAATTACCTGGGCACAGAATGCAATGCCTTGGTGTTCAGGTGGTGTCCACTGCTCTGCGGGGGGGGGGGGGGGCAAAACTTGCGGGGAGGGCACATGGGAGGAAACAACACATTGTTTTGGTCATGACAAAATGGACTATAAATCCGCGCCCTGGACACACAATTCACTTAGATTTTTTCGTGAATCTTTTCAACTTTCACAAACAACCTATCCAGATCATTTCTCAGGTCATCTAGTAGACCCTTGGCTGATTCCAAGTTGTTCTCGTTGGTTTCGATTTTGACCGAGTAGGCTACCAAACTGTCCACAGCAGTCCTGAGCATTTTCAAGTCCGACTCCACCTGGCTCACTGAGGATTTCAGGTTGTCTAGAGAAGAGAGTCTGTCCAGGAAGTCCTGAGGGGGCAGACGCGCGGCCTGGGCTCGGTCCTGACTGAGCAGCGCGTGCACCTGCTCTTGCACCTTCTGCAGCGATTCCACGGTGCTGGGGAGCTCGCCCACGCTTCTCTTCAGCTCCTCCACGTCGCCGTAGAGCGCCAGCTGGGCCTCCCCCAGGCTCCTCACGGTGCCAGCCAGGCTGTCCTTGTCTGCCTCGGACGAGGACCCCAGGTCTTTCAGGTGCTCCTGCAGCGCAGCCAGGCGCTGCTCGTACTCCTGGCTCTTGGTCAGGAGCGACTCCAGGCTATCGGTCTGGCGTGCAGAAGCCACTAGCACGGATTGGACTTCATCCTCTAAGTTCTGGAGCCTGGAGTCCAGACCCCGACTCTCTTTCTGGAGCGCATCTAAGGCGTCGGGGGTTCTGGAGGACCCGTCTTCCTCCGGCCTGTGGGACTCGGCCTTCAGCTGGCGGAGCTCCTCCTCCAGCCTCCGGATCTCCTCCGGGAGGCGGGAGGTCGACTCCTCGGACTGCAGGAGCTTCTTGGTGAGGGCCTGCAGGGCCAGGCGCTCCGAGTCCGCGGCCGCCTTGAAGGCCTGCTGCTCCTGCTTGAGGCTCACCAGCTCCCGGACCTCGGTGTAGACATCAGACTCCATGGTCTGCAGGGAGCTTCTCAGGGCCTCTATGTCCCTCTCCCTGGACTCCGCAGAGGTCTGTATCTCTTTCACCGCAGCCTTCAGGGCTCCCAGGTCCTGCTTGTACCCCTCGGATTCTTCCAGAGAGGCGACCTTCGCCTTCACGTCATTTATTTCCTTCTGGCTCCTCTTCTGGACCTCAGTGAAGATGGCGATGTTGTCATTGATGGACTTGGTGAGCTCCGTCAGCCTTTCCTCCACTGTGTTCTCCAGGGACGTGAAGTCGCGCTCGCGCGCATCCTTCACCACGTGAATGCCGTCAGAGAGGTCTTTGAGGATCTCGTTCTGGAGTTTTTGCAGAACTTCACCGATCCTGCTGATCTCACTCTCCCCCTGTTTCACTGCTTTCTCTGTGAGGTCTTGCTTATGTTGGGAGCTTCTCAGGATAGACTCGAAAGCCCCAAATGTGGTTTGCAGAGACTGTACCTGCAGCCAAAATCCAGACATTAGCTGTAGAAGAGTCATGAGTTTTACAGGTACAGCTACTTTGTTTTCAGTCTGCCCAGCCTCCAGGTCCCTTAACTCTTCCAGAATGGCACTACACTACTCCTCTGAAGAACTCTCCTTTCACATGTAGCCCATGTCATAGTTGTGGGGAACAAACTTAGGACTTCCTCCAAGAGCCCCAGGGATGGCTTATAACCCTGGCCTGAACAATGGGCACTTTCCACCCACCCTGAGTCACATTGACTAGCCAAGCATGGGCACATGTGCTAAGGCAGACCAAGGAGGCAGATCTAGGACTTCTGTTAAAACTACAGGGGAAGAAAACTTTCTCCAAGGGGACTGTTAGCTACGGGATCAGGTAGGCCTGGAGCTGCGTAGACCAACACATGGAATGCCTATCTAGGAATCAAGCCAGCACAGCTGAGAAATGGCCAAGGTTTGCAGACATCATTTGAATCCCTGGATACAGCTATAGCTTAAGGAATCTACTCTTGAACTTTGCAGTTTAAGCCAGTCAATTCTCTCTCTAAGCCACTTAGGGGAAAATTTCTACCTCCTTCAACTGCAAGAGTCTTCAAGTTTTTGTAGGAAAGAAACAGATACTCTGTGCTGGAAATCAAGACAAGGATCCAGGCCTTAACTCATCACTTCCGGCTATGTGGCCCTAAACTAGTCATTGTCCTCCATGGCCCTCATTTAATCTTTATTCTGAAGTACCTCAGAAGCCCAAAGATCCCTAGCACCATCTGCAGACCATTGCCAAAGGAATAAACTGATCCCGCAGCAGGCTCTGGCTTGGTGAACACACTGGGATTTTTTTTGCTTCTACATATTCCTTCTTAAAAAATTCTACCCTGAATGAGGCCTGACCTGAGAACTACCCAGGGGAACTGGTTTAATATATAATGAGGCTGTAGGATGATTAAGAACCTAGGAGGCATTATCCTGACACAGCATTTGGTGCCATCTATAATGTTTAGTTTGGGAAAAAAAAAAAAAAGGAAGAAAAAGAAAAAAGGGAAAGAAAGATCTATCAATTCCCTACCTCTAACAGCCAATTCTCAGGACCTGCAAGAAAGGGACATGGCATGATGTGACCAGCCAAACCCACATGTGGAAAATTGTGCAGGATAAATGACCCTGGTCAATACTGAACAAATGAATGGCATTTTATCATCCATTTAAAAAGTTTAAGAAATTTTCAATCAAAAATGTGCATTTCATATGGATCCTGACTCAAACCAACAATAGAAAGACAGTCTTGGGGAGAATCAATACTATTGTCTGGTATGACATTCCAGAATCTCTGCACCTGGGGTGTAGCTCAGTGGTAGTCTTGCCTAGCATATGGAAGGCTCTGGGCTCTATCCCCAGTATGGTGCCATATCCTGTGTTTTGTTTAAAACAAATAAGGAAGAAAAGAAATAAAAGGAAAGGAACTCTTACTGGTTAGAAATAAATCCTAAAATACCTTGGGTGAACTAATGTCTCTCATTTTAAAATTAGTTCCTGGTGCCCTCTCCCCTAGGTCTGCAGGGTGACATGGGCTCTTCTGAGGGATTAGAGCTTAACCACCAACATGTTCTGAAGCCCTGGACCCACCTGTTCCAGATCAATCTTCTGAATAAGGACAGGCTAGCCTCTGCCTGTACTATGGCCATTTTCCAATACCAAGTACAAATGGAGGAGAGGGGCCAGGTGTGCCCCCCACAGGGTCACAGAGGGGTTCAGGGTCAGGCTGCTCTAACTCCAACCAAAAGATGAGGGAGGGGAAGGGAGGTGGTGAAATGAAACAAGAATGGTAAAATACTGATAATTATTGAAACTGGGATTCATTATATTGTCCTCCTCTTTTGTTTATGCTTGAACATTACCATGATAAGAAGTTAGAAAATAAAGTAATATGGACTCTGTAGCCAGATTGCCTTGGCTCAAATCCTGGTTTTGACACTTCCCTGCTATGTAATCCTGGGTATGGTACATAACCTATCTGTGCCTTGGTTTTCCTCAGCTGCATGAGGGGAACAAAAACAATACCCAACTCACAGGATCGTCATAGTAAGGGTTAAATGAGTTCATATAAGTAAAGTGCTCAGTCATGCCTAAAACACAGTGAAGGTCTGTCTCTATTCCTGTTGCATCTCTATTCAGAAGTCCTGAAGATTCACAGCACTAGCTGCAGCCTGATGTCAAAAGGAAGAATAGTTGAAAACACAATGGGACACCTGGGTTCTAGCTCCAGTCACACCAATAACCACTCTGAGCAGTTACACTAGCTTTCCAAGTCCCAGGTTCCTCATCTTTTAGACAATAGGTCCCTCACATCCCTTCTAAATTCAGTCTGTGATTTTCAGACAGTAGAATAAGGTTCTCCAGGGCCTCCAGAATATTAGCCAATTTCTCTGCCCAACCAAATGCAACCTGAGTCATAAAGGACACTTTGAGAAGGTACTAGAGAGAACTAGACTCTGAAACTAGGTTATTAAATCACAGTACCTGCCTGTTCTAAGCATAGCACTCAAATTAGAGGTGTGAGCGGCCAAGCCCAGCACTTGCCGCACGGCAGGCAAGACCCGGTGCTTTCTGAATAATCCAAAGCATGAATTCAGAGCAAAGGCTGATGAAGAGCTGATCTGCTCCCCATTCCTGAATGTCACCCCCAACCTGGGCTGGCTCGACACATGGTTAGAAAGGGAATTAGATTAGAAATTATGGATAAAACCAAGCCAGTCAACCCCCTATAACTAAAAAAAAACAATGTCCCCACACTGAGGGTACTGTGTTCATCTTTATGTACATATTAATCAACAGGTATTGAATGTACCTGTTCTCCCTACGTATGTGGGATGCCCACTAAGTGGCGAGCACTGGGGAAGAAGCCAAGAGATAAAATAAAAGCTAGGCCAGGATCCCTGCCCTCAGGAACCTAGCTGGGCCAGGAGTGGGGGTTTAGGAACTGTCCTTAGTAATGGCTGACATCAGCGGGGCATTTCTGTGTATAGTAACTATCAAAGTGTGAATGGTAGGTCGAGCATCATCTAAGTCCCAGAATGTCCGATTTCAGAACCAGAGCTCTTAATCACTGTGACATGCTCAGGCAGAGATACGTTCAAAGCACACTGAGGGCCTGGAGAAGAGGCTGCCAACGCCCAGAGCCCCAACTACTGGTTCAGAATCAAAATGAGAAAACCAAGAAATAGGGCCGGAAAACTGACTCTCTCACAAACAGCTTCTCCTTTCATAAACTACTTCTAAGATCACTTTTTGCCACCCTGGGTGTGAGAGGGCAACACGAGCTCTTCTGAGGGTCCAGAATTCAACTGCCAACCTTTTCTAAAGCCCTGGACCCAACTGTGCCTAAATTTTCTGGGTAAGGACAGGCCAACCTCTTTTCCTGTGCTATGTCCATTCAGGTGATCTGGGACAGTTTTCCATACTGATGAACTTTTGGAAAACAAGAGATACCAGGTGGGGAACCAAATCCTACTCCAGTCTAAGATCCCCCACTTATAGTGTGACCTGAAATATGTCATACAACCAGTCCATGTATGACCTGGAATAAGTTACACAACCAGTCTTGGCTCAATGGCCCCATCTGTGAAATGGTGCTAAGTGCTATCTACCTCAGATAGCTAGGAGAAATGAAATTGTGGCCAAAAAGCACTTAATGGAATATCTGGCCCACAGAGACTACTAATTATGAATAATACTACTCTAAGTGCATTTTTCTGCCAAGAACCAAAACTCAACCCCGACAGAGACTTAAGAATCATACAGGGGTTCAAACTTAGGTTGTCAGAGAACAGGCAGTACTGGCTCCTCAGTACAAAATAACTTCCTTACTGGCCTCATAAAAGATGCAGGAAGAAGTGGCCACACACTTTGGGAAATGCTGATAAGACTGGACATATTGAGTACCGTTCCATACCAGGTAAGGCAAGGGAAATATAATGAAATGAACAGCTGAGTGGTTGAGTGCCCCAGGAGTTAGACTACAGTGTGACTCCAGCCCGGCTGCTTGCTAGCTGTGTGACTATGTAGTTATGTAGCTCCACACTTTCCTCATCTGGGAAACGGGACAGGTAATAGCACTCACCTCTTGGAGTTGCTGTGAGGTCAAAAGAGATGAAATATTTTCCTATGTTTAGGACAGTGTCTGACACATAAGCGCACAATAAATGTAAGGCACTGAACAATGGCTTAATTACACTACTAAATTAAAAGAAAAGTGGTCACTGTGTCCTCAGCTTCAGAGCCAAGAGGATTCTTAAAAATCTCTCATTGTGTGGATGGGAAACTGAGGTCTAAAAAGCAAAGTTTCTACACATACCTGGGACAGAGAAGGGGTGAGAATCAGAAAGGAGGGACTAAGGGAGAGACTAGGAAGAAACCTAAGAAACAAAGCCCTGTTTTTTCAATCTGGACTCAAGATGTCCCCATTTAGGCCTCAACTTCCAACATCCCCTAATTTTTCCTAAAATGCTACTCTGCTATAGGCAGGGGAGCCACCTCCTGTCCCTTAAACGTGTTCAAGAATGTTCCTTGCCTGCGAGTTCTTCACATTCCTTCTCTGAACATTCAGCCATCACCAACTAGATGATTGGCTCTACCCCAGACACGGGCCCAGGGAAATTCCACACCTCCCTCTTCCCAATCTGCACAGAGGCGACCCTGACTGCCACCTACCTATGTGCTGCTTCACAAATATGATTTGTCTTTCGCTCTTCCACCGGGCCTACACAGAGCTATATGACTATCAGACTTCAATAAATATTATGATTGATTAGCAAGTGGGTGGCAGAAAGCAAGAAACGGGCTAGTGATTAGACTCCAGCAGGATGTCTATTTTGTAAAGATGATGTGACACTCAGGATAGGCAAAGCAGCACTGCCTACTTAATTCCCTTATAAAAGTCACCTCCCTTAGCCTGCAGCATTTAGCAGGCTGACTCATCCCAGTTGCTCTGCCGGTCTTAAGAGGAAATTCCTAGTCCTGCACACTCAACAAAAGTGGAGAGACTTGGCAGGACCAGCAGCATGCTGGGAAAAGGAGGCAGTGGTTCCGGGCTCACAAGTGGCGGGATTTTTTGTTTCGGTCCTGCAACCAATTTTCCATTCAGCATGACACGGAAGGAATATGGAGGAGGGGAAATTCAACGGAAGGGGTTGCACTTGGTCTGGAAAAGCCACGGAAGGATGGAAGCTGAGCAACTTTGCCTTGGGAGCTGGGTCCATTCATACCTGAAATAGGCGCTTGGGAACCCTTAACTGGACAGTGGCCCAGACTTTCTCATGCAATCTGCAGCTCACCAGCTGGGGTGTTTGTTAACTCACTGTCTCTCTCTAAGTCTCAATTTTCTGGACTGGAAAATGGAGTCACAACCAGCAGCCCTCCCTCCCGAGGTTGCTCTAAGAATTAGACAGTAGGTAGGTAAGTAAGCCCTCTCAACCCCACATAGATAGAAGTCCTTTTCTCGGTTATGACCTAATATTTTTGGCCTTTCATTCCTCTAAAGCTGAAGTAGGCTATTTCAAAGGCCCACAAGGGCACTCTGGCCCAATAAAGAACAAGGGGCCTAAAGATAGATAATATTTCAGTGGAACTTCGCAAATGACTAGAAATTACTAGTTTTTCCTTCCCCAAGCTCTGGGTCTATTAAAAACCGGCTCAGATGTCTCCCATGGCAGAGCAGAGGTGTGGCCGGAGGCTTCATCGGGATGCCGGGATGCACTGGCTTCCTTTCCAACCTCCTTTTCAGACAACTCTGCCCATTCAGCGGTTCCTAATCCAAAAAGAATGGGCTCCCCAAAGCCTGCAGGCTTCCTTACAGGTCACCGCTAATGTCCTGTGACAGGCCCTTGGCCCACCCTCCCTGCTGGCCGGGCCATCCTCGCGGCGGTCCATCCCTCGGGCCCATTCCTCTGCGGCCATTAACAAAGAGGGTCTGGGACCGCCTGGGAGCCGGGGCCCGGATCAGGGTGTCCGGCCGGGGACCGCCGGGCAGAGGCAGGGACAGGGGCAGGGGCAGGTGGGGCCGGGAGGGCACCGGGGACGACTGGGGCCGGGGCACCCACCTTCTGCTCGACGTTCTGCAAGCCCTGGCCCAGCTCCTCCCGCTGCTGGGAGAAGTCCTGGTGGCTGCGCCGGACCTGCTGGACCTCCTCCAGGACGTGGTGGACACACCAGCCCGAGAAGGCGGCCGCCGCCACCAGGGCGAGGTAGAAGAGAAAGTTGAGCGCCCGGCAGAGCCTGCGCGAGCAGGTCGCCGAGGACGAGGCAGCGGCGGCGGCGGCGGCGGCCGAGGACTTGCCGCCGCCGCGGTGGCCGCCCTTGCCGTGCGCCTGGTTCTGCGGGTGCTGCGGCGGGTGCTGCTGCGGGTGCGGCGCGGGCGGCGGCGGCGGCTGCTGCGGCGCCGGCGGCGGCTTCTTCGCCACGTCATCCGCGCCGCCCGACGGGTGGGCGCCCTTCTCCGAGGGGCTCGCGGCGCCGTGGCCGCCCTTGGAGCCCCTTTGTTTGGCCGAGGGCATGGCGGCGCGGCGGCGGCGGGGGCCGCGGGCGGCGAGGCGGGCGAGGGGCGCGCGGCCCGGAAACTTGCTCGGGCTCCCCCGGGGCCGGGCGGGCGGCACGCGGGCGCTGCTGGCGTCGGAGCGGCCGAGAGAGCGGGCGGCCGAGGAAGGAGGCCGGCCGAGGAGGAAGGAGGAGGGGGCCTGCCTCCGCCGCCGCGGCGCCGACCCCGCCTCCCGGGAAGGGAGGCCGCGCGAGCCGAGCCGGGAGAGCCTGCCACGCACGCCGGGCCGCCGCGGCCCCTCCTCCCGCCGCCACGACCCCAGCGGGGGCGGGCCGGGCGGGCGGCCGAGCGGGCCTGCGGGCCGGGGGCGTGGGCCGGCGGGCGGAGGCCCCGCGGGGCGGCGCTAAGGCGGCCGCGGAGGGCGGGGGCGGCGGGCGCGGGGAGGAGGGCGGGTCGCCCCCTGCTCGGGCTGGCGGCGGCGCTGGGGCGGCCGGGGCGGGGAGGCCGGGCGGCGCCGGCGAGCCGCGAGGACCCTGCGCAGTGGGCCGGGCGCGAGCCCGCTCCCGTCCCCTCCGGAGCGGGCGGAGGGAGGAAGTGGAGCCCGGGGGTGGGAGCGAGGCCCGCGGCGGACCCCCGCTCCGTCCCTCTGGGAGCCGCGGACCCAGCCCGCCGCGGGGTTGGGTCTTGCCTCTCCTCTTGGATTGGAAGGCAGAGGCTGTCTCCAAACCAGCCGGCCTCGGAGGCGTGTTTGGTAAGAGTTTGGCAAAGATTCTTGGGCTGAGGGGAGGCTGTTCAAGGGACGCGTTGATGGAGCGCCCCTGGTAGCCCAGCCCGCTGGCCCCTGGCCCCTGGACAGCACTCTGCCCAAGCTCTCTGGACTCTGTTGTCTTGAGGGTCACAAGATCTTCCATAGCCCCTACTTTGGACAGACTTAGGATTGGTGCCTGGAAGCCAGCAGCAGCCGCACCGACAGGAACACGGATCAGGGTTGTCACCCCTAGTTTTGCAGAAGAAAACAAAATAATTCCAGGCTCCGTGTTTAGCAACTTACATGCGTTCCTCACAAAAGCCCTGGCAGGTAGCAATTACTTTACCCATTTTATAGGAAGGAAACTGAGACAGGCCCCCGACCCCCAACTGATTGGCTCAAGGTTATACACAGATCTGCTTCTTCCCAAAACTGTGGTTTAATCTCCTCCAAATGTGAAGGAAACTGAGGCCCAGGGAAGTTACATCCAGCTAATTGGTGCTAGGACAGGACAGAACCTCCCTCCCAGTTCCTCCTGTATCTGGTCTCTGGTGTGTGCCTGGCTTTGTGCAGAGGAATGCATTTCTTCCCTATCCTCCTCCGGATCTATTTTAAAAGAAAAGACATTTCCTGTTCTTAAAGCCAAGTTCAAATGCCACTGCTTTCCTGATGCTTTCCCTGTGACACCACTTGATACCTCTCATGGGACTTAGCAAATAATTGCAACAAGGCATACTATGTGTTAGTTAAACCTAACTTGAGGGCCCACGGTGTGCCGGACTGAAGGCCTACTATGTCTGTAAACTCCCCTCCTTGCAGGCAGGAAGCACATTGTTTAGGTTTCTCTTTTATCTCACATAAGATGCTTTTAAAATTCTCTAGGGAAGGAGTGAACAGTTATGTTTCTGTCCTCAACAAGCTGCATTGGATTTGAAGAAACATGCTAAGGACTAACACCCAAGGTTGAGAATAGAAATGTAAAGAGAACTTGGACAGCAAACTATTGGGCTGTATGCAGGAAGTCCTTCTGGGGCTGAAATACCTCAAAGAATGGATTTGCATAGGAGAGCAGGGAGGATATTTCTGTGGCAGAAGTGGGGTGAGTTCAGGACACCTGCCTCTGCATGAAGGGTGTGTGCTGCATATAGAGATGAGCCAGTGGAGTGGGTCCAGATGCCAGAGGGCTACAATAGTCACTATTAGTGAGGGAGGCCAGAGTAAATTATAGCAGGTCCTGCAGCGGAACCTGCTATAACATAATCATCTGCCCCAGACAGAGGACCATCCTCACACTTGGTGGCTACCAGGAACGATAGTAAAATACTTGGTTCCACAGGGCACAGGACGCTACCTGGGTGGCACAGAGATGGCAGAGGAAAACGGACAACCCAGCAGATTAGAATGTTCTCAGAAGAACCTGCTTTAAAAACGGTCCAGCTGTGTTCAAATTGTGCTTGGAATTTCTAGTGCACAAAAGAGATCATCCTCCTTCAGGCAGTCATCCATGTCGGGGGCAGAGACAGTGATAATGCAGAACAGCTTGCTGGGGCCCAGCCAAATGCTGGCCCCGGAGGCGGGAGACCTGCTTTTTGAGCCTTGGCTCTGCCACCAGTGTGACCTTGGGAAGTGTACTTAACCTCCTCTCGGAGTTTCAGGGTCACCCCTTCTGTGAAGTGCATCTCTAAAGATCGTATTATTTATATAAACCTCTTTCTTAGAGAGAATAGTCATCTGATATGGAGAACAGTTCAGTGATACCTACGCTTTTTTTTTCAGCTGGCAGACTGCAGGCCAGAGATAGAATGGAAGGATTCTCAGCTTGTGCTTCTACCTGGAAGAACAGAGGGTGGGGCGAGGGGACTGTAGCTTTCAGTGTTTCCCTCTCACCGTTTTTTTCCTCTGGGCGCAGTGAGTATGATGGTTAAGATGGCTCTGGAACAAACCAACTTGGGTTCAGACTCAATGGACTACAGAGTGTGACCTCTCTGAACCTCAGTGTCTTCATCTTTAAGATGACAGTTACAAGAACTACTTTCCCAGGTTGTTGTAAGGATTAAATGAGAGACACCATATGACTCTAGACACATAGAGGAAGGCTCCATGAGAAAAAGGTAGCTAACAATTTGCAGAGTCACCAGGGACAAGTATAACTTCACAGAGTTTCTGTGTCTAGACTTCAAGGATTTTCTTTCATCCTTAGTTCTTGGATCTCCAGCACCATATGTGGCTTACAAACCACACGCTATGATGTGTTGAACTAAAAAAGGCAGCAGTGTTTTCCTTTAAGTAGGGCTCCACTGTGGTGTTTGGTTACACCCAGAGGAGGAGGCTGGCCAGTGGTCATGGGAATGTCTAGGGCAGCAAGGTCCAGTGGCTTTTGGAGATTTCCATTCTGCTGTCCCCTTTTCTGAGCCAGCACAGGACACATTTAGGGGAGTTTCTCCTTCCCTTTTCCTCCTGACTCCTCCATCCCTTCTCCCCAGAGTATACTGGATGGTCAGGAATGCAGCTGGAACCAGAGACATCTCCTCCGACCAACCCAACTTGCCTCATAAAATCTGCGGACAGTGCGGACCTTAGACTATAGGGTGAAGATTTGTAAGCCCACAGCCCTCTCGGTTTCCCTCATTTCAGTTAGAATGCATGGAGCTCTCCCGTGAGGGCCGGTTGCCTCTTCTCCTGTTCCAGGTTGACAAGGCCCACAGAGGCCAACATGAGCCCTGAAATGCTCTCCAAACTGAGGGTGGATGGAGGTGGGGGGAGTTCTCCTTCACAGTTGGCTTTTCGTCCTAATTGCTTTCGGCATCTCCCACTTCCAGTAAACTCCACGGTGAGTTACCTGCTGATGGAGCCACTGGCAGCTCACATGCGGGTTATTGAAACAACCTCCCACCTGGCCTCCCAGACCAAGAACCTGCTGCCCTGTTGTCTGTTTTCAGCACAAAGTCGAGAACATCTTCACTTAAATATAAGTCAATTCATGTCACACCTCTATCCAAAACCCTCTGATGACTTTCCAAGACAGGACAAAAGCCAGAGTTTTTACAGTGACCTCTCTGTTCCCATGTTCTGCCCCCTGCCACCTCTTATCTCATCCTGTTACACCCCTTGCTGACTGCCTTCTGGCCACATGGGCCTCCTTGTTGCTCCTCAGTATGTTCCTACCTCAGAGCTTTGGAATTTTGTTCCCTGGGCCTGGCAACTTTACCCCAGGTATCTACAAGGTTCTTTACTTCTTCAAATTAAATGCCACATTGACCACCCTATGTAAAGGAACTTTATTTAGTTCTATCTTCTATCCCCAGTGCCTAGAATTGCTGGGAGCCATTAGCCAAGTAGGTATGACAATTTCCTTGCCAGCGTACCCCATGTTGCAGTGACATTGAATGTAAGTGACCTTGCTCAAGGACCAAGGCAGATTAGGGTGTTCCCGGTTTTAAGATAATAGTGTTTAGGGCGTTCCCGGTTTAGGTTCCAGGTTTAAGGTTTAAGATTATTCCTGCTGGGAATAGGGCATATCCTGCTGCCTGAGTTCCCCTTGAGTTCTCACGGGATTTAGACAATATATTTTGGAGATAGAAGCCCAGTGGAGGTGGATTTGGGCAGAGAACGTGGATTTGGGCAGAGAACATGGATTTCCCCAGAACGTGATTGTAGACGGCTGGTGTGAGTTCGGGAATAAAGAGTTGCTGTTTGAATCTACAAGCTGTGTGGTGGCTCGTGATTGTGTGCCCAGCCAGACTGCGGCATTTGTGCCCAGCCAGACTGCGGCATAGAATGATGCCTAGTGCTCAAAAAATGTTACAAATATCACATTATTAAAACTTGTCTACATAGGGCCTTCCCTTTCATAAGACATCCAAGAGGGAGGACAGTGGAAGGAAGGAACTCAATGAGTATGGCCTCCAAGAGCTCCAGCACTATGATCTTGGGAACGATGACAATGGCAGTGATGATGGTGGCAACGGTGGGGGTGATTCGATGGTAAGATGGTGGTGATGGGATGGTGACAGTGGTGGCAGTGATGACATCTATGACAGTGAGCAGGATGATTGCTGCCACTGCTGGGCTGCAAGAGAGCTTCAGTGACACACGCCCTGTGGTCTTTGGTATTTACTGATCGCTTGCTGAATGCCAGGCACCGTGCCAGGAGTTTTACCTTCATTACCTCCTCTCATTTCAGTGAGTCTCTGGTGTAGGCACCACAGCAGCACATATCCAGTGCCCATGACACTGGACCACTTGTCCAAGGGGACACTACTTAAGAATTGCAGAACAGGCTAGAATCTAGGCAATTGAGCCTAAAACTCACTCTCTGAGCTGGCATACAAATGTACAGACAGAGGAGGACAGAGGGCCTGAAGGGTAAGTAAACCCCAGGTAAACCCCAGGTACTTCAGAAGCAGTGGGAATGTCTAGTTGGGAAGGGAGGGGAGGAGCCACATCCCAGCCTTCCTCAATCAATTCACCTTTGCAAGGGCTCCTCTTACCGTGCTCTGGGTGGAAGTATTTCACTCCTTAGGGGTGCTGTAGGCAGGAAAAGAAATTATAAGAGCCTCTGCCCTAGCGAAACATTTTTTTAAAATCCCTCCAAATCTGGCTCCTTCTCTTTCCTCTCTCTAGCCTGGTTGCTCTCTCTAATCCCTTCCTCCTCTGTGTTTAGCCAGACCCAGCTTCCCTGCAGTTGCCCTAATTTACCCTCCCATGAGGAACTCAGCTTCCTTGATCTTTTTCCTGCCTTTCCTCCCAACCTGGATAAGGTACCCATCCCTGCTACACCTCCAGCTCCTAGGCTGTAGAACTCACCATTCTAATAGACTAGTTGTTTACTGTTCTCCACAATAGAAGTTTCAGGGCAGAAGACTGATCTGTTCCCTTTTTATCTCCAGTGCAAGGTAGTTTGCCTGGACAGTAGGAGGCACTCAGCATATGATGGATGGATGGATGGACGGACGAACAGATGGGCAGAAGGACAAATAGATGGATGGTGTATTCATTTTCTCAAGCTTCTATAACAAAATACCACCAAATGAGCACTGAGCTGGAACAATGGATATTTATTTTCTCACATTTCTGGAGGCCAAAAGTCCAAAATCAAGGGGTCAGCAGGTTTAATTTCTTTCGAGGCCTCTTTCTCTGGCTTGTAAATGAATAGTCACCTTTCTGTGCCTTCACGTGATCTCACATCTCCCTAGGTGTCCAAATTTCCTCTTCTTAAAAGGACACCAGTCAGGTTGCATCGGGACTCACCCTACAGCCTCCTTTAAACTTAATCACCTCTTTAAAGACTGTTTCCAAATGCAGTCACATTATGAGGTACTAGAGGACTTCGGTGTGAATTTGGGGGTGGGGAAAGAATGGATATGACAGTACATGACTTAGAATGCTATGCCAATTCTCTGCACCACTCTGTCAGGGTACCTAAGAGGATGTTGAGAAAGGCTCAAAGATTTGAGAGTTTAGTACTAGAGGTATCTGGTGAAAAATGCAACATTTTATGAGAGGCTCAGATAACAGTATAAATACATTTTGCTAATGTAACCAAAAAAAATCAGAAGGGGTGTATGGAGATGATCCAATCCTAAGTTAATGAGATGGAGAGGTAACTGGAGGGCTATACTTCCCAGAAAAGATTTTCATCCTGGCCCTGCCTTGCTGGTTATCTGCCCTATCTCCTCATTAGAATCAAACCAGGAGTAGGGTGGGGTTGGAGGAGCAGGCCTCCCTTAGGCCTACCGCTCCCTGCCCCACGGCTACCTGCAAGCCTTTGTTCTTTGTTCCAGGTCTTCTTCCCAGCCTCCAACATCAAAGTCCCAACTGCCTCCTATTATAATATAGTCCTGGATGACCTCTCCATCCCCCACTTAGTCCCTCCACCTCAAAGTTCTTTAGAATGAGGAAGAGTGGTAAGCATACAGACTGGGTTTGATCCTATCTAGAAGACTTACTATGTATGTGGCTCTGGTTAAGTTATCTAACCCCTGTAGAAGTAGCATGAACACTTCACAGGATTCATGGGAAATAATAAACATCCAAAGGCCATCAGAGCTATAAGTTGCACAGTTATCTTTACTGTGTGCCAACTAAGTCAGTCCAGTCCTTTTGTAATTTAGAACCTATGTGGGTATTTGTAGCCATAGAAAAAGCAAAGATAGGCTCTATAATTTGGGAATTATGGTACCCACGACCTGGGGTTCTAGTGAGGCTTCAGTGAAAGATAAAGTCAAGCACCCAGAGTGTTCTGTTTCAGGAGAATGGAGATTATTGCATAATTAGCTTAATATCGTATCTCTCCCAGGCCTCGGGCCTTCAGTTGGCAACACCTTGTCTGCTTATCCACTGTGCTACCTTGCTGCACATTGTTATCTGGGGTATATCATTGACACTAGGAAAATATTTCTTTCATTCAATTCAAACACTGAACAAATTCAAGCATGTGACCTACACAAGGGATCTCAGGAGTGAACAAAGTGGTCCAAAGTCCTGTCCTCATTGAGCTCTGAGATTAGCAGAGCCCAGCCCGGACAATAGCCATTAGTCAAAAGCAGTATGCTAAGTAGTATCAGGGGCTGGGTGGGGGAGGGGACATGGGGGGGAGGATCTGAAGGGTATGGGGTTGAGATGCAGGTCAAGGACACCTCACTGAGGTGACACATGAGTAAAAGACCTGAAAGAAGGGAGGGAGCAGAAGAGCCTCTTGGCAGAGAAAAGAGCAAAAGCAAAGTCCCTTCCCGAGAAGGGAAAGGAGGTGCGCAGTGGATGTCAATGAGCAATTCATCTAGCAAGTACTCTGTGGAGCCCCTTCTATTTATTGAATAAAAGATTAAATGAGCCCAATGCCCAGCGCCTAGCTCTCAGCACATGTGGCTGTTACTATTGTGATTGTCAATTATCCTCACTGTGTCTCTCATAGCACCAAGACCTGGAACCTAGTAAGAGCCAGTAACTAGTAACTACTAGAAGAACTGGGGCTTGCTGTCCTGCACAGGTCATTGTCCCTAACCATTAATACCTGGTTGTCCTTGAAGTTCACCTGCATCAGAGACTTGTTTCCTTAGGTTGGCCTTTGCTCTGGAAATCCGTAGGTCTTAAAGTGACACCACTATTGTACGTAGATGCACCATTATATCCCTTTGATTGGATTCCTCAATCTTCAAAAAGATAGGGAGTCCAGGAGTTTGGACTGTAACTTCTGATCTGTTCCTGGGGCCCCTTCATTTACTGGCCATGTCTAGCAGGGGCAGGGAAAGTGCCTGGGTTCTGGGCCCAGGATGCTCATCAGCTTTGGAATATCACCTAGGACATGGTGACCAGGATTAGGCGCCTGCTGTTTGAAACTCAGATATCTGAGATGAGCCTCTGAAAGGTGTCTGCGTAGGAGCGGGGACGGGACAAATGAGCTAAAGCTCTCCAGGAAGCTTCCAACCCAGCAAGCATGTCTGGGGAGTTCAGGAGACTCATCCAGTATGTAGGAGACAATGAGAGCCACTAATGAACCCCCTCTGAGCCTCTGCCAGCCAGGAGACTTCAGGTCCCCTAGAAAGGGGACTCTTTGGCGACACAGGATAATTCTGTGGCTTTCTCAAGCGAAGAAGCCAATATTACCTTTTAACTTAAGCTCTTCTTGTTTGAATAAGCCCAGGTCCCCTTGTTCTTTCTTCAAGCAAGAAAAACACCATCTTTCTATTGGTTATTTTCTCTAATGTCCAGTGAAGGACAAGCAGGCTAGCACTCTATTGATAGGAGGCTTTTATTCAAGCCCCACCATCATCCAGGGGCTTCCAAAACCCCTATCCTACAACCTGGGCTTTTGGGGTGTGATCCATGTGCCACACAGAAACACTTTTCTTTCACCAACCCAGTGTTAACTCTCATTCCCAAACACACCCTCTCGGGTTGGGCCTGCTGGAGTCTTCCTCTCTGTTCCTCTGAAACTGTGCCAACTCCTGTCTGCCAGGATCAATGAACTCTTGCCTCCTGTCCACCCAACCGAAAGGGGCTCTTTGAGGAAGAGAGCACTGGCTTTCGAGTTAGAAAGATGTTCTCAGAGAAAAGTAAGACTGAGGCCCAGAGTGTCTGAGCTGTCCATCCAACGTCACACATCTAGACCCGTCAAGAGTCAGACCACATGTGTCTGATTCTACATCCCCTCTCCCTTCGCCAAGCCACACTGCCTCCTGGGTGGGTGGCCTCCAAGGAATACTGATGAGCACCTAATCACAAAATAAATATTTGCCATCAATTTATAATATAAGGCAGCATGAAAATCAATTTTAAATGATTACCCTGTAGAGGCCAGTTCCAAAGGACTTGTCAAACAGAGGAGATATCAATAAATATTTGTCAAATCCCAGAATGGATATCAGTGACATGAAGGTAAAGCAGTTGGATCCTCCAAAAAGGGATGCTGTTTCCCACCCTCCAGGAGGGAGAATCTTTGCTCTGTAAACAAACTTGCTGGAGGAATTCTCTTTTATGAAAAGAGCTGTGGCTGCATCCTATTCACAACTGCTGCCTTGGTTCGTGGGTTAAGCAACCCGGGGGGCTGGGATGATGTTTGTGGCCCAGCTGAGGTGCACCAGGGTGGAGCCGGACTTTGCCTTTGCCGAGCAACCAGGCTCTGAAGGAAGGCCTGTGTGAATGTCGAGCTCCTCACCATTTCTCTAAGGCAGAAACGTCCCTCTTTGAAAAGGTGCAGCCCCTTTGAAGCTCTCTGGGACTCAAGGACAACTCGATTTTCTCTCTGTTTCTCATCTGGGCCTGTATTGGCATGTTTTCTTTGAAAATATCTTGTGTGCGTTCATCATGAAGGCAGCGAGGAGGCAGGGCTGGCGTGGGCCAAAGGCTCACTGGAGAAGAAGAGGGGAGAATTCACGCAGATGACAGGTGCTGGTTTCCCATTGACTCATCACAAACCTGTTAGGTAAATATTATAAGTTTGTTTAAAACCAAAAAAAAAAAGAGGAAAAAATTTTTAAAAGAGGAAATGGAAGAGAACCAGCAATCTGCCCAGAATACAGTTTGCAAGGGGTAAAAATGAGATTGAAGCCTACCTGCCTGGGTCCACATCCACACTCTTGAGATCCTCCAGAGGCCTCCTGAACCTGTAGCTAAGTTCACCTTGGCCTTGATGCCTCTCTCTTTCTGCTCCCCTCCTTGTCTAACACAATTTATCTCCCATAATTTCCTGTATCAGGTGCCTGGGTGTGTGTGTGTGTGTATGTGTGTGTGTATAGTGGAGATTGAACCCAGGGGCACTTTACCACCGAGCTATATTCCCATCCCATTTTATTTTTATTTTGAGACAGGGTCTTGCTAAATTGCTGAGACTGTTCTCAAAACTATGATTCTTCTGCCTCAGCCTCATGAGTCACTGGGATAACAGGAACTTTAAAAACAGACAAACCTCTGTCTTAATAGGAGACCTACTAATGGTAGGGCCCAGGCGAGAGGATCTCTTAAAGCTCCCCGTTTGACAGGTTTCCCCAACCTTGGTTAAGAGTCACTACACTGTAGGGACCCCATATTCCAGACAAACCCAATCCACACCATTTCCCATACCAAATTCCCTAAGCAGAGCTATAACAGCTGCCCTTTGCCAAACCCTGACATACCTCTTCTCATGTCCCCATTGATCACAGTTCTTTTTGTTGTCATCTACACAGATCCAAGGAGAAGGGAAGGCTGCAGGAAGTGTTAAACATTTGGAGAAATAACCAGTGTAAATACTCTGCTCATGCTAAACACTGTGCTAAATTACAAATTAATAAAATAATTGAATGTAAAAGTATCATGCCAGGGAAAGCCAGAAATAAATAAATCATTTCTTAAATTGTTGATGGGAAAATGGAATCTCTAAGAATGAGGAAAAAGGTTGTTAAAAGGGGAAAGGAAATACCAGTAGCTTAGGAGTCTGAGGCAGGAGGATCACAAGTTCGAGGCCAGCCTCAGCAACTTAGTAAGGCCCTAAGCAACTTAGTGAGAACCTGTCTCAAAAACATAAAAAGGGCTGAGGAATGTAGCTCAGTGGTAAAGCACTTCTACATTCAATCCCCAGTATCCAAAAAAAAAAAAAAGGAAAGTAGATCAGACTTTACATAAAAAAATGTAAACTGCTATATTGAAGATGACAGAAAGCACACAGGAAAATTATTTGTTGTACATATGACAAAAAAGATCATATATTATTATTTTAAAAGGCCATACAAATAGAGGGTAAGTACTCTGAAGATGGGAACACTCTCTATCTTATTTATTTCTTGTGTCTACAGAGGCTTGGCCTAGTACAGCAGACAAGTAAATATTTGCTGAGTGAAGAAATTAAAAACTAACTTCCAACTCCAGAAGATAAGTGAGCAAAAGACAAGAACATAATTCACAGAAGACAAAATAATGATTATGTAACACATAGCATATTGCTAACCCACTTGCCGCATAAAAAAAATAGAAGCACTTAAAATATCAGTGGGTTACTTTTTTACCTATAAAATTAGCTGAGTTTTCTTAAGCTATAAAATATAATGCCAAAATACGTAATGTGAAGTAGCTCCTCTGTTCTGTCATTGATTCAGCCACTTTGAAGACTAGTAGAAATGGGAGGAGTGTCCTTGTGGCACCCAGATGGTCAGCAGCGTAAGGGGAAGTACTGGTTTGGTCTGACCACAGTTCTTCCGGCCCCCATCCGACAGACCCCGCCATCCTCAGGCAGTGCACCCACCTTCTGCTCCAAGGGGAAAGTGATGCACGATTAACGACTGACCGGGCTGCGCTGGGGATTTCTCTCCTGCTCTGAAGGCTTCCTTTTTCTCTGGCTGTGAATCAGTGAGGAGGTAGCTCTGGAAGCTTCCTGCAGCCACGTCTCTTGAAACATGGAGAGAGCGGATCTGTAGCAGGAAAAAGCATGGGATTGGTCTCCAGAGAGAACCCTGCGGGCTTTAGTTTCTCTGGTTCCCCACCTTGCGGAGGTCATTGTCTGTGCCCCTGCTCTTACCCCACGTTGATGAAATGAGTGAATCATCCCATCCCGCGGTTTTTCACCCTTAGTGTGCGAGAGAGGGCTCCCTCTTGCTTGCAAGAGACTATTGCTAAATGTCAGGAATTTTGTAAACTGGTTATTAAGTGGCTGGACCTTGAAATCTGTCCTGGTAGAAGCATTTGCTCTAAAACCATGGTGGGAATCAGTAGTGCCCGGAAATTTCCCAACGCTACAACTCAGGGCCTTTTTTTCTTGTTTCCTTTCTTCCTTTCCTTCTTTCCTGGAGAGCCAGTTGTTAACTAAGCCAGTTGTCAAATATTTACCAACTCTTCTTTCACTAACAATTCAGAGAATTTAGGACAAGGGAGCCAGAGAGGGTGGGAGTCCCTTAATCCCCCATGAGACTTTTTATCATTAATCTCTAATTTACAAAAGAAGAAACCTCCCCAGGCAGTGCCGAAGGGAGGCAAAATCCAAGGGGAACATCATTAGCTGGCCCCTCCCTCAAAGCAAAATTCTGTACATGAAAATGTTCTGCACAGTTGCCCCTGAGCCCCTGGAGCAGCCCTCTCCCTACACCGGAGCCTTGGGGAGACCCTCTTGCAGGGAAAGACGGCACCATGCGCATTCACCTGTGCTGGGAATGCAGCCTCAGAGGAAGAGACCTGGACAGAAAGCACCTCTGGCTCTTAGACCTCAGGCAGCCCAGGCCAGTGAGGGTCCCAGGCCTGCCTGCCCCGTGGGAGGAGAAGGAGCACAAGGAGTGTCCAGGCTTCCTCCAGCAGTTCATGCTCTGGGCCAGCTTTCCCCTCAGACCGCATTCAACAAGTTAGCAGAAATAAGACGCAGATGCCCTTCTCTGATTTCTTTCTGCCCAGTGACCTACCCACTGGCAGAGGCGACCCAGTGAGTGCCCGCCCCTCTGGTTAATCATACTCTGCTTCTTCCTCCTCCTCGTCTTGGGAAGATGAAAGGCGTGAGGGAGGGGTCTGGAGGTGGAATCCCCTCCTTCACAGGCCTCAGAATTATTTGGGCAACAAGTAGGATCACAAACTGTTCCTACCTTCTACATCAGTGATTTAATGTCTGGGAATCAGTTCTCAAGAAATAATACATAATAAAGGAAAAGTTTATGTACAGATTTGTTTATTACTAAGCTATTTAGAATAGAGGAATAAAATTGGAATCCATATAAATGTCTAACAATAGGAGAATGATTAAGTAAATTATAATACACCAACTCGATTTAATGCATTGACGTCATTAAAATTTTTCTGAAGAAATCACAATAAGATGGAAAGAATTCTTACACTAACTAAATGAAAATTAAGATTTAAATTTTATATTCAAAATGACTGGCAATACAAAAGGGGGTGGGGAAGCCACCTAAATTATGCATTGACTGAAAACTGGGAAGATAGACTCCAACATGTTAACTGTGGTTTTCTTCTTTGTGTGTAAAATCACTGATAGAGGAAAACCTATTTTCCAAGTCATAGTCAATAAATTTACATAAAAAAGTGGACACCACGGATTATTATTAAGTATTTCTCTTATGCCAGGCCTATGCAAAGCCCCTTTCTTTGATTATTTTATTTACATCTTCAGCAATTCTATAAGATGGTTATTTTTTATTATCTCCAGTTTATTAATGAAGACATTGAGTCTCAGAGACCTTGAGTAACTTGCCTAAAGCCACACAGCTGATAAGTCCAAGAGCCAGGATTTAGTCTGCCCTGTTTCATTTTAGAGCCAAAGCCCACTCTCAATCCCCAAGAAGAGAATAACCCATCCCAATAAGAGAATAAATTAGAAAAGTAATTTGCAAGTAACTGTACATACATAGAATTACATATTGAAGAAAAACTTCTTTGAAGTAGTAGATCCATCCTTCAAGCACAGTCCAAGACCGAGCTCTTTCATGGGAACTTCTGCCCCTCTCCCTAAACTCTACACTGATACCTGCTCACTCTGTTTCCCTCCACTGTTGACTCTCTGCAGGGTTTGTACAGGCACACCGTGGCGGCGATGCAGGTTCAGTTCCAAACTACCACAGTAAAGTGAACAAATTGCAATACAATTGGTTGAGCTAGATTTTCAATTTCCCGGTATGCATAAAAGTTACATATACTTTATTAAGTGTGCAATAATAGCATTATGTTTTAAAAATGTCCATTAGGCGTACTTAATTTAAACATATTTTCCATCTATAAGGCACTGATAAGAATGTGGAAAAAAGATAAAGACAGTAACAGGAAAAAATATACTTTATTGATTAAAAAAAATGCTAACAATCATCTGAGCTTTCAGCAAGTTGTAATGATCTGTTTGCTGATGGAGAATCTCACCTCAATGCTGAGCTGCAGACTGGTCAAGATGGTGGTTGCTGAAGGTTGGGATGACTCTGGCAATGTTTTAAAATAAGACAACTGTGAAATTTGTTGTATGGATTGATTCCTCCTTTCATGAAATAGTTCTCTGTAGCATGTGATGCCATTTGATAGTATTTTGCCTGCAGTAGAACTTCTTTTAAAACTGGAGGCATCCTTTCAAATCCTGACCATGCTTTATTATGGAAGCTTGTGTAGTTTTCTAAATCCTTTCTGGTCATTTCCACAATGTTCACGTGGTCTTCACCAGGAGTAGATGCTATCCCAGGAAACCATTTTCTTGGTTCATCCACAGAAGCAACTCCTCATTCGTTATATTTTTGTCATGAGATTGACCAATTCAGTCACTCTGTCAGGTTCCACTCTTCATTCTAGTTCCCTTGCAATTTCTACCACCTCTGAAGTTACTTCCTCCACTGAGTTCTTGAATCCCTCAAAATCAACCACAAGGATTGGAATCAGCTTTGCCCAAGCTGATGATGTTATTATTTTGATAATGACAGCAGTAATATCAAAGACCACAGATCACCATAACACATATAATAATAATGAAAAAATTTGACATGTTGCAAGAATTACCAAAATGTGATGCAAAGGCATGAAGTGAGAGCAATGCTTTTGAGAAAATGGCACCGACAGACTAGCTGGATGCAGAGTTTCCACAAACCTTCAATTGATAACCGTGAAATGTGTTGTATGGATTGCAACAAATTTACCATGCAATTAGTAACAACAACAAAGAACAGGAAATCTGATTTTAAAATGGGCAAATGATCTGAATAGACTTTTCTCAGAAGAAAAAATATGAATGGGCAACAAATGTATGGAAAAAATGCCATCAGGGAATGAAAATTAAAACTAACATGAGACTCTCAACCCAGCTAGAATGCTAATAATTTTTTTTTTTAATGCTGGCAAGTATGTGGAAAAAAACAAACTCTCAGACACTGTTGGTGGGAGTGTACATTAGTATAGCCATCATGGAGAACAGTGTTGAGGTTCTACATAAAAACTAAAAATAGATCTAGCATATGATCCACCTATTGCACTTCTGGGTATATATCCAAAGGAAATGACATTGGTCTACCAAAGAGATAACTGCACGCCCACATTTATTGCAGCACGATTCACAATGGCTAAGATACAGAATCAGCCCACCAGTCCATCAGGAGATGAATAGATGAAGAAACTGTGCACACAATGGAGTGTTATTCAGACACCAAGAATGCAATCCTGTCATTTTCAACAAAATGGATGGAATTGGAGGGCACGATGTTAAGTGAAATAAGCCAGAAACAGAACAAGTACCACATTGTCTCTCTCCTATACGAAAGCTAAAAATAAAGTCAACCTGAATATAGAGCAGTGATTCATAGCGGTTGGAAAGGGTGAGGTGGATGTTGAGGGGATGAATAAAGGGAAGTTGGATTTGATCTGTGCATGCTGTAGGCATGTGTGGAAATAGCACACCAAACCCCACTGATACGTACAATTAATACATGCTAATCAAAAATAAAATGAAATAATTATTTTAAAAACACAATGACCTGTGGAGCACAGTAGGGCAAGGTATGCCTCTCACCAGAGAGGCTAAGGGTGGGAGAGGCACCTCTCCTCCTTCCTCCTTTCCTCCTCTTTCCTTTCTTTCTTTCTTTTTCTTTTTTTTTTTTGGCTTTTCCTTCCTGTTGAACCCTAGCTATCAGCTACAATATCTCAACACCATAAGATAAAAAGAACTGAAAATTTCCAAATTTCACCTTCTAAAAGGCTTACCCAGGATTTCCACAAGTTCCTTGGCAACTATTTTTTTTTTTTAAGTTTATCTTCTCACTGCTGCTGCCCCCAACTGCTCACCCCCACAAACTAGCCCATTCAAGCCATGGTCCTGTGTTTCTGTTTCTGACCCAGATAGAAGCTCAGTCCCTTCCTAGTTGCTGTGGGAAACCCACATTTAGAAGGTAGTTTGAATGCGTGGCCTTTATCAGAGATGCCAGAGGGCTGCAGACGGTTCCTGCAGCTGAAATCCAAACAACTTCAGGGTGAACTTAGACATCCCAAGGAAGACCAAACATAACCCCTTGCCACGAGCTCTGGAAGTGTGTTCTAGGGTGGCTGCTTACTCTCCTAGCATCTCAGTGGGTCTCCCTCTCCCTCTTCCTGTTCCTTTCCTACACCTCCTGCCCTTTACACCTGAATTCCATGTTCTCTCTACTCTGCACAGCCATTTAGGCCACTCAAGCCCTCACCTCCAACCTCAGCCCCGATCCTTCCAGGTGCCCTGCTGGAGCAAAAGGACCTTTCATTGTAGCAGAACCCATTTCTCTTACAAGTTGTTGTGTTTGTGGCTGGCAGGATATTTCTACCATTTTGTATTAGCTTTGTTTTACTCTAATGAAATACATGCAGCATCTAACTTAGTAAAGAAAAATGGTGTGTGTGTGTGTTTGTGTACACACACATATATTTGTAGATGGATACAATACCTTTAGTTTTGTTTATTTATTTATTTTTTTAATGTGGTGCTGAAGACTGAACCCAGTGCCTCACACGTGCAAGGCAAGTGCTCTACTGCTGAGCCATAACCCCAGCCCCGAAAAAATGGTTTATTTAGCTCACAGTTTTAAAAATTCAAGTCCAAGATCAGGTAGCCCCATGGATTTGGGCATCCAGTTGAAGACCCCATGTGGCAGTGGTGGGAGGGCCTTTAAGAGCAAGTGATCGCATTTCAACCCAGTGGAGGTGAATGAGTGTCCGCTGTCCCCTGTGAGCTAAGGACTTCCCATTAGGCTTTACCTAATGTTTCTACCGCCTCCCAGTAGTGTCACCCTGGGGACCAAACCTTTATATATGGACCTTTGGGGATCATTCAACATGTAAATCTATAGCACTACTCTGCTATACTTAAATACATACATTTAATTGAGTCCCTGTCTTGTGCCTGATGCTGGAGATTCAGAACTGAAAAAACACACAACAGTCTTTAAGAACTTAATCCTTAAATTACCCTTCTGCTAGGTCATTGGTACTATAACAGAGGTAGGGACAAAGGACCCTGGGTCTCAAGCAGGTGGAGCAGCCTGCTGGTATGGGCTCCTTAGAAGTTCAAGGGCCTGGCATCAGGAGTCTTGCATTCCTTTCCCAGCCATGTGTGTGCCTGGTGTTCCTCACATCTCCTTCCAAAAGCTTCTCTTTGGGTGTAGCAGCTCAGTTTCTTTCCATTGCAATACACAATATATAGCAATTGTGACGACACTGACTGCAATAACCCTAACTTGACAGTGACCCATCCAGTGTGCAACACCTGAAACATGAACTCTGCACTAACTCTGCACCACCCTCTAGGGCACCGAGAGCACCTGCAAGACCAGTCAGTGGGTTGCCCAACAGAGGATACCATACAGAGGGTTTATTCAACCTAAGTTTCCTGTTCCTGTCTCCCCGCCCCACCTTTCAAAACCAAACGCAAACCAGAGCTCGTCTTCAGATTAGTTAAAAATAAATAAATAAATGGAGGCAGGGGAGAAGTGGTGATCTGGTTATCAAAAAGGATGTTGCTGCCTTGACACTGGTTTCAACAGTTCCTTTACAAAATACTGTGACTGCTTTATTTAGCTTTAGGTTGAATTTGGGGCATGGGACTTTTCATAAGACAATCAAACTGCTTCATCATAGACATTCTAATACTGTGGAGCACGGGCTGCCTGCTAGTTCCATACACAGAATATAATCCTCAAAGTAAACCAATAAGGTGAATGATAGATAGGTCAGATTTCTGGAAGGAAGGAAGGGAGGGAGGGAGGGAGGGAGAGAGGAAGGAAGGAAGGAAGGAAGGAAGGAAGGAAGGAAGGAAGGAAGGAAGGAAAACTGAGCCTCTAAGAATTTGCTAAGATCACAGGGTTGATAAGTTTGAAGCCAGATTCCCTGAATCTAAACTCATGATCTCTTTCAAATGCAATAATTTATAGAAATAAAAATGGTATTGGTTTTGAAGTTATTCCCAGTCATTTGAGACCAAATATTAAAATCAAATGTTTTATCTTCTAAGGATATTATTGGGATCTGCCTTCACTTTAGTATAATATACTTTTATTAAGTTTAAAGTTCAAATTGTAGCTATTGTTGAACTCTAGGTATTTTAAGTTAGTTTTTTTTTTTATTGTAAGAGAGATTCTCATTGTAAATGTTAAAATTTTTTGTGGAAGTATAAAGTGAAATATAAATGTCACTAACTCACAAAAATTTGAATAGACACTTTACTAAAGAAGATCTACAGATGGCAAATAAATATGAAAAATGTACAAATTAGTCATTGATGCGATTTTTTGTGTGTGTGCGTGTGTGGTGCTAAGGATTGAACCCAGGGCCTTGTGCATGTGAGGCAAGCATTCTACCAACTGAGCTATATCACCAACCCCCTATAAATTAGTCATTAAAAGAATGAAAATTTTCCATTAGAGGAGTTAAAATGTAAAAGTCTGACCACACCAAATATTTGCAAGGATATAAAGAAATTGTAAGGTTCATATGTTGCTGCTGGGATATAATATGGTCCAACTGCTTGGGAAAACAGTTTGGCAGTTTCTTTAAAATGTAAGTCATCTCTCTCCTAAGTATTCACACAAAAGATATAAAAACGTCAAACGCAAAACTGGACACACAGCTTTGTAGGGATGAAGGGAAATTTTCCTTCCACCTTCTGATGGTCCCCTGGAATAAACTGACAAAGATTAAATATAAGAAAAGACATAAATTTATTAATATGCAAGCTGGGTGCAGTGGGGCACGTCTGTAGTGAGCCCTGTGACTCAGGAGGCTGAGGCAGGAGGATTGCAACTTTGAGGATTTTGCCTGAGCTATTTAGCAAGACCCTGTCTCAAAACAAAAATAATAAAGGACTGGGGATGTGGCTCAGTGGTAGAGCAGCCTTGGGTCCAGTCCCTGGTACTAAAAGAAAAATTATTTACAAAGGGGTGGGAAAATCACAGGTATGCAATTGCCCACTAACCTCAAATTATTCCGACTGTTACTCGTCTCACTTCTATAGGGAGAAAGAAGGGGGATGTCAACAGTTGTGAGGAGAATCAGAAAGATGATTTTTAGGGGAACTCAACAGGCTTGGAGAATATAGGGTGGGCTGGGACAAATTCTCTTTGGTCCCCAGAACAGACAATCATTAGTTAATGATTCTCTTTGATATTAAAAAGGAGACATTGAAGTCTGATAAACTACCTTGGTGGGGGAAGAGAGAAGGAAACAGAGGTGGTTGTTTTCTTCCTTGGGGGTCCACTTTAGGCAACTAAGGAAGCTTTCCAGAAAGCTTCTCCTGGAGTTTGGAGGAGGACCCACAAGGGAAGGGCAGAGGGAGCTTACTCTGAGGTGGGCGCTAGGCCTCGCGGCAGGCCACAGCACTGCTGCCTTACGTTTTTCTGAGCTTCAGCTGTTCATAGCAGCTTTCTTTGTAATAGCCCGAAACTACTAACAACCCAATATCCATCTGCAGATGAATGGAAAAGCAAATCATGATACAGCAGGACAACGCAGTGCTCTTTGGCAGTTAAGAAGAATTAATCTAGATATCTACACAGAATGGGAGAATCTCAAATGAATCTTGCTGAAGTAAAGAAGGAAGGCCAAAAATAATGCATATATTGTTTGACTCCATTTATATAAAATTCTAGAAAGTGTGATCTTTTGGTGACTGAAAGCAGACCAGTAGTTACCTGGGAATGGGAGACAGGGAAGGATGGTGGGGAGGGATTACAAACAGTGTGTGTGGTCACTTTTGGGGGGTGAAGGACATGTTCACTTTTTTGTGATTGTCTTGATGGCCTCCCAGACATGTAAATATGTCAAAAGTTATTCAATCGTACACCTTAAATATGTCCAGGTTGTTGTATGTCAGTTATACCTCAGTAAAACAGTTACACACAGACACACACACAGACACACACACACACTCACACATACTGCTGCAGTGGACTGAATACTTAAGTCTCCCCTAAAATTCACACATGGCAATCCTGACCCCAAGGCAATGGCATCAGGAGGTGGGGCCTTTGGAAGCTGATTAGGTCATGCAGGAGAAGCCCTCCTGCTAGGGGTTGGATCTAGATTATCCCCCAAAGGCTCATGTGTTCAAGACTTGGTCCCCAGTTTAGCACTACTGGAAGGTGGCAGTAGTAGGTCCCTGGGGGCCTGCTCTTAAAGGGCATTGTGGGAGCTCTGTCTCTTCTTTCTCTTTTTCTTCCCTGCCAGGAGGCAAATGATTTTTCTCTGCCACCTGCTCCCACCATGATGTACCATGCTGCTACAGGTCCAAAGCAAAGAGACCAACTGATAAGGGACTGAAATATCCAAAAACCTGAGCCAAAATCAACCTTTTGTCTTTATAAGAGAAAGACCTCAGGTGTTTGTTACAGTGACGGAAAGATGACTGACACAGTATTGGAATAAAAGAGACCCAAGAGAAACCCCTTCCCCTTTTGCTATGTAAAGTCACAGCAAAAAGGCACCCTGTTTAAAACAGAAGCAGCCCTCACTGGACACCAGATCTGCCAGCACCTTGATCTTAAGACTTCCCAGCCTGCAGAACTGTGAGAAATAAATTTCTGTTGGTTCTTGTCTACCCAGGTTCTGGTATAGTCAGTAACCACCCAAGTCCTTTCCAGAAGTTACCACCAATTTCAGTGTCATGATCATCTTTCTAGTCATTTTCACAGCAGGAATTATAATACACACATGATTCTACAACTTGCTTTTTTAACTTGGATGTTTTTTTCTTGTGTAAGCATATAGAACTAATTCACTGGCTGCCTAGTAACCCAGTATGTAAATCCTTGTGGTATTTAATTAGTCCTCTATTTGTGGCTTTGGAGGAGGAGGGACTTCCAGCTTGTACTAGAGAATTTTTTTTTTTTTTTTTTTAACCACTAGAGTTCCTTGCAGTTTTGAGCACCTAAGAAGCATAGTGCTCAGGAAATCCTCCGGCTTTGGGGCTTTCTCCTGCCCCTCCCTCCCCACCTTCACAGCCAGCAACCAAGCTGTCCTGGCCTACTTACTCCCCCTGGTGGCAATTGTAAGACACTACCCAGACTTAGTATTTTTCTATCCAAGGCCTGGGTCACTTTTCTCTGTAATGGTCCTTCTGAAGTTGACCATGCCCCCAGCCGTCAGAGTGATCTGACCAGCAAATGGGAGGCTTCCCTGCCATTTTTTCTTGAGGAGGACAATTACACCGATCTGATCCTTCTGCTCATAAGTTCATAAGAACTTTTCACCAAGTAAACATGAGCCCTTACCAGAGCAGACAAATTGGTGATCCTCCTTCCTATCTTGGCCTACCTCCCCAGCCTGTTTTGGTAACTCTCTTCCCAGCACTTTGTACTCCAGTGATACATACTGAGTTCTCTAAACACCCAGCGTTGCCTCATACATCCATATCTTTATATCTGCTATTTAATCTCCCTGGAATGCCACTCCATCCACTCCATGTTTACATAATGAACTCCTGTTCAGTCTTCAAAACCCTACTCCAGTCCCCTCCTCTCTACAGTCTTATTTTTTTCCTTACCTAGAGTTGATCACTTCTACATTCCTGGCACATACATCAAATACTGCACATATGACATTTGGTACAATGATCTGCTTATACATTTATCTTTTATACTAAACTGGCTCCTTCACTGAACCTCCCCTCTAAACTTAAGGGCAAGCACTGTCTCTTGGCCATCGTTTTCTCTCCAGCTTCTTCCACAGTGCCCAGAACACAGGAAAGTGAGGCTTAGTAAGCAGACACTGGAACAAGATGAACTAACCGCATAGCCTCCAGGGAATAGTACCCCGTGGCCTCCCTCCTCCCCACATGTGTAGGACCAGCCAAAGTTAGAAATGATGTTGGTCAAGACACAAAGTCCAGGGGCTGAGACCAGTGAGAGGACCCCACACTCTCACCTTCATCAACCGCGTCCCTTGTCAAGCCTGAATGGTCTCTGAATCATCATGAACTTGATCTTGTTCATTCAATGACTGGGAGGGAAATGTACCATGGGTCAAGGTTGCAGTTTCAGACTGGACCCTGTGGTGGCCACAGGAAAACAGGGCAAGCAAGTACATCGCACGGTTCACGGGAAGATAAATATTAGGGAAAGAAAGAAAAAGTTGAGCAGGTCAGAGGGCGCCATCTATAAAGGTATGCATCGCAAAGTGTGGGGGCAGGTTGAATCCTGCAGGACTCGCCCCTGCCGAGGAGGTTTGCAAGCGGGTAAGCCCGTGGGACTGGGTGCCTGTTCCTTGAAGCCAAAGCACCCAGACTGACTCAAGCAGCCACTGCGGTGGACCTTCCTTGACTGGGCTGGTTTCCCCCTGCCCATCTGTTCCCTCTGCAAAGAAGAAGAGTGACAAGGAGATGCTGAGTGTCAGGTTCCATTCAGAGGTTCTCCTGGGGGCCTTTGATGATGTCACCATGTCCTTATGTACCATTTAGTTCTGTCCATCCTACTCATCTCCTTCACACCATCCAACGGGAGGCAGAAAGGAAAGCTGCCCTCAAAGTACCCTCCAGGACGGGACCAGGGAGCAACACACGGTTGATGCTCCTAAGCACGCTCTGTCCCCAGGGACAGGCTGCCAGCACAACCCTGTCCCTCCAGCCTGCACTGTCATGGCCTCCCCACTGGCCTCCCTGCCTCCTTCATGCCCCACTATGCTCCCATCCTCACGACAGCCAGGGTGAGTCCTTTGAGACAGCTGTCACACACTGTCACTTGCCTCCAGTTGCGGGGTCAGTACAGCATGGGACCTGGCCCCCGGTTCACACCAGCCTCTCTCCCAGCAGCTCCCCCTTCCTCGGCTCCCGCCACACTGCCTGCAGTCCCTGTGCGAACACTCAGGCACTCGCTATTCCTGCCATCTAGAACGTTCTTTACCCAGACATCTCCTGGCCTACGCCCTCACTTTGTTTCGATTTCTGTTCCCACGAAAGTTTATTAGCAAGGTCTTGCCCGGCCGAGGTCCTGCGGGCTGCTCCTTGCCCTGCTTTGATTTCCGTCACAGCACTTATCACAGGTGAGATTATCCTGTGGATCTGTCTTCTACGCCGCCTGCCTCTCCTTACCAAAATGTCAGCTCCTTGCGGAAATGGACCTGGCTCATTTTGCTCACCGCAGGATTCTCTGGATACAAACAGTGCCTGGCACCTAGGAGGCGCTCAGAAAATCTTTTCTGAATGAATTAATGACAGCTTGACTCTGCCTGGCTCCTTGACCAGGAGAAGACAGGCCCATGGACACCACTCCTGGTCAACCTCTCCCTCCTCTCCTCGGTTTCTCATCATGTTGTCAGGAAAGACTTGCTTCCATCTTCTCTCTTCAGTTCCTTGAACTAAAAAAGAGTCTTTTTTAAAATAAAATTTTTAATTTTATTGATGGATTTTGCAGACCAGGAGATCTAACCTAGGGCTGGCATTTGTGTTATACAAGCACTGAGTTATATCCTCAGCTGCCGCAGTCTGGCTGGGCACAAAATCACGAGCCACTCAAGCAGGAACAAAGTTTATTTTTTGAAACTGCCGCCAATGTCCGGTACAGCCCGGGCAGATTTTTTCCACCCACGCGGCCTCCTCCCGGACCCGCAGAGAGAGCTCCTCCCCTGGAACTCCCTCCTACTGTACTTCCCCAACCAATGGGAACTCTCCAGGAGTCCCGTAGCCGGCCTAGGTGAACAGCAGGAATCCAATATCCATATGAATGCAAATCTTAACATAATCATATCATCTCAATGGCTAGCTGGCGTCACCTTTCGACCAAAAATGCCATGCATCATATACTTGGCTCTTAGAATCTCCCCCCTTCTGTTTAAGTAACAAGCAATCTGGCTAGGGACCGTGCCTGTTAGGTTTGTCCAATTCAACATATGGTTCTTACCCGTCATCGGAAAACTGACTTTTAGGCGTCAGCCTCCTGTCTTAGGTTGATACCACTGCAATTGGATCATACCCGTCACTGACTACCGGTCCAGCATATAGCCATACTTGTGGATAGGCCTATGTACCAGTGGGGGGGTGAGGTTCTTTGCCTCACCTCTGTTGGCCCCCAAAATTAGACCATCACTAGTAGAAGGGAGGAGGATACAGAAATGTCATGACACCAAGTCAATTAACGGCTCCTAGGAAAAATTGCATCACTGGTGACACATCAGCAAAGATACGCTAGCACTACCATAATTCGCTGCATCAACAAATAGATCACAAAGCATACAAGTGATACATAGTCCAGGCAAGTTCTGTAAGCAGTTCAAAGCAGAGGAATCTATCAATATGTCCATATCCTCCCAAAATAAAGCATACAAGTGATACATAGTCCAGGCAAGTTTTGTAAGCAGTTCAAAGCAGAGGAATCTATCAATATGTCCATATCCTTCCAAAATAAATCAACTCATTGATTGAGCATTACTTGTTGAGTTATAAATCATTGATGTATCAGTTTACACGGTTTGTGATAACTCTCGAAGAAGTTGTAGTTTGGTTTTATCTTTGTCTTCACCGGCACTGGGATGAAAATAGGAATTTTGACAATGATGCTAAAAAAAAATATGTAACATTTCAACAGGTACTAAGAAAACAATATTTAGAACAATTTACATTATCCTGAACAGAATTATTAAATATAATATTTCCTTTTAAATATGAAAAGGAAAGGTGAAAGTAAACAAACAGATCTGTTAACCTTCTATTTGTTCATATATTAAAACAATCCTCAACAGCTGTTTACCCAAATTAAATTAAACTATTAAAATCACGTGAATAATAAAAAAAAATTTTTTGGATCCATGTGCATGAGCGCTCCTCATATGTGATATATGGACATACGCACATACAGACATACAACACAAAACAGAAGTGTGCACATGTAACATATAACACATAAGACAATAGTAAAGGCCTTGTAGCTTTACCTAGGTGAAATCTCCATTGCAATGTTCAAAAACTCCACAGTCAAAAAATAAAACTGATCAGAAAAAACATTAACCTAGGTCTGTATGAGCTCAAAAATAAAATAGAACTTTATGATGTGGGAAAAAGCAATAATAAAATAGATATTGAAAAAAGCATCCTGGTTAATCACTGTCGCAGATGTAAGAATAGCCAAGCTGGAGATCTGGATATCAGCTGTTATGGATTTGAGTCGAATCATTTTCCTTTTGGCCTGTAGAAATTGTTTTAGTTAGTCTCTCTGGAATCCAAATCGGCTGCTGTTCTCCCTGTGGAAAAACACAAACAGAGCCCCGACTCCAGACTATCACTGGGTCAGGACCTTTCCATTGTCCTGTTAGAATATCTTTCCAAAGTACCTTAGGCTTATGTACATTTTTTGGATACAAATGTCTTTCCGCAGCACTAAGCCCTGATGAATCCAAATTTTAAAAGTTTAGAGTAAAAAGGGTTATTTTAAGTTTATCTTTGGGGGATATATACCCCTTTCCAATTCCCTCCTTTTGTTTTAATAAGTACATTTTAATAGTTTGATGAGCTCTTTCAACTATGCCTTGTCCTTGTGGATTGTATGGAATTCCTGTTATGTGAGTAATGCCAAATGATGAGCAAAATTGTTTAAAAGAGGTAGAGGTATAGCCAGGACCATTATCGGTTTTTAACTGTTTTGGAACGCCCACAGTGGCAAAATTTTGTAAGCAATGAGCTATAACATCTTTAGTTTTTTCTCCGGCATGAAGGGAGCCCATCAGAAATCCGGAAGAAGTATCAACTGTAACATGTAAATATTTTAATTTTCCAAATTCTGGCAAGTGTGTGACGTCCATCTGCCAAATATGGTTAGGTATCAGTCCTCTAGGATTGACTCCAAGATTAACTTGTGGTAAAAATGTCACACAATTTTGACATTGTTTTATTATATGTCGGGCTTGTTCTTTAGTTATTTTAAAACGCTTTTGTAAAGTATTAGCATTGACATGGAACCTTTTATGAAAATTTATAGCTTTTTCTATTGTGGAGAAAATATGTATGTCATGTGTAGATTTATCTGCTAACTCATTGCCCAAACTAAGGGCTCCAGGCAATCCTGTATGTGCCCTGATATGTCCTATAAAGAATGGATCTTTTCTGTCCCAGATTAGACTTTGTATAGTGGAAAACAAAGAGAAAACAGTAGAAGAAGGGGAAATCCTACCAGCATCTTCAAGGGATACTATAGCATTAACTACATACTGACTATCAGAAAATAAATTAAATACAGAATTTTTAAACATCATAAAAGCTCGTAATACTGCATTAAGCTCTACCTTTTGAGCTGATTGCTTGGGTACTAAAAATGTAAAAGTTTGATCAGGGGTAACTACTGCTGCTGTACCATTATTTGACCCATCAGTGAATATATTTGGAGCATTCATGATAGGGTTTTTTTTTGTCATCTTTGGAAAAACTACAGGATGTTTAGACCAAAAAGACAACAAAGGATTAGACGGTAAGTGATTATCAAATGAAACATTAGATTTACACATGATTATTGCCCAAGTATTTAACTCATTAGCTAACTCATCAATTTGATCTATAGTATATGGAGTAATAATTTTATTGGGAGAAATCCCAAACACTCCCTTGGCTGCTTTTATTCCTTTGAGTATTAATTGTCCTACAGCCTCAGGATACCTAGTAAGAATAGTGTTAGGAGAATAAGATAAATGTATCCACAATAATGGACCTTCTTGCCAAAATACTCCTGTAGGAATATTTTTTGTTGGCAGTACAATAAATAATAAAGGCAAACTTATATCAATTCTATCCAAATGCATATTTTCCATATATGTTTCAATGATTTTTAATGCCTTTCTTGCTTCAGGCGTCAACATGCGGGGTGAATTTGGATCTGATGGACCTTTTAGAATATCAAATAAAGGTCCCAACTCTCCTGTTGGTATGCCTAGATAAGGCCTTATCCAATTTATGTCTCCTAATAACTTTTGAAAGTCGTTAAGTGATTTGAGTTGATCTACTCGTATTTGAATTTTGGGTGGATGGACCATGGTTGAGGATAATAAAACCCCTAAATAATTAATTGGAAGATTTAATTGTACTTTATCTATTGCTATCTCTAGATTATAATTTTTTAATAAATTTGTAAGTGTGGCATAACATTCTAGCAATGTGTTTTTATCTTTATATGCCAATAACACATCATCCATATAGTGAAATATTTGTAGTTCAGGATTTTGATTTCTAAGTGGCTGGATTGCTTTGTTAACATAAATTTGACACATAGTTGGACTATTAGCCATCCCTTGAGGGAGTACTTTCCATTCATATCTCTGATCAGGACCTTCATGATTTAGTGCAGGGATAGTGAATGCAAAATGTGGACTATCCTCGGGATGAATTGGAATTGAAAAAAAACAATCTTTAATATCTATAGCTAAAACATACCAGGTTTTTGGTAAAGCAGACAATTGAGGAATCCCCGATTGAGCAGGTCCCATAATAACCATCTCATTATTAATGGCTCTTAAATCTTGCAATAATCTCCATTTACCAGATTTCTTTTTAATGACAAAAATGGGAGTATTATGGGGAGATACGGAAGGTTGTATATGTCCCTCCGCTAATTGTTGTTTGACCAGGTCATGGGCTATTTGTATCTTTTCTTTAGTCAGGGGCCACTGAGGAACCCACACTGGTCTTTCTGATTTCCAAGTAATCTTGATTGTCTCAGTGGCCCTTTCTGAAAACCCAATCCATGTCTATTTGTTTCTTGATCTATTTGAATTGGTGCTGTCATACCTTGTTCTTGTTCTCTTAATCTTTCTTCTTTCCTAAAGCCTTGTCTAGCCCTAGTAGTGGGCGCATTAGGATTGATGTTATTTGTTAATGTCAAACCTAATTGATCTAGGACATCTCGTCCCCATAAATTTATAGGAAGATGATCCAATACATAGGGCTGTATAGTTCCTTCACATCCTTCAGGATCCTTCCAATCTAATACCATTGCACTTCTATGGGGATTAGTTGCCACTCCTAGGCCTCGAAGCGTTTGAGTGGCTTGTTGTAATGGCCAATGTTTCAGCCATTCTTGATGAGATATGATGCTAAGGTCTGCACCTGTATCAAGTAGCCCATTAAAGTCATGTCCTTGAATATTTAGTTTTAGCATTGGGCGAGAATCTAGATTTAAAGACAGCATAGCCCAATCTACACCTGTGGAGCCTAATCCCCTGGAACCTCTTTCTACAGTACGACTGGAAAATTTATCATGTAGGCTGGGTATTATTAATAACTGTGCTATTCTATCTCCTGGTGAAATTACTGATATACCTCTTGGAGAACTAGCTATAATTTTTATTTCACCTTCATAATCGGGATCAATTACCCCAGGACTTATCATAAGTCCTTTTAGTGTTGAAGAACTGCGTCCCAATAATAAGCCTACTGTTCCTTGGGGAAGAGGTCCTTTTACTCCTGTGGGAATGATTTGAACTCCCATCTCTGGAGTTAGTACTGCTCTGGCAGAGGCGCAGATGTCCAACCCTGCGCTCCCTCTAGTTTGTCTGATGAGGGATTTAATGGATAATGCGTCCTGGGCACTACCTTGATGGTGTTGCTGGGTTCCTCCACTGCCCTGTATATTTGTGGTTTTGGGCCCCGGAGCATTGGGCCCTCCAGCCCGTTTTTTGGCAATGGAGCCTGATGTCTTTCTCCACGATATCGTGGGTAAACACTTGGTCCTTGTCTGTTTTTTGATAACGGAATACCCTCTATGGTGGTTTGAGAACGGCATTCATTAGCCCAATGTTTCCCTCTACGGCATTGTGGGCAAATACCCGGTATTCTATTCCTTTGATACCTAGCCTTGTTAAACCCTCCTCCTATGGGGCAACTCCTTTTAAAATGTCCTGTTTGATCACAATTATAGCATGTTTTTGGCCTGGCATCTAAAGCCTGTTGTACTGCTGCTAAGACTTGCCCTTGTTCATTAATGTCTCTACATAATTTAATATATGTGTTTAAATCTTCATGTTTCCATAGTCTGATGACCTCTCTGCAGCAACGATTTGCTTGGTCATAAGCCAGTTGTTTTATAAATGGCATTGCCTGTTCTGTATCTCCAAATACTCTAGATGCTGTCTGAATAAGCCTATCTACAAATTCAGCGTAAGGTTCATTAGCTCCTTGTATTACCTTAGATAATTGTCCTTGTAAATCTCCATGCCCCTGTAAAGTTTTCCATGCCTTAATTGCATCTACAGCAATTTGTGCATATACGCCAGGATCATATTCAATTTGTTGCCGTTGACCCTCATAAGGTCCTTTTCCTAATAACATATCTAGATTTCTTTGAGGGTAACCGGCTGCTGCATTTCGCCTAGCTGTCTCCATGCAAAATTCCTCATTGGCAACCTTCCATAACAAATATTGTCCTCCATTTAGCACAGATCGACACATGTTAGCCCAATCTGCTGGCGTCATGTCTAAGTTGGTAATGGATTCGACCATGCTCACAGTGAAGGGTGCTTGCGGCCCATAGGTTGTTACAGCCTCCTTTAATTGCTTCACTGTTTTGAAATCTAAAGCACGGTGAATTCGTTGCCCTCCTGCCTGCTCAAGTACAGGGCATGCTAATCTTTGGGGTCCTGCCTCAGGATTCCATCCATCAACTATGGGAGTTGAGGGCCGCTCAGCTGTAGATGGAGCTGTTGGTTGAATTACGCCCTCTGGTGATAGAACGGGGTTAGTAGCAGCCTCCTGTTGTAATTCCCCGCCTGATGGTTGTTTTTCCTCTAAGCTTTCTTTCTTCAAATCTTCCTCTGTCTGACTAGCTTGAGAGACCTTCTCTTTCGCTTGACCTAACATGTTTTCTACCATAGTCTGGACCTCTAACAATTTACTTAACAGTCTTTCGGTTTGTTTTTTACTAGTTTCTAATCTACTGTAAAGGTAACGCAACCCAATAAGATAGCATAAAACAAAACCGAAACAGAATGAAACAAAAACCGAACAAAGAATAGTTGTATCAATTTTCTCTTTCTCAGGGCCGAACAACTTCAAACCTTGAGCCAACCATTTTTCCCAGTTTGCCTGAGAAAATTCTAGGGATAGGCAGCTTGAAACAAAAACAAGATAAATCAAAACGAGAACACATTGTTTTTTGAAATGGTCACCCATTTTGTTGCCTTCCCTCAGGGGCGAGCAATTTTACTCACCTCCAAGCTTCAGGCGTTCCCCGTGCAGGCCACCAGTTGCCGCAGTCTGGCTGGGCACAAAATCACGAGCCACTCAAGCAGGAACAAAGTTTATTTTTTGAAACTGCCGCCAATGTCCAGTACCGCCCGGGCAGATTTTTTCCACCCACGCGGCCTCCTCCCGGACCCGCAGAGAGAGCTCCTCCCCCGGAACTCCCTCCTACTGTACTTCCCCAACCAATGGGAACTCTCCAGGAGTCCCGTAGCCGGCCTAGGTGAACAGCAGGAGTCCAATATCCATATGAATGCAAATCTTAACATAATCATATCATCTCAATGGCTAGCTGGCGTCACCTTTCGACCAAAAATGCCATGCATCATATACTTGGCTCTTAGCACTCAGCCTCCCAAAATATATTTTTAAAGTCATATATGATTAGTAATCTGATGAATGCCAAAGTCCTTGGACCAGAAGTTGACAGAGCTGTCTCTAGGAGGACCAAGCCACATTGGAAGTGAAAGAGGAAAACCTCATGAGGCTCCAGGCACGGTCACATCAATGTTCATAGCAGCTCAATTCACAATAGCTAAGCCACGGAACCAGCCTAGGTACCCTTCAACAGATGAGTGGATAAAGAAAATGTGGTATAGATACACAATGGAGTATTACTCAGCCATAAAGAAGAATGAAATTATGGCATTTGCCAGTAAATAGATGGATTTGGAAACTATCATGCTAAGTGAAAAAGCCAGTCCCCAAAACAAAGGCCAAATGTTCTCTCTGATATGCTGCTGACTCACAATAGGTGGGTGGTTGGGGGTGGGCAGAGAGTAGAGGCTCATGTGATTGGACACAGAGGAGAATGAGGAGAAGGAAGGGGGGATGGGAATGGGAAAGTAGAATGAACTGGACATAACTTTCCTATGTTCATATATGAACACACGACCAGTGTGACTCCACATCACGTACAACCACAAGAATGGGAAGTTTACTCCATTTTTGTATGATATGTCAAAATACAGTCTATAGTCATGTATAACTAAAATGAACAAATAAAATAAATAAATTTAAAAAGATGAGAGTGTGCCCAGTATGCCCGGCTTCCACCTGCACTGTTTAGAAGCCCAGTGCATTGTTTAGAAGCATCTAGAGATTGCCTGGCATGGGGCTTGACTGTCCTGTGGCTCAAAGTGGCAGAGGTATCCAAGCATCTGTGAGCAACGGACCTGCACATGTGGGCATCTGAGCAGAAGAGGACAGGCAGAGACGGTGCCAGGCTGTGTTTGTAAGCTCTGGGGCACGTGCGAGCGCTTAGCCATGACAGGGGACAGGCCAGCTCTGGAGAACACTCGTTCCCAGCACCACATGCAGTAGGCACCCATGACATCATAATTTGAGTACAAAAAGGAAATGTGACCTCATTTTTATTTTTACACTCTTGCAAAGTGGGACTTGTAGCATCCAACTTTTAGATATTTGAGAAAGAAAGCTGGGTCAGATACAGATAAGAGTCAGATACAGGAATGAGCCACGTTAAGTCAACCTTCAAAGTCGTGACTAGAGTCAAGGAGTGAGTCTTCAGTAAAACACCTCCAAATCCCCCAAATTATTTCTCATTTTCCTTCCCTTAAATTAGCTTTCCCCTCCAACATCAGCATGATAAATAAGTTCTTTCAAAAACTTCTATTTATTTTTTGTTTTGTTTTTATTACTAGCATTCTATGGTGGTTTTTTATTTATTTTTTTCCATTGTGACTGTTTGGGGTTCCAAAAGATATTGTTGCTTCAATAGATTTTTTTTTTGTCAATTGTCTTTGTTTTTTGTCTTTTTCGGGGAGCGGGGGTACTTTGGCCGGAGGAACTTTACCACTGAGCTACATCCCCTATCCTATCCTTTTAATTTTTTATTTTGAGACAGAGTCTCACTAAGTTGCTGAGGCTAGCCTCGAACTTGTGATCCTCCTGCCTCAGCCTCCTGAGTAGCTGTAATTACAGGCAGGCAGGCACCATCATGCCCAGCTCTATTTTTTTTTAAGAATTCTTGTTTTATTCCACATTTTTTTGTTGTTGTTGGCGCATTATAGTTTACACATCGATGGAATTTGTTGTTATATATTCATACATGCACACATGCCTAGCTCCTAAGCAGCAGTTTATAAGACACCTAAAGGGTTATGAATTCCCTAGTGCAACCAGGTATTCTTGCAAAGAATCCCTGAAAATTATTGGAAATCGCTTTTTGTGTAAATCAGAAATTGATCAACAGTAAGTTGCTTTGTTTAGTGCTGATATTGATGGTAAACAGAGTGATCCTGTTTACGGTTAATCCATTTGCTGTGACCTAGAAATTTCTGCTTTTTTTGGAAGAGACAATCAGTGAGTAGAGGAGCAATAAAGGATAGATGAAGGGTAAGGCACCCTGTGACCCTTCACAGGTCTATCACATTAATCTTCTCCAGAAAAGTGGTTGTTGATTAGAAGGTATTGGTCACCTTCCTGCTATTATAATGAAATACCTGAGGCAATCACTGATAAAGAGAAAAGGTTTATCTTAGCTACTTGTTGGGCTTCTGACAAAGCAATGAAAGCAAACTGCTTGCATAATGAGTCAAGAAGCAAGAAAGAGAGAGGCACACCCGCAATGACTAAGGTCTTCCCTCTAGGCCCTCCTTCCTAAGGGTTCTACTACCTCCCAATAGCACCATCCTGGGGAACAAACCTTGAACACAAGGACATTTGGGGGGCTTTCAACATTCAAACAATAGCAGAAGGTTACCATGATCAAGGCCATTAATTTGACCCAATGGCATCTGGTGTTTTAAGAACATTTCATGATCATTTAGCATTTGGAGTTTATCTCTTCCAACTATTTTAACCTACCTCAAACCAAAGATTACCTGGTAAATAGAGGCAAAAGTAGCAGAAGGTGCATAGATGTGTGTGTGTGTGTGTGTGTTGGGGGACACAGGCTTGTTCCTTTAACTGACATTCTTTGAAAGTCTTCTGTGGCCAAACCACTCCCAGAAGAATTAAAGATGGAAGGTGGTGCAGGCGGTGGTGGGGGGGATGGTGACAAAGGCAGATCAGACTTGGCCCCACCTTTCAGACCCTAGACCTTTCGAGGAGGAGCAGACACAAACAGATCCCTCACAAAGGATGTCCTAAGCAACACCTACGGTCACTTTCACACCTGAGATTTTATTGTTCTGTTTATCCACCCAGCCAATATGTATTCAGGTCACCTAAGGAAAACTGAAACCAAGGTCCATGGAAAGCACCGAGAAGGGCGTAATTACTACCAAATGTGGAGCTTGTGGAAGGTCATGATGCAGGTGGTGTCTGAGCTGAATCTTAAATGATGGGTAGAAATTTGGAAGGCAAACGTGTAGGGGGCAAAGACACAGCAAGAAAAGGGCAGAGATTAAGTCAAAGCAGGGCCACAGATTTAGAGATCAAAGAGAGGTTTTGCATCCATCCCTAAAGTACAGTAACAGATATGGTGGGATTTTGCAGTAGTTTTGACACTCCTCCTTTATATGGGCTGGTGCTAAAGACAGGCTTCTAACTGATAGAACATGGTAGAAATGACTCCACCGGATGAGAAAAGGTGATGCCATTTTCACCCGGCTTTCCTTCTCAGGACATGTGCCTTGAGGACCCACACATGATGATTTCAGTTATCCTGAAGCCCTCAGGTAGGAAAGACCACACAGAGAAGCCACATAGAGAGATGCTACAGGAGCCCTAGCTGTTAGAGTTCCCCCAGCATCAAAAAGCAGAACCAAGAGTGCAGGCACTTTTCATCAGTTCTTACCCTCTGCCTCGAAGTCCTCTAGCTGAGGTCCCAGACATTGTGGGACAGAGGTAGGTCTTCCCTGCTGCGTCCTGTTCAAATTCCTGGCACATGACAATCTCTGAACATAATGAAATGTTTCATGCCACAAAGTTTTGAAGATAGTTTGTTACATAATCATAGTAACTAGAGAAAGTTTTTGGAGTGATAAGGCAAAAAGAATTGGTTACTTTCCAATCAGTAAAAGGCTTTGGAATCCGTGTTAGAAGCCAGGGTTTTATTAGTGGGTAATGGGGAGCCGCTGATAGTTGTTAAATAGGGACATAACAAGATGATATTTTCTAACATTGCTGTGCCCCATTTTGGGGAGGATGACTTCATTTTTTGTTTAGTTTTGTTTTTGTGGTGCTGGGGATTGAACCCAGGGCCTTGTGCAAGCAAGCAAGCACTCTACCAACTGAGCTATATCCCCAGCCCCAACTTAGTATTTCTTGAAGTCTTGTTGGCACTGGACAATGGAGGAGGAAGAGAGCAACATGTGAGGTCCATGATCCAGGGAAGTGGTATGGAAGCAGGGCCACTGATCTCTGTGAATCTCTCTCCTGTCCTTGGGAAACCCTAGAAAACACGGGAACAGTAACGTGGTAGGTGGAAATAGTGGAGATCTGCCACTATGCACAAAACCATTGCTTAAGGACTGAATATCAGACTAGTCTCCTCTTTTTTCTCTCATTTACCATAGGATGGCCAAATGATGATGATGGTGGTGGTGGTGGTGGTGGTGGTGGTGGTGGATTGGCAAGTCTTACTCAAAGAGAAATGAACTGAATAATGTGAAATGTAGCCATTGATGTTTCTCTTTAAGTCTGGCTTTCCCCCCAGGTACATAAGCTATTTCTTACCTCTATGCCTTTGCTTTACCTTTATCTAGAACATTCTGACTCTTTTTCCCCCCTAGCTAACTCATTCTCCAAGGCTCAGCTTTGGGCCAGCTCCTTCATTCATTTATTTACAAAATATTTATGAAGAACCAAACATTGCACCCAATGCCACATCAGGTACTGGACAGCCAACCATAAAGAAGAGTGATGCAGTCCATAGCACCCAGGTTCTGCAGGTGATGTAACAGGATGTGTAAAGGAAGCAGTGGTATCAATCACCTGCAGCCCCAAGAAAATAGGTGACAACTACGAAGGAGATCTGAAGAGAGAAGTCAGACTATGGAGACAGACTTGCACAAGAGGTGATCAAAAGTAAGTTTTGTGACTCGTGGATTCCTCACCATGCAAAGGGAGAAAGGATTAGATTTGGAGAGGTCCAGCCCATGAACAGACATGGCAGTCATGGGGGGCGGGGTGGAGTATGTGGGGAGAAGATGTTGGCAGAACAAGAACAAAGAGGGACGAATCTTACTTTTCAGAAACACTGAAGGGCTGATTGTCATCTAAAGGGATGATCAGGGGATGGTTGAGAGAAAGGACTGAGAAGTAGGGAATGAACCAACAGACTGTGGTGTACGGAAACACGCAAAAGGCGATGGGCATGCTGGACAACGAAGACGGTGTTCAAACAGTACAGGGATCATATGAATCACCAACTGAGAATTCATCTCTGGATTTGGCAACTTCCTGGAGGTTTTCCAGGAAATCTCCATATATTTCTTCAATTAGCCTAACTGTAGCTCTTCTAAGTTCTCTTGGCATCCTGGGTTCATTTGTTTATTTATTTATTTTAGTTGTCAATGGACACAATACTGTTATTTATTTTTACATGGTGCTCAGGATTGAACACATGCTAGGCAAGCGCTCTACCACTAAGCTATAGCCGCTGCCCACCCCGCCACCAGGGAATTTCAGATTATACTTTATTGAAATCATCTGTTTATGTGTCAGTGTCTCTGATCACACTATGGTCATTTAAATTGGAACTAAAGAGAAATAAAACTGGATGTTGGGTGTGGGTGCTGCCATAGCCATATCTCAGGCTCTCAATGGCCACATGTGGCCTGAGCCTGTTGGAAGCTCAGACGGTGGACCAGAAAGTCTTCTCAGATAGCTCTGCTCATGTCTATGTCATGGACAGTAACTGGACCCTTTGGGAAGCATACAAATCAAGCAGCCCATTCTCAGATTCCCACTTCCCATTGCTCCTCTTCTTCACTGTCCCCAGGAGGCTGGATGTGGGAATGGCAAAGGAAAGGAAGAGGTCCCTTCCTCTGCAGCCTCCGAGCCTTCCCCTAGCACACTCCCACCTCCCCTTCACTTAGCAGAGCCCAAACAGGGAGTCCCCAGCACGGGGGGAAATGCAGCTTGCAGAGTCTCGGCCTCAGCTTTACAAAGCACAGCAGAAGATCCTTCCCTGACCACCTTCTCACACACCTCCCCTCATCAGGCCCTCTGTTTGGCATTATTTCTTCCCACAACACTTAATTACTACTTAAAATTAAGGATATATTTGGGGCTGGGGTTGTGGCTCAGTGGCAGTACGCTTGCCTGGCATGCGTGAGGCACTGGGTTCGATTCTCAGCACCACATACAAATAAATAAAATCAAGATCCATCAACATCTTTAAAATATTAAAAAAAATAAGGATATATGTTTATTTGTGAATGATCTGTCTTCCTACCAAAAGTGTAAATTCCCTGGGGCCAAAGTCCTTGACTGTTATATCCCTAGTGCCTAGAACAGTGCCTGGTGCGTAGTAATTGCTTAAAAAAAAAAACTAGTTTTGTTTTAATATGTTTTATTTATTTTATATAAGCTATATACTATACATGATAAGTATGTATATATGCAACTATATACCCATGTATGTATGTGTATGTGTGTGTATATATATATATATATATATATATATATATATATATATATATATATATATATATTTGACAATGATACAGGCAACTGCCCCAAACTTAAGTCACAGTTTAATTCTTACTCTCATAAAGACCAAATGGGTATTCCTGACCAAAAAGCATCCAAAAACACAGTTTCCCTCCATTTATTACTTCTCTCTTCTAGGGCCCCTGTGTTCTTTGCACTCAATCCATGACTGGGATAAGTGGTGTCTAAGGACCCAGATAGAAAGAGGCACCTGTCACTTCCTTGCCATTCCCTTGTCCAGAACCCAGTAGCACATCAAAATCTCACCATCAAGAAAGCTGTGTGCCAAAGAGGAAAGGGAAATAGGCATGATGAGTGGCCAATCTCTGGCTCGTATTCATATGTACATACATTTCATGTTATTTTCACAGAATTTCCAGTTACTTAGGCATTATTACTCCCATCTTGTAGAGAGCGTAACTCAGACTTTGCAAGGTTATCCAAAACTGACACAGCTATTAGGTGGTAGAGATGCAAAGCAAATCTAGGCTTATTTGACTAAATCTTCCCTCTTCCCTATTTTCATTAAATTAATGCTAATTTCTCTTAACCCCTGCTCCTATTCCCTAAAGGAAATGCTTAGATTGCTTTGTGTCTTTGTAAATAATTAGAATCATTTGAAACTCTCAATCAGTCTTTTTGCAAGGTTCTGGGAAATCCTAACGGATCCTTAATCTATCTTAGCTTGCCTGGGCACTCTGTGGTCAGCTCCCATATAGCTTTTGGTCTTCTTTAAAGGATAGAGTGATCTCTCTGCAATTTAAACAGAGATAAAGGAATACATTTCATTTTTAATTTTCACCATTAGCTCTCTGACTTCTTTGTGTATTTCCTGGTAAATGAAAAAGGAAGTTGTCATGCAAGTTGTTCAGAGTTAAGTTTCCTCCTATTAATGATTTCCCTGCCAGGTGATTATTGATTTCTGCATGTCAAGCAATATTTGAAAGTCTGCCTAAAACATCTTCTTATCAATCAATATGCATATAATTTGCATATGATTTACATACTTCTCATCTGTACTCTAAATCATCTCTAGGTTGCTTGTGATACCTAATACATTATAAATGCTATGTAACTACGGATAGTACTATTTTAGAGAATAATGACACGAAAAAAAATCTGTATATATTCAGCACACATTTTTTTCTTTTGAATATTTTTGGTGCAAAACTTGTGGATTTGGAAGGCCAACTGTATACAGCACTGAGAACCTACTATGATACAGATAATCTATAAAAGAACACAGATTGACTTAAAGGTAGGCAAAAAGGGTTATTTTCTGACAACGGTCTCTGAGGAAATTTCCCTGAACTATCTAAATCTAGACTCTGAAGTGAGCTTCTTGCCTCCTTTGCTAGAAATGATGACTATCCCAGTTTGCATGTTCCTGTGGTACTGAAGTAAGCCATTTATTGCCATTTTAAAAAACTGTAAAACCATCAGTGAGGTAGTTTAAAGCAATCCAGATTTTTTTGGCTAAGCAGGGCTGAATTTCTTCCAAGTCAGTTGCTAACGTCAGCTTTATTTTCCAGAGATGAATTTGACCCAAATTCTACATCTATGAGCCTGAGTTTAAATCTATTGAGGTCATCCGAGAACATCTTATGCATATCTCTGCTCCGATGCTACTCTCTCTGGGAAATCCTGCCTGGTCCTCAAGTCTGCATCACCTGCTCCTCCTACATGGTGCCTAGAATTGACTTCTATCTATCAAGGTATAATTTTCCAAAAATTCAAAACATGAATGAAATAAAACAGAACAACCACGGGTAAGAAAAACTGTTTTTGCACACAATGAAAGAGATAACCATAAAGTGGTCAAACCAGTTTAAGCAATGCTGAGAAGTAGGGGGTTTATATATCTCATCAAGAATGAATTTTTTAAAATCTTAGAATAAGATTACTGTGTGAGATACAAAGTTGGCTAATGTCACACAGAGTTAAAAAAAAAAACAGTAACATTTGGGATTACCTTTTCTGCAAAACATAAATAACTTAACTTGTACTGGCAACAGACAAGAATTATTTGCATCATTATCACTTGTCAGGAAATCAAAGTTGTAAAATATCTGAACAAATAAATAGTAAATGTTGAGTCCCACAAACATTCACAGTCCTAGAGGATACGTTGGTTCTTGTTCAGACCTGCCACTACATTGCTCTAGAAAGCTCTATAGCAAAAGGGCATCCAGAAATCCTTTTACCTATTTCCAAGTTTTTGGATAATTATGTGAGTTTTTGAACAATTGTTCTTAACATAATTTATTATTTGTTAATAATAATAACATTTATTGAGCACTAACATGACTAAGCACATGCATCATCTTTTTTTTTAAAGAGAGAGAGAGAGAGAGAGAGAGAGAGAATGAATTTTTTAATTTATTTTTTAGTTTTCGGCGGACACAACATCTTTGTTTGTATGCGGTGCTGAGGATTGAACCTGGGCCGCATGCATGCCAGGCAAGCGCGCTACCACTTGAGCCATATCCCCAGCCCCGCATCATCATTTTTTAAAAAATATTTATTTTTTAGTTGTGGGTGGACACAATAACCTTTATTTTATTTTTATGTGTTGCTGAGGATCAGACCCAGTGCCTCACACATGCTAGGTGAACACTCTACCACTGAGCCACAACTCCATCCCACATGCATCATCTTAATACTAAAACAGTTATTATTAGTATTAGCCTATTTTATGGATGAAACTGAAGCTGAGCTGAAATATCCTTCCCAATGTCATATGGCTTATAAGTGACAGAGTTGGCGCTAGGACCATGCCTGACTTCATATCCATGCTCTTAGCCATGAAGAGCATTTGTTACTGATAGTTAAATAGCCCATTTATTTTACCTGTCTTCTCACTGGACTGGGAGTTTCATGAGAGCAATTATCATGCTTTTCTTTCCATTTGTTATTTTCCCTGTACCTCCTGATATCCAGCACATAATAAATAATAAGAATGCCTTTAAATTGATTATGTAAAAGCAAAGAGCCACATTCCAATTCTAATACTTTTTTTTCCCCCTCTTTGGACTGAAGATTGAACCTAGGACCTGTGCATACTAAGTACATGTTCTAAGATTGAGTTACACCCCCAGCCAATCTTTTTTCTTAAGACTTTTTTCATTCTTATTTGGTAATTAAAATGTCATTTATAGTTCTTATTTTCACCTTTTCTTTCACTCAGTAATAATGGTGCGGATGGGTGGAGTGATAAACAACACCTTCTTTATTCACTTAGAGTTTGTTTTTGTTTTGTTTTTGGCACTAGGAATTGAACTGAGGAGAACTCGGCCACTGAGCCACATCCCCAGCACTATTTTGTATTTTATTTAGAGACAAGGTCTCACTGAGTTGCTTAGCGTCTCACTTTTGCTGAGGCTGGCTTTGAACTCATGATCTTCCTGCCTCAGCTTCCTGAGCTGCTGGGATTACAGGTTTGAGCCACTGCGCCTGGCTCTCTTAGAGTTATTTATACAGCAAGCATTTGCTGAGTGCTTCATAAGTGCCAAGCATTGAGCTAGGCATTGTAAGAACAGTTCCTCTGCTAAGTTGTAGTTTTATGAAAAGGAATTGTGTCTGTCTCAGTCAACTTATTTTGTCCCCAGCACCTGGCAAAGAACTTAGAACATACTAGTTACTTAATCAGTAGTTGTTAATTGAATGAATAATTGTTGAATGAGGAATTATTGCAAACCCATGACATTTTCTTGGAATATTTATTGAATACCCCAATTAGCAACTATCAGTGTAGTTCTCCGATAAAATGGCATCAAATATAACTTTTAAAAATGCAAATGACTCTTTCTTATTACTGTTGTCTGGATGTTTATGTGCCTCCCAAATTTGCATGCTGAAACCTAATCCCCACTGAGATGGGATTAGCAGTGATTAGATTATGAGCATAGAATTCTCATGAATGGGATTGGTACCTTTACAAAAGAGGTCCAAAGGAGCTCCATTGCCCCTTACACCATGCAAAGATACAGCATAAAGGTGCCATCTATGAACCAGGAAGAGGCCCTTCACAAGACACTGAATCTTATTGGTGCCTTGACCTTGGACTTCTCAGCCACCAGAATTGTGGGAAATAAAATAAGCAGCCCAGTCTTTGGTATTTTGTTATAGAAGCCTGCACAGTCTAAGATACTTGTCCTTAATAAAATTAATTGTGCTAATTATGTCCAGCTTGCTAGAAGATCCTTTCTCTTCCCTTCCCTGAATGCTACATCTCCCAGGCTCCCTTGCAACTGGCTTCAAGCTAGTTTAGCTAATGGGTAGCCCTGGAGGGAGGGAGTAAGGTGGGAAGAAGGAGGAAGCCCTCATTCCCATCTATCCCCCTTAACATACTTTGGGAAAACAACTCTAATGGCAGCTGGTCTCTATGTTCTACCTCCTGCTCATCACTCAGTCCCTTTTTCTGTGGCCTCTGTTTTTGTCTATATTTTAGCTCTAGGGATGGCAGCACCTTGCCAATGATTCTATTATCTGGATTGTTTCACCATCCCATGGTAGGACTTTAAGCTCTTCTAACCTGTATGTCATTTGTTCTCTGTCATTTTTTCTCCCTATGAAATTCACTCTTTTTTTTTTTTTAAATTTGATCTCCTATCTTTATTTTTTAAATATTTTTTTAAACAAGAAGTTTATTTAAACAACAAGACGCTTGACTTGAAGGGAAAACTATCTAGGAATCTTTTTTAAGAGTAATTTACCCCTACTTAAAGACAGATTGCCCTACATGTAACAGCTACGTACAAAAAAGTATAAAATTGTCCTTGGTTTTACAATGATAAATGAAAAACATTAAAATTCTCCAATCGAACAAGGTATGCAAGGATTTTTATGTTGTTCAGGTTTTTTTTGTTGTTGTTGTTGTTGTTTTGTTTTTTGTTAAAACAGTGAGAGCAAAATAACTTACTGGAATATAAAGATAAGAGCTGAATGAGCATGCCACTAATGGAGAAAGGGGATATTTTCACAGAACCAGTATTTTTACCCATCCCATCTCCATTTGATGTCAATCAAAACATATCATTGGCCATTTAGTTTAAAAAAATGCAATATGCTTGTGCACATACACCAGTTACTTTATGTACAATAAAGGAATGGGGAAGGGGAAAATGAAAGAATAAAGACAACTATACTGTAGTAGTCAGGATGTGGTGGAACCAAATTGCAGTTTTCTAATTGAGAATGTATCCTTGGTCTGTAGGAACAGAGTCCTGGAGTAAAATAGCAGGTTCCCTTTTTAGTAGACACCTCCTGTCTGCTGCTGGAACACATCAATTGTATCTTCATCCTCCATTTCCAACTGTGCAGGTGTGTCTGTTTCATTAATTGGCTGCCCTTCAAATCGGAATCTGATCTGCCTCATCGACAAACCCTGTCGTTCACAATGTGCTTTCATTAGTTTACTAAGTGGTGTATGCCTCTTAATCTTAAACTGAACCACAGAACCATCCTGCCCCGCCACCTTCAAGTTAATATGATCGTTGTTCTCAGTCTTGACTCCTTCCTTGGGCTTTTCGTCGGTCATGGCGAGCGCCGGAGTCTCCTCAGCTGCCACTTTACAAAAGAGGTACTAGGTCCGCACCGAACCTAAATATTTTTAATACCTTTATTTCACTTATTTATTTTTATGTGGTGCTGAGGATCGAACCCAAGGTCTTACACGTGAGAGGTGAGCACTCTACCACTGAGCCACAGCCCCAGCCTGAAATTCATTCTCTTAAACCATCTGGAATGGACTCTTGTTTTCCTGAATGGATCCTGACTTACCAACAGAGGGTAGCAATATTCACATGGGTCTTAAAATACTAGGGGTTGTCTTAGGCTCACTTATTAGCTAAGTAAATGGCTCCTGTACAACAAATTTGTTGGATGTGAATTTGTTCCTTGAAAAATTTTTGATGAACACGTGTCATGAACCTCTGAGTTTCTCAGGACCTGTTGCCCCTTTAAATAGGAAATCCATAAAATAACAAGAGTTTAATAATAGTAGCTATAATTCATTGATCCATATAAGGTAAGTGGCTCTCTGCTCAACTCCTCATATAAATTATCTTCATTAATTCTCTGACAAACCATGGAATATTTGTTCTAATCAAGACTCTCAGTGGCAAATAGTAGTGACCTACTCTGAAAAAACCGGAAGGATCTTGGTAGCTCTTGGAATTGAAACCAGAGAGTCTCGGTAGCTTGTAGAGTTAGCTAATGAATGAGCCTAACCTATTTTAGGCTGAAAACCAGGCTTGGAAAAGAAATAGAGGAAGCTAGGCACAGCTAAAACCATGTCACAGGGATGAGTTGCTATGGTGGTGCTATCAGTTTTGGACACCATTGCAGGCTCTGTGAATCAAGATTACCTTCTTGTGGTGGCCAGCAACCAACAGAATGTGCTTAGGTCTTTTGCCCATGCTGTAGCCATTAAGTTCTGGGAAGAAAGAATCTTTCCATCTTTAGTAGTAAAGTATTATGGGGATCACCGAATTATTCCCACTTTGGTTTCTGCGTAATAATGGGATAACCATTCAGGAAGCTAGACCACGGCTATCGTTTGGGTATAGTTTAAGTGTATCCTCTAAGGTTTTTTGTATGGAAATTTAATCCCCATTGTGAGGTATCAAGGGGGTAGAAACGTAATCAGACTATGGTGTTTAGAGGTGGGGCCCTTGGAAGGTGGCAGGGATAAGTCCTTAGGGTGGAGCCCTATGAGTGACTCCTGGTGGCTTTATAAGAAGAGGGAGACCATGCACTTCCTGTTTCTTGACATGGGATGTCCTTCACCTACTTGGTAGTCAACCCGCAAGGCAGTTATTACCAGATGCAGCCGCTTGACCTTGCACCTGCAGAACCATGAGCCAAAATAAACTTCCTTCATAACTCATCCAGTCTGGGTATTATGCTACTGGCAACAGAAAACAGACTAATGCAATGACCAAAATGACAAATGACCCTCACACCATCATTATGTCCATTTTCCACCTTGAATATTAGGGCATATACATATGCAAGACGAGTGTAGAACTTGGCTATGAACTCTCTGGTCTGTTTGAATCCAAAGTCCACCCTTTTTCCACAACTGTACTTTCTTCTAGTTGATTTGTTCTTTAAAAATTTGATGAACCTGCATTTGCAAATTTTAAAACCTCAATTCAGGAGTTTGCTAATTAGGTACCTGTAGATTTACCAGAAATATATGCAATGTCATGGCCTGGAATCTGTCTTCGGGAATTGAACAGAAATACCTAATTGGGCCTTTTACTATGGATTTTCTCTAAGCAGAATTTACTTCTTTTTTTTTTCTTTCTGCATATGTGTGTGTGTGTGTGTGTGTGTGTGTGTGTGTGTGTATATATATATATATATATATATATATATATATATATATATATATATATATAGTAAACAGCCTCATATTTTAGGAGAGTTGGCAGCCTTGCTTTCTGGAAGGCACTGCCATCCCAGCACCTGGTCCAGCCATCCTGCTAGAGTAATGGAATGTGTTTATAAATACTTTGGGCACTTAGTTGGTACAGTGCGGGTATGCTTGTTGTCATGTTGTTATGGAAATTAGATAATTATAACAATAGGTAATACTTTGCATATGACACTGCCTGCACGTGTCTGTGTTTGTATGCGTGCGTGCATGCATGTGTATTTGTGGACAGAAGCCATGTGATGAGTTCTTCTGGTTTCTGTTCTTGACCTGCCAGCTCAATGAGTCACCACTGAGTTTCTCTTTGTTCAGTCATAAGCCCTCAGTATCCTAGTATAACATCTTCCACTAGAATGTTCAGGAACTCAGGTACAAGCACTGTGCAGGCATTGGAATGCCCAGGGTTCTCAATTTTTCATCTTCAAAAAGTAAAATAAGCCAGACATGGTGGTGCATGCCTGTAATCCCAGTGGCTCAGGAGGCTGAGGCAGGAAGATTGTGAGTTCAAGGCCAGTCTCAACAACTTAGCAAGATCTAAGAAACTGAGTGAGACCCTGTGTCCAAACAAAATATTTTTTTAAATATGTATTTTTTAGCTGTAGTTGGGCACAATATCTTTATTTTATTTATTTATTTTTATGTGGTGCTGAGGATCGAACCCAGGGTCTCACATGTGCTAGAGGAGTGCTCTACAACTGGGCCACAACCCCAGCCAGCCCTAAACAAAATATTTTTTAAAAGGACTGGAGATGTTGCTCAGTGGTTAAGCACCCTGGGTTTATTCTCCAGTGCAAAAAAAAAAAAAAAAAAAGTAATATAATAATCCAAGTTCCATACCACTTTGGGAAAGGATGTTTATCTAGTTTGAAAGAAAGGAAGGCCTTGGAGGTCAGAAGTTGGGACATAAATATGTTTAAAATGAAAGTAAAGTCCGTGTACTTTGGCTATCTAGGAATAGGGCTTAAAGAGAATAACCTAAAAATTAAGAATCAATATTCCCCCAACCGGCATAAATAATTTTGACATACCATAGAGAGGGACCTTTTTCAAACAGATTCCTTTATATACTTTATGTGAAAAGCTCCATTGGTTATCATGACTGTCTTAAGTATGTATACAAAGGAAATAGGAAAATATCGTGAAGTGTTGATAGCTTATCTCCACCGAGGTATACTTAGGAGAACACACAATGATAAGAGTGGCATCATGGTATGGCTGTGTGAAATTACGCTACTATGAATGAGTATATTCTCATTGTAAAATAACTATTTGAAGGTATAGAGAATGAATTGGGAACATTTCCATCTTGCCTCCTAATCAGTTTGGAGGGTCTTTTGTCCCTTTTTACACATTTCATATGGGATGCACGCATGCTGTCTCTACTGTGGGCTCTTTCCAGCATACATAGCCTTACCCTGTAATCATTGTTCTGTAATTCATGTTTTTATGTTGCATTCTGTATCTGAAGAGTCATATTTACTAATCTTGCCTTTATGTCTTCTGCGTTTTGCACCTTATTTTAGAAGCTGTTTTCCATTCCATTGGGCATTCCACTTGATTTTAAAAGTGAGAGCCTAAAATGGTCACCCACAAACGTTGCTTAGAAAAAGTTTACCTGCTGGCCAAGAGGTGGACTCATGAGAGGGATTTGTCCTGGTCAGGGAAGGAGCCCTCACCATCACCTCTCTGACCTCCCTTAAGTGCTCTGGGCTCCTCCCACTTCCTACCCGGCTTCCTACTGAGCTGTCCTTGCTGCTGGTTGTCATTCTTGTTTTTACTTTCCAGAGGAGAACAGTGGTGGCCGGGTAAGTGGAAAGAGCCTCGAGGGATGGGGAAGGCACTTGTCTTTTTTCGTATCTGACAGGATCAGGGTCTGGGCAGTGTCTAAATGTTGAGGGTACAAGCAACTGGAATGAGAAGTAAACTTCCAATCTTATACTAATTCAGTTCAGTGGAATCATGGGAAAAACTGGTTGTGGTGCTTTGGAAAATTGATCAAATGTCAAGTAATAGTCAAACTGACCAATGACTTAAATCTGCCTTATCTTCAAGACCAAAAGAAAGAGAACAATGGGATTTGCCAAGAAGATGTGGTTATTTATTTTTAATAGCCTCTTTTTTTTTTTAGAGCAGTTTTTCTTTCACAGCAAATTTGAGCAGAAGGTATGCAGCTGATCTTTAAACATGCAGTGACCTATATGATATGTGTATAAGCTGCATTCTTTTTCTTCTTTCTGCTTTCAATTGCATCTCTCTTCCCCTTAGTGATTTTTTTAACCCTTTCCTAGCACCTTAAGATGACTGAGGAGAGAGAAAGAGATGAGATTCCATTTAATCTTTCGTTTTTATAGTGGAGTCACATCTTACGTGAGCTGTTAGGCTGTAAGGGGAGAACATAAGGTCAAAATCATGTACAGTCAAAACTACTCTTTAAAACTGCTTAAATGGGCCATACAACATGTTTTTGTTTGTTTGTTTTCCTTCGGCATCGACACAGATATGTTTCTCCAACTGAATACTAGATGAAATAGTAGATTTACATTTGGGGGCAGCTTAGTGGGACAAAGTGACTTTAAAAACACTGGGTTCGGGGCTGGGGATGTGGCTCAAGCAGTAGTGCGCTCGCCTGGCATGCATGCGGCCCGGGTTCGAGCCTCAGCACCATATACAAACAAACATGAGTCCGCCGAGAATTAAAAAATAAATATTAAAAAAAAAAACACTGGGTTCATATTCTGTATGGTGAGGTTAGGACCAGTTAGTTACATCATTTGTTGGGGTCCAAGGCAAAATGAGAATGCAGGGGCCCCTTGTTTAAAAAGGATTAAGAATTTAAAATAACAGTAGTGGAGCATGAAACCAAGCACGGTGTTCTTTGAAGAGTAAGGTATTGGACAAATGCACAGGTTGTAGACCAAGAAGCCAGCCCCAAATAACCGCCTGGGAACACAATGAGAGGCCTCAGGATTTCCATAGGAGGAAATAGTAGGTAAGACCACTAAATCTTTAAATGTTTAAATCTTGTGCTTCCCAGTCCCCATGCTAATTGAGTATGTGTAACTGAGTTTGTATGCATGATATTAAATCTGCACATGATGTAACTCCATCAGAAAAGCCAAATGTTTGAGAAGTTGCAAATTCATATGACAATATACATTTTTGCATTTTCTGATTTGTTAAAGAATTCCTTGTAATTTAAAACTCACACTTCAGATATGTAAAAAGAAAATGATTATTCATATGTCTTTATCAAGCAAAAAAATATTAATCTGCCCTTAGTCTTTTGCTCTTAGACCAAATTTGATCTCTTGTGGAATTTATATTACCATGAGTTTTCTAAATAATTCAAAAAGGTAAGTTATGAAAATTAGGTGCAATAATATGTCTTCTTCAAATAAAATACTAATTATTTTGCTTAATAAAGAGGCCAACTTTTCAGAATATTTTCCCCCCAGAAGATCAGGAACATCACCTGAGCAGGGAGGATATTATTTTACAACTCTCTGAGTTCTGTGAGCAAGGATGTGATTGATATAAGGCTCATTTTTAAAGGGAACTGCCTTATATTTTATAGGGCTATATTATTTCAAAGTGCTTTTACAAACAAGCCTAGCTGAAAGCAGTTGGTCAGGTAATTCACCAAAGGATTTTAAGATAGCAAGTTATTTAACATTAAAGCGACAGAAGATTGTGTTTCCAGGATCTCTCTGTGTCCCAACTTGGGTCTGTGATGTTATACCACCTCTTCCAACTTAAGATTCTTACACATGCTGAAATGTGACTCATCTGCTTTGACAAAAATTGCTTCCTTGTGGCTTTGAGAGTTACATATTTGAGCTTTAAAATAAGTGTCATAGCTAGGGTCAGGCAGATGGTCACCTAGGTAGACTGGACAACTACCTTGACTCATGTCCACCTGTCCCAGGTTATGCCACAGCACAAAATAATACATTACACATTCCTACAAAGCTACAAAGGAAGCAATGCTGCAATGTGTCATTGTCACAGAGTTACCAGCAGTCTGGGGATATTTTTGGCTAATCTTTCTATTGTGGAGCTTTTATGGTGGTGATGGCAGTTGTGTGGTGGTTGTTATTTGGCAAGAATTTAAATTGGAGACTTCTGTCATCTGCGCATTCCAACAAATGATATAAATAAGGGTGTGTTTGTAGGAAAAACCTGGGTGGTAACGACATTTTCTTTTTAATCTCTTGATCTGTATCAGATGGTTGTATATTTTAGAAGGAGTGACAAAAGAAAACACATATAAATCTCTACAGATTAGCAGCTAAGTTTGTTCAGAGTGGTTTGCCAAATAGTTTCAAAAACTAACACTGATTGAGTGCTTACTGTGTACACCACTAAGCATGTTACATACTTCATCTCAATTCCTCCTCATAATAACCCAATGGAACAGTTATTGTTACTCTCAATGACCAAGATCACATGGGTAGTAAATATCAGAGGCAGGGTTTGAACCTAAGAAGAATCCATGTCATAACCACTGAAAAACCAGGATTTCTATCCTGCTTTAAAATGTTGCCAGTCTGCTTTTGATTTTCTTTTTCTTTCTTTCTACAACAGTGCTGGCCAATTTGCCTTCACAATCCAGATATGATTTCAGCACTAAGCAGAAACACCTAGGCCTTTACACAATCTACTAACATTCCTGCGTGAAACTGCCTCCCAAGTAATAGTCATTTACCTCTGGCAGTAGACATAGAGGTTTTCATGTGTATGGTGGGGAGAATGTTTCTTGTATGCCCTGAAGCGAGCTCACAAGAGATGAACTGCAGCCTGACCGCACAGAACCTCTCCTATAGCTGGTTATTTACATTAACCCAAGTTGAAACTTCTCCCCAGAGATAGGCGCTGCCAAAGAACCCTAGAGGAAGTATGAAGCTTTATCTTTTGCACGCACACGAAGTCTTCCGAGATCCTGGGTAGGTGTGGTTCCCAGGGGCTAATCGTAGCGTCCAGGTGCAAATCTGAAAGCGTGTTTTTAAATGGAGATGCAGACACAAATGTGGATGACTTGGTGAGTCTCTGAAGTGCTTGGGAAAGTCCACTTGTGACGTTTTCGGTTTGCTGGTCTCTGTGTGTGTTTGTGTGTGTATGCAGTGCGGTGATGGGCACCTAGCTGAGTGTGCCAGGTCTCGATAAGAGGTGTGACGGTTCTGAAAGTTTCAGGAGGGGCAAGGATCTGACAGCACGGTTCACTGAGCCTGCGAAGCATCCAGCCTTGGACAGAGGACTCGAGCACTTCCCTGGCCCCGCCCCCGCTAGGCCCCGCCCCCAACGTCCGGCCCTTCCCACCGCAAGGCTGCCCCAGTTCCGTAAACACTCCTCTCCCCGCCCCGCGCAGTTCGGACCGTACCACTGGTTGCGCGGGGGAGCATCCTTCTCGCATACGAAACGGCCTCCATCCCGAGCTGTGTTCACCCTTTCCCATACGAACATCGGGCATATTCTTTGGGTCTTAGGTTAATTATGTGCGAATTCTGCTTTAGGAGCCTGAAATGACTTGCCTTTCCCGGCTCCGCCGCTCCGTCATCCCCCCTCTTGCGGGTTTTGTGGTGGCCTCTTCTCTGGAGTCTCTCAGGCCCTTTAAATACCGCGTGTGGGGGCGGGGGGAGGGTGCCCTGGGGCTGGAGTTGTTGAGGTGAGGAGTTCCGAGGTAGTGCGGCGCTTGGTTGGGGGACTCCCTGAGACCCCTGGTTCCGGGTCACTTCGTCGCCCTCCTCCTGTCTCCGCGCCGGACTCGGTGCGTATCCTTCCCCGGGGAGGAGTCTCGGTCTGTGAAGTAATGAGCTAGGGCCCGAGAGGGGACAGCTCAACCCAGGGCAGCCCAGGCCTCCCCGCTCCACCTCGGAACGCCGTCCTGAGACCGCGGGGCCCAGGAACCAACAAGCTTGACCCCTCACCCCGACCCCGTCCCTGTCCCCGTTTGACCTAGAACTGCCGTCCCTCGTGGGAGCGGGACGCGCACGCGAGTGGCCGCGGGCTGCCGGACCCTGAGGCGGCGGGGTCCGGGCATTTCGGCGCCGCTCACAGCCCGCCGGGCCGGGGCCAGCGCCTGCTCCGCGGGCGGCTTTCCACCGGGGCTGCGGAGGCCCCTTCCCCGGCCGGGCGGGGCCCGCGGCGAGTGTTTGGGGTTTGTTGCCGGGGTTTCCCGGGCACTCGGCTCTGCCTCCGCCGTCCCCTCCTCCTCGGGTTTGTTTTGACAGGAAACGTGGTACTCCTGGAGGGAGGGGTGGCCTCCGGGTGAGTCCTCTGGACTTGCCCCTCGCCGGGAGGAGGCGTGGAAACACTGGCCGGCTTGGGCTCCAACCCTGGACCTCGCAGGGGATAGCTTTGTGCTTCCCAAAGCTGCTCCTTGAGCTGGCACCGCCGAGAGTAGCAGAGATGATTTGGTGGCACGTGGATAAACATAGTTACGTGTTTTTGTTAGTAAGATGGAAAACTGCTCCATTAAACGAAGCGATTTCTTGATGGTACAAAGTTTTCCCTTTAAAATAAACGTATTTAAGTGCAAATATCTAATCAAGATAATCGTTTGCCAAATTATTGGAAGTAGAAGATGGAGACAGGGGGTACAGTTGCGATGCCTGGTCAAAGGACTCAAGTTTGGGGAATTTTCTCCTAGATGACTGTCCTACCTTGACCAGGAAGAAACAAGACAAAGTGTCCTTGGCCCTAGTGAGCCCCCAACCCCTCTGGTCTCCAGTCCAGAGATCTTGCCCTTCCTACCTGCCAACAGATAATGAGGTTATCTCAGTGGTTCCTACTTTAGGAGGCTCCCTGCCCCCTCGCCTGCCTGGCTGCCTGTCAGCCCTTTCCTGTTGACCCTAGAAGAGATTTCATAATCAGCCTCTCAGCTAGTGGAGGTTGTCTGGCTTAAAATGACCCAGGGCTGAAGATACCCAGTCATGTGTAGAAGCAGCATCAATGCCATTTTGTGAGGGTTGAGGACCCTTTAGGGGGGAGTACAGGTATTAAAACGGGCCATCAGGGGTGTGGGGAGAGTGCTTTCAATTATGAAAAGTGCCTAGAAATCCTTCTCCCTGATGCTGTAATGCCATGTGTAGCATGAACATCTGCTTTTTAGACAGTGACTGGCTTGTTGGCTTTTATCTAGCTCTTTGTTGGTTCTAATTTGATGAAGACCAGTATTGTCTAGCTGAATAGTGCAGGCACCTATCTCTGTGCTCTGTGGTTTTGCTTTGCTATGCGTGAATAACTTTAATGCTGCTATTTGGGACTGGTTCTAAAGCAGCATTTTGCAGAAGATGGACATTTTCCAGCATCTCCAATTTTGTTATAAGAGCCTAGTCTTACTCTTCTGACCCGCTCCTGCCCTTTACTACATATACGTGAACGTGTGTACCTTCCATCTGACCTTGACTGGTCTTGAAGGAGTATACCCCTTAGATGTTCCTTGAAATTTCTCTGTTCCATAACCTAACCTTAACTGGATGGGTTCCATTCCTCAGAATTCTGCTGGGTAATCTGAATAATTCACTGCAAAATGTTTATGACTCATGCTAGCTGTAAGCAGTTAACCTTTTGGATCATATTTAGGCTCTAACTAGGGATTTTGCTGTACATAAGGACTGGTTCCCTGATACAGGATTTTGAGTCACTCTAGTGGGGTGGTTGAGAGTTATTTTGGACAGTGAACTCTCTCAGTAATGCCCTTCACTGTATAGTACTTGAGCAGCCATCCCAGAGTAAGGTCAGCTTGCTATCACATGTGCAAGTGTCCACGTGGTAGTAGATAGGTCAATTTGGCAGAGTGGGAATGGAAAGAATGAGCAGCACACTGAATTTTCTCCAGCCATCCTGGAGTAATAGAGTGCATGGGCTTTAGGGTTTCAATGTCTAGATTTAACTTGTGCCTCTGCATTGCTGTGCACCCTTGGGGAAGTAATGCAATCTCTCTGAGCCTCAGGTTCTTATTATAAAATGTGAATAGTATCTTAGCTTATAAGGCTATAATGAGGACCCAAGGAGGTAAAATATTTAAAACACTTATAAAATACTGAGTGCATATATTGAGATTATAATAAGCACTCCATGACTGTTAGCCCTAATTGTTATTATTTGGTTTCAGTGCTTTTAGGAGAGTGGAAAGACACCATGTAAAAATTTTCTTTAAACTCCTGAAACTAAGTCTTTGCTAGCTTGAATTATTGATGCCTTGTAAATGTGTTGAAGAAGGCACTGGGAATTGGAGAAGGGAGGCATAGCTTCTTACCACAAGCAGCTTAAAATTTAGCAGGGAGAAAGATATGCAGATAACTATAATAGTTTAAGTGACTACATAATAAATATGAGTAATGTGATTGGGGTAGAAGAGAACGAAAATCCAAGTTGTCTTATGAATAGGACTGTGGCTTACTTTGTTCATACAACAACATTTGTTGAGCCCAGACTATATCCCAAGTGGTGTGCCAAGCTCTACTCTAGAAGGCTAATGTAGATGAGGTAAGTGGTAGGGTCTCCAGGGAAGTTCACCTTGAAATTGTGATAATAAATTTCTAATATAAGGACAACAAGGAGCCAACCATGTGGAGATCAGGAAGAGTAACATCCCAGGGGGAGAAAATAAAGGTGCAAGGGCTCCAAAGTAGGAAGCTGTACATGTCTGCAGGACCCAATGAAGGTCACTGTGTCTAAGTTAGGGGGGAGTGGAGCAGGATGAAGTAGGCAGAGGCCAGATCACAAAGAAATTGTAAACCACAGCCAAGATAATCTTGTAAGTAAAGGGAAATCACCTGGGAGTGAATTTATTTGCCCCTTCTGAAGGACTCTGGCTTATTTATTGTTTTATTTTCCAAGCACTGTTGAAGATGGGCTTTAGGACAAGTTTGGCTGTCTAGAAATACTATCAGACTTACAGAAAAAAATTCCAAAAATAGTTCAAACATCTTGTTGTCCACTGCAAGTCAGATTCACCTAATACATTTTTCTCCATATGTTTTTGTTGTTTTTTCTCCTTTGTATCATTTGAGAGAAAATTGCATACATCAAGGTCCTTTTTAAAACAACCATAGTCCATTTATCACTTTAATATATTTAATGGTAGAATACAAATAACAGATTCAAGTATTCTAACTATGTTCTTGATCACGTATATTTTGTCCAGTGCAGAATCTATGCCTTAGTTCATTTTGTGCTGCTATAACAGAATACCATAGACTAGGTAATTTATGACAAACAGAAATTTATTTAGCCCACAGTCTTGAGGCTCAGAATCCCAAGATTAGGGGGCCAGCATCTGATGAGGGCCTTCTTGCTGAATCATAACATAACCGAAGGCATCACATGGGCAAGAGAAAGCACGGAGATTGAACTCATGGCCTCATGCTCTCTGTAATTGGCTTTAATCCATTCATGAGCATGGACCCCTCATGACCTAAGCACCCATGGTGGGTCCCACCTCCTAACAGTATTGCATTGGGATTAAGTTTCCAAAATATGCTTTTTTGAAGTCATCCTCAAATCACAGCAGTTATCAAGTATCTTCATCTGGAACATATCCTCAGCTTTTGTTTTTTATGACATTGACCTTTAACTTATTTTAATAAGACTAAAATAATAGTTGACATCTTTAGGCCCTTACTAGGAACTTAAGTATTTGACATAGATTATTTCAGTTAATATTTACAACAATTCTACAGGGTAGATACTATTATTATTATTATTATTATTATTACTATTATTATTACACAAATGGTAAGTTCCCTCTCTCTAGTTAGTAAATATCAAGAGCTGGGATTAAAAACCCAGTTCAGTGGGTTAGCTACTGTTCTTCCTATGTCAGTGAAATGCATATTATCACTGGCATATCTTTACAATCTCACACCAGTACAGGACCACTTATAGTTTGCTGCAGAGAGGAAATAAAAAAGTAAAGTAGGACATAGGCTGAGGAATCGGAGTCTGTGGGAGGAAGCATGACTTGACCCTTAAGGTCCCTCTTCTCTAAGATGTCAGTAGTTACACTGCCATTCATTCATCTGTTCATTTATTATGCAATATTTCAGTGCCTGACTGCCTTTGAGTCATTGGCCTCAAAATGTCAAAAGACTGTATTTATTATTATTAAAGAACAGAGTAGTACAATACGGATATGAAATGTGGTACTTCATTTGCTTTGACTAGTGATCCACTGTAGTGTTGGAGGCTTTGCTTGGAGCAACCTTTTGTCTTTACCTTTGACCAGTGAGTGAGCCTCCAGGTAGGATGAGATGTGGTATTCCTGAAAAGTTGTTTGATTTACCTGTAAATTGCATTGGTGAAAGTTAGGTAGATCTAAGTTTGTGAGTATGAGAACTATTATGTTTCTTTTTAAAAAAGCCTAGTTTTATCATTACCAGCCTAAGAGGGGACATAAAATACTTTAAAAAGCAATCTAATTACCCTCAGTGGCTTTTGAGTCAAGTAGCTTTGTCCCTAGATGACTTAAATGGAAACTCAAGACCAAGAAGGGTTAGAGTAGGTGAGAAGGACTAGCAGAGGACCATGCACACTGTGATGGGCCATTTGCTTTTGTGTTTTGTATTTCAGACACGTGTAAGAGTTCTCTCCTAGGGTGACTACCAGCCTTGTGTATCTGTAAGGGAACATGCTTTTGTTGTCCTGGAGTAAAACTGTTTTCCCCTTCAGTTTTTAACGCCTGAGGTGATAATATTAACAAACAAGCATGTAATCATAAGCAAACCTCTGTGTCCTGTTTATTCTGTGTCAGACACTGTGCTGAGTACTCTCTCTAGATTTACTGTGGATTCTCACCCCAGCCCTAAGAATCGGGCATTATCAATATTCCCATAAGAGGAAATGGATAATTTTCTAGTAGAGTAATAATAAGCATCTTCAAAGACAGGCTTTTGGGCTTAGATACACTAAGTCCCAGTTATAATGGGAAGGCTTCTACCAAGTATTTCTAAACATTGCAAAGCTTTAAAATTTTCTGTTGCATCCCCTGTGCTAGGAATTTTACCTCTAGTAACTTGCTGGCAGAAAGTGTAGTGGCATGCAGTGGCAAGCAATTAAACATGCCTGCTCTGAGCATATTTAATTTATTAGAGCTTCTAGTGATGCCTCATAGAACTCTGGTTTGGAGCATTTTAACAATTTCGAGCTGAAAGAAACTCTATAACTGACCCAATCCTCTTAGAAAAATGAAGTGAGGAGAGAAGATGTGGTATGTGTGAAGTCACGTAGCAAATTAATGACCGACATATGCCCCAAACCCTGGATTTCTAATTCCTAACCTAGAGCTTTTTTATTTTTTAAATCTTTGCAATTGGTTGCCTTGTTAAATACAATTAAGAAACCTACCAAATGTTCTGTCCAGCTGTGGTAGAATATAATGGACAGTAATAACTGTTAACCTAGTTCATACATTCCCATGAATGAAAGCTTTTATTCACTTGTACTTGGAAAAACAGCCAGAGATACTCATTTGAGGCAGCTGTAGTGGTGAAAATCAAGAGCAGAGCCAAGTTGTTACATTGCGGGGAGATGACTGAAGGAAAAAATAAAAGGTAGAAACAAACTTTAAAATATTTAAATGAGAGTGTGACAGAGACCTGGGAATTTGAGTTTTAAATCTAATAAACTAGGCTTAAGTAGTACATTCCCTGCACTGGGGCTTGGACTTTGGCAGTACCAGGCATGTAAATATGTAGTGGTATCAGCTTGCAAATGTTCTAGTTGAAGCTGTACCAAATGGAATTCAATGATTGTGATTCAGTTGACACTGAATGAATACTTGTCATATACTTGGCACTGGTGGTGAACAAGACTCAGTGTCTGCCTTATTAAGCAGATTCGGAAGTAGCCATGGGAAGAAAATAACCATACAAGTGCTTTTGTGGATATGTGCTGCACATGTACTCAAGGGAGTACCAAGAGCTCTGGTGGGAGGGTGGAGGGAGGCTTCCCCAAGAAGGTATATTTTCAAGATTACCGTCAATGGGAAGTAAAATGTTGGCAACGAGGGATGTAGCAAATTAGAGGGGTTTCCATTTAGGATTTAGGGTTTGGTGGCAGTAAAAGGGTTATAGCAACCCTTTTTCTTCTGTCTCCTCTCCCCTTCCATCAGCAGGTTGGAGTTAAAACTCAGGTAGAGGCTGGTTGTCCCAGGGTAGAGTAGGTTATTTCACCACTAAAGGTGTAAGGGTCCAGGGCTATTTTATATCCTGTGTTCTTGGTGATTAGCTTAGGATTCTAAGATAGGGTAGAGTGCTTCCTGGCAGCTGCAGTCCACACCATTTCCTTTAGTCTGCAGAGGCAGGTAGGGGTTTTCTCCTTGCAAAATTGGTGGCCTGGAGCTGAACATGCATGCCTATAATCAGACTCAGAAGCCTGAGGCAGGAGGATCACGAGTTTGAGGCTAGCCTCAGCAAATTAACAAGACCCTGTCTTTTTTTTTTTTAAAGAGAGAGTGAGAGACAGAGAGAGAGAGAGAGAGAGAGAGAGAATTTTTTAACATTTATTTTTTTTTTTAGTTTTTTGGCGGGCACAACATCTTTGTTTGTATGTGGTGCTGAGGATCGAACCCGGGTCGCACGCATGCCAGGCGAACGCGCTACCGCTTGAGCCACATCCCCAGCGCCAAGACCCTGTCTTGAAATAAAATATATTTTAAAAGGGGGTTGGGGAGATATAGCTCAGTGGCAAAGCATCCCTGGGTTCAATTCCCAATGTCCTCCCCCCGCCCCCCCCACCAAAAGAAAAGTGGTGGCCTGGGCAAGGATGCATTTCTGTGTTAGGACTGAAAGTTGTTAGGTGAGGCAGTATGCAGATGCCCTTGGGCTTTTCACACCTGGTGTATCCTCTCAGACTCTTTCTTGTTTCTGTCACCACCCAAGGAATAAAAATTGGCTGTTTCTCTCAACAAAGTCTAGCGCCTTCCCCCTCCTGAGTTCCAGTCCTCCCTTTTCTTTCTCATGTTTTCTCAACAATGCCTTATTTTCCTTTTCTCCTCTAGCATTTGACATGCACAGTTTTGCGGAACTGGACTTGAGAACCATGAGAGTAGGGCCCTATCTATTTTGTTTACTGTTAACTCTTCCTGGTGTCTGCTGCTGGGTGCACTGTAAGCACTCAGTAACTGGAATCATCGCAGAACCTGCAGTCATTTCCACTGATTTTATTCTGCATAGTTAGGCTTCACATTCTGGCAGTTTTAAAAGTTCTGTATCCTCTATTGCATGGGATGGTTCAGATTTAAAGGGATGCAGTGAATTCTTCCTATCATTGCCCATTCAGGATTTGAGGTGCCTTTCTCCTTGGGCCCAAATTTTCTTTTTGTGTCAGCTGACACCACACATATCAAGGCCAGCTTCCTCACAGGCCTTGCTCCTGGTCATTCTTTGTGCCCATGATCTTTCTGGGTTGTGCCCAGGCCTGACTCCCTTCCCTGGTAGGCAGTCTGATATCCCAGAAACAGCACTCAGTTTAGATTCAAGGGATTGGTTCTGTGGTACAGTAAGTCCCCTTGTCTCTCAAGTCTGTGCCCCTGTTCTGTGAATCACCATCCTGTGTGCCTGCTCACTCATTGAGTGGTGATAGCTACTTCGTACAAACCAAATGGTAGGTCTTATTCTTCGTGTTGTGGCAATTCATGTGAAAGTGGAAGAGGAAAGGCTAAAGACCAGCCAGAGATTAGTCTTTCCTTCTCCCAAGAAGCTCATAGAGAGCACGAAGAGTCTACTTTCAAAACTATTTTATTTAAAGCAATAATAAGTAACATTTGATTGCTGTGCCAGGCACTGTAATGAGATTTGTCCTATTCAGTCCTCAAGTACACTATGAGGTCAGTCTTCCAGTCCAGTTTCACTGATGAGGTGGGGGTAAAGTGACCTCCCCAAGGCAGAAAGAGCAATATGACCCCTCCCAGAGCCCTGGTTTCTCTTACCTTCCCATGTCTTAGCATATATATTTTTATTTATTTGGTGTGGGAGGGGCAATACCGAGAATTGAACTCAGGGGCACTCAACCACTGAGCCACATCCCTAGCCCTAATTTGTGTTTTATTTAGAGATAGGGTCTCACTGAGTTGCTTAGCACCTTGCTTTTGCTGAGGCTGGCTTTAAACTCCTGATCCTTCTGTCTCAGCCTTCTGAGCCAGTGGGATTACAGGCATGCACCACTGCTCCCGGCTTTAGCATATTGTTTTAAAGAATATGTCATTGCTTAGAGCTGCTCCGCAATCATACTGGTTATGTCCTGAGTCAGCTCACATTGATGAGTGTGGAATCCCTTTTCTGGAAGGCATTCTTGATAGCCTTGTGACTGCCTGGCTGGGGTGTTAGGGGAGGGACACGGTAATATTCTGGAAGCTTTTCAACACTGTTAAACTTGTGGGTATAGTTGTCCATACTGGTACCAATGGAAGTGCCCCCAGAATGTTGATGCAGGGTCTGTTTGTCTGTACAGGTGTTCTCTCTTTATCCATACTCAAGTAACACAAAATGCCATTCAATGATGAGAAGCAATGTGTGGGCGAGGACCATCCAAGTGATTCAGATTCTTCACGGTTTTCCGAGAGCATGGCTTCACTCAGTGACTATGAGTGCTCCAGACAGAGCTTCACAAGTGATTCCTCCAGCAAATCCAGCTCTCCTGTTTGTGAGCCCACAGGGGAGCGGGACTGAGGGTGGTGGGGTGTTTTTAGAGTATGTTGGATTTGAAAACTCAACAATGGTGGAGGGCAAAGCCCAGACTTAACCCTCATTTCTTGGTGTACCAGCATAACACTGCAGGGGGACTGCAGCTATTTTGTGTATGTTCTCAGAAATGGCCACGAAAGCTCACAACCTGCTGATTTTTATTTTGATCAGTGTCTCTAGTCTGCTTTGGTTTGATATAAATCAGGCTCCTCACCCCACTCTTTTCTCCCAAACGATAGAAAGCTACTCCTTCTTGTGATTACTTCTTGGACAAATTAAAACAAACAAACAAACAAACCAGATTGTTTTCTGATTCACATTTAAGGACACATGCCCTTATGGAAGCATCAGGCAGGAAGTGAGATATTCTAAGAGATTTCCTGCTAATTGCAAACCCTGTTGTGCAAGTCACTCAGAAAGGGGCCCTTAAGGAGAATTACTACACCAGGGTTATGTGAAAGAATTGAAAGAGTAGCAAAGGAAGACAGCTTTTTCCTTTTTTGTATGTGGACACTGGAGATGTGTTAAGCAGGTGTGTTTGCTTTTTTTTTTTTTTTTTTAAGATTTTTCATTAGCCTCTTTGTCTAGGAAGTACAACAGCTTAAACAGACAAGGTAAATATAGAAAAAAGGCAACTGATGTTTAATAGATTAAAAATACTTGTTAATTTGTATTTAAAATTTTTATGTTTTTTATTTTAAAAACTTGGAAAATACGTTAGTGTAGAAAAAAGAAACTGTTGCCTACAGTATCATCCAAAGACTATAGTTGGCAGCACTTTGCCATCTTTATCCTTTATACAGATGTATATACATATATGGAATCTTGTTACTTAGTTGTATAACTAAAACATTTACTTGTGATAATATATTTTCTAAACTTTCTTTATGATTGCTTAATTCAAGAGAATAGACCATAAATTTACTTACCCATTATTATTGAACATTTAGTTCCGTTTTGTAGACCGGGGATGTGGCTCAGTGGTAGAGTGTTTGCCTTGCATGCATAAAGGCCTGGGTTTGATCCCTAGCACTACCCACAAGAAAAGGTTAGTTTCCATTTTTTTTTAATATTTATTTTTCAGTTATCACAACATCTTTGCGGACACAACATCTTTGTTTGTATGTGGTGCTGAGGATCGAACCCGGGCCGCATGCATGCCAGGCAAGTGCGCTACCACTTGAGCCACATCCCCAGCCCCTTCCATTTGGTTTTTGCTGTTATAAATAGTGTTTTATTTGGTTCATGAAGCCTTTCTGGAAATTACTTTGGATATCATTGGATTACTGGGCCAAAGGATACAGCCATTTTTAAGGAGAATCTTGTGGTAGAGTTGACAAAAGAATTAACAGCAGCCACCTCAAGTTTCTGTGCTTTTTCTTTTTCTTTTTAATTAATTTTTTTTAGTTGTTGATAGACCTTTGTTTTGTTCACTTATTTATATGTGGTGCTAAGAATCAAACCCAGTGCCTCACACATGCTAGGCAAGTGCTCTACCATTAAGCCACAACCCAGCACTCTGTTTTTTCTTATTCTTGACGTTTTATATATAAGGTTCATGCATCCGATAACAGGGTACACAGATAGTCCTGAAGAAGAATTTTGATGTTATTCTGTTTCACCTTTCTTTGTCCTCCTCCTTTCCTATCCTCTTCCTCTCTTCTCCTCTCCCCACCTTTGTTAAAAATTAAGTAACAAAATATTACATCATTCCTATTGTTCAAGATCATGATTTTTAACAGAAGCTAAGATTTCCAACTAATTTTATAAACATGATTTATTATAATACTTTCATAGTAAAATCACTAGAAATAACTCAGATTATTATAACTTTCCTACTGAGAGGAAAATTATCCACCTTCTCTGATATACTTTATTTTCTTTAATGATTTATTGAGCTCTTACTATATTCTTCTTCACTTATATTGTTTAATCCTAGGCCAGCCTTCATAGGAGGTTACCTATATCTCAGTGAAGTCAAAGGATAACTACAAGCAGGAAAATCTTAGGATTGAATTTAAACCTTATGTTATACTGTCTATACATTTAGAAATTATATTTTTATAAACAAGTATTTCATATTGAGTTTACTTAAATAAATGAGAATTCTTAATTACCAAATTAAAAAATCATTAGTCTCTGTATAATATATGTAAATAAAGGCAAATACCAAAAATAAGATGATTTAATTTTTAAAAATAAGTTGTAATAGGCATATTTTAATAAGCTTGTCTTACAAACATTTGAAAATTTATTATCAAATAAAAATTTATTATTAAATATAGCACCTGAAACTATTTTTCAAGTCTTTATTAAAGTGAGTGAATCCACCTATTTTGTTTATATTCTTTCTGCTTATAAAACCATGAAGTATACGTAGGAATAAATTAAACCTTGTCTACATCAGATGGCTTTATTGGGTGACAATTTCTCTTCTATAGCATTGACTGACTTTTGTTTTTCTTTCAGCAACAAGCCCTCCCAGAGTTGTGACATTTGATGAAGTGATGACTGCAGCAAGGAACTTATCCAACATGACTCTTGCTCATGAGATTGCTGTAAACGAGAACTTCGAATTGAAACAAGATGCTGTCCCTGAGAACAGGTGACCCATAGACCTTTGTTGTGCATAAACAATGCTGAAATTGTGTGTGTGTGTGTGTGTGTGTGTATTTCATACTGATTCCTGGAAGTTCTTGTGTAATATCCACAGGAGATAAACTTGTTTAGTTCCCTAACAAGGTCTTATATTTTTAAAAAATTTCTGTAGGATTGTATAATTTCTCAGTTATATGTCACTTCCTGAGGAAAGCTTTTCTTATTTTCCTGAACCCCCTAAACTACAGTTAATTCTCTTGCTATAGCCTCCACCACTTCCCCTTTGTGAAGAAATCTTATAATTTTGGTCTGGGGATGCAGTTTAGAGGTAGAGCACATTCCTAGAATGCATAAGGCCCTGGTCCCCAGCACTGCAAAAACAAAAACAAAAACCTTATAAATTTTATGTTCAGTGTTCATCTTCCCCACTTGATTGAAAGCACCATCAATTGCAGAACTATGCCTGTATTGTTTGTTGCTTTATCTGGATTGCCTCAGATACTGTGTGACCTATAGTACACATTCAAGAAATATTTGCTGTTTTGTTTATTAAAAACTGGGCTGGGGTTGTAGCTGAGTGGTAGAGCACTTGCCTCCCACGTGTGAGGCCCTGAGTTCAATCCTCAGCATCACATAAAATAAATAAAAATAAAGATATTGTGTCCATCTACAACTAAAAAAAATTTTTTAAAAACCCTGATATTCAGAATGAAGGGAAGGGAAGGGGTATGGGAATGGGAAAGACAGTAGAATGAATTGAACCTAACTTTACTATGTTCTTATGTGAATACACCACGACCATGTAACTCCACATCATGTACAGCCACAAGAATAGGAAATTATACTTCATATATGTATAATTTGTCAAAATACATTCTTCTGTCATGTATAACTAAAAAGAACAAATAAAAAAAAATTTAAAAACTGATACCCAAGTTGTAAAGAATAAATAAATGCAACTGAACTGCCAGAGTTTAAGGATAGGCAACCCAGCGCACCTGTAGGTAGGAATTACAGCCACCAGCAGGTATTTCTTGGTTAATCCCATTTCCAGGGACCTTTAGTTAGAGCTGCACTCTTATATCTTACCTAGCCTCTGGCATCAGTGGCTCCAGTTCCTCTGGGACAAAGAGGGAAAAAAAGGCTTGAGCCCTTTACTACAGATCATTTATTTTTAAGGTAAAGTTAACTCATGGATAGTGGCATTGTTTGTTTTTCAACCTCACAGGGGCAATTATTAATCCTGAGGCATTCTCTCTCTTCTAATTAAGATAACTTATAGATAGTATTTGATTCCATTTATAACTTTTTGTTCATTTTAAAGCAGGAAAACCAGTAAGTATAATAATTTTTCTTCTTTGGAGTATATATTGCTCATAGTTCTCCTAGAGATGTTGTTATTAAAAATTAATATTTTTAAAGATTACTGGCTAAAGTGTATCTGTTTGGTTTTCTTTGGTAATTGCATGATATACCAGCTCTCTTCCCTAAGCTAGGCCCCCTCTGACCTGACTCTCTAAGTCCCAGCTGTTTGCCTCATCTCATTTTTAGCTTGCCCCAGTCCTCCTCCATATTCACAAAGTAGCTATTATGATCCTTCTGAAGGATAAATCAGATCAAGTCATTTCTCAGCTTAAAGCCTTTCAATGGTTTTGTATTACATGAAGAATAAAAATCTAAACTATGATGGCTTGGAAAGCCCTACTTCCCAGACCTTATCTAGTAATATGTTCCTTCCTGCTTCCTTCCTGATGTGGGTGTACACTAAGCTTGATCCTATCTCAAGGACTTTGTCCCTTTTCCTTTGTATTTTTGCCCTCGATCTTCATACAGCTTCTTTTTCTCCCTGTTGAAGACTGAAATCAAAGATCATTGTGACCTTAGAAGATTTTTTTTTACCTACTCAGTGAAATAAGTACCCTGTCACTGTCCCGCACATTGACTCACTGTGTTCTGCTCATGTCTCTGAAATTATCTTAGTCTTCGTGTGTGTGTGTGTGTGTGTGAGAGAGAGAGAGAGAGAGAGAGTGTGTGTATGTATGTGTGTGTGTGTGTGTGTGTGAGAGAGAGAGAGAGAGAGAGAGAGTGTGTATGTATGTGTGTGTGTGTGTGCGCGCATGTGTCTGTGTGTGACCTAGGCATTGAACCCAGGACTTGCATGTTCTAAGTTTGTGCTCTACCACTCATTTTAATGTGTTTTTGTCTATTTCTGCTAGCATAAGCCTTTTGAGGCATAGACTTTCTTTCTACTGTGGTGTCTCAAGTGCCTAAAACAGGACCAAGCACATATTAGATGTTCAGTGCACAATTATTGACTAATAAAAATAAAAATTTAAAGTTAATCATTTTTATGAAGTATCACTAAAGACAGTTTGGGATTATCTGTACTTTAAATTCAAAAGTGGCAAGTAAAGCCAGGCACAGTGGCGCACACCTGTAATCCCAGCGGCTTGGGAGGCTGAGACAGGAGGATCGCAAGTTCAAAGCCACCCTCAGCAAAAGCAAGGTATTGAGCAACTCAGTGAGACCCTGTCTCTAAATAAAATAATACAAAGTAGGGTTGGGGATGTGGCTTAGTGGGGTTGAGTGACCCTGAGTTCAATCCCCAGTGCCCCCCACAAAAAGTTACAAGTAAAGGCCAGTGTGAAGGTGCTTTAGGATATCAGGCAGATCCTGGGTTTGAATCCTGGCTCTGCTGAGACTATATCTGAGCCTCTCCCCAAATATAAGATGAGGATTATGTTACTCACTTTAAATGTGTGATCATTGGCATAAAAGTGCCTTGTACTTAAGTACTTTGATACTGTGGAAAATATTAACCTCTCTTCCCTTCATTTTCTGCCATGGCTAGGAAAAGTGAGCATGGAAAACAAAGTATAGAGTTAGGATGCATTATTTTGTTTAATAATGAAGTAGCAAATTATTTGTTGATTTTCAGATGATCCTCACAGTGGCCATTTTTTTTTCCTTTTTAACATATGGCTCTCTCTCATTTTATCATTTAGTTCTTTGGTGGGGGGGGAAGTGAGCTAAAATTAGTCAGGTTTCCAATACCCAGTAGGAATGCTTGGATTGATCATATCCCTTCTTGCCATTCCCCCAAATCTCTTGAAAATTAAAGAGCTAAAAAATGTCTTGAAGCATATAGGAAAACTTCAGTTTAAACTCTGATGTCCCTACAGAACCATAAAATTGTTTTAGCTCATTGCTTGTTGTTCCTTCACGCTATATATATATATATATATATATATGTGTGTGTGTGTGTGTGTGTGTGTGTGTGTGTGTGTGGCTTGTAAAGTCAAGAGCAAAAGTCTGTACAGCAATGTTTGCCTTTTTCATTGTTCTGTAGTTGCACAGCAGAGTCTCAGATAATGGCAGTGGCATTTTTATTGAATAAACTTACTCGGACAACTAGAATAAGTTTTAATATTTAAAGTTGCTAAGTAGACTATAACATTTGCAGTTATGTAAACAATTTTAATTCATGCTCCTTGGCTGATTTCCATTTCTCATAACCTTTTATATACTTAGCTATTTGTATTTTAAGAAGGCAGATTTTGCCAGGTACATTGGTATATGCCTGTAATCCCAGCTACTTGGGGTGCTAAGGCAAGAGAATTGCAAGTTCAAGTTCAGCCTGGGAAACTTAGTGAAATTGTTCTCAAAATTTTAAAATGTTCTAAATGGGCTGGGGATCTAACTCAGTGGTAAAGCACTTGCCTAACATACACAAGGCCTTGGGTTCAACCCAGAACCACTGAGGATAAAAAAAAGATGAAAGAAGGAAAATTAGGAGATATGCTTAACTGTCAAATTATTAATTTATCCACCATGCATTCCTTGAATGCTCCATAAATGCCAGGCATTTAGGTACATTGGCAGTACCTAGATGAAGTAGTGTGTCCTCTACTTGGGAGAAATATGTTGCTCTGTGGCAAAAGACACATCAGTAATTATAGTGCAGGAAAATATGTGGTTTTCTAAAAGCTGTTGCAAAATGGTGTAGGAATGTGTATTTTAATGTGCACCTATTAGGACATTGATATAGGGGTAAAGCAAGGTGGCCACCTGTTCTGTTGTAAGCTTTTCCTTTTTCAGTGTTTTGTTCTGGGATATTGAATCAGAAGTTGGCAGGCATTAAAATGCCCCTTGGGTCAACCTATTCTGTTACTTGCCATGAAACTTCAGCTGTTGAGGAAAGAACAGCTTTGTCATCTCATTGCTAAAATTTAGAACACATCTAAAGATCTATGTAGAAGAGTAATTAGCTAAATCATCTTATGTCCTTAAGACAGAATTTTATGAAGTTATTATAAGCCAAGGTAATGAAGATTTTTAAAATCTAGCAGAAACAGGACAGAATACTAAATGAAAAAAAAATTTAATATTGTGCATACTTGGTATTCTTAACTACTAAAACAATGTATTGAACAGGGGAAATAAGTCAATAGATTAATAATGGGATTATGGGTTATTTTGTTCTCTGTTTTTTTATGCATTTTTAAAAATTGCTACAGTGAGTCTTTAAGATTAGAGAAAATAATTCTTATTTTAAATTAGATAAAATAATTCTTATTTTGCTATAGCTTGGCTGGTCAAGTGAAGCATATTGTTCACCAGGCCTTCTGGGATGTCTTGGAATCAGAACTAAATGCTGACCCTCCTGAATATGAACATGCTATCAAACTGTTTGAAGAAATCCGAGAGGCAAGTTGATGCTTGTGTGAATTAGTATCTTGGTCTATTTGGGCTTCTGTAATAGTATATTATAGAGAAATTGGCTGTTAATCAATAGAAACTTATTACAGTTTTGCAGGCTGAGAAAACTTATGATTAGTCCCCAGCAGATTTGGTGTCTTGTGAGGGCCTGCTTTCTGTTTCATAGAGGATACATTCTTGCTGTGTCCTCACATGGTAGAAAGGAAAGAAGCTCTATAGGGTCTTTGCATTCGTGATGACTTCATCCTTATGTCCTTATCATCTCCCACAGCTTCACTCTAATATCATTCATTGGGAATTTCAACATGTGAATTTGGGGGGAGAAGGACACACACATTTTGTTTATAGCAATTACCCACCCCATCCCCCTGCAAAGACCATTTCATATCCTTTGGTATTGGCCACACTTTTTGAAAAACTGAGCTCCATCACTAGTAAGAGTTTTCCCCTGCACTTTCTGAAGTGGGATGGAGGCTGGGAAAACAGGGCAGTAGAGATACCAGGGCATTGCGGAGCACAGAGTGTTGGCTAGAGAACAGCCTCTGGAGTTAGGTAGGTTAATTTAGTATGGGCTCTAAGTCTCAGTTTCCTGAGTGCTAACAGGGTAGTTATAAGAATAAATGAGCTAACTTTTATAAGGCCCTTGCTTCATATCATGCACTAAATTTTTCATTTATTTTTACTGTAACTCTTTGAGGTAGTTACTCCTATAATTTTATGTAAAGAAACCAAGTTTTGTAATTCACCCAGGGTCCCAAAGCTTTGAGGGATCAGAGGGATTGAATTGGGCACTGTGGCTTAGAGCCTGTGCTCCCGACATGTGCTGTGTATGTAAGCACAGTGTCCACTGTGTAGTGGAGATTCAGTAAACAGTTTGTTTTTCTAATAGATAATATTTTATATGAAAAAGATACTTAATGGGCCACATAGGTGTTTTCATCTACTCTTTCTCAAGGGTTCTTCTGGAGCTATAATCTACAACTTATTTGCGCTTCTTTTCTGTAGTCTTTTTAAAAAAAATATTTATTTTTTAGTTGTAGTTGGACATAATACCTCTATTTTATTTCTTTATTTTTATGTGGTGTTGAGAATCAAACCCTGGGCCTTGCACATGCTAGCAAGCACTGTATCACTGAGCCACAACCCCAGCCCTTCCATAGTCTTTTTTGAAGGGCTCTTAGCAATACAGCTTCTTTGCCAGTTGTTTTCATTCTGATAGAATCAGTCATTTCCTACAGTGAGGGCCTTTGATTCAGAAGGTAGAGATTTCTTCTTAGAGTTGAGATGCTAGTATGTTTCCCAGGCAAAGGCACTATCTATGGCATCAGGGACATTATAATAAGGACAAGGAGCTTGGCTATCTAGACACAAAGTGAAGAGTGACAACCTTTATTCATGTAATGACCCTATTAATTTTTCTTGCTTTCCCTGTGTAGATTCTTCTCTCTTTTCTTACTCCTGGTGGGAACCGGCTTCGCAACCAAATCTGTGAAGTTTTGGATACAGACCTCATTAGACAACAGGCTGAGCACAGTGCTGTTGACATCCCAGGCCTGGCCAACTATGTCATCAGTACAATGGGAAAGCTGTGTGCTCCCGTGCGAGATGATGATATCAGAGAGTTAAAGGCCACTGGTAACATTGTGGAGATGCTGAGGTTAGCACTTGAATTTTCTTATAGTATCTTTGAGTTTCTTCAGAAGGGAATGTGGGTATTGGGGGACACAGAATAATAACTGGTCTTCCTAAGGAATTCTTTTTTTGTCAGTGCTGGGAATCAAACCTAGGCTCTCACACGTAATAGGTAAGCACACTATCACTGAACTACATCCCAATCTCCCAAAGGAATTCTTGACCCTATAAGAAAACCACATTAACAGGGAGTAGGCCAGTTGTTTACTGTGTGTGTAGTTTTCAGACAGAATGATCTGACAGGGTTATTGGTTGGCATATAGTGGGCCTTGGGGATGCTGTGATAAAAAGATAGATATGATTCCTGATACCAGGGAGTTTATGGTTTAAAAGGGAGACAGGGCTTGAACAGTGAATTACAGTTGTGGTAAGTGGTATGGAAGAGAAATAGAGGGTCTTATGGAGCCTCCTGCAGAGGGACTTGATCTAATAAAGGATCTAGGAAGTCATCTTTATTCCTAAGGGTCACTAGCTGCTATAACACCTAAACCCTGAATTCTCAGTGATTTAGCCAATAAAAGTTTGTTCTCACTCATGTCACAGTCAATTCAGGAGCTCTTGGTTGGGCATCCTTCCACATGCCATTTGGGGACCCAGGCTCCTTCTTTCCTTTTTCCACCAAGGTTTTCAGGATCCTCTCAATTCACCTGGGGAATAGAAAGAGACCATGGGGAAAGCAGACCCAGTGTAAAAACATCTTAGCCCTGAAGTGACACATTCTTTGGCTATGGCTAGTCGTATGGTCCCACCTAGATTGAAAGGGACCTGGGAAAGGCAACTGCTCTTTGGAAACACTTTTTGCAGCCAGAAAAAGAGGTACCTCTCTGTAGAGAGATAACATGGACCCTTAGTGGTCAGCTAGCCATCTTTGCTGTAGTTTTCCTGAGGAAGTGAGGTGCACATTAAATTGCTAGAATTTCAGCTAGCTGTGTAGACAATAACTTGATTCAAGAGAAAAGAAGAGTCTGTAATACTTTTTCCCACTAATGGGAACTTTTCTTCCTTTTTAAAATGTATGTATTTATTATGTTCCCACATTGGGAATTGAGTTTTATGTAATTGTTTTAGAAAGGTAGGAAAAGGAAATAGGTTTGTATGTGGCAGGTAACTTACTTTGTGACTTTGGTCAAGTTGATAGTCTCTCAAAGCAACACTTTTCTTATCTATAAATTAGGTTTTATATATTTTATTCTTAGTTATGTTCCTTTCTGGCAGATTGTGGGATCCTTGCTTCCAGATATCTTACTGTGTATTAAATGCCAAATATATGGTGTTCATCTTGGTCATTTATTGAGCACCTACTATGTGCCACTGCCCCCTGCACTTTACCCTCATTATCTCATTGACTGTTAATAACACCCCTCCAAGGTTGATGTCCTCCTCTTTCAGCCTTAAGGAAACTTGGACCAAGTGACGTTGAGTAACTTTTTCATGGCCATAAATCTGCTCAGTTGCAAGGGTGGATTTCAGCACAGGGCTGCCTAACATTTTTAAGAAATAATTTCCCATGGTGCCTCACTGCCCTGTCCCTTTTTTACTTTATTGATTGATTTATTTTTTCTTATTTCCTTAGAAATATAAACCATGCACACTATGTTTAGGCTTCTTAAAATTTCAAGGACTTTCAAATGAAAATTCCTTCTTGAATTTTTTTATATTATTGTTAAGGCTAATTGTTGATGCTTCTTATTGTCTTTCTCTCTGTTTATGACTGGCTTTAATGGATCAGCTGGAGGTACTATATCTGCTATAGTAAATACTCTTGAGACCTGTGGAAGAAGCATTTGGAATATACATATATGAATTCTATGAAAAGTGACCTTGACAAACAGTGATTGGAACTTCAGAACCATATCTTTTGCAGACTATAACACATAGATAATAGCTGATAAATTTCAGTTTAACTTCTTATTCACCTCTTTAACTGTTTTAATTTAATATTTTTAGACAAATATTCCATGTCCTGGACCTCATGAAAATGGACATGGTCAATTTTACAATTAAAAGTATCAGACCACACCTTCAACGCCAGTTGGTAGAATACGAAAGAACCAAGTTTCAAGAAATTTTAGAAGAAACTCCAAGTAAGTATGAGAAAACATGTATTTATATTAAATTTGGGTGAAAATAAGATACTTTAAATTTTTTTAATCTTATTTTTTTTTGGTGGGATTCTTTTTTGTTTGTTTGGTTTTGTCTTTTTTGGAACTGGGGGTCGAACCCAGAGATACTTTAATTTTTGACACTTTGCATAATGTCACTATTTTGGCCTTGCTTTCAGTCATTTTGATACCTTCTGAAATTGACATCACAAACTTACAGTTGTTCGCTCTGTCCTAGAAACTATGCTAAGCACTGTTTATTTTTTCATTAATTCAAGAAGTGTTTACTGAACACCTGCCATGGGATTACCACAGTGAACAAAACAGTCACAGTCCCCAAGGAGCTTTCATGCTAATAGGCGCGACAAGTAAACATATATTTTCAGATGTGTTATTAGGAGACAGATAGTAACAGGGCAGGAATGAGGGTGGGTGGTGTTTTTTGATGGAATGGAGAAGTTTTGCCTTTTTAGAAAATAACATTTGAGAAGAGTTCACAAAGAGATGAGGAAACAATGTGTGAAGACCTGGGGGAAAAACATTCTAGCCATAGAGAACTGTAAATAAAATGATGCCAAAGCAGATATTGTGGCTGGAGTAGGTAAGGGGAGTGTTGTGGGAGATGCAGGCAACAGAGAGCCATGTTAGTAATGAGAGAAATTTAGATTTTATTCCAGGTTCAGTGAGAAGTTTTTGAGCAGGGGACCAACATCTGATTTTTGTTTTTGAAGAATACTCTGGTTCCTGGGTAGGGAATAAATTGTATAAGAACAAAGATACCAATTCAAGTATTTGACAGAAACGATGGTGTCTTATTCCAGGTTGTAGTGGTGGAAGTAGTGTGAAGGGGTCAGATTCCAGGTATATTTGAAGGCAGAAGTAGTAATATTTGCTGAAGGTTGAACGAGGGAAGATAGAGGAATAGAGGATGACTCATTGGCCTGAGCTGCTGGGTAAATAGTGATGCATTTTAGTGAGGTGGGGGATATTGGATGAGAGAAAGTTGGGATATCATGTGGAATCAAGAGTTCACTTTTTTTATATATGAACTTTGAAATCTTGTTTGACATTAGTGTGGAGCTATCAGGTAGGCATTTAGATGTAAGAGAATAGAGTTCAGGAAGGTGCTGGGAATCATGGATATTCATTTGGTAGTAATCAGTATACTTATGATGTATAAAGGTTTGGAAATGAAAAGTAGTCAACGTAAGTGCTTGTCATATTCTAAGCACTTTGCCTGTATTAACGAATTTAAATTTTATAACAGCATACAAAGTTATCCACTGTTTTGTGGATGTGAAATTGAGACATGAAAAGATTAAAATTGCTTATAAGGTATGGAACTGGAATCCTCCAGATATCTGGCTCCACATTCTATGCACTTACCACTATTATTATATGGGGTGAGACTGTGGAGGGTGTGTGGTCATGGAGGGGACTGACCTGGCACTCTAGCATCCAGAGGGTGAGATGAGGAGACTATGAAGGAATAGCCACAGAGGTAGTATGCAAGTCAGGAGGAGGTGACATATCCTATAAGACAAGTGAACAAAGTGGTGTTTGGAGAAGTGGGATGGGGCAGGGGGCTGCTAAATAGTTCAGAATGATTGGATGTGACAGGTGTTGCTAAGTAGTCCAGATGAGGCAGGCTAAGGTTTGGCCATTGGGTATGACTAAATATTGAAGAAAATTGTTGATAACCTTGATGGGAGCAGTTTCAGAGGATTCATGGACATTAAAATGAGAATTAAAAAGAGGGGCCAGGGAAAAATGGAAGTAGAGAAAGTATGGTCTCATTAGATTCTCACCATTACCATTTACCTTGTAAGGTAGGTACTGTTATCCCCTGGTGAGAAAGTTGAGGTGCCAGATGTTTTGCACATCTGCCAAGATGTTGATTAACTGCTCATTGACAAACCTTTGTCTCTGGCCTCTGGTATTTAGTGTGTACCAGTCGAAGGCTGAATAAAGTGATCCGTCCTTCCCCACCCCATATCCTCATGGGGGTAAGCTTTTCTGACTCAATGGTCAACAAAGAATTGTATGGAAATAAAGCAGAAGAGATGCACCCAGGGAAGTGCACATATGGAGGGCCATGTTGGGAACAGTGGCAAAGTTAGGCATGTTCTGCTTGACCCAGTGGACCATGACACCATCCTCCCCTTGGATGCCATCAGAGACTTTGTTTAAGCCCTGTGGAGCAGACTAGGATCTATAGAAGGCACATAAGCAGATTGCTGTATTTTTTAAATTAATTAATGTATTTTAATTAGGTATAATGACAGCAGCAGACAGCTGTTTTTGACCTTCCTGAGAGTTGGAGCTGTTTTAACTTTAAAATGGGCCCCTGCTATTGCTAGTAATAGTCAGTACTAATTAACACCTTGTTGAGCTCTTTGGGCATGCCAAGTCCTTACATGTGCCAAACACTTCATCAGCTCATTCAAGCTGCACAACCATCCTATGAAGTGTTGGTACTATCATCACCCTCATTTACAAATGAGGAAATTGAGGTTAAGATACTTGTACCAGGTGATTGCTAGTAGGTGATAAAGCCTGGATAATCCAGACATGTTCCTTCCTCAAAGCATGTGCATGTCGACTCTCTGGGATCCTGCCTCTATTCAAACAAGATACTGTCTGTGGGATTATTACGGAGGAATCTCTGGTTTCAGCTGGCAGATGGGACTAGATTCTAAATATCATTTTATAACAAAAATTATGTGACTTCAAGAACTGTGTTATTTTAGCTCCTATGGGAAAAGTATTAGGAGAAATAGAACCCCACATAAAACCTGAATCTGAAACCTAAACTCTATCTTCTTAGCAGTAATTTCCTGAGATTTAGTGATGAGCTTCATTTTTATGTCTGTGTATGTACACATGTGTGCAAATTTGTCTATGTCTTGAATCAAAATAGCTTGGAATCCTGGGCAGATTTCTTAATATGGGGTTGAATTATCATTTTGTTTATCTCAAATTAATTACAACTCTCCTTAAAACCTTGGGTTAGTGACCCATAATTCATTTGCACCTTTCACATAGACTTGGCTATTTCCACAGATTTACAAATAGAGTAAATCCATCTATGCATATGTATCATTTTTGTCCAGCTGGAGAATTCAAGAGTGCAGGAAGCAAAGTATCTATCAGCCGTAAATTATATCCCCAAGTCACTCTGCCAAAAGCCAGCCCCGTGCCCTAATATCAAAATAAGAGCCTCACAGATTCATGTAGGACAGAAGTAATGTTGTATGGTTGTGCATACATTATTCTAATATGTTTATAAATTTATTGGAAAATTAATACTGATAAGTACACTGGATTTCTGAACAGACTCCAGGAAAATATTTTTTTTTTTTGCCCTAGGAAAGAGAGCATATTTGATAAGATGTTTTCATAAATTTTATTTCATGAGCTATAGCTTATTAGTAGAGTATTTGCCTAGTGAGTGTAGCCCTGGCTTTGATCCCCAGCACGCACACGTGCTCGTGTACACACACACACACACACACACACACAATATCTTTTCCAGAAATATATCAAAATCCATTATGATTGTCTTTGCCTGACACATAAGTCACTTAGGAACATTTTAAAGAAGAGCACACTGATGCTTAAAATCGTCATACCCCTAGAAAGTATTGGAGCTAGAACTGGAAGCCAGGTCTCTTAAGTCCAAATTAAACCAAGCTGTTACTTCTGCTACTTTATTGGGATTTTTTGTTTTGTATTGTATTTACTGGGTGACATAGCAAAAAGGAAATGAATGGAAAAATGAAGGGAGTTCACGGAATCAAAGGAGAAATTAAAATGCCAGAAACCAAAAAGAACATCAGGAATATAGACTAGTAAAGTCAAAGGAAAGTGAGACTTCATTGTCAGAATGTTAACATGTATTTCAAACATAGGCCATCCCTGACACTGTAGTCACATTCAGAATCCTGGAAGAGGTTGATGGACTTATGACTTTATGACTAAGATAGGCCAATCCTGGCAAGGCCTCTTAATCAATATTCACAAAGGAAAACATGGAATGAGGGAAAATGGCTTCTCAAAGAAAATCAGTACCAAAAGAATGAAGGTGAGATGTTACTAGACAAAAAAGAGCAGATGCCATAGATAAGAGGGCTACATGTTTCTAACTGAAAATTTGGGCACTTAAGTCAATGCACCTTTAGAGTCATTTCTATTCCACCAGAAAATTCTTGAGTACAGGGGCTATGTTTATTAATCTATCAATCCCCAATACTTGGTACAATACCCAGCACATAGTAGATGCTCAGTAGTTATCATTGAATAGTTGAGTGAATGAATGGTAAAGCTCTTACTCCTGTCCCCTTAAAAAAGGTTATAAATGCCTTGAGGGTTGACTTTGCTTTTGGAGCCACATGGATCAGTCAGTGTACTAGCTTGTGGGCATGAAATCTCAGCAGATTCCAGGGAGAAAATAAACATATGCTCTTTCTGCTTTACCAATCCTATGCAAGTCTGACTTCTATTAGAATCACCTGGTGTATTAAAATGCAGATGCCAGAGCCCCACCTCAAACTGATTAAATCAGAATCTCCAGGAGCTATGCCCGGGATCATTATTTTTCTTTTTAAAGCTCCCAGGGTGATTCCAAAGTCAGCCAAAATTGAGAACCACTAAGCCACACTGTTGCTTTTGTTCAAGATAACTAAATGGGCTTTTAAATGTGTCAACTATAAATGATTAAACTTGCAGCCTAAATGCTTATTACTGCCACATTATAATTATATCCACTATGATTTCCACTTTTGCTTTCTCTGCTGGATGCCTTTTAAATAAAAGACTACAAGTCTTTTATGTCTTTATAAACAGAACTAGCAAACCAAGAACAACATTTGCCAGTGGAGAACAGAATTGTGAAATTCTGGGGGTGGTTTGGCTTCAGTGCTGCAAGCAGCTACTCGTAAATTATCCTGGTTCAATTGCTGGGTCTGTGAAAGAATTTCAATCTATTCTCCCCCCCCCCCCCGCCCCGAATCTGCACCTATGTTCAGTCAGCACTTCTTAGCAGTTACCACCTTATAAATTCTACTAAATGTATAATTTTTATAAGAACTGGGGTATAAAAAGCAATTTGTTTTTAGTGGGGAACCTTAGAACTGGATCTAAAATAAAATAAAGTGGATTTTTCCCTAAAGCAGACAGCCCAGTAGAGAAATATTGCTTCCAAACTTTAAGCCATCTGGAATAGCCTTCAGTATGATTTTATTTAGTTTATTTTGTTTGGTTTGTTTGGAAGATGTACTTATAAACAAAAACAAATAAATATCAACTTGTCATCTTAAGTCAGTGGTTTTCAAATAGGAGTGATTTAGCCCCTCCTTGCTCCATCCCCATAGGACATGGAACCATGTCTAGAAATACTTTCGGTTGTTCCAACCTAGCCAGGGATCAGGAGGTGGGGGGGGCATGGAGTACTACTGGCATCTAGTAGGTAGGGGCTAGGAATGGACAGTGCTCCACAGGAAAGAATTATCCAGCCCAAAATGTGGGTAGTTCCAAGATTGAAGCACCCTGTTGTAGGTGAAGAGTTGGAATGTATGGATCAAAGAAATATCTTCATGAGCCAGGGGCTTCAGTAAATAAGGAAGTCTGCTGGTAATTGAGCCCAAGAGGGTTGTTTTGTATTTGGAAGTGGTGTACTTCAGTAAGTCAAGGTGGATGGTAGGTGCCTTCCTTTTCTTGCTTTCTTTCCATTCTCTGAAGGGGGCTGTCTTCACCTACAGAAGCAAGCACTTGCAGAGGCACCTTTTGGAGCAAGTTGTGTGGGGTGTAGTTATTTGTCAACAGAAACTACTAATATTTAGAAAATGATAACTCTTAAGCATCTGATGATAATCTATACTATAGTAATATTTAAGTGGCATATGCTTAAAATTAAATGAATTCAAAATCTCATCTCCAGTGATACATATTTTTAATACACAGGAATTGAACTTGGTAAATAAATTTGTTTAAAGTGAAAGGGCAACCTATTCAGACATTGGTACACATTCTTTCAAGTCACATTAGTACATTAATCATGAGACTCAAGGTCATTGATCTCTTCTTACCACTTCTTCTCTCACCTTCCCTTCTATAATAGCCCTTGCTAAATTCTAAGGATTATCCTGAGTGAACTAGATTTTTAGTTTCTGTGTGTTTTCTTGATAGCCTCTTCTCTTAAAAAGCATTAGCTTTTCTTTAGAGTATCTGCTGAGATTCCCTTCCCTCAATCTAGCTGCACTAACTGGTCCTTAAAATAATAATAAAGTCAGGTTCCCAAAAAAAACCTGTCTTGAAAAATTCACTGATCAGCCTACCCATTCTTTTTTTGCCCTCGCGATCACTTCCGTCACAGGTAATTTCAGTAGTGAGGTGGCTGTTATATGACAGGGAAGGAACCTGGCTAGGCCCTCCTGAGCTTCAGACATCAAAACCAATTCAAGTGGAGATGGCAATCCCCTCTCTAAAGATGTATGGAGAGTTAAGTGAGCTAATATAATAATTGCTAAAACTTACTATACATTTCCTGTATACCAAAATGGTTCTAAGTGTTTCTCATGTATCAATTTATTGAATCTGGCTGTTTCATTTAATATTTTCCTTTATTAAGAAATTAATGTAGTCATTTCTCAATATCATTTTAAAGAAAAATATAGCTCTTATCAAACACTCAGAGATACCCCCAGGACCCCAAAATATTTCATAATTAATGCTATTAGTTTAAATACCTTATCAGCATAAAACTCAAGGTCATTTGTGAGCTCATTTCTGACTATCCACCCAGTGCCATCTGCTGCCACTCTTTCTTTTAGTTCATTATGGACCAGAAATACAGATTTGCTGGTAGCATGCAGAATGTACCACCTGCTGTCTTTTCCAGCTCTTTGTGTGAGTATTCTTGCCTAGAATGCCAGCCCTTTCCTCCTCCTTTTTTTATCTTCGTGTGTCACTTATGGAACTCCTCCTTAGACCCTCTCCTGGACAATCTCTGCTTCTTCCTCTCCTTCTGTGCCTCTAACATTTGTCACATCCTGTTATAATTAATTGTTAGCTTACAGGACTGTCTCCCCATCTGGACTAGGGAGGTGATTGTGTCTTTCTATTCACGCTTATTACCTAACATGGCATCTGTCATGTGGAATATACCAATGAAGGGACAGTCAGCTATGGGACAAATTCTGGCCTTTTTATTCTTAGGTGCTCTTGATCAAACTACAGAATGGATAAAAGAATCTGTAAATGAAGAATTACTTTCTCTTTCTGAGTCTGCTTTAACTCCTGGGGCTGAAAATAGCTCCAAACCAAGCTTGAGTCCTACAGTGGTGCTAAATAATAGTTACTTGAAACTGTTAAAGTGGGATTATCAGAAAAAAGACTTACCAGAGGTAAGTAAATGTTTTTCTTCCCTAAAGTTTTCCAGTATTTTAATTCTTAAGTTCTAACTTTGAATTGACTGGTCTTTGTTATATGTGGTTTAATGACTTTATTGAAATCAGATAAAAATGGGAGTTTGGATATGACATTGCTTATTTTATGTTTTAATGGTATTGTGTTGCCTTTTAATTTTTACATTTCAAATAAATATACAGACACTTGTGACAGATGGAGCACGACTTCAGGAACTGACAGAAAAGCTGAATCAATTGAAAATTATTGCCTGCCTGTCCCTAATTACCAAAAATATGGTGGGGGCTGTTACAGAAGGCTTCCCTGAGCTTACAAACAGGTTAAAAAGGATTTCAGCTGTTCTACTTGAAGGCATGAACAAACAGTAAGTTCCAAGTGTTTGTATCTGTTTGCTCTTATATTAAGGCTCTTGTGCATGTGTTTCGGAGAACCAAGAATAACCCTGGACATCTGGATGTGATATTCAGGACTGTGCTTTAGAGAAGCTTATCTTATACCTTCTCTTTCTACAATTCCTTTTAATATCTCTTAAGTTTTAAATGTCCTTTCATAGTCAGGAGAGGTGTTTTCCAGGATGAGTGTAGTGCTGCTACTTAACATGGTAGTATTTTGAGAGTACTGTGGCAAAAACAAAAAACAGAAATCCTCTGAGCCCCGTGTTCAGAAGAGTCCTATCAAAGAGGTCTCAGCAGGTTCAATTGTTCTTATTCCATTGTTTTTCTGCAGTGAAATTTTTACTGAGTTCACCAATCCAACCTGCTATGAAGTCTTTAGAAGTGGGAACAATTCTGTCCTTCAAAGATGTGACTGAAGTCTAGAGAATGTTTTGTTTTTGGTAAATTTATTTCCAGTAGGATACTTCCATTGAATGAAAGAATCCCATTTAGATTTTGTATGTAGGTCATTGCATTGAAATCCTATTCAAATCAGAAAATTCCTACTTTCATCAATGACCAGATGTTTTTGTGGGTCTTATGTGGGTCAGCTCCTCCTGCTGGTTTGCCTTCCAGGTGTTTTCAGGGACATGTCCTCTTTATGTACCAGCCTTCCACTCGATACTCAAAGAACACATAAATTACTTGATAAAATTCTACAATAGGAACCTGAATGGTTATAGGATCCAAACTTCCCATTTTGAGCTGAAAATTAGAGAAAGAATAGAATTTGCCTTGTGCTACACAAATAGAAAAGGGAAATCCAAGGCCTGAGCCCTGGTCCGATTGTTTCAAAGCTCTGTCCTTTCTGCTGATTCTGGCATGAACCTGCCGTGTTCATTTATTTCATATTCCAGGAACCAGGCTCTATAATTGGAAAAGGAAAAAGAAAAGAAAAACACATCTTCTGTTAACATTTTCTCACTCTGAGTAACCCATTGCTTTTTAGAAATTTTTATTTTTTAAGTTTACTGAACATCCAGTTCTACTTGCTTATTAAAGTGGAGAATATAGAACCTGGTTACCAGGAGGACAGGCTTTCAGGTCAGGCAGACCAGTGTTTAAATCCCATCTCTGTTAGGGTCCTGTTCAGTATGCTTGAATAAATTCCTGAATCCACTCTGAGCCTTTCTTTCTATGTAAAAGGAGAACAATAATTGTACCTACCTTGGAATTGTGAGAACTTAAGGATTCATTGTTTTCTCTGATATGTGGAAGCTAATCTGAAATAAGGGGAGGGGGAAGATTAAAAAAAAAAGGACGAAGGAAAAAAAGGGAGAGGGAATTTGATCAAAATAGAAGATCAATAGAGTAGATTAAGGGGTTTGAGGAGGAAGAAGAAGGGTCCAGAAAAGGGAAGAGCAGTGGAATGAATCTGACCAAACTTTTTTTTTATGTGGTGCTAAGGATCAAACCCAGTGTGAGGCAAGGGCTCCACCACTGAACCCAACCCCAGCCCCTGACCCAACTTTTGTATGTCTGTGCATGGTTGTGGCACGTAGGTCCTGGCATCTGGTGTATCCACAGGACACTAATTTTAAAAAATAATAAATAAGCTGTAAATGGATTGAAGAGGGATTGGCAGAATGGAGGGAGGGGGTGGGAATGGGGGAGATGGGAAGTGCTGAAGACTGAATCACAGTGGGTTGAGGTCCATGCTTTTTTGATTATGTCTAGGTATATCCTGGTGTTGTATCATATGTCATTTATATTTGGTTTGATGATGCATCTCAAAATTGAGCAGGAGTTTTTCCTTCATTGTGAATAGGAAGACTTGGATTATGCTACAATTTAATTTTTCATTTAGAATGAGAATTCACTGATTGAAAGCTAGTGCAGTACTTTGTAGTAGATAAAAAGTCAGGAGTAAAATTTTTGCCACAGTCTGCCCAAGGGTTGTAAGAACCTCAAAGGCAAGTCCAATGTGGAAATATAACAGATTCAAGTCAAGGCAGAACATAAAGGACTTATTTTTTATTGCTGTTAATGATGCCAATAATGATATTATTTTTTCTCTTCTTCTCATTGAGCACTTGCTAAGCAATCTGCAAAAAGCTAATATAGGCATATAGCAAGTTCACTGGTAGAACCAGGATTTGTACCAAGGTCTGCATGACACCATGACTAATGTTCTAATTCACTCCATTGTGCTGCTTCCTATCATTGGTCTTTGTCTTATCCTTTTTTTAAAAAAATTTTTTTTTAGTTATAGTTGGACACAATACCTTTATTTTATTTATTTATTTTTATGCGGTGCTGAGGATCGAACCCAGTGCCTGGCCCATGCTAGGCGAGCGCTCTACCACTGAGCCACAACGCCAGCCCCTTTGTCTTATCCTTTAATTCCCATTTTTCACATAGTCATCTTAAAGATCTTTTTTGTATGGTGAAGTATAATTTGCAATTAGCATTCCTTAAGAGTATGAATCTAATACATGCCTGCCCTTACTATCTTTTCTCTTTACCTATGAAATAACCTACTTCTTAATTGCTTTTTACAATTTTCAGGGCCCTCTGTATACTTGAAATTACTTATAAATTATTTGAAAGTAATAATGGGGAGAAGTTTATTTTCTTTGGTCTTGATCAGTCAAGAGTTTTAGGTAATTTACCTGTGAATATCTTCATTGTTTTTGATTGGTGTTATAGATTTTCTGCTCAGGCATAGAAAAATGAATTGATTCTGCCTCATTTTCCAAGCACATTTAAAAGAAATGTATGAATGGATCCACTTAGAACAACATGTTTATTTCAAGAAGTAAATTTGTATTTTCTGTCCCTTTCTGATAACCTATATGTAAATAGAGTTGCAGACTTATTTCAGGGACTACATATTTTGGTCCATACTATTAAGACACTGTACACAACTGAGTGGTTTTATGCATTTTAAATTCTGGTATATTGGGAGAGTTAGTGGTTGGAAGGAGTTACTACTTTCTAAGTTTATTCTAGAAGTAATTATTGTTGGTATAAGAAGAAATTGGTAGACATCTGAAATAAGTTGGTATATTTAAAAAAAAAAAAACCTGAAGAACAAAAACTTTCCCTAAAGGGGTATCATTTTATTTTTGTAGGACATTTAACTTGAAGGAAGCCCTGAATTCCATCGGTGTTCAGACCTGCGTTGAGGTTAACAAGACCCTGACAGAGAGAGGTTTACCCACTTTAAACGCTGAGGTTCAAGCTAATCTCATAGGTCAATTTTCAAGCATTCAAGAGGAGGACAATTCTATCTGGTCCTTGATTGGTGAGTTGCTCATTTTTTAAAAAATTGGTTTCTGCTTCTGTTCCAATTTGCTTTAACTTGCTGTTTTTGACTAATTTTAAAGGTCAGTCATATTTTAGTCTTAAGCACATTAACAAAAGTTTCAGTTTTGGAGCATTTCAGATTTTGTATTTTCAAATCAAGAATGTTCAACCAGTAAAATCCATACAAATATTCCCAAATCCAAAAAAAAAAAAATATAATATCTGAAACACAGCTGACTCCAAATATTTTAGATAAAGAATATTCAATTTATATTGGCTTTGGAGGATAAATTTTAAAAATATAAATAAATATTAATATTTTCAAAGATCGGGATTCACTGCATCTTGTATAGTGGGGTGAGTGGGGGTGTTTGAGGGCCTACTGTCTTTATCCAGCCATAGATGTTATGAAGAAAGTGACACCATATAACATTAAAATAATATACCAATACACAATTCAAACCAGATGGCAATATGTTCATAGAAAGTAGATGTTGATTCTGCTGTGAGCCACCCTAAGGGAACTGAGGCATCCTTCTTGGTCAGGAGGGACAAAATGCAAAAAGACTGGGAATCTGGGAAGTGTGTCAGGTGACCTCTTTTTGTACTTGTTGGCCAGGACAATGTCTTAGTGTCAAGCCATGTTGGTGAGTTGAAGAAGTGCAGATTGTTAGGCCTTTTTCTGCTACCTGTGACAAAGAATCTAAACTTCGAAACTACTTGAAGCAAAGAGAACATTTGTTTTCTCACATAACTGAAAAGACCAGCAGTTCAGTTTAATCAGAGTTCACTTGTTTCCCAGCTTCACCTCTCCACTCTGCCGCCTTCTACCTATAGCTCCTCTCATGACAGCAAAATGGCTTCCTCTTCAGCCTACTCTGTCCATGGTTAAGTCAAGCAAAAACAAGGAGTCTGCTTCTCTGTTAGCTCAAACAATGACCCCAGCACTGAATTTTGTTGACTCCAGTTGGCCTAACTCTAGGTTGTGGGGGAGAAATTTAAGCTTGAGTCATGTGCTCAGTTTCTGAATCTAGGAACAGTCTGCTTTACCTGTAATATCTGATGAAAAAAGGGAAGAAATAGTTTCCTAAATAAAATCAGGGCACTATGACCTTGAGAAGGGAAAGAGGCTGGTGTGAGGTAAAAAGCAGGTGCCTGCTGCAGAAGTTGAAGAAGAAACACTAGGAGGAGGAAGAGTGTAGAATTAAAATATACTGACATTCTAGTATTAACCTGCAAGTTTTCTAGTTACAACAACACTGAGTACCCTATGAAGACAGACATATTTTATTTTATTTTATTTTTGAGGTTCTCAAGTGGTTTTTCTCATCCTCACTCTGGGGACATGGAATGCTGGGGATCAGTCTGTACAAAGCTACTTGGGTGGCCCAAGACTTTATTCAACCCTGCTCCCAGGAAAGAGCAGCACTACAACATTTGGGGTGTCAGGAGAAGCTGCTGCTGAGGGGACAGTTTATAATAGTGACACAGACACCTGTGACAGTTCTCATCTGTGTACCTGCCTCTGCTGATTTGCATCTGTCCTCACAGTATGTAGTCTCCAGCTGAATAGTGTAAATCCTGGAGATTGTGTTCCTAGGAGGAGAGGAGTAGAATGGGGACTTAAACACTGTCTAGTCTCTGTCACATACTGCTAGATTCCCCACTAGCAGCAAATGAGGACAGAGTAGATATTTCTTCCTGGCTGTATCCCTGTACAATGCTGAGTCCGTAGATGACATTTGATTAAGTACTTGTAGAATGGGTGAACGTTTGGGAGACCTAGAGAGGTTAAGTAACTCTCTAAGGGTCACATAGTTAGCTAGGGCAGAGTTGTGATTCTAACTTAGCCTGTCTGACTCCAGAGCTCATATTCCTAACTGCTCTGACTGGCATCTCAGTCAGAGATAGAGCCCTGCTGCAGTTGGCCGAGTGGCTAGAGTGTCACTATGGGCCCTGTGTTTTTGCATTGATGAGAAAAGTCCTGGCAGTGTCAGAAGGGAGAGGGAAAGGTGGCATGAGATGCCTTTTAAAATCCAGGAAAGCAACTTTGGTCTACTGAGCTCTCCCCAGTCAACTTTCCTTTCCTTTTGCAAATTGAAAGCATTTTTTAACCTCACTCAGAATATTGTTGGCCTAGCAACTTGAGTGACTCACTGGAGTATCTTTCCTTTGGCTCGGAAGCCAAGGACACGCCTTTGGCAGGGACTCTGACTGCTCCTAACTGGACAAATGCTCCTGTCACTTTAATCTTCTCCTTAAAACCGAGGAAACAGAATCACTTTTGGTGTAATAGCAATTTTGAAAGGACTTCATTTTTTAAACCTTCATGCAAGAAAATGTTTAGACATTATTTGTGATGAAACCTGTGAGAGTCAAGCAACCAGTCTAAAGGGAAACTTAGTACACAGTTAATTTTGGGTTTCCTGAATGCATTTGGGCTAGAGTAAATTAAGCACTTAAAGAGATCCTTGGCATGTAAGGAAGGTTCAACTTCATTAGCCACGGGTTTCCTCCCTGTTCAGAGTGCCCATAGTCTATCTCTCCTGTGTGCTTAGTTGATGTGCTATTCATTTTCCAAAGGGATTGTACTTCCCACTGTGTTCTTAACCTTTTGAAATAATCATTAGAAAGGGATTATTATTATTATTCAGACCAATTTATTTTCAAATGTGAATAAAAGCCAGGTAAAATTATTTATGGATTATAAAATTATTTATGGATTACCTGCTGTGTAGATTATTTGCGTGCCTGTAGCCTTTTGCACTTTTTAAAAAGTAATTTTCAATTGTCCAAGTGATACATGAATAATCTATTTTTCTTGAAACGTAACAGATAAGACTTAAGTTATTTGCGCCTGCCTTTGCCAGTCCCATTCATCCCTGGCTCTGTTGTTTTCAGTTTGGTATTTATCTTCATCAACCTTTTTCATTCCATTCCCACTGAAGTTCATTGAGCATTTTTGATGTATCTGCTACATGCCAGACCAGGAATATAAAGATAAAGAGACATAGCCCTCACCCTCAGGGGTGCCGGGTCTAAGGCAGGAGAGAGAAACATGCTTACCTGGCAGTGTTATGGCATGATAGTGATAGTAAACACTAGGGAAAGCCACCGCAAGGAGGTAACTTTGGCCCAACATGGAGGGATGTTCTGACTCTGAGATGAGATGAGATAAAATGAGTGACAGGCATTTTGTTAAGAGAACAATTCTAATACTTGGATGTTGGAAAGTTTGAGGTGTAGGTTGGATCTGACTGGAACACGTGATTTAGGGGAGAAGTATTGAAGATAAAGAGCTTCATTAATGTCACAGTTGTCCATATTCGATGCAGTGTATTTTTAGTAAACAGAGAGAGTCCTTGCAGTCACATGAGCTGTAGCAGGTCTAGTTTACTTTGTACTAGTTGTCCTGTATGGCTGCAGCCTGATGAATGTATGCATTTGCATGCTTTCATGCATTTGTCAGACTGGAAATAACTGGAGCATTACATCAGTCGGAAGGTGGCAAACTGCACTGCTCATTGGGATGGCTCTTCTTCAGTGCTTCAGTCACCTTGTGCAAGATGACTGTATGATTTATTGTCCAAACAAGGACAACTTTTGAGAGTGCTATTTTTAATTATACTGCAACAACAGGTGTAAACTTGGACTGTCCTGGGAAAACCTAGGTGTGTGGTCACCCTTGCCATGTGGTAAATTGGACCCTTAAATGTGATAGAGCTCTATATTTTTCATGAAGAAACAAAAATTTGGATATCATTGTGAAACTCCCTGTTTTTAAGTTACTTCTATTTTTTAAAAATAAACCAAACCAAACAAACTAAGAACAAAACCAAAAACCATAGAGAGGGCCATGCTGGCAGAACCGATTAACAAGCTAAGCTTCAGTTTATGTACCTGCAATTGTGGCCATTAAGGATTGTTTTTTTGTAGATTGCCCACAAGTGCTCAATGTTTTGTTTTTTTTTTTAATTTAGTCAACTATTGCTGAATAACAAGTTATCCCCAAACTCCATAGCTTAAAAAATAAAATAAAAGCATTATTACTATCCAGAAGTCTGTGGGGGCAGTTGGGTAGTTCTTCTGGTCTTGTTGGAGCATTCATGCATCTGTGGTCAGCTGTGTCTCAGGTTGGTAGTCCTGCTGGTCATTGCTGGACTCTCTCAGGTGTTCGGGAGTTGATGGCTCCAGGCTGATCTAGGATAGTCTCAGATGGAACAACTAGTGTTCTCTCTACTTGATCTCATCCTCTGCAAGCTCAGCCTTGTCACATGGCAATGATAGGTGGAGAGAATGGGCATAAATCGTCCCTCTTGAGGCCTAGGCAAAGCAAGTCATAGGCCAGTTTAGGTTCAAGGGATAGGGAAACATATTCTATCCCTTGATGGGAGGAACTTTAATACCATCTGGCTGCAAAGATGGGTAAAGAATTGGGAGCATTATTGCAATCAACTTACTACAGTTACTTGTTTTTAAAATTATGTATTTAGCACATGCCTGTTATCCCAGCTATTTGGGAGGCTGAGGCTGGAGGATCTCAAGTTGGAGGCCTGCCTGGGCGACTTAATGATATGCTGTCTCAAAATAAATAAAGGGCTGGGTATGTAGTTTAGTAATAGAGTACTTGCCTAGCATTTTCCAGGCCCTGGGTTCAGTCCTCCATTCCCCTTCCCCCCAAATTATGTTCTTAAATAATGGGACAGATGAAGATATCTTTTTTTTTTCCCTTCAGATAAACGAATCCAACTATACATGAAAAGCCTACTTTGTCTTCCAAACTCTCAAAAATGCATGCCTCCTGTGCCAGGAGGCCTTACTATCATTCAGCAGGAGCTAGAAGCATTAGGCTGTCAATATGCAAACATCGTGAATCTCAACAAACAAGTGTATGGACCATTTTATGCAAATATACTTCGGAAGCTGCTCTTTATTGAGGAAGCTGTGGGGAAGGTAAATGCTTCATCTCCAACCAACTGAAGACATCTGACAATGGAGACGAGATGGGAAATCCAGCACTTTGGTACCCAGTCCATAACCATCAGTGGCATTATAGATATGGCACATTCTTAGTACTGTCTGTGGTGCAGTGTTACCAAGCATATGTAATCTGGTAATGTCATCGTTACGAAGACACACATATCATATAAACCTTACCTTTGCATCACCTTCAAGTTTAAAACAGACATTTGTAATGAACAAAAAGCAATTTGTAATTAATTATATTACCTATATAATACTTGTTTTCCTAAGCGTTTTTATATGACTTATTCATTCAGCTGATAGGAGTTGTTTTTCTCATTTGTCACTATCAAATCTAATGATTTTTAATTTTGGTACAACTTTTTAAAGGGTTTGAAAGTTGTGAGAGTATTCATGGCAACTGATGTTCTGAATAAATGAAGTGAAGTAATGCATAATTGTATATGAAGTGTATAATTTCATTTTTATTAAAATGCATAATAGAAACTTAATAGTAAGTCCTCACATTCACCAAATGTACCAAACCATATTTTGTGATACCAATTGTCAGTATTTATTTAGAAGTTAAATTTATTAAATGCATTTTAATGCTATGTATAAACTTTTAGATAAAAATCATTCTTATTTAGTGAAAATAGAAACAAATCCTTTCCTTAAAAAATTTTATTTTAGAGGTTGATGTCTTCTTAAAAATTAACCTTCTCTCTGAGAGAAACAGTTTTAGCACAAACCTCTTAGTGAATTTCCTTAAATTTCTCAGGCCATAGACAGGTTTATATAAGATTTTAATATTTTTATGTAAATCAGGGATGATTTGAATTGGTTTCCTTATAAGAAGAAGGAAAATTAATAATAATAAAATGAGATCCCATTCTCCATGAAGTTCTGAAAAAGAAACAGGTGAACTTTGAATTTCTTCACCATTATAACTTAACTGGCAAATGCCTTTTGTGCTGAATAAATCCTTACCTTCTTATAACCATGGTGCTCTTTTAAGTAGCATTATTATTTGCCATTTTGGAGCACTAATCAGAACTTATACAGATGGACTCTGGTTGTCGCTGGGATTTTAGAAAAGTTGGCTTATGCTGGAATTACATACTCCCTTTAGTGTGTTGAAGTAAGTACTCAGTCTATAAAGTGCTTTAATTGCTAAAATACATTTTGGATTTTTTGTTTGTTTTCCAGGGACCCGTAAAATTAGTAATTTGGTGAGAAGAGGAAGTAAAATGAATATTCCTCTCTCCCAGCCTCCTTTTACTTGCCACATTCTCCACCATTATGGTGTTATTTTCATTATTTTATGAAGTTCTAGGAAATGATTGTGTGAATAAATTATCTCCAATCTTTGAATTTTGAAGAATCTGCCAAAATTTTATGAAATTCTGAATATTTTTTTCCCCACAATGCCCCATACACAAGTCAGACATTCTGTGTGTTAAAGCAGCTGTGCACAAGTGGACTTTACTGAAGAGCACATCATGGACTTGCCCATTTTATTCTCCCTCACTCCCCTCTACCATGTTTCCCTGTGCTTAGAAACCATAAGGTGCTGGAGACTTCGGTTTTCATTTTCTCTGAAGCTGAAGTAGTTTTCAACTAGGCTTATTTTGGGGCATGGGTGGCTGGGTGAGTCTACCAGTAGAAATGTAATGCATATATAGTGTGATGTTTTGTTGTTGTCGCTTTCTGAGGTGAACTGTATGCTTAACAGTGGTGTATATTTTTATTGTCAGATTGGAATACAGCTTGTAATTCATTTATATACTTGATTATACTGCAGTTGTCTGCAGGAAAACAATGTGCAAACATTTTTAAAAATGTATATAAAATGAAGGGCATTCTGATTTTTTTTCTTTTTTTTTTTTTAACATGGCAAAGTAAATCTCAGTATCTCGAGTCTGGATTTAGGCAACTACCTTTATTTTAAAATCATATCCCTTAGCATATTGTTTACTTAGTTTTACTTAAATGTTTACTTCTACTTTTGAGATTTTTCTGACATCATCTTATTTTGTAGTGTAAATTTTATTAAACACCAATACGCACATTTTCATTCTTGCTAAAACGTATACTGTGTGTACTCACTAAATTTGAAAATATTAAAAATCATTTCAAAATAGCCGGTGTCTCTCTTTTCTAACTACTTTTGTGTAGCCTAGGGGTGGGATATTAATTATAGTTGTTCTATCGAGATTCTCATGCTCACTGCCAGAGCCTTGCAAATATCAAGTCATGTTCATTCATTCAGTCAGCCAGCCAGCCATTCGGCTAACAGATTCCTATTGAGCCTCTGCTATGTGCCAAGAAGTATCCCAGCTTTCATACAGAGATGCATAGACAAATGCTGTCCTGAAGAAGTTTATAATCTAGTAAAAATACAATAACATTTATAGAATAAACATTATTAGTGCTAATGATCATCAAACTATGTTTTGTGGAGAAGATAATTCTTGTGCTAAAACATGAAGGCTACATAGAAATTTGCCAAGAAGTCAAGAAAGGAAAAAGCACAACAGACCAAGTGCACAGTGGGTGCAGCATTTGGAGAAATGGGGAGCCCAGGGACTAGCATAAGTTGTGTCATGCACATATGCACTCATACAGGAACTCATTATGTGAACAATAGAAATAGACTCTGGGTAACTGAAGCAGTGGAGGAGTTTTTTGGGGTGTGTGGAATACCTCATAGAATCTATTTAATCAGAGGAATTAGGCTAGGAAATGGGTAGGAACCAAAGTAATCCTAATTGCAGGAATCTAGCTAGGCTGGTTTCTGCTGTGGCTTCTGAGATTGATTTCTGAAATGTGCTTGCTGCTTTGCCTCATTTACATAAAACTTAAAGTTCCAGATGATGACATTTATTTGAGTGAGTCTAGATCAAGCACCCAGGCTCTAATAGATAGTTCACTCTTATACTCCTGGGATCCCACTAAAGTCAACCTATTTGGGATTTTCCTGCTGAGGAGCAGAAAAAGAAACCCACCAAAACCACCATTCATGAAGTTCTTAAGAAATGTATGAGCAGACCACACAAAATCGTAGTATTTCTGAAAGTGATTTAAAAAAAAAAAAAGGAATAATTCCTAAGGAAGGATGTAGAAGTGAACCTTTATTAGAATGTGTGGATGAACTGCTCTAAAGTCTCTGTGGCCTCCAAATAAGCAATCATAGTTCAAAGGAACCAGAAAAGCCCTCAGCGTGCTATAAAGTATGGACCCAGATATTCTCTGAAATAAATAAATGAAAACCTTTCCACTCAGTGAGGGAGTTCTGGTGTCTCCTTGAGTCTTCTGGAATCAGTGACAGCCTTCTGCAAGTAGTGAAAATGGCCCCTGTCCCAGAATCCTTCCCCCCCCCCCGCCCCCCGCCAACTCTCCTCTTTCAAAATATCTCCATACAATCCAATAAAATAAATGAGGAAAAAAAAAAAACAGAGGGTGAAATGGAGGTACACCTACTCCATTCAGCCATCCAGAGACCCAACTTTCATCCATTTTGAGACTCTACTGTCTTCAGATCTTCAGAATTCTCTCCATTCACTGAATAGATGGAGAAAGAAAAGGATTTTCCATTTCCACTCATGTCCCACTGGCAGTATTCAATCATGTGGCCTTATTTGACTGCAAGGGAGGTTGCATATGTGCCCAGGAGAAAGATATTGGCTTGCATATTGGTAAGCATTAGTTAGTCTCTGCCTCAGTTCTTTCCAGCTTCCTTGAATGAGCCCCAGTGAACTTTCTTTTTAGGGAAATAAGTTAAAAACTGGTGCCTGCTCTGACCTTTGGTGGTAACTCCCTAGAACACTTTGTGGAGGGGACTTTGAGGCCAGGTTCAGGATAATTAATGGGGTTCTATGGTTTATTAGCCAAGGATGCTATGGGCATGTGGAGGGACACCTTTTGTGCAAGCTTTTTTTTTTTTAAACTTCTCACTTGTATCTTTCTCAAAATCAAAGTTCAGCCTTCTATGGGTGTTAAGTTCTAAAGTTGTCCACTCATTGCTCAGTAAAAAGTAGCATGGGACTGAGGGTCACGAGATCTGAGTTTGAGTTACTCCTACAACTTAATAGGTATGAGAACCCAAATCAGCCTTTTAATCTGAATCTGAATCTTTTAATCTTTTAACCTGAATCTGAGTTTTCTATCCTACCTGTCTACCAGACAACCTGTTTACCTCACAGAAGTATTGTGAGGATCAAATGAGATGTATTTGAAATTGTCTGCAAACTCTAAAGTATAATGTATTCAGAATACATTATAGTAACTATAATTTATGAGTCCTAAATCTCTTTCAAGCTTCAAAGGGTTTTAGTACTTTGAGATGCAATGATTAAGTACTTAGCTACATAAGAACAAAAATTATCATATCTCATCAGAGCCACGGTTCATTAAGCTCAATATTGTCATTGGCAGAGAAACTCAAGGGTAGGTGGAGGGCCGTGGTTGTTGTCCTTGATGCCAACTTCAAAGGACAGTGACAAAACACAATGTGTTTTAAATTCACTAGTAACCAATTATGACTTTATCCTTCATGATTCCATCTAAAATTTCAAAAATTTCTTTGTATTATAGCTTGTTTCCTCTCATTCACTATTTTTGGAATAATTTTTTCTTGTAAATTCTAAGCTTACTACGTTCATCTCTTTCAGATTTCAAGGGAAAGAAACAGTTTTTATAAGGCTTTATGAAGAATAAAAGAAACCAGGTAATCCTGTCTCAGCAGTTGCACTTTCAGGTGTGCTGGAAAAGCTGAATATAATATATCTTTTAGAATGTAATAATAATAGCCACTGAGCACTTACCATATGTCACGGACTTCCTAAGTACTTTATATAAATTATATAACTACCAACTTGCTTTCAGGCAGACTGATATTTTCATATATGCAAAATGAGACTCAGAGGCTAAGGAACTTGCCCAAGGTCACAGATCTGCTAAGTGAACCTAAGGAAGGACTCTAACTCTTGAATGAGTGCTCTTATCTACCTGTTATATTGGCTCCTCCGAGCATCCAATAAGAAGCATTTCTCAGTGTTAAGATGCTACCAAATGCTGACTTGGCATTTACTTCTCAACTTCTGTTTCTGTCCTTCCTTTCTGTGTATCTTAATTGAAAATGTCCCAACAGAGAATATGATTGAGTTTGTTTGCCACTAGTTACTATGAACATGTCCCTGTGTTGGGTAAGGTTCTCATGATAAATGTCCTTGGCCCTCTCAGATCTAGCCTATGGGGCTGTTTGGGGGGGGATACATGGCCCTACTGGTTTTCACAGGATGATAAGGACACATCATGTAAAGCAAAACTTTTCAGAGGACTGTGGGCCTGGCAGGCAGCTGAAGATTTTTGAAATACAAGTCTTGCTCAAAATGCAAAATATTCTCTGCTTACAGTACTTAGAAACTTTGGTCCACATTCTCTCTTACCTTGCTGTTTGTGAAATGACAGAATGCAGGGACCCTTTCTATCCTTGCCTTTTCAGTGTTGAATCCTTTCTCTGATGCTGCTTCTGGTCTTCTCCAGTTCTATATATTTAAATTTATCCAGGTGTAGAAATCAAGACTGAACACAATCTAGTCTGAACCAAGGTTTTAAGAAGAGAAGGTATATATTTTTTCTCTATTATCTTCATGTTGAGGCTTCTCAGAACAAGGTCCAATTTCTTTAACATGGATTAAAGCCAATCACAGCCTGGCTCTCCTGGATCTTTCTAGCAGCATCTACAGACATGTCCCTTGACATGCCCTACATGAGAACCATTCTCAGTTGCCTGGATGTGGTAGAATGTACTTTAAAGCCCTCATGCTGTTGCTGACTGTTGAAATGCCATTGATCCGTCTCCCCATGCTTTCATTGTAGTATTAAATACAGTAGTCAGATAATTATGGACTTAAATTCCAAATGTACTTGGGCAAATATTGCTTAACCACTATGAATCTTAGTCTTTCACTTGTCAAGTGGGGATAACCATATTTACGTCCCAGGGATTGACCATTTGACTAGAGAACATGTTTACAAAGGGTAGATTCCAATGCCTGGCAAGGAGTAACACTTGGTAAGTGGAAGCTTTCCCTTATATTCCAGAGCCAGCTGGGACACTTCTGCCTTCTCCTTTTCCTTGTTCTTCCATCACCAGTGCCTCCCCCCATTCTCCTACCTCTGTCCCATGCATTGGTTTACTTCTCATATGGCTACCACAACATTTTATATGTAAGTGATGGCATCGTGTGCCAAGATGTTAACCATTTTTTCCCTCTAGGATCTCTTGGTCCTCTATTCAAAACATCAGTGACAGCAGAAAACAAATCATAAGATTCTTAGTTTTTTGTTTTAAAAACCCAGCCTCTTAGGGAATCAGAGAGAAGGCATGAATTTGACCTGGGGTGCAGGTTTAATGCAGGATGGATTGCAAGTGATTATGGTAGCTATGGTGTAATGGCCAACACTCCAGTCACTGTCAGCCAACTGTCACCAAGGAGGACTTTAGGACTACTACCAATCTCCTACTTTTCAAGAGAAAACTTTAAAAATCAGGACAAAAAAAAATGAATATCAAATTTGTTATCACCCATTGAATTTTTGCTTTCAAATAATTTATTCAATACAAATTTATTCAGGAACAAACAATTGGGTAGAACCCAGGAATACAGAGACAAGAAGGTTCCTGGTGAAGCTCTCTGGAGAACCAGACACATAAACAGAGGATTGTGGTATTGAGTGATAACAGCGGCAAGCTACAAATTATAAAGCTGAACTTGTCTTAACAAGCTCTCCAGGCAATTCTGATACTGCAGAAGTTGGAGACCCACTCTGATGGTGGAAAGCAAAAAGGACTTTGGAGCAGGGAGCCAATGCAACTGAGCCACCCTTGAGATACTATCTTATATAAATCACATTCATAGTCCCTTCCCTGCTAGACTCTAAATGGGGTGCTTTCTGGTAATTCACAAGAATCATATACAAATGTATCTTGTCTCTAAGAAAATTGAAGAACTTTGAGGGCAAGACTGACTCTTCATTTATTTTTCTTCACTTATTTTCAGATGTCCATCAACACAGTACTTTCACAAGCATTGAAATTTAAGTAGCTAATTCAGAAATAAGACTAACTTAGTGCAAGGCTTATATATTCACAAATTTTTATAACATCGTGGTCAGACATTCATGAAACTTCCTATTTTCACCATTAAAAATGGTGTATAGTTCAGCAGATTAAGCACATTCACATTGTTGAGCAACATCAACACCATCTAGAACTTTTACCCCTTCCCAGATTGCAACTATCCATTAAGCAATTATTGGTATCTTTTGTTTTTTTCTAATGGGAATTTTTCCTATTGATTTATATTAGTTTATTTTAGGGGAGACAAACTTTTTTAAAATACTCTATTTGTGGTGATTTTTTTTATACAATATTTTGGAAAATTTTTAATTTTTCATGGAATCATAAAATCATATTTAAGGATCCTTTTCATCAAATCCCGTATGATTTGTTGCCATCCTTGAAGTTCTTTGCCAACTCAACGTTAGGAATACATAAGCTTAGTTTCTTCTAGACCTGTTTTTTTTAACACTGAGATATTTAATTCATATAGGACATATTAAAAGTACACTCAGAAGTATTTTTCTCCCAAATGGCTCTGCTGTTCCAATGTCATTTCGTGGATTCCCGCTACTGATTTAAATGTCATCTTTTTATACTACTCCCTCCATGTGCTAGTAATTTACTCCCAGATCATAGGTCTAGTACCTTGGGAACTTACTACTGTCCTGTTATACCTTAAAGCCCAAAGGCATCATTACTAATTTAACCGACTCTATTACTAGCCTTTGGGAAGTTTCTCATCCTTCCATAATGCAGTTTTGGGCTTAGTGAAGTAAATTCTCTGCTTCAGTGATTCAGGTTGCGCAAATTACCAGTTCACATTTTTGTTGGTCTCCATTAAGCCCGGGTTGAGGATTATTAAGGTAAAACTTCCGACCTACACCAGAGGGCGCAGGTTCCAGGCTCGGCCTCGGTCACATCCGGTTTCCTCCCCAAGTTCAGTCGAGAATAGGCGGAACCTTTCTGACGTGCCTCGGTTGAACATACGCGGTGGGGACAGTTTAGGCCACCGAGTACCGCTGTTAAGGCGTGCTGCAGTTTGGGGCGGTGCAGGCGTGCGTGAAGGTTTTGTCTGTTTCTTCCTTTGTCGTGACCGACATGGACGTGCTAGCGGAGGAATTTGGAAACCTGACCCCGGAGCAGCTGGCAGCGCCAATCCCGACTGTAGAGGTAAGTGACGGAGTGTGGCGAGCGGAAGGGGCCGGGAGACATCTGAGGAGGCGTTTCCCGGAGAGCCGTGGTTTCGGACGGAATAGCGGCTTCTGCGCATGCTCAGAGGTTCTGCGCATGTTCAGAGGTCCGCGCGTGCGAGCCTTTTTCCCGATCCGGCGTCCGCGTGCGGGTGAAGGGACTGAATCGGGAGCTGTTTGCAGCATCCGGGCCTGAGAAGCAGCGCGTTTGGTCCTCTGGATCGAGCTCTTACAGTATATGTGTGCATCGGAAAGGATTGGCCCTCGCACTCACCCTGGGGGACCAGTTACATCTTCACGGGTTTACAGAGAAGTGCACTGAGGTCCAGGGGCGTTTAGGCCATTTTCATGAAGCCCCTCAGCTGCTGTAGTGGTAAAACCAAGTCGTGTCAATCCCAGGGTAGTCATCATTCCTTTTAACCTAGAGTTAAAGTTTGGGCTGCAAGGCACTTTGCAAACGCCCTGAATATTTACCCAAAATGTTTCTTATTTTCTGAGGGAAAAGCCCTATAACTTAATCAGGATTTCAGAGTTAAGGATAACTTTCATACAGCGAGCTGCCCAATGAGGTGCACCTGTTGCCATTTTTATTCCATTCCATTTTCTGTAATGGCTCTTATTGTAACGGGTTCACCTTGATGTTTTGACTATATTCCTTGTGGCTTTGAAAATTACGTGGTTTCTTTTCTTTTTCCCAATCTTCTTTTCCCTAAACTTCTCCCTGGTTTTCTTTTTCCTAAACTACTTCTTCCTGATCTCTCCTCCCTAATCTCATTTTCTCTGAATCACTTCTATAAAAGTTCCATATTCTTGCAGATGGACAGAATCACAGCCTTTGGGACCGGAGTCCTCTGTGTTTTTCCTTTGCTAGCAAAACAATAAACCTTTTTCCTTTTTCACAAAGCTGCGTCCTTGTTATTGGGTTGGCATCAGGGACAAGGATGGAGCTTTCAGCAACATTATCATAGCCTTTTTGACCTTCAAAATCTTCATTGGCTTGGAATGGGAAAGTAGATAGTCCAGGAAGAGATTCCAGGTAGCGGGAACAGGGTGCTTGAAACCCCACAGCAAGACCATCAGATATTTCTGAGGAACTGAAATAAATCTGGTGGTTCTTGAGTGAATAAAAAGAGGGGAATAAGAAATGAAGGATATGTAAGGGTTCTAATTATGAAATATATTGTTAGACATCTGAAGGAACTTGGACTCTCTCCCTGGGAGCTATAGAGCATTTAAAGGGTTTAAACAGGAAAGCAACATGATCAGTGATTCTGTTGCATTTGGAGCTGGGGGTATGAGTGTGAGGTGGGGTGGGAGCTCAGCAAGCACTGAATTCTAAGAACCTCTTTATAATTATTTGAAGCTTAATAAAGTTGATTAATGATCATTACATCAGATTGAATCTGAGTGCCTGCAGCACACTGTTATCTGTCATTAGGCAATACTGGATTTTAACTTTGAAGGTTTAATATCAAGAGCTAGCAATTACTGATCCCCTACAATGTGTCAGTCTCTGTTTAGCCATAATACGTATTATATTATTTAATCCTTTTAAATGCTGTTTTTACTTGTTTTACTAGTGTTCTACAGTAGTTAGATAAATAGTCCAGTGTTAAAAGGCTGGTAACTGGCTGATGTAGAATTTGGTCTTGGTCAGCCTGACTCCAGAGTCTTCATAGTTCACTGCTAACTAGACTGAAGAAAGAAGCCTGGTAAATTTGTATTTCTTGACTGAACTTGCAAACTACCAGTACCACAATTCCAGTTTTCTGATTTAGGAATAATAACTCTGTTTCCTGCATCCAATCCATATTACATCTTAAGAGTTCTGTTTTCTAAATATATACAAATCAGAAATCTCATTCCTGTGACTGTCCCAGAAGACATTAGATTTCCTTGCTGTCTGCTGCCATGGGTATCCCATCCATCCATCCTTCGTTCCTTCCTTTCTTTTTTTCAGAGTAACAGAAAAAAACAGTTTATTGATGGGATAAGAAGGGGAAAGGGGACACTCTTGAGGGAGAGAATGGGTCCTCTCAGGAGAAGAACCTCCTATTGTTTCTTAACACTAGTGGTTTCTTGTTTTTCTTCCTATCAGACTTTTCCTTATCTTAGTCTCTGCTGTGCCCTCAGTTCTTAATGTTCTTATTGAGTGAATGAATATATGAATAACTTTTTATTGCCTTTGACTAATTAGAAGTATTTGGCTAGAATGGCATTTTTAAGTGACACTTTACTGATTTTTTAAAAAAAATATTTTTATTTATTTATTTTTAGTTGCAGATGGACAACATGCTTTATTTTGTTTGTTTATTTTATGTGGTGCTAAGGATTGAACCCAGTGCCTCATGTGTGCTAAGCAAGCACTCTGCCAGTGAGCTACAGCCCCAGCTCCACTTCATTGATTTTATACTGCTGAATATTATCTTTGCATTTAATATAATTTGGGGCATACTGAGTTTCAGTGGCCTCTGAATCCGTAAGATGTCTGTGTCCAGTCAGTAGAGCGCACAGGTCAATACCTATCACCAAAGCACTGATATTCACTCATATTGTTCATTTATTCATTCAGTATTTATTGAGGGTCTTTTCCATGCCAGGCACAATGCTTAACAAGGTAGGTAGATAAGGCCACTGCCCTTGGAAGAATTTACATTTGGAGCTGGGGGAAGGAGTGTAAGGTGGGGTGGGGAAGCTAAGCCAACGTGTGAGATCTTGCATGCCCAGCCCTACTTGAGAAGGAGGAAGGATTCTCCAGGGGTCGGACTCTGACCAAACACCTTGACAAACACCACACGTGCAGGGTAGGCAGAGGAAAGCATAGGAAGAGTCCCAGTAGGGAGGAAAGAGGTCAGAGAAGGAGGTGTCGAAGAAGGCTGTGGTCAGTATGGCTGTGGTCAGTATGGCTGTGGAGGGTCTGAAGGGAGTGAGTGCCCTTGGAGTTGGTATCTCTGTCAGCCTCTTTGCAGGCAGCTGAGTCATAATCTGGCAGCCCTGGGATACAGGAGTGGGAAGAGAGGGAGAGTAGCTTGGCATAGACTGTTCAGGAAGCGGTAGTTGAAGGGAAGAAAGTAAGGGAGAGGCTGCTGGGCCAAGGGAGGTTTTGTTTTTAAATGGAAATATGTAATAGTGCCATGGTTTTAAAGAACACATCAATAAAAAATATAGGCTGAGTATCCAGGAGTGGGAGGAACAGAAATGGGATGAGGTTTCCTATCTTCTGGAGGAGATTGGAAGACTATAGTTGTGGCAGATCATCAGCCTCTGACCAATGATTTGGCTTTGGGATGTGAGGAAGTAGGTATGAGATTGGGTGGGGGGTGGGGTGGGGGAGGAATTTGAGATGTGGGAATAGGAACATGAGGGACTGGATTAATTTGTAGGATTGCTATAACAGAGTCCCACAAAAGCATAGCTTGAGCAACTGAAATTTAATTTCTCACAGTTCTGGAGACCTGAAGTCATAGCAGAGTTGATTCCTTTTGTAGTCTGGGTGGAGAATCTGTTCCATGCCTCTCACCTAGCCTCCGGTAGTTTGCTGGCAATCTTTGGATCCCTGGCTTATAGAAGCTTTGTCCTGATCTCTGCCTTCATCTTCACATGATACTGTCCTTAGGCATGTCTCCTTTGTGGAGATCAGCCAAGTTGAATTAGGTCTCACCCTAATGACCTCATCTGAACTATTACATCTGTAACAACCGAATTTCTAAATAAAACTCACATTCTGAGGTACTGGGGGTTAGAATTCAACATAAGGATTTTGGGAGGGCACGATTCATCTTTTGTTAGTTGTGAGTCTCCTCCTTGTTCTTTTTAATATTCACATATAATTTATTATAAATTAAGTCTTCAATTACATTAGTTTTGATAATTACTCAAATAACTATTGTCCAATACATGCTATAGAACAGTTCCATTAACCTATGATCCTTTTCTATTCTTCCCCCGACCCCATCAACTTTTGAGTTCTTTCATTATAGATTGGTTTGGCTGACTCCTTTTTTTCTTCTTTTCTTTGGTACCAGAAATTGAACCCAGGGGCATTTAACCACTGAACCACATCCCCAAACCTTTTTATTTTTTATTTTGAAATACAGTCTTGCCAGGTTGTGTAGGGCTTCACTAAGTTGCAGGGGCTGACTTTGAACTTGTGGTCCTCAGAATGATTACAGACGTGTAACAATACGCTCGGCCTGGCTGACTCCTTTCTTAAAAATGTTTCTACCGTCTTCAGTTTGTCTGCGTCCCCTGCTGGCCACTCCTCAGTCTCTGTGGTTGGGTCCACTTAACTCTTCTCATCTGTAGATGCTGGAGTGTTCTTGTTCTCACTTTGTGGAGCTCCTCTTCATTTCCACTCTTACGGTTTTAATTACCACCTGTTTGCTAATCTATCCTTAACTTACAGACTACTCTGCTCCCAAATTCAGACCTTGTGTTGCCTACTCCATGTTTCACTGGAATGTGTGATGCATATCTCAAACCAAATTTTCCCCCAACCAAACTCCCATTGCCTCTCCACAACTAAGCCTGCTGCTCTTGCAAGGTTCCCTGTATCCTTGTCTCCATCAGTAGCTCTAGTCTGGTGGCCCTGTCCCTCCATCTGCTCAGGCCAGAAAACGAGGTATTGATTTTGACTCCATTTTATCCAGTCCTGTTGGCTGTAACTGAAAGTTTGTCTCCAAACTAACAATTATTACTCACTACCTGTTGTTACCAGGTTGGATTGTGGCAATCAGACACCAAGTGATCTTCTTGCTTTTAATCTTGCTTATTCTTAAACTGGTAGCAGGAGTGATCAGTTAAGGTGAGCCAGATCATCACTCTTCTGCTCAGAGCCTTCCAGTGCGTCTCAGGTCACCAGAGTGAAAGCCAGGTTTTGCTCTGAGGTTCTATATGATCCTTCCTCAGGAATTGTGTAGTGTGACCTTAGACTCAACTGTAACCATATGTCGACATTTCCATTAACAAATAAGAAGCCATATGTGAAAAGAGACTATCATGGTAAGCAATAGTCCAGTGCCCCAAAACTCAAGAAGCGTGGCGGTTAGAATCATTTACTAGAGAAGCAAATGCCATGTGTGCCACCCTTCCGCATCCCTGAGGTGTGCTCTAACCTGGCACCAGTGCAGAGAGAATGGGAGGAAGAAAGGAAGACTCCCTTTGAGGCCTGAGACCAACTCCCCCACCAGATTCTAAAACTTACTATTCCTTTCTCAAACGAGCCAACCTCATTTACTAAGGAAGTATCATGAGAATAAAGTGTGAAAAATACTTGGAATCTTGAGTCATCAGGAAGAGATTAAATGGTAGTATGTTTAGGACATCTATGATATATATTTATGTGTATATACATACATTTGAATGCATGTATGTGTATACACACACACTATTTCCATAAAAGGGGTTATAATTTTAAAATCTTTGTTTTGCTTTGTTTTGCTCACTGTGATAAAGTTTTTATAATTTCATATGAAAGTATTATGGTGCTGGCATAGAGATCTGATATTCTTTTTGTTTGGTTCACAGGAAAAATGGAGGCTGCTTCCAGCATTTTTAAAGGTAATTGTTTAACATTTAATAATTGGTTATATTTCACATGATAAAAGTTAAAAAGCACCTTTTTTAAGATTGAATTTTTATTGCCAACTATCATGTTTTTACTTTGTATAATTGTGTGCTTTGCTAGATTTTGCCAATAGAGGGAATTATAACTTTTTTTTTTTTTTTTTTAGTGGTAGTCCTGGGAATTGAACCCAGGGGTGCTTTACCCCTGAGCTAATCCTTTTTGTTTTTAGAGACAAGGTCTTGCTACATTTTCCAGGCTGGACTCAAACTTGCGGTACTCTTGCCTCTCCCAAGTCTCTGGGATTATAGGCATGTGCTACTCCACCCATCTGGCTAATAGGAGGAATTTTAAGATAAAATCACTCCCCTTATGGTGCTGGTTGGGCGGGGGTGGGTGTGGGTTTGAGGGGTGGTAATCTAATTTTACAGAGAAGAAACAGTATATTTAGAAGCATGGCACATGCATAATTAGAAATAAAATACTGTTGGTAAGAGGGATGTCACAGGTGGTCAGAGATGGCCACCCAGATATAAACTGGATTTTAAGCATAAAGAGTTGAACTAAGCTGAAAACGATGCAGAAAGTATGGCTTACTCACAGTGCTTAAGAGGAGTCTCCACAGCATCTGTGAGAAACAGAGACTAGTCTGTTTGGCTGGAATGAATGGGTAGATAGTCAGAAGAGCTGTTGAGTTTAATATAATATGGTGTAGGGCTTCAGTTTGAGAGGGCTTATGTTTAGTAGTAGGTATCTTAGTGAGAGACCACTTGTTACCCACGAGGGTGGCTATAATCAAAAGTCAAGACAATATGGGGAAATTAGAATCTTTATGTGCTATAGGGAGAATGCACGATGTTGCAGCTGCAGCATTTTTGATAAACAGCCCAGCAGTTTCTTGAATGGTTAAACCAATTTACCTTATAATCTAGAATTCTGCTCCTGGGTATCTAGCCAAGAAAAATGCAAACAAAAGTCCACCCAAAAACTTTTACATAAATGCCAGCATTATTTATAAGAGCCAAAAAGGAGAAAAACTACAAAGGAACATCAACCAATGATAAGATTTCTTAAATGTGCTGTAGTCATTCAATGGGGTATTACATGGCAATTAAGAAAGATCAAGTACTGATACATACTACATCCTGAAGGAATCTTGGAAGCATTATTTTAAGTGAAAGAGTGGAGACTTAAAAATAAGCAGTTTTGTTCAGTTAAGTCAGTATCACAGGCCGAAGGGAGAGGCTGGAGAAGTTGTCAGGGCCTGAAATCTGATCAAACTTAAAAGCCATGGTAAGAATTTGGCTTTTAAAAGTCATAAGAAGCTAATGAAGAGTTTTTAATAGAGGAGTGACCAGGCATGAAATAAAATGGTAATGAGTCAAGGGAAGGTTGTTTTTTGTTTTAGTTTGTTTTTAAGGAACGTATATAAGCAAAGAAGAGGAGTGGTATTTATGATTCAAAAGAGGAAAAGAACTGATGGCATATAGTCCAAGAAAAGGTGGAGAACTCACTAGAGATGTAATATTGTGGTTATTGTATTTCTTCATTTAAGTTGGGGTTCTCCAGTAAGGAGGTGCCTCATAAAAATAAAAATAGACCTACCATGTGATCAATTATCCCATTGTGAGTGTCTATCCAAAGGAAATGAAATTAGCATATCAAAGAGATACCTGCATGCCTGTGTTTGTTGCAGCACTATTTACAGTAGCCAAGATGTGGATCAACCTAGGTGTCTATCACTGGATGAATGGATTAGGAAAATGTGGTATATGTACACAGTGCAACATTATTCCGCTGCAAAAAGAATGAAATTCTATTGTTTATGGCAAAAAGCTTGGAACTCAAGGACATTATTTTAAGTTAAATAAGCCATACAAAGAAGAACAAATGCCATATGTTCTCTCTCAAATACCATATGTTCTTTCTTATAAACTAAAGAGTTATTTCAAGGTAGAAAAGAGTAGAATAGTAATTCCTAGAGGCTAGAAGAGTGGTGGGCAATGGAGATGGAGGTTGGATAATGGGTACCAAAACACAGAGAGGAGAAATGAGTTCTGGTGTTCCCCAGTGTAGTTGAATGACTGTAAAACAAGTCTGCTGTATTTTAAGAACTAGAGGAAGGCCCAAGGCCTCGCACACAAGGTAATGATAAGGACTAGCTTTCCCTCTCCTTATCATTACCTTGTGTGCACATGTTGTATACATTGTGTGCACATGTTGAGATATCACACTGTAACCTGTAAGCATGTAGAATTGTGTTAATTAAAAAGAAAAAAAATTAGAAAACAGAAAAAGTAAAGCTAGGTTTCTCTACTCAGACCACCTTGGAATGTATTTGTTCATAAACAGAAATTTAAAGATTTTAATATGTAACTAAATATTAATACAAAGAATACAAAACTTGTAAGTTTTCCAGAAGGTGCTGTTTTTGGCTGATAGCATCAGCACTCAGAAGTCTTGTTTGCCTAGAGTGACAGTGATAAAGAGGGGCAGGTGTAAATACCTGTACTTATATGTTTCGCACAAGTACCAAATGGAGTGTGCTTGACTTGAGATCATTTTTCTTTTTGGTGAGGATACCAATCACCTTTTGGGTTTTGGTTGACTTTCAGCTCACCATGAGCCAGAAATGTGAGCTGGTTTCCATAACAGAACTATAATATTCAGCATGAGAGAGTAAACCAGTCAGATTGTTGAGCATGCTGCCAGGGAGCAGCATTCAGGTGCCCATGCTAGGAGGAGTGTTGGCAATCTGGAGTATGGGCAGAACAGGCCACTGCAGCTGGAGGTTCTGAAAGGCATGCATGTGAGAGGTAGTTGAAGGGCCTGGTCTACTTAGAGGTGAGACCCTAAGAGAGAGGTGAGGAACGAACAGACGATCCTTTCTAGAGAGGACATGGAAATTGAGGGGCATGATCATCTCTTTAAGAGACAGTTAAGTCCAAGGGGTAGAAATAAGGAAGAAAGACCTCATATCATTATAAAGTTGAGGGTTTTTTTCTCTGAAATCAGGACTATTTCAAAATGGAATGGTTGCTTTGTTAACTAATGAGCACCCTAATAAAGGAATTACAATTAAAACAGGTTCTCTAGTTGTGTCTATTAAGAATATTCTAGAATTGTTGAATGATATGTTTGAAGATTAATGTAAAAAATGAATATGCGTAGCCCTTTTAAACGCTGAGATTTTAGAGTCTTATGTGTTTATTTTGTCTTGTCCACAGCAGTACATAAGCTGTCATTATACAGTTGATGCTGACTGACTTCTGAGACAAAATGGACTGCTGACTTGTGTCTGATCTTAGGTTCCCTAGGTTTCACCCCCGCTTTTGATTTTAAATGCAATTATTTTCATCTTTCTTAATATTGTGATCCTCCCTTATTCTTCTGTAAGATGGTATGAATGATTAGGGATTTATGAAAATGGGATCTATTTTTCATGATCCCTGATCAAAAGTCAGAATTACAACAAATTAAAAGATCTAATGGACTTTAAGTTGGAATGTTAGAATAGGACAGTACCCCATGCTATAAAATCCACATATTCCAGCTGAGCTGAGCAGAGGAGGTGGGCTTTATAGGCAGAAAAGGTCTGGAGAAGGCAGAAAGAGGTAGCAAAAATTGGATTGGCCTTTTCAAAGTTACTTCCTTGTAGAATTAAAACAGAGGGGATTTCCCTGTCATTCTGGTTCAGTTAAACTAATCTCCTTGTGACTAATTGCTGTCAATCGCCTATTTGGGGGAAACTGGCCCCTTTCAATGTTAGTTTGATTACATGGCCCTTAGCACGAGTGACTCCATTTTGGTTTGATCTGGTCAACTGGGACCTAATACAGGAGGCTAGTACAACAAAGAAAATAGATGTTGAGGCTTGAAGAAATGATGCTCAATTGCTATGTTCTCTGCCCCTCCTTGGATTTATTAGCTTTAGGGAAGTCAGTGGGTGTATTTAAATACTCATATCTTGAATTCCAAAAGTCAGTTTGCTTCTTTTTTTAATATTTATTTTTAGTTTTAGCAGGACACAATATTTTATTTTGATGTGGTTTTGAGGATCGAACCCAGTGCCTCATACATGTTTGGAGAACTCTACCACTGAGCTATAACCCCAGCCCTCAGATTGCTTCTTAAGGAGGAAAATTTGAGAGTGTACTAAGATGGTAGAGAAAAGTAATGACACATTAATGAAAAGTTTTGCTTCATCAAATTCATGGATATTTTCTTTGCTTTGGTTTTGAGAAAAATTTGATCATCGTATTTGGTTAGAGTGAATTATATAATCTGTTATTTTGTTAATGACCTACTTTGTATTTTCTGTCTGTTTAGGTGAAAGGCCTTGTGAAACAGCACATAGACTCATTTAACTATTTCATTAATGTAGAGGTAAGCATCAGATCTTAGACACAGACATCAGCTAAAATTTAGTTGGAAGCCAGAGCCCAGTTCCTAATGATGCGCTTTCCACTGCAGATAAAGAAGATAATGAAAGCTAATGAAAAAGTTACGAGCGATGCTGACCCCATGTGGTACTTAAAGTAAGGAACCAACTATGAGTATGCTATTTTGATTTGTTGAACATTTTTTAAAGTGAATGTAGTTGCTGTCAAAACTTTTTTTGTGTGTGTGTGTGGTGCTGGGGATTGAACCCAGGGTCTTGTGCATGCGAGGCAAGCACTTTACCAACTGAGCTATATCCCCAGCCCATGTTGTCAAAACTTTTATAAAATTATTATTTTTTAAAAATATTTATTCTTTTAGTTTTAGTTGGACACAAAACCTTTGTTTTATTTATTTATTTTTATGTGACGCTGAGGATCGAACCCTGGGGCTTCACACATGGTAGGCTAGCACTCTAGCCCTGAGCCACAACCCCAGCCCCATAAAATTATTTTTCAGTCCCTTTAATAAGGTAATTATAAACTGCTCAAGTTTAATTTTGTTTAATGTATTAGCTCTCTTTTTTAATACCTTTATTTGTTTATTTTTATGTGGTGCCAAGGATCAACCCAGTACCTCACATGTGCGAGACAAGCACTATACCGCTGAGCCACAACCCCAGCCCCTGAAGTTTAATTTTTAGTTGGCAAACTAATTAAACAAGTAGAGTTATGATTGAGAAGTTACTAAAACTGTTTACATTTTAACTATTTTATACAAACTTTTATTTTAGTAATAATTTTATAATGATAAATAATTTTAAATAAATTTTAATAATTTATAATGAATTTTTAATAATTTAAAATAAGTTTTAAATAAATTTTTAGTAACGTTATAATAGAAAACTTGCAAAAATAGTGTGGAGTTCCCATGTATTCTTTACCCGGCTTCCATTAATACATCTTACATAACCATAGTGCAATTAATTAAAAAAAAATTTTTTTTGGTAGTTGTAGATGGACAGAATGCCTTTATTTTATTTATTTTTATGGGGTGGTAAGATCGAACCCAGTGCCTAACACGTGCTAGGCAGGTGCTCTACCATTGAGCTACAGACCCAGCCCCCATGGTGTAGTTATTAAAACCAGAAAGTTAGCATACATTCAGTGCTGCCAAATAGTCTGTGTGCCTTATTTGATTTTTTTCTCACCAATGTCCTATTTCCAGGCAGGAATCAATCTGGAGCCCCTTGTTACACTTAGTTGTCTTGTCTCTTCAGTCTGCAATAGTCTTGGTGTGTTTTGACCTTGACGCTTTTGAACAGTCTGGTCAGTGTTTGCAGAAAGTCCTTTAACTTGATTTTGTTTGATACTTGCTCATGATTAGATCAGTTATGCATATATATATATATATTTTTTTTTTGCAATGTCACAGAAGCAATGTTTGTACCATTTTCACCAATTCATATCTGGATACAGATGTCAATATATTTTATTACTGATTTTAACTTTGTTCACTTGGTTAAGTGGTATCTTCCCAGTTTGTCTACTATAAAGTTACTGCTTTTCTTTTTGTAATAAGTATCTTATGGGAAGATCCTTTGAAACAATGCAGATATCTTATTTCTCATCAGACTTTCACTAATTTTAGTATATATTGATGGTTTGTAAGACTAACCATAACAGTTATTATTGTAGTGTAATGGTGAATGTGAATCTCTGTTTCCATCATTCCATCTGTTTTCCCTTTCCTCATTTATCTTCCTGTGTAGTAACTGTTATAAATTTGGACTCATGGATATTTGTTTTATTCCCTTGGTCTAATCCAGTACTCTCATGCTATTGCTCACTCTGACTCAGCTTTGGCCATAGCACATCCTTCAAGGTGACTTCTTGCCCCGTTGTCTCTGATACCAATCCAACACTACAGACTAACTTTCTCTCTTTCCTTATTTGTAACTCTGTCTCAGTAAGAAATATCTCATTATGTACAATTTTTTGATTTTTTTAAAATCATAGACTATACATAAAGTAACTTACAATTATTAACTCATACCTCTGTGAGATAGGCTCCATTTTGCAGGTTGTCTTTTTTGTCTTGAGGTTTAAAGTGGCCAGTCAGAATGCTGTTCTTTAGATTCTTTTCTTTCCCACCTTTCAGTATAGTTATGCTCTTTGATGATACAATTAGATTTGTATTCTATTTTGGGTTCCCCTACATCCAGGTTGATTTTACTTATGCTTTTTGGGGGGAAGTTGTGTGAATGAGCCATTGTTATGATGATGAGTTAGCCTCTACAAAATGTGTCTTCAAAAAATTGGTGCTTCCCTTCCATTTCCCAGACACTCCCTGTAGGTCTCCTTGCTTTATCCTTCCCATGTTTCTTTTTTGCATCAATGAGCATATATTTTCCCCTCTTATGTCCTCCTTATTTGAATGATAGCGTATCATAGATACCCTTTTTGTACTTTTGCTTTTTTCATTGTGTATCATTCTTATGGAGCTATATTTTCAGTATTTGTATAAAGAGATTTACAGTTTTTTAAAAGATACTTTGATAGTATTTTCTTTCATTTGTAAAACTACATGTACTATCACTTCAAAAAAATGTTCAATTATAATTTTTAATTTGTTACCCTTTGCAAAGTAATGATTTGTCAAAGCAGAATTCTTATATTTGGGAGAAAAATAGCTTCTTTTTTTAAAAAAATGTGTTTTTTGAAGAAATAAAATATATAATGGAATAATCTGCTTTTCAGATATCTTAATATCTATGTTGGGCTTCCTGATGTTGAAGAAAGCTTCAATGTAACTAGACCAGTGTCTCCCCATGAGGTAATTATAAACATTATTTTAATTGGACTTGTTTGCTTTGACTCAAAGAATCTGCTGTCTTAAAAGCTTACTTTAAAACATGCTTAAAAAAAACCCAAAGATCAAAAACCAACACTTCTGAGACAGAGATAACCAAATTAAATAAACACTTGTGTACAGGTTGAAAGTTCCTAATCTGGAAACCCAGAATTCAAAACTGAGCATTCCAGTGTTCACCTGATAAACTTTATGCAGATATTTCAGAATATGAAAAAAATCTGAAATTTCTAATTTTTTGGATCCCATGTAATTTTGGATAAGTGACATTCAGCCTGTACTATACTGTGTTAGGAAATAATTCTGTACTATTTATTTTGTCATTCTGTCCTGATTAGCATGCACTGTTGTATAACTGCCGTATTTGTATCCAGTTTCAGAGCTTTTTGGTAATCTTCATACCATTGCTCAGCCACTGTACCTCACGTACTATGCTCTTCATTGCAGGGGTCTCTCACCTGACACACCTTTGAGGGTCAGCCAGGCATTGTGAATAGACTAAGAACTAGGAGCTTGTAGTCTCATAGGAGAGATGGATGAGAAGAAAGCTGAAATATAGTGGCTTTAATAGGGCTATAGACAAATGCTTATAGAAAGGCAGGCCCTTTTATTGGCTTTTAATATTTTCTTGATTTCAGATTCCTCCATTTAGGGTCTATAATTAGGAAATGATTTAGGAAAGAATATGAATTTTGTAGGTTCATGTTGTAGTCAAGTGAAAACTAAAATAGCAATCAGGAAATATAGTATAGGGATCTTTATTGAAGAACAAATAAGGTGTTCAGTATGATGGTTATTGTCTAGGTAGTATGATCAAGTAACCATTCTGTATTGGTGAATTTTGTTCTTATTTATACACCAAGTATTTGTTGAACGTTTCTTCTGTGTCTAAATATTGAAAAAAGAAGTGAGATACATACTCTGTGGAGAGATTAAAATAATGAAGCACATGAAGCAGATACCAGGGTTGCAATTTGAATGCTTGGAAGGGCCAGGTCTGTGAGGTAAGGTAGATTTCACTTGATTTGTGGTGAGGTGAAAAAGGGGTGTGGCCAGGACTGTAGGGTAAGGAGAGTATGTGTCCCAGTTTGACTTCTCCCTCCTCCCATTTCCCCTTTGCTAGATCTTTCCAGTTTTTAAAGAATAAGGCAGCCAATTGGCAATCTAAAAAAATTATTTTCCAAACTCTGTTACTGAGTTCAGAGAAGGGAGAAGACAATTTGAAGTTTAAGAAGGCTAAGGCTTTATTTGTTACTATAATTGGTTTTTCTGGTGTTGAAGAAAATATATAGATATTATTGTAATTAGAGATGAAAGGCAAAGATTTCTTGGATGGATTTTAGCTCTTGCAGAGCTGGGGACAGTGTGAGCAGGTTGGGGGCCTATGCAGCTGCTGCAGGCTCCATCAGAATAGCTCCACTCCTGTGGTCAGAGCAGACAAGGGGATGCAGACCTCAGGGCCCGTGGAGCGGGGACCTAGTTAGTTTTTTTTTTTTAATCATATCTGTGGAATTTCATTTCTGTTGAAGGGGTGGATCTGTTAAAACTCATTAAATGCTTGCCTATTATGTACATTACATTAATTTTATTAATAAAAATAATATTTATATATACAAGGCATCATGCTAAAAATTTTTTTTTTACACTCAGGAAATTAAAATGATCATTCTCATCCCCGTTTTTTATTTGAGGAGACTGAGATGTAGAAACAGAAGTGGTGGAGCCAGGATTTGAAACTAGGCAGTAGAGCCCACACTCTTGGCACCATGCCATACTGCCATTAGTCTGTCCTGAAATAGGAGGCTTGACCTAGTTAATATAAGTATATAAATAATTTTAATATTTCAAAATGACACTGTTCTAAAGACTAGATGTTTAAATATAACTATTTTTTGTTCAATAGAAGCCAGAGAGAGGATTTAGCACCATGAGTTATATGGTTGATATTCAGAAAAATTCTCTTTTTTGAAACTACAACCATCAACCTAATAGAAAAGTCATCAGAAAATTTGGATGTGGTTTCCTTATGTCTGATAATGGCTCAGGCAAGGCATCATTTAACTTGTCACTGCCATGTCAAACTGCATAGGGCAGAAGTATCTAAAATCCCACAGATGGTTCCAGAATTGTTAGAATGATTCAGTGAGTGATTTGTGCATAACATATCACTTGGTAAGGAGTTTAGTGTATTTGGAGAATATTTAAATATGGTTTTAATTTGTGTTTGTGTGTTTACATACTATAGGCACTGTTATGTTGGTTGTAAACTGTCTTGAACAGTACACCCAGGCACACTGATTACTTTCCATGGATTTACTTTGTAAGGAACATCATTGTTTTAAAGATACAGGGGAGACTGGTGATGGCTCCAGATGAGTGAGAAGAAAATCAACATCAGATTTATTGTTTCATCTCTGAGCTGGCAGAACCAGGGATACTGTTGCAATGTCTGTATCAACGCGTGATGTCAGGACAGGGACTATGGCTTAGAGCAACAGCTCTTGTGTGGCATATGTGAGAACTTGGGTTTAATCTCTAGCACCACAAAACAAAACAGAAAAACATACATGATTTCATCTACCTCGTAGGGAAGGCATGTTGAGAACTCTCAATTCCCTAAGGCAGCACACTGAACAGCTCAGTGGAAGGAAGATCAAATTTCAGTGTGGGGCACACTGCCACTAGATTTTGAATTCTGAAGAGGTCAGAATCTGTTCTTTTCCAGAAAGGAGGAGTAATAATTCTCTGATTCTATTTTTCAGTGCCGCTTGAGGGACATGACATATTCTGCCCCCATTACAGTGGATATTGAATACACCCGAGGCAGCCAGAGGATCATCCGCAATGCCTTACCCATTGGCAGGTAAGAAATGAAGCCCATCCTGCAGCCACACTGCCTCAATTCCAGACTTATGATGTGACCTTGAATAAATTCTAAAGTTTTTGTTTATTTATTTATTTTGTTTGTTTCTTTTCCTTCATTTCCTCGTCTGAAATATGTAGGAAATGATACTTATTTCATGGGGTTGTTTTTTGGATTTGATGAGCCAGCACTTGTAAGGCATGTACAGAAATGCCTAGCTTAGAATTGTGGTTGTTATTAATCGTGCAACTTTTTCTGTAAAGTTGGGGAAAATGCTTCCCTTTCCTCCTTTGACCCCAACTGTCAGGGAACATTAGCTAAGATAGCATTTCACTGAACCCTTCCTGGGCTGATCATCTTGGTGGATCCTATGTATATTTTAATTATGAGTTTTTTTGGAAATTTAACTTTCTACCACGTGGAAGTATTTAAAGGAGAAGTCACTTATTTGCCAGAACAAGTTTGGGAATAATAACAAGAGAGAGCATCAGCTAACATTTTGGAAATCTACTTTTTCTAATTAGGAAACTATATTGAGTCTCTTGTAGAAATGAACAAAATCCACAGTGTTGTGAGTTTAATAATGATATTAGACTTTAAAATTAGTGTACATAATTTCTATTTGAGTGTCATGTCCCCCCCCCCCCCCCCGAAGTGCCATTTGTCATGCTGGGTTCTCAGGTGAATAGAACGCACAAAATATCAGCCCCTGCTGTCTACATACATTCACTCATAGCTTTCAGGGAAGGCAGGCATCAGTAATCAGAGCAGCACAGGCAAGTCCTGGGATAGGCAAGTCCTTAACAAACTGCCCTCATGCTTCCCTCCAAGGGGAATGTATTGCATCAGATATTCTTATGTACTGTTGGGTCTGTTGCCAAAATCAGTGCAATATGTCTATATTATTTCTGTCTTCATTCTTCAGTTAGGAAAATAAGTGTGGATATTAAAATGTTAATTTGTGTTTTAGCAAGACTGTCGATCAGTGGGAAGATGATAGCATTTCTCTTATATACCATACTTTACTCTTTACTTATTATGAACCTGATTGAATACTGTGAAGGAAAGGGACGAGAGACTGGAGCAAAACAGAAATTGTAAGATTGAAAGTTTAGATCCTGTGTTGAGGAGGGGTTATGTAACTAGTATTTATTGAATACTGTATATGCCAGGTTCTATAATAGGTGATTTTATTAGTAACCCTGCATTTAGAAAACTGACCTCTGTTAAGTAGAGTGCTTATATGTAGCAGGTACTACCTTACTTACCTGGTCTCTTTTTAAATTATTTTTTGAGCTAAAAAGATTTAATTTGGATGCTATTCCTACTTGGTAACAGATCAAACAGTACATAAGAACATTAGATACAAAGTGGTAGCCTCCCTCCTTCTTATTCCTCACCCTAGTCCCACTCCTAACTTGTAGCTTTTGCAGTTATTTCTTCTGGTGGTTGCTACAACCACTTCTAAATGCGGAGCTTTCCCCTTTATTTTCTACATCAACTTGAGATAATATTTATTGACTCCTAATATGGAAGTTGTGGCTGAGCTTACTTTGTCACCATGTTTCTCCCTTCCTCCTCCATACTTTGCTTCTTTCTTTTAATTCTTCTTTTGGTTACTGTGGTAACTTTAATATTCTTAAATCTTTATTTCATGTTCTGTAACTTTAATCGGTGCAGGGTTCTCAGGTGTAAAAATGTAAAATGAGAATATTATTTTCCTTTCCTTACTATTATGATTTCTTTTTTGTTGTTGTTAAAATTTTTATTGTAGTTGTAGATGGACAGCATGCCTTTATTTATTTGTTTATTTTTTTATTCAGGGCTTAGGATTGAACTCAGTGCCTCACACATACTAAGCAAGTGCTCTGCAACTGAGCTACAGCCAGCCCCCATTAATGATTTTTTTTTTTTTTTAACCAATGAGTTATTTAGAAGATGTTTAAATTTCCAAATTGGTGCTTTATGTCAAATTTTTGGAACTTTTTGAAAGCCTTTTTCTACAAATGTGTTGTGTGTTTGGAAACAGGGTTGTTCTCTAGTTGTTTTGTGCTATTGTCTGTAGTTTTCCTTTAGATCAGGCTTTTTTTTTTAAAGAGAGAGAGAGAGAGAGTTTTTTTTTTTAATATTTATTTTTTAGTTTTCGGCAGACACAACATCTTTGTTTGTATGTAGTGCTGAGGGATCGAACCCGGGCCGCACGCATGCCAGGCGAGTGCGCTACTGCTTGAGCCACATCCCCAGCCTAAGATCAGGCTTTTTAATTGTGTTGTTTAGATGCTATGTATTTTTATTATTTTTGTTTGTTTTATCATTACTAGGATAATTATGTTAAAATTTCCCATCAGAAACAGAAATGTCTCTATTTCTCCCTATGTTTTTGTTTAATTTTGCTTTTGAAGCTATAATAGGCACATAGAATTTTAGAATCGATAGGTATTTTGAGGAATGAAATCTTATAGCATGCATTTATCTTATGTATGTCTTACAATATTTTTGCCTTTAATTTTATCTACTCTTACTAAAGCCATATCTGTTTTTTAAAATTATTTTCCGTCAAATCATTTTCTAAAAATTTAATTTTAATCTTTTATATGTTCTAAGATTTTTTTGGTTTGGTTGAAGTAAAATGCATATGTCTAGGTTTTTTTAAAACAATTTGTCTTAAGAGTTTCCATTTATTTTATTTACATATATGCACACACATGCATATAGATTCATATATATTTGGATATATTTATATCAGCTCATTCTGTACTTTAAATCTGTTCAGCATCTCATTATGTTTCTATTTTTTTTTCCCTTTTTTCGTTTGGGCTAATAAAAGATTTTTTTCTTACTTTCCCCCAACTAACTGGAAATTGATGTACAGTATTTTTTTTTTTTTTTTTTTTAGAGAGAGAGAGAGAGAGAATTTTAATATTTATTTTTTTAGTTTTCGGCGGACACAACATCTTTGTTTGTATGTGGTGCTGAGGATCGAACCCGGGCCACACGCATGCCAGGCGAGCGCGCTACCACTTGAGCCACATCCCAGCCCCCTGATGTACAGTATTGTTGTTTATGTTTGCCTTAGAAATTTTGAAATGTGTACTTAGTAAAGTTTGAAAATAAGCAGTGCTTCTATTTTCCTGGAAAGAACAAAAACCTTAGAAAGTTTTTACTTGGATCAAATCAGTCTTGACTTTATATGCTTTTGTTATACCAACCTTTATTTCTATCTGGTTTTGTTTTTCTAACCCATAAATTAGAAATTATTATTCTTACAATGTTAATATTCATTTACATCTGTAAACATTTTTTTCCCATTTATCTGGTATTTTCTAACTTGACTATGATATGTTTAGGTGTGACTTTCTTTTTATTTATTTTGTGTAGATGTTTTTCTGAGGATTTATGACTTCTGTATTTTCTCTTGAATCATTCTCTCTCCATCTAGAAGTCTAAAGATGCACATTAGACCTTCTTTGTTCTCCCATGACTGTAAACTCTCCTTCCTATCTTCCATCTCTTAATCATTTTGAAATACATTCTTAATAATTTCTCTTTCTAGTTCTGTAATTTTGTATTTCTCTTTGTCAAATCTATTATTAGTCATCTTGTTCTTAGAGTTTTAGGTGAATGACAAAACTTAATAGTGCCAAGATGGTTTTTTTTTTTTAATTTCCTGATTAGTTTTGATCGTCTCTTGTCCTTACACTTGGTTTCTCTGTGTTATTCCGAGTAACTGCATTCATGATACATTTATCATGAGTGAGGAGTTGCTGTCATTTCTGACTTTCACTAAAATCAGTATGCACAATTTAAGCTAAATGTTTGAGATTTTATTTTCTATTTTAGAAAAGTAGTGCCCTGAGAAAATTCTTTGTTTCCTGTGTCTCTTTCATATAATATTGTTCCTTTGCCTTTCTAACAGAGTGCACAGATATGCAGAACCCTTAGTGAGGTGTGCACCGCGATATGCAGAACCCTTAGTGATGTGTGCACCGCACGTATTGTCTTCTTTGCAACTTTTGCCAGTGACTGTTTGAACATGTTATTTTCTTTTTTTTTAAATTTTGAACAGGATGCCCATAATGTTGCGAAGTTCAAATTGTGTTCTTACAGGGAAAACACCAGCAGAATTTGCCAAACTAAATGAATGTCCTTTAGACCCAGGTATGTGCAATAGCTTGGATTTACCCCCTTTCATTTTTTTTTTCTTTGTTCTGATGTAGCTGTTGTTTAACATTTTCCTTAAAACAATATCAGCCTTTCTGCCTTATAATGAACAATATGTATAAAACTGTGTTCACAAAACATCTGAAAATTTGGCTCCAGCTTTATTCTCTTAGTCTGTATTTCTAAAAATATACTGTTTCCTGTTTTGTGTTAGATTTGAAATTTTAACACCCCAAGTTCTGACTTACTGCCGTGGTTCATTAGTCTTTGCTTTTTATGCATGCTCAATGTTTTCTTTGGGGATGCTTAAAATTCAAGAGTAATTGACTCAAGTTACTTGTCTAGCCTGGTTTAAAGTGGCTCACTTTAGGCTGTTTTAAGTACAGCAAAGGAGGGAAAAATTGGAAGTCTTTTTAGTTGTCGTTTAAATTTTAAAAATTATATATGTACTTATTTTTACGCAGCTTCTTTGGTGAAGTTTCAAATGTAACATAACAGAAAATCGTCTTAATACCTTAGCTCACATTTCACACTGACTTATTTTAATTTATAGTCACTTTAATTCCTATATAGTTGCATTGATGTGGAATCCTAGAAGTTTTTGGAAGAAAACTAGATTTTACTAGACTGTAACAAAATGTTTCATAAGTCAAATGTGCTGCCTTGTTTTACTTATATTCTGCAGGAGAAATGAAGTTTCGATCTACTCTGAATTGTGTGCAAAAAAATAAAGTGTAATGTTATGAGTTTTTCTAAATAGGTTATCTAGGAAACCTAATCTTAGTCTACTTACTATAGTCACTGACTTGTTAGAAAACTTGGAATAAATTTCAGTCTATGTTGAAGACTGTTTGTTACTTTTGTGCTTAAGGAATCTGAAGTTTAATTTAGTGTCTTTCTTTTTTCATTTACATGCTCTATGTGTCAGGGGATGGTAATATGGACACCAATAGGATATAGCCTATGTCCTTAAGAAGGGTATTATCTTGCGACTCATTTGTATGAAATCATGTGCTGACACTGTCATTCATCCAACATAAAACAATATCGGCAGCACCTTCAGGTTAAGTGATCACCAGTGCCACAGAGCATTGGAGATGTGATCTCTAGTCAGGAGATCCTACACTGTTCAGTCACACTAGCTGAAGAAAAGATGGTAAAACTTTCCTTGTTTCCTCTGGACAGGTGGCTACTTCATTGTTAAAGGAGTTGAAAAAGTCATTCTTATCCAAGAACAGCTGTCTAAGAACAGAATCATCGTGGAGGCAGATAGGAAAGGAGCTGTGGGAGCTTCTGTTACCAGGTATGGGAAGCAGAGATAGTGCTGTTCAGGTATGTTGATATTCCTAAATACCAGGTGGCTGTTGTCCTCTATGGAGACTGTCAGTGTTTCTCTCAATAGCAGATATTGTGATTTTGAAATTATCTGCATTCAATTTACTGTGTAAGTCTATAATTATAGGGTATTGATTGATTGTTTTGGATACTGGGAATTGAACCCAGGTGCACTCAACCACTGAGCCACATCCAGAGCACTTTTAATTTTATTTACTTACTTTTTGAGACAGGGTCTTTCTAAGTTACTTAATGCCTTGCTAAGATGCTGAGGCTGGTCTTGAAATTGTCATCCTGCTGCCTCAGCCTTCTCAGTCACTGGGATTTCAGGTGTGTGTCACCACACCCAGGTAGGATATTGATTTTAAAATTTCAATGATGAGTATGTGAGACAGCATTTGAAAGGTGACTATTTAATTGGATTTTCTATTAATCTATAGCATAAAATGAACTTGTATAAAATAAAACATTACAAAAGTACTCCAGTTTTTCATGCTTATTTTCATTCTGACCATTTACATGTATATTCCTACATTCTTATAGGCAGAGGCCATTTTATATTCATTATCTAATGAATTACATCATAAACTTAATTTTCTAGATTAGCCTCATTCACAATGTATTTGTTTTGTACAAAAGCATCCCTTATATCATTTATATAACCTCTTTTCTGTGTTTTATTCATGTCTTCACTTTTCTCTCTGATAGAAAGGCAGCTAACAGTAATGATAGTTTATCGAGCACTTACTAGCAGCTAGGCAGTATCTTAAGTACTTTAATTTTATTTGTCACTGCAACTCTTCACGATTAAATGGTACCACCTCCATTTTATAGATGAGTAATAAGCCCTGAGCTCACTTTGGTTGTAAGAAGTAGCCAGCATTTGAACCCAGATATAATAATTCTACAACCTGCATCTTTCCACTATACACAGTTTTGGAGCCAGTCTGGATTTGAATCCCACAAGTGCATTTCTGACTGATACTGAAGAGGGCAGTTACTTAGATTCGTTTTCTAGGACAGCACTTCTAAATAAGTTATTATGTAAAAGATTAGTGAGTCGTGGTGCATAGTATGTTGTAGGTAATGAGTATGTGTTACTATTGTGGTTGAATAGAGCTTTCAAATGCTTTTAAATTCGTTAAGAATTTTAAAACTAACAGAGGTAGTACTAGAAGGAGATTACTTAGTGTTTTTGTGGCTTCAGTGTATACCAAGACTGAAGGTGAATCTTATTGGAGTATTAATTTAACATCCATTTATTTCCTCTTATTTCTACTTTTTTTCAATGTGGCTTTGGGCCCATTTTTAGTTATTTCTTTCTTTTTATTTATTTTTTTTTCTTTTCAATACATGAAAGTAGTCATGAATGTATGCCCTTCACTGGATATAGTAATTCAGGTGAGTGAAGTAGGTCAGGAGGTGACTATCACTCATTTATCCACAAAGCTTCTACCATAATCTCAAAGCTAAAGAAAAATAGGTTGTTTTTTTCCCAAATCCCCCGTACTGAAAAAAAGAAAGAAAAAAAAAAGAATTTTAGTGTTTTCAAATTAAACCTGGTTGATGGATGCTCATTATTACTGAAGTTGAATGTTACTGAGTGAGGATGCAGCTTAACAAACTTGTATTTATGCATAGCTCCACCCATGAGAAGAAAAGTAGAACGAACATGGCTGTGAAGCAGGGGCGGTTTTACCTGAGGCATAACACCTTGTCTGAAGATATACCCATTGTCATCATATTTAAGGTAAGATTGCTGCTCTTTTTTGACACTAGAAAGAATTTTTTCTCTATTTTCATAGCTAATTAGAAGTTTGGAAAGTAAGGAATTCTAGGAGTAGAGGGGTTGGTGGCATAGATAAATTGACAGTCATATGATTCATCTTAAACTGAAAGTTAATAAAACTGAGGTTCATATATATTTTTAAAAATTATTTTTAAATTATTTAAATATTTTATTTGAAATGTTTTAGCATGTTTAAACACCTTTTAAGTGTGTATAAATCTTTTTTAAAAATCACACATTTAAAAAATATATCCAAAGTATAGAAGGGTTATGTAGTAATGAGTAAAAGCCTCTACCCACCCTGTACTTAGCCACACAGTCCTGCTACCCAGAGTCCCCACAGTTTCTAATTCTTGTGTGTATCTTTAAGAGATAATTTTGTTTGAAACTTACATACAGTATTTTACAATTAGCTCTTTTTCTTTCTTTCTGACTTACATCTTGGAGATAGTCTTACATTTTGTCCATGTGGACCTACTGTTATTTTTGATAAACTGCTCCATTTATATGGGTAACATAATTTATTTGACCAATCCTCATTCAGTGGACATATACATCTCTTGTTATTACACAGCTGCTATAATATCATGTCATGCATGAGCGCGGATATCTAAATTCCAGCAATGGAATTTTCTAGGTCAAAGAGTATAAAACTGGACACAGTGGCACATACCAAGTAAGGAATTCTAGGAGTAGAGGGGTTGGTGGCATAGATAAATTGACAGTCATTTGATTCATCTTAAATTGAATGATAAAAATTGAGTATAAAATTGAACACAGTAGCACATACCAAATAAGGAATTCTAGGAGTAGAGGGGTTGGTGGCATAGATAAATTGACAGTCATATGATTCATCCATTTATAGTAGTCCTGGCTGCTTGGGCACCTGAGGCAGAAGGATCACAAGCTCAAGGCCAGCCTGGGCAACATAAGAAGACCCTATTTCCAAAAAAAAAAACCAAACAAACAAACAAAAAAAAAACAAACAACTATGGGCCAAGTTTCTTTTCTTTTTTCTTCCCGCCCCCTGCCCTTGAGACTTCTAGATTCTTGTAAATTTTTGTATAAACAATTCTTTAATCAACAACTAATTTTTTCCTAGCTTAGTTGTAAATTTTGGGCTTAGAACCCAAAAGATACTTACTGTAGAAATAATAGAATAATTTTCTCAGATATTTGCATAATGGTCCAGAGATATCAAAACTATACATGTTCTATAAACAGCTAAATTGTAGTATTAATCATTAAGAAAAACAAAAGGACAGTGATATAGTTTTCATGAGTTCCATGTTTGTGAATTCACATATTTTCTAAAATTTATAGCCTCACAATCAGTACTGGTGGTGCTTCTTTGGTTATTCATGGATGTGTACATATACAGAATAGCAAGCTATTTGAGTCACCCAGTGCACATGTTCCTGTTGAGGTAAAGAAGGAAACACTTCGCTTTCTTGTTTCAGCTTCTTTTCCAGTACACTTAATGCCATGTTTTTGTATTTTTGCTTGTGGTTTTGCTATATAAGATGACTCCCAAATATAATGCTGAAGGCATTGCTAATGTTCCTAAACACTAATGGAGACAATATGTATGTTAACCATAGTCAGGCATGAGATATGGTACTTTTAGCTGAGTTCATTGTTAATGTGTCAACAGTGCATTAAGTAAGGTGTTTTTAAACAAAAGTATACATCAGTTGACATTCTGTATTGATCAGTTAAGAAACATGTTGTTCCTGCAGTCTTCTAGGAACCTAACCCTGTATTTTTTCCAGGAGTAACAGTCCAATATGCTAATTAAGTGTAATTCAGCAACTTTATCAATAGAACATCCATGGAGAAAGATAGTGGACGGCTATCTGGGTATAAAATGAAACCTTGATGGCTGGCTGAATTGAAATAGCTTAGATTATTTTAGAAGATACTGGATACTTCATATAAATTTAGAGATTGATAATATTCGTTTGTCATCATTTAGTTTTACTTTAGAATTATTACTTCTGTTTAGCAGTTATGATAGTGGAAATATATTTTGGGTCACATTGAGAAGCAACAGGAAGAGATCCTCTGAGATTGGAACTATCTAAATTGGAAAGGAAAATCAATAGGTATAATCTCCAGAGGAGTAAGAAAGAAGGGATTGAGTCTTTACTGTCAAAGGTGCCATTGGGTGACAGAGCATAGAGTCCGGGAGAAAGTCAGACTTCCTCAGGTCAGGTTGGTGATTGGGGGCTAGAGAGTGTGCCCCCTGGTGGTTCATAGTATTGAAGGGATATTGACAAGTTGGGTTCTTTAACTCAGGAAACATTTCAATGCAATTATGTGGTGGGCATGGTGGCACATGCCTGTAATCTTAGAGACCCAGGAGGCTGAGACAGGAGGATCACAAGCTCAAGGCCAGTCTCAGCAACTTAGCAAGGCTCTAACAACTTAGTAAGACCCTGTCTCAAAATAAAAAATTTAAAGAGCTGGGGATATAGATCAGTGGTAAAGCACCACTGGTTTAATTCCTAGCACACACACACACACACACACACAAAAATACATTCAATTATGTGAAGGAAGTTCTAGGAAATTTTCTCTATATTTAATACAGTTTAATGTGCTTTTGAGTTCTATAAATGAGGTGGAACCATTTATTTTCTGTTCAGGATAATGATGATAATAATCATAATAACAGGACAGTTGTAGTAGGGTCCAGAGAGAATTCTTAAAAAAAAATTTATATTTTTTTTCTTATTTTCTCTCTTTGAAGTTTTAATTTTTAAGCACAGAAGGCATTTTCGTTTTCCTTGTAGGGATCCCATAGTTCCAGACACAGTGTCTTAAAGTACATAGTGATGAATAAAAAAATTTTATCTAACAGTGTGGAATCACATCTCCAGCAGAGGGCAGTATGGTCCCACACATCCTGAGGGCATTTTTGAAAGTTTTATTTTTTATTTTTTTGGTAGGACTGTTTTCTTATACCAGAAATTTTAAATTAAAAAAAATGCATTTAATCTTATATTACTGATATATAAAGTGTGTAAGGAGCAGCATGTATGTGTAGAAATCAGAAAAAAAAATATTAAGTATTTTTTTTGGCTCTGTGACAAAAGTTTAATAAGTCATTTTCTTCTGTTAAATATAATATTTTATTGTAAATACATATAAATGTAATACATATAAATATTGTAAATGTTTATAGCTGACTTAAGTCCTTTTTAGAATGGGGCTATTGAGTTAGCATAATTATGTAAGTAGTAGTTGAGATTCCTACTTTTTCCCTTTCTGATTGCAAAACATTTCTTTTATTGTAAAGATTTAGACAGCCACTGAAAAGTATGGCTACATTTTAAAAATTTTTCCAGACTTTCCCCCTGTGATTTTTGTAATATACACACAGTGTTTTTAAATAAATGAGTTGTGAATAGTTTCCCATGTCTATAAATATGAATATGTGCTATCATTTTTAATATATGTGTGTATAAGTAGCAAATATGGTATAATTTATTTTACCAATTTCCTATTGTGGGACATTTAGGTATCATTTTTTTTCCTCAAGTGTTTTCACCCTGGGATGACTCTCAAGATTATACATGTTTATGCACATTGCTGATATTTTGTGAGACTTTAGTTCTGGAAATGGAAGTGTATTTTTTTTTAATGCTTAGTACACATTGCTAATTTTTTTCCTAGAGAATCATCTGTTAACCATCTAAGTAGTACATAAATCTTAAAATTTTTAAAATGTTAGTTCATATAAATGAACTAAATTTGGTCATAAGTAGTCACTTTTTTGGTCTTTTTCACTCTAGGGATGTTTCAATAAATGGATGGGAATTTGTTGATAACCACTGTTTAGACTTTTCCAGCTGGGAAGCAGCATAGAGTATTAGACAGCTTCTCCAGTTTCTAGCTATGTGACCTTGGGCAGATTTCCCAGTCTCTTTGAGTCCTGGAGACTTCACCTCTGGGGTGGTTGTGAAGCACGGATGAGATCATGTATTTTTTGAAAGCACAGTGCCTGGAAAGAGGATACGCTTTCCCTTTCCTTGCTTCTTCCTACCCACTTACTGTCAGAAGCTGAGGAAAAAAAACTGGGATGCCAGAAAAGGGACATCATTTCTCTTTTTGTGTTGTGTGGCTGTAACACAGACCTTGACAGTCATTAGGACTTGATGGTTGTTGTTTGTAACCAACAATTGGCTAAAAGTGACAGAAACAGCAGGGTTTCCAGATTCCATGCTGAGTCTGAATATGACGGATAAAGCTTTTAAGACCTAGATCAGTCTTATTTATGGACTTAAATTACTGCAAAGGTTTTCCTGCCCATGAATCTTCCCTGCTTTCTATTTTGTATTCCCAAGCATTGGGTAGTTGACTATGGGGGCATCTGTAGGAAAGTTTTTCTGGAGAAGAGGATCCAATTTCAGAGATGCTGAGCATTGTTTCTTGGAAACCAACTTGCATGGAAATATTTTATCTTTGAAGAGAAACAGTTATATAATGAAAGAGGGCCATCACAGATTTATTATCTGCTAGGACTACTCTGAGTAATAATTGGTGGACTTTAGTTACTTTAAAGAAAAATCTGAGATTTCTGAATATTAGATATTTTAACATTCTCTCCTTTCCTGTTTTCAAATAATAATTGGTGCACATGTCATTCTCTTCTGCTCATTAGTTTTCTTTTTCTTCTTGATTTTGTGTATCTGTGGATATCCAAGGAGAGGACTTCATGCCATTTTTAAAATCCCCCTGATTTTGTTTAGCATCATTGCTGGTTGCTAGACTGCATGGCCTTCTGATGAAATGTATTCTCTCTGCTAATTTTTCATAAAGTATTTCGTAACATTTATTTTTGACTTATTAGTTTAGTAGAAATGATTTCAGGTTATCTGGAGTACAAAGAGTTCCAGATAAAGGTAGTTTTCAGATGTTTAAATTACGTCTGTAAGGCAAAATTGTTGGGCATTTTGTTCGTTTCCATAGCAATGTATCATTTATTTGTAGCTAACTACTGAAGGCTAAATAGTCATAAGGTCAGTTCTATCTTTGGAGCTGAGGCGCTTTAAAAAATTTTTTTAAATGTTTATTTTTCAATTGTATTTGGACATAATACCATTATTTTATTTATTTATTATTATGTGGTGCTGAGGATTGAACCCAGGGCCTCGAATGTGCTAAGTGAGCGTTTTACCACTGAGCCACAACTCCAGCCCCACTGGAGCACTTTTGATGATAACTTAAATGGTTATTGCACCTGAATTTCAGTGGGTTGATACAGGAAGACTTTCGTACTTTGTGGGAAAGCTTTGGCAGTAATCACGCTTTCCACACATATGCTGTCACTTACATGAGTACTGTATACCTTTGTTTCATGGCTTAGACATATTTGGAAGGCCTCAGAAGTCCATGTTATACCACTTGAGAATTTTGTGCAGTTACTTAGATTTAACATCAGGACAATTTGAAGTGGCAATCCAACTATCAAATGAAGAAGGTTTTTTTTTTCTTTCCCCATTATTATTCAACACCAAAATAGACAATCCAATTTTATACTTTTTTTTTAAAGAGAGAGAGAATTTTTTAATATTTATTTTTTAGTTTTCAGTGAACACAACATACTTATTTTATTTTTATGTGGTGCTGAGGATCGAACCTAGTGCCCCGTGCATGCCAGGCAAGTGCGCTACCGCTTGAGCCACATCCCCAGCCCCCAAACTTACACTTTTTAAACTTGGATATTACTGAAATAAAAAATGCTAAAATAATGTAAATGATGGTATGATGCCAATCATGTATAACCAGAGAAATGAAAAGTTATGCTGCATTTGTGTACAATGAATCAAAATGCATTCTGCTGTCATATATACCTAATTAGAATGAATAAATAAATAAATAAATAATGTAGGTGGCTTTTTGTTCACATGATTTAAATGTTAATAAACCTAAAGAAAGTGGGGGTAATCTAGAAAGGTCTTTCTATTTCAATTCAAGATTCTATTTCTGCCTCAGACCTTTTCTTGCTGTGTGATTTTGCATGTTCTGTTTAGTATCTATCCTATATAGGTATCTATTCATTTTGGGGCTTTCCTCTCAAAAGTGAAGTGCACTGGTTAAGTTTTACAGCAAAGATTTTAGAGAAACATGAATGGATTCCACCACAGATAGTTACCTTAGCATTGTTTTTCTTATATTTGAATTTCATTGAAACCCTTAAAACATTATTTTGAGAGACAAGTAAAAATTAACCTACACTCTATGCAGCTTTTCATAGAGAAAAATTCTTTCCTAATACTTGTGACTGGCTACTTGCAGACTGAGGACAAAGTATAGATGATTCTGTTACCATCAAAGTAGATTCGACTCATTGTGCTTGAGCTAAAAATAACCTAGTTTTTGTTTGTTTAAAAAAATAGAATTGATCTTTTTTTAGAATTGCTTTCCTTTAAAAAGAAAGACTATTATTTTAATAAATTTGTGTTATTTTCAAATAGTGAGGTTTATCTCTAGTTTTATTTTGAATAAATACTTCATATCAAATCACAGGTTAAAACGCACACACAAAATTAAAAAGCACAGCAAAGCTATTTGTGTCCTGAAAATTTCTTTGTTTATAAAACAAACAAAATATAACAAATTAAATTAAAAATTTAAAAATTTTTAAGAATTCAAATAGCATTTTAATTCCAAAGGTTGTTGTATTAGTTGTCTGTGCTTTTGTAATTATTATAGCTTCTGTCGGTATTTGAGGATTGCTTGACTGAGTAGTTCTGGTCCTCCCAGCCACAGCTGAGCTGGGCTGCTTCCTTTGGGGCTCATCAATAGGCCAGTTGGGAGAAAGCCTCAGTCTTACTGTCTGTCAGTCAGAAGTTGTGGTCCCTCCCTACTAACTCTTCCCACAGACTGCTCTATTGTCTTCTTGATGTGGCAGCTAGAGCAAGGAGGAAGTGACCTGCCGTTTATACCCCAAACCTCTAAAGTTGTATATGCTGGTTCCTCATATCAATTTAGCATTCCCCCAGATCTTCAGAATTTTCAGGAACTTTACTTCTGAAGATAAAATGAAAACTCTAGGGTGGGAGAAGGTGTGTGACTGTGGGTAGTTGGGGTGTCTTTCTGCAGCTGGTGTTCTGTCAGGACGGTCACTTCTGACCTTGGAGATGTTGGATGGGTGCTCTTTCATTTGTACTGAGGGTAGTGCCCTTGCTGTTCTGCATTGGGACTTGGGATTCAGTTTTCCTTTCTCTCCTTTGTGTGGAGGAGAACTGAGAATTAGATGGTCAAAGCTTGACTGAACAATTATCTTCAGTTCTGTCTTTTTTGGTTCTGTCTTGTCTGCAAAGCTAAAGGAAGAATTATAATGGAAATATAACTTTTCCCCTAACTTCTAAGAGGCAGATTATTACTCTGCCAAGAGAGGTTTTGTGGATTATGCTGTTTCTCACTATGGCAGAGTTCCAGGTGACCGTGTGAAGAAGTAGGCTCTAGGACCATGTGGGATCTACAGAAACGTGTATAGCTGTGCCACCTTGAAACGCTTTAGTGGATTTCTTTGACCTGTTAAGGGTGTTCTTAGTTTTTAAACATCTCTTTTAAGACCTGTATGAACTGTGGTTTGATATCTTTAGAATTCTGAGGTAAAACATGTGCATTTGTTAGGAAAATTATTTTTGCCTGATAAGAGTGATTTGATGAGTCTCAGAAAAATTCATTTGGTGACAAAACTAATTGTGGTTCTGCATATTTTCAGTGGTGAACATTTTGAGGTTCGCTATCCTATGGCTATTTTTCTTTTTAGTTTGCCTTTGTAATTGTGACCAGTCCTCTCCACTATACCTCTTGCCCTCCTTTTCTCATTAAGAAACTCAATATATTTGAAAATTTTAGAAGGTGGTACACATGCAAAAGATGCTTGAGAATGTTAGTTTTCCCTTCCTAATCAAAATTTCTGTTTCAGGTTCTTCTTGCAGCTTGGGCAATGGCTGCCAATGCCAGATGGCACTGTTTCTGAGAGAAGAGCTAGCTTTTGCTTAGAAGTAATACCCACAAACAATGCCAAATTAGCATAAGCAAATGTCAGTGAGTTAACACAAAGCCAACACTCTTTCCATCTTTTCTTTCCTTCCTAGGCCATGGGTGTTGAAAGTGACCAGGAAATTGTGCAGATGATTGGAACAGAGGAGCACGTGATGGCTGCATTTGGGCCCAGTTTGGAGGAGTGCCAGAAAGCTCAGATTTTCACACAGATGCAGGTGTGTCCTTTCATGATGTCCTTTGCTGCAAATTGTAACTAGAACTTTAATGTGGTTCATCGATAAGGCATCAGATGCAATGGCCTGATGATAGATTTGGGAAGGGTGTTGGGGAGATGGGAGGAGTGGTAGAGAAGTTTCTTTGACGCATTTTTTTTAGAGATTGAAGGAAGACTTCTTCATTCTGTCTAGACAGATTGTCAGCCTGTGGTATCTAATTCAGAAGGGAGATATATCCCCAAGAGACTTTTGTTCTGATAAAATGGCCCATATTATTTTTTCCCTTATTTACTTGAGTGATAATTTTTAAAAAAGACTATAGCAATTCTAGTATAGTGGATTTTTTAATACATTCTCTCTGTGTGTGTGTGTGTGTGTGTGTGTGTGTGTTTCTGGGGTGGTAACCCAGGACCTCACATAGGCTAAGGGGTTGCTCTACCATTAAGCTATATCCTCTGCCCTTAATATCTCTTTCATTCTCTACTTCCAGTTGCTTTAGGCATCTAGTTGTATGTGGTCCTTATCCCATCTCCTCAATTTCATACTACTTTCGATAGAAAGAAATGACCAGAAATAGTACCTTTCACTACTTAGATCTTCAGTGACCTGCTTAGACTTTCCTGGTCAAGGGAATCTTAGGATAAGACTTGAAGATAGGGAACTTTATGTATGCTAAACAGAATAAAAATAATTGTACCTCCTTTCCATGTGGGAGAGCTGTAACTGCCATATTTAGGATTTGTAGTCCCACTTTGGTAAAGTGCTTTGCTGAGTGTAAATCATTGGTAACATTCTTCATAGCCATCCTTGGGAGGTAAGAGTTCCCTATTATAGGACCATAGTACACAGTTCTTATTTGTCCATACATATGTTGCCTATTCTGTGGGTTACTTAAAATAAGACCTAAGTTCTGCACTGCTTTTTTTCTTGTCACCCAGGATGCCTATAGTCACAGCATTCTCACTTGTATCTATTGATATGTGTTCTGAAATCAAATCGGTCTTGATATTTTTATAAACTAAGCTAAACATTTAGGAATGTTAATTATCATATGTCATTGTATATCATTCCAGAGCATAAATCAGCAGGGATTGTGTCATCCCTGCCTTCCTCTTTTTCTGGATTTAATTAATAATTGACTCAAATAATTGGGCAAATAGCATCAGGAAAAGCTGTTTGGATTAGGGGAGTCTATATTTAGCCTGTGTTGGAAGGTGAAGTATTTGTAGATATGGATCTTTGTTACAAACTGAAAGAATATTGTCTAAGTGTTCTAAGAACATAAAGGAAAACTATTAAGAAATATCCAAGAAGTTGAAAATACAAAATTTATCCTGTGGATGGTAATAATTGGTTCAGTTTTATGAGATTCACTGTTCTTTTTTTTTAAGTTTTTTTTATTTAATTGATTTTATTTTTTTAAATACACTACAGCAGAATCCATTATAATTCTTATTACACATATAGAGCACAATTTTTCATATCTTTGTATATAAAGTATGTTTACGCCAATTCATGTCTTTATAAAATGTACTTTTTTTTTTTTTTTTTTTTTAGTGCCCTGAAAGTGATTTACCTTAATGGTACCCCAGTGACTTTAATGAGATCTATTACGCATTTTATTGCAAACATCGTCATGTTTGTCAAATAGCCCTAAGCATTGTAAGGCTGTTTGAGCAGTGGCTAAATAGTGGATTGGAAACACATACATTTATTTTTGTTAAGTAGATACTGACAGAAAATTTCAACTAACTGAATTAGATCAAGTCCGTGAAAAGGAGGGACTACATAATTAGTTAAAATGAGAAAGGCAAATGTTCTGTTTTCCTAAACAGAAGGTATAACTTTGAAAGTGTTTATACTTTGCATGCTGGATTGTGGCATAGATTTATTATTTGCAGCTAATAAAAAGGTAGAGAGGCACAGGTTATCTGAGATGGTTGATCATTGAACATACATTGCCAGTTATAGAGACATGGATGTTTTGTGCTGTTCTAAATGAAGAGGTAGCAAGTGCATTTTTTTTATGTAGTTGAACTTTTGAGGACTTGGCACTTTAATGGATTGTTTGAAACCTGCAAGTTTTCTTTTTTGTTTGTTTGTTTGTTTTTTATGCCTCCCTTTTAAGTCTTCCCACCATTTCTTTTGTTTGTGAAGCTGCCACTCTACATTGGTTATACATGTTTTACATCATCATTGCCAAGGGCTCTGGCATAAAGATAAGAAATTAATTTTGCCTTTTTGCAGGGGAATGTCATTTTGGCCTATTTGTGAAAAGGTAGGGCTCTTACTGTAGCCCTCACATGAAACCCTCCAGCATTACTAAGTATTGCAGGGAAAAGGTGACTTTCTGCTCTATCAGAAGGATACCCTGTTCCTCTGTGTTCTTTTGTTTCTTCATCAATAAGAGAAAAATTATTAGTCTTTTTCCCAAAGGAATTAGAAAGCAAAAATTTAATGAAGATAGCTCAGTTTAGAGAAAAAACAAACTGTCTATATACTCGTGATTCCCACCAACTGCTGACTTGCTTTATTCAGTTACTTAGTTACTACTTACTGGGAGGTCGTTGCAGCAAGTGTTTTCAGGGTCTTAGTTTGTCTTATGCTCTAATGTCCTTTTAATAGTGAAGATTGTAGATTTGATGTCCCAATGTTGTATTAGGGGAGGGAGCCCCATTCAGTTTCAGGCGCTGTACTAGACATTGAGAGTCAAAGAGAAAAATGGCAAAGTTCCATCCTCAGAGTCTAGAAGCACACATGTAAATAGATAATTAAAATATAGTGTGATGTGAACATGAATGAAAGTATTCTGTTTTTTTTATGTACAAGGAATTAAAAGAGCAGAGAAACAGGAATGGGATTCCAAAGGTTTCAGAAAGGAAGTGATATTTCAGCTAGACTTTGACAGATGAAGAGGGAATTTTCAGCAGTAATAGGGCAGGATTCCAGGATGAAGAACCAGGATGTTAAACCTTTCTTCTGAGGAACTGAAAGCCAGGTTTTTAAAAAGTACATTGTTGTTACAAAACAAAAGAACCACATGATCCTCTTCTTTAAACACTTTTTATTATGGAAAAACTGTAACATATGTGAAGTATGTAGAGGAAGGTTAAGAGCCCTCATGTGTCTGTCACCCACTGTCAGCATTTGACATTCATGTTCCACGGTGCTCTCCCTGACTTGATTTATTGTAGTTATTTATTCTTTTAAAGTAGTTTGTAGACACTGAGATTTACAAATCTTAAATGCTTTTCCTGATCAGTTTCACCTTTACCCTCTGATTTGTTTTCCACTATTCTGATATTTTCACCATAAATTAGTTTTGCCTTTTCTAGAACTTTACATATGAAATTAAGCAACATATTTTCTATTGTGTCTAGCTTCTTTTGCTGAGCATATTGTCTGATATTCATCCAAGTTCTTTTTTATTCCTTTTTATGTCATTTATCCACGTAGTTTGTCCTTCCTATTGCTGAGTGGCATCTCACTGTGTGACTGTACCATGGTTTATCGTATTTCTTGTACTGATGTTCATTTGTTTGTTTTCCATCTTAGGCTATTATGAATAAGGTTGCTGTGAACAAATCCTATGTGGACATATTTTCATTTCTTTGGGATAAATACTTAGGGGTGGAATTCCTGGAGCACAGGGCAGATGTATATATAACTTTCATTAAGCTGGAACTGCCAAACCTTCCAGAATGATTCTGCCACTTTGCGTTCCCACCAGCATGTAGGAGAGTTTCGGTTGCTGCTTCTTGCCAGTATTTGGTGTTGTCAGTTGTTGATTTTAGCCATCTTAGTGATGTGTTGGGGTATCTCATTGTGTGACTCACCCCCCCACCCCCATGCTAGATATTGAACCCAGGGGTGTTTTACCACTGAGCTACATCCTCAGCCCTTTTTATTTTTTATTTTGAGACATGGTCTCCCTAATTTGCTGAGGTTGACCTCAAACTTGCCATCCTCCTGCCTCAGCCTCCCAGGGAGTGGGGATTGCAAGTTTGTGTTTCTATGCCAGGTTCATTGTGGTTTTAATTTTCATCTCCCTGATGAGGACTGATGATGAACACTTTTTTGTGTATTGATCACTGGTGTTTCTTCTTTGTGAAGTGTTCAAACCATTTGTTCATTTTCCTTATCTATTTGTCTTTTTGTTCATGAATTTTAGAGTATTTTAAAAAAAATCTGGATATAAATCCCTTACCAGATTTAGGTATTGCAATTTTTCATTTTTCTCACTGTGTTATTTAATTTTGAAAAATGTCAAATTATCAGGAAGGTTTTTAGTTGTCATTTATAGTTACTTCTTCTGTACTATGTTTAAAAAATTATTTGCCTGTCACAAGATCAGGAATATATTCTGTTTTCTTTTAGATGGCTTATAGATTTAGTTTTTATGTGAAGTTAAAATCTGTTTTAAACTAATTTTTCCATTTAGGGTGAAGGTCAGGGTTCATTTTTTAACCTTATGGGTAGTTCATGATTTCGCCACCATTTGTTGGAAACACTTTTCCTTCCTTATTGAATTGCTTTGGCACTTTTGTCAAAATCAGTTGTGCTTATATCATGGATTATTTCTGGACTTCTTATTCTCTTCCTTTTGCCAGCATCACACTGTTCTGATTACTTATAGTTAAAATCAGGTAATAGAAATACTCCAACTTATTATTCCAGTACTATTTTAACTACTCCAGGTTCTTTGCATTTCCATGTATATAGAATCTAAAACTGCAGAGTCAACCTGTTTTTGCTTTTCTAAAACCCTCTCAGGAGTATTTAGAAATTATGAATTTATTGGTTACTTTGGAAGGAATTTTAACAGTAAACCATTTTATCACCATTGAATTATCCAGTCCATGAAAATGTCTTAACCCTCAAGTTATTTAGGTTTTGTTATCTCTGAGCAATGTTTTCTTAAACTTTGAGCATAGAGGATCTTTTGTGGTATGATTTTAATTTTTTTGGAGGGGAAAAAAGTACCATCCAACAATGTTACTTGTGCTTCTCTTTGAATAGAGAATTCATGACTGCTTTATGCGTGCATGCATGCGCACACACACTTCTTTTACCTCTTGGGTGTTTTCTGAATTTCCTGCAATGATCATGTGTTTGATTGTTTTTTAAAACATGTTTATTTTATGTATTTATTTTTTATTTTTATGAGGTGCTGAGGATTGAACCCAGTGCCTCATGCATGTGAGGCAGCACTCTACCACTGAGCCACAACCCCAGCCCCATGTGTATGTTTTATAGAAGAAAACAATGTAAAAAATAAAAAGGAAACTGATGTAAATTGTGTTTTGAGCTGTTTAGTTACAATTCATGATAAATGTTGATTTTTGGTTACTATTGCAGCTTTCTCTACAACTAGGGTACTTATTTTTTTGCTTATAATGTATTTGTGTATAGGTGCTTAATAAATGATCTCTAGTGATGTCATTCAAACACTATAATCTGTTTTTTTATAGGCCCTAAAGTACATAGGGAATAAAGTAAGAAGGCAAAGGATGTGGGGAGGTGGACCAAAGAAAACCAAAATAGAAGAAGCAAGAGAGCTCCTGGCTTCTACCATCCTGACCCATGTTCCAGTGAGTAACACTTTTGCAGTGAATAATGATAATTATGGAATCTGTGAATTTCTGCTAAAGAAATGTAACTAGGAGTTGTTGCTATTTAAAAGTCTGTTCTGAAGAACGACTCTAAAGAGGACTGTCCTACCCCACCCATTACCAGAAGTTGTGTTCAGAATGTCAGGTACACAGTTGCCATCATGATGTGTGTCATCTGGTTGTTCTTCTTTCGGTCTTACTGTTACTTTATATTCATATGATCATAGTGATTTTCTTTATGGCTTCAAAGGACAGCTCTGCTGACCTACCTGTTTTTAAAGGAAGGCAAGCTTATAGTTCTTTCCCACGTATTTTTTATTTAAGATTACAAAATATACAGAAGTTTACTGTTTTAACTGTGAAATATATTCACACAATTGTACGATCATCACTATAATAGATGATTGGGTATATTCTAAGGAGTGGGATAAATAGATAGTTTTTGTTTGTTTGTTTTTAGTTGTTGATGGACCTTTATTTTATTTGCTTATTTATATATGGTGCTGGGAATTGAACCCAGTGCCTCGCATGTACCAGGCAAATAGTCCACCACTGAGCCACAACCCCAGCCCCCAAATAGATAGTTTTTAAATGCTTTTTTGACAAATAAATCTCCTAAACCTTGAATATTAAAATTTATGTTGTCCAACCTTCTTCACTCACAGCCAAAGCAAGAGACCAGGGTATCTGCTTGGACAAGAGAAGACTCCTGGCCGATTAAGCTGGATGATTTGCCTTATCATCCCACATATTAGTGGTCAGAGGACTGGAAGCTACCTCTGATCCTTGAACTAGTGCATAGTAGTTATTTTTTTTATTAACTTATTAAACAGATTAGCCATATTGACATGTGGCCTTTTGACAAGAATCACTCTCTCCCCCATTTAATACATGTGCTCCCTTTTATAAATCAGTTACTATATGTACCTTCATGAATGATCTCATTCAGGGGTTGCAGACTATCTTTAGAGCCTGATTTTAATGCTGGAAGATCAAGAGATCTGTGAAAGTGGAGAGTAGCCACGGGAGCACATTCACAAAACACCTTGTGAGCATACAACACAGGTCCCTGATTCAGCCCTTTGATGCAGAGTGTCCTTGATCTAATCCAAAGAATTAGAAAATTCTTAATGTTAAAGCTGGGTCTGAACTGAATTTTAAGCTCTTTGGGATGATTGGAAAGATGGTTTGAAACTGAATTGCCATTTTGAAAGTTTATTTACACATAATGTGTTGAAGAATAGTCACTTTAGATGAACCAGGAAAATGACCTTCATTTTCCAGGATGGTTTAGGATAGTATTTACCTAAGTGAGATATAAAAGATGATTTTATGTGATACAGGACATTTTGATTTAATTATGTATATGTTTGAATGCAATTAGCACATCCCCTTGGGCACAGTGGTTCACACCTGTAATCCCAGCAGCTCAGGAGGCTGAGGCAGGAGGATCATGAGTTCAGGGCCAGCCTCAGCAACCCAGCAAGGCTATAAGCAACTCAGTGAGACCCTCTCTCTAAGTAAAATACAAAAAGGGCTGGGAATGTGGCTCAGTGGTTAAGTGCCCATGAGTTCAATTCCTGGTGCCAAGAAAAAAGAGCAGATCTCTTTTTTTGTGGTTTTTTACTTTATATGTTATTACAAAGGATGAAGCTTACTTTGAAATGAGTTGTTTAAAGATGATTAAAAATATTAAATAAATAATTCTTACAGAGATAAAGCAATACTCTCAATGCTGGAACCTGAACAATTAAATTATGGAAAAGCACTGGTTTAGATGTATCCACTAAGAGTGAGAACGATGGGAAGGACATCCAGCAGTTCTGGCCCATGTTCTTGAGGGTAGCCTACAGAGGAACATCATCTCGATACCCTGATCTCTAAATTCTTTGAGGGTTGAGCTTCTCAAAGAGCATTCCCTTTGCCAGTAGCATCACCATTATCTGGGAACTTGCTAGAAGTACTGTAACTCTATCCAGTACTTACTGAATCTGAATCAGAAACTCCAGGGTAGGAGTTTGTGTATTTTAACATGTCCCGCAACAACCCTGCCAGGTGATTCTTATGTATAGGATAGTTTGGCTCCAAAACTCCTCTTTCCTTCAAGGGTAGTTTTAGAACTCCAAGAGTTCTGTTGACAGTAATTCTGTTTTAGCATTTCAAGTTTTTTGTTAGTTCTTTCTCTCCCACTTTTGGATAATCCATATATTTTTTTTTCAAACTGTATCCAGCTTTATTAAAGATACTTTTCATAAACAATCATGTTATTTCAGGCAAGATATGGGCAGACAATCATTAACAGTATACAACAACTTTCAAACTCCCTTCTTGGATGGACTACCAAAATCAGAAAGCCACTATAAAACCCAATGAAGTCTTCATTTGATGCTCTGAATAGGGAAAGTTTAGAGTGAGGGTTGACATTTCACATTTAGCATGTTGTTTAATAAGTTTTCACAAGCTGACCCTGACTTTCAGGAAATGAAAGGAAAATGGCAAAAATTATTAATCTGAAGATCCACAATCTAGAAAAGGAACTGCTGCTCTTCTGAGGGACACTATTCTCAATGACGTCACTGGAAAGTCCAGATTGCCCCACACACTAGTAAAACCAATTGTTGGGAATCAGGTCCCAACAGGTCTGAGTTTAGGGGAGTTAAGGCTATGCCGATGGCAGAGAGGGACAGGAGGACATATAGATGAGTTTGAGTTTTTCCGTACCACAAGGCATTTGTGCCAAGGTGGCTGTGTGTGCCAACATCAGGGAATCCCTTCCTCTTGGGAACAAAGAGGAAGTCTCTCAAAACTAGAAGGGAAAGGTGTTTTCCCCCACAGCAGTCCAGCTTTGGAGACATTCTTCTAGTGACATATGCTCCTTCCCCCCCAAAACAACAATGAAGTGCTCTGTGTGCTAACAACATAGCTTAAAAAAAAAAAAGTAAAACAAAATTCTGCATTTTTATAAAACTTGATAAAAAATAGTATTTCAAACTGTACAGTCACCAGAAATACACAGTTACCAAAAACGCACACACTTCACTTGGCATCTTCAGCATCTTCAGCTTTCTGTGCCTGGTCTGTTTTGGCATCTCCATTTTTTGCAGGGTTATTCCCATCCTTGCCAGCATCAGCTTTTCCTTTTTTCCCTTTGGGTACCTTCTCTCCTTTCTTTGCAGGGGCCTTTTTAGGCTTGGGCTCTAGCTTTGGAGGAGCAAGTTTGGCAGACAACCTTGCAGATCTTCTCTGTGGTTCATCTTTCACCTTGGCTTTATTTCCTTTAGCATCCCCTTCAGCCTTTCTCTTGGGCGACAGTGGTGCTGGACGCGGGGATGCAGCGGCACGCAGCTTTGCTCGGTCTGGGGTTCGTTCTCGCCTCTTCTTCTTCACACTGCTCAGGCTCCGGGGGGTTTATAAAGTTTTTATAGCACTGGAGATAATCCATATATTAACATCCCACAATTATTGGTATTCTACCAAAAAGTGATGACAGCCACTAGATAGATAAGTGTTCCCACTCACTGTGTGCCTTGGAAGAGTCCTAGAGAAATGGTTCCTGTGGTTTACAGGGCTTCACCTAAAATTGGAGAGGGAGTTCTCATTTTAGGCCTCTCATGAGGTTGCAGATAGATAGCAGTTAAGACTGGAGTGAGCCAGAGGCTCCACTGGACATCCGAGATGGCCCCCTCATTTTCATCAGAGCTCCTCAGGCACTTACATGTGGCCTTTCCTCCCACCATACTGTTTGGACGTCTTTTGTGATATCTCAGGACTCTATGAAAAAGGAAAGGAGGTGAAGATTGCAACTTTATTTAAGAGCTGGGGCCAAAACTGACTTGGCATAATTTCTGCTATATTTTGTTCATCAGACTAATCACTGCCAATCCAAAGGGGATGATAAGCTCCACCTCAAATGAAGGAGTGGCATGAGATAGGCAAGAAGGGAAAGAGTTGATAGTGGCCATCTTTGAAGAAATGTTGTCCAGGTACTAAGTACAAAGAAAAAAAGTTACCATCTACCTCTTGTGAACTTTCTAGATTAGTGGAATTTCTTTGAATCAAGAGAATCATAACAACTCAGTGCTTTCGTATTTGAATGATATAATGATTCTTTAGGCATCTTAAATTTTAGCTTTAGCTTACATTGTCTCTAAATTTTTCTATAATTTCTGAATTACAGGTTAAGGAATTCAATTTTCGAGCCAAATGCATCTATACTGCAGTGATGGTACGAAGAGTTATTCTGGCCCAAGGAGATAACAAAGTTGACGACAGAGACTATTATGGTAATAAGCGGTTGGAATTGGCAGGACAGGTGAATTAATTATTTTATCTCAGAAATCTTATTTCCTTTAATAAAAATTAGTTTGCGGGGGGCGGTGGGCTTGTGGCTCAGTGGTAGAGCGCTCGCCTAATACATGCAAAGCTCTGAGTTTGATCCTTGGCACCACATAAAAATAAAAAAATAAAGGTGTTGTGTCTAACTACAACTAAAAATATATACATATAATTTTTTTTAATTAGTTTGGTATTCATTTTAAGTAGGAGAAACAGACATTTGAATGGAATATAGGTTGCACATGTTTGAAATATAAACTTTTCATACAGGATTGCTTTATTTTCAGCTTAAGAATTTCCTTATGAAAAATCAACGTTAATTCTTTAAATATGTTGATTCCCTGTAATGTTTGAAGTGAAATATGACTTCAATATCATGTATTCAATTAACAAATATGTATTAAACAACTATTATGATCTAGGCATACTCCTATGTACTGGTTATAAGAGTAAGACAGAAAAAGATCCCTTTACTCTTAGTCCTTATATTTTAGTGGGACACAGAATAAACAAGTGAACCCCCCTTTATCTCTTTTTGGAAACATGATAGGAAAGTAGGTTAGTGAGAATGTCTGTAATCGCATTTTAAGCCCTAACTCATAAATGCCATCTCATTTTGCGAGTGTATATCCCTTTTACTGGGTAGCAAGTATCTGATAATCTTTGAAACTTTATATCTCAGCATTTGAATCACAAATTACCATTAAATTAAAGATCTAGAATAGAGACCCACCTGTTATGGACATGTTTTCTTTTTCCTTGGTTTTTTAAAGTACCTTGGTATGACTGCCTCTGTTGTTATCTTGTGTAGTAAATATTTTTTTAATCAAATTTGTGGGCTTTATTCAAATATCTTTTTTTTTTTTTTGGTTTTGTTCTGTTTTCCTTTCCTCCTGGCTCTAATTATTAGAACTTTTGATGTAGATGTTCTATTAATTAATTTTTTCTGTTCAAATTGGGTGATTTCTCTTGATCTATTGTCAAGTTTACTTGCTTTCTTTTATGTCATATATTGTTATATATATCCAGCTAATTTTTTGGTCTATTTTTCAATTCTAGAAATTTCATTTGACTATATTTTTCAAAGCTTGTTTCTCTAGTGAAATGTCTTCTTTGTTCATACATGACAACCATACCTTTATTTATATCCTTGAATTTTTTAATGTCTGCTTTAAAATCCTAGTATGCTAATTCTATCATTTTGATGTCAGTCTTTTGATTTGCTTTCCTCTTGAGTATGGATCATGTTTTTCTATTTCTTGTTATGTTTGTTATTTTGGATCGTATCTTGATAAAGTGTTTGAGTGTTGATGGTGAGGAAAAGCATTGCTTTTGTCAGTATAATCAGGGAAGGTCCTCTGGAAAAAATGATATATTTTTAGCAAGCCTTCAAATGTTCAAGCAGAAACTTGAATGATGAAAAGCCAACCTCATGCAACCTGGGGAATTAAATTCCATCAAGAGACACAAGCAGGTGCACATCTCCCAAGGCAGAAATGAGTTTAGGGACCAAAGAAACTGAAAAGGGTCAACGTGGTTGGGGAGAGTGAGGTGAGGTGTGAGATAATATTGGAGACATAGACAGAGACTGGATTATCTAGAGCCCTGTAGGCCATGGAAGGGGATGTGGATTTAGTTTTACTTGGAGTAGAAAATGGCGGGCCGTGGGGTTTAATCAGGGGACTGATATGATTGAATTTTAGCTTAAAAGATCTGATTTAGAGACAAACAAGACAAGAGTGGATACGCTAGAAGGTGGTGGCAGTATTCCAGATGAGAGGTGGTGGCAGCTGGGGTAACAGCGGACACTACCACAATTAAAATTAAGAATTAGAATTCAGAAGTTATAGCAAGTTTTGTAGCCGGGTGTAGTGGCACATACCTGTCATCCTAGCTACTCAGAGGCTAAGGCCAGCTTCAGCAGTTTAGCAAGGTCCTGTCCCAAAATGAAAAATAAAGAAGTCTGGAGTAATGTAGCTCAGTGGTAAAGTGCCTGTGGTTTCAGTCCCTCAAAAAGAAGTTATAGCAAGTTTTGGTTTGGGGACGAATTAGTGTCTACTGGACTCTAGGGAAACTGTTTGGTAAGAGCAGATGATTGACAAGTCTGCTTTTGATCACATTCTTATTAACCATAGTGCCGGGGTTTATGGTGGTGGTATCCTACTACCAATGCCAATTTTTAACTTTTTTAATTGGAAAAAAAAGTCATGCTGTTGAGTCTATGAAAAAGAAGTTGATTGTCTAGAGGAATAAGGAATGGAGTAGGGTGAGGGGGAAAGGAGACTATCCTGTTGCTTAAGAAATTAGAATTAAGAAGAGGGTTCCCTTGTGCAAGAAAACATAGCTTTATAAACAATGTAAAGACATAAAAGGCATTGTGTTGGCAAAAATGTGTAAAAACAAGAGCTGCTAATTTCACACCCCATGGGATGAGGGAGTATAAATGTGCTTCAGCTTTAGATAACAGAGTTGTCTCCACTGGTCCAGCCGGTTCACAGAGCTTTTCCTCAGTCTTATTGCCACCAGAGGGTTGGCAGGCCAGCCGCCAGTAGAGGTGTTAGCAAAACCTACCGATTTCAGGCTTAATCTTTTCACCTACCTTTTCTTTTTCGGTAATGTGTTCATTATTTGCTGCACATTACTCTATTCTTTGTCTGCAAATTTTTTTGTTTCTAATGCAGCTTGCTTTGTATGGGTGAGATATGGAATGGCACCAAAATCCGGCACCCTGGAAAGCCAGGGATTTCCACCCTGTGACAAAAGAATGCCGTCTTGACTTCAGAGATTGCCTAATCCCAGCTGTTCTGATAATGTAATTAAGGCTGCCTAATGTCTTTAATTTTGCAACCAGTTTGTGTGAAAAGGAGAATTTGGCACTCTGAAGGCTTAAACACTAAATAGCAATCTCAAGACGCCTAATTAGAATTCTCTGACATTAAGCTAATTGGTGAAACTGTATTTCAGTAGCTTAACTTCTTTATTAATTTTTTTAGCATTTTCATTGAAAATCAATTGATGAGCTGTCAGCATATTTTCCTTAAATTTGATTTGCTCAATAGTGCTCCTGTCTTAAGCAGACAGAAAGGCCTCAAACTAGCAATAAAAGGTATTCAATATTATCACCAGCATTCCATCCCTTTTAATCATTTTCTTCTTGACCTAAATAATGTGGTTTTTTGGTGTGTCTTGGCCTTGTAATTTCTCACTGCTCTGGTAACTGGACAACATTATTTCTCCTAAGTTGAAAATGTAAGAGTGGAGAAATTTATTAATGAGGCAGTTTTTCTGTTGACTGTGCTCTTAGTTTTCACTTGTTTGGTACATTTCCTTGCCTTTGAATTAGGTGGCTGCAACAAATTCAGCTGGGATCCAAAAAAAAAAAACTTTGTCATAATTTGAGACAAAAGTGTCTAAGTGTAGGAACTAATTAAAAGAGAACTGAGCTTTTGTGGTGTAGGTTAAGGGCATTTGATTCTGTTCAGGATGCTTATTCAAGTTCTTTTTGCCAGTTTCCACAGGAAGTGGCTGGAATGGGCTTCTTCATCCCCTCTCACCCCTCTGCACCTGCTTCCATTCCTATATTCTTTCTTTCCATGAGTGAAACTGCTGGGTCTGACTGTAAGAGAGGATTAAGCTCTCAGAGGAGGAAGTTTTCTTTTTAGAACACTCCAACAGTAAATTCAAGTCCCAGATCCTAGCTGCCCTATCTGCAAAGTTGGTTTTAATAGAAAAATGGAAAGATATGTCTAGTTTAAGGAGAAAAAGCATAAAATTTAATCCCATTTAGGAAATTCTTTTTCAGTACTAACTAGAGGGGAAGACTCATTTACTTTGAATATATTCTTCATTGAGAATCAAAAAAATTATCTTGTTCATTGTAAACGTTCACAAATGTAGTCAGTATGGAATTTGGCAAATCTTTAGTTTAAACTTCACTCAATATCAGAATTCTTTATGTTAATAATTAGTATAAATGTAATATCCCCATAGTACTATCATGTTGTATTAGTTAATTTAGATCAGATCACAAATATATTGAGCTTTTTTTCTTGCTCTGTAAAGAAAAAAAATAATACTTACAAAGGAAAGAATAGGAGCTAGCTAGTACAGTTAATTTTCAGGGGGATTTAGTATTTGTAATATCTATTATGTTTAATATTAAACAAGTGTGCCCATTTTTTATTTCTGGTAAGCCACCTTCTTAGTTTTTCCTCTTTGTGAATTTAATGTAGCTGTTGTTCTGGTTATCTGTTGCTGTGTCACAGGCTATCCCAAAACAGTGGCTTAAAACAACCAGTTTTTTTAGACTCCACGATTTTTCAGGTCAAGTGCTCAGGCAGGACTTGGCTATTTGATACTTCTGTTTCGGAGGTCACGTGTAGTATTCTGCTATGGGATTCCAGGGAGAGCTGAAGGTGAGGTTCAGTGAGGACCTGGCCTTTCCAGTGTTGTATCAGGGTGGCTCAGTACTCCTGAGAGTGAGCAAGACAGAAACTGCATGACCTTAGTGCCTAGTCCTCAAAGTTACACACCACCACTCATCTTATCCTGTGGATCAAAGTAGTCACAACTCCCCCCACCGTGTATTTGGATCTTTGGAGTACATGAGGCACATCTTTCAATGTGTATGGAGTTTAGGAGTCAGCTAGATTTGGGTAAAGTTTATATACAGAATTCAGGGGTTTCTTTGTGTGGTTCTCTCATTTCTGAGATTTCCCTTTACTTTCCAGCTACTCAAATCCACTAACTCTGGTTCTTCGTTCAGTATCATTCAGTGATACTCACGCTCTAATTTTTGCCTTCTAGTGCCTTCAAGGAGTTTTAAATGTTTTGTCCAGACTTTATTATCTGTAGAGGAATCCATCTATTAGAAACTATTACACAATTCTGGAAACAGACCATCTTACACTGTTTTTGTAAATTCCTGTTTCATCTCATTGATTTGGCTTTCATGACCATACTATTTAAAATATGTCACTGTTGTTTAATAGCATTTAATTTTTATTGTGTGATTTTTTTAACATTAAAATATATTACATATGTAAGTTATGAAGGGTACAAATAAAATGAACACTCTCAAAGTCACTACCCAGCCCAACTTAAGAATTATACAGATCATCAATACCATTCTATTTACTTGTTACTCTAGTCTTTTTCTCTTCTTCCCACCATTCAAAATACTTGTTTATTATTTTCTTGATTTATTACATCATTTACATTTTTTATTTTAAAGTTTTAAAATCTTATTATAAGTTTTGCTTACTTTTGAGCTTTATAAAAATGGATTCATACCATATAACTTTCTTGCAACATTTTTTTCATTCAGCATTATTTTTAAGATTCACCATTCATTTTTATTTTTGTATTATATTCCATTGTATGCAGGTAGAATAAGGTAAATATCACTTTATCCATTCTATTGACCAAAAACTTCATCATTTCCCTTTTTTGAAAATATTAACATTATTTGGGCTGGAGTTGTGGCTCAATGGTAGAGCACTGGCCTCACAAGTGTGAGGCACTGGATTAGATCCTAGCACCACATGAAAACAAATAAAGTCATTGAGTCCATACATAACTAAAAAAATATATTTTAAGAAAATATTAAAAATAATTAATATTGGCCTGGCTTCCATATATTTGAGTTTCTACAAAGAGGATTGCCTGTTCATGGAGCTGAGTTAAACCTTCAATCTAACTGGAAAATGTCAAACTAGCTTCCCACTATTTGTATATCAGTTCCTGATGATCTCCATCCAAGACTTGGTATCAAATGTTAAATTTTTTGTCTGTAGAGTGGATGTAAAATGATCTCCTTTTGGTCTTACTGTATATTTCCTACCTCATATCACTGATAAGGTGGAGCCTTTTCCATTTGGTATTAACCAGTCCTGTTGTTCTTTTCCTTGAAATGCCTTTTAGGTTATTTGCATTTTCCTTATTGGTTTCAAGGAGATTTTTTTTGTATATTTTGAATTCTAATTTTTAATCAGTTGTATGTGTTGTGGATGTCCTATCCCAGGTTAAGGTTTTTTTTTGTTTTTGTTTTTGTTTTAACTCTGATACTTTAGTATCTACAAGTTTGTGGTCAGCTTTATTAGCTCTTTCTTTCAATAGTTTGTGTTCTTTATATTTTAAAAAGGCCTTTGGTATTTGTTCTTCATTTCTTCTGAAATTGAATAAGGAATCTGTTTTCATTTGATTTTCAAAGATGAGTATGTTGGCTATGTGTGTGTTAGCTTTTCCATATAAAGTTTAGAATTAGTCTGTTATTTTTTCATTAAAATTGGAATTATGCAGATCAAATTTGGAGAAAATTTGTAATCTTAAAATATTAATCATATAATAAATATTTTGCTCTTTTCATTTATTTAGGTTTTCTTTGATGTCTTTCAAGAAAGATTTCTAATTTTCTTCATGAAGGCCTTGTACCTCTTTTGTTAGATTATTTCTAAATCCTTTTGGGGGTTTTTGATAGGTTTTTTTCACTAAAAATATTAAAAAATTAAACATGTACATAAATAGAATAGTAAAATTAGCTCCCATACATCCATCCCAAAACTTGTTTTATCTGTATTCTCCTCAGTTCCCTCTTATGCTGCCTCCATTTCCCAGATCACATGATTATTTCAGATATCAAATCACATTCTAAGAAGACTTTGAAATGTATCTCTAAAAGATAATTAAAAAAAAAAACCATAACACTGTTTTCATACTTAATTTTTTTTTCTTTTGGTGGCAGTAGCGTTTGAACTGAGGACTGTATACAGGCTAGCACTATACCACTGAGCTACATCCACAGTCCTTTTTATTTTATTTTGAGATAGCATCTTGCTAAGATGCCCAGGCTAGCCTCAAACTTGGCAATCCTACTGCCTTAGCCTCCAGAGTAGCTGAACTTACTGTCATGCACCATCATGCCCCATTCACACCTAAAATTTTTAAAGAATAGTTACCTCCTATCATCAAAGATTCGTGGTGTATTTAGATTTCCCCATAAATGTTGTTTCTATAGAATTTGTTGATATGTCTCTTAAGGGTTTTTTATTTTGTTTTGTTTTTTTAAAATCTAGAGAGTGTATCTGTGTATATGAAGAAAGTAGATCCTTTGTACTAAGAATTGTCTACTTTCTGGGTTTTGATGATAACATCCTTGTATTAGGGTTCATCAGAGAAACAGAAACAGGAGGGAGGGAGGAAGGGAGGGAGAGAGAGAAAGAGAGAGAAAAATTTATTATGAAAATGACTCACTTGATTATGAAAGCAGGGAAGTCTCATAATGTGCTGTCAGAGATCCACAGAAGCCAGTAAGGGAGCTGGTGTTGTAGCTTCAGTCTGAGGCTAAAGACCTGAGAACCTGGGGATCCACTGGTGCAAGTTCTGGAGTTGAAAGATAGAAGAATGTGGAGCTCTGATAACCAAGGGCAGGAGTAGATGGGGGGCTGCTCCAGAAAGAGTGAGGGAAATATCTTCTTCTACCCAGATCCTCAACAGATTGGATAGTGCATACCCACACTGAGGGATGGCAGGTCTCCTTACTCAGTTCTCTGATTCAGATGCTGGTCTTCCAGAAACACTGTCATAGACATACTTAGAAGTTGCTTTATCAGATGTGTGGGAATCCCATAATGCAGTCAGGTTAAGTCCTAAAATTAACCATCATGAACCATCATTCTCTATGGTGTCTTTTTTTTTTTTTTTAATTGGTCCTTTTTAGTTATATGACAGCAGAATTCATATTGATATAATTATAAAAGCATGGAATATATCTTATTCTAGTTAGAATCCCACTCTTATGGATGTACATGCTGGTGGGATTCACTGTGTCATTTTCATATAGTTATATTGGAAAACTTTGTCAGATTCATTCCACTGTCTTTCCTTTGCTTATCCCCCCTACTTCCCTCCATTCTCCATTGTCTAAACTACTGTACTTCTATTCTCCCCCTCACTCACCACATCCTCATTGTGAGTTAGCTTCCACTTATCAGAGAAAACATTCAACCTTTGATTTTTTGGGACTGGCTTACTTCACTTAGCAAATCCATCCATTGCAGGCAAATGTCATATAGTCATTCTTATTAGTGGCTGAGTAGTACTCTCAACTGTGTATATATGCAACATTTTCTTTATCCATTCATCTGTTGAAGGGCACCTAGGTTGGCTCCATAGTTTAGCTATTGTGAATTGGGCTGCTATAAATATTGATGTGGCTGTGTCCCTGTAGTATGCTGATTTTAACTCCCTTGGATATATACCGAGGAGTGGGATAGCTGGGTCAAATAGTGGCTCCATTCCAAGTTTTCTGAGCAGTCTCCATACTGCTTTCCAGAGTGGTTATACCAATTTAAATTCCACCAATAATATATGAGTGTACCCTTCCCCACATCTTCACCAACATTTATTGTTACTTGTATTCTTAATAATTGCCATTCTGATGGGAGTGAGATGAAATTTCAGTGTAGTTTTAATTTTTATTCCTCTAATTGCTAGAAATGTTGAACATTTTTTCATATATTTGTTGACCATTCATATTTCTTCTTTTGTGAAGTGCCTGTTGAGTTCCTTTGCCCATTTATTAATTGGGTTATTTAGTTTTATTTTGTTGTTAAGTTTTTTGAGTTCTTTATATATCCTGGAAATTAATGCTGTTTGAGGGGCAGGTAGCAAAGATTTTCTCCCATTCTGTAGGCTCTCTTTTCATGTTCTTGATTGATTTCTTTGCTGTGAAGAAACTTTAGTTTGATGCCATCCCATTTATTGATTATTGATTTTACTTCTTGCACTTTAGGAGTCTTATTAAAGAAGTCAGTTCCTGTGCCTGTATGTTGGAGTGTTGGGCTTACCTTTTCGTCTAGTATGTGTAGGGTTTCTGGTCTAATACCTAGGTCCTTGATTCACTTTGATATGAGTTTTGTGCAGGGTGGGAGGTAGAAATTAAATTTCATTCTACTATATATGGACTTCCAGTTTTCCCACCAGCATTTGTTGAAGAGGCCATCATTACTCCACTGTATGTTATTGGCACCTTGTGTTGTATGTGTTAACTGTATTTTTATGGATTTGTCTCTCTGTCTTCTGTTCCATTGGTGGTTTTGCCTGTTTTAGTATCAATATCATGCAGTTTTTATTACTATAGCTTTTTAGTATCATTTAAGATCTGATATTGTGATGTCTTCTGCTTTGCTTTTCTCATTAAGGATTGCTTTGGTTATTCTTGGCTTTTTGTTTTTCCAGAAGAATTTCATGAGTGCTTTTTCTATTTCCATGAAAAATGTCATTAAAATTTTGATGGGAATTGCATTGAATCTGTATTGGATTTGTTAGTATGGCCATTTTGACAATGTTAATTCTAGCTATCCATGAACATGGGAGGTCTTTCTATCGTCTAAAGTCTTCTTCAGCTTCTTTCTGTAATTTACATTGTAGAGGTCTTCCACTACTTTTGTTAGATTGATTCCCAGGGGTGGTTTTTTTTTTTTTTTTTTTTTTAGGCTATTGTGAATGGTATGGTCTTCCTAATTTCTCTTTCAGCTAGTTGGTCATTGGTGTATAGGAATGCAATTGATTTATAAGTGTTAATTTTATATCCTGCTACTTTGCTGAATTCATTTGTGAGTTATAGAAGTTTTCTGGTGGAGTTCTTTGGGTCTTCTAAATATAGGATCATGTTATCAGCAAACAGCTAGTTTTAGCACCCCCCCCCCCGCCCCTGCCATTTGTGTACCTTAATTGCTCTGGCTAGAGATTTGAGAACTATGTTAAATAGAAGTGGTTGGCCTCTTGTTTTTCCAGAAGAATTTCATGAGTGGTATCCCTGTCTTATTCATATTTTTAGAGGGAATGCTTTCAGTCTTTTTCCATTTAGAATGATGTTGGCTTTGGGTTTGTCATATATAGCTTTTAAAATGTTGATCATTTTATGCCTATTTTTTTCTGGTGTTTTAAACATGAATGGATGCTGTATTTTGTTAAATAGTTTTTCTGTATCTGTTGAGATAATCATGTGATTCTTGCTTTTAAGTCTATTGGTATGGTGAATTATATTTGTTGATTCCCTTGTTTTTGAACCAAACTTGCATCCCAGCGATGAACCCCACTTGGTCATGGTGCACTATCTTTTTAAAGTGTGTTTGTAAGCAATTTGCTGGTATCTTATTGAGAATTTTTGCATCTGTATTCATCAAGGATATTGGTCTGAAGTCTTCTTTCCTTGATGTATCTTTGTCTGGTTTTGTATGAGGGTGATATTGGCTTCATAGAATAAGTTTGGAAGGGTTCCTTTCTTCTCATCACTGGATAGATCTTCCAAACAAAAACTGAATAAAGAAGCTGTAGAACTAAAAAATACAATTAATAATTTAGATTTAACACAAAAATAGAATATTTCATCCATCAGTGTCTGAATATACTTTTTTCTCAGTTGCACATGGAACATTTTTCAAAAATAGGTCATATTTTAGGACACAAAATAATTCTTAGCAAATACAAAAGAATAGAGATAATATCCTGCGTTATATCAGATCATAATGGAACGAAATTAAAAATCAATGATAAGATAAAAATAAAAATTACTCTTAACACCTGGACACAGCATAAATCTCGTGATGTCTTTTAACATATATACATATTGTTTTTTCTCCTCTCTTTCCTGAATTTCTTATTAACCAGCAATTAAATCTAGAGATTAAATGCTACTGTGGTTTGGCACCCCTTCTCCAAACACTTTATGGATGGTAGTATTATGTGGTTGTATGGTTGTATGTATTTTTTTTGTGCCATTGGAATTGATCTTTGGGTTTAGGTTTTGGGTCCCGATTCTTCCATTGTAATGTTTCCCATTAACTTTTTTCCTGATGGTTTTATTTTATAGCTTATGGTGATCATTTCCTCAATTTATTATTTCATTAGGTCATATAAAATGGGGATATTCTAATATTTTCATTTTAATGCATTTATTAACTGGAATTTTAAAATAAGGAATAGTTTTATTATCACATCTTTGGTTACCCTGGCACATAATCTATGTGGGAAGGACAGTGTTTTTTAAAAAACAGTTTGCAGAATAATGGTTTATGTCTCCAATTTCCTCCAGAGATAAGTAGTCAAGGATTTTTTCCCTTCTTTTTCTGAGTATCATTATAAAGTTAGAAATTTTAACCTGTTTCTTAAATTTAAAAATTAGCTTATCCGTTTTTACAAGTACTTAAAAAAAATACCTGCAAGCTTTTGATTAATATTGTATTTGAATCTGTATATAAATTTAGAGAGAACTGACATCCAAATAATATTAGCCTCCTAATCCATGAATGTGCTATGTATCTCCTGCTGAGATTTTCTCTAATTTCTCTCAGTAATGTTTTAAACCTAGTTGCTTTTCATTTATTGGCCTTATAGCTTAGCTTACAGGTTTGATAAACATTGTTTCCAGTGATTTTCGTGTTATCTGAAGTAGAGACAGTTTTGTTGCTTTTTTTCCCCAATATTTATATTGGTACTTCTTTTCTTGCCCTGTTGCAGTGTTGAACAGGAGTGGTGAGAATGGGTACTCTCTCCTGTCTCCCAATTTTGTATTGGACAGCTTTCCATTTCCTGCCCCTTCCCAGTGGGACCCAGCCCCTGCTATGTGTCAGTGCAGGATCCCTTAACCCAGTGAAAGATGGTATTTTGCTCTCCACTGCTTCCCTCTCGTATAGTACCTCTTCTGGAATTGGTGCCAGGAGGTTGTGCTGACCTGCTCTATGGTAGACTTTTATTACTAGGTGCAAAACCTGGAGAGAACAAGGGAGGTTTCCTCTTCCACCCCCAAGGTCAGATAGATAGCTCTTGCCTCTGCCTTATTCTGAGTGCAGGTTCCCCTTGCCTTCCAAGACTTTGCAAGGCTGAAAGGTTTCCTTACCCTTTCCCAGTATAGTTTAGTTGTGCTGTTTTTTTAATGTTATACAGAAGAAATCATACCATATACATTCTTTTTATATCTGATTTCTTTCACTCAGTGTCATGTTTTTAAGATCCAGCCATAATTTCATGGTTAGTTATTTTTTGTTCATTTTCATTGCTTATTAATGTTCCAATATGTGAATTTGCCACAGAATTTGTCTGAGTATTATTTTTATGGTTTCCAGTTCTTAGCAGTTACAAATAGTGCAGCTACAAATAAATTGTATATGTCCTGATGCAATTAGACACAAATTTCTGTAGAACACCGATATTTATTTATTTATTATTTTTAACCTGTGGAAGGTATTTGTGAGTTTTTTAAAATTTGTTCTTTTTAGATAGATATATATGACATTGGAGTGTATTCTGACATAATGTGCTGATTTTAAGTTCTTTGGGTATATTTGACAAGGAGTATAATTTATTAGGATTCCATTCTTGTAATTGTACATGATATGGAGTTTCACTGGTCATGTATTTATATATGAATGTGAGAAAGTTATATCCATTCTACTGTCTTTCCTATTCCCATCCCCCTCCCTGTCCTTCCCTCCACTTTGACTAATCCAGTGAACTTCTATTCTTCGGGGGTGAGCATTGCATATCAGAGAGAACATTTGGCCTTTTTTGGGACTGGCTTGTTTCACTTAGTATGATGGTCTCTAGTTCTATCTAATATGGATAAATTAAAATGCCATAATTTCATTCTTCTTTCTGGCTGAGTAAATACTCAATTGTGTATATATACCACATTTTCTTTATACATTCATCTGTTGAAGGGCACATAGTTTGACTTCATAGTTTATCTATTGTGAATTGAGCTGCTATAAACATTGATGTGTCTGTCACTGTAGAATTCTCATTTTAACTCCCTTGGATATATACCAAGGAGTGGAATAACTGGGTCAAGTGGTGGTTCCATTCCAGGTTTTCTATGGAATCTCCATACTGTTTTCCAGAGTAATTACACTGATACACAGTCCCACCATCAGTGTATGAGGGTACCCTTTTCCCCATACTCACCAACATTTATTGTTACTTGTATTCTTTTTTTTTTAATTAGTTAATTTTACAGTAGAATGCATTTTGATATATAGTACACAAGTAGAGCACAACTTCTCATTCCTCTGGCTGTATATGGTTCAGAGTCACTCCAGTAGTGTAATCATATATGTATATAGGGTAATAATGTGTGTCTCTTTCTACCATCCTTCCCATCTACACAACCCCACCCCTCCCCTAACTCCCCTCTATACAAACCCAGAGTTCCTTCATTCTTCCCTATTCCCCCACCCCACTATGAATCAGCATCTGCTTATCAGATAAAACATTCAGCTTTTGTTTTTTTGGAATTGACTTATTTCATTTAGTGTGATATTCTCTAGTTCCATCTATTTAACTGCAAATGCCATAATTTTCATTTTTCTTTAATGCTAAGTAATATTCCATCATTATGTACATTATTATATAAAGAATATGTACCACATTTTCTTTATCCACTCATCTGTAGAAGGGCATCTAAGTTGTTTCCATAGTTTAGCTATTGTGTATTGAGCTGCTATGAACATTGATGTGGCTATGTCACCACAGTATGCTGATTTTAAGTCCTTTGGGTATAAACCAAGGAGTGGGATAGCTGGGTGAAATGATGGATTCATTCCAAGTTTTTTGAGGTATTTCCATACTTCTTTCCATAGTGCTTGCACCAATTTTCAGTCCTACCAGCAATGTATGAATGTACCTTCCCCCCCCCATCCTTGCCAACACTTATTATTGCTTATATTCTTGATAATTGCCATTCTGACTGAGTAGTTTTGATTTGCATTTCTCTAATTGCTAGAGATGATGAACATTTTTTCATATGTTTGTTGATTGATTATATTTCTTCTTCTGTAAAGTGTCTGTTCAGTTCCTTAGCCCATTTATTATTTGTTTTTTTGGTGTTAAGTTTTTTGAGTTCTTTATATATCCTGAAGATACATGCTCTATCTTTGCAGGTGGCAAAGATTTTCTCCCATTCAGTAGGCTCTCTTTTCACATTTTTTTTCTGTAATTGTAGATGGACAGCATGCCTTTATTTTATTGGTTTATTTTTTAATGTGGTGCTAAGGATCGAACCAGTGCCTCACACATGCTAGGCAAGTACTCTGCCACTGAGCCCCAGCCTCTCTGTTCACATTCTTGATTGTTTCCTTTGCAGTGAAGAAGCTTTTTAGTTTGATACCATCCCATCTATTGATTACTGATTTTAGCTCGTGTGCTTTAGGAGTCTTGTTGAGTAATTAGGTCCTAAGCTAACATGTTTGAGTGTTGGGCCTACTTTTTCTTATAGTAGGTGCAGGGTCTCTGGTCTGATGCCTAGGTCCTTGATCCATGTTCAGTTGAGTTTTGTGTTGGGTGAGAGATAGGGTTTTCATTTCATTCTGCAACATATGGATTTCCAATTTTCCCAGCAGCATTTGTTGAAGATGCTATCTTTTCTCCAGTGTATGTTTCTGGCACCTTATTTATGTAGGTTTGTCACTAAGAATACTGATTCTTAAAGTGCCCCTTCCTTCCAGCTGCTCTGACTTCTCCTGGGTACTTGTTAGAAATGCAGATTATTACTGTCTACCCTAGACTTACTGAGTCACAAACTGTAAGGGTGGGGCTAGCACTTTGTGTTTTAACAGTCCTCGGCATGTAACCTTGGCATGGTTACTGACCCTTCTAAAGTTTGAGAACTACTGCTGTAGGGGCTACACCTAGGAGAGAAGCTACTGGGTATAAATGATGGGTAAATAATGGCAGGTTGTTTTCTAACTGATTTGCATTTTTACCAGTGTTACAGGAAAGTTCAAGTGGCTCTACATCTTTGGTTTCATTAACTTTTTATTGGTACCCCCCCCCCCCACACACACACATACTCTTTTTTTTGGTTTGAATGTTTTTATTTATAAAATTAAAAATTAGGTCTCTAGTCAGTGAAGTCGAAACAACTGGAAGTGACTAGTTTAAAGGTGTCTCTGAGTGCAAGATGATCTTACCATCTTTGCTCTCTACTGTAGTGTCAGGCATATAGAAAATCATGTATGTATCTGTCAAACTGAATTTTAAAATACATATTTTTAAGAGTTTCTTTGTCTTTTTTATTTTAAAAACAAAGCCTCAGAGTTTATTGAAACAGCCCTGAAGGGTGGTGTGTAGAGCTCAGTGGCAGAGGTGCTGGCTGGCATGTGGGCTGTCCTGGGTTCAGTCTTCAACACTGTTTTGCTTTATGAAAAATCATCATATACTTTTCTTTCTTTTTCTTTTTTCTTTTAGCTTTTATCTCTTCTTTTTGAAGATTTGTTCAAAAAATTTAATTCTGAAATGAAGAAGATTGCAGACCAGGTGATTCCTAAACAAAGAGCAGCCCAGTTTGACGTTGTGAAACACATGCGCCAAGACCAGATCACCAATGGCATGGTGAATGCTATTTCCACTGTAAGTCTTCTTTTAGGATTTTGGAGTTTGTGAATTTATTCAGTGAAATGGAGATTTAAAGGACTTCAAGAATCCAGGTTGTGTGTGTGTGTTTGTGTATGAATTTAAAGGAATGTACAAATAAAAATTTTCTGCTTTGGAAAACATAGTCTAAAGTGTAAATTGTCTTAATAGTTTAATACTGTAGTAACCTGAAAGTTTAATACTGTAGTAACCTCCCTCAGCTGTGGGTTTTGCTTTCCATGCTTTGTTTCATTTACTCATCTTCAACTGATATCTGAAAATATTAAATGTATAAGTTTTAAATAACTTTTATTACCGTATATTTTAATTTTCAAATTTTATTGTTAGTTATTATTGTTTACCTCTTACTGGCCTAACTTACAAAACAAACTTCATCATAGGTTACTTATGTATAGAAAACACATAGGATGTATAGGGTTCTGTGCTTTCTGCAGTTTCAGACATCTACCAGGGTCTTAGAATGTATCATGACTACTGGTAACTTTCCTGCCAAATTATACTTCCTTCTATATAAGACAAAAAGAAAATAGATAACACATGGAGGGGAAAATTCTTCTCTTTAAACTATTAATAACCTTTCTTTTAATAACCTTTTCTTTTAACTTTCTTTTTTGTATAATAAAATTGACGTATTTCAGGCAGGTTTATTATTTGGCAAGTTTTGTCCAAAACAATACAAAAATGTTTCATTTCACATTTAACCTAATGTTTCATTTAGCTTATATTCTTCAGAGACCTATCAGCTGTTCCTTTCCTGAGCAATGAATTCAGTCCTCAGCAGCTGCTGTATATTCAGGGTCTCCAGCTATTCACCAAAGGTTATCAGATAGGTTTTAGCTCCCATTTTTGAAGCATAGCAACTATAGGTCTATCTGATGAAGTCTGGTTCACATTTTTGATGCCATACATACAATTAGTTTTATGGATGGGATCTTGTCCCAACAAAAGGGTAGTGTAGCCCAACACAATGATTCCCATAACGATGAGAGAATGAGTGCAGACCTGCTTCAGTAGTTGACTTTGGAAATTTCCAGTGGTCTGTGTGAGCAGCACCTATAGTGATAGCTGCACCTAAAGTGGAGGTGCACCCTGCCTCTGTGCCATTTAGGCTCTTTAAGCATGCTTTTGTGAGAACTGCTTTTCCTTGCTTCCTGACCCATTTTTTTAGGTCACAACAGCTGTTTGGAATAGTTTTTTTGCTTAGTGGCTTTGCTTTATCTCCCTGACAGGGCTGCTTATTAAGAAAATTAGTAGTAGGCTTTGTGGCAGGTGTACCCCAATATGAAGGCGACCAGGAAAGATGAACCTATAATGTTCTGTAGTGTTGCTTTAGTAGAATTCTTAATATTTTTAGACTCTTTGACTATTTCTCCCTTTTGTAAAAAACCTGCAGAATACTGGGACAAATTCTCATGCTGAACATCTTGGCTTCACTCCCTACCTACTTCCTGATTGCTATCAGCTGCTGCCTTATTTTTAGCTTTCTACCAAATATTTTTTTACCTTATTTATTCTTATATTTATTCTTATTTTTTACCTTATTTATTCTGTCTGGGCATAAGTTAGTTTACTAGATTCTTTCTCATTTCAAGGATAAATGGAGTTACCTAAATGAGCAATATAAATAAGTTAATTTGTGAAATTTGTGTATTTGCTCTGTTTCCTTGTTTTATAATAGAATTTCTTCTTAGAATTAATTCTTTTCCACATTATCAAAAACTCAAGGTTTTGAAGTGATGGAGCTTTGTTGTAATGAAGAGAAGACTTCAATTTGTGAAGGAGCTCCAGCGAAGTCATATATTTCAATATGAACAGATCATTTAATATCTTTTTGTAGCCATGCAATTTATCTACTATGAAGGTGTCTAAGCTGGGATCCAGAAGTCTGCGTCCTGAAATTTGAGTGTCAGATTTTGTGTTCATAGTATTTTGTACATTTTTCTCAAGAAAATATTTATAGTTGTCATTAGGTTCTTTTTTAAAAATTGGTTCTTTTTAGTTATACATGACAGTAGAATCCATTTTGATATAATTATACAAGCCTGGAATGTATCTTTAACTAATTAGGACCCCATTCTTGTGGATGTACATGATGGTGGGATTCACTGTGGTATATTCATATATGAATATAGGAAAATTATGTTAGGTTTACTCCACTCTTTTCCTATCCCCACTTCCTTCCCTTCATTCCCCTTTATCTAATCTACAGAACTTTCCTCCCTCCCTCCCTTATTGTGAGTCAGCTTCCACATATCAGTGAAAATATTCAGCCTTTGGTTTTTGGGATTGATTTATTTTACTTAGCATAATAGACTATAATTGCTATAATACTGATGTGTATATATGCCACATTTTCTTTATCCATTCATCTGTTGAAGGGCGTCTAGGTTGGCTCCATAGTTTAGCTATTGTGAATTGTGCTGCTATGTATCTGCTATACAGATGCATCTGTATCACTATAGTATGCTGATTTTAACTTCCTTGGATATATACCAAGGAGTGGGATAGCTGAGTCAAATGGTGGCTCCATTCCAAGTTTTCTGAGCAATCTCCATACTATTTTCTAGAGTGGTCTCACCAATTTACAGTCCCACCAACAATGTATGACTGTACCCATTTCCCCATATCTTCACCCACATTTATTGTTACTAGTATTCTTTATACACACACACACACACACACACACACACACCAGGAATTGAACTCAGGGGCACTTGGCCACTGAGCCACATCTTCAGCCCTATTTTGTATTTTATTTAGAGACAGGGACTCACTGAGTTGCTTAGCACCTTGCTGTTACTAAGGCTGTCTCTGAACTTGCCATCCTACTATCTCAGCCTCCCAAGCCACTGGGATTTCAGGCTTGCACTACAGCGCTCAGCTTGTTAATGGTATTCTTCATAATTGCCATTCTGACTGGAGTGAAATGAAATCTCAGTATAGTTTTAATTTGCTAGAGATGTGGAGCATTTTTTCATATATTTGTTGATCACTCATATTTTTTCTGTGAAGTGACTGTTTAGTTCTTTTGCCCATTATATGGGTTATTTAGTTTAATTTTGGTATTAAGGTTTTTGAGTTCTTTATATATCCTGGAAATTAGTGATCTGTTAGAGGGGCAGGTAGCAAGATTTTCTCCCATTCTGTAGGCGCTCTCTTTAGGCTTTTGATTATTTTCTTTGCTGTGAAAAAAGCTTTTTAGTTTGATGCCATCCCATTATCGATTTTACTTCTTGCACTTTAGGGGTCTTGTTAAGGAAGTCAGTTCTTGTGCCTGTATGTTAAAGAAGTCAGTTCCTATGCCTTTATGTTGGAGTATTGGGCCTACCTTTTATTCTAATATGTGTAGGGTTTCTGGTCTAATACCTAGGTCCACTTTGATCTGAATTTTGTGCAGGGTGGGAGGTAGGGGTTAACTTTCATTCTATTACATATGGATTTCCAGTTTTCTCAGCAGTATTTGTGGAAGAGGCTGTCTTTCCTCCAGTGTATATTATTGGTACTTTTGTCTAATATGGGGTAACTTTTGTCTAATATGGGTAATTTCTGTGGTTTTGTCTCTGTGTCTTCTATTCTGTCTGGCCTGTTTGGGTGCCAGTACCATGCTGTTTTTCTTACTGTAATTCGTAGTATTATTTAAGGTCTGGTATTGTCATGTCTCCTGCGTCGATTTTCTCACTAAGGATTCCTTTGTCTATTCTTGGCCTCTTTAGTTTTCCAGATGAATTTCATGTCATCAGGTTTTTCAAGGAGAAAGAAGAATCACTGCAGATATAGTTTTTCTCTATGGAATCAGAAAGATAATTGAGCCAACCATTTTCTTGGATATTTTGTTTTCTAAAGTATTAAGTTTTTTTTGTTTTTTTTTTTTTGAGAGAGAGAGACAGAGAGAGAATTTTTTTTTAATATTTATTTTTTAATTTTGGGCGGACACAACATCTTTGTTTGTGGTGCTGAGGATCGAACTCAGGCTGCACGCATGCCAGGCGAGCGCACTACCGCTTGAGCCACATCCCCAGCCCAAGGATATTTTGTTTTCTGCTTTGCTTTTTTGATGCATATTATTTTTTGTTAATTGAATTATATTTGGGGGATATAATTTAATGTGTACAGCTGTAATCCAACTATAAAATAAGATATTTAATATACTATGACATATTTATTGCATAGGATTTAAGCAAATTTAATTTTCAGGAGTCATTTATATGAATCTATTCCACTATTGGCATGATAGCCACAGAGAATATACAGCTTTTAATATGAACATATATAATTTTTTGGGCTGGGGATGTGGCATGTGTGCGGCCTGGGTTCGATCCCCAGCATCACATACAAACAAAGATGTTGTGTCCGCCGAAAACTAAAAAATAAATATTAAAAAATTCTCTCCTCTCTCTCTCTCTCTAAAAAAAAAAATATGAACATATATAATTTTTTGACTCCTCAGACCTGATGAAGAAAGCTATAGTGTATTCATTATTCCTAATAACTGCTATGAGTCATTTTTCTGTTGCTGTATTTTCCTCTAATTAAGACTAACTTTGGAAGACATCCAAATAATAGTGTATTCCAACATGAAATTATCTCTTTGGGCTTCAAACTCATTTTACCTTTGATCAGCTGACTTATTGCTTCCAGTGGACCCTTGGGTTAAACTGACATGTTCCACGTGTGAGTTTTTCAGATGACGACTACACTGACATGATAGGGTTGAAAGAGTGAAGCATTCTGAGATGGTTGCTAGACATAGTTTGTGTTCATCATATTCCTGGAAAACCTCAGCAAGTAGCTGCATAAGTTTTAATTTTAATTGTGACATTTTGATTTAGAAATAAATATCCTGGCTTTAATTTCATGAGCAAGCAGTTCCTATTCTGAACTTCTCAGAGTAACTCCTCAGATTCAGGCAGCATACGAAAGGGTTACTGGTAGTCTCATGTCTGTCATTTTTCTACAGGGAAATTGGTCTCTAAAGAGATTTAAAATGGACCGTCAAGGTGTGACCCAAGTCTTGTCACGCTTGTCATACATATCTGCACTGGGCATGATGACAAGAATCTCTTCCCAGTTTGAAAAAACCAGGAAAGTGAGTGGTCCTCGCTCCCTCCAGCCATCTCAGTGGGGAATGCTCTGTCCTTCGGACACTCCTGAAGGAGAGGTAAGGCACCTGTGTACAGTGTCAGAGGACATACTTGTTGGAGTCTGGGGCTGGGGATTCTGCTTCTGCTCTCATTTTCCAGCCCATGTCTTTTTCTTAGATTAACCACTTATCTGGCAAGAAATAATGATGTAATTTGTTAAGAGTATATCAATATAATTCCAAAACCAGTGTCTGCAGAAGCATTTGATAAAGAAATTCATGGTCCACATTGATTTTGCCTATAATAGTTTATCCCAAGAATCAGTCATATGAAGAGGGGATTAGAATGTGAAAGACAATTGAGAGACCCATCACTTTTGATGCTCAAATGGATCCTTTTTTGAGTAGCTTTTTATTTCCTTTAGATGTGCTTAGAGGACATTGTGTACTCAGGTATAGCTAACTAAGCGTGTGCAGTCCAAAACCTGATAATTCTGACTCACTTAGTGTCATTACCTAAATGCCAAACAAAGGGGCTTACTCCCATTCCTCCCTGCGACATGGCCCCTTTCTCCATTGCATTACCATTGTTAGTTTCTCTTGCTTCCATTTCTTTTAAATCAAACCTCCAAAGAAGGAAGGTTTACCATTGTACCTCAGGCTCCTAACATAGAGCCTCATTTAGAATGGAGGCCCAATAAATACATATTGAATGAATAAATAAGTTAATTTATGATCAGTAAAAAAATGTCAGTTCCAAAATATAACAAATGTTATGATTTGAGAGGGTTAGAAAATAGGATTCTATGCACTTGTGATTTTTAAAAACTCTTCTCCCAGTATGGTAGTTCACATAAATTGGTACAGTTTTTCAAATTTGCATGAGTTAAACATCTTGAGCTTTGGAGCACTGTGTTTCTCAGAGATTCCTTCAGCTAACTTTATTAAGTGGCTAAGTGGCTACTTTGTGCATATAGAAAATGGTTTCCAAGAATTGAAGTTACAGTCTTTAGGTGTCACCCGTGTCCTGAGTGTTTTCTGCTTTTGCTATGTTTTTTCTTATTGATACTTTTGTTGTAGATTTTTGGGGTTGTATAAAAGTCGAAAAGTTCTTGTTATTTTTTTATTATGAAATAATTTTACATACAAAAAATTGCAACTAAGACTTTCCATAATCTTACACCTAGATTCCCCAATGTGAGCATTTTATGTAATCTTATCACAGTTATTGACCTCATGAAATCAACATTAGTGACAATGCCATAGACTGTAGACCTTGTTCAGATTTCCACCAGTTGTCCCAACAATGTCTGTTTCTGATCCAGGTCATGTGTTGCTTTAGTCACCATGCCTCCTGAGTCCCTTTCAGTCTGGAGCAGTCCTTTAGTCTTTCTTTGCCTCTCATGACCAAAAAACTTTATAGAGTTCTGGCTAGTTATTCTGTAGAAAGTCTCTCTTTTCCTGCCAGAAGTTTTCTGTTTTTGTGTAGCTAGATTTATTATTGTTTTTCTTTACTCTTTTCCTATATTATATCATTGTAATGACTTTGATATTCCACTCTCTGGGAAAAATAGTTTCTATAATGTTTCTTTCCTTTTTTTGTACATTTATGATATCATTATCTGTAATTGCAAATATACTGTGCTGAGCATTTATGTGGCTACATCTATTTTACATCTTTTCTTGTTACCTGAGTATAAATTTCTCTGGGCAAAAGGGCATGTACATTTTAAGTTCTTTTTGTAAATTACCAAAATGTCCATTAAGAGATTATACTGCTTTATATTGCCACCAGCAGAGTAGTGAGCTATTTTCAGACACACACTGTACTAATATTCATTCTTAGAAATGATTGTCTTATGTTTTAGGCCTGCGGTTTGGTTAAAAATTTGGCCCTTATGACACACATCACAACTGATATGGAAGATGGACCCATTGTTAAATTAGCCAGTAACTTGGGAGTAGAAGATGTGAATTTATTATGTGGAGAAGAGCTCTCTTACCCAAATGTGTTTCTCGTCTTTCTCAATGGTGGGTATATTATAGAGACATGTTCATCCTTAATAACCTGTTGGGAGTAGGGAAGGAGTCAGTTAATATACTTATATTTAAATCACAAACATATTCTAACTCTGAGCCTAGAAGGACCTTGATTTTAAGGTGGAAGGAAGACAGTGATTCTACTGGCTGCATTATCCAAAGTTCTGAGAGGACACAGCTGTGTGAGTGAAGGATAACACTGCAAAGACTGACTGCTTTCCCCCTTTTGCAACTGCTAACATATTTACAGTGGAATAAGGTTCAGCATGGTACCTTAAATATCTGAGTTGCCCTGTAAAATAACCAGGTCAGCCCTTACAGTGAGTTGAATGTATTCAGCCATTTGATCCTGGATATGTTAGCAGTCTGTGGCAAGAAGTTCCCTCTCTTCTGACCCACTTTCACTTACCTCTTCCTGCCTCCTTCAGAGCCCACCAGAGGCTGGGCTGTAGTGCGCCCATCCTTTCTCCTTTTGACTTGGTGGTTTGTGTGCCTGCCTGATGTGCTCACCCCTGACCACTTAGGTCATGTCTTTCTCTTCTCCCCAATTAGGGATCCACTAACCCTTGCAGGTAGGGCCTGCCAAGGGAGAGTCAGGACCTCAACAGGGCTGTTAACTATCTACCTTCTCCAGTGAATCCAAGAAGCTAACAGTGCATGAACTCTTGGCCTGCACTCTGTCCTGGTGCCTCTGAATCCTTTTGAAAATGGGAGGAAAGCCCAGTGTCTTCGTTTCATAGATGCTGAGCAGATGATCAGTCACTAGGTGTGGGGCAGAATCCTCAGCACTTTCAACTCATTCATCTTCTTAATCTCCCAGTGGAAGTGATAGAGCCAGTGGGCACACGCTGGTGGTGTGGATGCACATGTACACTCACAGCACTGTGCTGGCAGACGAGAACAGTGCAATTCACTTGCACTGCTCCTCAGCCAGTGTGTGATAGGACTGGCCCTGGATTCCAGGGCCCCAGGATGGCCTTGACCATTCCCTGTGCTGCTTCCCTCAGCCTATGGATGGCCACATGTTAATAACTATTTTCAAATGACTATTCAGTATTCCTGTGTTGGGTAAATATTTTATATGAGATTAGGTTTATATTTTGTTCCTATCTTACCTCTTCTTACTTCTTTTACTTCTTTTTCTTAGGTAACATTCTGGGTGTCATTCGAGATCATAAAAAGCTAGTGAATACATTTCGACTGATGCGAAGAGCAGGATATATCAATGAATTTGTTTCCATCTCAACAAATCTTACAGATCGGTGTGTTTATATTTCCTCTGATGGAGGAAGATTGTGCAGGTATATATTGCTAAAAGAGTCCTTTATATTAACTTTTGAAATAAATTGACTTTTTTTTTAGAGAGAGAATTTTTATTTATTTTTTTAGTTTTCGGCGGACACAACATCTTTGTTTGTATGTGGTGCTGAGGATCGAACCCGGGCCGCACGCATGCCAGGCGAGTGTGCTACTGCTTGAGCCACATCCCCAGCCCAAATTGACTTATTTTTGAAGCTTCTTTTTCCTTCTTCAATGTTAAGATACATTTAATTCAGTTAATAAACATTTCAAAGATTAATGGGAGACCATTGTTGCCCTCAGAGAGTTCAGTTTCCTGGGAGAGGAGAAATAATTATTATTAATGATAATCAACTGTACTATTAATAAATGTTAGTCACTACTTATTATTTTAATGGATATACTTATATATAAGGCTCTAACTACATTCAACCCTATGAGGTTGAATTATTATTTTCATTTAGCAAATGAGGAAATTGGGGTATTCCATGAAGTATTCCTGAGTAACTTACCCAGAGCTAGAGAATGGTGGAGTAAAGTTTTTTTTTTTTTTTTTTTAAAGAGAGAGAGAGAGAATTTTAATATTTTATTTTTTAGTTATTGGCTGACACAACATCTTTGTTTGTATGTGGTGCTGAGGATCGAACCCGGGCCGCATGCATGCCAGGCGAGCACACTACCACTTGAGCCACATCCCAGCCCCGGAGTCAAGTTTTTAATGGGAATTCCTTAGAAGTCCCTTGACTCTAGCAGTTATGATTTTATCCTCTGTATTCCACTGCTACAAACTGCTTTAAAAGATTAATAGGATTGTGTTACTTGGGTATAGGGGAAATAAAGAAGGGCTGAGGGAAAGCAAGAATTTAAAAAAATTACATTAGAACTAATGGAAAGTAGGTTAATATTGTTCATTCAGCAAATATTTATTAAGGATTTGTTATGCACAGGTACTGTCCAGCAGCTGAAGGTACAGTGATGAATATGATATAGTCTCTGGTCTTTGGGGGACATGCAGGGGCATCAATTAAGGTCATTATGGTGTTTCAGAAGCCTTCACTTATTTTCTAGTTGTAATTTTTCAACTCCTGATGATGTTAGGTATAAGGCAGTGAGCTAGCAATAGTTGGAAAGCAGAACTGGAAGAGCGGACTGCCATTGTCTGTCTGTCCCTCATCCTTTCCTCCTTCTAGTTATACTATATTCTCCTTTGGGGACTGCCCCTCCCTACTGCATACTGTGTGAAGGCTTTCCTTGCCTAGCAAAAGGTCAGGTATAAGATCCAAGTGAGGCCAGTCATACTCCCTCATCAGATTCATCAGTTGAATTCAAGTAGAATAAATCAAGGGAGGCAAGTAGTTGACATGCTGCCAGTGACCCATGCAAGAGTCTGCCTATTACTCCTTTCTTTCTGGATCCTTGTAGTTGCTGTGATTCCTGTTCTTTCTATGCCTGAACATTTCTCCTTTTTCTTTGATTCTTGTCCGTCCAGTAAATTCTTAGTTTTTCCAGTAAATTCCATGTTGTTTAAATTAGCAAGAATAAGTTTCTCTTAAATATACCGGAGAATGATATGTGTTCAGTCTTATCTTGCCAGTTATTGATTTGTGTGACTCTGAGTATAATATACAAGTCTGAGCCTTGGTTTCCTTGGCTGTAAAATGGAAATAGTAAAGCCTTCCTAGGATTATCCTGAGAATAACTGGCAAGGTGTGGTAAGTTCTTGTAGGGTGCTAATCACATATAATGTGCTTAACAACATGGCCTCATTAGTGGCAGGTAAAACAATGACATGTTCCAGGCTGGCTTTTTAAATGATTTTTCTCTTTCATTACATACAGCATAATAAAGCATATTCTAAAACAAAACAAGTTTGTTTTTTTTTAGCAGTAATTTTACAATGGCAGACTATAGATATGGCAGGAAAAATAGTGGGTTTTATTGAGTTAGTGATCTCTCTCTTCAATTCCTGTGTCTGCCTTCACTTCTGAGTCTTAACCTGAGCTATGCTGCAGCCCTCCCATGTGACATCAGGTCACTCTGCTTCCCTCCAGTGAATAAGCCAGAATTTCAAGGTACTGTTGATTTCCATGAAAAGCTCACCCAGTTCACTTTTCAGCAGCTCATGTTCCCCTTTTGTGATTATGCAGATCCTCTTCTTAACAGTTTAAAGTGCTCATTAGTCCTCACATAGTTATTTGGGCTTCAGGGTGCAGTGCACAAGTGTAGGCTGGTTTCTTGCTTCTCTATGTGAGAGCTGCTGTCCAAATAGCAACGGCCCTTGACGTTTCCATGCTGCATGCCATCCTTTGTGTCAGTGTTTCCTCGCAGTGGCGAAGCCCTCATCGGCCAGTCACCACTGACAGTTACAGGTTAATCTACCCAAGTGCTCTCTCTACCTTCCACCCAGTATGCCAGTGGAGATCATGGAGTAAGGAAGCCTCATTCTTTGCAAAAGTATAGCCATTTGTTTTTGTCAAGAATAGTTAAAGTAACCTATTAGTCTATCTCAGTGGTGCTTATCCTAAATCAGACCATTCCAGAACATCTGGGTATTCATCATCACATCCTCACAACAAATGCCATCATTACCCTTGGTGACAGTGTTGTTGCCAGCTAGCTTTATGGGTTTATAGCAGTTTCCTCTTACTTGTGGGTGGCATGTTCCAAGACCCTCTGATACATTTACAGTTTTAAAAAATATGACATGTGACAAAGTTTTCATTTCCTTTCTAGACTTTGTTGAGTATCGTTTTTGTGTTGCCTTTTCATTTAAAACTGTGTGTGTATGTGTGTGGTGTGTATTTGTGTTTGAGAAAACACCTGTGTGCATGCAGGTAGAGGCCCCTGTATGGTTACATATGCCAAAATTAGTGTTCTCAAGCAATCTGTAAATAACTTTGATCATTTCTACATATTCCCTTATTTCATTATAACAGATATTACTTGCTGGTATAACTCTTCTGTGAAATTACTATTAAGTTGTTATTTTTTTCCTTCCTAGACCTTACATAATTGTTAAGAAACAGAAGCCAGCAGTCACAAATAAGCATATGGAAGAGCTGGCTCAGGGGTACAGGTAAATGGCCAGAAGTAAAAATAATGTTATTTGATTTGTTGTTCTTTTAAGAAAAGTACATTTTCATTTTTGATCTCTTAATTTCTCCCCATCAAATATACCAGTCTGTTTAAAAAAAAATGTTTTTTTCTCCTTATGAAGTTGCTTGGACATGGTAAAATACTTACCAGGTTAAATTGAAAGTCTTGGTGTAAATTTCTACACTAATAGTTTTTAGTGAGAAAAGAACTTATATTGATGTATATACTGTGGGTCTTTCATTATGTGGAGTTTCTGAAGTCAAATATTTTAGAAGTGAAAACCATATTAGCAAAAATCAGATACACTTAATGTTTTTATCTCAGTGATTTGTGATCACACTGTGATCCAAGGATAACCTGTTTCAAGTATCTCAGTATATTAATTCTGGGAGAGAAAGGTGCCTTGGGCCAAGTGAAAGCCAGTATCTTCTGTTGTTATATAAAATGTTTCAATAAAATGCTCTTTTATAATGTCCCTTTTATCATTATTTTCCTAGGAATTTTGAAGATTTCTTACATGAGAGTCTGGTAGAATATTTAGATGTGAATGAAGAAAATGATTGTAACATTGCACTCTATGAACATACAATTAATAAGTAAGTAGCATCTGTAGCAACTTTAATTAAAACCTTTTCTGACCATAGACACTGCCTTCTTTCCATTGTCCTCCCATTCTGTCGTGTACTCCTATAGTAGAAAACTGATAGAGGTGCACTGTTGTGTCGTGAAGCATACCTGTGACTGTCCCAATCGAAGGTACCACGAAGTTGCTAACAAGTCATCTTTAGACTTACTTATCTTTCCAGGCCATGTGGCATTTAGTGTGTGTTTTTCTGAAAGAAATCATTTTTCTGATTTTAACATTCAATTACTGTAAAAATTGAAGTAATTAATTGGGCTACATGAAAATGGATTTCTTTCTTCTAGAAAAGTTTTATCAGTGGTCATCTGAATTCTTACTGCCAGAGGAAGAATTCCCTATAAAGATATCTCTAAGCATGAGATGAACTTGAGATGGTAATATGCTCATAGTGTTTTCTCCTTCATGTTACTCAAGCTGAAAATGTGGGTTTCAATTCAGCTACTCTCCCTGCCCATATCCACAACATTTCCTTGGCTTGTAATGTAAGCCTTCAAAATTCACCCACAATCCAGGCTCTTCCCACCACAGTCTGCCACCCTAGTCCATGTCATTGCTTGCCTGGACTCTTGCAGAAGTCTCCTGACTATTGTTCCCTGTGTCCCTATTCAGCCTGTTCCTCATAGAATAGTGTGCTCATGTCACATCTCTTCTCACATCCCCTGAAAGTCCTCGTAGGGGCCTTAGGTTCTTGCACATCTGCCCACGCTGTCTTCATCCTGCAGCAGTCTCCTCTTCCTCCCCTCACTCAGTTTCACCCACATTGGCCTCTCCTGAAGGTGCTCCTGGCATGCTGTGCCTCAGCACCTTTGCTGCCTAGAATTTCTCTCCCTTTCCCTCCCCCCACACACCTACAGGGATTCACTGTTTCACCTCCAGGTTCACCCAGGTGTCACCTTTTTGTGAGTCTTCTAACTTGTTTTAAAATTGAAACTCCTCTATCTCTAAATACCCTGTTCCCTGCTTAATTTTTATACTGTTTATTTTCTAGTCTTACCACTGTAGAGCAAAAGTTGTGTCTTGCTAGTTTATATGTATATGGTCTTTTCCCCTCCACTGTAAGCTTCATGAGGCTGAGTTTTATTTTTGTCTTTTTTTTTTTGAGGCTGAATTTTTTTAATCTCTTTTTTCATTGCTATAAATGCTTATGACTATTAGGATTACCCAATCATTGAACTATTTCGCACATAAAATTAATCTTATTTAAAAAATATAAAAATTGCTGTATTATTTAACTTATAAAGTTTTTTGAAGTATAGAAATGCTTAAAGTAAAAACAATAAATTCCCTTCCTTCCTTATTCCAACAGACTCCACTCTGCTCAAGTAGATAGTGCTAATAGTTTGATCTTTGTTTTCTAGATATTTTTCTAAATGAGTATAAAAATACATAAGCTGATCCCCCACAATGCATATATTCAAGACACTGGTAACATGTTTTCAGTGGCTTAACTTTTAAACTTAATAGTGTCTTTTGGACATTTTCCATATTAATGCATGTACATGTATTTGAATATATGTATAAATTATTATTTTTCTGTTTATTAGTAAAGTATCTTCCTTCACATATGTAGTTTATTTAGTTTGTTCCCTATTAATAGAATATTTAGGTTTTTTCTAATTTTTCCCCAATTATAAGCAATAAGTTATTTACTTTTAATTTAAAGTGAATTTAAGTGCTTTATGCACATTGGAAGAGAAATCTCCTAACTCCTGTTCAGGACAGAAACTTATGGTGGTTATGATTTTAAAGTAAATAATTTTCCTTTTTTGTAAAATTAGAACTCAGAGTGTTTAGCACCACATAAAATTATTAGAAACTACGTGATCTTGTATATGTTGCTGTCCTGATAAAAGAAAAATTCTTTGATGTTTCCCTTTGGTTTTCTCTTTTAAACTCAACTCAGTCTTTATATCTGAAAAGTAGTTTTATTTCCATGGGGAATGTCAGCCTGGCTATTAATGGAATAAATATTTAAAATAAACTCTTTTATTCTGTCCTATAAAATGTAACTTTAAGCCCATGTTCTTGAAAACACAAAACAAAACCTACAACCCTTTCCTATCCTGCTGACAGGAGGCCCAAGGTAATGACAGAATGGAGCTTTGCCAGGTCCTAAGGAAAACAGTTTCTTCAACCAAGAGCTACTCAGAAAGTACCCACTCTCACCACACTAGGAACATATTTCAATACATGAGTATTAAAAGAAAAATGGATGGATAAATGAATAAGTAGAAAATCTTGGGCCAGATACATCACAACTAAATTTCTATGACAGATTAGGACCTAGTTTCTTGAAATCACTTCTCTCCATGGGACTATCAACCACCGAAATGTTAGGGTTCCACCTTCCAATCACTTGAGGTTAGAAGACCATGGATTCTGAGTGTGATATCTGTTACTGTCAGCAAAGGCCTAAGAATAATTTGGCTCCTTCTTCCTATTGAAATATCTGAGGTGCTTTGTCATTTAATCAAAAACTGGGTTTTCTGCAGAAATGTGTTATGAAAGTAATTAAGATTCTGGCACCTATGAGATGAACTCTTCCCTTTTGTTTAAAACCTTTAGCAATACTGTCCAATAAAAATATAGTGCAAGCCACTGATACAACTTCACATTTTCTAGTAGCCACATTTAAAAAGTAAGAAGAAACAGGTGAAATTAATAATAAATATTTTAACTTAACTCCGTAGATTCAAAATAGTATCACATCAACATGTAATCAGTGTAAGAATCCTAAAATATTTTACTTTCTTTTTTCTACTACAAGTGTTCAAAATCTGATGTGCATTTATAGTGTGCATATCTCATCTTGGATGTTAAATTTCATCAGAAATACTCAATCTAATCTGATTTCATAACATTTTTAGTTGCAAAAGTAGATTCATAAATGTAAGCTACTCTGAACATAATTAGAAGGTTTTAAATAATCAGTTGAGGGGCTGGGGCTGTAGTTCAGTGGTAAAGTGCTTGCCTCAAATGTGTGAGGCACTGGGTTCGATCCTTAGCACCACATAAAAATAAATATACTGTATGTTTATCTACAACTAAATAAATATTTTCTTAAAAAATAATCAGTTGAGTTTTTAAATGTATATTTGAGTTTCAAATTTTTAAATAAGTAAAATAAAAAATTTATTTCCTCAGTCACACTGGCCTAACATTTCAAGTGCAAAGTAGCCATAGTTAGCTGGACACAGTGGCACACACGTGTAATCCCAGAGGCTTGGGAGGATAAGGCAGAAGGATCACGATTTCAAAGCCAGCCTCAGCAAAAGTGAGGTACTGAGCAACTCAGTGAGACCCTGTCTCTAAGTAAAATACAAAATAGTGCTGGGGATGTGGCTCAGTGATCAAGTGCCCCTGAGTTCAATCCCCATTAACTATCCCCCCCCTCAAAAAAAGTAGGCATAGTTAGTGAGTGGTTATGCTTTTAGTCCTCATACAGTGTCCTTAAAGGGGATATGTTCCTCTCTAACGTGACAGCCTTCTCGTTGATAACGTGACAGCCTACCCATCCATATGCATATTACTAATACTGTATTTCTGTATTCAACATACTAATTTCTCTATATATTATATGTTAATAGTATGTTATAATAGTGCTTTATTTTTATGTATGCAATTCTATGCTGTCTCCCTTTTCTTGTATGTCTATCACTAATTCAGTTTTTATAATAATAGAAATTTTTAAGTTCTTAAGTTTTATTTATTTTATTTAAGTATGTTTTTATTTTTCAGTTTTGCTAGCATCAAAATGTATAATCTTATAAATTCCTGGGAGAACTAGATAAAGATATTTTTATACTCTTTAAGAGACATTGATTTTAGTGCTTGACTCAGATGTCTAATTCTTGATTGGTAGAGATACCACCCACTTGGAGATTGAACCCTTCACTCTTCTCGGTGTTTGTGCTGGCCTGATCCCATATCCTCATCATAACCAGTCCCCAAGAAACACCTATCAGTGTGCCATGGGGAAACAAGCCATGGGTAAGATATCTTTCTCAAGCTTGATTTTAAATACTTGCAGGAAAGACTTACATTTTTATTCTTCACTAGTAGCATGTATTTGGTTCTATCAGGCATTGGTGATGCCTGAAAGTTGCCTGTGGAACTTGCAGTGCTTGCAGGAGCCCTGTCCTGATTAAAACTTAAAACAGAAATTCAGAATATCGCTCTGAACTTGTTCCCTTAACAGAGTGACATATAATAAATATCACAGAATTAAAAGCAAGTAAATATGAAGAGCAAAGTTCTACAAAATGTAAATTGTTAACTCAGAGAAATGGGAGAAAGCAAAAAAAAACTCAAGGTGAAGGGAGGAGGCAAAGAAAAAATAAAGATGCACATTATGTGCTAGAATGTAACTAGGATTTGTCTGGGTGATAATCATTAAACTCATTATATCCTTGTAGTTGCCTCTGCATCTCCTAAAACTACTACACCTGAGTTCATTTTCCTTCTTTTATATTTTCCTTTCTTTTCATCTCTCCATCTACTAATTTATCTATCAGTCCATCCATTCATCATCCAACCATTCATCACATTTGTTGAGCAAGACTATACCATATAAGGGTGTAACCTGAAAACAGATGAGACAGAGTCCTGTGCCTAAGGAGATCCCAGACTAGTAGGAGAGACCAAACCAACAAAACAGTAATTCAGTGTAGTTCAGTGAATGTTTAATAAATCAGCAGCCAGAGCCTAAAGAAATTAGAGGAGGAAGATAGAACTGAGCTTGGCCTTGAAAGAGTGTTTTTCAAGGGTGGTGGAAATGTAAGCATTTCAGTGGGAAGTCTTGGTACTTTAGTGTGGCTATCTGATATTGAATGGAAGAAGTGTGTTTGAGAAGTACCGTATATTGAGTTTATGTTTTGTCTTGAAGATGATACAGAGGGAATTCCAATGCCTGCCCCACCACACCAAAAAAAAAAAACAACAAGTTTTGCTTATAAACTTTCGAAATGGTTTTTTAAAATCATTTTAAACATAGTAAATTTTCTATAGATATATGCCTATGACATAAATATGATTTGCCATTCTCTAATTTTAAGGGATGTAAGGAACTTCAAGAAGAAGTTGTGAAAGCGTAGAGGGGAAGGTTTTTGCATTGCCTTTGGGGGTCAGTCAGAGTGCAGTCAGCTTCTTGCTAACCGACAACCATCTGAGCTGACCATAATTTGATGATTAAGGAATCCTATTTCTTTATTATGAATAGAGAGTAGACATATTACTTTTCAGTTTTTTATATTGCCCTTTGGCTAGCTGGGAAGAAATAAAAGCATGTTGCTCTGCTACCATTTACCTGAATGATATAAGGCTTGGACAGTTGGGAATAATTCCCAGTGGGAAAATCTAAACAGCAGCTCATCAGTTTTGCCTTCCCATTCATCCTCAGTGGCAGTGGAGGCTGAGGTCCTGCTTGTGCCTCTGACTCACTAACAAGTTGAAATATACAGTGCTGAACCCTGTGTGTCATGAAAGGGCTATCACTTCTATTGGGTTTACCAAACCATTTTGTTTCATGATGTGAATCCCGGCTGAAACAATATACCTTTTGTGTAGAACCTTCAGTAGAATTAAGGGAAGACTAATCACTTCATCGCTAATGCCACTCTTTATGTGTTTGAAGATTAAAACCAAAGAGCTGCATCTATCTCCACTTAGTGAAGCTTTTTTAAAAATAAAGAATAGGCATAAAGGAAAGAAATAATATTTTTATTTTTATAACACCACTCTCCACAAATAAAACAAAACATAAAAACAACCTTTATTTTGTGGCCCTGAGTATCTGAAGCGTTGGGTTAGTTACCACACACAGTTAAGCAGGATCAGTGTGTACAGAAAGCCAATTCAGTGTCTGTAGAGTTCTTTTGTAGTTTTCTGTGTGAAGGTTTTTTTCCTCGTTTTGTTTTGAGTGTCATTTGCAATTCATTGTCTGTGTTTTCTGAGGTTGGTGTATTCAGCTGCTCTGACCCTGGGTCCTGCACATTTAGCTCCTTGGATACAATCCTCTGACGTTACTGCTGACGCTAGGAAGACAAAAGCCACTGAATATCTTAAGTAATAAAAAAAAAAAAAAGCCTTTGTTACTATTTGTTATTACAAAACACCTGACTGGAAAGAAAAGCATTGAGATAAAAGTACATTTAAAGTTAGCACATAACATGGCCACATATCTCTTTGGACACTGAAATAGCTGCAGAAGTATTGAGCAAGGTCTATATGAAAAATCACAAAAGGAAAAGGTTAGTAGAGGGAGAAAATCCACAGCCGAGTTCCGGGTTTAAAAAGCAGACCTACGCTTTTGAGTGGACTTCTGGATCATTTTAATTCCATGGAGTCTTGGCAGCTGATAACTAAAAATCATGTTCTCCCATTTTAAATAGGAGCCATCAATGAAGACTGTTTAAATCTCACAGAGATTCTTTGTAAATTTTCTTAAGTAATATTTTAGTTGCTGTTTATCTTTTACTCTATATGGAAAGTGAAAGACTAGTCCAGAGTTGATTCACTAAATATTCTAGCCAACCTGAAAAATTGCTGTGTACCAACTCCTATCCCTTTAATACCAACCTTCCCGTCCCATCAACAGTGTGAGGAAAGAAGTCATTTTCCATCACTGCAAAGGAGACCAACACTAGCACAAAACAGAGAAACTAAAAGCCTTACCTCATACATGGGAGAGATCTATTCCAACATGAAACACCAGTAGAGGGGGTTTCTTAGGTCTTTGGTACTTCAAGTTATTAATAAGTTCAAGTTTTCACGCAGCATCTGTCTGTGCTGCTGAGAAGCTCCCGTCGTTCGTGGATATGGCTCTGTGTTGTGACATGGCTCAGAGCAAGAAGTCAGGTAGACATCTGCAAATGGCAAGGTCTCCAGGTCACTCAGCTCTAGGAGCAAAAGCTCAGTGTTGGTGCTGCATTATGTAGAGTCTTGGTGGCACTCAGTGCTAAGTTCACATGAGTCACACTTTCATATCCTGCCCATTTTATTAGTTGGCAGTCCTCTAGTGGAACACTGTCCTGTTGAAAAGGATCACTCAGTCACTATCAGCTTAGTTAATGAATATGCATCACCGCCCTCCCTAGCCCCTCTGCAGCTTCTCACCAACCCTTCCTGCTTCAACTCCCAGTTGTTGGGACTTGTTTTTGTTTTTTTTTTTTTTAAACTCAGGAACTAATGCAGACTCTTTGTTTTCAATAGATTCTGTTTCTAAGCAAATAGTTTCTTCCCTTATGTTCCTCACTTAAGGGTAGGAATGGGATGTAATAGAAAGATGCTGGAAATTTTTGAAATATTCAAAACACATGACACACAAAGATCCTCACAAATTTTTTTTCCTTCTATACCTTTTTCCTACTCTTGGGGTATTCTTTGTTTTTTTAGCTATATTTATTTTTTGGGGGGTGCACAAAATAAAAAAAAATATTTTTGGCCAAAGTATTCGTGACAGTTCTTTTTTTTTAGAGTTCTACTGTTAAAGTATTTTTTAAAATTATTGTAGCTGTTTTCGATACGAGCTTATGTAGTGTTCCTAAGACTAGAAATGTTGTCAATGAATATGTTTGAAGGTAAAATTAAAGTTTAGTATGTAGGTTAGATTTGGAGGTAGAGAGGGTGATATTGCAAGGTGATGGACTATATGTTTTTATCATTACTGTACTACCAATATTGTTATTGTTCATAATGAATATTACCACTTACTGACTATCCCAATTTGGGTGGTGCTAGAGACTGAACTTAGGGCCTTGCCCATGCCAAGCATGTGCTCCACTACAGAGCTACACCCCAGCCCTCCAAAATTCTTGTATATATTTGTTCTTTTAAACACAAACATAATCCTGTGAGAAATAATATATGGTTTTTTTTTGGGGGGGAAGGATGCCGAATCCCAGTATGGTTGAACAACTAATAAGAGGTTATATTATGTCTTCTATTAACTTACTGAAATTCTTCTCAGCTAAAACTAACTTTTTTCCTCACTTCTTCCTAACCTCCATAGGTCACAGTTAGGCTGCCTTTCTGCTGGACTGCAAATTCTAACCTCCTTGAAGGCAGGAATGGTCCTTGTTTATTATTGTATCCTTACGCCTAGCATAATGCCAGCTTAGTAGGTGGTATGGTGAGAGCCGAATAAATGTTCCAAAATCAGTGAATTCTTGGAGCATATAAAAAATTGTTAAGAAACCAGCAACAGATTTTCTAGATAATTTGAAACAGAACACATTGGAAGAATTAAACAACCTGATTTTGACTAACTGTAAAGCTATTATAATAAAGATACTATGGTATTGACAGACGGGCAGACATATAGGTGAATGGAACAGAATTATATATTAGAGTCCAAGAATAGATCCACACTTTTAAGGGCAATTGATGTTCAACGAATGTATTTCCAAAGTATTTCATTAATCAAAGAAAAATGTTTTGAACAAAATAAAATCTCTGACTATCAATGTGAGAAAAAGAATGAATGTCAATTTCAATCTCATACTATATAAAAATTAACACGAAATGAATCATAGCCTTAAATGTAGGAGTTAAAACCATAAAACATTAAAGACTGAAACGGTTGAAAATCTTTAGTAAGTTTTGACTTGAGAAAGTTTTCTTAGGACATAAAAAAATACAAATCATAAGAAAAATTAATTACTTGGACCTTCTCAAAATTAAACCTTTGCTGTCTGAAAGACAGGAATACAAATATGCAAGCCACAGTTTAGGAGAACGTATTTGTATCTTGCATGCATATATAATACATATAAACTCTTCAGTAAGAAGACAACTTAGTAAAAAGATAGGTAAAGCAAAACCACAACCAGGCACTTTTCAAAGCAATAGGAATCACCTATAATCATGTGTGCCTATGTTTAGCATTATTCGTTGTCAGGTAAATACAAATTAAAAACTATGAGATACTACTGTACAAATGTTAGAATTATCAAAGTTAAAAAGACCATTATGCTAAGTGCTGGTGTGAAGGTGCACAGAAGCCAGAGGGCTCATACTCTGCTAGTGGGATGGAAAGAAATGTAACAAATCTGGAAAATTCTTGGATAGTTTCTTAAAAATTAATCATTCCGTTACCAAACAACCCAGAAAGTACCACTCCTAGATATTTATCCAAAGAAATTAAAATACACAGTCTTGTACATGAATGTGTCTTGTAGCGTTTATTCATACAGCAGAATAGTGCTCATCAATCAAAAGGAATGAAAAATGCATGAATCAGAATTGTGCCAAGTGGAACGAGCAGTTATAAGAGCATATATATGATTCCATTTATATAAAACCGTAGAAAATGCAAACTAATCTCTAATGATAAAATATATCCATCTCTAGGGATGGATCTTGGTTGTGTTTGTGGTTTTACAAGGGTATATATCTGTCAAAATTCATTCATTTTGATACTCTAAATGGATAAAGTATTGTATTTGATAATGATGAAGATTTTGGACAGAGGAAAACAAAATAGTTAAATGCATAAAATGACATTTTTTTCAATATTTGTATTCTAATTTGTTTACATTCTTACTAATCTTTTGCATCCCACTTTAGGGGGAAAAAAGTACTTTTTCCCTATTTTAACTTACTTTTTGTGGGGAACAGATACTGGGGATTAAACCTAGGAATGCTCTACTACTAAGCTAATCTCCAGACCTTTTTATTTTTACTTGAGACAGGGGCTTGCTGGGTTGCTTGGAGCCTTATTAAGTTGTTGAGGCTGGCCTTGAACTTGTGATCCTTCTGCCTCAGCCTCCTAAGTTGTTGGGATTGCAGGCACACACCACTGTGCCCAGCTATACATTTATATACCCTGCTATGCCAGTTTGTAACTTAAGAAAGTTATTATCAAGAAAATGAGGCTTTGTAAGAAACAGTATGTCTTGAGAAGAATAGGAAATTATTTGAGACTGTAGTTCCAGCAAAATGGGGCAATATAAGTAAAATGCAGCTTATAGATATTCTCCTTGTGCTAGTTATATGTATATAACCTGCCCTCTCATGTGCCTTTTTTTTTTTTTTTTTTTACTCTTATTCTCTTTATTTTTCTGCACTACTGGTTATCAAACCTAGGGCCTTGTACATTCCAGGCTAATGCTCTACCACATAGCCACATTTCCAAGTCCCTGCAATACTGTTTTTAAGGAAACTGAAGACAGTAATAGGGGTGTCCTAGTTTGTGCAGGTACTTCAGACAGGCAGGCCTTATGATTTAATTTCTTAGGGAAATTTTTCAAAAAATTTGCTTATTAGCAAAACAGTCATCCATTCATAATTTTTATATAAATTATGGGGATCTGTTGGCATTTTAAAGTTTTATGATATAGAAATCACAGTTTATAAGTTACATTTTAACTTGCCCATACTGTTACTAAAAATGTATGTACATGGATGTTCCCACAAGTTCTTTCAAAAGTCTTCAAAGAAAGATTTTTATGAGATCATAAACCCCGAATATGTGCTTAATGATTTTTGCTACTCCCCTATTCAATGATCAGCTGGAATGCCCGAAAATTATGTTCTGGGCCTGATAGCATAATTTATAGCAGGATCCAGCCTCTTTCGCCATTGTGTAGAGGCAAAGCTTCCCTGCTGCATGATAATGCTTGTCTCAGGTTTCAGGAGACAGTTTGGCAGCCTGGTGGGACATTGCCTGAACCCTCATCTCAAGCTGAGTAAAGTACACAATTGGAGCTGAAATCTCAACATAAATTTTAAAATGATTTCATGGAAAAGGACACATTTATTGTCAGTGAACTTTACCATGATCCTGGTGGCATTCTTATTTCTAGAACAGTACATGATCTGTTGCCAGGTGTCCTGCCCAGGTTATTAGTTGGCACTAAAATAACATAAATTAATTGGCAGTTTGCAGTGCAAGTTCACAAGGTCCAGTTGGACTGTTGTTTTCAGCTGAAGTTTGATAAATTTTCTAGAGATTTAAACACAGATACATCCTGTCATAAAAAATGTAGTATGATTCTTCTACTTAATTCACTTGACATTTATTGAACATCTTCAGTGAGCTTGGCACTGTACTAGGAGAATTTCTTTGATACACTCTACAGATTTTATTTCTCTCAGTAATGATTGTCGAGGAGTACCGTATATCATATTTGCTGTTTGAATGGTTTATTTGCAGCCCTGAATTGAGATGATCATTGATTTAAAGACATGAATATGGAGAAGTTAAAGGAAATAAATATTAAGCTTCTGTATCTGCTTGCCTAAGTAGCATAGCTTCATGAAATGGCACATAGGTACCACAGGGCATGGGGCAGGGGGTGTTACTTTGGAGGCATGTACAAGAGAGACAAAACTGCTGTCTTTCTCCTAATGTTAGCATCTATTCTTAACTTCTCAGCCACTCATTGGGGAATAGAGAGCTATGAAAGAGAGATTAAAGAGGCTCAGTAGCCCATACACAACTTCAATAGTGGGACAGGCCTGGCCCCCAATTTTAAGGTCTCTATGTAGGGTCAACATAAGCCCAAGGCACTGAAAGACTTCTCTTCATGAAGACCATGAATCCCGGTGTATTTCTCGGGGAAAAAAGAGAAAGGGCTAACATTCTGATTTTAATTTCAGTTAACAGTGACCCAGCAACACCCTTTTCAGGACCAATCAGGTAGAAAGTCTGATTGCTAAGAGTAAAGAGCCATCCTAGACCCCAGTTCCCTCAAGATCAGAGACCTTGCCTTTCCCCATTTATCTCCAGTGCTTGGCACAGAGTAGACATGCATTAACTGCTTAATAAGTGAATAGTTACATAAATGAATAAATACACTCTTCCCTGTCTTTAGTTGATTTCCTCTTTCTTCATTCATTCCTTCCGTCCTTTCCTGCGGTCTTTTTCATTTAGGACTTGTGTAGTTGTTGATTTCTTTTTCTGCACTATATCTGTTTGTTGCCCTGTGCAAGCTCCTCCTGGTGAATAAAGGATGTCCTTCTCCCATCACCCTTCCACAAGAGCCGAGAGCGTGAAATTGGCCAGTGAAGTCTAAAATTCCTCAAACAAGATCAATTATGTAAATCTAAAATGTTGAAGTTGTTTAAATTAGTGTACCTCAAGTATGATTTTTTCTTCTTTGTGGGATTTTAAATATTATTGAGAAAGACTGCTTTTAAGAGGGATTAGCTACCATGAGTAAATTGCTTTTAAAATATTTGACCTAAAGATTTTCTTCTTTTTAATTAGCAAAGTTAATGTGTTTATCTATATTCATTGCTACCTAATCATGTTACATAATAGAATATTGCATTTTGTTTTCTCCATGGTCAATGCAGGTACCATTGGATACAACCAGAGAAATAGAATTGATACTCTCATGTATCTGCTAGCATATCCACAAAAGCCCATGGTTAAAACAAAAACCATTGAGCTGATAGAATTTGAGAAATTGCCTGCAGGACAGAATGCAACGGTTGCTGTGATGAGTTACAGTGGTTACGATATCGAAGATGCTCTTGTATTAAACAAGGCCTCCTTGGACCGAGGTGAGCATATTTTCAAGGCTCTAACACCAAAAGTACTTTTTGCAGAGTGAGATATAGGGGGTGATTCATACAAAAATCACTTGGTGTCAAATGTCGGTTTCTAGTGACAGCATGTACACAGAGGTATTCACATTCTAGTAGTGGCTTTTTGGTTGATTGTTTTTAATGATTGTTATGTTGAGATGATATGTTGAATGTATTGCTACAGAATCTTTTGTTTATTATTTTATTTTCTTGGTGACTTGAGACAGTTTCTTAAAGAGAAAAAAAAAAAGAAGAAGAAGAATTTTTTTTTCCCCAGCAGGAATTACAATATATGAAGTAAGGTACCTGTTTGAGAAGCAGTAACAGTATTCAGATGAAAAAGGCTATTTTTTATTTATACCTCTTTTTTTTTTTTTTTTTAACCAAATGACAACAGTTTAAAATACACATACACAAGCCCTAGCTTGTTGTTTCGGCGCTCTTCTTTCTCTGTTTTGACAGTTCACTTTTGCAGGTCACTGCTTCCTGGTGTGTTAGCCATCACCTGATCTGCAGCCTGACTTCTCTATTCATGAACTGTTTCTCTTTTTCCTCCCTGGCATACCCACTATGCCTTCCCCTTCCCTCTTTGTAGTTGCTAGGCAGCCCTAATAGTACTTCGAGACATGTGTCATTGGCATTAATGTTGGCTGCACTTAATTTATGCCTCTTTTTTTCCTCCAAATGACAACAGCCATGCTTTAAAACTAGATGTTTTCCTTTCTGATTAACTGGTTACGTTTATGTGGAAATCTGAAGACTTTGTGATGTCTGTCAAAAACTCCACAACACAATTTAATGATCTGAGTTTACTGTCCCCTAGCTTTTAAAGCTACCACCTGTAAATAAAACGTCTATTGACACTTAGAAGAAAACGTTTCTCGATTCCATGCAGCTTGGATTCACACTGCAGTCCAGTGTGTTGCAGCTAATGGCTCTTGTATGACATTTCAAGATAACACAATGTTTGCAAGCCAGTTGATTCTGCACTGCTTTTATGTCAGTCACAGTTGACTAGGAGCCATGAGGACCAGAATTTGCTCAAAGACATACAGATGTCTACATCTTTGGTTGTATAAATGTATTTCATTCTATGGCACCTTTAGATCTTAAACATTACATAAGAGCATTTTATTTAGAAATCTGCTTTTACCTGATGGATTTTTTGAATTCACATTCTCAGATTTCTTGAAAGAGTTCCACTTCTGGTGGAGAATCAAAAGTGAAGGCTTTCACAACCATGCATTTATTTCATTAGTAATAGCTGCCATTTAATCCTGAGACATTTTTCTATCCAAATGAACCCTGACATGGCTCATTGTATCCTGAGGAGATTAGAGAGGGAATTCAGTTTAAAATAACTTGTTGGCCACAGGGGAAAAAAGAATGAAGCTCAGCCACAGAATCTTGGAAATGATATTTAGTGTTGAAAGAATGACAGCTTTTGGGGGGGTAACTCTGCAACTAGTTTTTTGGGGGGTACAGGGGGACTCTCAGTGATTGTGGGTTTTTTTTAACCCCCAAATGGTTTTCTTCTATCTGTTTTGCTTATTTTTTTATATGTTAGTCTTAAGGCTTTTCCCTCATCTACTAGACAAATAAAATCTAAAAATGTAATTCAATTAAATTGATTTTCATGGAAGAGATAAACTATCCTATTAAAATTATTTGATTGTATCTTTTTATTTTCTCTCTTCTCTGGAGAAAAAATATTATTTTGTTTGTTGGTTTATTTGTTTGCTTGTTTGGGACTATCTGTAAGTTAGTAAAAGGAAAACTTGCCAGGGACTTACAGAAATTATGCACCAAAAGAATGGGTACTAAGAATCCTGGCTTAGAAGTTAGTGGACTTGGTCTGTTCCCAGCTCTGCTACCAATTTTCTGGGTAAGTATGGCTCCTTAATTTCTCTAGACCTCACTCATAATGCCTGTAAAAGAAAGGAATTAAACCATGTGGTTTCTCAGAACTTTTTCGGCTGTAATATTCTGAGGCTCCAGGCTTGGCGAGAATCACAGTGTCAATTAGATCTCTCTACCTTCCTCCAGTGTGGCCAGGTGGATTCCACACTGGAAGTGGTTGTAGATTCCATGTTTGTGTGACAGTGACTAGGAAGAGTCCCAAGACATTTCTTCTGGTTATCAATTGCTATTTGGTTTGTGCCAGTCCCAAATTATCCACTGGTATAGTAGTTTTAGGTTTTGGGGGAGGGTAAGGCAGAGTGGATCAGTGAATGGCACAAATCCATTTTTCTCATAGTTTCGTGTTACTGGTGGTTTTGATTCATTTTGGTTTCATTTTAGGCTTTGGACGGTGCCTGGTATATAAAAATGCCAAGTGTACATTGAAACGGTACACCAATCAAACTTTTGATAAAGTGATGGGGCCCATGTTGGATGCTGCTACAAGGAAACCTATCTGGCGACATGAGATTTTAGATGCAGATGGTATCTGTTCTCCAGGTAAAAGTCTTTTAAAAACGTAATTTTAATGTATGCTTTTTAAAATTACAAGTTATTCACAGTATTTCTGAATATTTGATAAACAGGGCAGAGAAAAAAATAATATCCTATATTACTACTACTATCCAGACTCGGCCAGTATGGCCATTTTGGATGAATTTCTGTCCATTTGATTTTTTTATGCATCATGTTTTTACATAGCAATAATCTATCCTAATTATAATTTTCTATTTTAATTTTGAATTATAGAAAAGCTACTTTAAGAAATGTTTAGGATTTACATATTGCCATACTAGTGTCTGTTGTGTTCTGCTGTCTTTCCTATCCTCTACTATCCCCCCAATGGATGTGTAACTGATGTAATTCTGCAATCTGTATATGGGGTAAAAATGGGAGCTCATAACCCACTTGAATCAAAGTGTGAAATATGATATATCAAGAACTATGTAATGTTTTGAACAGCCAACAATAAAAAATTAAAAAAAAAAAAAAAAAGAAAAGGTTTAGGAAAGGGTCTTGTTCCTGCACCTGCACTGGTATTTCTTTACTTAGGCACTTTTCCTACAGACTGACTTTAGAATCTATTTTCCCTAAAAGTATAACTCCATTATAATTATAAGCTTCTGATCAATTTGTTGATGCAACATACAGTGCCTCCCTCTGGTGGGTCTTATAGGCTATTGTGGGAGACCATCATAGGTAAAGAATCACACAGAAACATGTCAAATTATAACCAACTTAAAGAATCACATGGTATTTTATAGCAAGAGGATTTTACTTAATTAGGAAGATCAGCATCCCTTCCACAAGAAGGTGAGCGGAAATTGGAAAGATGCATAAAAGTTAACTACTGAAGAAGGCTCTAGGCAGTAGGAAAAGCTTGTGCAAATGTCCTAGAGCTTGAAGCTGAGGAATCTGGAAGAAAAGCAGTGTGACTAAGAGAAAAAGAGTGCATGGGTGCATGGCAGTGTGGCAACATGAACCTGGCAGCCTTGTGGCTACTTTCATTGTGATCCCCAAAGCAATGGCAGGATTGGGTGTTCTGAAATGATCATTCTGACTGCAGTGTGGAGAAAAGATGAGAAGGAGACAGAGTAGAGGAGAGACCAACTGAGCGCTCTCAGCACACAGGGAACCACCTGCACAGCTTGTCGTGCTTGGTCCCTGGGTTGTCAGTGCTGTATTAGGCCAAATGCATGGCTCCCTGTCATTTTCTCTGCCTTTGATTCATGCAGAATTTCTCACACTCTTAATGCTGGTCATTGTGGCTTGGCAAGTAAGTGGTAGGACAGGACTGTAAACGGTCTTTGAACTCACCATGAAGAAGCAGAAAGTGAAATGGGAATAGTAGCAAAACCAAAGAAACTTGATTTCCTTCCTACCCAAGTTGGTGACTTGCTATTGATGGAAAAAACAATTGTATATATCTCTTAAAAGTACCTGTTTCTACTACAGTTGTTTTTGACTGAGGTGACAGTTTATTTTATTAGTATAGTCCTTAAATCAATTAATTTTTAAATTTTATTCACACTATGATCTTATTTTTTAGTTTTCGGCGGACACAACATTTTTGTTTGTATGTGGTGCTGAGGATCAAACCCGGGCCACACGCATGCCAGGCAAGCGCGCTACCGCTTGAGCCACATCCCCAGCCCTCACACTATGATCTTAATCTGTGTGTGTGTGTGTGTGTGTGTTTAATGGCTTACAAAATCACACAAGAACCTTCTTGAATTCTAGTTCCCACTGTGTGGATCCATTTCTTTCTTCCTTATATGGGTTTCTTGGGCCAAGTCTAACCACATAATTTTATGATGTTCTAGCAATCTTTGCATTCTACACAGATGATAATGATATGTCTAACATTCTTTTCCCTTTCTTAGGTGAGAAAGTAGAAAACAAGCAAGTGCTTGTAAACAAGTCCATGCCCACAGTGACTCAGATTCCTTTGGAAGGAAGTAATGTGCCACAGCAACCGCAGTACAAAGACGTGCCCATAACGTAGGTATTGGTTGTGCCTTGGTAAGACAGAAAGGCTGGCAAAAGAGAAGGGATGGGGAAATATGAACTAGGTATTGGTAGGTTATCTTGAAAGCAGGTGGGCATGGAAGATAAAATTGGGCTGTGGAATCATAGAGGCCTTATTACCTGGTGTGAGTTTCTGAACCAAACAGTCAAGGGTTCCCTGTGGAAGGAGCAGCAAGATAAAGGGCACAATATGTCAAAGTACCCAGGTTTTGGTGGATCAGCAGCTTGCTGCTTCCAGAAAGTGGAAGAATTGGGAATCATTCTTAGAGGGTGTTACCATCCACTTTGTGTTTTAAAAACAAATAGACTATACTGGCCACAGCATGGCATCACCAGTGTACTTGAGTATAGTCTGGTTCAAAGATTGGTTGTGTTGATAAAGGGTTAAAACTCCATCAACTTTAGTTTTCTCATCTATATAGTGAAAGAACTAGAATTGTTCATCTCTAGATTCCCTCTCAGCTCTAAAATATATGAAAATATGAAACTTTCTGAGAAGAGCCAGTGAGGGGTATCACACTGATAGAGAAACCAAGCTAGGAGAGAGGATGAGCAGTCTCACCCAGGCCAGGTGGACCAGGCCACGTTCAGCAGGTGGGAAGTAGGTGACATGGGAGAACAGGGTTCCTGAACTGGGCATAGTGGGTTTCCAAACCCACTTTACACATAAGTGCCAAGGCCTGCTGTATGCTAGGGACCATGCGCATGTGCCGAGGATATAGGACTGACATAGGCCACGGCCTTGCCTGTCTATAGGGAGTCTTGGAAGAGACCTCCACACAGAAGAAATGTAGTTACTACTGTGAACCTCGTCACTTCCTTGAGAATTTCCCGTACCAGTAGCTTTTCTGGCCATTTTACATGTATTAGTTCAGTTAATCCTACCACCACCCCTTGAGCTCATTAGATATGAAAATGGAGGCAAGGAGATACAGTTTGGTGACTTCCCAACGTCACACATCTGCAAGTGGCAGAGGCAGGATTTAAACTGTCGGACTCCCCTATGCACACTGTGCTTAGTGTAGCAGAGTGGGGCTGGTGCTATGGACTTGTCTGTGGGGTGGCCACACAAGGGACAGAATGGGCAGTTCATCTCGGGGGCAGGGTGAGAAAACTAGCTCAGCCCCACAAAGCAAAAGCTGTTCAAGCTGCCCAGGTGATTATGCTCAGTGGCTCTCTTCTGTCCTGAAGGAGGAATCTCTTTCTATTCAAAGCCCATCTCTCTTCCGCCCAGGTCCTTAATTTCTTCTACTCTTTTCAGAGCTCTTATTCTGTTGTTTTGGCTTTTTCCTCCAATACTTTTTAAGCCTGTTTTCTATTGATTCCCTCCTCACAGGCTAGAAAGTGTGGTCAAGTACTTCTTATCATTACAGGAAAATAATAGCTTTTTCTGGAGTTTGGGTTCCTTTCTAGCTACCATTCTGTTGTTTTTTTCCTCTCACAACTGAGCTTCTTTGAAAAGTCATCTCCATCGCTGTCTCTGGACTAGCCTGCTGCCTCTTCATCCCACTGAAACAGCTGCAGAAGGGGTCACCAAAGATATCCTGTCACCAGAGATCTCCTTTTCACTCAGTTTATTCCAGAAGTATTGTGAGCACTGATAATATGCCAGAATGTATTCTAGGTGCATGGGATAGTGCAGCGAGCAAAATCAACAGCAGTTCCTGCCCCTGTAGATCTCACACCTTGGGAAAGATGACAGATAGCAAAAAAGTGAGCAAAGCCCAGAGCTCCTCAGTTCACCAGGTTCTGTGGACTCCTTGGTTCAGTCTTGTGGTCTGAGGCTTTTTCTCTTGTTTATCTGGGACCCTCAGTATGTGGCACAGTAACAAATGAATGCATGAATGGCATATGACCTTTCTGTAGCTTTGGACATCAGTGACACACCTCTCCCCTTGATTTTGTGATACCACCCTCACCTGACCTTCCTGCCTGCCTTGTTGGTGACCTCTTTCTGCCCAGTACGTCTTGTGCCTTTTCCAGATGTGCTTCCTACTTGCAGAAATTCAGCCCTCCATGCACACTTTTACTGATAACTCTCAGATGGAATCTGCCCAGTGTTGGCTCCATACTAGTGCTTAGACATGTCAGGGACACCAAGCCTGGACCCAAAACATCTTTTTCCCCGTCCTTACCCCAACCCCAGACAGACTGCTGCACCTGGAGTCCCTGTCTCGGTGGTGATGGGCACCACCACCTAACCTGCCACCACAGCACAAACCTTACTCCTTCCTCTACCTGTCAGATGTGCACATCAGGAGCTTGGAGGTTCTGTCACACTCCTCCTCCTCCCAGCTATTGCCATTTCTGGCCCTCTGCTCCTGCCTGAACTGTCTATCATTAACTATTCACCTGCCTCCCAGCTTGCACCTCTCCATCCCTCTTGGGCTCTGCATTAACTGCCTGAGTGATTTTCTAAATTACTTGCCTAGCTGTGTTACTATCTTGAGTAAATAGAGTATGGCTCTGAATGGCGCTGTTGCTTGTGGAAAATTTAGGACATCCATGATTGCCCATGGTCTTCAGCACCCTCCACACCCTCAGTGTGCCTTCATGCTGAATTCTAGGCCCCACATTCCTAGGAACTTACCTCTTACTGTCTAATACAAACCATCCTTCTCCAGGCCTCCCATGTTTGCTCAGGATGCTCCCTCTGCCTGGTGGTTCTCACCTGCAGGTCACCTCTTCTGTGGCAGTGCTCAGCAAACAGCCCCTCCTGGTGTCTGCCACAGTCTTTTCTTCCTTTATTGGCAGGGAGCTCCTTTTGTGCAGGAACTGGGTTCACTCAGTATCTGTGTCTGGAACTTGCAAGGGTCTGACACTGAGAGACTCTTGATATTATCTGTTGTTTAAGAAACAAGTATATGTGTGTAGAGGGGATTAATGTTGAAAAAGCTGAGTAGATAAAAGAACTGTTAAAAAAAAAATGGTTAAGAACTTGGAGTTGGGTCTGACAAGCTCCAGCTCAGGCCCAGTTCTACTCTGTGATACGTGTGCCCTTGGACAAGTTACTTAGCCTCCCTGAGCATCAGTTTTCCCCTTCTGTAATAAGGGATTAACAGTATGCCACTGTTGAGGATAAGTTACGCTGTGCCTGCCTCATAATAAGCATATAGGACTGTAAAGGGAAGTTGTGAAATTTGAATTTAATGTTAAAATTGAAAGTCACTTTTCAGAACCCACGCTGAGAATGTCAAATATTTTGTAGTAGGATTAAATAAAATATGTCATACGGGTGATAAATTTACAAAGGGCAATTTGAAAAAATTGCTTGAATGCCTTTCTTTTAACATTAGTTACAAAGGGGCAACAGATTCATACATTGAGAAGGTGATGATATCTTCCAATGCTGAAGACGCTTTTCTGATTAAAATGTTACTGAGACAGACAAGGCGACCAGAGATCGGAGACAAATTCAGCAGTCGTCATGGACAAAAAGGTGAATTTTGTCATTTCTTAATTTGTTACAAAACTGAATGTATTGAAAAGTTTATTATCCACATGTATTAGAAATATTTTTTAAACTTTGAAAAATTATTACATAATTATTGCTGTTTTATTTCTCAGATTTTAATGGCATTTAAAAATGTATGATAGAATTAGTCAGTATACATAGAGTTTAAGAGTGGAAAGTTGGTCCTGGGGTTTTAGCTGTACCTGACACTTAACTTTAAGAACAATAACAACAGTTAACACTTTCGTACCACACACTGCCTGGCAGTGATCCTTTATGTGAATACTGACTCATTTGAGTCTTGCGCAGTCCTACAAACTCGGTAACATCTTTTTTTTTTTACAGATTAACAACAAACAAAAAACAGAAACCCAAAGAGATTAATAGGTTGCCTGGTGTCATATAATTTGTGGCAGATTTTGAATTTTTGATTTTGAACCCAGGCTGCTTAGATCCACAGTCCCGCCTCTTAACCAACTACCAGTCTGCCCTGAGTGTTCAGCAGCCAGTGTTGTGCCTGCCTCATGATGAACACTGACTGTTACTTGAGGTGATGTCCTGTACTTCTAAATCTTGGTTCATCGTTGCTTATAAGTTAGTATAATACCTTCCTGTTTTTAATAGATCGGTTTGAAAGTAATTGCACATTATGGTCTTGCTGATTTTAACTTTATTTGCCAACCAAGTATATCAAATATTCCAGTTTGGTTAAATAAATCCAGCCTTAGTTGTCATTCTGCCAGTGAAACTATTTCAGACTAAGATACTCTTTCATCCAAAATGATTTTAGTTCAGTTGACAGAAATAAGATTATTTTAGCTTATCAATATTTTTAAGAAAGAATTTGTTCCATCTGTTAATATGAATTTGACATCTCTAGTTCACATAATTTGCTGAGATACTCTGAACACCCTTGGAGTATTTTTTTTTTTTCAATTATTTTGAGGTTCTTGCATTTTCATCTACTGGCCAATGAGAATGAATTCTCTATACTATAACTATTTCTCTTTTCTCTTGGTCTTAACAATTTCCGAAATGTTCTCCTAAGCCATTCTGGGGTAACCAGAGTTTGATTAAAAACCCACTATCTGCAAGAGTTAAGTCTGATTTTTTCTTACAAAATGTTGACACCGGAAGTTTTAGGAGAATGCATACCATGAGAGAATACCCTCCTTCTGAATCAGTTTACAAGCTTCAGGTACCCCAAACTCTCAGTGTTTTTGTTACATTAGAGTATTGTGTGAAAAACTAAAGACTGGCAGGCACATCAGTAATTATCTGCTAGTCCTGATTCCACTGAATTTCTTGAAGGCATAGACAATGTCCTTCTATGTGATTTTTTTTTTTTTTTTTGGAAGACCAATTCTGATAGAGCCTTTCTCATAGCAGCCACTTAATAGATAATTGATAATAACTAAATATCTGAATAAAATGAGTGAATTGAAGATAGGGGAGGTGATGAGCAACAAATTTTTCATTTTCCTTGGCCTTTATCTACATAATATGTGAGTGCCCATGTATGTGCATAGATAGAGCAGTGCTATGAAATGAAAATTACCAGATGAGTGTAAATACAGACCTCTAGGTAAAACGTCAGAAAGTCTTTGTGCTATGGCATTTTTTTCAAACTTGAAGGTTTCTAACTTGTAGTGATCTAAAAGCAGATTTGAGAGGTTTGTTCACTCTTAGGGGGGCTCTGACTTACACATCTCTGTATGAAACCAAGGGAAGTCCCCCCAGGGGCGGTGACCTTTCACTTGTAGTGAGGTGTTTGTCTTGTTACTTTTCCATTTCCAGATGGCTTTTAATCCAAGGGTAAAAACCTCCTGATTAACCCAAATCCTTTGATAGTTCTCTCTCTTACAGCTTCATCAGAGTTATTGAAAGGTTGGGGGAAAAAACAAACAGAAAAATAGGTAGTGTAAGCTTTAACAGGTTAATGGAAGGAATGACATAGGACTCTTTTTTTTCTTTAAAAAAAATATTTTTTAGTTATAGTTGGGCACAATATTTTATTTGTTTATTTTCATGTGGTTCTGAGGATCAAACCCAGCACCTCGCATATGCTAGGCAAGCGATCTACCACTGAGCTACAACCCCAGCCCTGACATAGGACTCTTAACTGAATATAATAAATTTATTTTAAATATAACTTTATCAGATAATAAATGCACATGACTTTAAAAGTTCAAATTGTACCCCAAAAGGGGTTCTTTGCAAAGTACTAACAAATCAGTTCCAACCTCTCCCTCTAATTCAGTCTTTCAGAATCAATTTTCTTTTCATTTACTTTTGTATCTCTAAACAAATGGATGAATATGTATCTGCTTACTATATGTGTCTAATATGTCTTCAACACACAGATATGTTTAAGACGTACATTAAACAGACACATATCATTCATTTGTTTTAGGTGTTAATCCGGCTATCATGCCGGATTAGGAGGACCCAGCACTTTGCTGGGTGAATTGAAGGTAGGGGAGGTGATGAGCAACAGATTGTTAATTTTCCTTGGCCTTTATCTGCATAATAGATGAGTGCCCATGTATGTGCATAGATAGAGCAGTGATATGAAATGAAAATTACCAGATGAGTGTAAACACAGACCTCTAGGTAAAATGTCAGAAAGTCTTTGTGCTGTGGCATTTTTTTTCAAACTTGAAGGTTTCTAACTTGTAGTGATCTGCCCTCTCAGCTTTCACTATCTGCATAGGTTTATCACAGTTATTTAGATTGCATTATTATGGGCTACATAAATAGTGTTCATTCTCAAACTAAGTGATTGAGTGCATTTTCTTTATAGCATTTCTTTCTGAAGCTTATAAGTTTCTGCTTTTTTATTTGCTTAATTTTCTTTATTCCCATTACCATTTTTCTAGACCATCAACAGCCTTTTTTTTTAAATTTATTTTTTAGTTGTAGTTGCACACAATTCCTTTATTTTATTTATTTATTTTTATGTGGTACTGAGGATCGAGCCCAGGTCCCCACACATGTGAGGTGAGCACTATACTGCTGAGCCACAACCCCAGCCCCAGTCAACAGCCTTTTGATATGATTTCCACATTGTTAGTAGTCTGTTAGGATTTGTGTACTCCCCCCTCCCAAAAGATTACCCATATGGAGCCTCCTTTCTTCCTGCTCCAAATTGTGGGAGTTGTTCTCTGAGCCAGAGCTCCTGGCACCTTGTTAAGAACTAGCCAAGGGTGAGCTGGCAGGTTGGACCCTAGAGTCCTCAGGACTGCTGAGCAGAGCTTAGGGTAACCAGGGCCAGGAGCAGCCTTCTTCTCTTATATGCTCTAGAACCATCCAATAAGCACTCTGCGCTTGTTTGCTACTTTTCATGGAAAGTACTGAGATAATGATAGGTCCTGAGATGAAAGTAAATGAAAAATAAGTGGAGGGGGTCAGAAGCATGTGGCAGGAAGAGCGTATGGTGGTTAATGGTTGAAAGTTTAGCTAAAGTGACTGGGAAGTAGTCCTGTTGTGAAAAGATGGGCTTGGAGTGAAGCACTGAGAGGAGTCAGATTGCAGAGCCTCCCTGGCTGAAGAGCGATCGAGCTCAAAGGAAGGCCCCACTCTAGAGTTCACCTGAGTGTTAGAGGACTAGCGGAGAGGCCAGCGTGGCTACAGCAGAGCAAGTGAGCTGTCCTGAGTTGGAGATGAAGCCTTGTAAGTCACTGTGGGAACTTTAGCTTTTACTCTTGAGTGAGAGGGAAGCCTCTAGAAGAATTCGAGGAGATGAAAGAGGGGATCTGACTTCTGGCTATTGTATTGACAAGAGATTGTAGGGGGCCAGCACAGCAGTCATAAAGCTATTGTTATAACTCAGGTGCATGCAGGCATTCAAAGTGGAGAGCCTGACCTTACTGATGGATTGGTGGCTTTGAGTCAGACCTCCTGTTTTACCTGACAGCTCACCTTGTTCTCACAGTGCTTTGCTTGTCTGTGAGCCTTCCCAAGGGTTGGGATGAGGGCTGAGTCAACACTCTTCTTCACACCTCCTCTGCAGATACTTGGGTTTAGTTTTCTCCTTCTGTTTCCTCCACAATTCTTCCCTTCATTCATCCACTTTCAAAGTTGTAGGATTATCTCATGTCCACTGATACCACTTTGCCCATTCTTTCTCATAGAGGTTATTTTAGACCTTAATTCTAACTCTGTTAGTGAGGTTAGAGAGATAAACACTTGTGTTCTATTATTTGGGAATATTCAGCACAAGAATGCTGAGTGTGCTCAATTTTTCTTTTTCTGTAGTTTACAGAAATGATGTTAAAATTATTTGAAGAAAAAGGAGGATTTTTAGAGCTGCCAAACTTTTGGCTTTCTGCAGTTTGGGCTCTTTGATTGATGGATTGATTGACGTGCTGGGGAATGAATCCGGTCCCTTGCCTGGCTCTGCAAGTACTCTTTCACTGAGTGACACCTCCAGCCTTCTTAATCATTTCCAAGATTGAGAATTAACTTTAAAATGTCTAAAACTCGCATCCTAAGAATTACCAAATAAATGCTAACAATCATCCCAAGGGTATTGATCACATTTTTGTCAATTCTTAATTCTCTGAGAATAATGTATCTTTTGTCTGGAATGTTGTTGTAGCTAAGATCTGTCACTTTCATCCTTTCCTTGGTCATTGAAACTAGAGGCATGACAGTGGCAAAAGTCTGTTTGTTTTTTTTTTAATCTTTATAAACATCAAAAATATCAGTGGGTTTGTTAAAAATAATTGTATATGTTATCATTAAATATTCAGAATACTTTGTTGGCTGACTTATAGAAGTATATTTTAGGTTCATCAAAGATAAGAAATATTCTCTATTAACTCCCAAAACATCTAGCACAACATTTTACCTATAGTATGGTATCTGCTCTACATTTTTGGAATAATGTGTTAAGTAAAATACCTTAAATGTTCATTGGTCTTATTGGAAATTGTGTTGACATCCAAAATCATTGCTCTGACAGTGATACTTGCTCTTCCCAATAAATATCAGGAATGGGGGACCTTTCACCTTTTCCAAATTGGCACCAGAAATTCAGCCCCTAAGACTCAGAACTTTTTGTCTTCATCCAATTTGTGCTGCTATAATAGAATATCTAGCTGGGTGATTTATAAAGAACAGAGATTTATTTCCTAAAGTTCTGAAAGCTAGGAAGTACAAAATGGAGGGCCTCACACCTTGTGAAGGCTTTATTATTACATCATCCTCTGGTAGAAGGTGGAGGAGCAAGAGAATATGCTGGCAAGAGACCAAGAGATTGAATTGCAGCCTCAAGTGCTTTTATAATCAGTGTTAATCCATTCATGACCTAACCACCTCCCGTTAGGTCCCACCTCCCAAATCTGTTGCATTGGGAATTAAGTTTCTAGCATGTGCTTCTCCGGGGAACATATGCAAACTGTGGCACTCTTTAACCCTAACTGATCAAACAAGTCGACTAAAACTTTTTCAACCAAAATAGCAAAATGCATATGCCCACACTGAGCACACATGAGAGTCTACCTTCATAGCTCTAGGCAAATTTGTTTACTCATATGTAAGTCACTACCATGGGCTTAGAACTGTGCTGGGCTCTCTTAAGGGATATAAAGAAAATTCAACCCTTCACTAATGCCCCTAGGGAGTTGACTATACCTGAAGCAAAGATAGATATGAAGGATTACATAGTTCAGTACTAAATGATATGGTAAAAACCACTGATGATGGAGAAGTTCAGAGTTTATTGTGGATGAGAATAGCTTCTGAGAGTTGGAAAGGCCTTTTAGAAGTCTAGTCTAGATCCATCTCCCCAGTGTAAGAGTTTTTTATCCTTGGCAGATGGTTTTCTGCTTTCACAGGGCTTGCCAGGGTAGGCCCTTGCTGCTTTTTAGGGCATCGTGTTGTGCAGTGACGCAATTCCAGTGGTTATCTTGAGTTCCAGTGGTTATCTTGAGTTATCTTGAGTTCAAATCACCTTTCTGTGATTTACTCATGTTAGCCTTGCCCTGTCCTATGGGCTGCATTGAAGAAATGTGTTCCCCTTTTCTTCAGTGGTCACCCTCTGTTCTGCATTTAAAGAAAGACTTCAGGTTGAGAAAAAGTGTAGCAAGAGAAGCAAGTTCTTGCAGTCTAACCAGGTGAGTTGTGTTGACCCTTATGCCTTGGTCTCCCTGTCTTTGAAATGGAGACTGTGCTGAGAGGTTGTTGCTGGTTGGTATAATGGTATATGGCATGCAGTGAATATAGGGCCTGGTGGGCAGGCATCAGATAACAAAGGCAAGCTGCTCTTGACTGGTTGGGATTTGGACTTGGAGGGATTTGGCAAAGATAGGAAAGAAACGTGGGTGACAACAGAGAGAACCAGATCAATGGGGCCTGTTGGCTGACTCGTATCTAAAGAGCAAGAAGAAAAAGAGGCCTCAGGAGCTTTGGTTTTAAATTTGGCAGATGACAACCAGTTTCAAAGCAACTTGTGTCTCATTGAACTTGAGATGAGATTAACAGCGTTATTAATTAATTCACCCTTATTGTGCTTTTCCTCTATACCAGCACTGACCCAGCTACTGGAAACACAAGGGTAAGCAAGACTGGCACACACTGTCGGTTCTATGTAGTTCATGATCTCTTGGATAGGAACCAGACAGAAAAGAAGTAAACAAAAACATAAGCACAGCCAGGTGCCGTGGCACATGCCTGTAATCCCAGCAGCTCGGAGGCTGAAGCAGGAGGATTTCAAGTTCAAAGCCAGCCCCAGCAATTTAGCCAGGCCCTGAGCAATTCAGTGAGACCCTGTCTCTAAATAAAATGTAAAAATGGGCTGGGGATGTGGCTCAGTGATTGGATGTCTCTGAGTTCAACCCCCAGTACCAACAAAACTAAATCATAAACACAATAATTTGAAATAGTGGTAAGTGCTTATGTGAAAGTGCTATAAGAGTGACTGGTTTGCGGATGGAGTGTGGACTTCAGTTTGATGCTCAGGAGCCACCTCTTTAAGGAAATGATATTTGAGTTGAGATCTGGAGAATAAAAACGAGTCAGCTAAGCAAAGTCTGGGAGAACTAAGTTCTAGAGAGAGAGAGAACTTTTAAGAGAAGGGCTCTGAGGCGGGAATGAGTTTGGCTTGTTAAAGGAACAAAAATAGACCTGAGGAAGAATACCATATGAGACATGGTAGAAGAAATGGGATAAGGCACACCCCACAGGGCCTCGGAACCAAAAGAAAGGAGTTTGTGCTTTATTCTAAATATGCTGGTGACCAGTAGAACTGTTGGATGGTTAGTGTAAGCATAAGAGAGTGGTTTGGAGGCGGGAGTAAGCAAGGAGGCAGGGAGACCATTGTGGTGGCCTTGGACTAGGCCAGCAGTAGTGGGGAAGTAGAGAGAAGTGACTGGTTGTGGATATACTCAAGATAGAGCCAACAGGACATGCTGATGGCTTGGGTGTCCGGAGAGGTCAAGACAGGATTGAGGACTAGGCTTATGGGCTGAAGAAGCCAGTAATGCTGCTCACCTAGTTCTGAAGACTGAGAAAAGGAAGAGTGTTTCACAATTAGGCAAGAGTAGAGGCAGAGAACCCAAGGCTAAGATTTGAGGTACCTGTTAGACTCCAAATGAAGGTGCTAATAGGCAATTGAATATAGAGTCCAAAACTCCAGGGAGAAATTAGGGCTAGAAAAGAAATATGGGCATCATTTGCATGTTGTATATTCCCAGATTTATAACATTTTACTTTTAGTATACAGATAATTTACAGGCATTTCCATCTGAATTCCATTCTTTCACCTATAAAGTTCAAGTTAGACTCATGATTCCTGTTACAGAAGGAGGAAATGGAGGCCTGGAGAGGAGTGTCACTTACGGGATTCAACCCAGCACCAGCAGAGCCAGGATTTGAATCAGGCTTTTGATTGAGTGTATTTCCCACTCCATTAAAACTGGATAAAGGGGGCTGGGATTGTGGCTCAGCGGTAGAGCGCTCACCTCACACGGGCGGGACCCGGGTTCGATCCTTAGCACCACATAAAAATAAAGGCATTGTGTTGTGTCCATCTACACCTAAAAAAAATAAATATTTAAAAAAAAAACTGGATAAAGCTGGCTCTTTTCTTATTTGTTACCCCATTACCACTTGGCCTCTGGGGTTGCCATGTTCCTGGAAATTTTCCCTCAAAAGAAACATAGCTTGCTTCTGAGACAGCATCCTGACATTTCTTTCTTTCTTTCTTTTTTTAATATTTATCTTTTAGTTGTAGTTGGACACAATACCTTTATTTTATTTATTTATCTTTGGTGCTGAGGATCGAACCCAGGGCCTCGCACATGCTAGGTGAGTGCTCTACCGCTGAGCTACAACCCCAGCCCCATCCTGACATTTCTTGATACTCATTTCTGTGTCTCCTCCTAGAGATGGGCATCTTTTCAAAATTCTCATTCTTTGTGGATAAATAGCTTTGTATCTACCACCAAATCAAAATAAATAATACTCAACACACCTTGTTCCAGAGATGCCTGGAATACATACTCCTGAAAGCTATATTTTTGGACATTCCTTTTCTTCTAAACAACTCATTATGAAACACTGTCCCTGCCCCTTTAATTGGTCCTATGGTCAGGCTTAGCTGTGGTTAAAATTCACAATCTATCAAGAATTTGAGCAGATATAAAAGGTAGTAAATTTTCAAACCCTCGGTTTTGCCCATTCTCCCGATTGTTTTGGCCAGATGTCATAATTAAAGCCAGAAGAGGCAAGGAACTTGGAGGAGGTGTCTCAGACAGCGATTATAGTTGGTTCACATGGAATCCTTGTGTGCAGTGAGCGCTGCTGGCAGGTGTCTGTAAGGAGCCACACAATAACCCATTCGTTGGTGTGGGGCCCACAGGGCAACTGGCTGAGATCTAAAGGAGTTGACTGACTGTTGGCGAGTAAAACATGGATGAAGTGCAGAATGAGTTTATATCACCAGTTTTTCTGTTTGTAATTGTCATGAAATGAGCTAATAAAATTTCAGTGTTGTGAGCTTTCAAAGTGTACACGTCACACTGTAACTTCTGTTTCCATCCAGACACATACCTGACTAAAATCAGTGGTTAGTGAACTTAGTTTTCACCACTGAAATGTAGAATTGTTTGGAAATGCTGTTTGTTTGTTTTTTCCATTTTGTAGCATCACCTGCAAGTTGACACACATCTTTATGAGTATATGTAAAGTTTATTTTGATTTGATGTGTCTATGAATATACTTTCCTCCTCCATGTAGAGCACTGAATTTCTTGTTCCTAGTAACAGGGCTCTGCAGATTGCCTGATAGTTTTTTCTTAAAAGTTTTATATGACAAAAATGTTGTTAGAAATTCTTTTAGTACATGCTCAATGTATAGATTATATTTCTACATCTACTGCCTCAAAAATATCCTTTCCACATTAGAGGAGACTTGAAAATTTAGTTTCACAGACTTGAGCTTCTATCCTGCTCAAGCCTGATCATTAGCACCTAAATGAAACAAATGGGAAGAGGAAGCCACCCTGAAGTAGTTAAATGCTATATGCTTCAAAAGAGCTCATGGAGATTGAAGAGGGTAGAGTGAGTGGTTAAACTGGAACAAGAATTAGCGCTGAGTAGTTGGATATCGACAGCAGTGGCATGAGATAAGCAAGACTAATGTAATTGGTCAGAGAAGGCCACTGCAGAAGTGGAAGTAATTTATCAGTAGCTATTACAGAGGGTGCTGACCCCATAAGCAGCATCACCTTCTGTACCCTCAAAAACAGAGGAGGATCAAGCAGAGTCAAGGGTTGAGGAAGGAGAATGTGTTTATAAGGAAGGTGGCATAACAACGTAAAGACTACACTAGGGCCCAAAAGTAGGCCAGATCTGCTCTGCTGTGCACTTTTTAAAAAAATTTTTCTTTTAGTTGTCAATAGACCTTTATTTTATTTATTTATATGTGGTGCTGAGAATCGAATCCAGGGCCTCGCATGTGCTAGGCAAGGGCTCTACCACGGAACTACTACCCCAGCCCAGCTGTGCACTTTTCAGTTGAGAGAATTCCAATACAGTCCTCTAATGAGACATTCAAAGAATCTTGACGAAGTATAACCCTCCTTTTGGTATTACAAAGTCAGTCATGGGTCTCATCATCAGTAAATCTGCATTGAGTTGGCTCCCCAAAAAGAGCCAAGTCCTCTATCAGGAATCTCTAGAGCAGTTCATCCTTTAGCAGATATGTAAAATAAGGCCATGGTCAAATTATTCAGTAGTAACCTTCTATGTACCGCAATTGTGAATGTGTTATGTGGCTGTTTATAAAGGAAGGGAAGTATAGTTTAGTTCCAGCTAGGGAGAGGCATGGAAGCCTGAAGTTCTGGTCCCCTCTCCAAGCATTCTTGAAGTCTAGGTCCTTGCAGTGATGACTTGTGTGGCTGATGCATGATGGTGCTCCACAGAGGAAGAGGACAGAACATGGGTGTGGTGTGTTCTTCTGTGTTTTCTCTTTGTGTTTTTTTGTGATCACCTTTATAGATAAGAGACATTCACATAGAATGCTGATTGGAATATTTGGAGCTAGACTTTCTATTAAAATAAAAATAACTTCTATTAACCTCTTTAGTGTAGTTATAAATTACATGGAGGGAACTTACCAGGTAAGTGTCTTGTCTTGAGCATTCTTTTCTCTGATGGCTAGTGCATTAGTTAGATTTCTTGCTCCATTTTTTTGTTTTGTTTTGGTCTTTTTGTTTTTTAATCATTTAGCAAAAATTACACTAGCCTAAGGAGTCCCCACATTATGTTTTATTTCAGTGTTCGGGCATGCCAAATTATTATATTCCCAGATTTCCTCTTTCTTCTGCTGCCATTCACAATGAGTAAGGAAAAAGTAGACTCCTTTGATGTGGAGGGAGAGAGAAAAAAAGCAATATATCACTTTCCTGAAAGAACATTTCTCAGTCTCTCATGTGAGAAAGGATTAACACCTCCAGCAGAGGTCCTGTAGCTCACAGAATCAGGCAGCAACACCAAGCAGCATTCCTAAAGAGGAAACACTGTATTTGAGGAAGAGTGTTTGTCCTGGCAAACAGAAGCTTCTTAATAACTGCACATCTGAGATAATGGCATACACTCCTCAGTGTCTCCTCCAGGCCCTGAGGACCAGGCAGCTAGTTTAAATGGACTGAAGCCAGCCTTTGTGTGGAACAGAAGTCCAGTCTTAGAAAGGTAGTTTTTCACTTAATCGTTCAGTGTGTCCATCTATCTTTAAGGATGACACATATGTGGATTAAATGATTTGAAAGATTTATCTTGGATCCTTTCTTTTTCAAAAGAAGTCCCATTATAAAGGTCACTTGCCTCCATTTTGCATTAATAAGTTATTCAGCAACTTGCAAATTAATTTATTATAAGATTTTGATTGAATGTTTCTTAGAAGAAAAGAAAACCCACCCTCTTTCCAACACATCAAAGAATCCTTAAACACTGGCTATAGAGAGGCTGCAGGAAGTTAGAAAATGCACATTCATGTGTGCCAGAAAAGCTAAGAAGAAAGTTTATTTATTAAACAAGGTCTGGTTAAAAATTAGTTTTGTCAGAGCTTTTTTTTAAATTTTTTTTCTATATTTTGCTTTTAAAACAGAGAGTGAAAAGATCCTGATTTAAAGTAGTAATAATAACAGCACCTTGTACTCATGTAGTACTTGAGACTGTCTAAAATCCTCTCTGCAAGTCTGAGGCTTCAAACAGTCTGGATATCTTTGGCTCCCTCCTCCGCTTGATCCTGCTTGAATGGAAGTTTCTAAGTGGGAGGGGAGAAGGGCCCGACAGGGCTAACAGTGTGAGCCCCAAGATAAGGTACATGATGCCCAATGATCCTTTAGAGTTTGAATTGAAAAAGAAATTCCAGGAGCTCTCACTTTTGTGTTAGGAAGTTGGAATTATTTTGCACACATAGATGCCTTATTGTAAGAAGATTTTATTAATTTGCTTTTTAAGAACAAATTTTGATCTTTGATAGCTAGCCTGTAACCCTCTGACCTTTCAGTAAATATCCAACTAAAGCTTTGAAATTAGGGTATTTAGTGTTTTATGGCCCAGAATAAAAATCTCCAATTCTGTTTCCAAATAGTGTAGCCTCAACACATTTTATTAAGCTCTTGACACATTCAGCCGTGTGTATTTTGTAAAGTTCCTATGGCTATTGTTTTACAATAGCTGCATCCAGAAGCATTGTAAGGGTTTCAATTAATCAGCCTTTTGTGTGCCTCAGACTATGCAAATTTATCACATCAAACCATTCAACTGCTCATGGGAAAGCCATGTAAAAACTGTATTGTCTTCTAGCGCCTCCTCTCATTTAGAGTGATGTTTTAATAAGAAAGCTAATCAAGTTTTCTTATGCATTATTTATCTGTTAACATGTAAGGAAGAGCTGAATTAAAATTATGTCAACTGGGATATGGCAAGTGATATGATAGATCTGGAAGTGATTCAACAGCAGAACAAGCTACAGTTTTTGTCTACCCCTTTCCCTTTATTTAAGGTGGTCGTGTGAAAAATAGAAGGTTAATGCAGTAACTAGAAAGAGGGAAGGGAAGAAAGGAGTAACCACCTGTGTTAGCCTTCACATTTTGATCTAGATATTTCCATTTCTGAATGTTTTAAGGCCCACAGAGATGAGTTTATTCAAAGCAAAACGTTTCTTATTTAATAGGAACAATCTTGAAAACCGCCTGTCCACTTCTTTGGCCCTATTTAGGGCCGTATTTATTGTAGTAAGCTATTTTCCAGTAGAAAGCCCCAGCCCCAGCCCCTGTGAAGCTCTGATGTTATTAGGAAGCAACGTTCTAATAAAGATAAAGAGCCTGAACTTGGGGAGACTAGCGCTTCTTTTCGCTTCTTTAGCCAAAGTTAGTGCAAGTGATCCTGCACCATCTATTCATTAGGTTGTTCTCCTTGCCTTTGCTAGCATGCTTCCTGCTGAGAGTAATTTTGTTTCTTATATAATAATAATTCCTGTATTTAAATGGAGCCTTTCTCAAAGGACCAGTAAAGTACCTCTCAGACATTAGCTCATCTGTGCTTCTAACACAATTGCCTTAAGAGGTAGTTGATAATTATTCCCATTAGAAAGACCAAACTCCTAAGGTCCCCAACTCAGAATATCTGTTGAACAGCAGAGTCAGATTAAAGTCACTTGATTCCTTGCTATTCCACTCTCCCTTGGTCTGAGGGCCAAGGAGTAATCATCTCTACAGATGGCATTTCCCCACATTTATAGACTTGATCAACACTGGGTTATTAGGAGGCAGAAGAGCATACACTCCTTACCAAATACTAGCTCTCTTCTTGCACTGTGACTCTACAGAAAAGTCAGAGCATCTTTTCATCTTTTGTTCAGCACAGAGCATGTTCAACTGTGCAGAGTACATGGACTTATATGACAGTTAAGTTTATCTACCAGAAGTAAAAGCAGGTGATTTAGGTGTTTCTTGGTGGTTTCAGTAGACCTTTCTGCCAGATGTGCTCTGTATTACTTAGCACATTTGAATGCAGCAAGGAGAATTGTATAAATGTGCTAGTTTGAAATATTCCACTTGAATAGTCAGCATAGGCTACCTCTGCCTATCTGATTTTGAAGTCCTAAACCTCTTCCAGTTCCCACCTCCTCATAGTACTTGTGGCACTGCATCTGCTTAGTAATGGCTAACCTGTCCATCAGCAGTTACACATTGAAGTCACATCAGAGACAGCTCCTTTTTTTATTTTTATTTTTTAGTTGTAGATGGACACAATATCTTTATTTTTATTTATTTATTTTTATATGGTGCTGAGGATTGAACCCAGGGCCTCACGTATGTGAGGCAAGTGCCCTACCACTGAGCTACAACCCCAGCCCCAGAAACAGCTCTTAAATTAAGGATGTCATTACCATTGTCTTCTCTAGTTGTTTGTTGTTCACTTTCCTCTATTGATAAGGTTCTGGAGTGCTTTAATTTTTTCTAACATTTTTCTTCTTAGGTTCTCATCTATTCAAATTAAGGTAGTCCATTACACAGATTCAATAACTAAAATTAATGTTAGAAGAGCCAAAAATGACTTGAATAATTTTGTTACTATTTATAATTGGAAATACTTTTTTAAGAAAATCAAATTATTCTTAAGGCCACTAAAGTCAATTTCTGTGTCACTCTGTGAAGCCACAGAGATGGAAATAGAAAACTGGTGTAGGATCCTGCAGTGTCTGGGGCATAGCACAGTACTGTGACTCTGGGTCTTGACTGGGTTGACACCCACTTATAGCCTCTTCAGAATTCCTACTTTCTTCCTTTTAACAACTTGAAATTAAGGTCAGTGATGATGGAATAATGTTCTGATGACTGGGTATCTGTAGTACCCTTTTTCTCTAACATTGTGAGATTTGGTTTTCTTTTTTATTTGGTTTTTGCATTTGTTAGACGTCTTGAAGATCTGTCTGTGGTCTGATTTCCAGTAGGTCCCAGTAAGTGCACTAAATGTCCTCGGCATGTTGACTGGTGTATTTGCCTTTTACTGCCAGGAGGTTGTGCTATAAACAATAGGGTTGAGACACAGCATGAACCAGGGGATGAAATTTTATTTTAAAATCTGAAATGCTGTGTAAGCATTTAAAGTATGAATTGGTAATTGTCTCACAACAGCTTCCATTAGATATGGTTTATTTGTAGTCCATCCTCTTTTCAGGAATCCAGGGGAGTGTTAACACACTGAAGCGTACCGCATATCATTTACATTTTTAGGCCAGTACTGAAGGAAAGTGACCATAACTTTTAAGCATTCTTAATACTGGAATGGATTTTATGCCTGTGTCCCTGGAGAAAACAGAATTTTAATTTTCCATTGGAAAGTAAGAAACTTCCCCACTTTAAGGACTCAAGTACTTCTGACTCAGAGAAATATCCTTAAAAAAAAAGTCTGATTCTAAGGTTGAGAAGTCTCTTTTTGCCCCTAATGAATTCAGCAAAATGCAAACTTTTAAAAATCATCTGTCTAATTTGAGATTCGAGATTGTCAAATTCTGTCTAAATATTTTGTTTTAACTTCTAAGCTCATTATGGCCTCTTTGTGTTAACTCGTATTAAAATCTGTCAGCTATGACTGGTCTCATAAGCACAGTCAGCGGACCAGAATAAGTTAATTATTTACTTGTGTCACTAATGCTCTTCATCTAATGAAATGCACAGCTGTGTTAGATCTGCAGTTGGATGTGTAGCTCCCATTGTCCCCCAAGTCAGCAGAGGGTAGAAGCCGCAGTGATGGAGAGCCCTCAGTTCTTTCTGCTGTTCGGGCTTTCTGTGTCGATTTCATGGATCTTTTATCATTCACTTTCACACAAAACAAACAACACAGGCTGTCTGCTATGGGAACCATCTTGGCATATAAAAGGGTTTTCAGAGCCTAAAGTAATTTTAAGTTAGCGAAGATTTAATTTTTGGCTTACAGGTGCCCTTGGTTCAGATACAGCCAAAGCAGTTCCTACAAGGGAATGGAAGAATCGGAAAGCTACTTATGTTGTTTTTTGTTTTGTTTTGTTTTTATCAAAATGTCAGAAGAGGGCAGATAAGAAAAAAACTTATCAAAAAGGAGACTGTGTACTAAATATTAATCAAGTTTCAAGGAAAGTTATTAAATATTGTGAGTATTATTTTTGTTTTAGTAACATAACGGAAGTTAAATTTCCTTGGTTAAATGTGACAACTAAAACTGAAAATACAAAGTGCAAGTCATCTCTCTATCCCGCCCCCCCCCCCGCCATCTGAGTATGTCATGCTTCCATGGTCATTTTTGTAACTTCTATCCCTCACTCCTCACCTTCTCCTGTGGGAGGGTGAGAGGCCTGGTCTGCATCCTGAGCAGACCCTGCACCCCTGTGAAGCTCTGCCAAGGGTGGCTCGTTTTGCTTTCAAGGATATAGTTGAACCCTCCATCCCCTCACCAGCCAAAATGTCATTCTTAGCCAGGCGTCCCAGAATCAGTCCCTTTAGGAATTGCCGTTTTTAACATTTTGTTCACTCCTATACAATGTTGTTGTCGGTGTACCTAGATTTACAATTTGATCTCTTTCAAAGCAAATTTCCCAGTAGCCCTAGGGTTTTGTCAGATAATTTCAGTGTGGGTAAGATGGATTTTTAGAGGAAAGAAAAGAGGGTCACACACTCTGCTTGATTTAAGTTCTAACACATTGTAGTAGAATTTGAAATAAAGTGAACTGAATGACTGCTTCTGTTCTTGTAGGAAAGCATACGTTCTTTATAATAAACAAAACCATTTCAACCAAAATGCCAATTAAAATAACTCTGTGCTCTAGAATTAAGCTCCTCAGACCTAATTACATCTTGTTGGCAGCCTCTAGAAATTGGAGTATTAATAACTAATATGAAATAAGTAGATGGCATGAATGGCCATCTTTTTCCCGTAGACTTTAGCTCTTCACAACTATAACAAATCACAAAAATTTTATTTTAAAGTAGTTTGAAAGGCTCAGTGGTACAGTACTTGCCCAGCATGCCTGCACAAGACCCTGGGTTTGATCCCCAGTACTGCAAAAATAATAATAAAGTAGTTTGAATAGTTATATAGAAGCTGAAGTGAGGAATGAAAAAATAAGAACAGTTTTTCAATAGGTGCAAATGGTTGATAACTCTGCACCTATTGATATTGATATAAGATAAAATTCTTTTTCCCCCTGTTATGAGAACTTTTTTTTCTTAATTCAGTGCCATTGTAGACTAGTTTTCCAATTCTAAATTATGTGATTGTGGGTAAAAATCTAAATTCTATTTTTTCTCCTCCTCTCACGAAAAAGAAATTCCAAGAATTAAAAACAACAAAGTCCCCTATAACTTTAGAGCAATAATAAGGGAGTAATAAATCACAATTAATTTAAGATAACATCAGTCATTTGCAGAGAATTGTTAGGTTTTTTTGTTTTGTTCTGTTTTCATTCTTAGAATTCCATTTCTGATTCTAACATTTTTCTCCAAGAATGATTTGGCATTTAATTTTCTTGTTTATCTTTACAAGTTCAAAGATTGCTTTTTTAACATGCTGTAAACTATAGGAATTAAAATTCCTTCAGGCAATATAGGCTCAGCCAGGGAAGCCCTGGCAAGAATCAGCCAACCAGCCAGTTCTGTGAATATCAGCCAGTTTTTTAAAACTGTATTTTACATGCCCCTCTTGTTCAATCAGTTCTGTGTTGGATTCCTGTAATTTGGGTGCAGAATCTCACAGATCACAGCCTAACTGGCAAGGAGCAAGATTGTTGCCGACTTAAAGCTTCGGGGACTTCGGCTCAGGTCCCAGGGAATTGCTGCTCTTTGGTCTTCGTGGCACAGGAGGGTGGGCAAGCAGCCTGACAGCATCATTGCGTATCACGCTAGCAGGACAGTCCACAGGCTGTAGTTCTTTTCTGCAAGGAGAGTCATTTTTGACTGTCTAACAGGATTGTTGGAAATTGCTTTTGTTATTCTTGATAGAGACGATAGGGCAAATTTTAAAGCAGTAGAAATAGAGATAGCAGCAGGAAGATCCCAATTAAGTACTGTATTCTTCTTTCTGCCAGTTTGCTTTATGTTGCATGAAATCTTCTCTCCCCCAGGTGTTTGTGGTTTGATCGTCCCCCAGGAGGATATGCCATTTTGTGATTCTGGCATCTGTCCGGACATCATAATGAACCCACATGGCTTCCCATCGAGAATGACGGTCAGTTACCTTTAGGCTTTTGAGAGGCACAGCTTTTAAGGAAGAAAGCAGGCAGTTAGTTTAGTTGTAGTAAGTGGAGGTGATGAGACCCTGAAACTGAATTTTAAAAAGATTCCTTTGACCCCCTGCTGGATAAACAAGCTCCTAGTCCCTGGCAGTTCTGGGCCACTCTCTTCTACAGAGAAAAGGGAGCTCACTTGCACAACTGGAGTCTTCTGAGTGAGGTACTTATTAGCCTTCTGCAGAGAGCCCCTTACACCAAACCTATGTGAGTCTCCCTTTCAAGGCCACTTGGCTGTTCTCCTGGCTCCCCCTCTTACTGGCCGATGGCATTGGACAAGTCACTTTATTCCTTTACTTCAGTTTCCTCATCTGGAAACTGAGGGGATAATGTTACCTAACTTGTAAGGTGTTTGAGATGTAGAGAATTACACCATACATGTCAAGCTGTTTCAGTAGAATGTGTCACACAGCAAGAGATCAATGAATACTGCTGCTGTTAATTTATCACTGTTATTAATTGTGGTAGTCCCATATCCTGTTGGGAGAATAAGCCAGAGATAAATAAGCAAAGAGAATTCCTGTACCACAGGGAGGTACTTACTTAATTTGTTCACATCCCACAGGTGGGAAAGTTAATTGAGCTGCTGGCCGGCAAGGCAGGTGTGTTAGATGGCAGGTTCCACTACGGTACTGCATTCGGAGGAAGTAAAGTGAAGGATGTATGTGAGGACCTCGTTCGCCATGGTTATAACTACTTAGGGAAGGACTATGTCACATCTGGCATCACAGGGTGAGTATGCTGTTGAGCCATTTTCAAAAAAAAGGAATGGTTGTATTAGAATAGAAGGTTAAGGGCCCTTAAGGTGTATTCTGTCAGTATACCTTAAAGAGTGTGCTTTGAAACTGGGCATGATGGTGCATGCCTACAGTCCCACCTACTCAGGAGACTGGGATGGGAGGATCACTGAAGCCGCAGAATTTGAGTCCAACCTAGGCAACAGAGCAAGACCCCATCTCAAAGAAAGAAGTATGATTTAAGGTTTAAAGAATAAAACTTTACTGTTTCAAGAACTCTGATATAAGAAAATGAAAATTTAGGCCTCTCAGTGTCACCAGTTGCTGTGTGTGCGCGGAGGAGGACTGAGCTAGCTCGCAATAAACACCTCTTTGCTGCTTAAAGAAAATGAAAATTTAGAAAACTGATAAATTGAAGAGGGCTATTGGAATGGTTATAATTTTAAAAGTAGAAAAGATTTAATTTAACAAAACATGAAACACTTCAATCGTATATAATACAGAGGGTTTCCCTTAACTGTTGGACTTACTCTACATTTATTTAACTATCAGACAATTAGTACTTTGATATGTGGCCTGAGGTCTAAAGTTGTGTTAAACATTTAATATGCGTTTGGCATCAAATGCATAAAAGTAAACAAAATTCCATTGTGTATATATGCCACATTTCTTTATCCATTGGCATCAAATGTATAAAAGTAAACAAAATAGACATGGTCCCTTTGCTTGAGACCTGACCATTTAAATTTGTTATTAGACATTTAAAAATACACAAACGGCAACTTCTCAGCGGGGCCAAATATGACTGCCGCCCCTTGCTGTCATATCGTCCTTCATTGCCCTCTGTAGCACTCATCATTATGATGTGTACCATGTAATGATGCTCCTTGGTGCTGTTGTCTGACTCCCCATTTGAAAGGCACCCACCTTGAGAGCAAGACTGGGCTCTTGGTCTCTTTAGTATTCTAGTTCCCATGCTAGCACAGGGTCTGACACACAGCAGGTGCTCTAGAGGTGCTTGTTTTTTTTTTCTTTTTGTTTTTTAATTGATTTTTAAAAAAATAAATGACAGCAGAATGCAGTACAATTCTTATTACACATATAGAGCACAATTTTTCATATCTCTGGTTGTATATAAAGTATGTTGACACCAATTGATGTCTTCATACATGTACTTTGGATAATGATGTCCATCACATTCCACCCTCATTGCTAATCCCCTGCCCTCTCCGTTTCCCTCCTACCCCTCTACCCGATCGATCTAGAGTTCGTCTATTCCTCCCATGTTCCCCCTCCCTACCCCACTATGAATCAGCCTCCTTATATCAGAGAAAACGTTCGGCATTTGGTTTTGGGGGATTGACTAACTTCACTTAGCATTATCTTCTCCAACGCCATTCATTTACCTGCAAATGCCATGAGTATATTCTCTTTTATTGCTGAGTAAAATTCCATTGTGTATATATGCCACATTTTTTTTTATCCATTTATCTTAGAGGTGCTTGTTAAATGAAGAAATGCAAAGAAGTAGATCCACCCAAAAATAGGTCTCTCCAAAATGAAGACAAAGGAGAGATTAGAAGATGCCTATGAGCAGGCGAATATTTGAGATAAGACAGATATTTTAAGCTGAGATGAGGAGGATAGGCCACTTGGAAAGTTTGATACAGAGGAAAAAATATGTTCAGCATCTTTCCAGAGAAAGAAATTAGTAAGTTCTGAGAACTGGAAGAGAGCAGCTAGCTTCCATGTGAGGGGGCTAAGTAGGTTGGAGAGGGCAAAGGCCAGCTCACCCAGCAAGGGCTCTCCCTGTCAACTGGTGAGAAACAGGTCCTTACAGTTGTTTTGACTCACAGTGGGTTTTAAAGGATCAAATCAGTTGCTTAAATTAAGATACAGTTAGGTATCTTGTGCCAGCTCAAATCCAGGGACACAGTGCTTATACTGTTGTTCCAAGGTTGTGAGCTCCTTGGGGGCAGGTGTAGCTTGGCTGGAAGCACAGGAGGACAGAGCCTAATTGCAGGGTGCAGAGACTCTCCAGATATCATGAACATGACCACATCCTTGGCTGTTAAAAATATGGAGTGCTTTTTAAAATGGTCTGTCCAGTAACAGTAGGGATTTCTTTAGGTGCCTCCTCCTCAAACATTAGAGAAAATCACATTTCAGGAAAAGACCAATAGTCCATTTCAAAAATGGTTCAGTAAAATATCTAAAGGTCCTTATCAAAACACAGTTGTCTTTGATAAACCAATCATCTTAGGCTCCACCCAGAAATAATGCAGGTGTTGACCAGAAAGTATACAAAACCGCAGGACCAATTTGGTGGAGCTTCTTGATTGTATATCAGTAACTATACTGACAGATCTGGGTGGTCATATCCTGTGTGCTCGGGCAGCTTCAGTCTATGTCCCTAGCCACACTGCCTCCCAGTCACCCCCAGCCAGAGTTTTCATTTCTTTGCTATTTATCTCCATGGCAGAGTATTTTTGTTTGTTTTTGCTTTTCTTGTGTGGTGCTGGGGATGGAATCCAATGCTTTGTGCATGTTACACAGGCACTGTGCTACTAAGCTGCACCCCAGCCCTCCATAGCAAAGTTTGAGAAGTACTGTTTAGCCTTTTAGTTCAAAATATATATCCTGTGTTTATTGTTGAACATAGTGAGGTGGAAAAATTATTTGTTTATTCTGTTGATAATGCAGTTGCATGGAGCTCCATAAATTCTATGCTGAGCAGCCACGTTACTGAGGATTAGAATCAGTCATTAGAAGTAACCTTTGGCTGACCTTGTTTTATAACCAAGAAAACAGAGAAGTCCTCCTGTTTCTGTGCAACAGACCTGGGACAGGAACAGGGTCTCTGAATTCCCTCACCATTGCACCTTCCACTGCATTGTGTGACCCCCAGAGTCTGGTGGGGCTTAAGCCAGCAGAGTGACTTGATGGCTCCTCAAGCCTTTGCTATTGGCGCCAAGGTATTGGTAGTACTCCACTTGGGCATCGCTGAGTATGTGAAGTTGCCTCACTGCTGAGTCTGGGGCTTACTTTGCTCTTCTCAGTTAAGATCCCACTGTGGCTCAAAATGTATTTGTGTGTGTTTCGAGGTAGGCTGGTGAGGCAGGCAAGCTCTGAATGTGAATCCATACTACACCACTCACTAGCTGCGTCTTCTCCTCTCAGATCCTCCTCTCAGACATCTGGAGATTCTCTGCACCCTGGCTTTATTGCTTCATCTTCAGAATAGGTGTGACAATACTCCTTAGATAGTTGTGTGGATTGTGTGGCAGGTAATAGGTGCTTTCTTTCCTTTGAGGAAGGATGTCGCAAATGCTTCAAAGGCATCAATGCCTTAGTTTTTCTTGTTCTAGATTAAAAACAAAAGTTTTTTTTTTGTCAAAGTATGTGTATGTTCATTCTTTTTTTTCAACTCTTACTGCAGTTTTTCTAAAGATTCATTAAATAAGTTATATGACATTTATTGAGCACCTGTACTAGACTATCAGAGGTGCTGGAGCCACAGTGGCAAAGGAGACAGAGAGCTCATCCTTGCAGTTTACTTCTTGTAGGGAAGACAGGCAATAACCAAAGAAGTTATTAAAAATACTATAGTAGCAAAAGGTGAAAGTGCACTACATGTAGAGACAGCTGGGTGGGTGGCAGTGCTGCAGGGGAAGTAAAACTCTCCTTTGGGAAAGGTGATCAGGGAAAGGCTCTCTGAGGTGGTGTGCTGTTGACAGAGTCAACGACCTGATGGGAGAATGTTTCAGGCCAAGAAAACAATACATGCAAAGGCCCTGAGACATGGACAGCATTTTGCATTTGAGGAATAAAGAGGTCAGCATTGTTGGAGAATGAGCCATGAGAGAATAGAAAATGAATTTGAGGCAGGCAGGTGCTGGATTATGTTTGCTCTTCTGGCTATTATATAGAATCTTGGCAATATTGATTCTTAGTGTGATGAGAAATGATATGGGAAGTTTAGAGCAAAATATCTCTTTTGTGATTTACATTTTAGAGGGACTCACCCCTGTTTATTATGTGAAGAATAGATTGTCAGGGTATAAAAGTGAAAATAGGGAGAATCATGAGATGGGTTGTGGTAGTCCAGGCAAGAAAGGGCAGTGAGAGGAGAAAATCTGCACACAGCTTCATAACCTCTTTAGCTGCTTTTTGGTATGAAGGATTGAACCCAGGGGCAGTTAACCACTGAGCCACATCCCCAGCTCTTTTTATTTTTTATTTTTTGAGACAGGATCTTGCTAAGTACTGTCTTTGAATTTGTGATCCTTCTGCCTTAACCACCTTAGCCACTTGGGCTGCAGGGATTACAGGTACACACCACCATGCCCAGTCCAAACCTAGTTCCTTAACCCCAAACTCTGACTTTTCTTTCAGAGAGCCTTTGGAAGCTTACATCTATTTCGGTCCTGTGTACTATCAGAAACTGAAACACATGGTGCTGGATAAAATGCATGCCCGGGCCCGGGGACCACGAGCCGTCCTTACCAGGTAAGAGAGAAGCACTTACAAAAAGAGTTTATTATGCAAGTCAAAACAGTCTTGCATTTTCTCGATAAGGCAAAAAGTAGACTCATGGAAATTTCTGTTTTCTTGAAATGTCAAAATGTAGGGTATGGGCTTAATAAAAATCATACATACTACCAACATGAAAAAGCAGCTGATCAAAAAACATTTCACAGGCTCAAGAGCAAAGCCACTGAAGTCTTGCCACCGTCTCCTAATACAACCATTTACTGTGTACCACTTTAAATGTGGTCCTTTTCAGAAATTATATATATTAGAAGGTAAGAACATATATACCCACACATATCAGTATACCTGTGTGCACCCATATGAATACAGAAAACACATACATACATTAGTTGGTAGCCCAAATCACAACGTACTTTAAAAAAAAAAAATTATGTCGTTAGAGCTTAAGTACTTATATTTGCATACTTATTTGAATTAGTTTGAGGTCCATGCTTGCCCCAAGGCACCCTCAGTATCAAGCAAAATGTCTGTGTTTGGGTGATTGGGTAAATTTATTGTGAAAGAGAATTGTGACCACAGTTGGCTTTCTGTATCCACAGGTGTAAATTCACAGATTCAACCAACCACAGATCAAAAATTTCGAGGAAGGGGTGGGGGGTGTAGCTCTGTGATAGAGCACTTACTTGCCTAGCGTGCTGCGTTAGGCAGCTTCTGATCACTGAGCCAGAAATACCTGACAGGAACTACTCAGAGGAGGAAAAGTTTACTTTGGGTGCATAGTTGCAGAGAATCAAGTTCATGGTCAGCTAGTTCCTTTGCTCTGGGCCTGCGATGAGGCAAAACATCATGGCAGAGGGTGTGTCAGAGAAAAGCTGCTCAACTCTTGGCAGCCAGGTAGCAGGGATATAGAGACTTGCAGCATAAGCCAGGGACAAAATATAGTTCCTAAGGTCATATCCCTGTGACCTGCTTCCTCCAGCTACACCCCATCTGTTTATACTTACCACCCAGTAGTCCATTCAGGTTATTAATCTTCAAATGGATTAATCCACTGATGAGGTTCCAGCTCTCATTATTGCTTAAAACCCCTACCTCTGAATCTTGCTGCATTGGGGATCATGCTTTCAAAATATGATTTTCAGGGGATACTCCAGATCTAGACCATGACATCTAGCATGTGTGAAGCCCTGGGTTCAATCCCTGGACTGCAAAAAAGAAAAAAGAAAAAAAATTTTTTGAGGGAAAAAATTGTGTCTGTGCTGAACATGAACAGACTTTTTCTTGTCCTTATTCTCTAATCAATATAGTATAGCACCTGTTTACATATCTTGCATTCTACTAGTATTATAAGTAACATACAGAGACTGTAAAATGTGCTGCGTGACGACATTTCGGTCAATGATGGACCACGTGTACAGTGGTGGTCCCTTAAGATTATAATGGACATGGAAAATTCCTATTGTCCAGTGACATTGTAGCCATGGTAACATTGTAGCTCAGCACGTACTCACATGTTTGTGGTGATGCTGATGTAAACCAGCCTGTGCTGCTGGTCCTGTAAAAGCATTGCACTGAACACTTACATAGAATGCACAATTCCTGATAGTGATAAGAGACAACTATGTAACTGCTTTACATATGCTCTATGCTCTTACCATTACTTTAGAGTGTACTCCTTCTTCTCATAAAATAAATGTACCGTAAAGCATGTATACATGTATGCCATGTATGCCACTAGCAGCAGCTGTGGACTTCTTGTGTTTACTGGGTCTGTGGACTGCATCATTTCTCTTGTGCCATATTTAGTCCTGTGTTTGTTCTTCACTTCGAGGAGGAGGAGGGGGAGGGGGAGGGGGAGGGGGAGGGGGAGGAGGAGGGGGGGGGAGGAGGAGGAGGAGGAGGAGGAGGAAGAGGAAGAGGAGGGAGCTATACTATGTATACACATGCATACACACCCCGTAAGCCTAGATGTGTAATAAGGATAAGTGTACTCTATGATGTTCGTACAACAATGGGATCCCCTGACATTGCATTTCCCAGACCTGTACCCTGTACCCCATTGTTGAGCCCTGCATGACTGTATGTGAAAGGTGTGTATAGGTATTATGCAGACATGCCATTTTATAGAAAGGATTTGCCTGTCTGTGGATTTTGTTATCCACAGGGGTCCTAGAACCAGTCCCCTGCAAATTCAAGGAATAACTTTGGTAAGCTAAGTATCACATCTTCTTAGGACCATTTTTTCCACCTGGAGAAACTTTGTCTAGAGAGTGGTTCTCAGCTGAGCTATTTTGCCCCCCACCTCCAACCCCTGGGAATATTTGATGATGTCTAGAGATGTTTTTGGTTGTCACAAGTTGGGAATAGGGAGGGAGGTACTGGTATCTAGTGTGTAGAGACCAGGGATGCTATTAAATGTCCTACAGTGCATGAGACACCCCACAACAAAGAGCTCCCAGCTCAGAATATTAGTAGTGTGGGTGGGAGGAACCAGATGGTAGATGTGATGTGGTCTCATCTTCACATCAGCTTGGACAGTGTCTCAGCTTTTATTTTTCTCATATACAAAGTGGAGGTGATTATACCTATGTCACAGAGTACTGGTATATACAGCAAGTATATAGCACAAACTGTAGAAGATGCTCAGTAAAAACCTGGTCCCCTTCCTACTGGCATTGAGCATTATTTGGATGGTATGTGTAGAAAGAGGAAAAATGGTGCTATTAGTGTTTTTGGTTTTGTTTTTTTCCCAACCAAGAAAGAAACATAGGTGATTTAATCCCTTGAGCTTCAAACTGAACAAATGCACATGTCTGTTGAAATGATAGGCATACATGTGCTTAAAATTGCGGAAAATAGAAGAGAGGTTGACATTATCAAGGTAGTAATCGCCATGGTGATGGGACTCTGTAGATGTCAGTGTGTTTCTCCCTTAAATTCTGATCCCTCGTAGACTTCCATATTAGTTACATCTAACAACTATTTCAAAGTAACATAACTGTTAAAGCAGTTATTTCTCTGTTTTGCTCTGTTGTATGAAAGAAGTTACTGCTTTGGATTACACATGAAGACTCCAGAGGGCAGGGTCTGTGGTCAGTTATCTCAGAGGTTAAACTACAAGTAGAAGGAGCACCTCCTAGGGGTGGTTCTCCTAGCAAATAAAAATGTGTAGGCATGTCAGTTCTGACATAGTGTTAACATACTGTTTTCATTTGGACCTATTTGTAAGATTTTCATGTGTAGACTTTTTTCAGCAAATGATCTTCAACATACCAGATTTCCCATTGTCACTTTCAACCATAAGAACATAGACAATTTTAAAATTTCAGCATGTGTTGGCAGGTACTGTATTCACCTTCATAATACTTTAGGAGACCTGTGGCAACAACAAAGAAGAAAAAATGCTGTGGAATAAAGCAGGCATGACCCTGAGTTCATTGTTCCCTCACAGAACACCCCTCAGAAGTGTCGTAAAATAAGCTAGCCACAGAGCTCACTTCTCCACCCTCCCCCAAGTGATTTGTGTGATCATTTCCAAGGCAGAGTTGCCTAAATTGTTCAGAATCTCTAATTTTATCTACATCTCTGGATCTTGGATTCTTAACCTTTTATTCTTCAACTCAGCATATATATAAACCACACAGTTCATTCAAGAGACTAACAAGCCCTCAAGCTATGGCAGTAACTATTGGAAACCATTCTTCTTCCAGAGTCTATTCTGCGTAATTTTTCTTGATTTTAAATAACAGAGTACCAAGATATCTCTGGAAAACACTCAAAGGCATTGTTCCCTGATTTGAACATTGCACTGTCCTAATAACAATGATAATGATGGTGGTAGTAATGCTAGGACTGGTGTTTCATGTGATTGTACATCAGTGGAGTATTGTGTCATATAATAAATATTATATATAATTATGTTATTTTTATTTAATAACAACCACCAAGTTACTTCTTTTCTTATTTGAGACTCTTTGGTTAGGTATTTGTGTTAGTCAGCTTTCGTCACTGTGGCCAAATACCTGACAAGAACAACTTAGAGGAGGAAAGATTTATTTTGGCTTATGGTTATGAGGTTCACTCCATGGGCAGCCAACTCCATTTCTCTGGGCCTGAGGTGAGACAGAACATCATAGAGAGGGCATGGCGGAGGAAAGCTGCTCAGCTTATGGCAGCCAGAAAGGAGAGAGAGAGAAAGGATGCACATACCCAAGGACTCAGGAACAAGATGTGATCCCCAGGGACATGCTCTCAGTGACCTACTTCTTCCACCTGCCCACAGTTACCATCCAGTAGTCCATTCCAATTATGAATCCGTCAAATGGTAAACCCACTGATGAGGTTATAGCCCTAGTAATCCAGTCTTTTCACCTTTAAACACTGCTGCATCATCATGTGAGTTTTTCAGGGCACAGTCCAGATCTAAGCCATAACATTACTCTTAAGTGCTTTTTTAAAAAGGTAAGGCTGAACAGCATGCTCAAGTTTCCTGTACAATACATGACCAGATCCAGGTGAGCCCTGCTCCAAAGCATCATGTTCTTAGTCTCTATGGGGTGCTGCCTCCTTGTTTGTTTAATATGGTAATAATATATTTGTCCAATAACTTGTTTCAAAGGCAGCCCACTGAAGGGCGATCTCGTGATGGTGGCTTGCGTCTTGGAGAAATGGAACGTGACTGTTTAATTGGCTATGGAGCCAGTATGCTTCTGCTAGAGAGACTAATGATTTCAAGTGATGCCTTTGAGGTTGATGTCTGTGGGCAGTGTGGACTTCTGGGGTATTCCGGCTGGTAAGTGGATATAGTCTCTTATGTCATACCCCTTTTCTCTAAAATCATAGCTCAAGAATTGTCCCTGGATCATACCCACATGTTCTCCAGTCTTGGCCTGTAATCTAGGGTGTCCTCCCTATCCTTGCCTTCCTGTGATTGGGCATTCTGTGTGTGTCATCTGTCTGCATAATGATCTGTTTTCTATACCATTCCCAAGGAATAGAGACTTCATCTTCTTTTTAATATTATCTCAAGTATATTTTACAGCCCTATTCTCCTGAAAAACTCCAAGAAGATACATTGTTAAATGTTAGAATTTACAATCTGTTTAAGAAATTTTGTAGGAAAATTGTGTCAAAAGTCCTTGTTTTTATCTTCAGACACAGTGAACCAAATATGTTGCCTCAGGTCTTAGAGCAGATGGTAACAGAGCCAGGACCAAGACCTGGTGGCCTGATCCTTACCTGTAGTGTACTCCAGCATGGCAAGCTGCTTCACATTTGAACTGTTCACTTCATGAGGGCAGAAGGCATGTCTGTCTCAATCAGTCATTCAGCAAACTTGCGGAGTATCTGCTATTTGACAGACAGTGCTCTGGGCTCCAGCAGTACAGAGTTAGCAAGGTAGATGAGGGCTGCTTAAAAAGAGCTTATCTTCCATTCATTCTGATCATGTGGTCTTGTTGATCTTCACTTCTTCAGCCTGGGATTTGGTGGGTGCTTCATAAAAAAATAATTGATAAATGATAACCCTGCATTTGTCAGTTTGCCAATGAGTAATGCAGTTTATAAAGAAATTATTTTTGGTACACAAAGGCCAGCTTAGAGAATGACACTCCCCAGTTTGTTTGTGCAATAGCAGCACCTTTCTATGGTAAGTGGTTCTGCTCTGCCACCAAAGAACATGAAGCTTTATTTAAGGTTATTCATGACCCCACTCGTCCCCATAGGCAAGGGAACCTGTGGTGCCCAGTCTCCCCTCCCTCTTCTGCTGAGACAAGATCTAGCAGAGTGCAGGCAGGGATGGGAGGTAGCCACCACACCCTCAGCAGCCCTCAGCTGCCCTCTCCAAAGCTGCTCTTCCTAGGAAGGGACCACCCCCACAACAGTGAGCATTCATTGCTGGGCTTTAGGAGTACACAGGCCATCTTTTCCCCCACTGAGTCCTTCCCAGAGCCTCCTTCTCAACCTCTTACCATCCTCAGCTGCCAATGTCTTGATTGAATAAAGCTGATGAAGAATCAGAACAAGGGGGCTTCTGAGGACACAGAGTGTACCTTGCTAGTTAAATGTAAAACCTTTTAGCAAATTATTTTATGACAGATGTAGAGGAGTTTATGAGTCCTGTACATGAAGAAATTGCATTTTAGGAACTAACAGAAGAAGAAGTGGCCACTTGCAGTTCATTCTTTTCATAAGGTTGCAGAGATGGGGCGACATTCTTCCCAGAATAAGCCTGGCTCTTTCTTATATCAATGAGATGGGGGTTTGTTTCAGTCCTGAGATGTCTATTCGTCTTTTGAAATGCATATTGAGCTTGCTTTTCATAGTCTGGGCTGTGTAACTAAAAAAAAGAAAGAAAAGAAATAGCATAATAGGAAGATGCCGGGAACCGAGTTCCACTATGTTCAAATTTGGCACAAGGATTTTTAAGTAATTTACTTTGAAAGGGCAGAAGAGTCATTTCATTAAAAACAGTAGTCATGAAACTTCAAGAATAGTTTCATTTTCTTTTCTTTTTTGCATTCTCCATCTCCACTGAATGGGGAAAAAGCAGTAAACCAGGTTCACTTACATACTTTGAAAGCTTCCCCTCTCCTCCCTGGGCACTCAGTTAAACCAAGGCAAATGGGAAAACCTGTGTTCAGCGGTGGTTTCTGCACTATTCTTTTCTTTCCTATCTGTTTCACATATAGATCACACACATGGCATGGCAGTGCCTGAGTTTGAAGTTTGTATGTTAGTGTGTATGTCTGTGAAGTCTTTGACAGAGGACCAGATGAGGTTATGCAGTTCGAGGGTCTTTGCTACAATTAAGCAGACCTTGCTGTACCATGTGTTTGATTTTGAGCAGCCTATGCCCTTGATGCCACAGAAAGACTCCTGATGTATTTGGTAGTCTAGCTGCCTCCTCGTGCGCTGCTTTCTGGCGGAGCAGCATAATGATGCTGTCATTTTTCCCATCATTACCTGACCGCGTTTGCCGAGTTGTGTAGGAGGGAGTGCAGCGTTAGTTGGAGAAAGTCGCCCTTTTAATGAGTAGCACAATGGAGTCTGGGTAATTAGAGCAGTTCAGAACCTTAGGACAGGCCTTTGTGGATGATTTGCACATTAGTAAGGCATTGCTATGGGGAGGTTTACAGCAAGGCTGTTGTCCTCAGAAGATGCAAAGGGCAGAAGTCACAAAAGAGGGTCCCTATTAAGATAATTAGCTCGTAGAGGATATTTCACTGGACAGTCATTTCTCAGTGAAGCCACAGCCACCTTCTTTTGCTGTCTTTGTCCTAAAAAATCAGTTTATTTTAATGTTGTTCTAGTCTACCATCAGGGAAAGGCAATTACACACACACACACACACGTGCATATATGTGTGTATATACACACAGCATTGGGACATTTGAAATGATGGAGAAATTTTTAAAGATAGAGAAGAGTAATGTGCTATCCAGAGTACATGGGCTAGTAATGGGCTATTGTGTGTACACTCAGCACATATAGTTATTTTTAAAAACTTAGATAGGGGTTATAGTGTAATATACCAGATAGGAAAATCAGCAAGCAGTTACCCCAGTCCAATCCACTTTCCCAGTTAAATTAAATCATGAATATGATTCCTGAATAAATTAGATGCACCCAGGCACATTGAAGATATAATACTTAAATTCTGTATAAATACTGCGCTCTAACCGATTGCGCCACTGGAGCTCCTAAATTCTGATGCATTAAAGAGGTAATTTTTTCCCCACATTTTTTATTGGTACATTATAGTTGTACATCTTGATGGGATTTATTGTTGCATATCTATACAAGTATACAGTATTACAATATAATTTGATATCCCTCCCCAGCACTCCCTCCCCACCTCTCACCCAGTCCCTCTCCCCTACTGATCTCCCTTTGATATTTTTGGAGACCCACCCCCACATTTGTTTTCCTTTTTCCTCTCTAGCTTCCACATATGACAGGAAACTTATGACCCTTAATCTTCAGAGTTTGACTTATTTTGCTTAACATGATGGTGTGGTCTTTAGTTCCATCCATTTTCCTGCAAATGCCATGATTTCATTTTCTTTATGGATGAATAGAACTCCATTTTGTGTGAGTGTGTGTGTGTGTGTATCATATTTTCTTTATCCATTCATCCATTAATGGACATCTAAGCTGGTTCCATAGTTTGGCTGTTATGAATTGTACTGCTGTGAAATTGAGTATGCATGTACCACTGTAGTAAGATGACTTTAATTCTTCAGGGTAAATACTGAGAAGTAGTATAACTGGGTCACATGGTAGTTCCATGCCTAGTCTTTTGAGAAGCCTCTATACTGATTTCCAAAGTGATTGTACTAATTTGCAGTCCCAGAAACAGTGTAAAAGTGTTCCTTTTTCTTCATATTCTCTCCAGAATTTGTTATTTGTATTCTTGATGACTTCCATTCTGACTGGTGTGAGATATAATCTCACTGTAATTTGATTTGCATTTCCCTAATTGCTAATGATTTTGAACATTTTTTTTCATGTATTTGTTGGCCATTTGTATTTCTACTTTTGAGAAGTGACTGTTTCATTCACTTGCTCATTTATTAATTGAGTTATTGATTTTTTTGGTGTAAAGTTTTTTGAGCTTTTATATATTCTAGATATTAATCCTCTGTCAGAAGAGTAACTAGCAAAGATTTTCTCCTATTCTGTGGGTTCTCTTTCCCATGCCTAATTGTTTTCTTTGTTATGCAGAAGCTTTTTAATTTGATACTGTTGCATTTATTAACTCTTGGCATTATTTCCTGAGCTTTAGGGATCCTATTGAGAAAGTCATTGCCTCTGCCTAAAAGCTGGAGTGTTGACCCTATGTTTTCTTTTAGGAATTGCACAGTTACTGGCCTAACTCTGAAATCTTTGATCCATTTCAAGTTGCTTTTTGTGCAGAATCTACATATGGATGACTAGTTTTTCCAGCACCATTTGTTAAAAAAGCTGACTTTTCTCCAGTGTATGTTTTTGTCACCTTTGTCAAGGATCAGTTGACTATAGATATGTGGGTTTGTCCCTGTGTCTTCTATTCTGTACCATTGGACTGTGTCTGTTTTTACCATGCAGTTTTTGTTACTATAGCTCTGTAGTATTGAAGTCAGATATTGTGATGCCTCCAGCATTGCTTTTTTGACTTAGAATTACTTTGGCTATTCTGGGTCTTTGATTCTTCCAAATGAATTATAGGACTATTTTTCCTAGATCTTTGAATAATGTCACTGGTGTTTTGAAGTGTATTGCATTGAATCTGTATATTGCTTTTGGTAATATGGCTATTTTTACAATATTAATTCTGCCTGTCCATGAACATGGAAGTCTTTTCATCTTCTGAGGTCTTCTTCAATTTCTTTCTTAAATTTTCTATAGTTTTTATTGTATACATCTTGTTTTGTTTAATTTTGTTTTTTTAGGCTATTGTGAATGGAATTGTTTTCCTGATTTCTTCCTCAGGAGATTCATTGTTGGTATATAGGAAAGCTATTGATCTTTGTATGTTGATTTTGTACACTTTGCCAAATTTGTTTATTAGCTCTAGCAGTCTTTAGTGGAATTTTATGGATCTTCTAGATACAGGATCATGTTATCTGCAAATTGTTATAATTTGACTTCTTCCTTTCTTATTTTTATCCCTTTTATTTCCTTCTTTTGCCTCATTGCAAAAGAGGCTGGAGTTTCTGGTACTATATTAAATAGGAGTGGTGAGAGTGGACATCCTTGTTCCAGATTTTAAAGGAAATACTTGCAGTTTTTTCCCATTTACCCTGAGGTTGACCTCAGGTTTTTCATAGATAGCCTTTATGATGTTGAGATAGGTTCCTTCTGTTCCTAGTTTTTTCCATGTTTTTATCATGAATATGTGTTGAATTTTGGCAAAGGCCTTCTCTGCATCTATTGAAATTTTTGTTCTTACTTCTGTTAATGTGATGAATTACATTTATTGATTTGCATCTATTAAACCATCCTTGCATCTCTGGAATAAATACAACTTGATTGTGGTGTATAATCTTCTTAATAAGTTGTTGAATATGATTTGCTATAATTTTATTAAATAATTTTGCATCTAAGTTTATGTGGTCTGTAGTTTTCTTTCCTTGATGTGTCCTTTTCTGGTTTTGGTATGAGTGTGATACGGTTTCATAGAATGAATTTGGACATATTTCATCCCTTTCTATTTCATGGAATAATTTAAGGAGTATTGGCATTAGTTCCTTAAAGGTAGAATTCAGCTGAGAATCCATCTGGTCCTGGGCTTTTCTTTGTTGGAAGGCTTTGTATTACTGCTATATCTCATTACAAATTATTGGTCTATTTAGGTTTTCTTTGTCCTCTTGATTCAGTTTTGGCAGATTGTGCTTGTCTAGAAATGTATCCATGTCTTCTATATTTTCCAATTTACTGGAGTATAAGTTTTCAAAATAGTCCCTGATGAGATTTCTGAGGTGTCTGTGGTGATTTCTCCTTTTTCATCCCTAATTTTATTAATTTGGTTTTTCTCCCTTTTGGTTAGTTTGGTTAATGGCTTATCAATCTTGTATGTCTTTTCAAAGAAGAAACTCTTTGTTTCATTGATCTTTTGTATTTTTTTTCTCAAGTTCATTAATTTTGGCTCTCGTCTTACAATATTTCTTACATCTTACAACATTTCTTCCTTCTGTTAGTTTTGAAATTGCTTTGTTCTATATAGGCCTTGAGATGCATCATTGGGTTCTTTCTGATTTTCTTATGTTGGTACTCATAGCTATAAACTTTCCTCCTAGAGTTGTCTTCATAGCGTCCCAGAGATTCTGATATATTAAATCACTTGTGTCTAAGAATTTTTTAACTTCTCCTTCTATTTCTTTTATCAGTCATTCATCATTTAGAAGAGTATTGTTCAATCTCTGTGTATTTATATAATTTCTGTAGGGTTTGGTTGTGTTGATTTTTAATTTCATTCCATTATGCTCTGATCAGATGCAAGGAATGATATCAGTTTTTTTGTATTTGCTAAGCATTGCTTTGTGGCCTAAAATATGATCTATTTTGGACAAGGTTCCATGAGCCACTAAGAAAAACTGTATTTAGCTGTTGTTGGATGAAATATTCTGTAGATGTCTGTTAAGTCTGTTTGATTTATAATACTTTTCAGGTCCAAAGAATGTTTACTGAGTTTATTTCTGGATGACCTGTCTAATAGTGAGAGAAGTGTGTTGAAATCACCCAGTATTACTCTACTGGGATCTGTCTGGTCCTTCAATTTGAGTAGGGTCTCTTATGTAATTAGTTGCACCTACATTTGGGGCATAAATATTTATTATTATTTTATCTTCTTGTTGGATTTTGTTCCCTTTACCAATATGAAGTGTACTTCTTTTTATCTTCTGATTAGTTTTGGTGTGAAATTTGCTTTGTCAGATGTGTCATAGCTACGCCTGATTGTTTTCAGTCTCCATTCACATAGTATATCAGTTTTCATCCTTCACTTTCAGCCTGTGGCTTTTTGCCTATATGGTGCATCTCTTGCAAATCAACTTAGGTCTTGTTTTTAATCCATTCTGCCAGCTTTTCTCTTTTAATTGGAAAGTTGAGACCATTTACATTCAATGTTATTATAGAGATGTTGATTAATTCCTGCCATTTTGATTTTTTGTGTGTTTAATTTGATCCTGTTTTCAATTGCTTAGTTACCCTTCAAATGAGATTTCTTCTTCTGTGAGCTCTGAGGTTTGTTTCTATAATTTCTTCTGTGTGCAATATTTCTTTAAGTTCTATAGTGCCAGTTTAATAATCATGACAGTTATGGTCTCTCAGGACTTGGAACACATCATTCCAAACCATCCTGGCCTATAGAGTCGGTGCTAAGAAATCAGAAGTGATTCTGATTGGCTTGCCTCTGAATGTGACTTGATGTTTTTCTCTTGCAGCTTTTAAAATTCTATCCTTGTTCTGTATGTTTAGGCATTTTAATTATAATGTGTCATGGAGAGGTTCTTTTTTGATCTTGTCTATTTGGGATTCTAAATGCCTCCTTTATCTGGGTGTCCATCTCATTCTGAAGGTTTGTAAAGTGTTCTGTTATTATTTTCCTGAAGAGGTTATCCATTCCATTACTTCATAGCTACAGCCCTCCTCAATTCAAGTGATTCTTAAATTTGGTCTCTTCATGTTGTCTCAGAGTCCTTGTATATTCTGATCATGGTTACTTATTTTATTTCTTTAATACTGTCTGAATGTTCAAAGAGAGCCACTTTGTCTACCACCTCTGAGATTCTGCCTTCAGCGTGGTTTACTCTATTAGAGAGATTTTCAGCTGAACATTTTGATTTATTTTGTCTTTCATTTCCAAGATTTCCGTTTGGTTCTTCTTCAGTATTTCTATCTTCTTATTGAATTTCTCATCCATATTCTGTACTGATTTTCTTAATTCACTCAGTTGTTTTTCTGTGTTCTCTTGGAATTCATTGATCATTTATAATGATTCTTTTGAATTCTTTATTGGAATTTCATCCACTACTGTGTTTTGTGGGTCATTTGCTTTAAGAGGTGTCATGTCAGCTTGCCTTTTCATATTTCTTATATTCCTGTGTTGGGTTTTTATGCAGCTGTTGGGAGATTTCTCTTCCACTCTTATGTATGGATTTTTTTAGGGCATAGTCTTCACTTGCCAAAGTGTCCTAGAGTGATCTGAATTGAGACCACCTTGTAGGTGTGTTGTCCACAGCCTTTGGGTTCTTTCTCTCTGTATGTGCTACAGCAGTGGATGTCCATAACTGGGACATGAGGACCCACCCCTACTTGAGACCTGATTGTTAGTTTGGGTTTTTGTGTCTTCAGTGTTTTGTATTAAAGTATAGTTGAAGATTGGTGTCATTAATTTGTGTGTGGAACGTGGTACACTGTCTTGTGGTTGTGTTTAATTCAGAGTTTCTACCCTGTGATCTTGTAGTGTCCCTATAGGTTCCCAGTACCTCACATAGGGTGAAACAAACAATAGCAACAACCAATGAAAATAATATACAGCATTAAACCAGATACTTGGTTCCTGCTATGACATCTGTAATGTTAATTGCCACAAAACCAGAAAGGGTAGCATCAGCAATTGCCAACAGCAAAAATAAGTAACCATGAACTATTATCTGTCTTAAAGCAAACAGCAGGTGTCTACTATATATCCACAGCAGTAATAATTGCAACAGCATTAATGGTGGGACAGAATAACTCCTGTTAATAAACCAATTAGTGCTACAAGATGGTAAGAATGCAGTTAATTAAGAGAAAGGAAGATATAATAGGAAAGTAGAAAAGAGTTCATAATTTCAGAAAATGATCAGATAGATGCAGAAGAGATGTAACATGGTTACATTATTTATATTAGGTAATTTATTATGAGGAAGGAGGAGAAAATAGAAATAATAAAGTAAAGGTAGAGTGAGAGAATAATAGAATTTAGCCATTAGCAGAAAAAAAAAAAGAGAAAAACAGATCAAATCAGTGAAAATCAATACCAATCTAAAAACCTAACCCTCGGAGGACAAGGCAAAGAAAAATAACTACATCTTAAAAATGCTGAAAATGAGGAAAAGAGAAACATGTATATGTATATATGTCCAAGATCCAGTCAGCACAGCAAAAACAAAACAACAACAACGAAAAGATCCTTAATGAAAAATTATGGAATCATCTCCACTGAGATGGACAGAATAGTCAGTGGAAATAGTTGGACATTATCTGTGCCTAACTGTCTTTCCATTTCTTCTTGGGCTATGTACTAAGAGTGAGAGCAAGGGCTGGGGTTGTTACCTCTTCTTTTTTGTGTTGCTTTCCAAGCTGCCAGTTGTAGTGGCCTAAGGCTGAATCTGGTTCAAACAGTTCTCAGTTTCTCTTCTTTCCAGTATGAGGCAGGATGGGGTAGGAAGTAATGTCAGTTGGAGTTTTGTTTGCACAGACTGATGCACTTCCAGGGTGGGGCCACTGCAGAATTTTATGAGTGGAGTTCCAGTGCCTGGGTCTTAGGTCTAATCAGGCCTCAGGGGCTTTGCTGACACACGTCTGCTCTGGAGAGATTAAATCCACACACCCCTTGGCCAGGCAGCTGCCAATCTCTGTTGGGAGTCTAGATCTCAGGAGCCTCCAGAGGATTCTACTGAAGGATTGGCTGTCCATGAATACAGCCTTTCCAGGCTTCCCAGGCTTAGTCCAAGTACATTCGTACCCGCATGGTTCAGATTCCAGCCCACTTCAGCTTGTCGTGTGAGCCACCAGACTCCTAGTTGGATTTCCTTTTGCTTTTCTGACTTGAATTCTCATTCTGCTAGGTATACCCTAGAAGGCACTGGCCGGGCAATATAGCTGTGTTAGCTCAGATCTTCTGACTCCTATAATGACAGCTGCAGCGAGACCACCTCAAGGTGGCTCCCACCTCAGCTCTCTGAGTCCAGTTGGAAAACAAAGGGTACTTTTCAAGCACCAGTGCACAGTGTAGCCTCTGGATCAGCTAAGGGCAGCCTGCTTTTCTGATCTCAGGTTTTTCCATATTAAATCTGTCCATTGTACTCTCTGTGCTAAATCAGCTGCTGCCCCAACCAACTTGGCTTCAATGTAGTCTGTTTCTTTGTTTAATGTATCCAATTTTCTGAGTCTCTAGGCACTCTAACTGTCCAGTAATATTAAGTTTTAGTGAAATTCCTCTTTCACCCACCTCACAGAGAAGCAGTACCCCTGCTGCATTAATCCCCAGCCATATAGCACCTAGGAATGCAGTCTTCCTCTAGCCTGCCATCTGAATCCTCCGCACCCCACCGTAATTTCTTAGGTGATCTTTTAAGAAAAGTTAATATTATCACTGTCAGTAGATCAGGTACCACAGTGTGCAGGCACTCAACCGTCCCCTCATCTTGATGTCAGTGTCCACGATGGTTCATCCTTCTCCCATTGTCTCCAAGTTCTGTCTGTACATAGTTACTCACCACCATGTTCAAATTCTCAGCCTCAATACTTGTTTTTCTTCTCCAAAATAATAAAAATTTTATCTTGGTGCTTACAAAATTTACCTTTGCTTATTGTAAAATATTCATGTTACAAAAAATGCCAATCACATTAATTCCCACCACTCACAGATGACTACTTAACATTTTAGTGACCATTCTTTGGAACATCTCTGATTGCCTTTTGTTCTTTAATTTTTACTTAATTTTTTAAAATCATAAACCCTTTCAGGATTCTAATAATAGCAGAAAATGCTATTTTAAACCCCCTTTTAAAAGGTTTAAAATTTTATATATGATTTTTGAGGCTCAGAAACAACCTGAGCCCCTGCTTGGGACTGTGCTATTTAGCAGACTTCTTTTTTTCACACCACAATGTGTCCTGGACAGCTTCCCTTTAATTAATGAGTCTACACTGCACATTTAATGGCTGCCCAGTGTTCTGTATAAATATGCTATAATCACAGAACTATTGCTAGTGGGCATTTGTGTAGTGTCCTGCTTTGTAAATACTGTGGTCATGAACATTCTTGTGAGGTCCTGTTTGGTCTGAAACCTGAAAGAATAGTTCACTTTCTCTCCAGGGTGCCTTCTTTAGTTGTAGTCATTAAGACCTAAATTTAACTCCTTCCTAAAGGAAGAGAAAAGAAAATCCTACTTGGAAGACCGACCAGCATTCTGGTTAGCAACATGGGCTGTTGTAGGAGTGAGTGGAATACACACATGTGTGCACATGCACACTTCTTAGCTTTGCACAGGGGACAGCACACTATATAATACAGTGGCTTCTATTACTAATAGAAGTGACCAAACCTGAAGGTCACTGGAAAAATTAGCATTTGACTGGATGTCTTTTCAAAAGTCTGGTCTTTCCACCAGACTTAGAGTATTCCAATGACAGGAACCAAATTATAATTATTTATTGAGCACCTTACTTAGACTAACATACTAGTGTAGAAGTAGATTGTTATCACATTCATGATGGTTGAATGGATCAGTTAAAAACTCACCAATGGAAAAAAAAATCTAATTCTGAATGAATTTCAAGTAGTTTACATTTCTGGGGTGCTTTCAAAACAGTATGTGGACAGATATTTCACATTTCAAAGAGAGATCCAGAAATGTGGTAATAACTGATTCAAGTTGTATGCTTTTAAAACTGGAAGGAGTGGTGTTTATTTTATTTTTTAGTTTGCTTCCTTGGATGTTTCCTTTTTTTTTCTGGGCACATATGTGCACATTTGATGATGTGACTGAACACTGAGGAACAGAAAATTGACTAATACAACAGTAGAATTTGGTAGAGCGTATTCTCACTTCCCATGTGCAGGCCTTTATTTCTGAGTGGTTGTCCTTCTCACGCATGCTGACTTGGGTTTCAGGTGCCATTACTGCAAGTCATCGTGCCATGTGTCTTCCCTCCGCATTCCGTATGCCTGCAAGTTGCTCTTCCAGGAGCTGCAGTCTATGAACATTATCCCCAGGTTAAAACTGTCCAAGTACAATGAATGAGATGGAGAAGGTGGGTGAGTGAAAGCAGTGGTTGGTAAGTTTGATGCTGTGGAAAGCAGAAGGGACTGAGAACTGTTTCTTCTTCTGAGAATGACTTCTGGGATTATTTTCTCTCAAAAACAAACAGAACTAATGGAGAAGCTTTGTTGTTCTAGAAGACTGACTAGACAGGCTTCATCAGTGAGCCCCGAGCCACGGGAGAAATGCTGATGACATGGACTGCAGTGCGTTGGATCCACAGTGGACATGACCTAAAAGATAAACAAGCTTTTATTTATGATCTGTAGCTTGAAATCTACTCAGTAGAAAAGACCTTACTCCTTAAAAAGAAAGTTTGGGTTTAAATTCCCCACGATATCTTCTGGTTAACAAAACTTAAGGTTCTCAGGAACCTTTGAGGATGAGAAGAATCGCCTGAGTTCATTCCTGGACTCAAGTTGAGGTGTGTGATTGTGAGCAGGGTGTGGACACAGCAGGGCTATGGGAAGCTGAGATGAATCCGTAAAGTGCTGGATTTCTGTGAGGGGATAAATTTTCCCAACAATTAAATCTTGCCATCACATGCCCAAACTTTGTGAAAAAAAATTACAAAAAAATCTTGGGGAAATACAATAAATATATTCTTGTAAGCAGGAATATCACTTTTCTTATGGACCCAGTTGTACTATTTTGAACCTCAGTCATACCATAAAATAATGTTTATTAAATGTCTGAACAGAACTCCAGGAATGTCTTGTTATTTCCCATCAGGATGTTAGTTGTCCAATCTCTTCTGCAGTTAGCCTTCCTCGCCCTGGTCTGTTTTGCTCTTAACTGCTCTGCCCTGAAGCTGGATAAATATTTTTTATGCCAAGAATTATTTATAAAATAGGAGTCTGAGAAGCTTTGAGAAATGGACTGGGGTGACATTCCCAATGTGTCATATTGAAAATGGCCCACACAATGTTAATAAGTGTTATATACCAATAAGGATCAAGCTCCAGTGTCAAAATGAGGTTGAAGAACTATGTTTAACCAAGTCAAACCTACCACAAAACCTTCTCAAAACCTGTAGCCATCTCAAGCTAATGAGTATTGGGACCTTCTGAAGGTTTGGGGTTAAATTCCCCAAGATATCTTGAGAACTCAGCCTCATCTTGTTTTCTTTGTGATCAAAGTGTAGAAGTCAGGAAGGCTCCACAGCCCAAGCAAAATGGAGGCTGCCGTGTGAGTGAGCAGGCCTTCCTCAGCCTTGGCTTGAGGGACTGGGTAGGAGAAGGAGTTCATAGCCCACATCCTTACTGCACTGGCTGCTCCTTCTCTTAGATTGGCTTTATCGTTCTCAAAATTGATGGTGCAAAAAATGACTAATAATTGATTGTATGTGCAGTCATGCTGTACTCTGTGGGCTATTTAAGGAGTCTTCTGGGTCGATCTTGACCATCTCCTATACCGAGGCAGCAGCACTTCCCAACTCCACTGAAGACGCAGTGGTCCTGCCACGTGTGGCACATAAGATCCATGAATACTAGAGGGTCATTTGGAAAGAGCAGTGTCCTGGATATGGTACAAAGACTTCTGTCATTTAATCATCCAGTGATGTGCACTGGAGCAGGACATGACCTCTGCCTAAAGGAGCACACACAGGAAGTCAAGACATGGCGGACAGTCACAGAGCATGAACGCACCACTGCCTGTGGTCAGTGCTCCAGGAGATGTAGAAACTCCTCACAAGGGTCATTACCCCCTTTATACAAAAAAACCTTACCGACTCACTCTCCAGCACCTCACCACTAAGAAGGAGGGGCACAGGCTTCCTCACTTAGGGAGCTTTGTTTTGGTTTTGTCTGTGGAGGTATTTTTGAGTCAACAAAGGTGACTCTTTGTTTTTAATTCAAATACTACTAAGTGGTCATATTTCTTTCAGATGAACATTTCTTTTGAAAATCATTTCAGGCCATTCTGACAATTTGGGGGAGAGTCATCTATCTAACCTTGGAAATTCTAAGTTCTCTTAAGTTTCCAGGACCTAAAGAGAGGAAGGGATCCAAATGGAGATATCCTTAGGAGAAAAACTATCGGGTTGATATTTCAAAAACCAGCAGACACTATATTTGAATAGCTATTTGTCTCTAAGAAGTACTTTAGTAAAGAGAAAAAGAAGTCAAAACCAGTGAGTTCATTCTACTACAGTTTTTTTTTTTTTTTAATGTTTTTGTAAGGTCCTTGTTTTCAATACTACCAGTTATATTGCCATCACCAAGAGTCTGTGACCCTGACATGAGCTTTGGCAGGATCATGGCACTGGAAAGACGAAACTGTGGGCTATAAGTGGCCAGGACACGCAAGATTGCAAGGCCAGGATCCCAGACAGAAAGAAAGCTCACTGAGGGGAGCCCAGCTTCACCATTTTTCCCCTTAGTTTGTCAGCATGGGCTGTCATACCAGAATATCACAAATGGAGAAGCTTAAACAACAGAATGTGTCTGCTTACTATTGTTCAGGCTCAAAGACCAAGATGCTGACATCAGCAGGCTGGCTGTCTAGTGAGGCTCTTCCTGGCCGCTGCCAGCCACCTCTCCACTGCATCTTCACAGAGCCTTTTCCTGGTGCACACTCAAGCACACGGAGGGCCCTCCCTGCCCCGACCCACCCCAGTACTGGATTGAACCCAGGCCACTTGGTAGAGAGGTAGAGCTACATGCCCAGCCCTTATTATCTTTTATTTTGAGACAGAGTCTTGATAAATTGCCAAGGCTAACCTAGAACATGTAATCCTCCTGCCTCAGGCTCCTGAGTCACTGAGTTACAGGTGTGTGCCACTGTGCCCAGAGGATTCTCCTACCGGTCCTATTGACTTAGGGTCTCACTCTTTTAACTCCATTTATCCTTAATTAGTTCCTTAAAGGTCCTGTTTCTCCAAGTACAGTCACTGGGGATTAGGGCTTCAATATGAATTTTGAGGAAACATAGATGAATCCATTATACCCCTCAAGACATTTCCCAATTCATAAAAACACAGACTAAACTGTTGACAGGACCTTTTTAAAAATTTGTTTTATTTGTTCTAATTAGTTTTACATGATAGTAGAATGCATTTTGTCACATTGTACACACATGGAGCATAACTTCTCATTTCTCTGGCTGTACCTGATTCAGAGTCACACCAGTAGGGTAACCATACATGTATATAGGGTAGATATATACATGTATGGTTATATATCTGTCTGTCTCATTGTACCATCCTTCAGCCCCACCTCACCTTCACTCCCCTCTGCAAATGGACAATACCTTTTAAAGATGAACATATTCATCGTTCCATTTGTAGGTATGAGCCCAGCAGAAATATGTGTTTTCATCAGTCAGTGTGCACAAAAGAATGTTTCTAGCAGCATTATTTGTGTTACTCTGCTTTTGGAAAGAACCCCTTTCCATTAACAATAGAATAAATTGTGGTATATCAATACAATGGAATATTACACTGTGATGAAAATGAATTGTGCTACATACAATATTGTAGATAATCTAACAAATATAGTATTGAGAAAAAAGTCAAGAGAATACATACTATATTGATTCCTTTTAAGTTCAAAAATGGACAAAATTAACATATAAGAAGCCGTGAATAAATAGCTTTCTGTGCAGAATGGACTGATGACTGAGAGGGTACAAGAGGGACTTCTAGAGTACTGATAATATCTTTTTGTTTTGTTTTTTTAATCAGAGTATTGATCACATGTGTTCCTCATCTTATGAAAATGCATTAAGTTGAGTACACTCAGGATTTTTCACTTTTCTCAATTTAGGCAACTAAATGGTTAAGAATACTCATTCTAAACCTGTGCTTTAGTCTTTTCATTTCACAAATGTGTTGTCCCAAATATAACATGCTGATATTGTTCCCTTGGTTTTCCATCTTCAGAATAGCAGGATAATAGTACCAATACCTCAGGCCTTTTTAAGTTCAAGGGCTCAGCTTAGTGCCCAGCACAGCGGGCATTAGAGGATGCCCGTGGTTTTTTGCTGATAGCAGTAATCATCTCCTACGGCTTACTAACAGGACTGCTCGTGAGCCCTCTTCATCAGGCCAGAGTTCCAGCAGGCAAACCCAAGTTCCTTTGGAGGAGGGAGTTTGGAAACTAGGAGCAGAGGCAGAAGCCACAGGGCTTTGCAGATGCTCTCTGGGGAAACCTCCCTGCTTAGCAGTGCGGGGAGGAAGAGGGTGGTGGAATTAGAGAGCACACTTCCCTGGAACAACCATTTACCACTGACATCAAAGGAGGCCTGCTGTGGGCCCACAGAATCAGTTCTCAAAACGCTTCCATGTGGGGAGAGTTGAGGAAAGGGTTTTAAAATACAAAGTCCTTGATTGGGTGCTACATAATGGGATAGTTTTCAGCTGCTTCAGAGTGTTTGGGGTAACACCTTTATTTGCAGTAATGAGTCATATGAGAGGGAACACATCAGGGCTGGTGGCTGGGCCCATCCATTCTCGCCCTCTGAGTAAGAGAGAAGCCAGTTTCTGAGAGACCTGTAAATAATTCCTTTGTAAAACGGATGGTCAAAAAAGTGACTGTAAAAGTAGCACCTCTTTACTGTCCATATTTACTCCATATGTGTCGTAGGAATAGTGCATTTCATTTGTTGACTGAAAGTTGAGTTTTTACTGCCCCAGCCCACAGTGCCAAGGTTGGTGGGATGTTGAAGTCACCTTTTGAGGAGGTTTCAAATGGGGTGGGGGAGCTCCTAAAAGTTTGTTACCTAAGCGGAGCTACCAGTTTGATTTTAGACATGGGCCCCAGAAGTAATTAAATGAAATTTGTGTTCAGGCTATCTTGGCAGAAAATTTCAGTATGACCTGGAAATCACATTTGCTTTCACAAGTCTCACACCAGGTCGAAAGTTAAAGTATTTTTCCAGTCCAGGTAATAACCGTGGTTCCATGCATAATAAAGTTTAAGTCTACTTTACTCCCAACTGTCCACATTCATGGAAGCACAGAAAGGTGTGAGTAAATTAAAGCAGATGATGGGCCCCAAATCCTTTGTACTGGATGTTGGGATGGAGTTTGCACTCACACTTTTAATGGAACTTATATGGCAGGTTGGTGGATTTGCCATCCTTCAAATAGTGACTCCTGTGAACACTTCGCTTGAAGAGACTGGGATAAAAATGACCTTTATGGTTAAGTGATGGTGACAGATCTCTGGAAAGGTGCGACAGGCTGATAGCTGGGATGCTTGTAGACCAGTGGTTCTCAAAGTGTGGTCCCTGGGCCAGAAGCAGCAGCATCACCTGCAATGTTTTGGGTCTCCTCCCCAAACTTACCAAGAAACTGCAGGTGGACCCCAGCAATCTTGTTTTAAAAAGCCCTTCAGGGGACTCCAGTGCAGCCTAAACTTTGAGATGCAGGGTTATGACCTAGAAGAGCTTTGAGTCCCACCCTCACAGCCAGCCTTTGGGGCCTTAGGGTACCAAAGTGACCCCCTGGAAACTGGCTCCCTGCTCTTTTTCCCTTTTTTGCTGGGCACAACTTCCCCTTAAGCTGTATTGGACTCTCCCACCCTCGCATGCCTCATTTCACCCTCGAGCAAGGGCCTAAAAGGCCTTTGTCAGTCTGCCCAGTCCCTCCTCTGCTGGTGGAGGCCTGTGCGCAGGGCATTGGCATGGAGCCAGATCCACATAGGTTCATTCCTCTGCGGCAGCCCGGCGTGGGCTCCTCCCTTGTGCTGTCTGGTTTCTGACTCTCCGGACTCGAGGTTTCCACCTTCTTCTTCTGCAGCCTCCTTTCCACTCCCTGCCAGACCTGCTCACCATCCCACAAAGCCATCCCACGTCAAAGGTGGCCTTTCTGAATGAATGCTCAGAAGTCCAGTTTCTGTCCCCCTTTCCCTGATACCTTCAGTCCACTGCCCACATCCTCTAAAGGCTGCCACAGCACCACTTCTCCTAATGGGAAGCACTCCCCCGGGGCCTCTCAGACCCTTCCAGGTGGCTGACACTGCAAGGGTAGGGGAGCCTCAGCATGGCTGACCTTAAACCCTGCCCCAAGAATGAATGGCAGTGGTATTAGCATCAAGGAGAGAGCCTGGCCACAGGGCCAACTTATGCTCTGTGTGAATGGAAGAACAGAGAGGTTGAGTCCTATACTAAGGAAACTGTTGAGGTGTAAGACTAGTACCTACCCATAGGCTTGCTAAGACCAGTAAATGAGTTAATTTAGATGCAACATTCAGAACAGTCCCTGCCCTGTGTTAAACGGTGAAGACTGGCTAACCTCTCTGTATAAATGTCAAACTAGAACAGAGTTTGGCAGTTGGCACTGGATGATTCTTTGCTGTGGGGCTGTCTGTCCTGTGCATCGAAGGATGTTAGCAACACCACTGGTCTCAACCCACTAGCTGCCAGTAGCCCTGCCTTCATTTTGACAATCAAAAACGTGTCCAGACATTACCAGATATTCCCTTGGGGACAAAATCCCCACTCCCAGTGAACAAGGTGATGTGTATGAACATGGTTTATCTTACAAAGCAGTTGCAAACAGTTTCAAAAGTGTGTTATGCAGATTTGTCCATGAGAAACTGATGGCTGATCCTCTTCTGGATAATGGAGTAACCATACTGACAAATGTTCACAGGAACTCGGAGCCCTTGCTTGTCCTTCGGTGGACCTGTTGTAATGATGTCAGATAAAACAGATCAATCCTTGTTGGTCATAATGTTTTCATTCCTAGGTACAATGAAATTTTATATATTTGATGAGAAATTTGCAGACAAAAGTAAGATTAGTTATCTCCATTTTTATGCACATTTTTCCTCAACCTGATTCTGTTCTAGATCTCATCTACCTTCTGTTTTTATCAAAGATGTAGGGGGAATTTTCATCATTCACCACATCAGCCCTCAGCTTTGCCTCTGCCTTCCTGCCACATGACAGGGACTGTTCAACTGCCAGTCTGTCCCAACACCCAAAGCCCTGCCTTCCCCTGGAGTGGCCTTGGGGGAGTGAATGATGCCCTAATCCTGAGAGAGCCCTCTCCTAAGCTGCTGACTTACTGCTTGCACTGTAAGACGATAGACTAGGACTGGGTCTTCAGATCAGAATTCTCAGTGTCAGCAGCTGTGCCCTCCTCATGTCTCTGGGTCTTGCATGTCTCATGTCGTCTTCAGTCTGTCAAGACCTAAAACATCAATGTCAGTCCAGAAAATGAAACAGGAACCTGTTAGCAACTTACTATCTGCTTTTCCAGCAGAGAAAGTTATTTTAATCAACTTTGAGATGTTACACGCATTGAGGAGTGACTGTAGAGATTATGAGATGGGCATAGTTCTGACAGTACAGATGTAGTAGGATCTTTTCTTTTAAAATAAAGTCACAGAGGGAGAATACACATACATGGTCTTCCATTCCTTATCTTGAGTCCCCTTGATGGCTCCTGAACCTTCATCACAGTCCTCCATGCTAAGCCAGAGTTTGCTCTCAGATCTTGAACATCAGGCCAGGACAGCCATAGCCCAATCAGATGGAGGCAGGAGCATGCTGTGGTCAAGAGCAGGGACTCAGCCAGCAGACTGCCTGTTTTCCTGTCCTGGCTCCACTCCCTCCTAGCTTAAATGGTCTTGTGCAAATTATTTTACCTCAGTTTCCACCATTGTAAAACTGAGACAATAGTAATAGTAGTACTTACTCATAGGGCTGAGTTAATTGTGTGAGCTGTATAATAAGTGCTCAATAAATACCAAATATCACTACGATGGATTGGAAGTGGCTTCCTCAGGAAACCCATTTGACAGCCCTCCAGCTGGCAATTGCATTTCTTCTCTTAATTTTGATTCAGCTCTATTTTTTTAAACCTAAATGGGGTGACCTATCATACAGCTGGGTTTTATCCTTGGAGTGGTCAGTTTAACTTTTTTTCCCCAAAAACTCCCAAATGTGTGCCTTTGGTTACAGTGGACACAGGTCAAAGGGTGTGGCTGAATGAAAGGAAAGCCTTTTCCACACTCAGAGACAAACAGCTTGAAGTATTACTGTAATGCTGGATTAGAAGTGCAGTCTTCCTGTGGGAGAGAAATTCAAGATGGGCCTCGGAAGACCTGTCAGTCTTCCCACCCAGCATCCCCTCTACCACTGCATGTTACCAGATATTCAGATGTGTCGTCCACATATGATATGTAATGTATGCATTGAATTCAGCATCAGTGTTCCCTGCGCAAGAATCTGATGACCTGTGTAAGAAAGAATTTGTGTATGGAGGAATCTGGCTTATGTGCAAAGGAAAAAGTCTCCCCTGGAAAAATGCAGGCCTTACACATTTAGCAGACCCTCGTGTCCACAGAAACGGTCATTGGCAATTAGGCAACTGCTGAGAGATCAGAGGCAAGACCCGCACATGAAACAGAGGCGGCGCGGGAAGATCACCGCCTTCTATCTCTGAGTTATGGCGGCTGAGCTTGCCTCCCCCTGTGTCCAATCTGCTTTGAGCTTTTCCTGCTGTGGACAGAGGCCCCGGGGACTTTTACACACCCCAGTTTTTATGCATCTTACTGATCCTTTTTTCACATGAATGAAAAACGCCTTTGATTTTTGAATACTCACGTCTGTTTTGTGTAACACTTAACTGATGTGCCAGATCATTCTGTACCTTAAAGGGGGTCTTGCACTGGGTTATTAAAATCAGTCCTTCTGTGAAGAGTCACTTTGCTCACTTAAAGGATAACTGCCCAGCCTCTCTTAATGGCGCTCATCTCTTTAAACCTGGATTAGGAAGGAAAGGAGCAACCAGAGCAGCAGTTGGAACCCAGCCAGAGCCCATGGATGACGTGGGTTCAGCCACAAAAGGGACTTCAAAGAAACAGTATTATCTGCCGATCAGCTGATCTGAGCCCTCAGCCTTCCAGCCCTGCTCTTCTTTGGGAAATTCTGGCTTCATGTGATTCATTCCAGTTAGAACTGTGCTAAGCCAGTAGAGACCTGGAACCAGTGATTCTAGTACATTTGTTCAGCTGGTAGAGAGCCTTGTTCCATTATCTAAGGAGTTCTCCATCTCTGGAGAGGCCCAGGAGAAACCACACCATTGATCAGCTCAGCCCATGTTGTTTCTTCCAGATAGGGGGGCGCTCTACTAGGTCCTAGGTCTGCTATACTAAGTTAGATGATGTTCCTCCCTCAGGATGCTCAGCACTGGGAGAGGAAACAAGCTACAAGAGAAAGGAGACAGCCATTCACTTATAAAATTTTGGCAAATGCAACCATATGCTCAGCATTAGAAAAGAAAGGGTAGTGTTGAAACAACCCACTTTTACTTTGTCCCTCTCGGTCAAGTCTGCCCTCTGGGCTCCCTGTGCCTCATGCCGCACAAGCATCTCTGCTGTGGTATAATTCTCTAGAGTTAAAGCAATTGTAGGTGAGTTTTTTGGTTTTTTTTTTTTTTAAATTTATACCTTACAGACCTGGAATTTAAGGAACTACCCCATTGGGTGCTCAGCCAAATGGCCAGCTATTCCAATGCTGAGCCGCAGTTTTAAGTTGTTTTCAAGGATGTTTTGACTTTGTGGGTTTTCACTTTAAATGTTTTCAGAGATGACTACAGACACTAACAGTGAGACCAGATTCTTTGATCCTGCAACAGGAGTTACAGCAGCAGGTGCCATCATAGAGTGGGAGTTCCTGAGCAGTAGGGCACATTTCCCAGAGGGGACGGAGGGGAGGAGAAGAAAGGGTAGAGACAGTGGGGAAGTAGACTTGATAGGAAGATGTGGGGGATCAAGGGGGACCTCTGAAGTTTCAACTTGGTCAGCCAAGCGTCTGGTGAACCATTCAGATGAGGAGCCACTGGCAGAGCCACTGGGCGGTCTGGTGCCTGCCAGTGCCCACGTCAGCAACCCACACAGAGAGGAAAGGCAGGGGCTGCAAAGCAGACTTGGAAGTTACTGGTGATTGAGGACATAGGAACCACACACACACACACACCAGAGGGAAGAAGGCCAGATATGGGGTGTGCATGGAGAGAACCTTCCAAGCCATCCAAGAAGGAGCAGTGAAAGAAAGCAGAAAATAGCAGAGTGCAGGAAAAGCAAGGCACCTGGTGGAGCCCCAACGGCTGCAAGAGCAGATTCAAGAGCAGGAAGGGACTGGGGCCTCAGGGGCTGCAGGGTGAGTAGAAGGGAGCTCCCAGTCTCCCTCCTACACGGTGGCCTTAACAGCGGGATGAGTCACCTACAAAACACAGCTGGCCCTTGGAGACCTTCTGAGGGATAATTTTAGCAGAATTCCCTTCCCAGAATTCTCTCCCCATCAGCCTCCCTGAGACCCCACATTAGACTCTCAAGGGCAAGTGACCAAGAGGACACATTACTTAACACCTGATTAGTAGCAACACAGAGACTACCTGGCCTGTGGTCTCAGGTGCCTGAGAACAGGCAGGAAGGGTGAGGGCAGCAGAGAGGGAAGGTAAGCAGACCCTGGGGGAGGGGTGTGAGGACATGATTCCTCTCCACAACTTTCAGCTTTGTGTTTGGCCAAGTTGACCAACCCTGCTGGAGGGGAAACTTCAGCCCACTGAGCAGCTACTTAGAGACACTTAGTCCCTTATAAGTCAGCCCCTACCAGACCCTTCTAGGGAGGTGCATGCAACCCCATTCTGCTCCCTCCTAGCCTAGGGAGAGGGTCTTAATTTTTTAATTTCTCCATATTTTCAAGAAATGTAAAATCAACTTTGAGCTAAGAGCCTCTCATATGTTCACTATGAGGGAATGTTTTATAACAGTTATGAATCCCTTGCTTGACTTATGGAGGGCCTGGGATGGGCATCTTGTTTACTCACACTGCAACCTTGAGAGGTGTGTGTAATCATCTCAGCTTTTTTGTTTGTTTGTTTTTGTTTATTTATTTGTTCGGTTTTGGTATTAGGGATTGAACCCTAATGCCCAGCTGTCCAAGAAGGAGCAGCAAAAGAAAGCAGAAAATAGCAGAATCCAGGAACAGCAAAGGAAGAAGAGTTTCAAAGTAGAAGGGAGATTGAGTCAGATGCTGTGGAGGCCTGTAAGACACCTGTTGGACCTTACAGGGGCACTTAACCCCTGAGCTACATCCCCAGCCTTTTTTATTTTTTATTTTCAAACAGGTCTTGCTAACTTGCTGAGGCTGGCCTCCAACTTGACATCCTCCTGCCTCAGCCTTCCAAATGGCTGGCATTACAGATGTATGCCACCACGCCTGGCTCTCTTCTCAGCTTTGTGAGATTGGGCTGTCCCACAGCAGGGGAGTCTTTAACTAGAGAACTCTACACAAAGCTTGTGTCACTGTGGACTGATTACACATAAGCACAAATAAAGAAATTCCAATGATTCATAATCCCAGCACCCACAAATCCCAATCATTAACAGCTTTACTCTAAAGAAAGACAGTTGGATTCCTACCTCACAATACTGAAAGCTAAGTTGTACTTTTAGGGAGGAAAAACTTACTTTCTCAATTAAAAAATAAAATAGTGGTTGGATGGTAGATGGGAAGGAAAATAGACTTACATTCATATATATACACACACACACACACACACACACACACACACACACACACACAAATTCACGTATACAGCCAATCCTCTGTATTCTATGTCCCACATCCAGATACAAGTAACCGAGGACTAAAATATTTGAAAAAAATAATTTTATCCATACTGAACATTTACACACTTTTTGTTATTTTCCTAAACAATATTGTATAGCAACTATTTAGATGGCATTTATATTATAATAGGGTATTAGTAATCTAGAGATGATTTAAAGTACACAGAAAGATATACGAAGGTTATATGAAAATATTATGCCATTATATATAAGGCCCTTGAGTCGTGTATGTAATGGTGTCCCCGGGAGGTCCTGGAAGGGATCCTCCATGGATCCTAAGAGAAAACTGTACTGAATTTGAGTGACCTCTGAGTTCTTAAGGAGTTGCTGTCCAATCAGGAGTTGGAGGGGACAGGTCCATACCCAGTAGCTCACGGTAGCACTAATGTTCACTCTCTTTGTTCATTTATTCAGTATTAATTGGGGGTCTTTATGCCAGGCACCATGATTACTGAGGTAGGTAGATAGGGCCACTGTCCTTGGAAGAGCTTGCATTTGAATTGGGGGTAGGAGTGTGAGGTGGAGTGGGGGAGCTCAGCAAGCGTGTGAGGTCCTGCACGCACCTTCCTACTCTAGAAGGAAGAAGGACTCTCCAGGGGTAGGACTTTGACAAATGCCCACACATGCAAGGTGGGCAGAGGAAAGCAGAGCAGCCAGTCACAGGGTAAGAGGTCAGAGAAGGAGGCATCAAAGAAGATGGTGGTCAGCGGGGCTGATACTGTGGAGGGTCTGAGGGGAAGGCCTTGGAGTTGGCACCTCTGTCCGCCCCGTCCCAGGCAGCTGAGTCCGAATCTGGCAGCCCTGGGCTGCAGCAGGAGGGCGGGAGGGGAGCAGCAGCTCAGCATAGACTTAGAGTAGCTGAAGGGAAGAAAGCACGGGAGGAGCTGCTGGGCCAAGGGAGGTTTGGTTTTTATGTTTTTAAATGGAAATATGTGAACAGTAGAACACATCAATAGAAAGTATAGGCTGAGTATCCAGGAATGGTGGGAACAGAAATGGGATGAGTTTCCCATCTTCTGGAGGAGGTTGCAGGGATGTGTGTGTGGCAGAGGATCAGTGTCCACCAAGGAGTGGACACTCCTGTCTTTGAGGGAGAAGGAACTTAGTCAGGTACAGAAAAGCCCCTGGATGGAGAGAAACACTTAAGAATGGAATAAGGGAAGGAGAATAGGGAGGAACTTAGGAAGAGAACATTCCTCTATTTCTTTTTTGTTCACTTTATGTTCCTTTACTTCGTTTATCTACTTTTGCAATAATCTTTACCATCGAGCATGCATAACTTTATAATGTAAAATATTTCACAAATATAAAAATGAAACAAATTGGTGTCCCAGAGTTCTTTCTGTACATGGTTATACAAATGTGTGCGTACTCTGTCTTTGATACTCACACACACATACGTGATCTCTTTTTGAACTTTGATTATGGAAAATTTAAAATATTTACAAGACTAGAGAGCAGTAAAATGGACACCCATGCACCCATCACCTGGTTTCAACAATTATCAACTCATTGCTAAACTTGTACCTCTTACACCACCCACTTTCCCCTCCTAGGTCATTTTGAAATTGATTCCTAGATACAGACATATCATTTCATCCTTAAAGATATATATATATATATATATATATCTTTATGGGATTGAACTCAGGGGTGCTCAACCTCTGAGCCACATCCCAGCCCAATTTTGTATTTTATTTAGAGACAGGGTCTCACTGAGTTGCTTAGTGCCTCGCCATTGCTGAGGCTGGCTTTGAGCTCATGATTCTCCTGCCTCAGCCTCCCAAGCCACTAGAATTGCAGGTGTGCGCCACCATGCCCAGCTCACCCATAAATATTTTAGTATGTAGCACTAAAAAAGGCCCTTTTAAAAAAAACCATAGAGTCATTGTCACATTTAGTACAGGTTGAGTCTCCCTTATCCAAAATGCTTCACACTAAAAGTACTTCAGATTTTGGAGTTTTTCATATTTTGGGATATTTACATAGATTTTATTAGTTGAACATCCCTAATCTGCAAGTCTGAAATCTGAAATGTTACAAACCCCAAGCCTTTTTGAGTGTCATGTCAGCACTCAAAAAGATTTGGATTTCAGATCTTCACTGAAGGCTGCTCAGACTGTAACAATTAACAAAGTCTCTCACTATCATCAAAGATCCAGTGTGTGTTCAGATTTTCCAGTTGTCTCATAAATATATTTTCCAGATGTTTGCACTGCAATCCAAATAATTCACATCAGTGAAGACGTTTTTTTTTAAATCCTGTGATCCATCCTGGTCTCTCTTATCTCCAGGGTTCCCAGCTCCTTATTTTATTTGCAATTTATTTGTTGAGGAAATTAGATCATTTGTCATACAGTTCTCTTTAATCCATACTCTGCTGATTGCATTTCTTTAATATGGTCTGACACACTTTTCTGTGCTCTGTATTTTCCGTAAGTCAGTAGTTAGATCTAAAGATTCAATTAGATTTAAGTTTGCTTTTGTGGGTAAGACAGATGGTTGTGCTATTCTATCAGGAGACACATACATCTTGTCCTCTTTTAAATATATATTTTTATTTTAATTGACACAGTAATTGTACATTTTATGTGGAGCAGTGTGACATTTTAATACATGTATATAATGTGTAATCATCAGATTAGAGTAATTGGCACATCTGTCAACTTAGACATCATTTTTTTGTGTTGATAGCATGTTGATAGCATGTAGATCATTTCCTTTGCTGTGCAGGAAAGGAAATTTTTTAATTTTTTCTTTTGTTGCCTGAGCTTTGGGAATCATATCTAAAGAGTATTCACACAGACCAGTGTCCTGAAGCATTTCCTCTATGTTGTCTTCTAACAGTTCCATGGTTTGGGGTTTGTCTCTCTTTTTGTGATGTCAGCAGCCATTGATGTGCAATGCACTATACTTCCTAATTCAGAATTCTCTATATAGCTATTTTGAATATAGAATTAATCATTGTCAACCATGGTTATCCTATGGTGCTATAGTTATTCCAGCTGCCTGCCTGTACCCTTTAACTATCATCTCTCTATCCTTCCTTCCTCCACACCCTTTTCAGGCTCTGGTAACCACTATTCTGCTCTCTACTTTTGTGATACCAACTTTTTAGCTTCCGCCCATAAGTGAAAACAGGCAGTACTTGTCTTTCTATGCCTGACTTATTTCACTTAACATAATATTCTCCATTCCACCCATGTTGCTGCTAATGACAAAAATTCATTTTTATGACTGAATAATATTCCATCGTGTATGTATACCACATTTATATTTATTTATCCATTTATCCATAGGTACCTGCATTGATCCCATTTCTTGGCTACTCTGAGTAGCACTTCAGAAAACATTCAAGAGCAAATGTCTCTCCAACATACTGATTTGAATTTCTTTGGATACATGCCCAATGTGGGATTGCTGAATTGAGTAATAATACTATTCTAGTTTTTTGAAGAACCTCCATACTGTTTTTGATATGGCTATACTATTTTACATCCCCACCAACAGTGCATGAGAGTTACCCTTTCTCCACAGCCATGCCAGCTTTTGTTATTTTTGTCTTTTTCATAATAATAATTCTAACTGGGACAAAATGATATCTTATTGTGATTTTTTATTTTCTTTTCCCTGATGATTAGTGATGTGGAGCATTTTCATGTATTCATTTGCCATTTGAATATCCTCTTTCGAGAAATGTCTGTTCAGGCCATTAGCCCATTTTTCAATAGGATTATTGTTCTTTCACTGTTGAGTTCCTTATAAATTTTGGAAATTAGACTTTCATCAAATAAATAGCTTGCAGATATTTCCTGCATTTGTAGGTTATCTCTTTACCCTGTTGATTGTTTCCTTTGCTGTGCAGAAGATTTTTAGTTTGGTGTAATCCCATTTTTTAATTTTTTCTTTTGTTGCCTGAGCTTTGGGGATCATACCAAAAGAGTATTCACACAGACCAAATGTCCTGAAGCATTTCCTCTATGTTGTCTTCTAACAGTTCCACGGTTTGGGGTTTGTCTCTCTTTTTGTGATGTCAGCAACCATTGACGTGCAATGCACTGTACTCCCAATTCAGTAGAGGCTGGAAAATGATGATATTCTGGTTCTATCACTTATATTTCTTTTGTTATCCAGGATATACTTGTTTAAAGAAGCCTCCCTTCATCAACTTTTGGTTATGCAGAGATATCTTTCATCTAGTAAAGGCCAGGTGCATGTTTGATTTTTTTCCTCTACTTACCTTTTGTCAGAGTTCTGACACAACCATTTCAGCAAGAAGCCAAACAAATTTCCTTTTTATGAGAAATGATATTTCAAGATCAAAATCCATATGTTAGGGATGCTCATTACTGCTGCATAGGTGATTGCTTGTAACCCTTTTTTGATACTTAAAGCTAAGAAACATAGTAGAGGATAGATATATAGATAGGTAGGCAGCTAGGTAGGATGAAAGAAAGAAAAAGAACAAGTTATGATTTGAATGTGTTCCCTCCAGACTTTGGATGTTGCCAATGTGATAATTAAGAGATGGGTCCTTTAGGGGGTAAAGAAGCTGTGAGGTCTACTCCCTATGAACAGAGCTTTTCATGAGCTTGCCATTCTACTTTTTGCTGTGCGAGGGTGCAACACGACAAACATGCTAGTGCCCGGGCCCTGGACATTTCAAGTTCCAAAACTGAGAAATAAATTTCTGTTCTTTATAAATAACTCAGTTTCAGGTATTCTGTTGTAGCAGCACAGACTAGGATGGATGGGTGGATAGATAGATAGATAGATAGATAGATAGATAGATAGATAATATGTAGATTATAGATAGGTGATAGCCACAGATGGAAAGACTAAATCATGAGTTCCTACCAATATTTTCCACTCCAGTTTAGGCCAAAAGGTTTTCTTAACAGCATCAATCTTGAAAGCAATCAATCAAAATTTCCCCATTCTCTGAATTAAAACTCCTAGTTCCCAGTTCTCAACACCAACATAGTTTCTCATTTGCTATACCAACATAGGAACAACCAAAGAGTAGGAACAAGCCAGATAGTGGGCTGTGTCCCACAGGCTAGGGACACAGCCCACTAGTACACTGAGGTTTAACCATGAACTTGTAGAATGCTTTCCTTCCCCACCCAGATCACCACTCACAGGGCCCAGGGTAACTGGATTGTGGCTGACAGAGCTGCAAGACACACTCTCTGATGGGTAAACAACATGTGTATGTACAGTGGGATATTTGTCCATAGAAAGGGATGAAGCACTGATAAAAAACTGAGAACACAATGCTAAGTGAAAAGTAAATAAAGACACCAAGAGTCAAGTGAAATATATTCCATTTATGTGAAATGTTCAGAACAGGCAAATCCATTCAGAAAGTAGCTTAGTGTTGTCAGATTTGGGGGAAAGAGGACAGGGGAGTTCCTGCTAATGGGAATGGATTTTCTTTTTGTATTGCTAAAAATGTTCTAGAATTAGTGGTGATGGTTGTACAACCTTGTGAATATGCTAAAAGCCACTGACTATATGCTTTAAAAGAGTGGTATTATAGTATATAAGCTACATCTCAACCAAAAAAAAAAAAATCTTCTTAATGTAATATTGCCTGGAAAGCTACTGATCTTGCTTGAAATTTCATCCAGACCTAGGGAAAGAAGCAGCCCACGAGCAGAGCTAAAGAGACAGTAGATGAAATCGTTATTTTTTTAAATGAACTCAACAAATTCCTGTCCCTTCAATATAATGGTTGTGTTTGTGGGGGCTCATCTAGGTGCCTTTCCATGAAATAGGAATGATCAAAGTGCTAAAAAAGGATCGGAGAACTTCCACATTCTGCTCTCACAAGTAAAGAGCATGGAATCTGCTGTTCCTTTTATTACAATAAATACATAAGTAAACAAACAAAGTAAACTGAAAGTCAGTGGCCTTTCTTGGACCCATCAAAGAATGGAGTCTGTAGGTCAAATAGTCACCCTGAAATCTGGAGTTAGGCAAATCTAGAGAGGCGTCTGATTTTCTTGCCTAGAGCAGAAACCTCCAGAGCTAAACCAGTGGGAAAATCAAATGGTAATTATGATGATCTTCTGGAGGGTGAGTTTGAAATAGCCTGAGAGTGAGACTTCTGGTGCCTTCTCTTTTAGGGGGCCCCTCACACTTTTATGGGCTCTACCTCCAGTAATCCCACCAGGTTTTCATGGTAATATGCCAGAAAGTCCTCCTGGCTCTGGCAGAGGCAGGAGAGGAATTATCATTGAGATACACCACCATGTTCTCCATAACAAAGACCCACTCAGAGAAAAAGACTACACCAGAGGTTATCCCATGCCAGGGAAGGGCATTGCTACCTCCTGGACACCTTTTGAACTCCTCTCTCACTTAGAGGGGAAAAACTATGTCAAGAGAGAAACCCACAGGCTAGGGACACAGCCCACTAGTACACTGAGGTTTAACCATGAGGTTGTAGAATGCTTTCCTTCCCCACCCAGATCACCACTCACAGGGCCCAGGGTAACTGGATTGTGGCTGACAGAGCTGCAAGCCACACTCTCTGATAAGGGGTACCTAGGGAAGCCCAAAGTCGAGAGAGTAGGAAAAGACAGAACACTGGAGGAATTTGACTTCCCTGACACCTCCTTAGACACAGCCCAAGGCCTAACCAGATTAATAAAATCCTCACACTAAAGATCCATTTTCTATTACCCAGTACAACATGTCCAGCTGTAAACAAACAAAAAAAAAAAAAAAAAAACAACTACCAGATTCTTTAAGAACAAGAAAAAAACACAGTCTGAAAAGATAAAGGAAGCATCAGAATCAGACTCAGGTATGACACAGACGTCAGAGTATCAGACAGGAAATTCAAAATAAATATGATTAATATGTTAAGAATTCTAATGGTGGGTGCTGGGGCTCAGTGGTAGAGCGCTTGCCTAGCATGTATGACGCACTGGGTTCAATTCTCAGCCCACATATAAATAAATAAAGGTCCATCAACAACTAATAAAATATTTTTTTAAAAATTCTAATGGAAAAGTAAACAAAAGCATGAGAACAAATGAGTAACATAAGAGGATAGAGGTGAAATTTCTTAAGAAATAATCAAATGCTTAAGATCAAAAACAAATTAATATAGATGAAAAATGCCTTCCACAGTTTCATAGTTAAATTAATACAGCTGAGGAAAGAATCAGTGAGCTTGAAGCCATCTTATTGATCTATATCAATAGAAACTTCCCAAACAGAAATGAAGAGAAAGAAAGAAAAAGAAAGGGAGAACTTCTAAGAATTCTGGAACAATTTTCACATTTTCAAAATATGTAATATAATTGGAAATCAAAGGAAGAAAGAGCAGAGAAAAACAATTATTTGAAGTGACAATAGCCAAAACTTTTTAAAGGTGAATACAGACACCAAACCTCAGACCCAGGAAGCTCGAAGAATATCAAGTATAAATATCAAAACCTGTACCCAGGCCTATAATACTCAAACTGCAGAAAACCAAAGACAGAGAAAGAATCTTGCAAGACTCCAGAAGGGGAGGAGAATCCGTAAGGAAATGAAGAAAAAATTTACAGTAGCCCTTCTCAGAAATGACGCCAACAAGAAGAAAATGGAATGGAGTATTTCAGGTGTTGAAAGAAAGAAGCTACCAATCTCGACTTCTGTATCCAACAAAAGTGCTCTTCAGGAGTGGAGAAAAAATAAGGCTTCCTCAGACAAACAAAATCTAAGGGAATTCATTGCCAGCCAACCTGCTGGGTTAAAGGACCTCCTTCAGGAGGGAGGAAATGACACAGGTCAGGAACTTGCACTACATAAAGGAAGGAAGAGAATTAGATCAGGAGAAAAAAAAAGGAAGGTAAAATAAAATCTTTTATTTTTCTTAACTGATCTAAAATTTTGTTAAAGTAATAATAATTTGTTAAGTGATTATATGGACAGTGAAATAATGGCAGCAATGACATAAGTGATGAGAGAGAGATTGGGACTGCTGTTGTAAGATGCCTCCACAACCCATTAAGTTATAGTGAAAGTAAACTTAGATTAGTTTAAAAATGTATTTCAGAAACTCTAGAACAACTAGTGAAACAATCTTTTAAAGAAGTATAGATGATATCTAAGAGGCAATTAAATAGAATAATATAAAATGCTCAATTAACAGCATAGGAGACAGAAAAATAAGGGGAACAGACTAATAACAGGTGCAAAGAATAGAACAAAGTTACAAACATGGTAGATATTAATCCAGCAATACTGATAACCACTTTTAATGTGAAATGTTTAAATAAACTATTAAAAGACAGGGAGAGTCAGAATGGATTTTAAAAAAAAAAAAGACCCAATATCAGCTGGATACAAGAAGCCTAGTTTAATATAAAGACCCAAAAAGGTTAAAAGTAAAGGATCTAGTCTTGGAACTGTCATTGTCTAGCTTTGTGGTCTTATATTTGTTAGATTGCCCTGATATCCTTAAAATAAACTCCGTATTTCTCCCTTAAGATACATCCAGTATTCCCTGCAATTCAGCAAGTCCAAACTAGTACTATCCAGGAAACTGCAGTCAGCACAGAGGAGATAACAGGTGCAAATATACTATAAGAACAAAAAGAACAAATTCACTGGGCACGGTGGCGCACACCTGTAATCCCAGCAGCTTGGGAGGCTAAGGCAAGAGGATCATGAGTTCAAAGCCAGCCTCAACAAAAAGCAAGGCACTAAGCAACTCAGTGAGACCCTGTCTCTAAGTAAAATACAAAAAAGGACTGGGGATGTGGCTCAGAGGTCAAGTGCCCAGAGTTCAGTCCCCAGAACAAAAAAAAAAAGGAAACAAATGCATATTGAGGGAGCCTTCCTCTGATTTTGTGGAAAACAGTGAAAGTAGGACAGAAGCAAGGATAAGAGGTTGCTTATTGTTATAGGCAGAGCTACTAGGAAAAAAAAATAGTAAAGAGATAGAGAAAAAGATGCTATTCTAACACTAACCAAAAGAAAGCTATAATAACTATGAATTTCAGATAATTCTTCAGAACAAGGGAAAAAAATACAAAATATCTTCATGTGTATGTACCTAACAAGAGAATACATGTACCAAACACTAATATAAATGAAAGAAAAATAGAAAATCCAGGGTTTCAGCTAGAAAATTCGACATCTCTATTTCTGTAACTTATTGATCTGGCAGACAGTAAGTCAGTAATGATATAGTTGAACTGAACAGCTCTCTCAACCGTCTTCATCGAATTGACATTTATAGAATATGCCATCCAACAACAGCAGGAGACACATTCTTCCCAAGCTCACGTGGAACAGTCATTCCGATAGGCACATTCTAAGCTGTATAAAGTACCTTAACAAAATACAGGATACATATGAGGAAACTGCAATACTCTGATAAAATAAATCATAAGAGACCTAAATAAATGGAGCACTATTCAATGTCCATGAATTGAAAAACTCAATATTGGTAAGATATAAACTTTCCCAACTTGACATATAGTTTCAAGACAATCAAAATCAAAATCCCAGCAAGTTGTTTTCTGAATATTGCCAAAATGTTTCTGAAGTTTATACTAAAACTTTTTTTCTTTCTGAAAAAGAACTAAGTTGGAGGACTCAGCATCCAATTCTAAGACTTACTATAAAGCTATAATAATGAAGACAGCATGAAAACAATGTGGGCAAGAATTGACACATTGATTAATGGAACATGTAATGGTTAATTTGAATTGTCAACTTCATTGAATTAAGAGATCCTGAGGATTAGGAGGATTATGGGTGTGTTGATGAGGGTGTGTCTAGGAATGATTAGCATGGGGAAATGGAGACCCTCCCTAGCATTGGCAGCACTGACCAATAGGATGATGGCTTGGATGGAATAAAAGTTGGAAGAACAAAGAGGCAGCAGCAGATGCAAGCTAGATTCTATTTTGAATGGGTCCTTGATGGATGCTGCGATAATCTAAGGGTAGTCTGAGGATATTAGACTCTAACTTCTTCACTCTTCCAAAGCAGATTCTCCAGAAGCCTTTGGTTTTGGACTAGGGTAGTACCGTTGATCTGTCTTGATCTGGGACTTCAGCCTCTTGGACTGTGCAGCTACTGGTTCTTCCAGCTCTTCAGCCTGCAGACAGCCATTGTAGACTATCCAGCTTCTGGTATAATAAGCCAATCTAATTAGTACCCCCTTTTATAATTATACTTCCTGTTGATTCTGTGTCTCTAGAAAACCCTAATACAAACAGAATAGAGAAATCAGAATAGCTTTACACAAATGTCAATTTATCTTTGATAGAAAAGACATTTCACTGGGAAAATAATATTCTGTTCAAAAGGTACTAAAACAATTGGATATCCATATTTTTTAAAAAATGAACCTAAACATAGACCTTATACCTTTCACAAAAATTAATTCAAAATAAATCATAGATCTAATATAAAGTTCAAAACTAAAAAGTATTTAGAAGAAAAACAGAACACCTTAGTGACCTTAAATTTGGAAATGAGTTTTTAGAAACAACACCGAAATCATGATCCATAAAAGAAAAATTAACAAGTTAGACTGTTTAAATTAAAAACTCTGCTCAGAGAAAGATAAGCCAGACTATAAGGAAAACACATATCTGTAAAGGACTTATGTTCAAAATGTACAAAGAACTCACAAGTTCCATCATAAGAAAACAACCCAACATAAAATATACCAAAGATCTGAACACATACCTCGGCAAAGAAGAGTATACAAATGTCAAATAAGCATATAAAAAGATGCGTAAAAGCATTTGTCATCAGGAACTTTCAAATTGAAACAATGAGATACTACTATATACGTATGAATGGTTAAATAAAAGATAAATTAAATCTGACAATACAAATTGTGGCTGAGGGTGGAAAGCTGCCGCAGTCTGGCTGGGCACAAAATCACGAGCCACTCACAGCCTTGTAGATTCAAACAGCAATTCTTTATTTCCGAACTCACACCGGCACTCTACAAACACGTTCTGGGGAAATCCACGTTCTGGGCCAAAATCACGATCTGGGCAAAATCCCAAATACTCTCTGAATCCCGCGAGAACTCAAGGAGCAGGCAAGAACTCAAGGAGCGGCGCGCCTGAGGCAGCAGGATACGCCCTATTCCCAGCAAGGTATACCTTAAACCTGGAACCGCCCTGGTCCTTGAGCAAGGTCACCTTACATGCAATGTCACTGCAAATGACCTGGTTCAATATGGAGAGTCCTTCCTCTAAGCAACATTGGGTAGGCTGACAAAGAAATAGCCATGTGTCATTCCTACTTGGCAATGGCTCTCAGCAGAAAGCAATAGGAACTCTCATTCATTGCTAGTAGAATGCAAAGTGTACAGTCACTTTAGAAGACAGTGAGGTGTTTTCTTACCAAGCTAAACATACTTTTATCATACAATCCAGAAATCAGGGTGATATGTATGTGCCCACCTTGTTTGAAAACATTAGCACAAAAATCTGCATCAGAATGTTTGCAGCAGTTTTATTCATAATTGTTAAAAAATTGGAAGTAACCAAAATGTCTTTCAATACATACATGGATAGTGAAACTATATTGTATTAAAAGCAATAAAAGGCAATGAGCTATCAAGCCACTAAAAGATATGGATAAATTTTGATTGTGTATTTCTACTTGAAAGAATTTGGAAAAGGCAAAAACTATTTTGGTTAAAAAAAAAGACATAGTGAAAACAGAGATGCAGTATTTGCAAGGAGTTTGTGGGTTATGAAGGAAGTTGAATAGGTGAAGTATAGGAGATTTTTTAAGATGCAGAAATTATTCCATATGGTACTATAAGAGTGAATATATGATATTATGACTCTGTCAAAAGCCCATAAAACTTTATAGTGCAAAGAGTGAACTTTATGTAAAGTTAAAAAAAAAACACTTAAGAAGTTGGGGAATCCCAAAATGGAATGTAGACAATCTAACTTATTACAGATTTATGAAATAGCCACACTGAAAGAGGTGGGAGGAAGAGCAGTTGACCTAAGTTGCTTTGGAAACAAATTGCATCTGTAAGAGTGTGCTCTAGTTGATAAAGTTGTTCCTCAAAGTTAATAATTCTTGTATCAATATTCACATGTAATAGAATTGAACAATTAAGTAGATGATGATGTATAGTGGGAACCAAGTTCTCACTGTTGAAATGAGAAGGACAACAGAAAGCCCAGAGGTCCTTACAAGAGACACCACAACTAAATGTAATGTGATCTCTTGGATAGGATTCTAGAACAGAAGAGAAGTCATCAGGACAATACCATGGAAATCCAGATAAAATACTGAGGTTAAGTCAATAATAATTTAACAATATTGGTTCATTAATTATTAAGTATGCCTTAATATTGTTAGATGTTAAGGGAAACTTGAGAGTGAGGTGTAAGTGAACTTTGCAGTTGATCTCTGCAGTTTTTCTGTAAATTTTAACTGGTGTTTTGTTTTGTTTGTGGGGGGGGCTAGGTAGTGCTCTATCACTGAGCTATATCCACAACACTTTTTAAAATTTTTATTTTCTTGCAGGATCTTTCTAAGTTGTCCAGACTAACCTCCAACTTGGAATCCTCTTACCTCAGCCTCCCGAGTAGCTGGGATCACAGCTTTGTGCCACCACACCTGGCTAAACTGTTCTTAAATTAAAAATTTATCTTTAAAAATTATAGAAAGTAAGAGTTCCTGCTGGGTATGTGGCACATGCCTGTAATCCCAGAGACTCAGGAGGCTGATGCAGAAGGATCACAAGTTCAAGACCAGTCTTAGCAACTCAGTAAGACTCTTAGCAACTTAGTGAGTCCCTGTCTCAAAATAAAAAGATAAAAAGCACTGGAGTAAAGCTCAGTTGTAAAGGGCACTTGAGCTCAATCCCCAGTACTGAAAAGAAAGAGTTCTCAGAACTGCTATTAAAATTATCTAAATTCAAATTTAATTATGTATGGCAATAAAATAACAAATGAAACTATATTGAATGCTAAATTTTTAAAGAATTATAGAAAAACTACAGTGAGATACACAGTATACTCATTGGGGTGACTAACATTGTTTAATTGGACAATATCAAGTGATATTGAAAATAAAGTAGACACATTGAAACTCTCATACATTGCTGATGGTAATATAAAAGTTGTACATGTGACACAGGAGTATGTGACTAAAGTTTATGTTGGTGACTATTGAAAAAATGACTGTATACTCTCTGCCTGCGATAAATGGCAGAAGGACCTTCCCAACTACATCCATTGTTGAAGACAAACAAGAAAGCATAAAACCGGCACAAGCAGATATGACCACATCCTCTTGGCCAAAGTAACCAAGACCCTCATTTAAATGCATGTAAACAAGATGCTAAAAGATATGCTCAGGGACTGGAGTTGTAACTCAGTGGAAGAGTGCTTGCCTAGCATGTGTGAGGCACTGGGTTTGATTCTCAGCACCACATATAAATAAAAAAAATAAAGGTCCATCAACAACTAAAAAATATTTTTAAAAAAGATATGCTCAGGAGGGAGGCCAAACACAATTTTAGACACATTTTAGATCCCAACATAGATTATGAATATGTTAATTTATAGCCTCAAAACATGTATGTGCTGTTCACTCCTTGATTTCCTTGCTACCCTGCCTGTGAGTAGCCACCTCTGCTGCTACTTTGCCTATGGGGCAGCCACCTAGCCATGTGAAAAATGCATTAATAATTCTTATTAACTCATTCTTTGTCAGCCTTGTTTAACTTCTATCCTGCATGAGCTAAAGGACCCACCGAGCTGCTACAGATAAAGAGTTGTACATGAATGTTCATAGCAATTTTACACATAACAGCCCAAAGCAATAATCATCCAAATAGGTGAATGGCTAGACAACTGGCATATTTACATAATGTAATACTCCTCTGAACTAAAAGGAACAAGTCTGCAGATGGATGGAACAAAGTGGATCAATGCCCAAGACGTAATACTGAGTGAAAGAAATCAGGCATGAGATGTATATACTACAAGATTCCATCTTTGAGAAACTCTGGGGAAGATGTCTTAATCTATAGTGATAGAAAGAACATCAATGGCTGGGTGGGGATAGGAGTGGCATAGGAATTGAGGAGCAAAAGGAGATGTTTTAGGATAATGAAAATATTACATATTGATTGTGTCAGTGGTTATACAGATGTGTATGTCTGTCAATACCCATCCAACCATATATGTAAAATGTGTACAATTTTCTGTGTACTAATTTTTCCGTAACAGTGGATTTTTAAAGAGGACTAGAGGGGGAAAATGACAGATTGGAAGATAAAGGAGATTTAACTCATACAAAATTGAGATTCCTAAAGAAGAATGCCAAGCAATTTGGACCCCCCAAAAATTGTCAAAACTACATTAAAGAATACTTTGGGCTGGGGCTGGGGATCAGCGGTAGCACACTTGCCTGGCACATGTGAATCACGGGGTTCGATTCTCAGCACCACATATAAATAAATAAAGGTCTATCAACATCTAAAAAGGTATTTTTTAAAAAGAATACTTTATTTGGGGGTTGTGGCTGAGCGGCAAAGCACTTGCCTCGCACATGTGAGGCACTGAGTTTGATCTTCGGCACCAAATGAAAATAAATAAACAAAATAAAGATATTGTGCCCATGTACAACTAAAAAAAAAAGTTTTTCAAAAAGGATACTTTTTTTGGAAAAAATAAAACTTTATACCACAGCTAGATGGGTCCGTCATATCCTTGAATATTTGGTACAAAAAAGCCACCACTGAAAGTAAAAGCTTTACTGGGTATCAAAGAGAAATAAATAATACTTGTGGCTTCTGTGTAAAAAGAATTAAATCATCTATGATGGAATAAACTGAAGACTGACCCACACTTCACTGCAACATCAACACAGGAAGAAAGTTGAGCAACACCATGAATTCTTCAGAAATGTAAGATTCAGACCCAGCCTTCTTTTCTCTTTCAAATAGAAAAGCAAAAAACAAGAATATACTGAACATACAGTGTCCACAAGCTCTACCTAAATAAACCATGGGATATTCCAAGTAAATGAGCAGAGAGTCCACAGCAGGGTCGGGGGAAAGACAACAAAAACCAGCAAATAAAAGGGGAGATAGAAACAGATGTAAGAGAATTCATCTCTCTATACGTACAGATAAATATTTACAAAATAAGGAAGCTGATAAAAGGCCTAAATAAAATTTAATGCATTGAGCTGCCCACAACCAAGGTGAAAGTTATTATATTCTCATGAATATATATATATATATATGTATATATATATATATATATACACACACACACACACACACATACATACACACACACACACATCACATATCCTTCTCCAATCACAGTGCAAGGAAATGAAAATCAATGATGAAACTAGAAAACCGAGAAAACAAAAATCAGCACCGCTGTTTAGTCAAAGAGGAAATCAAAATTACAGAACATTTGGGAGGTGATAATAGTGAAACCATTTCATATTTAAACTTATGAGCTATGACTGAGTTATACATAGCCTGAGACATTATTAGTTTTTAGAAATAATATAGGATGAAAACAAAATAATTCTTAATCTTACTCAAGGAGTTAGAAAAAAACGGAATAAACATTGAGAATAGAAGGAAAAAGTAAAAACAATTTAATATATTAGAAAGTTAAAGAGTTAAAGAGGTCTAATAAAGGGATTTTTGTGTGTGTGTGGTTATTTCTGGGTACTTTATTTTTTATTTTTATTGTTTTTTTTTTAAATACATGACATGTATTTTTTAAATACATGACATGTATTTTTTAAATACTTGACAGTGGAATGCATCACAATTCATATTACACATATAGAACAATTTTTTCATATCTCTGTTTGCATATAAAGTATGTTTAAACCAATTCATGTCTTCATACATGTACTTTAGATAATGATGTCCATCACATTCCACCATCATTGCTAATCCCCTGCCCACTCCCTTCCCCTCCCATCCCTCTGCTCTATCTAGAGTTTACCTATTCCTCCCATGCTCCCTCTCCCTACCCAGCTATGAGTCGGTCACCTTATATCAGAGAAAACATTTGGCATTTGTTCTTTTGGGATTGGCTAATTTCACTTAGCATTATCTTCTCCAACGCCATCCATTTAACTACAAATGCCATGATTTTATTCTCTTTTATTGCTGAGTAATATTCCATTGTGTATATATGCCACATTTTTTTTAAATCTACTTAAGGGCATTTAGGTTGGTTCCACAGTTTAGCTATTGTAAATTGTGCTGCTGTAAACATTGATATGGCTGTGTCCCTGTAGTATGCTGTTTTTAAGTCCTTTGGGTATAGACCGAGGAGAGGGATAGCTGGGTCAAATGGTGGTTCCGTTCCAAGTTTCCAAGGAATCTCCATACAGTTTTCCATATTGGCTGCATCAATTTACAGTCCCACCAGCAATGTATGAGTGTGCCTTTTCCCCCACATCCTCGCCAACACTTACTGTTATGTGTCTTCTTAATAGCTGCCATTCTGACTGGAGTGAGATGGTATCTTAGAGTAGTTTTGATTTGCATTTCTATTATTGCTAGAGATGTTGAACATTTTTTCATATATTTGTTGATTGATTGTATATCTTCTTCTGAGACGTGTCTGTTCATGTCCTTGGCCCATTTATTGATTTGGTTATTTTTGTGTGTGTGTGTGTATGTGTGTGTTTAGCCTTTTTGAGTTCTTTATATACCGTAGAGATTAATGCTCTATCTGATGTGTGAGGGGTAAAAATTTGCTCCCAAGATGTAGGCTCTCTAGTCACCTCACAGATTGTTTCTTTTGCTGAGAAAAAAATTTTTAGTTTGAGTCCATCCCATTTATTAATTCTTGGCTTTAATTCTTGTGCTATAGGAGTCTTATTAAGGAAGTTAGGGCCTAATCCCAACTTCCTTTTTCTACTATTAGACACAGGGTCTCTGGTTATATTCCTAAGTCCTTGATCCATTTTGAGTTGATTTTTGTGCATGGTGAGAGATAGGGGTTTAATTTCATTTTGCTGCATATAGATTTCCAGTTTTCCTAGCACCATTTGTTGAAGATGCTATCTTTTCTCTAATGCATGTTTTTGGTGCCTTTGTCTAATATAAGATAGTTGTAATTTTGTGGGTTAGTCTCTGTGTCCTCTATTCTGTACCATTGGTCTACCAGTCTGTTTTGGTGCCAACAGCATGCTGTTTTTGTTACTACTGCTCTGTAGTATAGTTTAAGGTCTGGAATAGTGATGCCACCTGCTTTACTCTTCCTGCTAAGGATTGCTTTAGCTATTCTGGGTCTCTTATTTTTCCAGATGAATTTCATGACTGCTTTTCTATTTCTATGAGGAATGCCTTTGGGATTTTGATTGGAATTGAATTAAATCTGTATAGTGCTCTTGGTAGTATGGCCATTTTGATAATATAATTCTTCCTATCCAAGAGCAACGTAGATCTTTCCATCTTCTAAGGTCTTCTTTGATTTCTTTCTTTAGGGTTCTGTAGTTTTTATTGCATAGATCTTTCACCTCTTTCGTTGATTCCCAAATATTTTATTTCTTTTTTAGACTACTGTAAATGGGGCAGTTTTCCTTATTTCTCTCTCAGAGGATTTGTCATTGATATACAGAAATACCTAACAAAGGGATTTTTAGAATTAAAGCAAGAATGTATGTAGTGAAAAAAGGGAGAAAACACACAAAATAATAAACAATATTAGTGAAAATACTCTAAAACAATTATATGGATCTTATTTGTTCAGTTTTAAAATAGAATAATATGATTTTCCAGGAAAATACGAATGTCTAATATTCACCTCAGAAAAGAAAGAGAAATCAGAACAAACCAGTTGTTTAGAAAATAATAAAATTTTAAAGATTCATCCATGTATCTTCCATCAAAAATTCTCACATGATGTTCCAGCTGGAATTGAACCAAATTTTTAGAAAGATTCTAAAATATTTTTTCTAGAATATTAGAAAATTTACCTTTGTAGGTCATGCATTGAGATACCCTTTCTTCTAAACATATAGTAACGATGAACATTATATATATATATGATTAAACAAAAATAGCCAGGCTCAAAAACAAATTAAACATCTCCATTAACCGGCAAAACAGGACTGTAATGCAAAGTGAGAATCTCAGCTACAGGAGTAAGCAACTTGGAACTGGTCATGGCAGCCAGGAGTATGTCTTCTTCACAGTAACTGGGTCTGAAAGATTCTCTGCAGCCAACGTTGTTGCCAGAAATCAGAGACTGCCCCAGGGCTTCCCCACCTGTGAAAGGAGGCTGGGGGAAAAAAAAATCAGTGCCAGCTGCTGCCTGAACTGAGACTTGCATGAAGATGTGGTCGGGGGAGCAAAGAACTCAGCACAGTTTATGACCAGGAACTAAATGAAACTGTCCACTGACAGCTTGGCAGCATATTTGCCATTTCTTCAATATCACCATGGGGCAGAAACCCTATATTGCCAAAGAAGACCTGGATCAGGACAAAGGGTGCTGGATGGAACCACTGTGCTGGCTGGGAGGAGAGTGAACAGTGAAAAGGTGGGCGGGGGATAGGGAGGTGAGAGAGAGAGAGGACAGTGCTTCTCACAACTAGCCTGAAGGCAAAATTTCAAGGCACATTAAGAAGTCTTACATTTAGGTTGGGGGTACGCCAAGTGGTAGAGGGTGTGCCTAGCAATGTAAGGCCCTGGGTAAGATCCCTAACACAGCAAAAAAAAAAAAAAATACAGTTAAGAAAAACAAATAAGATTTTAAAATTGAAACATGGATTCATTCTAAATGAAAGTAAAACAAAACCTAAAAACAAAATGTACCCTTAAATAAATAAATGAAAAATAACATCTGTAGAGAACTAGAGAACATATAATAGAAATAGAAAATAAATTTAAACATTTATATGCATATGTAAAATTCCAATAATCACAGAAATAAATCCAATAGATGAGATAAACTCCAGACTGCTCTTAGCAAAAGAAAGAAACAGTACATTGGAAAATAGTGCTGAATGGATCCAAAATGCAACACAGAAAGATGTTTTAAAAATACAGAACAGTTGTTAAGAGATATAAAGAACAGATTTGAAAACCTCCATCACATATCTAAAAGTGGCATAAGAAGGAAACAGAATTTTGGGAAAGCACTTTTTGAATATATAAGGTTGAGTATGTACCAGAAAAAAACATATAAGGCAGATATCCTCAGTCCTCTTCAAGTACTGAAAAGATATAAGTGAATCTATGCCTATGCACTCTACAGTAAAACAGTAGAATAACAGAGGAAGAGAAAACCTTTAGATGGTCAAAGTAAAAAATAATCAAAAAGAAAGAATAACATTATCTGTAACTGCATAGTAATTAGATTGAAAGCAGACTACTCATCAATAACAATTTGCAGCCATAAAAAATGAGATGAATTCTTTAATATTCTATGTAAAAATCAATCTACTTTTATACCCAGCTAAATTTTATGTTAGAGTGATGCCAACTTATATATAATAGTAATAGTCATCATATTTTAGACATGTAGCAACATTCAGAGATTAAAAGAGTTTATTACCTATCAGTGCATTCTTTAGAAAGAAGAAAGTTATGGAAATCAAGAAACAATGCTGAACACGGACAGGCATTAATAAATGTGTAGATAAATTGATAATACACTATAAAAATCATTAACTTTTTGTATATAGAAAAGTGAAACATTCTAGAAACCAAGTGGGCATTGTATTCAGTTGGCAGTTGAAACACATTAAGGTTTTTGTTTTATTTGTGACTTAATTCCTTTTTTATGAAAAGATTAATTATGTATATAGCTAGAATTTTCAAGGGTAACCATGAGAAGACTAGAAATACAATCAGCAAGATGGAAATGGAGCAGTATGGAAAACTATCAATCCAATCAAAATTTTAAAAAAATTAAATAGTGAACAAAAACAGTGATAAAAGAAAAACACAAACATAAATGTTAAAAATAAGTATGAGCCCAGTGTGATAGCGCACACCCATGATCCCATCATCCACTCTGGAGGCTAAGACAAGAGGATCACAAGTTAAAGGCTAACCTCAGCAATTTAGCAAGACTCAATCTCAAAACAAAAAGATTTTATTATAGCTCAGTGATCACGTGCTCCTGAGTTCAATCCCCAGTACCAAAACAAACAAAAGAGTGTGAGTGTTATTTATCACAATAAATGTAAACAGGTTGTATTAGTGTCCTAGGACTACTGAAACAAATTACCACAAATGTAGTAACTTAAATAACTGAAATTTATTCTGTCATATTCTAGAGGTCAGAAGTCCAAAGTCAAGGTGTCAACAGGGCAGTGCTCCCTTTGAAGGCTCAAGGGGAGGTCCTTCCTTCCTTCTGGCTTCCGGCAGTTTCAGGCATCCCTTTTCGTGTAACTACATAACTCCAGTCTCTGCCTCTTTCATACAGCTTTCTCCTTGACTCTCCATGTCTCTCCTCTGTGTCTTTTATAGGGATACTTGTTATTGGATTTAGGGATCATCTGAATAGCCAAAATGATCTCAAGAGTCTTTTGATTATATCTAACGTATGTCCAGATAAGGTCACATTCACAGGTTGTGTTAGAAAGTAGGCATATCTTATTAGGAACCTCCTTTCAAACCACTACATGGGTTAACTTGCCTAGTATAAAGAAGTGACTGCTAATCCAGTTACACACTTAAAAGTAAATCACATAAGACATACCTCAAAGTAAATCACATAAAGATTAAAAATCAATGGTAAGAAAAATATATACCAAGCCGGGTGCAGTGGTGCATGCCTGTAATCCCAGCAGCTCAGGAGGCTGAGTCAGGAAGATCATGAGTTCAAAGCCAGCCTCAGCAAAAGTGAGGTACTAAGTAATTCAGTGAGACCCTGTCTCCAAATAAAATACAAAATGGGGATGGGGATGTGGCTCAGTGGCCAAGTGCTCCTGAGTTCAATCCCCAGTAATACTCCCATAAAAAAAAAAAAGAAAAGAAAAGAAAGGAAAAATATACACCAAGGAAATGCTAGTTTAAAAAAAATGTTGGTATAGCAATATTAAAGCAAGAAGGTTATAACTGCTATTTGCACTTTCTTTTCAATGCCCCGTCCCCAGTGCTGGGGATTGGACCCAGGGCCTTGCCTATCCTAGCAATATATCCTACACATACTTGCATGTGTACACAAAGTGATTATACAAGGGCAATGTTTATACTGAAGAGAAAGATTAGACACAACCTAAAGTCAACAAAGATGGAACTAATTAAATGAGGAACAAACATATGAAGAAAAATATTTTAAAAAGGTAAAGACCAAGGCAGCACCATATAAATGTGTCATGCGCTCCAGCCTGGATTGTTAAGTGAAGATGATGAAAGGAAATGAAAAATAATTTAAATAATGCTCATATTATTGATTTTAATTGTTGCAATCAGTATTGCTAATATTTATTGAACACTTATTATGGGCCGGGCATCTTCCTAAGTGACAGCATGGCTGAGATGGGTTTGTCCTGATGGTATGCAGGAGAGGCAGTGTTCTCAGTCACCTGCCATTTCCAGAGCAAAGGACAGTGCCGTGGAACCACACACATGCACGCTTAAGGGGGGTTCAGTCTTGCATTCCAGAAGAGAGAGGCACCCAGGGACACTTCATGCAAACGGTGTGGGCAGGCTTAGTCACCATTTCACCTGCTGATCTCCTGGTTGGAGGAGAGACCCCGAGGGAGATCAACAATGAAACAGTAATTAATAGATATTGACCAAGTGTCTCAAAGGAGAACAAGGTATGTTGAAAGACTGTAAGAAATTGTTTACTAGGGTCTTGGTTGCAAGTGGCAGAAAATCAATATGAGTGCTTATGTTAAAAAAAATAGTGTATTTATTGGTGGACATATCTGCAAATTCTCAGAGCTAAAATCCAAGTATGGTTAGATCCAGCCTCTTACAGAGCGTCATTGGGATTCTCCTCTCATTTTCAGCTCGGCTTTCATCTATGCAGGATTCAGACAGGCTTTCCCCCTAGGTGGCCTCTGGTAGATGCAGCATTTCGCCCATCCAGTTTCAGTTCTCCTTTGAAAGACTTCTACCAAATCCCAGGCTAGGTTTGAGCCACATCCCCATCTCCTGAAAATGTGGATGGAGTCAATTCCACATAAGTCAATCCCATAGACTGAAATGGATGGTATCAAAGAAAAAAACAGAGCCGTAGGGTTTTTTGTTTTGTTTTGTTTTTAGTTCTTGTTGTTGTTTGCTTTTTGCAGTAGTGGGCCATGAACCCAGGGCCTCGCAAGTGCTCAGCAAAAGCTCTACTACTGAGCTACAGCCCCAGCCCCAGAGCTATTTTTAATAGAACATGTGTGAACAGATCTATGCTAAAGCAGGCAAAACTCACAGATGTCTACAGTGGGGGTTTAACCTGGTTTGGAAACCCAGAAATGTCTACTAGGAATGTAGGGTTTAAGAAGAGGATTTGGAAAACTATCAAATGTGAAAGTATTTACCTCTTCTGAACGAAGGTTCTTGGAGGAGCTAAGCTGCCTGTCGTTGCTGTTCCCCGTACCATGCCTTATGGGTAGTGGGAAATCAGTGAGTACTGGACAGTCATTGGTACACTGACGAGTGAATTATAATTTCTAAGAGCATCTTCTGTCATCTGATGTGCTAAATGACATTCTTGCAGTGAGATGTTTCATCTGCTCCATGGCTGTTGTTTTTCCTGGTCTTCTTGGTAGTCCACCCCTTGGTTTTGTGACCTGGTTCCTGACAACCACATCAGGCCATTTGTGTTTTCATGACTCATTTCAACCCTGTGTTAAAGATTCCTCATTCTTCCATAAAGGTTGAACCCTTAGTTTTTATGTAGATACAGGAAGGTTCTGTTTAAAAACTGTATGTCCCACTGTCCCTTGCAGCTAAGTATGGTCCTAAGACTTAGTTCTGGCTGACAGAAGGCAAGCAGAGCTGTCCTATGACAACTTCCAGACACTTCTATGGTTGCTAGCCTCCAAAGATGTCCCCCAACAACTCCTCCTCACCCTACATATGCATGCCACTCTCCCACCAAGAGGTGGAACATGTCCACCCCTTCCTTGGGCTGACCCTATGACTCCTGTGACCAATCAAATGCAATAGGAGGGACTTTCGGGTACTGGCAAGCTCAGGTGTGAGACGACTGAAAACTCCCCCTTCCTTTCTCTTGGACTCCCATACTTGGAACAGTCCATTTTGAACACTTACCTCCTATGAGGAAGCTCCAGCAGCTATAAGGAAAGATGCTCAAGAAGGAAAACTGAAGACCCAGCCATGATCCCCACTGAGAACCTAGCTCAGCCCTTGCCAGCTTGCCAGCCACGTGCTTGAGATCATCTTAGACCTGTGGACTGTCCCAGTGTGCTGGCCAGCAACATGTGAACAGAACCTGCAGGCCGCTCACAGAGTCATGATCAGTAAGTTAATGGAAATAACCATGCTAAGATAACCTCTTAGTCTAGCATCCAAGAAAAAATGACCTGAAGCACCTCCGTTTCACACATTTGCATGAAAGACACTTTTATCTTAAGTAAGGCTCTGATATTTTGGGTCTCTTCGTTACACTGAACCTCATGGTAACCAAGAGGCTCACTCCCAGGTACCACACAAATGGACACTTTTGCACATTCCTTTAGTTTTAAATTAATTTTTGTCTTATCAAAGAGATGTACAATTTCAAAACTCAAAAAGTATTTGGGAATTCTGGTAACTGACAAGATGATAGAGTAGCTTGATCTCATTAATTCCTTCCTCCAAATCCCACCCCATAAATGCCACAAAAATGCCAGAAAGAAATTGTGTGAAACTAAGGTAAACACACGAAATCCTCTGCTGCCACATAGGTGCTGAGGTTGGGATGTGAGGGAGAATCAAAACCCAGAGCCCGACAGAGCCAAGTCTCATGCATGGAGACGAGAGATGAGGGGGCAAAGAGGTTTTAGATCCTTTTCCCACCCAATGCCACAGGGAGGCAGAAGAATCAGCAGCCAGCCCTGTAATTCCTGGGCTGTCCCTGTGGCATCCAAGTGGGCACTCTGGCCCCAATGGGTAAGTAAGAACCAGTTAAGGATGGGAACAAGCAGACAGGTCAGCCCCTTGCACTTCCTCCTCGCCCCACCTGCTTTGCAGTGACTCCTCCTTCACCCCAACCCTTGTGAAAGAACAGGTCCCAGATGCAAGTCCAGACTGCACCATCCTGAGGTGAGTCCTCTCTCTCTCACTCTCTCTGGCACTCTGTACCCCCCACAGCCAAACTCATCAAGAAAGACGGAGGCCAGGGATATGCTGGCACCCTCCTCTCTGGCAGAGGCACCTAGTATCAAGGATTTCTCAACCTTGGCACTACTGAAATGTTGGCCAGGCAAGCTTTTGTTGGCAGGGGTTTGGGGGAATGTCCTGTAAATAGGATTTTCAGGCATATCCTTGGCTGCAAGATGACAGAAGCCAATAGCAATATTCCACCCCCCCGCCACCCTACTCCATGTTGCCACAACCAAACATCTCTCCTATTGGGGCAAATTCATGGTTGAGAACCCCTAGGAGAATAGGCACCAGGCTGCATTACAGTGGGGTTTCCCTGAATATGAACTGTTAAGAAAAAAAAAAACTGGGCTTCTTGGGAGGCCACTGGTATAAGAAAAGAACATTAAAAGGAAAAATCTGATCTAAGTGAAGCAAATTTAGCTGAAAGAACAAGAAAGAAAAGTAATCGTATTAAATAAACATGAAGAGATACAGTAAAGCAAATAGTATTAAGAAGCCCAAGAGGAATTTCTGTAAATAAAAAAAAAAAAACTGAAACAAAAACTTGATTGACTATTGAATAGTAGGTTGGATAGCAGAATAGATAGTAGAAGATTCGTTCCAGAAAGCACCAGATGGGTCACATAGTTGGAATATCAAAAAGAAAAGTTAAGAGATATGGAAAAGAGAAGTAGAAGCATCAACATTCAATTTACAGAAGTCCCAGAAAAAGAGGGAAAATGTCAAGAGTGGAATATTTAATAAAATAGTAATAGAATTTCTCAGATCCAAATATTAAAATCTGAAAGTACAAATAAATATACTCTTAAATAAGAGAGGTAAGGGGAAAACATACTAGGTACATTTTTTGGTGTCATTTAAGTGCATCAAAGTCAAAAAGAAAAATCTAATACCTCTAGACCAAAGGCAAATTGCTTACAAAGGAACAAGAATCAGATGAATATTGGAATCATATTTCTCAATAGCTACATCTACCAGGAGACCACATAGTAAACAGTTCCAGTACTGAAGTAGAACTAGGGACCTAAAATTTCAAACCCAGCTAAACTGTCATTTCAATGTGATAACAAAATAATTAATGTTTGTAGTACAAAGATTCGCTTTGAAAATCTTCTTAGAGGAAGGACTCCAGCAAGAAGAGGGAAGAAAAAAACAAAGTAAAACAAAACACAACAGGGAGATGTGACCAGAAATGGAAGATACAAAAATATCTTGGCAAATTTCACCATGGTAAACTCAGCAATACAAAAAAGGGAACAGACAAAACACATGGGACAAACAGTAACTAAAATCAGAGTTTGAAATGGCTTTGCTTGAAATTCTATATTCAATTTTAATTCTTCTTTATGATAGTAAGTGCTTATAACTTACTATAACACAATCTGGGCTAAGTTTTACCCTTTTGAGTTATAACGGGTTAAATTAAAGAAACAAAGTATGATGACTAGAACACAAGAGAAAAGGCTGCTATAACTTGTTTCAGAACTGGGTTTCTTCTCATCGTGACTAATGATGTCAGAAACCAACAATTCCCCCCTGAAAAACATGCAAACATAAATCAATATTCAAGGAGGAAGGAGCAGGAGGAGGATCAGGAGGAGGAGGAAGAAGAGGGCAGGTAGGACTGGTGGTGGCAACCTAAAATGACTAAGACAATAGTTTTGGTGGGAAAAAGTGGTCAGTTATATTGGGGGAAAATCTGAACACCAAAGTGAACTATAGCTGTGGATTAAATGCTTCGATGGAATGATAAAAATGATTGAAAGAGAAACATGAACAGTATTTATAATATTGGAAACAGGAAGACTTCTTAAATAAAACCCTCAAAGAATAAACCATAGAAAAGGGAAAAAAAATCAGAAGTGGCACGCCGTCACCTTTGCCACGTTCTGTTCATTAGAAGGAGCAGTTGGCCCAGCCACACCCAGGAGACAGGGTTAGCCAAGTGTATGAATGTGTGAATGCCACGGGCAGGTGTCATTGCGAGCAATTTCAAGGTTGCTAACACAGGCAGGTTTTAAAGGACAAAGTGCAAAAGTTGGGCACAAGAAAACATGCTGGACCTCACTAATCCTCAAGAAAATACAAATTAAAACAATTATTCATCCATTTTACTCACCATTAGGTTAAAAAAAATCTTTTAAGTCATAATGGGACAAGGAAGGTCATACAGAAACTATCACTTTCACATATTGGTGGTGGAAGCATGAATTGCTAAACTTTTGAGAAAAGCAATGCACCAGGGTCAATAAAATATTAAATGGGGCTGGGCGAGGTGGTGCAGACCTATAATCCCAGTGGCTCAGGAGGCTGAGGTAGGAGGATTGCAAGTTCAAAACAGCCTCAGCAATGGCAAGGCACTAAGCAACTCAGTGAGACCCTGTCTCTAAATAAAATACAAACTAGGGCTGGGGATGTGACTCAGTGGTCTGGTGCCCCTGAATTCAATCCCTGGTACTGCACCCCCAAATTAATGGCTTAATAATCCCATTCATGGCAATTGACTTCATAGAAATAAAAGCACCAGTCCTGAGGGCATATGGACAAGGACGGTCACTATAACATTATCTCTGATGCCAAAACCAAAACAAAAACCTGGAAACAGCCTGAATGACCTTGAGTAAGGGAGAGATTAGAGAATTTAAGGCATAAACAAACTATGAAATGTTCCTATCAGTTGGTAATTTATTAATGTTTGAGCTCAGAGAGAGATTGGAGTCACACACACATTAAGTGTAGATATGTGTTATCTCCATAGATTTATAGAGGGGAAGAGAGATTATTAATTTTAATATAATCTCATATACTTTGAGTTTTGTAGCAAACATTATCACTTTTTTGTTTAACAAAGAAAAAAATAAAATTTTAAAAAAGATAAATAGAACATTTCTTGACTTAGTTCCATCAGTTTACATACATTTCCAGAGGACCTAAAAATCACATTGAAATTTCTCTTAGAATAGCATTAATACATAAATTTTCTCCCAGTCATTTTTGCATTTAAAAAGTACACTTTCATTTATTCATTCACTGCATGCTCTCTGAGTATGGTCTGTCTATTAGACGCAGAACCACCTGCTACTAGGAATAAAGCCTTTCGGCCTAGTAAGTCCATTCTCATGAACAAGAAGAGAGAGATATCTTTGCAAAGCTGGAGACATGTATCTTATTTGCACCTGTCAAACCAAATCATAAAACCCTGATTTGAAGATCTCATCTTGAGAAAGTTGGAGCACAAAGATTCATGCCATCTGCAGTGAATATTATTTCTCACATGTGAACTGTTGATGGGAATCAAATGCAAGAGAGTTGGAGGTCATGTGCCCTGGTGGGGCAAGGACCTGGGGTGAAGGTATTCATGGACAAGATGTATGTTTTGTTAGTTGAGCAGAAGGGCCCTTCCCACTGCACAGCATGATATTATGCAAGGCGGATCTTCTTTGAAATAGTGTGGCACACACTGCTGTCTTGCTGCCTGCCTACCCATTCCTCCCCCTCTTCCTTGGTAACCAAACAGATTTGGTTAATGTACCTGGTGTCTGTGTTTCAAAGGAAGATAGAGAGAGCCCTCCCCAGCCCATTTTGGTTCATCTTAGCCTATCATAATATTAATTTGCCCTTTTCCTGGAGCAGGCAGGTAAAAATCAGGTGTTCAATGAATGGCACAGGAGAGAATCTTCCAAGAAGAATGTGAGAAAGTTTCCTTACTCTTTTTTTCCCCCGGTGCTGGGAATTGAACCTGGGAGGTGCTTTACCACTGAGCTCTACATCCCTAGCCCTTTTTAATTTTAAGACATGGTCTTGCTAAGTTGCTTAGGGCCTTGCTATGTTGCTGAGGCTGACCTCAAATTTGCTTCTGTCTCAGCCTCCCAAGTTTCTAGGATAACAGACGTGTGCCACTGTGCTCCCCCTCCCCATTTTTCTACTCTTAAGAAAGGCCAGAGGGAAGGGACATGTTTTGTTGTTGTTGTTTTTTCTCTTTTAGTCTTTGGGAATTGTGAGGGAGACTATGATGCTTTAGTATCTACAGCCAGCTTGTGCTCATGAGGCCCGATTAGCAGAGGATAGAGCAAGCAGCAGACAAGTGTGGAAAGAAGCTGGAGCATAGTGTCATCTTTGAGCCTCTGAATTACCAGACCCGGAATCCCCCTAGGACCAGATTTTTTAGGCGTTTTAAGTTTCTAGAGTGGGGTAGAAATGGTGGGGCGGCTACTTATCTAGTGATTCTCTTAACTGGGAATCCATTTGTCTCTCTTTCTCTTTCCTTTTCTTGTTGCAAATGCACATATACAGACTCCCTCGTGAGATGTATCCCTAGGTCTCTCAAAGTGGGTCCAAACCTTCAGCTTCACAATCATTTAGAACGTTTATTTAAAGACCTCAGCCACAAAGAACGAATAAGAAAGGTTTTCATTGGTGGTGATGGGGATAGGTTGTTTTTGTTGGCGGCAGGTTTTGTTTTGTTTTTTAGAAATGGGCTAGGCATGGCTGGGTACACCTGTAATCCCAGCAGTTTGTGAGGCTGAGGCAGGTTGTGGCAGGTGGATCACAAGTTCCTGGCCAGCATGGGCAACTTAGCAAGACCCTGTCTCAAAATAAAAATAAAGATCTGGGGATGTAGCTCAGTGGTAAAGTGACCCTGGGTTCAGTCCCCAGGAACACACACACACACACACACACACACAGAAGGAAGGAAGGAAGAAAAATAAATAGTTACTATAGGGAAGGAGAATACAGGGTAGGTGCAACAGGGATAGAATGTGAAATCTTTCTTAATATACCCTGTCTTACAGATTTGGTCTGCAGATTTAACTTTGGAAACATGTAAATGCTAAATAGGTTACATGGTTTTAAAAAATATATATTAAATCAAAATGAAAAGGCTAAATGGATCAACTTCCAATTTCACACTCTGAAGCTCAGAGTAGTCACTTTCATCCTTATAACAAATCTGTACAAATTGAACAGCAATGGCTCTTTTGGACCCATTAGAGAACTGAAGTTACAGGATAGAGTATCATTCCAAAATATGTAGATCTAAGAGGATGAAGTCTGAGTAAAATCTCTGGACTTACCTGGATTTACCTCTCAGGTTACCTGGAGCAGGAGCCACTGCATCTGTGAGCTGATCAGAACACTTAAATGGTCATTGTCATGAATTGTGGGAGGCTGAGTGAGCTAACACAAGGGTGAAGATCTCCCGGGGCCCCTAATTTTAAGGGGGGGGGGGGGCATGCTTTTGTGGCTTTCATCTCTCCCAACCCAGTGAGGTTAAGTTCTCAAGGTAAAGATCTGAGAAAGTTCCTTTTGTGGTTCTAGCAGGGAAAGGAAAAGATTCATAATTATGAAATATGTTTAGACCTTTTTCCATAACAAAAGCCTACCCCCAGGGGAAAAGATTTCACCAGAGCCTTGTCCCAGAGCCCTAGGACAGAGTGGGGGTCATTACTGTCATCCCAGCCCCCTCTAGTTTCCTTATCTCGCCCAAATTGGGATAAAGGGGGCAAGAAAAGAAACTGTGAAAAACAAACTGCCGCAGTCTGGCTGGGCACAATCAGGAGCCACTTGTCAAAAGAAACTAACTTTATTTTTAGAACCACACACGCCAAACAAAACAGCCTCTCAGGAAAAACCCTCAGAGCCTCAACTGCCACCACCAGCTTTCCACAAGCCTCTCTCTCCCCCACAAGCTTCTCTCCACCTCCCACAATCCTCCTGCTCTTGAGGCCGATTGGCTGGGTCACATGGGCGGAGCCAAAAAAGTCCCCCAATGAGCAGCTCCGTGGTCTGAAAGGGCAGGGAAACAGCCCAATGAGCATCACCGCAGAGGAGCCAATCAGCTAGATGTTGCTGGGGCCGAGGAGCCAATCAGCTAGATGTTGCTGGGGCCGCTGTGAGCCAATCATCAGCCAGCAGCTGGAAGTTTGCTGGCAGCTGGAAGTTTGCTGGGGCCCCTTTGGCTGTGGCTCTCAACATCTCCCCCTCTCTGTTTAAACAACAAGCATGTGACTTAGGGACCGTGCCTGTTAGGCAGTCCAATTCAACATATGGTCCTTACCCGTCATCGGATGAACTGACCTCTAGGCGTCAGCCTCCTGTCTTAGGTTGGTACCACTGCAATTGGATCATACCCGTCACTGACTACCGGTCCAGCATACAGCCATACTTGTGGATAGGCCTTTGCACCTGTGGGGGGGGTGAGGTTCTTTGCCTCACCTCTGTTGGCCCCCAAATTTTAGACCATCACTAGTAGAGGAGGATGCAAAATGCCATGACATTAAGCCAATTGAGGGCTCCTTTGAAAAATTGTACCACCGGTGACACCATCAGCAAAAATACTCCAGCACTACCACAATTCGCTGTACCAACAATGCATACAGGTGAGCTCACAATGTGTCCAGGCAAGTTCTGCAAGCAGTTCAGTGATGGCTATTGTAGAAGCTGTAGATTGGTTTTATCTTTGACTTCACCAGCACTGGGATGAAGATAGGAATTCTGGCAATAATGGCTAAAGAAAAAATTATGTAACATTCCAGAAGGCACTAAAAGAAAACAATTTTCTTAACAATTTACATTGTCTTCACCGGCACTGGGATGAAGATAGGAATTCTGGCAATAATGGCTAAAGAAAAAATTATGTAACATTACAGAAGGCACTAAAAGAAAACAATTTTCTTAACAATTTACATTATCTTTAAGAGAATTATTAAATATAATGAAAAGGAAAGGTGAAAGTAAACAAACAGATCTGTTAACCTTCTTTTTTGTTTACATATTAAAACAATCCTCAACAGTTGTTTACCCAATTTAAATTAAACCATATAAATCACGTGAAAAAAATATTTGGATCCATTTTATCATGAGCGCTCATCATATATGATATATGGACATACGTACATTCAAACATATAACACAAAACACAAGTGTGCACACATAATATAATACATACAACACATAACATTATAGTAAAGGCCTTATAACTTTTTACAGGTGAAATCTCCATTGCAATGTTTAAAAACTCTATAGTCAAAAAATAGAACTGATCAGCAAAACATTAACCTAGGTCTGTATGAGCTCAAAAAACAAAATAGAACTTCATGATATGGCAAAGGGCAATAATAAAATAGATATTGAAAAAAGCATCCTGGTTCTGTTGCAGATGTAAGAATAGCCAAACTGGAGTTTTGGATATCAATTGTTATGGATTTGAGCCAAATCATCTTCTTTTTGGTCTGTAGAAATCGCTTTAGTTAATCTTTCTGGAATCCAAATCGGCTGCTGTTCTCCCTGTGGAAACACATAAACAGACCCCCGACTCCAGACAATCACTGGGTCAGGACCTTGGTTAATCTCTCTGGAATCCAAATCGGCTGCTGTTCTCCCTGTGGAAACACACAAACAGACCCCCGACTCCAGACAATTACTGGGTCAGGACCTTTCCATTGTCCTGTTAGAATATCCTTCCAAAGTACCTTGGGCTTATGTACATTTTTTGGACACATATGCCTTTCCACAGCACTAAGTCCTGATGAATCCAAATTTAAAAAGTTTAGAGTAAAAAGGGTTATTTTAAGTTTATCTTTGGGGAATATATACCCCTTCCCAATTCCTTCTTTTTGCTTTAATAAGTACATTTTAATAGTTTGATGAGCTCTTTCAACTATGCCTTGTCCCTGTGGATTGTATGGGATTCCTGTTATATGAGTAATGCCAAATGTTGAGCAAAATTGTTTAAAAGAGGTAGAAGTATAACCAGGGGCATTATCTGTTTTTAACTGTTTTGGAACACCCACAGTGGCAAAATTTTGTAAGCAATGAGCTATAACATCTTTAGTTTTTTCTCCGGCATGAAGGGAGCCCATCAAAAATCCAGAAGAAGTATCAACTGTAACATGCAAATATTTTAATTTTCCAAATTCTGGCAAGTGTGTGACGTCCATCTGCCAAATATGGTTAGGTATCAATCCTCTAGGATTGACTCCAAGATTAACTTGTGGTAAAAAGGTCACACAATTTTGACATTGTTTTATTATTTGTCTAGCTTGTTCCTTAGTTATTTTAAAACGCTTTTGTAAAGTATTAGCATTGACATGGAACTTTTTATGAAAATTTATAGCTTCTTCTAGTGTAGAGAAAATATGTATGTCATGTGTAGTTTTATCTGCTAAATCATTGCCCAAACTAAGGGCTCCAGGCAATCCTGTATGTGCCCTGATATGTCCTATAAAGAATGGATCTTTTCTGTCCCAGATTAGACTTTGTATAGTGGAAAGCAAAGAGAAAACAGTAGAAGAAGGGGAAATCCTACCAGCATCTTCAAGAGATACTATAGCATTAACTACATACTGACTATCAGAAAATAAATTAAATACAGAATCTTTAAACATCACAAAAGCTTGTAAAACTGCATTAAGCTCTACCTTTTGAGCTGATTGTTTGGGTACTAAAAATGTAAAAGTTTGATCAGGGGTAACTACTGCTGCTGTACCATTATTTGACCCATCAGTGAATATATTTGGAGCATTCATGATAGGTGTTTTTCTTGTCATTTTTGGAAAAATTACAGGATGCAATGACCAAAAAGACAATAAAGGATTAGATGGTAAGTGGTTATCAAATGAAACATTAGATTTGCACATGATTATTGCCCAAGTATTTAACTCATTAGCTAACTCATCAATTTGATTCATAGTATATGGAGTAATAATTTTATTGGGAGAAATTCCAAACACTCCCTTTGCTGCTTTTATTCCTTTGAGTATTAATTGTCCTACAGCCTCAGGATACCTAGTAAGAATAGTGTTAGGAGAATAAGATAAATGTATCCATAATAATGGACCTTCTTGCCAAAATACTCCTGTAGGAATATTTTTTGTTGGTAGTACAATAAATAATAAAGGCAAACTTATATCAATTCTATCCAAATGCATATTTTCCATATATGTTTCAATGATTTTTAATGCCTTTCTTGCTTCAGGCGTTAACATTCGGGGTGAATTTGGATCTGATGGACCTTTTAGGATATCAAATAAAGGTCCCAACTCTCCTGTTGGTATACCTAAATAAGGCCTTATCCAATTTATGTCTCCTAATAACTTTTGAAAGTCATTAAGTGATTTGAGTTGATCTACTCGTATTTGAATTTTTGGTGGACGGACCATGGTTGAGGATAATAGAACTCCTAAATAATTAATTGGAAAATTTAATTGTACTTTATCTATTGCTATCTCTAGATTATAATTTTTTAATAAGTTTGTAAGTGTGGCATAACATTCTAGCAATGTGTTTTTATCTTTGTGTGCTAATAATACATCATCCATATAGTGAAATATTTGTAGTTCAGGATTTTGATTTCTAAGTGGCTGGATTACTTTGTTAACATAAATTTGACACATAGTTGGGCTGTTAGCCATCCCTTGAGGGAGTACTTTCCATTCATATCTCTGATCAGGACCTTCATGATTCAGTGCAGGGATAGTAAATGCAAAACGTGGACTATCCTCAGGATGAATTGGAATTGAAAAAAAACAATCTTTAATATCTATAACTAAAACATACCAGGTTTTTGGCAAAGCAGACAACTGAGGAATCCCTGATTGAGCAGGTCCCATAATAACCATCTCATTATTAATGGCTCTTAAATCTTGCAATAATCTCCATTTACCAGATTTCTTTTTGATGACAAAAATGGGAGTATTATGGGGAGATACAGAAGGTTGTATATGTCCTTCCGCTAATTGTTGTTTGACCAGGTCATGGGCTGCTTGTATCTTTTCTTTAGTCAGGGGCCACCGAGGAACCCATACTGGTCTTTCTGATTTCCAAGTAATTTCCAAGAAACTGTGAAAAACAAACACTTGTGAAAATTAAAGACCAGAGATCCAGGCACACTAAAAGACTTAATTGTAATAATATAGAAGGCTCCTTTCCCAACACCTTCCCACTACACCAACAGTGTTCCAGTACAATAATAATGGATTACAGTAGAATAGCTATAAGACACAAACTGTATGAGAGGGGAGATACTTTAGGGAAGCCTGAATTCAAGATGGAAGATAAAAATGAGGACTCTAAACGAATTTGAAGCCTCTGGGACCTACAGCTACAGAAAACATTAATCAAAGTCTAACTCCTATCTCAATTAACATAGATCCACACAGTAAAGGCTTAGTTCCTATTTATCCAGTGCAGCACACATCTGTTGACAAAAAATTCCAAGACTTGCCAAAAGGCAAGAAGAAAACAGTCTGAGCAGAAAAGGCAAGTGTCAGAACTAGATGAACTCAGGTACGACACAGATGTTGATCAGACAGGGAATTTAAAATCATTATGATAAATGTGTTAAGGGTTGTAGTGGGAAAAGTAAATGGCATCCAAGAAGAGATGGTTAATTAAACAGAGAGGGTAAGTTCTAAGGAAAGATCGAAAGGGCTGGGGGTTGTGGCTCAGTGGTAGAGCGCTTGCCTCATGTGCATGGGGCACTGGGTTCGATCCTCAGCACCCCACAAATAAATAAAATAAAGGTATTGTGTTCATCTACAATGAAATTTTTCTTTAAAAGGAAATACTACAAATAACAAACACTGTAATAGAAATTTTTGATGAGCTCATTAATGGACTCAATACTGCTGAGGAAAGAATCATTGAACTGGAAGACAAACCAACATAAACATCCCAGAAACACAAAGACAAATATATATATATATATATATATATATATATATATATATTTTATTTATATATTTAAGAACTATAGGACAGTTTTAAATGTAACATATAATTGGAAAGAGAAGAGAAAGAAATATTTGCAGTAATAATGTCCAAGACTTTCCAAAATTAATGATAGATACCAAACCACAGATTTAGAAAGCTCAGAGAATACGAAATAGAATAAATACAGAAACAAAATGAAATAAAATCCCCACTTAGTCTTGTTTTATTAAAAATGTAGAAATTGGGGCTGGGGTTGTAGTTCAGCAGTAGAGCACTTGCCTTGCATGCATGAGGCCCTGGATTTGGTCCCCAGCACCACATAAAATAAACAAATAAAAATAAAGATATTGTGTCCATCTACAACTAAAAACAAATATTTAAAAATGCAGAAATTGGGGCTGCGGATGTGGTTCAAGTGGTAGCGCGCTCGCCTGGCATGCGTGCGGCCAGGGTTCGATCCTCAGCACCACATACAAACAAAGATGTTGTGTCCGCCAAATACTAAAAAAAAAATATTAAAAAATTCTCTATCTCTCTCACTCTCTCTTTAAAAAGAAAAAAAATAAAATAAAAATGCAGAAATTGAAGACAAAAGAGAAAATCATTAAAAAGACAAAGGGAAAGAAAACACTTAGAGAGGAACAAGGATAAAAATTAGAATGGACTTATCATAAAGCAGGCAAATAAAAGAGAGGGGAATGATATATTTAGGGTGTTATTAGGAAGAAAAAAACCACAGCAACCTAGAACTCTCAATCCAGCACTATTGTCTCTCAAAGGTGAAGTAGAAATGTAACAATTTTTAACAAATGAAATCTGAGGGAATCCATTGTCATCAGACTTTCCCTGCAATAAATGTTCAAGAAATTCTTCAAAGAGAAGGAAAATAGTATCAGAAACTCAAATCTCTATAATAAAATAGGGACATTGAAGAAGGATTAAGTAAAGGAAAATAAAAACATATTTCTCTCATTCTTCATTAATCTAAAAGGTTATTATTATTTAAAGAAATAATAGTAACAACATAATGTTAAATGAAAGAATGACAGCAATGTCACAAGGGACAGATAGAGGAATCAGGACTATTCAGCCTGCACTGCAGGGGAAATGGAATAGTATTGTCTGAAGGTAGATTTAGGTTAGCTAGAAATATGTGTTGAAAACTCTAGAGCAACCGCTAACATTAAAAAAAAAAGTATAATGCACTAAGAGAGGAGAAAAAATGCATAATTAATACCACATAAGATGGAGGAGTAGGGGATGCGGCTCAGCAGTAGGGTGCTTGCCTTACATGTTCAGGGGCCTGGGTTTGATCCCTAGCACCAGAAAAAAATAATAATGAGGTAGGACTGGAGATATAGCTCAGTGGCTGAGTGCTCGCCTATCATGTGCAAGGCGCTGGGTTCAATCCCCAGTAATGCAGAATCAAAACAAGGCAGAAAAACAGGGCTCTGACAACAGACAGGAAACAGTTACAAACACGACTGACATTTACACAAATTGATCAATAATCACCATATGAATGTCTAAGGATACCAATTAAAAAGTCTGAGGTTGTCCAAGTGTATTTTAAAAATTAAACTTGATATATGTTGTCTCCAGAAATCTACCTTAAATGTGAAGGCTCTAATAGGCTAAAGGAGAGGGAGAGATGGTGTGCAACGCTCATCAAAAGGAGTTGAAATAACATGGACTTCAGACAAAGCAGATTTCAGAATGAAGGAAATGATCAAGAATAACACAAGGCACTATGTAATAAGGAAAGGATCAAGCCTCCAGAAAGACATAATCAATAACTAAAGTTTATCATCTGTCTACCCAGTTTTTTCCCCAAGGGATTTTAAAATAATTACTGTATGGTACAATTTGAGCAAAATAAACCCTACTGACAAAAGGAACAACAACAAAACCCTGTAAACTCTTTGTAATAATCATATTGTTAGTAATAACATTGGTATCGTTCTAAGACTATTACACACATATACACAACTATAAAGAACAATGTCCTACCATCAGGTACTCACAGCTATGCTCAAGAGACAGGCATGAAAGGTGATAATTATGGCAGCATAAGTAAGATAATAGGGACATGAACAAGATGCTGGAGTAAGAACAAGGAGGACATCTTTAACTTTTCATGATAAGGCGAGGGAAAAGTTTCCCAGAAGAATAACAACTGACCTGTATATGAATTTCCTGTACAAAGTGAAACCTAAGGAACTTAGACTTGAACCTGTGGATGATGATACACTATGGATGCTTTACATCAAATAAAGGACATGATCAGAATTTCAAAGATCATGAGTGCTACAGTGGTGTGGAGGATGGAGGAGGATTCTAAAGAGAGGGAGGCCACTATTAAAAAGCTTAACAACTAGCTGGGCACAGTGGTGCATGCCTGTAATCCCAGCACCTGGGGAGGCTGATACAGGAGGATCGTGAATTCAAAGCCAGCCTCAGCAAAAGCGAGTCACTAAGCAATTCAATGAGGCCCTGTTCTAAATCAAATACAAAATATTGCTAGGGATGTAGTTCAGTGGTTGAGTGCCCCTGGGTTCAACCCCTGCCACCCAAAAAAAGAAAGAAAAAAAAAAGCTTACCAACTGCTCTATATACTATTTCCCACCAAAAGGAATCAAGCTCCTTATAGAAATAGCCATGTGTAAGGCAAGAAATGGAAAAGATGAACTTGGATAGTCTTGTCATGGCAGAGAGCAGGTAAGCCATCAAAACCCAGGAGGGTCTTGCCAAAAGCCACTAAATTGGTGGATTGAAGTACATCAGATTGATTAAATTCTATGAAGTCATAATACCACAATCGATAAACTACTCAATGAGAGAATCTAGGGAAAAAATTATTGTCTTGGAAAGTGGTAAGAGGGAAAGAAAGTTAGACACTTATCCTTCCTTTTCCAAATGAATTCTATCTCAAAGTTACAAAATAGTTGATGGAAAAATCTTTTTAAAAATGGAGAATTCCAGCTAACACATGTAGAAGGAATGATAGAATTAAATGTTACCATTTTTTTTGCAACCCATAAGAAAAGACAATGAGTATAAGCAATGATCACGATGGCTAAAACCACTAGGTGAACCGCAGACGGGGAACTTTATAAGGGCGGATCAGGTTGGTGAACTTGAATCCACTCATCCTCTTGACAACACACAGAGACATGGGACTCCCAACCCAATATTCTACAAAGTACATACCACCACCTGTGTGCTACTCTTTCCAAAAACTTGAACCTAAATCTGACCAAGCCTCTAGACCCAATTACCAATTCACAGAAAGTTCAGGGACAGAGAAGAATGTTAGATGATACAGCAGCTGACATATTGCAGATTTAGAGACTTAAGACATAGAGCAACCAAATGGTTTATGTGCATCCTATTCGGATCTTAATTCAAACAAAGAGACTTAAAAATATTAGAAAATTAGGCAAATTTGGTAGTCAATGTTTGATGGTTATGGACTTATTGTCAGTATTTTAGGTGTGATAATGAAATCATGGTTGTGTTTTCTAAAAATCCTTTTATTTTGAGATGCATACTTAGAGTATTTATGGATAAAAGTATGTGATGTCTGGAATTTGTTTTGAAATGAACTGTTTGAGAGTAGGAGGGAGAGGAGGGTAAAAAGATGGATTTATAGATGAAATAATATTGACTACATATAAGTTATAACTACCTGTGTTTCCGCTAGGGATTCGATACACTATTCCCTTTTATTTTATATTTACTTGAAATAATTTTATAATAAAACTTTCTAGAGAACATATTTCTGGGCCTGCTGCAGACCTTCTGAATTAGAATCTCTGAGCTCAGGACTCATTTATGTGTTTTGCCCACAAGTTCCCCAGCGGACTCCACAGCACACCACGTCTAAGAAACAGTGGTCTCTGCCCATCAGCCCCTCCCATTTACAACTCTACTTCCAGCCTTTCCTCTACATCCAAACCTGTTTTTCAAAATGCCCACTTGACATCTGCACAGACGCCCATAGGCATCTCAAATTGCACATGGCCAAGAAGAGGTACTGCTCAGCTCAAAATCTGTTCACTCCTAGACTTCCCCATCTTATTAAATAGGGTCATGACTTAGCCCGTTGCTGAAGCTAAGAACCCAAGGGGTTTTTCATTCTTTTCTGACTTCCATTCCCTACTTCCAATCCATCTGCAGGTCCGGTTTGCTTTCCTTTCAACACACATCTTGACTCTTTTCCTTCTTCTCTATCCCCAAGCCACCACCATTTTACAGCTTTCCCCGATCCTAACACTTACCCCCACCCACACCCCTAACCCTAACTCAAATCCTATCACTGCTGCAATAATTGGCCTGATACCACCCCAGACACAGTGGCTGAGGATAAGAAGCTTTTCTTTCCCTGGGTCACAGGTGTGTGGTGTCTGAGGCAGCTGTAGCTCATTTACACTACTTTCAGTTCTGCCTTAAAGATCTCTTCGATCTCCTCCAACCAGATACATTGTTCCCATGGTGATGGAAGGAGTCCAAGTGAGACAGGCTGCACACACACATCCTAAATCACAGCCTCTCGCATGGTCAGAGCAACTCACACAGCCAGATCCAAGTCAGTGAACAAGGAGTTGTACTCTGCTCCAGTCAGAAGAGGATCAAGAGTAGATGTTTACTGGAAAATACGCCTCAGGGGCCAGGAACACTGACTGTTGGGACACAATGAGATTTCTGAGAGGAAGAAGTCTAGGAGGAGAAGAAGGACCAGGGCCATGACCCAGGACACACCAAAAGCCTTGAGACCAGACAGAAAAGCAGAAGTCAGGAAGGAGACTGAGAAACTAGTAATGAAGGAGGAAAACTGGAAAAGGGTAGTGTCCCAGAAGCCAAGAGAAGGAGCGAATGGAAAACTGGGTTGAGTAAGATCTTGAATACAATAGAGAAAAATGATGATTTGGTTTGGCAACATGGACTGGGGATCCTGACCATTGGAGGTAGTAGAGATGGAAGGCTGAGGGAAGTGGTAGGAGAAAGAGTGGGTATGAGCTGGTAGGTTTTGTGACTATAACCAACCCTTTTCAGAAGTGTCTCTTTGATGGAAAACCAGGGCTGTAACTAGAAAGTGTTATGAGAGCATGCACAATATTTTTTAAATTAGGAATGTTAGACTCTCCATGGAAAGTTTCCATGGGGCGGGAGAAGCTTCCTCAACTGAAACCTCAGTATCCTGAGGATGTCACCCCTTCCACAGCCCCCTTAAAAGCACAGCCTTTCCCCTCTCATATCTCATGTTGCACTAGTTTTGTTGGAAGTGGCCATGTGACCAGCTAAAACACCCCTCCTTCACATGATCTCACAGATAAGGATTCCCAAGAAATACAGAGTTCTGGAATGATAAGCTGAGACTGCTGATCAGGGGCCACCCCTTCCTGCCTATCTCCTCCTCTTTCCTGTCTGGAATGTGAATGTGACATGTGGAGGTGGAGATGCCATCCCCCAACTATATGCTATAAGCCAGAAGTTACTTCACTTCTCTGTTTCTTATGTATAAAGTGGGGATAATAATCGTATCTGTCTCACAAAATTATTGTGATGGCTAAGTGATAATACACCTAAGCACTTAGAAATGTGTCTGGTTCATAGTAAATGCTCAGTAAACATCAGTAATATTCTTACTTTAAAGGAGGAGACAGTATTAACATATCAAAACACAACTGATACACCTCTCTTTCCCTGTAGGATGCTAAGACTATCATTAATAACTTTCAGTAGTTTATAGCAACAAACATTCATATCTTGCTCACAGACTTGCAAATTCTCTGGGGGAAGTAGAGAGCTCCTCAGGCTACCCAAGAGGCTCCAGTAGGCATCATTCTGGGACAAGTGACTACTTGGGGCTTGTTCTAGGTAAGTCAGGAGTCCTAGAGTACAGTCGGGCCAAGCCACCTGAGCACAATGAAGGATTCTGGGAGGATGTGGCATATGTCATCCATTCACGTTCCATCAGCCAAGACAGTCCAATGGCCAAACCCCAAATCAGTGGGAAGGGAAGGCAGAGCAGTGTGGAAGAGGAAGGGAGCATTCTGAATAAGCAGAACCATTCATGTTGTGTTTTGGATACAAAGTGTCCTCAAAAAATTCCTATTAATGAAGGAATGTTTAGAAGTGAAAAGATTAGATTATGAGAACTGTAACCTAATCAGTAGATTAACCCACCCAATGGATTAATAATTTGAGTGGACTAACTAGGCGGTAACTGTAGGCAGGTGAGGTGCAGCTGGAGGAAGTAGGTCACTGGGTGCGTCTTGGGGGTTTATGTTTTGTCCCTGAGGCCCCTCCTCCATCTCTCTCTCTCTCTCTCTCTCTCTCTCTCTCTCTCTCTCTCTCTCTCTCTCTCTCTCTTTCTCTCTTTCTCTCTCTCACCACACCTTCTGCAATGGGATGTTCTGCCTCACCTCAGGCCCAGAGCTATGGAGTTGGCCGACCATGGACTGAACCTCTGAAACTGTGAGCCCAACATAAACTTTTCCTCCTCCAGTTGTTCTTGTCAGGGATTTTGGTTACAGCAAAGAAAAGCTGACTAACACAATCCATTGCTCATACCAGTAAATAATTGCAACCACGAGTTAGGATTGGGAAGTACAGAGACCCCGGAGACTAATGCAATGGAGGCAGACCACTCCTGATGATCTAAAGGGATTCATCCTGCACCTTCTCTTCTATGCTGCTCATTCATCCGTTCCAGGGACCACAGCTGGCACCCGGGTCTCCACAAGTTGTGCCAACTTCCTGTCGTGGTGGGTCTGCCTGCCTGTCATCACTACTGGGAAGTTGTACGGCCACATTGAGCCACTTCTGCCTTGCTTTCATATCTTTCCTTCTCCTACCACTCCACATTGGCCTGGCTTCATGATGATATCAGTAGCTACTCATTGCCCAAGTGAGAAACCTAAACATCCCTGCCCCACTGCCCACTGACTGGCCACAGCCAGTGAATACCAAGGCTGGGGAACTGAGTATCTCAGTAATTCCTCAGTATCTCTTGAGCCTTTCTCACAGCTGGGTACCTATTCCAAGCCATTAGGATTCCTCTCTCCCAAAGATTACACCTTCCAGCAGCCAACCCACCTCCTACCATCACAATATGGCCACAGTGATCTCCCCCAAATGCAAATTTAGTCCTGTATGCTCAAAACTCAGGTGAGATAAATTCTGAGCAAAGACTGTTCATATCTTGCTCACAGATAGAATAGAATCACCTGCCACTCCTTCCTCAGTTTCTCTGAGCAACCAGGCCAGGTTCCAGCCCCCAGATATACTATAATGCTCTCCTCTTTGCTCTTGCCTCTGTTTTTTTGTACCACCCCTTCAGCCCCCCTTTCTGGTTAATCTGGCTCCTCCAAGGAGGCCTGCGAATACTAGCCTCCCAGGTTCAGTCACATGCCCCCCATGGTTCCCTCAGTACCCACACTTCTCCCAATGTCCCCCCTGTGCTACATTCACTTCAGATTGCACACTTCTAGGGGACCAGAACTGGGTGGTTCATTAGTGTGTCCATAGTGCCTGTCCAAGACAAGAGCCACACTGAACCCAGTTGTCCCCCTCTCAGAAGGTGAGGAGGACAACAATAATAATATTTTGCTATTAGTTGTGTGGTGAGGATTAAATGAAATAACACATGGAAAATGTGCCTGCCTATCCCAGTGAGAATACTAGTTTGGTTAATACATAAATAGTAAATAGCTATTATTATAATACCATTAGTATTAAAGATTTTATTGAAGCATGAAGTATACTCAGAAAAAAACACACAAGCCTATAAGAGAACACAACTTAGCATATCTTCATAAAGGAACACACCCTTACGACCAGTCCCTAGATGGCATTAATCTTAAACTCAACTGTCACCTCAGAGAGGCCCTCCCCACAGCCCCTATCACTGTAGTACTTCGCAGACATTCTATATGATCTAATCATATCACATGTAATGTCTATCTCCCCTCACCCCAATGTATGCTCAAAAAACGAATGAAGTATTCCCATTTTCATTTATTTACCACCACCCCCAGGTGCTGCCCCTCTGCCATGTGGGAGAATTCCTGCCTTTCCAGCTTAAGTGTACCGGTGAGCAGCGCTGGGCAGGGCCAGCGGCACCTGGGGGACTGAGCAGTGCAGGGTTAGCACTTGGTCCTGCCCTGCAGCTGGAACTGCACCTTCTGGGCCTCAGACTTCTTTTTCCCCCACTTCTCCCCTGCAATCTGGGTCCTTCCCACCCCTCCCTCTCCACTTTGCATTCAATAATTGAAATAACAAAACAATATTGTAGTAATAGTCTTTTCCGCCCTCCGAGATCATCACTGCCCAATGGCATCTGTCAAGGGCTATCCCGAGGACCGAAGCCCTCCGGGAGATGGCCGCTTTCCATCTTGCAGCCACGCATCTGGCCAAGCTCCTCTCCCTCCTGCTAAAGGAGACTTTTACCAGTCCCCCTGCCACTTCACCCACAGAGAAGGTGAGGCTGCCAGAGGTGGCCCCAGCCTCTTAGGTCTCTGACTTTCAAATCCCGCAGTCCTGGCCACACCTCAAGGGCATGCGATGACCCTCAGTCTTGACCCTTTCTCGTCACCCATCGTGGCAGTCGGGAAGAATGTGCCTGGGGCTGTTCTGGGCACTGGGCTTGAGCAAAGTTCCTGCAGAAACAAACGGGCTAATGAACTTGGCAGCCCTTAGAGCAAGAAGGAGCCCTCACACAGAGTGGCCAGGCAGAGCCTCTCCGAGAAGGCGACACTTAGTTGAGATCAGGGTGATGGGAAGAAGCGGGCCATGCAGGGAGGTTGGGAGGGGTAGATAGAAAAGAGTTCCAAGAAGAGGGAACAGCAAGTGCTCAGCTCCTTTTACACCCATGACCTCATTTAATCAGCGTCCAGACCTTGATGGGGGCGGATCTTTGCCCCATTCCACAGAAGAGGAAGCTGAGGCCCAGGAAGATTACGGAATTTACAGAGCTGGGATTTGAACCCCGCGCTGCGATCACGTCCCGACTCTGCCCAGGCGGCATTTCGTGCAGCCTCCTTCTTCCAGCACCGTGACCTTAACTCGGCACGTGCTGGTCCCTCGCCCCCCTCTCCACATTGTTCCACTTAGCCCTGCTTGTGTCGTGGGGGAGGGGGTGCCGGGGACTCTCCTTAGGATCGCGGGAAGCGGTGCCCAGTTTGGGGTCCAGAGTTAGACTCCCGCGGCAGCCTAGCGTTAGGGACCCGGCCCACCGGCCCCGCCCCCTCCCGGCCTGGCCGGCGCTGCCTCTGTCCATGGTCAAAGCACCCGGGGTAATCCGCCTTTCTCTTCCGCCCGCCGAGCCCCATTCATATTCTAATCACAGCGCGGCCGACCCGCGAACTGCCACTTTATCGGGGCCCGCGGGAGATGCAGTCTGCCCCCCCACTTCCACTTCCAGCCCCCCCAGCCCTTTGCCCCCCTCCTTCTGCACTTTACACTCCGCCAAGGAGGGGGTCCCTGGGAAAACTGCGTCCCCACTTGGACGCCGGGCTTCTCACAAACTTCGAGGTTGGCTGTGGGGATGAGGGGGGTAGAGAGGGGGAAGAACGGGGGTGGGGGATGAGAGCAGAGGAGGGAAGGACCGAGATGCGGACAGACTGACAGACAGAGTTACGGGAAGAGGCGCGGGGGTGGGGTGGGAGTCAGAGAGACCAAGGGGATAGAGACAGAGGCAGCGTCCCAGGGAGAGACAAAGAGACGTGGGGGGCAGGGGCTGGACAGAGAGACGAGCAGCCCAAGAAGGAGAAAAAGAGGGAGACAGAGGAGGAGAGACCGGAGACCCCAGAGAGAGGGAGAGAGACAAGAAAAGGAGGGAGGCAGGGTTAAGGACGGAGACCCAGAGAAAGACAAAAAGTTCTGGAGGAGAACCAGCCCCTCGCCCCTCCCTGCCAAGCGTCCTTCTCCACACTCAGTTTGGGGATAGGGTCTTAAGGCTACTACTGCTCCCCCAACCCACCCTTTCCCCTCAGCGCCTTCTACTCCTCCACGCGTGTTCGCGGAACTGCGTGGAAAGGAGTCAAAATAGGTCCCCTCTGCACCCACAGGGTCCCCACCCACCATCCAACCCAGGAAGAAAAGAGGAGGCGGCACAAAAGGACAGAGGAAGGAGTGGGGCCCACTCGTGGCCGCGCAGGAGTCTCCCCAGGCTCCTTAGAGTCCCCCGCCCCACCTTGCGGGGGCCTGATCGGGGGAGGGGTCGGAAGGGGGAGGGGGCCACATCTAAGCCAATTTTGATTTCGCCTATAATGAGTGCCTAGCGAAGGCTGGAGAAGGCCTCTGGAACTTTAAATAAGAAAAACGTTGCTAATGCTATAATAGAAGGGGGAAGTCGGAGGGCTGGGATTGCGTCGCTCTGAGCCCCCCTTTTCGGAGGCGGCTTTTCTTATTCAAAACAGGCCCACAATGGGCTTCACAGTGCGCCTCGCCACGGCCCCATCTGACGAGCGGCCATTCATCAGGCCGGCTGGCCTATCAATGACATTGCTCCCATCGGGGCTCCTATAAAATGATGCTTTTTCCCATGAAACATCCGCAAACATTTTGACGGGTTTGGCTTTGCCCGGCTGGATTACTGAGTGTCCCTTCGCTTGCTCGCTCTTTCTCTCTCTCCCCCTTCTCCTAGCTCTCCTCTTTCTGTTTTTTTTCCACCTCTCTCTCTTTTCTTTCCTCTTCTTTCTCTTTCCTTCCTCCTTTATCCTTTTGCCCTCGCACTCTTTGCGTCTGCCTCCTCCTTCTTCTCCCCTCCCTCACTCCCTGGGCATCTCTAGCACAGGGGATCCCCAAACATCAGGACTTTGGGGGGGCGCCTGTGCTGTCCATGGGAAGAGCATGCATTGTGGGTTACTGGAGGAACCCGACATGGATTCCACAGGTTAGTCCTTCTGGTGGGGGGTTGGGGGAAGACATTGGGAGGGAAGGAGAAGGAAGAAGGGGAACTTTAGAAAGAGTTGCAAAAAGTTCAGATGGGTCATCTTGACAGTGGAACCCCAGGAAATACAAAGAGCGAGCAGAACTTTTGAATCTGGCAAAAATGTGGAAGTGGATATGTGGAAGTGTGTGTGCGTGTGTGTGTGTATAACGTGTGTGTGTGCGCGCGCGCGCGCGCGCGCTCAAAGGAGCGCGCTTTCGCTTGCCCCGGACACAAAGTTACTTAAAGATGCGCTAACTCTCTGGGAGCTCGAGATGCCACTTGCTATAACTTTGCGAGCCGATGGTCCCCTCCTGGGCCCCGTTCCTCCCCAGGGTTTGGGGGCCCGGAATAGCGGAGCGCTCCGATTCCTTTGGCGAGGGCCGGGAAGCCGAGCGGAACGCCCCAGAGGCGGGGGAGGGTGACGGCTCGCACAGTGCCCTGGGAGGTGGGGACCGAGGCTGATGGAGACGCGCAGCTGGAGGGAGTGGCGGCTGCGAACCCGGTGGTCCTGGGGAAACCAAAGCATTGGGAGATGGGAGTCCAGCTGTCCCAGGCGAGCTGTGCAGTCTTCCAGCAGGGAAGGGGCACCCACCGACCCACTCCTCTCCGAGGCGGTAACCTCGCGGGAAGCAGAGCAGGGCGCAGAGCAACAAGAGAGGCCTGGCGTTGAGGTCTGCAAATTGCTCTGTAGTTTGGGGGCTGCTGCTGGTGAACATCGCGTTTTAGGGGCGCTGTGCACTTAATAACAGAGGAAGGAAGACCAGGAATCTCCTCCAACGAAAATGCCCAACATCTCGGTTCCTTCTCCAGTGGACTATTCCTGGACTCCTAGAACCTTTGGGGAGCCGCCAAACTTCTAGATCTGAGTTTTACTCTCCCTGCTTCCCTTCTAAGTGGAAGGTGTCTTAAAGTTCACCCCTCCCCAGCGGCAGTCTCCAACCAGGTCACTCCTATGCTGGCTGGGCTGCAGCTTTGGGGTTTCTTGGGGTGAAGGAGTTGGAGCAGTAGGGGCAGCCTGAGTGAAGGCAACAACTTGGTTAGAAGCTTGGGAGGATGCCTGGGAACACAGACTACTGGGCATTGCAACTACAAGCAACAAGTGCCCTCTGGCCTAAACTGTCCCCAAACTCACATGTCCCTTCCTTGAGCAAATCAACAATCAAATGGAATCTTTGCTTGCCTATACCCTAGGCGGGTTGGAAAAGGATGTGTGGTGGGGCTGGGGTCATCTGGTTATGGCTCCAGATGGTCTTTCCCCAGTCCCTGCAGGAAGATTTCAGGTCTCTCCTGGCCTTTGCTGCAGGCCCTGGTGGCCCTGTTGCTTGGGACACCAAATCCACTAATAGTGGGAGAGCATCTTTTAGTTTCCAGGCTAGTTATCTATCTCTGATCCCAAGTCCCTCCCTGATTACTCTGCCCTGGCTGGGTGTGAGCCACCAGGGAGTGGGGGAAAGGCTGGGACCCCATGTCCTCTGTCCTAAATGTGATGACAAATGAAGGCAAGAAGACATGTCATCTGCCACCAAGGCTTGGCAATTGGGACCACAGGCTGCCAAGCTGGCACTCAGAGAGGGAAAGAGCCCTTCCATATTTTTTATCTCAAGTTCTTGGGAAACTGTCCCTCCAGAGCACCCCAACATTAAAAGAAAATATTTGACCAAATTAAAACCATTTCTGCAAATCTGTGGCTAAATATTTGCAGGGGGCCCATGCAAGGCCTTGGGGTATCCTCGCACCCCAAACCTACTGTGTCCCAGCTGGGGTTTTTATCTGATCTCTCTACAGGACTGGAACACTTTGGTGCTTTCTACTGATGGCTGTGTGTCTGTGGATATGTTCTGTTTTATGTCCTAGGTGTATCTGGTGGTCGTGGGGCCGATGGATCCCTCCACCTTAAGTTGCAAACACCCCAAAAGGTTTTGAAACCCAAATCCTTTTCCCACCCACCCGCCTTTCATACATATGAAATATCCCTAGGTCACTCTTCTGAACTCAAAATCAAAAGTTTGGAGAAATGACAACGTTGAGAAATTATTCAAGACGCACCAGGTGACATTTCACTGTGCCGTGCAAACAGATAAGCACAGTGAGACTGGACGCGGTCCGGTCCAGGACCCTTCCCTCACCTCCCTTCCAGAGAATTTAATCCAATTAGCTTTTCTTCTGGGTTTCCCTTGTTATGTAAAGGTCCTTTCTTACTGGCTTGCACAGACCAGCGCTCCGTGTAGCAGTTTGATTCTCCTTCTTTTATATAAGATCGCGCACGACCAGAAACACGAATATAGTTATTATTTCATTCCGAAAGGGATCGAACAAGCAAGTGCTGGAGCGCAGTCCGAGTGTCCAGGATCAGAGGCCGGCGAGCGGAGTCACCGTCCCTTACTCTTAAAAAGGAAAATCCCCGCGAAGTGCCTCGGGCCCGGGAGAACAGTTTTTCAGGGGCCGGGGCTCTAGTGGCCTGCTTTGGGGCCACTTCAGTGTGACCTGCGAAAACTCTCCCCTTTGTTCCGCGCACCGAGCTGGTAATATATTCCTTGAGTTTTTCCAAAATACTCAACAAGTGTGGAGCTAAGACAATGGGCCCGTCGGGGGAGGCCAGGGAGCCGGCGCGCGCCTCCTGGGCCCTCCGCTCGCTAGCTGCCCAGCCCGACAAAGCAAAGCTCCTCTCGGAGACTACTCTGGCAGCAATGCGAAGATCGGGCAGCCTGCAAAGGCAGCAAGCGCGCGCAGCGGCGGACAACGCACAGTCCGGCCGGTGCGCGGTTTCCAGTTGGTACCCTCGCGCATCCCATGAGCCCCGCGCCGCAGCCGCACGCCGAGCAAAAATGGGTGCTTTGTCGGGTGTAGCCTGCTCTCTCCACGCGAGCGTGCGAGTCCGATCCCGGCTGTCCTATCCAGGAGAGCGTTGCTCAGTTACTCGAGTTACCGGGAAATTCTAGAACGAAGGAGGGAACGTGGGTAGAATTTTGGGCCACAGAGAACTTTGTGCAAAGTGGGCCAGGCCCGGGGTTAGTCGCCTGCGCGAGGTGTTTCTTGTTAAACGGGATGCAGCCTTGGAGAGGTGCACTGCAGAGCTTGAACTGGAATCTTCTGCTCCTACTCACTTTCTGCCCCCGTCTCCAGAGCCCTGAGCTGGGGCAGTCAAAATACTCCTGAAGCCGGCTCTGAATATCCTGGGTCCCATCGGTGGGGGAGGGGGCACGCTGTTCTACAGACCCCGAGATCAGCCAGCAAAAGGCCTCGCGCGGTTCCGTGGGCAGCGAGGTGGGGATGTCTAGTCGTTTTTGCGCTGTCCCCATGGGGCAGAGCGCGCCCCAGGGGAACAGGGCCGGGCCTCCTCCTTCCCCCTCAGGCGAAAACCTGGAGAAGTAGCAGCCTCTCGGGCCTAGGGAACCGGTCCGCTGGTTCGGGGAACTCGGGAAAAGAGCTTTATGCCTTGCTTCCACGTCTGGACCAGGCTGTCTCCCCCTCTGCGGGCGCGTGTGTGGCCGGCGAGGGGGGCCTGCGTGCTCCCACCTCTGCCACCTGCTAAGCGCCGGCGTCTGGGTTTGACAGCAGGGTCAAGTGAGTGTCGCGTCGTCCCGGGGCTCCCAGGACCCTGCAACTTCAGCCCCCGTCGACGCGGACACCACACGCAGGCCGAGCCCCAAAGCCCCGCACGCGATTCTGCACGGCGGCCTGGGACAGCGCGCTTTCCCACTCTGCCTGCGGGACCCAGAGACCCGGAAAAGTTAGCAGGGGCCGCTTGGCGGCTCGGGCCTGGGATTTCCATAGCCGCGCCCGCCCCCCTCCCCAGCGCGTCGCCATGGAGACTGCTGGAAGTTGGTGTGGAAAACAGACCCGGCGCAAAGCAAAATATTATGAGTGCAGTTGGGGTGACTTCAGGGGGGCGGGGGGCCGGAGGGCATGAGCGGGAGCCAGAGGCAGAGGCCGACAACAAAGGACCGAGTGCGAGGAGGGGAGAAGAGTTTGCAAGGGGCCTCCCTGGCGCTGTGTGAGTGCTGGACCGTCCTGCTTCCCAGAGGCGCCAAGGTCTTCCATTTCTCTGCAGCAGCTACACCTTTTCCCAGCCGCTAGCGCACCCTTGCTCCCACCCCGCCTCTCTCGGTTCTCTTCCAGCCTCCCTCCTCGTCCCGAGGTTAGGCGCCAGCTGGGCAGTACGCCCGCCTCCCCAAGGGCCACAGCTCGCCAACCCGAAAGATTCTGGCTTTTCTTCCCCACGACCCCATGGGTCGCCCTACAGGAATTTTCTCATCCCCCTCCTCACACAGATCCTAAAGGATGATGAGTTGGGTTAAGGAGGGAAAGAGAAGACAGTGCTTGGCCAGACCTATTCTGGGGAGGGGTGGGGGTGATGGTGGAGAGAAGATCCTGTCTGATTACCCCCCTCCCCTGAGCCCCACACAGGGCCCTTTTGTACAGGGACAAGAGTGACAAGTTATGATTGCGACTCAGCCACTTGCAATGCACTTTGGATAAATCTAGTCATTCCAAGGTTGTGTCGCTACGGAATGAAGGGTTAGACAGCTCACAGGCTGGGATTCTCCAGCAAGGTCGACGGATCCGATCCTCCCTTGGTTTGGCTTTACCTTAGAATCCAGGAAGCAGGCTGTGCGCTGGTTGCCGCTGTCTGAACTAAGAGGGGAGCCGCAACACAGTTAGTGAACTCTCTTCCCAAATTAATTATCTACTAAAATATTTGGGGGAGCCGCTTGAGGTTTTTAAGAGTCAATAACCTCGAATTACTGTTTTAAAAAGGTTCTTCATTTCCTTTCTCCATGCCAGCTGAGGTACATTCTTTAACCCTCTGACCAACCTCCTTTATCCTAAAAGGACACTAGATTTTATGGGGCTGTATTCATTTTCAATCTTGGAAACACTGAAATACTTCTAGATGTTGAAGCCAGCGACACAGGCTGGCTTCATATGTCAGAAAGAAATACACACTGACCAATGTGTCAAAATACTTCCATCAAAAGAAAACCACTCTCCACCCTTCATTACTCAGGCTTTTAGAAAGAAGGGAGTCCCTTCTTGCACCTAGCCACCTCTCTGGTGACATTTTGGGCAAAGGACCCTTTCCCCTATAGGTAAGACCTATAAATTAGAAAGTTGAACATAAAGATGACTATGGTCTATCTAAAATTATACTGCTCAATGATGTGCCTGTTGCATATACTGTTTTCTGATGCACATACTGTGTGAAATATGGACCTTGTCCTCCCAAGCACTCTTTAAGGGAGGCATTATTGTGAGCACAGTGATTCTTTTCTTCCATCCCCAAAATCTGAAGACTGTGATTCTAATCCAGGTTGGTATGTGTTTGCCGTGGTATCTTTGCCAAAAAGGCTAAGAAGGTATAAAAGGATGACATCACAAACTGGAATGCGGGACAGTCAGAGCTTGACTCCCACAGGCCCTGGAGAGCCCACCCTACATGTTCTACAGGTCACTTGAGACACTCTTCAGTTGCCCTTACAGGGGTCCCCAGGCTCTGATGGATGGGAAAGGTGGGAGAAATCTCTAATGTTGTTTTCACCCTTGCACTCTATTTTAGATACTTGCAATTTTATTAAGATTTGGGGAAGAGAAAATGAATTCAAAGACAGATTATTTGGAGGTATCAGGTAAATATAAAAAAGAAAAAAAGAATACCATGGATTTTATTCAATCCTGCCAACAAGTACCTGTTTAGTGGCAGGCCCTGAGGATGAACAAGGCCTCAGTATCTGCTGTCAAAGACATCAGAATGTATTTGATGAGAAGGTGAAAGTGATGAACTCTCTCAGGGGCATAAAAATAAGTTTCTCCTGGAATCCAGACACGGGTGCTCTCTCTAAATGTAATACCTAGCAGTGCTCTCTCTACACTGAGTACCTAGCAAGTACCTTACTGGGCTTTGTTCACACATTAGCCGTTTAAGCTTAACTACAAGTCTGTCATCCATTTTTAGGGTAAAAGAGGGCCTAGAACTTGGCTGAGATCACAATTTGTACATAGCAGAGCTAGACAGGAGACCAGACTGGGGAAAGCCCTCTCACCTCCCCCAGCCTTCTTCATCTGGACTCTGGCTAGGACTCTGGCCTTGGGTGGATTTGAATCCCCCTTGGTGAGGAGGGAAGTGTGTGGATGGGAATGGAGAATCACAGAGCATTTCCTTTGGGTCCATGTGAGCTCCTTGGGACTCCTGAAGGAGTCACATGCTGATTCTGCATCTGAAGGGCCTTTTAGGTGACCAGATGGAGATGCAGTATATCACAGCAGCTGAATATGGACTTTGAACACAGAAAAATCTTGACTGGCTTGCTTGCTTCCAGAAAACTATGTGCCTCCACACTGGGTTTAACAAAAATGCTGTCTATGATCCTCTAGAGCATAATGTGAGATAAACAAATACAAAAATGTAGCATTTCAGTGAGTGATGATCACCAAGAAGGATAAACCTACCTGGAGAAATGAAGACAAAGTAGGGCAATGGGAAGTGTGCTACCTTTCCCAGGGCAGTGCTGCCACATGAAGCTTCTGGTTTGGAAGCTTAACATTTCCTTGTGGAACTGATATAACCATCTGATAGAGCTGTAGACAGCATGGAATGTGAACGTGGGAACAGAGAACATATATTCCAAATTTGCCATATTAAATTTGCTAAGCAATTTAATTTAAATATGCCACCAGTGCAATGCTCACAGTAGCCCTGTAAAAGGGAAAACCAGCAGAGTCAGAGCCAGAAGCTGTCAAGCCTGGTGAGTTTCTGAGCTCCAGAAGCTGGATTAACAAGACATACAGTAGCTTCCTCTTTTTTTTTTTAAATACTTTTTTTAGTTTTAGGTGGACACAATATCTTTATTTTTATGTAGTGCTGAGGATTGAACTCAGTGCCTCATGTGTGCTAGGCGAGCGCTCTACCACTTGAGCCACAACCCCAGCCGCCCCCCCCCCCCAGTAGCTTCCTCTTATCCACAGTTTTGCTACCCACACCGGGGTCAACCATGGTCTGAAGATAGTAAGTGGAAAATTCCAGAAATAACGAATTAATAACTTTTAAATAACTTTTATCATAGTGTACTATGGTTGTTGTGTTTTATTATTAATCATTGCTATTCATTTCTTATTGTGCCTAATTTGTAAATCAAACATTTTCATTAAGTATGTGGGTACAGGAAGAAACATAGTACATTACTTGTGGTTTCAGGCATCCCCTGGGCACTTTGGTACATGTACCAGTGAATTAGGGGCAGGAGGACTAGGTTCCTTGATCACATGGGACACGAGGTCAATTTTATTTTGTGTATCTAATTTTCCCGAGGCAGAATGCAAGTAAGAAATTTTAACTTTTCACTTACATTTTAAAAGTTAATGTTATTAGATGTATGTTATGGTACTTTATTATCCAACCCATTTTATGCAATGAGGCTCTATTTAAGAGGAAAGGACAGATGAGAGGGGCTGGGAAATCGCAGAACCAGGATTTGAGTAGATGACCCACTGTCCAGCTTGTCTGGTTCTGAGACCCTCTCTCTATGTCACAAGGCTATCCTCGCTCTTCTTTTTTGTTTTATGAGGGAGAGGGTGTTGGTGGAAGGGGTGAACAATTAAGTGTATATAATCTTAGCAAAAGCACACAGGACTTGTAACTTTCTCCCTAAATGGATAGTCCTTGAAAGGATGGAGACCAATTTTTAAATTATTGTTGACAAAAATAAGGACATAAGTAAAGCATGTGTATAATTTTTCCCTTTTAAAAATGTTTTAAATTTATGCTTTTATTAGTATATTTCACGTGTACATAATTATGGGCTCATTTTGACATATTGGTGGATGCATATGACATAATTTGCTCCATTTCAATCTCCAGTACTGCCCCTTCCCTCCCCTCAAACATCTATGCCTTTCTTTTTTTTCTAAGAATTTCTTTTTCAGTTGTAGAGGGACACAATACTTTTATTTTGTTTATTTATTTATTTTATGTGGGGCTGAGGATCAAACCCAGTGCCTCACACATGCTAGGCTAGTGCTCTACCACAGAGCCACAAATCAGCTCCTAGCCTCCATATCTTTACTAAAAATATGAAATGTACTTTTGTCTTCTATGGGATTCATTTCTAGTGAAGTTGAAATTGGCTTCATCTCTGAGAGTGTCAAGGCTCCTCTGATACTTGCATGCAGATACATACCTCAGGAAGAATAATCCAATAAAGCAGAAGCCATTAAGTAATATGACAATATGTGTAGCCTTTAGGTAATTTAACAACAAATTACACCTAAAAGTGATTCTCAGACGCATGTTAAATGACTTCAGGTGCATGTAGTGTGACTTTGTGAGAACATGAGTTTTGTAGATATGAGACAAACCAGGGTTTAAATCCCAGCTCAGGGGCTGGGATTGTGGTGCAGCGGTAGAGCGCTCACCTAGCATGCACAGGGCCCTGGGTTAGATCCTTAGCACCACATAAAAATAAATGAATGGAATAAAGGTATTTTTAAAAAATCCCATCTCAGTTACCATCTAGCTGGGTGATCCACAGCAAATTACACAACTTCTCTAAGCTTCGGTTTGCTTCTTGGTGAACTTGCCCTCTCTCTCCCAGGGTTGTTCAGAAAATGCAACAAGATTATGCATATTGAGTGTTTAACGTAGTATCTGACTTATTTAATATTATTATTAATTTTAAAAAATCACCAAGCTCTATTATTCCCAATTTTAGGTGTCTAGAGAGGGAAAGAGGATAAAATCCTGGGAGAAAAAAAAGTTAGACCATTTCAGCCTACCTAGACATTTTATGTACTGCGTAGGCATAGCCTTCATTTTTGCTTTTGTTTGTTGTTTGCAGTGCTGAAGACAGAACCCAGGGCCTCACACACTGCCAGTTCTACTACTGAGCTATACCCTTCAACCCCAGCTTCTGTTTTCATGTCCACAGAAATTCTTTTGGAAAGGGTTTAGACCAAAGGATTAACTTCATTTTCATTTTTCTACCTTTTCCACGAAGAAGCACCTTCTCTGTTCCTGTTTGCTATGATTTCACCCTTGTGCTTTCTGGTCTGTGCAAGGAATGGAAAGCATGTCATTGTGGAGGCGGCACCCGCTGGCTTGAATTGAGATCCTGGGAGAGAGATCTGTGGAGTGTCAGAGAACACAGGTTGCACATCCCAGCTGGAGGCCCCTTGAGGGTCCTGATGCCCTCCCAGTTCTGGGACAGGATAGCCCACATTCCCCGCTCCCTCATCCTCCCTGCCTCCTCCCTCTCACACTTGCAGGCATTGCTGTTTTAAAGACTGAATCATTGTAACTTGGTTTTCAGGAAGTGACAAATTCAGTTCCAAATGAGTCATCTGACACTCATTTTAGCAGGATCAGGATGCAGAGAAAGAGTTAGTTCTTTTGCCCTTCTTGTATACACATATATTATTTTAATGTGAGGGCAAACTCTCCATTTATTCTGTTTCAGTCCTTATCATTTGATTTTTACTACTCTGTGGTTTTTCAATTCTTAAAATGTGTGTGTGTGTGGGGAGATATCACGAAAAGGAGAAAGAATAATGAAATGCAGGCGTTATGCTTCCATTTGAACTTGCTCCAAATTTAGGTAACTAGGGCCAGATTGACCTGTGCCAGGAGATTCCTGTTGTGTGGAATCTGATCCTCAGAGTAGGAACATTTTAAAATATGTATATAGTTTATTCTTTGGGGGTTGGTTAATCCTCAAGAAAGCCTAAAAAGCATAATCTGCCTCTGTGAACCTGGACAGGTTGGGTTTATGTGGTTGTAGTTGTTTGGTTTAAATCTTAAAGGACAAGCTTTTTGGGAAAAGCTGCAACCCAGTGAAGGATAGTAGCGCCTCACATCCTGTCTGCTTCCTGAAGTTGTGCTAAAGGTCATCATTGTGTAGATGCAGCCTAAGTGAGATTGCTGAATGTAGCCAATTTTTATTTAATAGGAATGAAGAATTACCACTTCATAAACACTGATGCCCTGAATCCATCATGTAGGAGAAATTCGAGATCAGTTGACACCAGTGACCTACTCTTGAGTTAGATTTGAACAGGGTCATTTGAATAATCTAAAGAGTGATTAGTGACTGCTCATAACACCACCACAAATGCATTTTGTGAAGAAAACTATGTTAGTGCTTTAGTTTTGAATCTCGAAGCTTCTGTAAAATCATTGTAAATAATATTTAGACTTTGAAAGAGGGAAATGTTTCTTGCAATGTTACAGTTATAGAATTTACAAATTTTAAAAATGAGCACAAATGACTTCTGAGTTTTACATTATCTTTTTTTTATTAGTCCAAAAGTAGAATGTTCATACAAGTTTATTTATTCTTTGTGTACTGAATCTCAATGCTCACAAGTAAGCCAACTTTCCATTGAAGTTATTAGGATTTTATAAAGTTCCAGAAATGGGCCCATGGCATAAACTCAAACGTATTTATGATAGAACTGATGGAGTACTTAACCTTTTTCCCAAGTTTTCTTTGTGGTGTTTGATTCCACTGTTGGTGACAATCTAGGGTCAGGGAAGAGTCAGGGTGCCTGCAAAAAATTCTTTGCTCTACCAAAAAGAAAATCAATGAATTCATGCCGTCCTTATATGACTACTAGATAGGCCGAATTTTCTGTTTTTAGGAGTTTTATTTCTTTTATAAGACGACTCCCTTTTGAAACCCAAAATAGTTTCTTGGTAAAGAGTCTTTGACAACATAGAAAATAAAGATGTCTGACTGAGAAAGTGCTGAGAGTTTACAAGGAAGAAAGATTCCAGAGGGCTTGGAACCTTCAGTTATAACATTAAAGGTTTTAAGCATCAGAGAGATTTCTAAAGCATTGAGCAGTTGTTGTGAGAGGGACTTCTCCATGAACTATTTTTTACTTTCAACTGGGTAGGCAGAGTTTGTGAGGTTGCTGTGGTCTGGGGAGGAGACCTTTTCAGAATTGCCAGGCTTTTTAGAAAACAAAAAAAAAGAAAAACAGTTTTTCTTGTAATCAAGGCTCGGTTTTAAAGTTTGAAAACTTTGATGTGATTAGGAGAATGAATGATTTCTCTGCTTTGTTGGGGGTTCCTCTGGGTGCCCAGGCTGCTGGGCATTCTCAGCTTTGGCCCAGAGGGTGCAGGGGGTGGGGAGGGCTGTGGCCTGGGCCCTGAGCTCTGAGCACCACGCACAGCGCCTGCAGTCATGGACCTTTCACAGGGGTCCAAGAACCTAAAAGAGGATTCCCTATGGATCCTGTGTTCAGTGTTTTTTTTTTTTTTTTTTTTTGAGAGGGATTTCCAGAAAAGAAATGAAAATACTGACGCTATACAATTGAATATCAATATCTAGGGTTACAGAGATATTTTCGGAGAAGAAATGAATGAGAGGAGGAGGCAAGGGAGGGAAGCATGGAAGGAAGGAGGGAGGGAGAGAGGAGGCAGGCACAGAGAGGAATGGGAGGATGGGAGTCAAGAAGGAAACTGTACTGAAGTCATTTTGGTAATTGACAGTCGTTTTGGTAGAGTGGCTTGAGTTATTTTCAAAATTATTAGTTTCTTTTTTGTCCTAGTGAATCCCTTTTTGAAATTGGGTAGCATGTTAATAAAACTTTTTTTTTTTCCAGGCACTGTACTGACCAAGACTTATGCACATAAACTCATTCAATTGTCCTGTTGAACCTATGCTACTATGATTCCCATTTTACAGATGTGAAAATTGAGATTCAGGGAGCCTAGCTAACATGTCCAGTCCAAACCCTTGGTGTCAACTCAGGATTTGAATAGGGATTGCGGTGATTCCAAAGCCAGGTGTCTCTTCACTCCTGAAACCTGAAGCTAGAAGGAAGCCCTTAGGTGTGTACGTTCTCACTCACGTCCTTGGTACGCAGTGTTCAGGGGAGTGTTTGACGCTGTGTTCAGCTCATGCTGAGGTTCTTTGGAGTATACTATCATAGGTGCCTGTGGGCAACTGGCTGCTGCAGGCACTACGATGTCACTTTGGAGCAGGCAACTGACTGAGGGACCTCAGTGCAACTTCCTGGGGACGAGTCTTGGTGCCATGTGTGCCTTTCATCTCAAATCTTTCTTAGAGCTTCTGAATTCAAACCGGCACCACTGCTGGGCTGGTGTCTCCCTGCCTGCCAGCTGCCTTGGCAAATTTGACATCTTACGTCATCTAGGGATTCATCCCTATTTATTTAGACAAGATATCCCTTGGAATAGGTTCCACATGAAAATGTTGCTGTTAAAATAAAAGAATCTTCCATTTGCACAGCATGTTATAGTGTGAAATCACAGAGAATCGTTAATGGTGCCGGCTCTGTCATTTGGCAGCTTGGTGAGATTGGCTTTGCCCTGGAGTGGATGTTCAAGTGCAGCAAATTATACAACCTCTCTGAGCCTCAGTTTGCTTCTCAGTTAAGTGGGGCTATTCAAGGACCCACTTTATGGGGGATTGTGAAGATTCAATGAAGTGATTCTGAAAGGGACCAGCACAGGACTTGGCATGTTGAAAAGCTTATTAATAAATAGAAGGTGCTTTCAGTACCACTTGCTTCTCCTCTGGTGGCTTCCAAGATCCCTCCACCACACACACAGGAGAACAACACAGAAGAAAATAAAATTTTATATAGTTTATTTTTAAACTGTGTTCAGTCTTTAAGATTATACCTCATAAACCCGTGACTTGGCATAATCATTCATTCCCATTTTACACCTGCTGAAACTGAGGCTCAGAGCAGTTTGGTCACTTATATTGGTTCACACAGTGAGTTTCCAAACTGAGGTTTGTTACGACACCAAAGTTGATGCTGCCTTGTTTAAATCTGGCTGTGCACATCAATTAAAAGCACACAGTCATAAGGAAGAGACTGGTGGTGTCCCCTCAACAGAGTTCCAACTGTTCTACTTTTGCCTAACGCCCACTTACCCATGCAGGCATCTTCTCCTTCTCATTTGATGTGTTTACTTGAAACTTCTCCCCTTGTTTTTCAAGTTCTCTCCTTGTCTTTGTCATCTGTACTGAGCCCAGTGCATCTGCGAGGGTGTCTGGCATGTAATCGGTGCCTGATGGATATTTTCTTAACTTATAAGTCAATCCATCTTTAATATCACAAAGGTGCTGCATCTCTTTGCCTGCCTTCTAGGAAGGCCGGCTCAAGGCCCCATGGGAACAGGCACTGGGAAAACGAACTATGGATGAAATGGCCCTCTTTTGAGCTCCTACTGTGTGCCTGGCAGGAGGTCGATGCCATCAGTTCATTTCTTTCCCTCCCGTTCGGTCCTTTCCTGCTCTCCTTATTGATCTGCTGCTCTGTGCCACGCTCGGTCCTAAGTGTGGGGAATAGCAGGTGAGTGAGGTACAATCTGTTCTTAAGGAGCTTATATGATTCCTTCTAATCCTCATAATAACCTGGCAGGGTTATTATGGCTTTTAATAGGAAGGAAATTGGGGCCTGTGAGGTTAAGTAATTTTCTTAGGGTGGCAGGGCTTACTTAGCCTGGTGGAGGGGAAGATTAGAATTAGTGTTTTTCTGGCCTCCAAGGCCATGTTCTTTTCACTGCACTGAGAGATCCAAAATCAAACAGGAAAAATAACAAGAAGGGACTAAAGGGGGATCCTCAGGGGTGGCTGTGAGGTAAAGATCAGGAAGCTACGTTCTTCACATGCCCTGTTCATTTCCTTCTCACACAAACTCCAGGAGGTGTTGCTGATCCCACCTGCATTTTGCAGATGAGGAAACTGTTGCTTACACAAAGTCACAGAGGGAGGAAGTCAGACATGAACCCAGAAGTTTGGCTGCCCAGTCCATGCTTTTAACTACTATGCTGCCACTAGAAGGAAAGAAGAAATACGTTCCTCAGGTATAAATGTGTACCTGGGAATTATTACAGGGTTCCGTGTACCTAGAATTTGCTTTGTTCCAGGAACTAGGCAAAGTGCTCGCTCTGTATTTGTTCCGTTTAATCTCACAGTTGACAAGATAGAGAGTAATTATCAACATCCTTGCTGTGCATTAAGGGCTGCTGAGGTTTAGAGATGTTCCTTTGCCTCAAGTCATTCCACTAGGAAGTGACAAGACTAGAATTCAGACCATGTGTCTGTAGCTGGTCACTAGACCCACCTGCTTACTTTCCTTCTCCTGGCTGATTCTTGGGAAATGACTCAAATAAGAGAAAGAACAGAAAAGAAAAAAGAAACACACTGTGCCCGGGTTGTTCATTAAAGCATTACTGAAAATAGGAACTGAAAATAGGAATTTGGTGGAAGACTGGGCATCTATCCCACAGTGACGGACATGAAGACTGAATTAGCCGGAGAGATCTAGTCGGTGGAATGTCAAGAGGAAAGAGAAATGGCATGTTTGCTGGGTTACAGTGACACACAGGGTGAATATGAGACTGGGTGCATGTGAGACTGCTGAGCAAGACAGATAAAGGGAAATCCTCTCTGGGTTAGAGGGGTGGCACTGTGGGACAAATATGTTTGCCTTTTCAATATTTCAAAATGTGACTTCTGTGACACGTGAACACATGAGAGAAAAAAGCATTTTGCCTAAAAGAATGATATGGTGGCGATTTATCTCAAAAGTTCAGGCTAGGTTGAAGTCTGTTCGGGTCCTGAAGCTAGGAGTGCCTGATTCCTATGGTTTCGGGGGAATCCACATTCCCCCAACAGAGCAGGTGAGAAGACACCTGGAAGAGTTCAAAACAAAACAAAACAAAAAATTTCCCCTGAAATTAGAAAAAGACATGATGTCAAGAAGGAGTTGTGCTGAGCAAGTAGGGTTGGCCCCAATAATTCAGATTTTTATGCATTTTAACAATATTGCAATAATAGAAATGTTTGCTGATGTAGATAGTAGCAGTTTTGCTCTCCCCAAAAGTCCAGAGGAAATGAAAATTTGTAGAATGTGGATGTGCAGGAAGGTACACCAGCTCCGATGTTCTCGAGCATATTTTCAGAGCTGACATCTGCTTTTACATGGAATCTTTCTTCAACAGGAGATGGCACTGAACACCTTAGGTTTACTTTTCTTTCATCTCGAGAGATTTTGGTAAGTTTAGGATCTGTGAAGAAATGTCACTGGTGTATCCTTGGAAAGAGTTACTTCTTAATTCTTGTCCATCACAAATAGTGACCCCTTAATTAGTCTCTCGGCCCGCTTTAGAATTTTATTTACTGAGTTTTCCTTATTGAGCTCCCGCTGTGTGTTTTGTCTCACGTTAGGCACAGCTCGGTATTCACGTATGTGTGAAGGACTGTGGACATGACGGTACAGGTTAATGGTTTGGTTCCAGCCAGATCCAAATCCTGGCTCAGCAGCACACCAGCTGTGTGGTCTTAGGCAGGGCATGGTTATGGTGCTGGTGTTGGTGAAGGTGGATGGCACATTCCAGGGGAACATTCTTAGTGTCACTTTGGGTTTACCTGTGGCAGGCTGTGCTAGAGACCCCAGCTGATGAAGAAGAGACAAGGGATTGGCTGGCGAGGGTGCGGTTACTCCTCATCCAGGCCTCCCTGATTTCTCATTGCATCTGTCCAATCTGGGGCCTCTAAAATTTAATCCAACTATTGTAGTGGCCTACAGAGGAAGACCCTGGAGTCTCTGGGACAACCCTGGTTTACACATGTGGTCCTGGCAAAATTATTAATAATGCTGCTTTTCAAGTTCATAAGTGTCCAGATTTGGATAAGTAACATAGTCCCCCAACTCCATGGCCTCTGGTTCCTCTAAGTCTGTATTTAGCAGCACCAGATAGAGCTGCTCAGAGTTGCTTTGCTTTTCCATACTCTACTGAAAAACGTGAAAGGTTCCCAACCAACTAGTGAGGGAAGTCCAGACTCAACGCAGCACTGAGTGCAGAGGTCAGGCGTGTATGACCATCTGCCCCCTGGCATCTCAGCACTCCACAGGACAGTCTCCATAAACGTCTTAAAATGAAATCTGAATGAATGTGGGTCTTGCTCTCGGCTGCTTGTCAGTTTCTTGAAAGCACCCTTCTTTCACCTGCCTTGGAGCTTTGCACATGCTGTGCTTCCTGCCAGGAACACTCTTCCTCCCTCTTTACCTGGTTCATGACTGCTCGTGATTAGCTGACAATTTAATGGAACTTCCTCCAAGAAGATTCCTGACTCGCAGATTTCGTCGGACCTCCTTTTGCTCTCTCCCATGGCACTCTGGGTCATTCTGTCTCTATTTGAGTGATTGTTTGTAGCTGAGTCCTGTATTAAACTCCAGCCTTTCGTGAAGACAGAGTTGTGTCTGGCCAGGCAGACTGTGCGGCAGTGTCCAGCCTGTGGGACTCTGTAAATATCCACAGGTAGCTGAAGAGTAGTTAGTGGGTCCAGTGAATGTAAGTCCCCTAGGAGGCCACCCCTTCTGAGCCAGTGCCATCTGGGTCACCTGTTTAAAGTCCTTCAATAGCTTCTTAACACACTTGGAATAAATATGGAGTTCTTATGATGGCCAAGGCCCTACCCATTTTGGGCCCTTTCTGATATTCTGGCCTGTTTACACACACACACACACATACACACACACACACTGCCACACTGGTCTTCCAGCTTCTCCTCACACCCTCCAAAGCCCACTCCTGCCTCAGGCCTTTGAACTCCAATATCACCTCCCCACAGAGGCCTTCCGTGTGTCCACTGCTTAAAACAGCACCCCCCCTCTCTCTGTCCCTCTGCACAACTTTACTCTGTTCATATCACTTACTGGTTTCTGAAGCCATCTTGCTTGCTTGCTTGTCTCCACCACAGAGGATAAGCTCCCTGCGAACAGGGACCTCATTGGCCTTGTTCATCACTAGATCCTGAGAGCCTTGCTAACAGTAGGCACAAAATCAATGTTTGGTGAGCAAGGGAAGGAGTGAAAGCAGGGGCAGGGTGGGGTTGCCCCTTTGGAGGCTGGGCATGGCCCCTTCCTGGAACCCAGCGGCCCCTGGGGCAGGGTGGCGTTGCCATGGAAACCTGCTCACCAGAGGGGGCCCCCTGGAGAGGCCACAGCTGCTGCCTCCTGGGGCCCAGACTCTTCCCTGGTTCCTGTGTGTGGCCCAGGAGAGAGAGGAAAAGAGGCTGGGCCAGAATGATCAAGAGGAAAGCACGCCCTGGTGCTGGAGGTGACAGGAGCAGGCCACGAAGGCGTGGCTCCACTGGTAATGGCCAGGGACGGGAGGGACCTGGGGCCAGGCCCTCCTTGGTAGCTCCCAGTGTGGCCTGTCAACTCTCATGGAGAGTTTCTAAAGCTGCAGTTTCCTAAAATAGGCCCCAGCACAGTGCCCGGAAAGACTGTTGATAGAGGGAGTCTGAATAACACCTTCTATTAAAAACCCAGCGACACTTTGTAAGTCAGGTGGCGTTTTCCTTAGGTGTTGCATAAGACCTCCCTGTTTCTGCAGTTCCTGGGGAACAAAGCTCAGTGAGTTCGCCCCCTCTCTGCTCACAGCCTGGCCCTCCCAGCTGCCTGCGGGGCCCTGGCCTGCTGGGCAAGGCCTCTGCAAGCTGCCCCCAACGGCTTTCCCCACCTGTCTCCCACCACTCCTTGGGTCACGGGTCGGTGAACTCTTCCCCTTTCCCAGAACCCACCAGGCCTTTCACAGCTTTGAGCCTTTGTCTGTGACACAGCCCTCTGGCCCGAAATGCCCTCGTTCAGGCAGGTGGTGAATCCTTAAAGGACCGGCTGAGATGCTGCCTGGTCTGGAGGCTCAGCTCCCTAAGCCCCGTGGCACCTTAGATGACACCTGGCACTCCCGCTTCCTGGCGGGCTCCGGAGGCAGAGCGCCCTAGGGAGAGAAGGCCAGGCTGACCCGGCTCAGGCACCAGCTAGCCGAGAGACTCTACCTAACTTCTCTGGGTCTCTGCAGTTCAGAGTTTAAAAAAATCTCCGTTTCAGTCACTCTGAGGAGTAGAGCTGAGGCATGTAGATCTGAGCAACAGCATAGGGAGGACACTCAATGTCAATGTCACTGAATGCTAGAAATCACCATCACACATCGGTCCCCACCCTCCAACAGCAAACTGCTGGTAGATGGAGATCACGCCTTCCTCATTTTTTTATGGCCCATAAAGCCAGACCCTCTAAGGTCTCACCTGTATTATTTCAGTCAATCTCTGGAGAGATTTGGTAGGGTCAGGAACCATCCCAGTGTTATAAGATAATAAGTGGCAGGCTGGGGTTTGCAAATCTAGTTGTTCTGAATCCAAACCTCCACACACTTCCAAGCCTGTCTCTGTCTTCTCTTCATCTTGTCCTAACTTTATCCCCTTAGTCACTCACCTGGCCATCCACACAGGCTGGCAGGATTCAGCCTCCGGCCTTGGCCCCCGTGCAGCCCTCTCTGGATCACTGAAGGCTTTACTCCCTCACCAGACTCAGTCTCTGCCCAAATCCTGTTTCTTCTCAGAGACCTTTCCGGTGGGGGAATCTCCCTGTCTCATTCTCTGTTCCTTATCTGTCATTCTTTGTTCTTTTATTGTACTTTGATTTTCTTTATCACAGTCATCAATACCAGCTACGTGTCTGACACACTTCTACACTCTTGGGGACAAGGTACTGAACAAGACAGCATTGTTAGAATTTGCTTTTTAAGGGTGATATTATGATTTAGATGTGGTGTCCCCAAAGCTCATGTGTGAGATAATGCAAAAAGGTTTGGAGGAGAAATGATTGGGTTACAGCCTTAACATAATCAGTGAATTGATTCCTGATGTGATTAACTGAGTGCCGATTTGAGGGGGCAGGTGGGGTATGGCTGGAAGAAGTGGTTCACTGGGGGACGTAGCTATGGGGTATATATTTGTATTCGTCGAGCAGAGTCTCTCTCTGCTTTCTGATCACCACATGAGTCACTTCCTGTGCCATACTCTTCCGCCATGATGGAGCTGGCCAAAGTGGACTGAGACCTCTGAAACCGTGAGCTCCTAAATAAACTTTTTCTTCTTTACAGTTGTTCTGGTTAGGTCTTTAAGTCACAGCAGTGAAACAGCTGACTAAAACAGGTGGGGAAAGTAAATGATAACAAATAAACAAGATAGTTTTAGTTCTTGAGACCCTGGCCCACTGCAGTAAAATATTGGCTTCCTGTTGAATACTTAGCCATCTTTTCTGTTAGAACTTTCATGGAATACGGTTGCTAATTATTTGCAAAATGAACGAATAGATGGGTAGATGACATAAGAGACCCCTGTGAATGTGCTCTGTAAGCTTCAAGGATTACCTGGCTTTTGATAATCATCTTAATGGGCTCCACCTGCCAGATCAATGCTAGTTGGTGAAGCTCCGCTGAGCCTGGGGCTGTGTTGGACATGCCAGGTCCTAGATGTGACCACTTCCTAGTTGTTCTTTGCTGCTACAGAGGGAACAATGTCCCAGAAATCCAATCACCTAGATGGCTCTACACAACCTCATTCTACAAAACAGCAAAAATCATTTCGAATTAGGGTTTCCAAGTCTTTGATCCAAAGTGCAGAGGTAAAGGTCTAAGGAGTGTGGGGTAACCTGCTTGTGAAGAGAAAATCACAGGCATGACCTGGATCCTTCTGCCTCTCAAGAGCCAGGTGAGTCAGGAGGAAGGCTCTTCTCAGCTCAGGAGCCCAAGCTCACAGCCATCAGTCAATCTTTTGGGGTATTTAGAACAAGCTTTGTTCTTATTAAAAGGTCAGATGGTTTTTGTGGCTCCATACTGAGGCAATTGGAACCGGAAGTGATCAGAGTGTGAACTGAGTGCTCATTCTTTGTCCCATGTGGTTCCCAGAACACAGTGTCAGTCCACAGCTTTGGTCATGGCCGCCTTGCTTTAGAACTTTCACTTCTTGATGAAGTTTCCTGTCTATCAATAGAGATATTAAAACATAATACTTTTGTGAGTCTTAACTCAGATCACATATGTGAAAATGTACCACCTGGCACAACCATAGAAACTTAATAATGGTTTTGGAAAAAAGTAATGTATTTAACAATACATATTTATTGTGCAGTGGTTTTTGGGGCCAAGCACAGGACAAGAGACTGGGTTCAAGATGGAGAACAGAAATGAGGGGGTCCTGCCCCATGAACTCACAGTAGCATCTGCCTTGTTCTCTAGTTGGTAACCAGAGGGTAGAAGTCAGTCTTGTTTAAGTTTTTATCGCCCACAGAAGTTTTATCTTCTCCTGTCTAGAAGGCACAAAATAAATGTTGAATTTTTCTTTTTTTAAACATCTTGATGTGTTGTACTTTTTCATACCATATGTGTTAAAAAATAGGAAATTATACAGCTATGTATAATTTAAGGTATAATCTTCATTTTTAGACATTGTGTGCATCACTAATGTGACATTTATTGAGGCCAGACTATAGGAAACCTTTATATCAGGTATTAAAGGAGAGTCAAAAGCAGAATCAAATGGGCTCCATTCTTCAGATGGTTAAGTTCTCAACCGAAGAGCCTGCCACTTCTGACAAAGACTGACGAGGAAGTATGTAAACGCAATTAACGCAAAGTCTAATACAGAAGTAGAGTTTAACAAAAGCGCTAAGACAGGCAGACTGTGATGTAGGCTGCGACACTGGCCACTGTGTTCTGGTCTATGTGGGACACAGAGGAGAAGAGAGCTTACTTCCCATTGGAGTGAGCATTGTGGTTTGGACCTGCATTGGGTGTTGGTCCTGCCTCTTACTACCTTGGTGATTCTAGACAAGTCTGGACAAGTCTAATCTAACCTCTCTGAGCCTTAAAGTCTTTAAATTTCTAAAAGGTGCCCATTAATAGCACCTACCTCATAGGGTTCTAATGAGGATCCATCTGATGGTATGTATGATGTATTTGCACACTGTCTGGGCCTCTGTTAGCATATGGTGGCCTTTATCATTATTAAATCACATAATCTACAAATAAATGAGGTAGATGAACACAGGGCTTTATTAAAAATTCAATGTATATGTCATTCTGGTTGAATAATTCTTGACCTCTGTGTAATTTAAATTCATTGTTAAATACAGTTTTAAAACACATAAAATTTACTTCAATGTATCTAAATAGAGGCCTTACAGTCATAGGGGGATACTTAACTACAGTCCCTGCTGAGGACCCCGCTAGGGAAGAAGATAAGTGTCAATATACCTGTGGATCCGAAGCCTGGGGCCTGTTTGGATATATCAGAGTGTCACATCCGCCCAATCTGGAATGCAAAACCCTTGAAGGCATGAGAACCAGGTTCAGAACTACACGGCATTGCTCCAACACCATCTGGACCCCCAGAGTCTATTCTGGGCTGTATTTTCACATGGACATGACTAACTAGAAAGGGTCCAGAAAGAGTGAATCAGAGGGCAAAGGAGTGAGGATAGTTTCTTTTAAGAAAGAGCTGAAACAAGTGGGTACTTCACTCAGAAAAATGGAGGCCTGAGGGTTGTCTTTCCACATCTGTCTGCCGTGTGCCAGTGAGACCAAACTTATTTTAGGTTGCCCTCAGAGCAGAGTGGGTGGCAGCACAGCTGCAGAAATAGGCCCAGGGGCATGAGAGACCTGCGCGGGTGCAGTGGGTAGTGAAAAGGGTTACTCGTTGAGATGTCTCCTCTTTTTCTCATGATACTTGCCCTGCTGCCCCTCCTTGTATGGTTGCTCTTATTCCTCTCCAGTGCTGGGGTTGGGTAGGAGGCAGGAGAGGCTCATCCATCTGGACAGTTTTTACTTGATTTGAGCCCCTGTGGATCAGCGATCATTCTCTTGGCCCATTTGGTGTTTAGAGCCAGCTCCTCTCCGGAATGTTCCCATGAGTTCTTCAGGCATGTCCCACCAATCACTGGGGATTCTCACCCCAAGAACAGGTCCTTCTAAGTACTCTGATGCAAATAGGCCTGATACTGGTACAGGCAGGTGGGTGAGAGGGTGTTTCTTTCCCTTCATTTTTATTTCTTGTATAAAGGGGTCAGGGGGTGTTATGTGAGAGTGTGTGTGTGCCCACATGCACTTGAGAATAACTGGGGATGTGCACCTCTCTGGGAAGACCAGGGACTGACCTAGAACCAGAGATGTTGCTTTAGTGGTGGTTCAGGCGAGGTAGGAGCTGCAAACTTCAGTAATTGCCATTCAAAATCCACCATGGCTGTTGCCAGGGAAATGGGCCAGGCCTGGAAGGGTGAGAAGATCTGAGAGGAGACGTTCTGGAAAGTCCTGGAAAGGATTCTGGAGATGTGTAATCAGAGTGCTTTGGGATACGATGTGATGACAAACGCCCACCTCGCACATCCCAGCTTTGCAAACATTACAAGCTGCGTGTTTCTACATTGTTCACTTGGCATCTGGAAGGGCAGTGTGTTAATGTTTTCAACTTCCCTGCTCCTCAATATTTCCTCGGAAATACCAGATTTCCATATCCTCTTAACAAGCTGGCTCTTCTTCCTCCCCTTGGATATCTACCCCCTACTTATTTATGGTTTTGGAAGGAACTTTTACAAGAACAGTTTGTTGGAACATGAAATACAAAACAACAAAAACCAACGTTTCTCCCTGCTGTTTGCATTTGCTTTCATTTCTACAGAGCAAACTCATCATCCTGGCTTCTTTTTACAGGTTGTAACCTGAGGTTTTAACCAAGGGTCTTTTCCATAGTTCTTTGAACTATGAAAAGTCATACTACTTAGTCCTTCTAGGCCTCAGTTGCTTTCTAGCAAACATAGAGATTAAAATTCTTGCTTCCAAAATTGTTGTGAGGCAATAATATGTAGAAGGGACCTGGCATGTTAAAATGGGTGTTCGATATCCAGATGCGGTGGTACATACCTGTAATCCCAGTGGCTTGGGAGGCTGAGGCAAGAGGATCCCAAGTTCAAGGTCAGCTTCAGCAGCTTAGTGAGGTCCTAAGCAACTTAGCAAGACCCTGTCTTAAAATAAAAAACAAAAAGGGATGGGGACATGCATGGCTCAGTGGTTAAGTACCCTTGGGTTCAATTCCTGGTTCCAAAAATAAAATAAAATAAAATTTAAAAATTAAAAAAAAATGAAATAGATGTTCAATAAATGCCAGCTCCCCAAAAGGAATAGGAGACTGCTCTTTCCAAAAGCACATGGTCAGAGCTATACTTCAATCCTGCCATAATGCCACATATGGATTCCTAAGAACCACCCGTATGCAAAATTGCACAATAAAAATCATTTTACTAGAAAAACAAGCTTAAGGGTACAATGCTTAAGAACTTTGTCAGTGACACATTAAAAAGATAAGTATAATAAAAACTGCAGTACAGTTGTGCACATGTTAAATAAGAAGTTCACCAGTACAGTAACTATGGTACTTCACCTTGGAAAAGACCTGAAGATTGCCTTTGTAGTGGATGTTGAAGGGGTTGCAGTTTGTGAGTCACTGTGAAGTGGTAGAAGGGAGACAGGTGTGGCTTATAACATGTGGTGAATGAAGTGGCCGGGAAACGTTTGCAATGTGAGAGTTTTGCACATTCCCGTGGGGCTCAGTTCAGCTAGGTGCAGTTTTCTGTATTACCTAATGTTATTGATGAAAGAAACTGAGCTTGAGGAAGTACAAAGTTTGCGCTGTGCTCAAATTGTTCCTTAATACATCATTTCATTAGAACACATCAGTGTTTTCAAAACAAGCAAATGACTATATTTAGCTGATGTTGAATGAATGATCAAATGAATGAATGAATAGTGGGCAGTCTAGAAAATGGAATAAACATCAAGCTACACATGAAAAATACGTAGTAGCTTTTGAAATTGAACAGAAACCCATAGTCCTTTGGGTTTTAAAAGTGCAACATAGCCACTCTAGTGCTTTTGATTTTTCCTCCTATTATGGACTCCAATTTGTGCTTGGAAGAGCCCCTTTGGAGTCAGTGGACAAAAGAAGGTCACCGCTGGGTTCCCTGCCCTCCTCCTCTTCTGCCAGATTCCCCAGGGTTTTGTTTGCTTTCCATTCATTTTCATTTGAAGAAAAAGTTCTCCTAATATACAAGTTTGCAAACCACCACCAATGATTCAGTTGGCAAAATTTTGTTTTACAAACTACTTCTCAGGAATGTATCTTTACCAAGAATGATGATCCTCAGTTGGTAATATTGGGCTATGCATACTCCAGAATCAGTAGAATTTGACCAAGATATACTCCAGTGGGCTCCAAACAGCCATATTGCCTGCATACTACTCATCGCAATCTCAGCCGTGGTGCACAGGAGCCGCACCAAAGTCGACTTCCTGTCTGGGCAGATGCCTGTGAAGGTTGATGATTGTGTACAGCTAATGCATTTATGATGTTCCTGTCTTCTGCCAAACACAGCAATTCTGTGATTTCTCTTCTTTTTGTTTTGTTTTTGTTTGTTTTTTTTAGAGAGCTGGATTGAAAGATGTCTCAATGAAAGTGAAAACAAACGTTATTCCAGCCACACATCTCTGGGGAATGTTTCTAACGATGAAAGTAAGTGCTTGAAACTCATTCCTCCATGACATCCCAGACATGGCTAGTGTCCTGACGGGAGGACAGAGCCTCTAGGTGGCTAGGCTGGGGTGAGCCACCTGCAACAGGACATTCTCCAACAGTTTATGAAATACCCCAGCCCTCCCTGTGATAGTCCACACAAGGGAGTGGCATTCAGTGAGGTGGACATGGAAATCAAGGCCACAGCAAAAACTTGGTGTTTACAGACTCATCTCCTGCAGTGGATTTGCTGGCCTCTGTCCCCAAAGACCTGTTAGAGTGATGCTCCAGTTGGGCAAATGTGGACCTCAGATGGGAAAAGCCATCTTCTGTCCACCGTTGATATGGGTCTAAAGTAGCTGTATGGTAGGTTTGTTGTTATAGAATCACAAATGTTCTTGCTATTGGAAAGTTAAAAAAAAAAAATTCTGAACCTGCACTAGAGACCTGGAGTTAAGTGCAAGATGTAAATTCCCACATTACACCTTTCCCTGTGCTATGACAGCCTGGGGCTTCTGGGTGGCCTGTATTTAAGAGCAGAAGACCAGCTGGGATTTGTATTTGCATCTTCTGCACCAAAAACAAAAGTGTGTGGGAAGCTTATTATAAATGTCATTTCCAGGAGATGGGAAGTGTCTATCGGCCTTGGTTGGTGAAGCACCTGGTCTCGGCCCCGCTTTTCTCAGTGCACAAGGCTGGGACCACCCACCCACAGTCCCGGGGATGTCAGCTCAGCTCCCTGACAGCTTCCTTGCAGCCCTGTCATTCCATCGTCACCATTTTGCTTTCTTTTATAAAACGGAGATGAGTTGAACATAAATCTTTTGTGAATGGCTTGATGAATTTTCTTTTGCATATCCACCTGTATAATCACTATCCAGGGAAAAATCAAGAATATTCCCAGCCCCAAGAGGCTTCCATGTCTCCTCCTTGTCAGTAACTGATGTGCTGACTTTTAACACTGGTTTTACTTATTTCGGAAACTTCACATACTTGGAATCATGGACTCTGTGTTCTTCTGTGTGTGGCTCTTTTCACTTCACACTTTGTGAGATTCATCTATGTGGCCATACATTGCCATCGTTCTTCCCATTGCCCCATAGTATTCCACCATATGACTATGCCACAATTTACATTTGCATTTAAATGTTAACAGATTCTTAAGTTGTCTCAAGGTTTTGGTTATTAAGAATAAAGATCTTTGGGCGTTCTGTTTTTATTTTATTTTGGTAAGATGTATAGCAAAATTTAGCATTTTAACCTTTTTAAGGGTATACTCAGTGACATTGAGTATATTCATCTTGGGGCTGGGGAGGAAGCTCAGTGGTAGAGCACTTGCCTAGGGTGCATGGGGCACTGGGTTCAATTCCCAGTATGATGCATGCACATAAAAATTACCTGGTTATACAACCATCAATGCCACTACCCATCTCCAGAGCATTTGTCAACTTCCCAAACTAAAAACTCCATCCTGATTAAATAGTCCCTATTCTTCCCTTCCCCGACTCTCTGGCAACTGCTATTCGATGTTCTGCATCTGTGAGTTTGACTAAGTATCTCATATAAATGGAATCATACAGTATTTGTCATTTTATGACTGGCTTATTTTATTTAGCGTTATGCCTTCAAGGTTAATCTGTGCTGTAGCATGTGTCACGATGTCTTTCCTTTTTAAGGTTGGAAATATTATAACACATGAATAATACATCATTCCTTTACCTGTTCATTTGTTGGTGGATATTTATTTTTCTACCTTTTGGTCATTATGAATAATGATATGAAAATGGATGCACAAATAAGTGTTCAAGTCTCTACTTTGAATTCTTTTTGGCATGTACCCAGAATTGGAAGCATTAGAGTATATGGTAATTTTATTTTGAATTTTTTTGAGAAGCTGCCAATCTGTTTTCCATAGTGGCCACACCATTTTATATCCCCACTTACAGTGCTCAGAAGTTCCGATTTCTCCATAATCCTGGTCTCAGGCCAGCACTTGTTATTTTGTTTTAGTTTTTTTTTTTCTCTGTGGTTTTTTAACAACTGTCCTAGTGAGAGCAAGTGGTTTTTTTATTACAGATTTGATTTACATTTCTCTAAAGATTAGTATATTAAGTATCTTTCCGTGAGTCTTCTTTAGAGAAATGTCCTTTGCCCAATTTTTATCAGGCTGTTTTGTATTGTTGTTGAGTTGTAGGATTTCTTTGTATATTCTGGATGTTAATTCCTTATCAGATATGTGATTTATAAACATTTTCTCTCATTCCAGGGTGGTCTTTCCTCTTTGTTGATTGTATTCTTTAATGCATAGAAACTTTTTATTTTTAAAAATATATATATATTTTTAGTTGTAGATAGGCACAGTATCTTTATTTATTTATTTATTTTTTAATGCGGTGCTGACAATCGGTGCCTCACACATGTGACGCAAGTGCTCAACCACTGAGCTACAACTCTAGCCCGAAGCTTTTTATTTCGATGTAGTTCTACCACATCAAATTATTCACATCCAATTTATGTACTTTATGTTCAGAAAAAAATTTGCCAAACTTTTTTGGTTGGTTGGTTTGTTACCTGCACTTTTGATGTCATATTCAGGAAATCACTGTCAAAAACAATGTCATAAAGCTCCTGCCTAGGTTCTTTTCTAGGAGTTTTGCAGTTTAAGGTCTCACACTTGCATCTTTGACCCATGTTGAGTTGTACCGGTGAGGTCAGGTAAGGGTCTGAGTTTAGTCTTCTGCATGTGGGTATTCAGGTGTCTCAATGCCATTTATTGAAAGACTATTCTTTACTTAGTGGTTTTGGCACCCTTGTCAAAAATCATTTGACCATGTATGTTCAGGGTTTATTTCTGGGCTTTTGTTTTATTCCATTGGTCATTGTATCTGTCTTTATGCCAGAACTACCCTGTGGCTTTGCAGCATGTTTTGAAGTGAGGAAATGTGAGGCTTCCAATGTTGTTCTTTTTCAAGAGTATATCAGCTATTCAAGGTCCCTGAAGATTCCATATGAATTTTAAAATGGATTTTTCTACTTCTGGAAAAAAACGCTATTGGGTTTTTTGATTGACTCTTTTTTCATTGAATCTATAAATGTCTTTGGGTAGACTTGACATCTTAATATTAAGTTTTCCAACCCATGAACACAGAATGTCTTTTGATTTCATCAACATTTTATAGTTTCAGTGTACAAGCCTTGGTTACTTTTATTCCTAAGCATTTTATTCTATTTGTAATCGTCAATGAAACTGTTTTCTAAATTTCCTTTTTAGAGTGTTCGTAGTGTGTAGAAATGCAACTGATTTTTATCAGTTGCTTTTGTAATCTGCACCCTTTCTGAATTTATTTGTTCTAACACTTGTGTGAGAGAGAATGTGTAGAAGCTTTGGAGTTTTCTACATGAAAAATGCATGTCATCTATGAACAAATATAATTTTATTTTTTTCCTACCAATTTGGAATCCTTTTATTTCTTTTTCTTCCTTAATTTCTCTGGCTAGTACTATGTTGAAAGCAGTAAAATCAGGCAGCTTATCTTGCTCCTGATCTTGAATGAAAAGCCTTCAGTCTTTCATCACTGAGTATGAAGTTATCTGGGGACTTTTCATATATGTCCTTTATTATGTTGAAGTAGTTTCCTTCTATTTCTAACTTTGTGTTTATCCTGAAAGGGTTTTGAATTTCTTCAAGAATTTTTCTCTGTGTCACTTGGTATGATCATTTCCCCCTTCATTCTGTCATTTGCTGTAATACATAGATTGATTTTATTTTGTGGACCCTCCTTACATTCAAGGAACATATCCCCCTTGGTCACAGCCTATAATCCCTTTAATATGTGGTTGAATTCTGTTTTGCCAGTGTTTTTCTTAGGATGTTTGCATCAGTATTCACAAGAGATACTGGTCTGTGATTTTCTTTTCTTCTAGTGTCTTTGTCTGGCTTTGGTATCATGGTGAGGCTGGCTTTGTAGAATGAGTTTGGAAGTGTGCCTGCCTCTTCCATTTTTTGGAAGAGTTTGAGAAGGATTGGTGCTCTGATCATTCTCATATGTCTTTTGGTCGACATGAGCACTCATTTTTGTTACTATTTTCCCAGGAATAGAGTTGTTAGATCATAGGCTATATGTATATTTAACTTTAGTAGGTGCTGCCAGTTTTTTAATGTAGCTGTACACATTTAGACTCCTAGCAGCAATTTCTGAAAGTTTTGGTTGTCTCACTTCCTTGCCAACATTTGGTATAGCCATTCCTTTCAAAATTAGCCATTCATAGGAGTACATAGTGCACATCATTGTGGTCTTAATTTGCATTTCCTTAATAACTAAGGAATACAATCTTGTATACTTTCTGGCCATTTGGGTGTCTTTTGCAAACTATCTGCCCTTGTCTTTTGCCTGTGTGTGTCTTGTTAATTGTGTTGTTTTCTCTTTAATGATTTGTGAGAATTTTTCTTATATCCTGAGTAGGAGATATTTTTCAGGTCAAAGTATTTCAAGTATTTTCCTTAGCTTGTAGCTTGCCCTTTTATCCTCTCAATGGTAACTTTTAATGAATGGAAGTTCTTAATTCTAATAAAATTCAATTTATCTATGTTTTTCTTCTTTAGTGCTTTTTGTGTGCTATTAAGAAATTTTTCCTGCCTCAAGGTTGTGAAACTCTTTTTTAAAGTAGTCACCTAGAAGTTTTATATATTTTTACCTTTCACACTATATCCACAGTCCATCTGGAATTTTTGTATATGGAGTGAAGACAATGTCAACATTCTTTTTTGTTTTTCTTATTAATTTTCAACTAATAGAGCACCATTTGTTGAGAAGGTCACCCTTTACCCACTGAATTCCACAGTTGCCTTTGTGATAAACTCGCAGGTCATACATATTTGGATCTGTGTCTGGAGATTTATTCTAAACTATTGACCTTATTTGTCTATTTTTGGTGTTAATAGCACAGTCTTTATTACTGCACCTTTATAATAAGTTAGGATACATGGTAGTGTAAGACTTCCTGTTCTTTTCCTCTTCTTTAGGGTTGTGGATAATCTACATTCTTAACATTTCCATATAAATCATAGAATTAGTTTGTTAATTTTCATAAAATTTAATGCTGGGGTTACATTGAATCTATTTAAAAAATTGGGGAAAAACTGACCTCTTAACAATGTTAAATATCCAATTTATATGTGCAGTATTAGACTATAAGTATTTAGATCATCTTTAATCTTTTCCAGGAGAGTTTTATATTCAGTGTAGAGGTTTTACACATCTTTCTTTAGATTTATTCCTTGGTAATTGATGTTTTTCAGTGCTAATGTAAATAGTGTTGTTTTAAGTTTTTAAATTATTAATTGCTAATACAGGAACATGCAATTGATTTTTTAGGTGATGACTTTGCTTCCAGCCATTTTGCTAAATTTACTTATTATGAGTGTACATTTTTTAATACTCTATGAATATAATCAGGTCACCTAAGAAAAACAATGATTTATATTTTCCTTTATGATCTTGGTGTTTTCTTTCCTCTGCCTCAGTGTGCTGACTGGGACTGTCAGTGCAATGTAAAGGTGATAAGGTAGGAGAGCACCTTTTTAACCTTGTTCCCTGCCTTTGGAGAAAATGATAAGTGTTTCCCCAGTATGATGTTTTTGTGAATTTTTGTAAATACTTATTATTGGATTGAGAAAATTACCTTCTGTGCCTGGTTTGTTGAGATATTTTTTTCTTTCTTTCTTTCTTTTTTTTAAAGAGAGACAGGAGGAGAGAGAGGGGGAGAGACAGAGATTATTTTTTAATATTTATTTTTCGGTTTTCGGTGGACACAACATCTTTATTTTTATTTTATGTGGTGCTGAGGATCGAACCCAGGGCCCCACGCATGCCAGGCAAGCGCGTTACCACTTGAGCCACATCTCCAGCCCAGAGATCTTTTTCTTGAATGGGTATTGATTTTTTTTGAAACCCTCTTTCTCCATCTATTGCAATAATCATGAATCTGTCAATGTCATGAATCATATTGATGGAGTTTGAATGTTAAACCAATCTTGCATTCCTGAATACAACACACTTGGTCTGAAGTATTATTTATCTCTCTTTCTGTCTGTCTATCTATCTATCTATCTTTCTGGGTTAGACTGACTAATTTCTATTAAGGATTTTTGCATCTATGTTCATGAGATTTATTGGCCTGTGCTTTTTATTCCTTGTAATGTCCTTGTCAGGTTTTGGTGTCAAAATCATACAGGCCTCAAATAGCAGATGAGGAATTTCCTGTTGCCTTGAAGAGTTAGTATGAGATTGGTTTCTTAAATTTAGAAGAATTCAATACTGAAGTCATTGGGGTTTTTTGTTTGTTTGTTTTGAGAAAAGGTGTTTAAAGATGGATTTAAATTTTTTTGTGGACACAATATCTTTATTTTATTTTTATGTGGTGCTGAGGATTGAACCCCAGGGCCTCACACATGCTAGGCGAGTGCTCTACCTCTGAGCCACAGCCCCAGTCCAAAAGATGGATTTAATTTTTAAAACAGCTATAGGATTATTCATATATTTCTATTTCTTCTTTTCTTTCCTCTTTCTTTCTTTCTTTCTTTCCTTCCTTCCTTTCTTCTTTCCTTCCTTCCTTCCTTCCTTCCTTCCTTCCTCCTTCTTTTTTTAATCAGGGATTGAACTCAGGGCACTTAACCACTGAGCCACATCCCCAGCTCTTTTTAAATTTTTTATTTTGAGACAGGGTCCCAACATAGCTAAGTAGCTTAGAGCCTTGCTAAATTGCTGAGGCTGACCTTGAACTTTCAATTTCCTGCCTCAGCCTCCTGAGCTGCTGAGATTGCAGGCATGCACCACCACACCGGGCTAAGTTGGTCTTTTTAAGGAATCCATTTCATCTAAATTTTTAATTTATTTACATGATATTTAAACTTTCCTTTTGTTACTTTTGCCATGTTTTTAACATATGTAGTAATAGTCTCCTTTTATTGGGTAATTTATGTATACTCTCTTTTTCTTAATTAATTTGGCCAGGGTTTATCAATTTGATGAATCTTCAAAGATCCAACCTTTGGCTTTGTTTTTTTCAATTTACATCTTTCTTCTATTCCATTTATTTCTGCTCTTATGTTTATTGTTTCCCTCCTTCTGCTTCTTTTGTGTTTAATTTGTTGACTTTTTCAAGCTTTTGGGTTAGACACTTAAGTCACTGATTTTCCCGCCTCTCCTGTGAGATGCTCTTAAAGTTTTACATCTTCCTCTAAACACTGCTTAAGAGTATCTCGTACTTTTTCTGATGTCACACTTTTATTATTATTTATTTGGTAAACATGTTTTCAAGTTTCTATTGTGATTTCTTCTTTTACCATGGTTTATTTATAAATCTGATGCTTAATTGCCAAACATTTGGGGATTTCCCAGCTATCATTCTGTCACTGACTTTCATTTTAGCTCTACTGTGATCAGAGAACATATTCTGTATGATTTCAGTAGTTGATATTGTTGGGACTTGCTTTCTGTCCCAACATAGGATCTATTTTGGTAAATGCCCATGTGTACTTGGGGAAAAAAATGTATGTTTTTCTGTCCCTGGATGGAGTATTCTTTAGATATCAGTCAGATCAATCAGATTGGTCAATCATGTTCCTTACTGATCTGCTGTTATTGTTGGTTTGTTCTTTTAAAGTCTGTAGTTCTGATTATGGCTAGGTCTATCTATCCTTTCAGTTTTGTTAATTTTTAAAATATATTTTAATGAATTTGTTTCTTAGAAATTTAGGATTGCTGTGTCCTCTTGTTGAAATGACCCTAATTATTATTAAATGTTCTGACTTCATTTCTAGTAATACTTTTGCCTTAAAGTATATTTTGTTCAATATTCATATAATTATGCCAGCTTTCATTTTATTTGTTTTTATGGCATTTCCCCCTATCTTTTAATTTTAAACCTGACTATATTCAGTATTTGTTTGTAGTTTTCTTTTTTGTTTGTTTGTTTGATTTTTTTGATGTTAGGGACTGAACCTCACACATGCTAAGCATGTGCCTGCTACTGAGTTACACAGAGCTACATCCCTAAGTCCCAGTATTAGTTTTTTTAAACTAATTAATTAATTTATTTGTTCTAATTTGTTATACATGAGAGCAGAATGCAGTTCAATTCATAGTACATAAATGGAGCACAATTTTTCATTTCTCTGGTTGTACACAAAGTAGAGTCATACCATTTGTGTCTTCATACCTGTACTTAGGGTAATGATGTCCATCTCATTCCACCATCTTTCGTACCCCCATCACTTCCTTTTCCCTCCCTCCCTTTTGCCCATGCTCCCCACCCCCATCCCCATTATGGATCAGCATCCATTTATCAGAGAAAACATTTGTCCTTTGATTTTTGGGGATTGACTTACTTCACTTAGCACGATATTCTCCAATTCCATCCATTTACCTGCAAATGATATGATTTTATTCTCTTTTAATGCTGAGTAATATATTGTTGCTTGTGTTCTCAATAACTGCCATTCTGATTGGAGTGAGAAGAAATCTTTTTTTTTTTTAAGATTGCAGGTGTAACTCTTTATTTATTTATTTGTGGTTTTGGGGATTGATACCAGGGCTTTGTGCATATGAGGCAGGCACTCTACCAAATCAGCTATATCCCAGCCCCAAGGTGAAATCTTAGAGAGTAGTTTTGATTTGCTTTTCTATAATTGCTAGAGATGTTGAACATTTTTTCATATATTCATTGATTGATTCTATATCTTCTTCTGAGAAGTGTCTGTTCAGTTCCTTAGCCCATTTATTGATTTGGGTTTTTTGTTTTTTTAGTGTTAAGTGTGTTGAGTTCTTTATAAATCCTGGAGATTAGTGCTCTATCTGATGTGTGTGTGGCAAAAATTTGTTCCCATTCTGTAGTCTCTTTATTCACCCCACTGATTGTTTCTTATCCTAAAAAGAAACTTTTCAGTTTGAATCCATCTCATTTATTGATTTTTAAACCACATGGTATTGGCACCAAAATAGACTTGTAGAACAATGGTACAGAATAGAGGACACAGAGACAAACCCACGTAAGTATAGTTATCTCATACCAGACAAAGATGCCAAAAATATAAATTGGGAGAAAAGATAGCCTCTTCAACAAATGGTACTGGGAAAACTAGAAATCCATATGCGGCAAAATGAAATTAAGCCCCTATCTCTCACCATGCAGAAAACTCAATTTAGAATGGATAAGGACCTAGGAATTAGAGACCCTTTGTCTAATAGAAGAAAAAGTAGGCCCAAATCTTCATCATGTTGGATTAGGCCCCTACTTCCTTAACAAGACTCCTAAAGGTTTTAAAAAATATAATTTTTTAAAAAGTCCAATTTGATTACCTTTAATTAAGACTTTTAGACCCTTAAATTTAATGACTTACTGATATTGTTGGGTTTAAGTCAACTAATGTACTTTTTTTCCTTTTTACTTGATTCATCTGTTTTTTATTTTGTGGGGGAAGGGATTAATGGAATTTTTTGTTAAAATTGGGGTGTTTTCCTTTGCCAGCCTTCCAACATCTGTTCTTTCAGAGCAGAAACCAGAGGTGTCACAACATGCACTCTCCTCCTCCTGCACCTGCCTCCCATTCCTCCCTCCCCATATCAAGGTTGATGCAAGAGCTCCCTGTCATTTTGACCTCACTTACCTTCTCACCTTCTGGGCTCTTGCTTTAGTGTATTTTACTTTTAAATATGTTATATTCCCCACATGAGATTATTATTATTAATGTTTTAAACAATCAATATTAATTTATGTTTTCCACATATTTTCAGGATTCTTTATTTCTGTCAGCAATTCTAGGCTTCCATCATTTTTACTTTCACGCAGAGAAATTCCTTTCTTTTATTTGTAGTGCAGTGTAGTGTCGTGTAGATCGAGACAAACACGTTTATTCCACTTTTATTTTTGAAGGACATTTTTGCTGGCTATAAAATTCTAGGTAAGGACATTTGGGGTTTGGTCCCACCCCCATTAACTCCTTAAACTTGTCATTTCATCATCTTCTGGGTTCCAAAAATGTTTTTTGAACTGTTGGTCATCCGATTTTTATTCCACTGGTTGCAAATGTGCCTTTCTGTTTTTGCTGCTTTTCAGATCTTTTTTTCATCTTTGGTTTTCAGGAGTGTGACTATAATGTCCACGCACATGATTTTCTTATATTTAATCTTTGTGGAGAACCACTGAGTCTCTTACATAGGTTGTCTGTCATTAGATTTGTAGAATTCTTGACCATTGTCTCTCAAATATCTTTTCTGCACTACTCTTCTTCTCATCTCCTTCTGTATGATGTGAACATTAGATCTGACTGTACTTCTTATATTTTTCTCTGGTTTGTCTATTTTTCTCCCATGGTACTTCAGTTTGGTATTTTTATTATTATATTATATTATTATTATTGATCATCCTTTCAGCTCTCAATCCCTATTTTGGGTGAGGTCTAGTTTGCTATTCAGTCCACCCAGGTGATCTTTATTTCAATACTGTATTCTAAAATAGTCCATTTGATTGTTTTTCATAGTTCCTATATTTCAGGTGATAATCCCAATTTTTTTCTCTGTTTTGTCCAGCATTCTATTTTGACCATGTTTTCCCTTCTCTCTTGGAATATATTAACCATAGTTTGTGTTCATGAATGTGTATATGTATGGGGTTTCTTGTTGTTGTTGTTTGTTTTTATACTGGGGATTGAACCCAAAAGTGCTTTACCCACTGAGCTACATCCCCAGACCTTTTTATTTTTTATTTTGAGACTGGGTCTCACTAAGTTGTTCAGAGCTTTGCTAAGTTTCTAAGGTTGGTCTGGAACTTGCAATCCCCTGCCTCACACTCCCAAATTGCTGGGATTACAGGGTATACCACCATGCCCAGCCCATAGTTGTTTTAAAGTCCCTCTCTGATAATCCTAATACCTGAATCATCTCTGGATCTATTTCTATTATCTGTTTTTATTTTCTCTCTGATTTTAGTTTTTTTGGTACTGGTTTTTAGTAATGCAATACAGTTTTTGATCCAACCTTAGACCTATGGGTGCAAAGTTAAATAGCCTGTGGGTAAGAGATGCCAAGTTTCTATGGTGAGTTTAAGACTTGTTTTAGCAGTCAGATAGAAAACCAGCAGTTCTCTGATCTCATCAAGTGTTGTCAATTCTGGTCTGCTTCGGTTTTGTTCATACTACTAGGGTGTGGCCTTTACTCCTAGGGCATGGTCTTTCTGGGTCCCCAAATGAAAGCCCTAGCCAAGTTTCCTCTACTTGACTCAGTTTGATCATTGACCCTTACTAATCAATGCTTGTCTTTTTAGCTTCTAGTCATTTCCCCCCTCAGTTTCTTGCTATCTGCATGTGCAGCTTAGGAGAGGGCTGAAGACTTGAAGGGAATTTGGGTACATAAATGTTTGTCCCCTTACGTGTAGTTTCCCTTTATAGACTCTGTGCTTTGGTTTTATTTCCCAGTGTAGCGATGGGAAGATTCTCAGGGGAAAAGCCAAGGTGCATGTGGAGGTTACTTCCTGTGCTTCCTTTCTCTCAAGGCTTCTCCAGTCCTGTGTGCAGTGTTTGCTCTCCAATGCTTAAATAATAGCTTTTTATCTATTTTATCTATTCTTCTAATCAATTTTAATGAATGAAACCTGAAGTTATATAGAGAAGGAAAGAACAGGGATCCTGGGTTAAAGTACAGTGAGTGCCTGCACAGTGGCACACGCCTGTAATCCCAGCAGTTTGGGAGACTGAGGCAGGAGGATCTTAAGTTCAAAGCCAGCCTCAGCAACTTCGAGGCACTAAGCAACTCAGTGAGACCCAATCTCTAAATAAACTACAAAAATAAGGTTGGGGATGTGGCTCAGTGGTTGAGTGCCCCTGAGTTCAATCCCTGGTACCAAAAAATAAAATAAAATACAGTGAGCATCAGCAGGTGGGGCTAATCACAACCACAATTTCTTTTAACCTTCTGAAGGGAGGACTTTTTAATCCCCATCTCAAAGATGAGAAAATTGAAATTCAGAGGTTATGTGACTTAATGTCTTAGTAAATAAGTGGTAGAGTTAAACTGGAATGTAGAGCTGTCTGACTTTACAGCTTTCTACCACAAACTATGACTTCTGCAGGTCCCTGTTCCCAAAGAATTTTTAATTTAGAGGGGAAAGTTAAAGTGCATGTATGTATGTTAATAATATAAGCCAGCATATGATTTATTTCTTTTAAATTTATTTTATTTATACTTACTTTTTAAATTCTTTTTTTTTTTTTTGGCACTGGGGATTAATCAGGGGCACTTGACCACTGAGCCACATTCCCAGCCCTATTTTTATTTTTTTTAAAGGCAGGGTCTCAGTGAGTTGCTTAAGTGGCTCACTTTTGCCAAGGCTGGCTTTGAACTCGAGATCCTCCTGCCTCAGCCTCCCAAGCTGCTAGGATTACAGGTGTGTGCCACCGTACCTGGCTGTAGAGTGTATTTGGACATATCATACATACATATAATATAACTTCCCACTCTTGTGGCTTTACATGATGTGAAGATTCACTAGTTGTGTATTCATATATGAACATAGGAAAGTTACATCTGATTCATTCCACTGTCCTTCCCTTCATTCCCCTTTGACTAATCCAGTGAACTTCCTTCCCACCCCTACGTCGTGTGTGAGCATCTGCATATCAGAGAGAACATTTGGCCTTTGGTTTTATGGGATTGGTTGTATGTAATCACACTGAGTGGTCTTGGATTCCAGCAGAGCTTCCGGGAAGCCTGTTAGAAATGCAGAATCTCGGGCCCCCCAGAGACCCTGAAACATGCTTTGCATTTGAACAGGATCTCTGAGTGACTTATTAATTATACATGTTGAATCTGTCACAGGGTTGGAAGGTGACATCTTGGAGGAGGTGGCATTTGTGTTGGGACCCTAAGCAACCCATGTGATTCCTGCAGTGATGGTTAAAGGAGGCAGAAAGCATGAGACAAGTTTTGAGCTTGAAGAGTTTTCCAGATTGACCTGAGCAGCGGGTTTGGAGGATTTTGGGAAGCAGGGCTAGGAATGAGTTTAAGCCGTATTTTTGAGGAACTGGAACTCCAGACAAGGGGCTTGGAGTTTAATGGCTGAGGTGCCACTGTTGAGCTGGGTGGAGGAGTGACAAGATGGAGGTGGTGTTTTCCGAAGGATAACGTGGAGGTTCTGTGCAAGTGGGACCAGGTCTGAGGAGATGAGGCTGTGTTAGAGGGATGGAGAGAATCAGAGTTGATACGATGGGTGCAAACAGCAGGAATGTAGTGGGACCTTGGGATTCTGCTTTCCTCCTTGGGAAACAGAACTTGTGAGATCGAATCCGGAGGCGCCCAAGTCCTGGATCTTCAGCTCACCACTTCCCTGATATCTAAATCGAGGACTCCAGTCTCCCGCCTACATCCTAAGCACTCTTTTTCTCTCCACAAGTTACTGGGCTGTGGGCGTGTATCTCCAGGCACTGTCCCCACCATGCCCTGCTCCCCCTGCTCTTCCCCAGCTCCTCTCTGCCCCACTCCCCTGCTTCACCCTGACTGTGCTCCTCTCTCCACCTGCCCTCCCTTCCCTGACTCATCATGGCAATTGCTGACTGTCTGGTGGTGACAGGATGTTCACAGCACATGGCACGATGGCAGAGAAAACCTTGGGTCACTGTGGATCACAAGGGAGGGTGACTCACATTATCACGTTAAAATAGAATCACATTTTGAGATCATAAAGTGAAAGTTACAGCTCTCTCTCCATTGAGCTCAATCATTGAGCTTAGTCTATTACCTAATTCGGGGTCTTATAACTTCATAAAAGGGATTCCAGAGAAGAGGAAGTATAGTTAAACTTTATTTGAAATTCTTTGCAGGGAAAAAAAGGCAAAAGAAACTGCTTGGCTTTATTGACTGGAAAGAAGGAACTGTGGTGGGTGGTGAGATGGGGTGTCTCCCCAGAGAGAACACAAGTTCAGCGTGCAAGGGGCGTTTCGTATTTCCTTCAAGGTGCGGGCGGAAGCTCCCAGCCAACAGCAAAATGGGTTCAGTTAGCTACTCGGATAGCTAGGGCAGTGACTGAAGTCCAGGGCAGGTTTTCTGTAAGAGAGTCCTACTAAGCTGCTTTTGTTCTACTTTATTTTGGCAATGCTGGGGTGGAAGCCTGGGCCCTGTGCATCTCCCCTGCTGAGCTGCACCCCCAGCCCTTCAGCTCTGCCTAAAGGATCTTGTGGGTGTTTTCTGGGGGCTTCGTCATGGTTGGGACCTGAGCTGCAAGACTGCTGGCTGACCTATGAGGCCCAGCGTTTAGGATACGATTAGGGACACCTCTTAGCCTTCCCCTTCGTCATCTCCGCCTCCACCCTGTCATCAAGGGTGGCCCACTGTGCCCAGGAGTCTGTTGTGTCCACTCTGGCCTCTCCGGTTGACTCTGCCTCTTGCCTGGTGGAGAATGAGGTGCTCCCTGCTCTGGGCCCCTGTTTCTCCATCAGTGATCACTGAGCCATAGTTCTCTGAGGGGAAGGGACTTGGTCTGACTGTGTCTCACAGCATTAAAATAGTAGGGCCTGAGCACAGCAGATGCTCAGGAGGTGTTTATGAAGCACTCAGAGACTAGGGAAGGAAAGGTACTACAAAGCCATACTAGATTATTATGGGTATTTATAATTTGGTTTCAGTTTGGGACCTTCAGCACCACTTGACTGTTAGACTAGATTCTTCTTCTGAGAAACCTCTCCCCAGGAAAATAGTTTCATTTGTTCAGATTTAGAGTATTTTTGAATATATAATACATTCATATGGTTCAAAAACCCAAAGTGCTTTCAAAGGTGCTTATCCAGAAGTCTTGTCTGCATTTCTTTCTGCTCCCACCCACCACTGTGGCCTCCTAGTGGCTAGCACTCTTATCCATTTTATTATATACTCTTCCAGTATTTCCTTATACAAATGAAAATGTAACTATATGGGTTTATTTTTTACACACCAAAAAGACCACACTATATGCATTGTTGTGGCTTATTTTTTTCACTTAAAATGAATAACCCAGGAGTGCTCCATATCAATGAACTTATAGAAAACATCCTCATTCTTCTGTTTCTTGGGGGTTAGTCTTTTTTTTACAATTGTATAGTGTTCCATTTTGAGGATGTATCACAATTTAGTTAATCAGATGAACACCTGGGCTGCTTCTAGACTGTATCGGTTACAGAAAAGCTGCAACAAATCTCCTTATGTCTGTATCATTTTATATAAGTCCAGGGGTGGCTATAGGAACAATTCCAGATGTGAGGCTGCTGGATAAAGGGCATTTGGGATGTCAGGGGACCTTCCATGTGAGGTGGCAGTTTTTGTGTTCCCCTGGGAGGCAGGAGGGTACCCATTTCCCACAGCTTCACAGCAAGAGTTGTGCAGTCCCAGTTTGGATTTTGGCCAAGTGAGCAATGCTGTCTTAGCGAGGGTTCTCTTTGCTTTGATTAAGACTGATCGTTTTTCCACCTTTCAGGATCATTTCTGTTTTCCAATCGGCTGCCATGTGCTTTGCCTGTTTTTCCTCTTGGTTCCGGGTCCTTTTCCTCCTGGTTTTATGGAGCTCTTTTCTGTGATGGGCAGATGAGGTCATTGTCTGTGGCACGATCCCAGTGTGTCCAAGAAGCCATTATCTTTGTACTTTGTGCTTTCTTTTCCCTCACATAGAAATTTTGGAATTTTTATGTAGTGAAATTTATCAGTCTTTTCTTTTATGGCTTTTGGGTTTTGTAACAAAATTAGATGGGCCTTTTCCTATGCCAGAGTTGGGGAGGAATTCGCCCAGAGGAGGGAAGGGAGCAGGTGTGGCACCCCTCGGAGCAAGACTGCCAACATCACAGCTTTGTCTGGGACTTAGCCCTGTTCCCACGGGGAGAAGGGTCTGCTGCCAGTGGCTGGTGCCCACTGCCAAAGGCCTGGGTGCCAAGCACCCTGATCATTGGCTGGTGCTCTCTGCAGGGGCGGGGAAGGAGGTGGATGGGGGACATGGGACGTTTGGCAACCACTTTTTCCCAACAGGTGGGGTCTGGCCAGGTGCAGCCGGGTCAGTATAATAAAGGAAATAGAATTAGGACTTTGAAGTGAAACTCAAGACTCACATAAACTTGAACCTTTCCTGGGATTTGAAAAGAGGTAATTACTTTAGAAACATTCTCCCTCAATATTAAGCTCTGCCAAACTGGCTCAAAGCAGGAAATATTCTAGAATAGGTCCCCAAATATTGGGAATTCAATTAGGAAAAAATGATTAGGGAGATAATATGTTCTCTAAAATCTTCAGTCCATTAAGGCTTGAAGAGAGTGAAGCTCAAGATGTCTGGGTTGGGGGAGGTCTTGACATCAACTAGCCTGGATCTTTGTCTTTCCTCCACCACTGTGTGACCTCAGACAAATGGCTTCACTTCTCTGAACCTCAGTTTTTTTCTCTGCAAAAGTAGAAAATACTAATAATTAACAACATTAATGAAGTGCTAAGTACACTTTGGGCACTGTATTTGATTTTTTTTTTTTTTTTTTTTTTGGTACTAGGGATTGAACCCAGAGGTGCTTAACCACTGAGACACATCCCCAGCCATTTTCTGTATTTTATTTAGAGACAGGGTCTTTCTGAGTTGCTAAGTGCCTTGTTAAGTTGCTGAGACTGGCTTTGAACTCACGGTCCTCATGCCTCAGCCTCCTGAGTTGCGGGGATTACAGGCGTGCACCATCAAGCCCAGCTGTATTTGATGTTTCACATGTTAAAGTGTCCACTTTCTAGAGCTGCAGTGAGAATTAAATGCCACAAAATGAAGAGCTATGCATGGTGTCAGACCCCTTATGAGACTTCCGTAGGTGCTCCCTGTGCAATGCTATTTTGCATGCTTGCTGAAAGCAGATGAGAAGGCCCGGTGTTTACTTGTGGTATTATTCGAGTCACTTATTAATTCTGGAGCCCTACTGTGGGCTGGTGCTGGGGTGTCTGCGTCCGCAGATCCCCCAGAGAGCAGGCAGAATTGCTGGCAGTGCAGTAGGCTGAACAGCTCTATCCTCCCCAAATTCATACATAGAAACCTAACCCCCGAAGGGATGCTATTTGGAGGTAAAACCTTAGGAGTTGACAAGGTCACGAGATGGATCCCTTATGAATGGAGTTAGTGCCCTTATTTAAGAGACCCCTCTTAAAAAAGCCTCTCCCATGTGCCACCTGAGAACAGGGTGAGTAGAGCATCTATGAACCAGGAAGAGACGCCTCATCAGATGCAAAATCTCCTGGCACCTTCATCTTGGACTTCTCAGCCTCCAGAACTGTGAGAACTAAATTTCTGGTTATAAGCCATCTGTATGGCCTTTTGTTATAGCAAGGCATACGGGCTACCGAGCAAACAGTGACCACATCCTGCAGTGGGGGCTCTGCTAGGGAGCAGCCAGGGTGCTCTAGGAGCACAGTGCATAAACCTGTCCTGAGGTGGGCAGGACGGGGATCTGGGTGCATGGCCCTTGTGGAGGAGTGACAACTATTGCAGGCATAGGGAACACTGCTATAGCATGTCCCTTGTACCAGGTTGTTCAATTCATCCTCACCAGGGCCCTGTGAGCTTGGTTTGATTTTATCCCTGTTTTACAGATAAGGAAACCAAGGGCCAGAGATTGCTGTAAGTCACGCAGCTAGAAATTGGCAGAAGCAGGATTTGAGTCTGGAGATTTAGCACCAGAGTTGGTATCAGGAGACAGATGCAGAGAAATTGGACTGAGATCCCTGTGGTGTGTTAGGAACTGTGACTGCAAAGTGGGAGGGGACAGAGCAGCAAGGAGACCAGGCATGGGTGGGGGGGCATCTTGGCGGGGGATCTTTTAAGCATCCTGCTGTTCTCTGGCTTTGGCTGGACCAGCAGGTGGACATTGGAGCCCACTGGCTCTGTGTGTGCTGAGGACAGCTCCACGCGTTCTGCTGGCCTGAAGCTGCACTTGGTAGGAGGAATCTTACTTGGCTTGAGGCATTTCTGCATATTAAATGAAAAGGCCCTTGACCAGTTCCTGAAGTCTCATCTACCCACTGTGCCCTCCTACCCCTTTAGGTAGATGGCTCCTGCTCGTCCTTCAGATCCCCCCACCTCACATCCTACTATAGCTTTGCCACAGCTTCCTGGACCTGCCCACAGAGCTTGCAATTTATTTGCTGACAATTAATTCTGAGCTCAAGAGAGCAGAGGCCGTGTCTGTTTTTCTCATCCTTTAGCACCTGGCAGAGAGCTGGAATGTAGTAGACACTCAATAAGTATTTGATGAATGAGTAAGTAACCTGTCCTTCAGGAGAATTAAGATTGAGAGTCCTAAAATGGAAGATCAGGCTTGGGAGGGACACATAGCCCCTGAGGGAAAGGCTAGGCATTCAGACCCTTGAATTGAGGCACAAAATCACTGGGGGTCCAGGGGGAAGAAGAGCCTGGGCTGGAGGGTCCCTGTTGGCTTTGGGTAGAACCAGTCCTTGTCTAAATACTGTCAGTAGCCACTGTCCTGCCAAGCACCGAGTAAATTCTGGTCACCATTCACCACTTGCTCAGCCTCATGCAAGTCATTTGACCCTTTCAAATCTTGGTTTTCTTATTTTTAAAACAGCCATGTAAAACTTCTTCACAGCACTTTGGGAGCACTTTCACAGTGTATAGAGGCAGGACACCAAGGCACAGTGTGGTGGGAATAAGCAGCTGAAGTCTGAGGCCACCAGGCATCCGAGAGAGTGAAGGGGTGGGGGAGAGAGCTACCTCATTGTTTGCCAGGGACAAAATATAAACCCCAAAGGCATGCCTCAGTGAGCACCTCCTCCAGCCATAGTTATCACCAGTTAATCCATATCAGTGGATTAATCCATATCAGTGGATTAATCCATATCAGTGGATTAATCCTCTGAACATCCTTGCATTGCTTCACACATGAGCTTTTGGGAACAAATCACATCTAGACCATAACAGGTCCTCATATGGTTCATGTTAAGTATATGTGTGCCTGTCTGCAGAGAGAATATTGAAAGAAGACTGGAGGTTAATGGGATAAAAAGTTAATATTCTCCTCTATTGAAAGGGACTTGCAGAGAGTTATACTTCCTCTATATTTTCCAAATTTAAAGAATGAGCATGTATTACTTCTGCAAACAGAAAAAAATGTTTGTAGAAACACTGACCATTCCTTTAAGACCACCAGCTCCTGCGGGGAGCTCTGATGTCCCTGGTGTGTGTCAGCTGCTCAGAGTCCTTGGAAGTGTGGTTGTCTTTGCCCCAGTAACCTTCCCCAGGAAGGAGGCGGCCTCCGTTGCCCACCTTGGCAGTGGGTCCCCGCCACGCATTGCTCTGAAAGCCCCCTGGCCTGCCAGTGCCCGCCAGGACACCCTTACTCTTCTCCGCATTAGGCCCATTTCACTTGATCTGCCCGACGACCTCCGAGGTCGGCATTTTGTTGTCATCGATCTTGAGACGAGGAATCGCCCTAAAGCATAAATAGGACAATCGGAATGTTGGCAGTGTCTCTCCACCTCTTCTCTCTGTGCCGCAGCCACTTGGCTTCTGGGAAGGTGACACGATCTCTCAGGTCCCCAGGTCTTTGTTTCTTACCTCCTCCATCCTACCCCTGACTGCTCCCCCTCTTCCTGCCCTCTGGCATTCGTCAGGGGCTCACTCTGGGAGTCTGCTCTATACCACTTCCTCCAGGAAGCCGCTTCTGACAGCTGCTCCTTATGCAGTTTGGGTTGGAAAACTCCTGTTTGCCTTTGTGTAGCACAGTTGTCATTTCTTACTGAACGTGGCCTCTCTTCACTGTTTGTGTTTCTCTTTTTCCAACCAAACTCAAGGGCCAGAGTTTACTTTCTTTCTTTTTCTTTTTTTTTTTTTTGTGTGTGTGTGTGTTAGGGATTGAACCCAGGAGCATTTAACCACTGAGCCACGTCCCCAGCCCTTTTATGTTTTATTTCGAGACAGGGTCTCACTAAGTTGCTTAGGGCCTTGCTAAGTTGCAGAGGCTGGCCTTCAATTTGTGATCTTCCTGCCTCTGCTTCCTGAGTTGCTGAGATTACAGGCATGTACCACCATGTGTCTGACCAAGAATTTAGTTTCTTTATCCTCAGTGTCTAGGGGGCACCAGTTAGGTAATCAATAAATATTTTTGAACTAATTAGTATGATTATTATAATAGCACTCTATAATGACATTGTTATAGATGAATAAAGATGGTGTTCAAGAGAGCTGAATGATTGCCTTATTCATGGTCAATAAATTTTGAGGCTAATACCAGAATCTAGGTCTTTTGTTATCTTGTCCAAGTAGACCAAAATGTTGAAGTTCAAAGATGCAGGGAAAAAAATACCACCTTAAACCAGAAAGTTTTAGGGTGAAAAAAAATGTTAATTACATACCAGTACAATATAGATAAAGGTCTATTTAGGTTATTTATATACTTTTCCTTTTAGAAAAATACAGTTGATAATTTTTTCCAGAATTTTTATTTGCTTAGTATAATTAGTACAGTTTCTAGGAATTGGGTTGTGAGGCCAACCACATGGACATTTTAGATGGCTCTCATTATTGACAAATTGCTTAACTAAAACATTATACCAATTAACACTATGTGAACAAGAACTATGTGAATGTCGGTTTTACCATGGACAGGTTAGCACTGGGAGTAATCATTATTTAAAATTTGCTTTACTCTCAAAAAGCAAGTAGTTCATGCCATTTGTTTGCTTCTTGTTTCTTTTTTAAAAAATATTTATTTAGTTGTAGATGAACACATAGTATCTTTATTTATTTTTATGTGGTGCTGGGGATTGAACCCAGCGCCCCACACATGGAGGCAAGTACTTTACCACTGAGCCACAGCCTCATCCCCAACTTCTTGTTTCTTTGTGAACAACAGAGATTGACTATTGTTCTGTGTGGTCATTTACCTATGTTCTTATGAGACCCCAGTTCATGCCCTTTATCATGCTGCCCCTCCCTCATAAGATTGGCAACTGCAAGCTTAACTATTTAAATACCAAGTAGAAGGCTGTGTTAGGTTACACAAAGATGACTGGGATACATCCTGCCCACCTAATAAGCTTACCCTCAAGTAGAGGAGATGGCTATGGACAGAAATCATCACCCAGTGGCTAAACTATTCACTAGAGAAAAACTTAATTGATTATAGAACAGAGTTGGGATCAGTGATTCCTGACTTGGGAGAGTATCAAGGAAGGCTTCTGAGAAGTGGAGTCATTTATTATAGGCTTGGAAGGATGAGAAACATCTAGAAGGAACTTCAAGTTGACAAAGTAGGATGGACAGCTGTAAATACCATGAGGTACTTTTACAGAACTGTCCCTGAGAACAGCTGGCATGCGTATTGGTTAGGATGGTTTCGGGGGCAGGAAAAGCATTCCCACTGGAAAGAGCTTCATTAGCTGAGGAGCCTGTGCTATCTCGCAGACAAAGAAGCGGCCATGTTTAGGGCTGCTCATCAGAGGCACAGCAGGACCTTTGAGCCCCAGTCCTTCCCCATTCTTCTCTGTCTCCTTGGGGTTTACCTTGTGGTCAGGCAGCTCCCTTCCCAATCCTAAGCTTGCTGTGTCCCTCCCAATCTTATGTCCTCTCGCAGCTATGTTCAAAAGTAGGCCAGACAGTCTCTTACCCGTTCCACTTAATTAGGGAAAACTGTTTTTCTGCGAAGCATCCAGAGGGCTTCTCCTTACCTGTGACTGGCCAGCATCACATCACATGCCCCACCAGATCCAATCAGTGGCTCGGTGACAGATTAATTATCATGATTGGTTTAAAATGGCCCACATCCACCCACCTCTCTAGGATTGAGAAGGGTCACTCTCTGGATTCATGGGCCTCTCCAAAGCAGGGCTATGTTAATAAAGAAGAAGGTGAGTATGTATAATTGTTGAATAAGCAGCCCTAGCTTCTACCACACTGTTTACGAGCAAACATTTTAATCAGAATTATACCAACATTGATAAATTTCATCCTTATTGAGCTAAATTGAAATTTTAGGAAAAACGTTCTATATAACATATGCCATTTTATATTGAACTATTTCCATTAGTATGGATACTTTTCCTTGTAGATTTTAGGACTGAGATTGATTTCATTGATCTTATTTGTATATCTCTATTAAATTTTGGTGATCATATTTGTAGGTTTTGACACCATCATTCCTTTTGAGACTATTTGTTCTTTAACTTTAGTTGAAGTTTGCAGATCAAGAAATGATTTTATATTGACCATTCCTACAGTCATGTTCATTAGAAGTTGGCTAAGAAACTGACTGTATTTCTCCATTGATCCATGATAAAATCATGAGCAATTCCCTTAGGGTGACAGAGATGAATCTATTGTTTATATTATTGTATTGGAGGGTTAGAAAACTAGGGCCAAATCTGGCCTGATGCCTGTTTTCATAGGGCTTCAAGCTAAGAAAGTTTTCTACAATCTATCAAGTTTTTACAATCTATTTGATAATAAGAAACACTAACTGGGCTGGGGATGTGGCTCAAGCGGTAGCGCGTTCGCCTGGCGTGCGTGCGGCCCGGGTTCGATCCTCAGCACCACATACAAACAAAGATGTTGTGTCCGCCGAAAACTAAAAAAAAAAAAATAAATATTAAAATTCTCTCTCTCTCTCTCTCTCTCTGTCTCTGTCTCTCTCTCTCTTTCTTAAAAAAAAAAGAAACACTAACTGAATCCCAACTCAGAGAAATAATTTAATTCTGCTCAGTAATAGGTCTATACTACAAAAATTACACTCAGTGATGATTATTATTATATTTTGAATTTTGTTAATCAAATTTCTGTGGAAATTTGTTTTCTTATCCTGTAAATTCAACATAATATTCATTATTGATTTTGCCTTTTGGCCTGCAGATTCTGAAATATTTACTATCTGGTCATACACAAAAAAAGTTTGCGGGCCCTGCGCTATTGTATGGCGACTGGATCCTTGTGCACACTTGTGCTCTCACTGTCCACCATACCTCTCTGCTCCACTGGGGTCTCACAGAGCAATTGGGGAGCACCTTCGTCTACTCAGTTTGCTATGAGAAAATACCAATAAACTGGGTGAGTTATAAAGCCCAGAAACTCGCCCCACACAGTTCTGGAGGCTGGGAAGCCCAGGTCAAGGCACCAGCCGATGTGGTGAACCACTTCCTGGTGCACAGGCGGAGCCTTCTCACTGTGTTCTCGCATGGCAGAAGGGGTGAGGGAGTGTTCTGGGGTCTACTTCATAAGAGCTCTAATCCCATTCCCACGACTCCACCTTCAGGACCTAATCACCTCTCAAAGGCCTTAAGTCCTAATCCCATCACCTTGCGGCTTAAGTTTCAGCAGGAGTTTGTGGGGGTCACACTCATCCACAGCAGCCAGTGAGGTCAATTTGTTCTTAGGGCCAACAGCGTGGAGTCAAAGTCCTGCTTCCCTTGAGAAACAGCAAGTGGTTAAGCACATCCACACCATCCAGGGATGAAGGTGCCGTTCAGACTGACATATCCTGTCAAATAAAAACAAAATTGACTAAGAGTTTTCTACAAAAGTCAGTTTCCATTTATTTATTTATTTGTTTGTTTATTTTCGTATTAAGGTATGATGAATATTGGAAAAGCTAAAATATTGTTCCACAGTGTCCCCATTGGAGGGGAACACTGTCTTTTGAAATGCAGGTGAGTAGAGAGGCCTTTTACGTTTTCCTTCTGCTTCCTACTGAAGTTAGCTCCTTTATCTTTCCTTTAACAGATGAGGAAAAAGAAAATAATAGAGCATCCAAGCCCCACTCCACTCCCGCCACTCTGCAATGGTAAGTTTCCATTCTTAGCAAATGTGAAGAGAGACGTAGACCTTCACGCACACAGGATGGGACACCACTTGGAGGTTTTGACATCGTCATGATAATTTGATATGCAATAACCCACATGAAATCTATTTAATTTTCTGGTATATACAAAATGCTTAACTTAAATCTAACTTGGAGATTTGAATTCTCATTTATTTTATTTGTGGAAAGATTTTTTTTCATTATAAATCACTGGTAAGACCTGGATTCTACATGAATATTATTAATTGATTTCAATAAAATCCATTATTATAATTAATTATTAATTAATTAATCAATCCACCATTATTATAATTAATTATTTTGCTGCAAATTATAGAATAAGAGGTCTTTTTACCCTGATGAATGAGCCCCGAAATCATAAATGATTAACTAATAATTAATTACAATTGTATTATAATTATTTTAGCACTAATAACATTAACAAAGATGATCTACTAGCATTGCTTTCTCTTTGGTATTTGAATTTCCTAGCCTTGATGACATATTGGATGGTGTTTAAGTGGCTGCACTCACATTTGATATTTACAGATAATTCTCTTCTAAAAGCTTTACTTGGAAATTATGTTGTGGTTTTAAACAGCAGAGTTCTCTGCGCCTGCAATTCACCCTTCAGAGGATCTTGGCAGTGAAGGCTGTTACCGCTCAGTAGTGCAGCCCAGCCAGCTTGAAGGAATGAAGGAGAGGGAGAGAGGAGTGGGAAGGGCGAGGAACTCAGATCTCTTATGTCCCAGCTTCCACTTCAGGTCCTTCGTACCCGAGCCTCATTTCCTCCTCACAGTCAGTGGCGTTAGTGTGTTAGGCCCGTTTTACAGAAGAGGAAGCAGAGCTGAGGCAGCTACATCATATGCCTTAAAACGCACACAGCCATGAAGTGGGAGAGGCAGGATCTGGCCAGGTCTCTCTAACTACAAACCCACGCTTAAGAAAAAAGGGAGAGAAAAGAGGGATGGATCAGAAAAGTAAGCAGATGGACTTTAATGAGAAAATCGTATTCTGTTTTATAGTTAATCCATGCAGAGGTGAGAGCGAAGCATCATTTAGAGAAAGCATTCAGAAAGGAACGTGGCCTCCCGCTTCCAGGCTCATCAGATAGCTTGTTTTGCCCCAAGAATAGCAAAGGTGGCTTTCAAGAGCTGCTTTCCCAGCCCTTTGACTTGTGTCCATCATTTGTTCCTATAAGCTTATCTCATTGCATTTGCTGCTTTTTGCTTTATTTAAAATTTGATTCTACATCTCAGATAGAATGACCCCCTGCCCTTCCCCTAATGCTAGGACACAGAATAAGGCATTTTTGCAAAGGACTTTGGGAATGGGAGCTTCTAGAAATGCCAGAGATGGACAGACATTCTTGCTTTAATAAGCCAAGGTGCTATACATTTCAGAATAAAACATTTGAAAGAGGCCAGAAGAAAACGGAATCATTTGTGTCTGGTTCTCTGTGATTCTCTGACATCTGCCTGGCAACAGTGAGGCGGTGAGGGCGCAGCCTCTGGATGGACTGCCGGGCTGGGGCTCAGCTTCCAGCTCTGACACTTACCAGCTGTGGAGCCTCAGGCAAGGTCTTTAACCCTCTGTGCCTGGGTGGACGCACCTGGGAAACGGGGACAGGCACCTAACTCTCAGTGCAGTCCTCATGAGGAAATGGGATGTTAACGGGCTTGGACGGGCTCTGGCACTGCCTGGGTGCTCTGCAACTCCTCCGCATGCCCCCTTCCTTCTGAGGCCCCCAGGACCCCCTGGACAGGACTCGGCTCCTCCCTGGCACAGCCAGTACTCCTACTGTGCAGAATTCTGTACCAGGTGTCCATCCTTCTAAATAAAGGGACTCACAGGTTATCCCAGAAGAAATTTCATCCTCCAAGTCACAATGGATTTTTTGTTTTCTAGTAAAACATTTGCTTTCCAAGACAAATCAGATTAGAATATGTATACCTCTTAGTCTTATTGTCATCAAAAGATACCAAGGTATTCAAAGAACATCAAATTGTCCTCTGAGATCCTTTATAGGGCATGTTTAAGATAGATTTTATGTCATTAACTAATTCAAGGAATGTTTACTGAGCACCTACTATTTGCCTGGCACTGTTGTAGGCTCTGGGAACACAGAGGTAAGACAGGCCGAGAAGGGACTGAACCATAAATAGATAAGGGTGTATCCCCTAAAGATGAGTTCTGGGCAGAGGCTTCAAAATGGCTCATAGGAGAGTATCACAGTGGCTGTTTCAGTTGAGCAGCACGGGAAGGCCCCTCTGGGTGACAGTTCAGTGGATAAATGTACGACATGCCCTCACTGACACCCCCCCCAGGGAAATCGGGGGCAGAGGAGCATGCCACCCAGGGAATATCTTTGACATAGATTCTACTGCTGTACGCTGGGCTCCCCAGACTCAACAGCATTGCAAACAGGTGGTTTATTCAGAGGACAAAAGTGGCCACATCTACAAGGAGTTCCCAGGCAGTAATGGCCTTCAGAGGTGACCCTGACTGAGGCTGTGGGTTTAAGCCTTCATCAAGCATTGGACTTAGGTGGCCCCCAAGGGGCATGTTGCTTGGGAGCTGGGCTTCTCTTTACATCCTGCTGAGCTTAACTCCCAGGGAGGGACTCGGCAATGACCTCCCAACAGTGGGGACCCAGGCACACCCACAGCATCCACTGCTCCTTCCAGGAAGGGGGCAGGCTGCACTTGTTCCAGGATCTACAGGAAGGTGGCTAAGTGGCTGGAGCATAGCCTAAAAGGACAGGGATACAGATGAGGTAGGAGAGGTTGGCCGGGGAGCTATTAAACAGTGGGAAGAAAATGTAGGACATTTCTCTGAAGTTAGAAACAGAGATGCTTAAAACTATGGTGGAGGCCATGGGACCAAGAGTAATTATGTATAGAATATAATTTAAATATAAACCCTTTCTCTCAAAAGGAACTGGAAGCCCCCTCCTTTTCACAAGGAAAAAGTATAATTTACAGTTTGTTCCCTTTTTGCTCTGGCTGCCTGGGATCTCAGAGATAAATCTGAACTGAAATATCCTTGATTTGATGTATCCCTGGAAATACTGAGATGCTTACATTTAAAATCTCTTCTTTGCTTTGTCTTCCTTTTTTTCTTTTTATTTTATTAGCTTTTTAGAAAAAAAAAGTCAAGAAATAAGTACACTCAATAAATATGGGTTTTTTCTTTTATTTACACAAGTGACACATTTCCTTGTCCAAGAAGTCCATCCCTTCTTGCAGTTCGTAGCCTTTTCATTAAAGCAACCTGTTACTAGTGACGTGTGTGTACATTTGTGTGTTTATAGAACTTGCCTGTGCATTTATGTACCTCTAGAACTTTTTGAACTGTGTGCTTTTTTTTTTAAATTTAGTATTTTCTCCGTTATAAAGAGCATAGTGTTCCGCAGCCCATCCTACTCTAGAGCCACGGCTTGCTTTCTTCCTTAGAGGAATGTGTAGAAGTTACAGCCATGCTAGTTCCTGAAGAATGGCCTCACTTTGACTGCCATGCAGTATTGCATGCGAGACAGCAGCAGAACTGATTCTCCAGTGCCTTCTGGGTAGGCATTTAAGCTGTACCCAAATCTCATTTTTAGTATTACAAATAGAGCCCAAAGATTGTCTTCATATGTGCCCCTTGCACACCTGGGGGAGTTGGCATCAAACAGTCGACTAGCTGTGTGTAGCACTTAAAATGTTAATGAGGCTGCACAACTGCCCATTGACAACTTTACCATTTTATATTTTCACCCATGGTGCAAAGTACTTAAAAATAAAAAAATTAAAAATTAAAAACCCCCAAAACTGGGAGCCTCACTCTACAACTGAATCTCGTTCTCTGAGATATTTTCACCCACATTGTCCCATCTCCGTCCAGGGCATGTGCAGCTGTCCAGGGAAGGACGTTGACCTCGCACCCTGGTGCCAGGCTGATAGGGCCTAGCTCTTGGGACATTTGGCTTGTCTCTGGAGTTGGGCTGGGATTGTTTGCTTCTCCTCCTCCCAGCTCCTTGCCTCGCCACCTCCCCACCACCCAGGAGACAGGCCCCCTCCAAGAACAAGTAACGCAGCAGCCAGGCAGCCTAAAATAATCATGGCCACGTGATCTGGAGGCAGCTCCCAGCAGAAAACAGGCAAATATTGTCAAATACCTTCTGCCAAACACTTTCCAGCATCCTCGGTCACGAGGGTTAGTAAATCCCAATTCGCTGGGGACAGTCAGCACTGCTGGAATCCCAGCCGCACAATAACCTCTATTCACACAGAGAATTTCAAAATGGAAAGCAGCCTGGTCAGCCCTCCTGGCCTGCTTGCCACCAGCGCCCCTCCCCTCTGTGGCTTCCTCACACACAGGACACCCTTCCTGGGCATGCCTGTGTGCCTTCAGGGTGGGGACAGTTTTCCTCTCAGCCATTTGAAGAGGAAAGAGGCTTCCCCCCAAATTAGAGGATAGAATGTCAAAGTGTCACTTTCTTAGCAGGGGTGGGGAGGGAGGCTTTTTTTTTTTTCTTTTGAGAAAATACAAATGGGCCCTTGAGTGGTTGACAAGATGTCGATATTTCAAATTAATATGAGACAAAATAAATGTACTGTTTTTCTTTAAGATGTCCTCAGAGGTCATAGGTAGGAAATGGGGCCTGGCACCGTGCTGAAGAAGTAGGTTGTAGTCTGAGACCAGGTCATGGCTCCTAGACCAACACTCCTTGGATGTCACCAGGACCGGGCATTTCTGACTTGCCTCTTTACTCAACAGTGACCTAACTGACATAATATTTGCTTTCAGAATACAAGTTAGGCCACAGGATTCCCAAAAGGAAGGCTAAACATTTTTAGGTCTGAATACAACCAGAGGGACCCAATGCCAGGAGGGGTGACTGAGTCCCGCTGGGGCTGTGCTCCAGCAGGGGAAAGGCAAATGGAGCAGGACCGTGTGAGGGCGCCAGGGCTCAGAGCGGAGATGCTTGCTGAAGAGCTCGGTTCTTTTTAGAATAAAAATAGTATTTTGTGCCACAGGTAAAGATAAGAAATGGTAAATCATCTGATGGGCAGTTTTGCAAGCCCATGATCATTTTAAGTGTGTGCACCAGTGATTCCATTTTTTGATGCCAATATCGAGAGACCCTGCCCCAAGTGTGCAGAGGGGCACATGTGCAGATGTGCTTTGGGGTCCTATTGTAACAGCAAAGTGAAGTGAAGGTGGATAGAGACAGGGAATGGGTGGAAGGGAAGCTCAAAGGGGTGGCTTATGGTAGGGAAGGTGCAGCTCAGCTTGGAGCCACCAGAGATCTGGGCCTGGGCCCCTTCAGAAGCATCGACAACAACTCAAAACCTGTGACCCTGCTTTTAGACAATTCCTAGTTTTTTTTTTTTTTTTTGGTTGCTGTTTGTTTGTTTTTTTCTAAAATAGCAATAATAATAATGGACTTGAATAACCAAAAACTGAGCAGAAGGATTCCAGAACCTAGGTAAGCCCAGACCTTTCTAGAACACTAACTAAGCTATAGCCAAACCTGGGAGAGGGATTAGATTGCTCTGGGTTCTGATCAGATTCAGTCATTGCAAGAGCAGAAATAAATCTTTGATTTAGTCCTTTGCTCCACATTGGCCAAACCTCAGGTTCAGCACACCTTGCGCTGTGCCCAGCTCATTAGGTAATGTGCTAGCCAGCTTGGGTCACTGTGAACATCATATCTGACAAGAACAATTTAGAGGGCTGTGGATGTAGCACTTGCCTAGCATGGGCCAAGCCCTGGGTTCGATCTCATAACCACCGCCAAAAAGAAGAGGAATAATTTATTTTGAGCTCATGGTTTCAGAGGTTCAGTCATGGTCAGCCAACTCCATTGATCTGGACCTAAGATGGGGCAGAACATCTAGGAGGCAGAGAGAGAAAGCCAGAACAAGACACATATAATCCCTAATCCCCAAGGGCAGCCCCCAGTGACCTACCTCCTCCAGCCACATCCCACCTAGGAATCCATCCAAATTACTGATCCAACAAATGGATTAATCCACGGATCAGGTCACAGCTCTCATAATCTGATAATTTTACCACTGAACATGGGAGGGACACCTCATATCCAAATCTTCACAGGTGATGCCACTGGCCAACTTGTTTAATCCCCATGAAGCCCCTGCAGAGCGGGCTGGAGTATCATGGTCCTGCGTCACTTAACACTGGGGTTACATCCTGAGAACCACGTGGATAGGTGACTGCATCTGCGTGTGCATCAGAGCGCACTCCACAATCCTCGATGGTGGAGCTATGTGCCTAGGCTGTATGCATGTGTGACTGTGTGTACATACATGTATGTGTACGTATACATACATATTAATTGCAGCCTATTGCTCCCAGAACGTGATAAACAAAATAACACAAGATTAAATCAAGCACAGGCGAAAATGATGTCATTAAGAGATGCAGTAACACAAGATGTTTGAGGCCGCTGCTTATGTGACAGGGCCTGCTGCTTCACAATAAATTTGTGAATAGAAGGAGTACACTCTAAAATTATGATAAAACTGTAGTATAGTTAATATGTAAACCAGTAACTCGGCCACTTAATATCATCAAGTATATGGACTGTGTGTAATTGTATGTGACGGGCACTAGGCAATAGAGTTGTTTGGTTCTAACATAACCTTATGGGGCCACCATCACATATATGGTTTGTTGTTAGGTGGACAGTTAACTGCATGGCCTGTGACAGTACCTCTGTTTAAGGAGGAGGAGACCAAGGCTGAACGCACAGAGGGTCATAGTCTCACTCTTTTTAAGAGGAGAAAATACCTGATCCCCAAGAAGACCTCCAATACCAAGGAGGCCAGGCCAACAGAGTTCCTGCAAGAAGTATTGGGGTCCACCCAAACATGCTTGATTGGCTTGTCTAATCATGAGCTTTACTGCCATTGTTGATTAAAATGGATTTTTAAATTTTGTTTCATTTTGTTTGGACCTGGTATGGAGTTGGCCTTAACTTTAATCAGAACTAAACACCACTGCTGTGTAGGTGTTTATTGTGGGATGGCATTATCTCCTTAGTTCCTACCTTCCTTGGGAGAAATTGTCAGCTTCTTAAAGGAGGGGGCAGGAGTGGTGTCTTCTTGTTGGTAGTTGCATTCTGCGGTGCCTGGCACATAGTACATACTCAATAAATACATGCTGACTGACCAAATGACTGTCAGACCCTGACATACAGTAAGAGCTTTGGAGGCATCATAGCTGAGGTCACACTCCAGCCTGTGACTTTGGGCAAGTCTCTTTCTCTCCCTGACCCTCCACTTCTTTCTCCATCGTGGGAATGACCTTACTCACCTTGTAGGGGTAGTGATAGTGAATACAAACATCACATAGTGGGGACTTCACATGCCCAGTAAGGAAGCTGGGCTGTGAGGAGCCACTCTGAATGATTCACGCCTTCCATCCTGGAGTGGAGAGGCTTTAGCCGGTCACTACATCTCGTAGTGACCTGGACGATGCCCTGGTCCAGGAAGTTGAGGGCGTGTCTTCAGACATAGGTGTGTTGCCCCATGGATTAAGCTATGCTCACCTGTTCCTTTGTGATATCAACCCTTTGCCCTGTTTGGGATAGAATGTTCCATGGAAATGCCCTTTATGTGTCCCCTTCTCTTGCCCTGCCTTTGGATGTGGCCTTCCTAGATGTCAGTCACCTGCTGACAGCAGACATCATGAAGCTAGACTCAACCCCCTGAAACCTGACTCCTTGCCTCATTTGAATGGCTTCTCCCCAATAAAAGGGTTCAGCGCGTGCCTGCTTGCTCTCTTTCTGTGGACCCTTACAGTCAGAGGAGTTGTCACAGGACCCCAAAGAAAAAGGGGTCTCTGTCTCTTGTGTGATTATTTCAGGCAGCCCAGTTCCCCTGGAGGGGCCCTGATGAGACACTGGGCTATGTGAGGAGGGAGCTGGTTGTTTTGTTGCACAGTTGGGGATTGAATTGAACCCAGGGCCTTGTGCATGCTGGGCAAGTGCTCCACCACTGAGCCACAACCCCATCCTCTGTTGATGGGCTTAGACTTTTGTCTTGTCTTGATTGCTTAGCAGATCCTTCCTCCCTCCCTCCCTCCCTCCCTTCCTTCCTTCCTCCCTTCCTCTTCCTTCCTTCATTTCTTTCTTTCTCTTTTTCTGTCTATCTCTTTTGCATAGTTTACAGTCTCAGATCTCTGTGATAAGTGGCTTTAGAAAAATTTATATTGACTTTTGGTAAAATAGAAGAAAAATGTCCACTCTAGACATGTCTACAAGGACTTGAGGAGTGGATGCTTAGAACGTACAGCTTTGTGCATATATGAGAAATCACAAGTTTATCCTGAAGACAGAGGGGGACGTGATGGTGGGAGCCAAAACATTTATTCTTCGTAGTCAAATGCCCATGTGAAACTTCCTCTGTGCATCCTAGGAGGCCGCACACTGAAGGCCCTGATGAGCTTTTAAAAACACACGCCTCAGGTCATGACTCATGCGAGCTTCCAGACCCGCTCCATTATGTCTCCATAATAGGATGGGCTCAATTCAAATATGATCAAGTGGTTAAGCAGAAGATAAGAAAATGGAACAAGTCAGGAATTTTTTTTTTGTGATCATTAAAAAAAAAAATCCAGGTATAATGGAGCATTGTGCACCCTGTCAGACTAATGATGTCCTCTAAAAGAAGCAGACAGGGGAAATTTCATCATCAGATATGAAGAGAAGTAATTAACTGCTTTCTCTCTGCTGTGCCTTGGTCAGGGAGCGGACATTCCAATTAGCAACTCCGGCACACGCGCAGCCTCTGGATTTTGTGAGGTGGTTTGGGGAAAGGTGTGAGGATGCTATTCCTGTAGAAACCCATCAAGCCCCAGAGGTGCCCTTCCCCGTCAATTACACCCATTCGTTCATACAGCTTATTAAAATGCTTCATAGTCATAAGCCGCCTGGCTACTCTGAGGCTCAGAAGCTTTGATAAGAACAAAACATGGGTGGAAATGTCATTACTTGGAAGGCCCTGGGCTTTGACAGGTAACTGCTTAATTAGTTCAGCCTATGTGAACTGTGACTTACACACATCGGATTCAAATAGTTGGTTGTTGCTATGGGTTCATTTGATGTGGAGTATTATAACCAGGATCTTGTATTGAAATCTTGATCTCTTGGCCAGATCTAATGAACAAATGGGTCACAAGAACAACAATAGGAACTCAGACACAGGGGCTTAAGTAATAAATAATGGATGAAGAAACCAGGTATTTACCTGGGAACCCATGCTCTTTGACACTACATTTGAAGGCATTTTCCTCCCAGAGCTTGACAGTTTGGGCATTTTAAACCATGGATAATGGAGCCCCGTTCACCCCTTTGGCCCTGTCGGGAATCTGAGATCTTGCTTTGGTTCCCTCCCCTCCCCACATCTGCAAACAGGAAGGAGTCCCATGCCCTACGTGTTATCTCTGTCACCACAGCCACTACTTCAGTCCATGCCTATCATGTCTTTCCTGAGCTCTTACCTGGTCTCACTTGTCTGTCCGTCCATCCATCCATCCATCCATCCATCCATCCATCCATCCATCCATCCATCCATCCTTCCATCCCCTTGCTAGTCCATCTTGGCTACCTACCTTAGAGGCACAGAGTGATTTGCCAAAGAATAAATTGACCATGCTTAAAGAAAAAAAAAAAATAGAATTGGCTCTCTGTCATTTCAAGGGATCATACATAAGGTGAATTCTGAATGGTTTGAATTACATATTTGTTGAACACATCCATGGATTCTTCTGACAGAAATGAACTTTAGGAAGTCATCAGCATAGATAAGCAAAAAGGGATACTTTCATCCTCCCCACAGCACGTCATGCACCAGTTCCAGCTGCCCAGCTGTTCATGTCTATGCCTTAGACTGGAAAATGTTCCACACTACAATGATCTAAAGTGTTGAAATAGAACCCATCTTTAAGGAGATTGCTAAATGAAACTCTCAAGTAAAAAATTGCAACCTATGAAACTTGGGGAGTTTTTGCTCTTATTTTTGTTTTTTTAGTTTTTGTCGTTCTTTTATCTTTGACCCATTGCTGACAAACAGAACATATTAAACTTTAAGTTAATGGTAGTTGTTTTTGCTATCAATGGCATTATTATTATTGCCTCCCAGAAATACTCAGGTCTTCTTGCCTCTGTGTTATGGTTTAGATATCAGGTATCCCCAAAAGCTCATGTGTGAGTGTAAAAAAAGTTTAGAAATGAAACAAATTGGGCTATGAGAGCCTTAACGTAATCAGTGCATTGATCTGCTGATAGGAATTAACTGGGTGTCAACTATAGGTACGGTGTGGCTGGAGGAGGTGGGTCACTGGAGGCATGTCTTTGGGGTATATATTTTGGCCCTGGTGAGTGGAGCTCGCTCTCTCTCTCTGCTTCCTGGTGGCTGTGTCCAGAGTCACTTTCCTCTTCCATCATGGTGTTCTGCCCCATCTTGGGCCTAGAGCAATGGAGTCACCCATCTATGATCTGAGACCTCTAAAACCGTGAGCGCCAAATAAACTTTTCCTCCTCTAAAATTATTTTGTCACATCTTTGGTCACAGTGGTAAAGGAATTGTCTAAAACACTCTGTTGTCACTTTTTTAATCCTCTCTGAATACCACTCCACTGCCTTCTTCTGAAAATAACATTTTTATAGTAATCCCCAACTGCCAGTTATGTGATGCCAAGCCATATTCTTTTGTGGGGCATTTAAAGATTCTCCATAGCCCCCCGCATGGGTCTTTCCTTTTAGATACTCCTTCACAAATCCTCCTTCCCATTCAGACCCCCGTCTCCATCATCCAAGGCCCAGGGCACATTTCATCTCTCATTCTTGCTGTTCCTCTTGCCAGGAACCCCCTCCCACTCCCATGGCAGAATACCACAGAGGTTTCACATCAGACAGACTGTGTTCCTGACTGTATTAGCAAATGAGTTACACTCTCTGAGCTTTGGTTTCCTAATCTGAAAGACAGATATAATGCCTACCTCACATGGGCCTTGTGAGGATCGGATGAAGTCATGCCTACCCAGTGCCCGGCACCTAGTAAGAGCTCACCAAATGCCAGTTGTTATTTGTCATTGCAAAATTTCAACCACAATCCCTCTATGAAACTTTATCTACTCTCACCTACACAACAGTTTCCCATCTTCAGCTGCACCTACAGTCCAGGAGTTCACAGTACTTAAATATTCTTATTTCTTGTGTATAATTCTCCCTAAATAAAATGCAAAGTGAACTAGGACGCAGGTCATGCCTTATGCCAACACAAGTACTTACGGAGCCAGGCAAGGAACAGAAAATAGACTTGGTGTAAGAAAAACAGGGAGGAGTGAGGACTGTGGCCAACTCCAGGGCACATCTAACCACAGCCAATTGTTGTCATGCGGGAATATGGGCCTGGGGTTGCCAGATCTGTTTTTTCACAAGAAGCCAGAAATCCAGATTCTTATGTGAAATGTCCTGGATTTTAAAAGTTGGGTCAATACTGTTTAAACAAAGCACGTCTGTGAGACCCCAGTTTGTGAAGACTGCATTATTCCAGTGGCCCCTGTGAGTTTGTGCCTAGGCTGGTTATTTGGACCTGTGAACTTGTTTATAGAGAAATAATACTGTGAATGGCAGGTGGGAGACCAGGCTAACCTCAAAGTCTGGTTTTCACCCATACTGGACCCGAAGCTTGGGACAATCCTAAGAAACCTATTTTCTATGTGAAACCTGTTTCCCCCAGGGAAACCCAGGTAGAGTTCCAATTTGTACTTGGGGGACACATAAACTAGAACGTAAGCCCTTTCAGGACAAGGCATGTCTTTCATTCACCACTACTTCCTAATGTCAAGATACTGCCTGGCACTCCATAAATATTTGTTGAATTATAGATTAACTATGACTTTGTCCGTCTGTCTACCATTAATTTGTTCATTATTTGCAAGAAACGACTGTCTTACTCACCATGATGTCCCCCAAACCTCACAGGTGATAAGAGATCAATAAATCTTTGTCAAATGAGTAAATGACTGAAACAATCTATGCATCCCTCATTAAGCACCTATCGTGTGCCAAGGAATATGCTAGACTTCAAGGATTCAGAGGTAACTCAGACACTATCCAGTCTCAGTGCATTTGGTTACCTAGAAAGGAATATATAAACCATCTCCTGGAACATTTCTGAAAATTATCAGGGGTCACTCAGTGTTCCCCTTCCCAGAAGAGGTGGCAATGGATGAAATGATTGGGACCACTCTGCACTAGGCTTCGTTCTTTACCCTAGTGACCCTAGGGTTGCATTCATACATGGGGTTTCAATATGAAAGGATTGAAATGATTTTTTTTCAACCACATGTTGGAAGGAGCTGAATGAGCACTGCCCTTTCAAGTGGGCACCTTGGGAGGCCGTGTCCTCATTCCACTTGAGTTACGACAGTGCTGGACCACTTCTTTGGCAAGTGCTCTCAGAGAGAGTTTGAAGCCACTTGAGGACATTTATTTCATTGCTTTAGAGTCATGGCTTATCCCCCCTCCTCCCCAAAAAAAAAATTTGAGAGGAAAGAACTATTTGCCACTTTATCCCCCAGACTTGGTTCCAAATGGCTTGGGGTTGATTCCTAAAATCCAATTCATAATCAAAGGAGAAATCTTTTCTGTTGGTGAGTTTATTGAACAGTATATGCCCCAGGCTTTGAAGACAAGGTCCAAAGAGAAATTCCCAAATTGTCAAGTGCCACAGCAGTTTTACTGGAAGAGGTGTTTAATCTTCCAAAGTATCTATGACCGTGGGCACAGGATTCATTTGAATGCCTAACTTCTGGGTGTTTGGGTCAAAAATTAAAAAAAAAAATTATCTAGTTTTCTTTTATATCTCCAATATCCCAGAGTGTGGACAGATGGGAGCCTAGGATATTTATGGAGATGAAGTATGGAGATGATGAGGTCCCCCGGGCATTTGCCATGTGTGCGATAGGCACCTCGCAAATGCATGTCATGTGTTATCCGGTCTGATAGTCCTTTACCTTAGCAGGCAATTACAAATCATCACCTCCGAAGGGAGATTGGGGCATGAGGTTAAGTAACTTGCAAGTGACAAGGCTGGGATTTGAATCCAGTTAGAGAGCTCTCTCCTACAGAACCCCTAACTGTACTCATTGAGAAGGTATTGGTTACAGGGTCATTAATCCTTATACAGCAGAGGAGAAGGTGATCCTAAAGTAATCAAGGGCTTACCTCCCTACTGTGACACTAATCCTCCCTCCATTCAGAGGATCAGTGTCTTTCCAGCTCTTTCTACAACCTCTACTTGGGCATCTGTTTCCCTAGACGATCAATCCTTCTTTGCTGCTCTTGTCAACCGAGACACTCCAAGATGGTGACATCATCATCCTTTGGCTTCTACCCACTAGAAATGGCTCCACAGACAGTTGTGTTTTTGAAACCTGGCAGAGCAGGCTATCTGCAATATCCTGAAGAGTTTGGGAGTCTGGGGGGACCTGATCTAGCCAGAACTCATGAAGGACAATGAGAGTAAGGAGCAGAGGGTCTAGGGATTTGGACTGAAAAAGTGGGCTGAGATCATACCCAAAGGCACAGGATTCTGATCCTGATTAGTGCAAGGTCACTGAGTCCATGCGTGACCTTACACAGCTCACTTTGTCTTCCTGAGTCCCAGTTTCCCCATCTGTAGGAGGAGAGTGACTTCTGAGGTCTGTCCAGCTCCAAAAGAGGACTGGAAAGAAAGAACCCCTGTTGCTTGGGGAAGGTGACGCATTTATCACTCACTGGACATTTTTTTCCCCCTAGGCTGGAGGAGAACTATGAGATTGCGGAGGGTGTCTGTATTCCCCGCAGTGCCCTCTACATGCATTACCTGGATTTCTGTGAGAAGAATGATACTCAGCCTGTCAATGCCGCCAGCTTTGGGAAGGTGAGTCCAGCCTCACCTGGCTGATACCCACCCCACCCCTTGGCCCCAGAAACTTTGAGTTATCTTTGTAGTCGTTAAGCATTTTAAAGTATTTTTGTTCTTGTTTGTTAAAGTTATCAAAATAAATGCTTTACTGTAATATTTTCATGAAAAAAAATTCAATCAAACAGTTTTAACAAAGCAATCTCAAATCAAACACCAAAGCAAAGTAATTCGAAAGTACTTGGTAATACTTGCCTATAAAAATTTTCAAACAATTGAGAAATGGTTTAAAGTTAGAAGTAAATGTCTCACTTGAATTTCCTCTGTATTTAATTTCTGAGTGGGAAACATTGAGTGTATCAAGTGTATCTCAATTGAGTCAGGGTCGGGCAAACTGCTTGGCTTAGTAACATGAATACTTTGGAGAAACTGGGAAATGGTTCTGTATCATCAGATTGGAGGTTTGGGAGTCCTTGGCAAGGATTAAAACTCTTGGTAACATCACTGCAGGCCTGACACTATCATGATAAGAATATATTCTATGCTTAGGCTATGTATGCAAAAAATTATTAGCACTGATCACTCCTACTTAACAGGTCAATGAAAGCTGTTAGTGCATTCTTTAAGTCCAATCACTTATTTGTTTATGGCTGAAAGTCTGGATTTTACACACACACACAAGCACAAATCCCATTCAACGTGAGTCAATACATCCAAACTCTTCTTTCTTGTATTAGCTCTTTTATTAGATTTTTTTTAAAACTGTAATTTTAGGGCATCTGCTAACAAGAAGTAGCAAGCTTGATCTGCTCCCCACCCCATTCTTTACCAGTTTTCTGAAAATGGATTTATCAAGGACTGAAATGGCATAAAGAGGCCAGTTTCAGGAATTCCCTTTTCAGATCCCCAACAGATAAATCATCAACAGGAAAATAAATAAATAAACAAACAAACAAATAAAATAAAAGTGCAGGGTCAGGTCTGAGCCAAACATGCTGGAGAGTCCCAAAACCGAGTGGCTGAGAATTGACTTCATTCAGTGAATGGGGAAGATGCTCCATGTGGACTCTGGAGGAAACATGTTTTTGTGAGGCATTAATGTTATTTCTCCAAGCTGAAGGAAGCTTCTAAAAAGTCAATGGAGAAACCTCCTTTACTCTTCCATTCATTTATCTCTTGAGTCCCTTAGTGTTGAAGAGATGGCTTGATGGCAGGCACCGTGGTAACTAGTGGTAGGGGTCCCAGAAAGAAACGCAGCCTGGCAGGCGGGGACGCCAGAGCACACTGTGAAGGGGGTCACAGCAGAGCTGCGCCAGGTGTCGTGGTGCTGCAGTTTCCACTGGCATCTCTGCACTTCCTCAGGGCAGGCACCCTGGAGAGGCCAGAGAAGGCCTCTGATATCTGGATGCATGGGCAAGTTGGGGGAGCCAAAAGACGGGGAATCTTGGACTTGCCACTCAGCCTCTCAGCCTCTGCGTCTCCACTTCCTTGGGGGATGTTGTAGGATCAAGGGAGATGATGTTGGTAGATGATGGAAGGTACCGTTCACTCACTCATCTGGTAACCCAGGTATTTATTAAGTACCTGCCATGTGCCACCCATCACAGCTGTTGGTGCTACAGAGTCTTCATGAGATGCTTGTGCACAGGTGTAAACACGCATTCATTAGCTTAGATTCTGGAAAATGAAAAAAAAAAGAAAGAAAAGAAAACTCTCACCATTTTTAGAAACTTCAATTGCCTATGTAAAGGCCCTCAATTTCTTTTTTCTCAAATACTCGATATTCCTAATGTCAGCCTGGGGCTTCCTTGACCTCATGTTCCAGGTAAAACTGGTTGAAGTCCACCCCTTCCCATCACCCCCCCAGTTCCATTCCCGTTTTAGCTCTCAAGTCTGTCCCGGATTTCAGCAGATTCCAAGGTGATTATATTCTCAGCATCACTGTGATGCACGACTCTTCCCTCTGTGGATGTCCCCTTTCTCTACCCCTGTGCTGTTTGGTACAGTACTCATAGCCACATGTGGCCATCCAAAACCCAGTTCACTAGCTGTCATAATGACCCACCTGCATCTGCTCAGGAGTCACCTGTGACTGGGGCTTCCATTGGATGGTGCTCCATCATCACAGAAAGTTCTATTGGACAGCCCTGTTCTACACCATAGAGATGAAACACGGCACTCTCTTTGCTCTTCATGAGGCAGTCCACAGAAGTAGGCTGACATTTGTAAGGGGGTTTGCCAGGACAGAGATAGACATCCCCCATCTGCCAATTTTCTTCAGGTTCCCACAACAGTGGAGGTTTATTGGTCTTCAACTTCTCCCATCCTTGGTCCCAGCCCTTCTCCACTCTATTATCTCCCACTCCTCTCCCATTCCCTTTTCTTTCTCATTTTTCTCTCCCCTTCCTTCTTGGGACAAACCCTATCAAATTTCCTGTCTTCTTAGATCCTTAGTTCCTGTTGACATGTCTGCCCACATAGAGGCTTCACTTACACCAAATGGCTTTTCAAGATATTTTTCCAAAAAATAAATTCCTCCCTAAAACAAATTATAGTGCTTCCAAAATGGCCATTTAAAAAGCATCCAAACAGTCTTATCTTCAGTCCAAAAGCAAAGTCATACTTGAACAGTATTAAGAGCATACATACAAATGCTCTCTACGGCTGTCTCACCATCAAGTTGAAATACGCTGGGATTGGGGCTGTCCTTCCAGCTGCAGAGGACAGAAGGTGCCTCCTGAGGGTTCCCACTGGGAGCTTGTTGAACTGGAAACCAAGATCCATTCACCTTCCCTGAAGGGCCAGCCTTTGTCCCCCGCAGAGAGAAGGACCGGATGTTCTGCCTTGGGATGCAGTCATGGACAGCCTTTCCTGATTCAGCCACAAACCCTTAGCTCAGTGCAGGCGAGACTCAGTATTACAATTCATTTTTAGAGAGAAAATATATCGATAGTAGTCCCCATTCAGCTTGCCCATGGGCTGAGGTGACAGCACCAACGCTGTCCCTGGGGCCTGGTGGGGACACTGCTCTTGATGAAATGGATGGCAGCAGTTGCTTTGCTGCAAGTTCTGAAATGTAAAGCCCCTTTCCCAGTCCACGGCCATGCTCCATGATGCTGGCTTCCAGGAACGTTGTACTGACTTTGGTTCCAGAATTAACTTAGGATGTACAGGGAGCGCCGAAGCTTCGAGCTGCACCAGCGTCACGCCTGCTTTTGCTGTTGGCTGGAATGATAAAAGGTCACCTGGCTTGGAGGCACTTAACTTTGCTGAGCTCCCATTTCCTTACCTTCAGACTGGATTAGTCCCTCACCAAGTGACTCTAGGGATAAAACAAGACAGAGCTTGTGAGACTGTTGTTTAAAATTGTGACATGCTCTGCCAGTGGAAGAAATGACCGTTATCTAAAATTAGTCCCACTTCATCCCACCTCCTCTACTTGCTTACCATGTTACCATGCTTCGTCTTCATAGCACTCATCACTATATGATCTATCCCCCCAGGTATATATATATATGTTGTATCATGTATATGTGTTTATACAGACATGTATTATCTATCTCTCTGTGTGTGTGTACCATAAAGTCAGGTACCTGTCCCTCCTGCTGCTCTAGACTTTGTCAGACTGAGAAAAAACAGCAAATGTGTGTATGTGTGTGTTTGTGTATGTGTGTGACATGTACACATCTGTATGTATATGTCTATATAACATTGTGTCATTACTTGCTTTGCTGGTCTCCTTCCCTGGAGTGGAAGCTCCAGAAGGCCTTTCTTATTTTTTTAAGGCATCCCCCAACTCCCAGAGCAGGGCCTGGCACCTCATAAGCCCTCAGATACTTGCTAAAGGTTGACTGGCTTACATAAATATTCCCGCCATGGACCATGAGACTCATGTGAACATGTCCAACCTGTGTGGAAACCATGGGAAATGGATCCTGTGTCCATGTCCAGCAGCCCCTTTACTGAGTAGGGGTGGGCTGGCCGAGGTACACATGGAAACGGCTGCTTTGACTGTGAAGAGCTGCCTTAAAGCTCTAACTCCTCCTCTGCCCTTGGATGACACAGAGGGAAATCCCACAGCCCAGTCCCCTGTTCAGCCATCACATCTGTTTTGGTTGGATAATTACAACTCATTCCTGGCTATTAAAAAGTCCAGTCAATCCCACGTAAAAGGTCAGCCTCACATCTAAGCTGGAGCTTCTGCTGTCCAGTGGCTTGGAATTTGCCCTGGGAAAGAGGGTTGATCAGGCCCTTTCCTTTTCTGGCTTCTTGGGGATGAGGGCTGGAGGCTGTGGAGGAGGAGGGGGTGGAGGGAAGGGAACGGGAGTCAGGTGGGGCCTTTTCCGTGCTCTTCCTGGCTGACCCTGTGTGGAGAGCGCCTGTGGCTCTGGTCCCAGTGCTGAAGTGATGTGTTCTCTAGTCTGCCTCCTGCTCGCCCTATCTGGGGCTGCTGCAGCACTTCAGGTGACGGGGGAGTCACCCGCAGCCCCAGTGTAGAAGGTTTGGGGCCAGCTCACTGCGCTTCCAGGGTTAAACTGCCTCTTAGAGACCTCAGAGGAGCCCCAGCAAGTGTAACTGTGAAAGAGGTGAACTCCAAGAAGCATAGGCAGAAAGCCACTCTGCTGTGTTCTGTTTGGCTGTCGCTAACCTCTCTTCCTGAAAACTGATGCTTTCGTGGCAGATTTAAGAGCTTTTTGGTTATTAATTATAAGGACAAACCTCTTCTCAATAATTTAGATTCTCATAGACGCTAAAAGTTCAGATCAGTTCTCCAATTTAAAACTGAATTCCCATCCACTTCAAAACTCTCCCTCCCCTCTCAATTCTACTGTGCCCAGTTTGGGGACCTGCAGTGAGGGAGGGGACTTGCTTTGATCTGTTCCCCCTGACCTTTCCCCCTGCGACAGGTCCCTCCAGGCTCATCAGATTGAGAAAAAACACTTCCCAAATATAACTCTAGCTTTCCCCCAAAAGCAGTGAAATAAATTTTTAGAGAACAACAGAACAATAAATTGAAACAAACACAAGGTGATAGGAATCAAGATTAGCATACACATGACATCATACCCAGCTCAGTTGCCTAAGCTTAAAATGATTTATTAGTAGACAATTAGTTTTTTTGTGTGTGTGTGAACCCAGGGCTTCATGCCTGTTAGGCAAGCACTCTACCACTGAGTTATAGCCAGCCGTAATAGGCAATTCTTTTTAATAGATGATAGAAGTGTCTAGCTCTGTCTAATTTAGAATGCAACATTTAATTAAATAAGTTTAATTAAATTTACTCATAAAATTAAATAGCAAACATTTGCATAGGGCTTTACGTGTACCTGGCACTGTTCTAAGAACTTTTCATATGTCAGTTTCACCTAATCCCCCCAAAATCTCTATGAGGTAAGAACTATAATTATTCCCATTTTGTGGATGAGTAAATGAGTACCAGAGGAATTAGGTGACTTGCTCAAGGTCACACAGCAAGTAAGTGGTGGATTCAGGATGTGGACCCAGGTTCCATGCCTTTAACCATCTCATTTACATGAAATAAGTTGTTTTGGAGACAGGGTGGGTATGTGTGGAGGCAGGTTTTGTCCTTTTGACTTTGATAAAGTCAATAACTGTCACCGGCTGACCTTCTAAATAATGAAATTTGGAAAAGAAATCTCAGCCTCTCTATACTTCAAGGGGTAAGTGTGCTGGTCATCGCAGTGGACAAAGGCCCCTCCAGTCTTCCCAGCTGGGGTGTTCATGGTGCCGTGAACACCCTCGCCAGCACTGCCCATTCTGCTTCCTCCTCAATACTTGAGTCCACCCATTTGTTCAATATTCACTCATCTCATGTCTGTTGTGGGCCCTGCCCTCCCACTACTGGGAGCTGAGCTCCACGGTGAAGGAGTGGGCCCTGAGGTACGAGCCCTGCAGAGGGGACATACGCTGAAGAGTGACTGCAAAGAAGATGGCAAGTGAGCCTCCTGAGCTAGGGATGCAAGGACTTGAGGGGCGCAGAGAAGGAACTGCTGCCCCCATAGGAGGGGGACGAGGGACAGCCTGAGATCTAGGGAGGTCTGTTCTGGGAAACGCCAGTACTAGTGTCCCCGTCCCCCAACCTGCAGCCCTGGGAGACTCATGGAAGTTGAAATGGCTATTTTAATTTTACAAAATCATCTTTCTTCTTTTCCACTGTCTTTTGGAGACTCTAAAACAAAAACTCAACTTGCACTGAGATGGAGCATCAGTGCATTTAGCCAGTAGCTAAGTAAGCCTTCCCAGAGGATAAACTGGAACTCGGGCTTCGAGCAAAGAACATCTCTACCTCACAAGTTGCTTTCCAAGCACTCCTAAGCAATTGATTTTTGCATATTAGCCTTGTATCCTACAACCTTGCTGTAATTTCTTTATAGTTCTAGGAGGTTTTTGTTTGTTTTCTGTTTAACTAAATCTTGGAAAGATTTTCTATATAGACAATCATGTAATCTGTGAACAAAGTTTTACTTCTTCCTTCCCAATTCATATATTTTGTTTTTTTTTCTTGTCTTCTTTCATTAGCTAAAGCTTCCAGTAGGGTGTTGAAAAGTAGTGGTAAGAGAGAACGACTTTCCATTGAAAACTTTGAGTTTCTTACCATTATGTATGATGTTAGCTATGGGCTTTTTGTAGATACCCCCTATCAAGTTGAGGAAGTTCTTCTCTATGTCTAGTTCACAGAGTTTTTTAAAAATCACAAATGGGTATTGGATTCTGTCAAATGCTATTTCTACATTTACTAATATAATCATATAATTTTTTTAAGCTCATTGACATCATGGATTATAGTAATTGATTTTTCAAATGTGAAATCAGCTATGTATGCCTGGGATAAATCCCACTTGGTCATGACATAAAATTCCTTTTAGACATGGTTGGATTCAATTTGTTAATATTCTGTTGAGGATTTTTGCATCTATATTCATAAGAAATGTTGTCTCTGATTTTCTTTTAATGTTCTTGTCTCATTTTGGTGTTGGGATACTGCTGATCTCATAGAAAGAGCTAGGAAGCATTTCCTCTGCTTCCATCCTCTGAAAGAATTTGTACAGAATTTGTATAATTTCTTTATTAAATGTTCAGTAGAATTCATGAGTGAGTATATTTGGGGCCGGGTGCCTTCTGTTTTGAAAGATTATTAATCATTGATCTCTTTCTTTAATAGATATATTATTGTCTATTTCTTCTTATGTGAGATTTGGCAAATATTGTCTTTCAAGAAATTGCCCATTGCTTCTCGGTTATCAAGTTGATGGGCATAAAGTCATTCCTTTATTCCCCTTTTGCTGTGTAGGACCTGTAGTGATGTCCCTTATTTCATTTTTGATATTAGAAATTGTGCCTTCTCTTTTACTTAGTCTGGCTATGGGATTATCAATTTTATTAATTTTTTTCAAAGAACCAGCTTTTGGTTTCGTGAATACTCTCTATTGATTTGTGGTTTCAATTCCATGATTTATCCTCTGCTTCCTATGATTCCTTTTTGTCTTCTTGCTTTGGATATAATTTGCTCTTCTTTTTTTTTCTTTCTAGTTTTTTAAGATGGAAACTAAGTATTGGTTTTAGATATATCTTCTTTTCCTATACATGCATTTAATTATATATATTTTCCTCTAAGCATTGCTTTCATTGCATCCTACAAATTTTGATGTGTTTTCATTTTATATTTTTAAACTTCTCTTGGGATTTATTTTTTGCCTATGTGTTGTTTAGAAGTGTGTTGCTTCATTTCCCAGTGTTTGGGGATTTTCCAGTTATCTGTTTGTTATTGATTTCTAGTTCAATTCTGTTGTGGCCTGATAAAAGAAATTATATGATTTCTAGTCTTTAAAATTTGTTGAGTTGTATTTTATGACCCAGAATGTATGAACATTCTATGTGAGTTTGAGAAGAAGAATGTGTGAGCTGCTGTTGTAGGATGAAGTAGTCTGTAAATCTCAACTATATCCCTCTGATCATGGTGTCTTACTGGTCCTCTGCCTACTGGATCTGTCCGTTCCTGAGAGAGAGGTGTTGAAATCTCCAACTATGATAGTGGATTCCTAAATTTCTCCTCACTATTCTATATTTTTTCCTCATGTAGTTAAGTGCACTATTGTTAAGCACAAGTACTTTAAGGATTATTCTGCCTTCTTAGAGAATTGACCCCCCTATTATGTAATGTCCTCCTTTATCAGTGATGCCTTTCCTTGCCCTGAAGTGTGTTTTGACTGAAATGAATTTAGCTACTCCTGCTTCTCTTGATGAGTGTTAGCTTAGTACTTTCTTCTTTATCCATTTACTTTTCATTATATATCTTTATATTTTAAATGGGCTTTGTGTAGGTGATGTATGGTCAAATTGTGTTTTTTGATCCACGCTGACAACCTCTGTGTTAATTAATGCATTTCGACCACTGGTGTTTAAAGTGATTATTGATACAGCGGGATTAATATCTACCATAGTTGTTACTGTTTTCTATTTGTTGCCCTTGTTCTGTTTTTATTTCTATCTTCTATTCTTTTTCTACCCTTTGTGGTTTTAGTTGGGCATTTTGTATGATAATCTCTCTCTCTCTCTCTCTCTCTCATTTATTTATTTATTTTTGTGCTGGGGACTGAACCCAGGGCCTTGTGCATGCAAGGCAAGCACTCTACCAACTCAGCTATATCTCCAGCCCCTGCTTCCTCTTTTTTTTTTAACCATATCAGTTATACCTTCCCCACCCCCCACTATTGCACATTGAACCCAGAGCTCTGTGCATGCTAGGTGAGTGCTCTACTGGTGAGCTACATTCCCTGCCCTTTTTATTTTATTTTGAGACAGTTCCTGGTGAGCCTTGAACTTGTGGTCCTCCTGCATCAGCCTCCCAAGTAGCTGTTAGATCAATTAATAACTAGAGATTTTAATTTTACTTTCATTTATTCCTTTTTTACTACATTTCCTTTATGTAGGTCTAAGAGTCTGATCTATATCAATTTCCTTCTCTCTAAAGAAATTTATTTTAACATTTCTTGTGAGGTAGATCTACTGGAGTCAAATTTCCTTAATTTTTTGCTTGTCTGAGAAGGTCTGTATTTATTTATTCATTTATTTATTTATTCTCTCTTGAAGGATAATTTTGCAGTGTGCAGAATTCTAGGTTGGTGGAATTATTCTTTCTCTCAGCACTTTAAACATTCCATCCCACTTTCTTCTTGATTAATTAATTTTTAAGGAGAATTCAGATACAATTCTTATCTTTGTTCTTCTGTAGGTAAGATTTTTTTCCCCTCTGATTTCCACCATCCAAGGTTTTTTGTTTTGTTTTGTTTTTTTCTTACATCTATGATTTATCATCTCACAGTAACTCTGAGAAATTCTCAGTCACTATAGTTTCTTTTCTTTTCTTTTCTTTCTTTCTTTTTTTTTTTTTTTGAGAGAGAGAGAGAATATCTTTTTTTTTGTAGATGGACACAACACAATGCCTTTATTTTTATGTGGTGCTGAGAATCAAACCCGGGTCCCGCCCGTGCTAGGCGAGCGCTCTACCGCTGAGCCACAATCCCAGCCCAGTGTAGTTTCTAATATTTCTTCTGTCCTCTTCCTTCTGATATTCCTACTATGCGTATTTGCATCTTCCATAATTGCCCTCATAGTCCTGGACATTCTGTTCTCCCCCCATCCCCACCATCTTTGTCCTCTTTGCTTTTCTGTTTTCAGAGTTTGTATTTCAGAGTTTGTCAAGCTCAGATAATTTCCTCAACTGTGTCCAGTCACCAAATTAGTCCATCAAAGGCATTCATTTTGGCTATAATGTTTTTTTTTTTCTCTAGTGTATCTTTCCAGTTCTTTCTTAGAATTTTTATCCCTCGCTTATATTACCTATCTGTTCTTGCATGCTGTTCTTTATCCATGATGCCCCTTAGCAAGTAATTCATAATTATTTTGAATTCCAAAGTTTCTGCCATGTCTGATTCTGATGTTTGCTCTGTATCTTCGAAATGTGTTTTTTTTTTTTTTTTTTTTTACCTTTTAGTCTGCCTTGTAACTTTTACTTGCTGCCTGGGCATGCGGTATCAGTTGAAAGAAATTCCTTTGGAATTGTGGTGGTAAGGTGTGGGGGGTGGGTTGGGGGAGTGTTCTCTAGTTCTATGACTAGGTCTCAGTCCTTTAGTGAGTCTCCACCTCTGGACCGTGAACTTCATAGGTGTTTCTAGGCTCTCCCCCACCCTCCTGATAGGACTGCTAGAGTTGGCTTCTTACTCATAGAAGGCTGGAGTTGACTGGAGTTGATTATTTCCCTTCCTTCCAGGTTTGTTAGGCTTTGATAAAAGTCCAGAAGGTTAAGCTTCAGTTAGCTATTTTCTCCCGAGGGCAGCCCTTGGGAGTACTCTGGCATATCACAAAATGGTTCCTTTTCCCTTCCCCACTGATAGAAGCATGAGTGGATTTTCCTTTAATATTTACTGTGGGAACCTGGTTGAGCTCCTGGGGGTAAACTCACAATTTTGTGTGGGACCCCTATTACCAGATCCCCCCAGAGTCGTATTCTATCTCTCAGACTTGTCCTCACGGAACCTTTAGCAACTCACCAACTCCAGCTCAGGTTCCCTCCCCTGGCAGTGGGTCCCAGCCCCTCAGGAGTGTCTGTTCCAGTCAGTTGCAGCTCCCCAAATGTCTCTTCAGTCTTGGGGGCAGTCATTTGCCCTGTGTCCTTCTCCCAGAATCCAAGAAGGGTTGTTGATTTTTCAGTTTGTTCCGTGTTTTACTTATTTTGGGGACAGAGTGACCAACTTCCCTAGCTCCTTACATGTGGAACCGGAAACTGGAAGTAGAATGTTATTTTTTGTTCCCAGGTGATAGCTGATTTCAGGATCTATGTTGTTGATAGCAGAGTGCAATAAAAGGAGCTAAACACTGGAGCCTCTTCTTTAAGTAAACCCTGGGTGGAAATCTGAAGGTATATCAGTTTGGAATTGTGTTGGGGATGTGGGCAAAATTCACATTTCCCATCCCTAAACGGAGGCTTGAAAAATCAGTGGTCTTATTTTTCTTATATAAACTACATTTAGGAAAAGATGACGCAGCTGTATGTAGAGAGGTTTATAAAGTATTTGAGACTCGGCCTCCTCCTATTTTTATGGTTTGCCATTCCTAGCAGATGGTTTCTGATTTCTGTGTCACCTTATGGTCCAAAATGGCTGCTGGACTCCAAAGCCACATTCCAAGCAATAAGTAGGAAAAAAGAGGAAATGGGAGCAAAGCCCAAAACTCCCAGCCAAATCAGTCCTCTTTAGGAACTTTCCCAGAGCCCAACCTAGTGATTCTCTCTTACCTCTCCATGGCTGCCCTGGGCTATCAAAGAGGCAGGAAAATGTCGTCTATTATCTCTTGGAAACAAAATTATTGGTCAGTAAGAAGGAGGGGTAAGCAACCAGCCATTTTTGTCCACATAAAGGCATTCCAGTTATCCATACAACCTCTTATATGTCACATCTATAGAATGGAACCCAGGATCCTGAAAGTGTGTAGGATCTACAGATGCTCCTGGACTTATAGTGGGGTCACATCCAGATAAACCCATCAGAAGTGAAGATACCATACATGGAAAATACATTTTACAAAAACAAAAAAGGAAAAAAGAAAGAAACTGATATGTATTTAACTTAACTTAACCCACCTTAAGCATGCTCAGAAAACTACATTAGCCTGCAAATGGGCAATATCATCTAAGACAAATCCTATTTTTAAAAAAGGGTTGAATGTCTCTTGTATTATTGAATACTTGCATCACAAAAATACTAGCAACATAGTGCACTGTAGAGTATAGGTTGCTCCCCCACAAGACCATGTGGCAGTCACTCACTGCCCGTGCCCAGCATCACAGCCAGGTATTGTACAGCAAATCTCTAGCCAGGAGAAATCAAAGTTAAAAATTCAATGTTTAGTTTCTGCTAAAAGTGTGTCACTTTCACACCAGCTCAAAGTAAAAAAATCTGAAGTTGAACCATCATAAATGGAGAACCATCTGTAAAGCTCATATTCTGCACTTTGAGGAAGTAATAGGTGGCTCAGTGTGATCATCTAAGACTGCATGATGGTGACATGATTTATGGACTGCAAGTTGTTGATCTTTTCAGGAAAAGGCCAATTTATAGATAGGCACTAGGTGGTTGTGATGATGTCCTTTAAGTACATAAGGAGACCATTTATTTTCAAAAATATACCTCCCCTGAAAGCTTATTGATGCTTCAGATTGCTCAATTCCATTCAAGTCTAAAAAAGGTACCTAGAATGGATAGGATAATTCATTAATGCATATCAGTTCTTTTCTTTTTTCCTTTTTTTTTTGGTTCCTGGGGATTGAACCCAGGGGCTCTTAACCACTGAGCCATATCCCCAGCCCTTTTTTATATTTTATTTAAAGACAGGGTCTCACCGAGTTGCTTAGGGCCTTGCTAAGATGCTTCTAACCCTCTCTGGAAGCTGTTCTCAGCCTTTGACTTTGAACTCGTGATCCTCCCGCCTCAGCCCCCTGAACCACTGGGATTACAGGCCTGCGTCACCACACCTAGCCAATACATGACAGTCTCCATATGTCTGAGTTGTCACTGAGATTTAGAGATCTGGTGATGTGATCTCACCTTTCAGATGAGGTCATTAAGACCCATAGAAATTGAGTGGTTTTCCAAGTTCATGCATTTAGGGGCAGGGCTGGACTCCCGAGGGCTGGACTTGGTGGCAGTATGGAGTGGTGGAAAGACAACAGTGGAGACAAGAGGCAAGATGAAGGGGAGCCGGCTGACAGGTGAGCTGTACTTGTACAGTTCAGCTTATGTATATCTTGCCTTTTTCCAATGAGGCCTTGAGGTCATTGGCAGGTGGGGCTGTATGTGGCTCTTCCTCCAATATTTGGCCCCTTCTTCCTTGCTGGTCATCCTTGAGCAATGAGGAGAAGTCCTGTTTCGTGGACCTGTGCTTCAGCACTGTGTGCACCTGGAATGGCGATGAGTGCGTCCTCCCATTAACATGATGGCTTTTTCCCTTGAGAGTCCCTTCAATCTGCCCATCTTGCCTCTAGTCCTGATCTTTGGGTGGTGTGTCACTAGCACATTTGTAGATGGTTTCTGATTTCTGTGTCACTTCATGGTCACCTTCAGAAGATGAGAGTACTCTGGAGGGATCCTTCAGTGATGATCTCTTTGCAGTTTACAAAAGAAAAAAAAATTAATGACACAGCTAGAATTTTTTTTTCTATTTTAAAACTTTAAATTCTTGCATATATTTTTCTTAAACTTTGGTACATGCTATGGAGTGTCTAAGTCAGAATATCGGCTTTCATATCAGATTGCATGTTTTGTTCATTCCTTCTCAGTGTAGTGCTTTGTAAAAATTCTGATGTCAAGTTGTTTGGGGCTAAATTTGGCTCTACCACTTACTAGCTGCATAAACTCAGGCAATTTCTTAATATCTCTGGGCCTCAGTTTTTTCAGCTATCAAATGGAATAATGAGAGCAATCATCTGGAGAATTGCTGAGATAACAATTTTAAAGACATTGCTTAGCTGGATGTGGTTTTATAGCCTGTAATCCCGGTGGGTCAGGAGACTGAGGCAGGAGGATTGCGAGTTCAAAGCCAGCCTCATCAAAAGCAAGGTGCTAAGCAACTCAGTGAGACCCTGTCTCTAAATAAAATACAAAATAGGGCTGGGGATGTGGCTCGGTGGTCAATCCCTTGAGTTCAATCCCCTGTAACCCACTCCCTGTGCGTGCACGCGCGCACACACACACACACACACACACACACACAAAGACACTGCTTAGCACAGGGCCAGGTCAATGTAAAGCTCAGTGCATGTTAGTTACAATTAGATTTCAGTGTATTATAGCAACACTCCTTTACTTTAGTACATCATGTTTTTAACATACCATCACAAACATATCAATGTTCCAACCCTTCTGGGTGCTCTTCCTTCTGAACAATTTTGAGAACAATTGTTCTAAAAATTTCCCACATCACACACACACTGCCATCTCCTCCCGCACCCTCTCTTATTATCATCTACAGAATTATTCCATTTTTAACTTAACCTGCATCTTATGTAACTCACCTCATTCTAGCTAAATCAGTGTGTGGTGACTGTCTTCTTTCATGCACGTGTGCCACCTGATCCAGCCAGCCCAAGACAATACGGGGTCCACATGGGAAATTTTTAGACTTCTTGCAGTTGCCCTCCTCTCATGATACCACTCAAGGGATAACTAATGGGTTCTTGGTAAGCTGTGTAGCCCTGGATTTTAACAGAATCCTCATCCATCCACACATGTGATTTGAAATTCTACTTCTGCCTCATTGCACTCGGTATGAATTTCTTGTGGAAATTATGAAACTTCCCTTGGGAAATTTCCTCTGGAACCTGGTGCGCCTACCTTTTTAATCCCCCAGCGCTACATCCAGGAAATGCTACCAAAAAAAAAAAAATAAAAGAATATTAACTGGGTAGCGTTACTTCAGTATAGCAGAATCCCTCTGGCAAACGCTCCTTTCAAGATGGAAGCATCCAGGTAGGACGTTTCAAAGTCCTCGTCCTACCACCAGGCTTCATGCTTTTTTCTCCTCTGAGAAAGGGACTAGGTTTAGAATCCAAAAAGAAAATGACTATCGCGCTTCCAGATAATTTGTAACAATTAGGCCCCTTTAACTAACGTTTTTCCCTGATCATTTTTCTCATTCTCTTGTTCAAAAAAATCATGTCTGAAGTGTTTTCATAATAAGAAGACACAAGGTTTCTGCAGTACCTGGTTATAAAATAGGAACCGCTTCTACTTTCTGGCTACTGGAAACGCCTTTCTTTTCCCACACCCAGAAGACCCCTGAACTGGGACCCCCAGCCTCTCTGGAAGCTGTTTTCAGCCTTCTTGACTCTTGATCTACACCTGAGCTTTGTCTCCTCTCATGAGTATGGGGATCTGTTCGTCCTCCTTCGCCCTGGAATCTCTTTTAGATCACTTCTTGTTGGAGAATCGTTGCCTACTGAGGGTGGATTGAATTTATGGAAACAACCAAAAACCTGGTGACTAAGTTTGGAGATCAAACTGATGGAGACAATGCAGCCTAGGGTCACCAACAGAGGCAGACTGTAGCAAGATGAGTGGCTTCCTTATGTGCTCTGGAGGTGTCTTTTGATGTAATGCCACACAGGACATGGGGAATTCATGCAGTTAGTGGACACCTGCTGACTCCAGGTAGAGGAGAGCAGAGCCAGTGAATCCAAGCAGCCTTGAGCTGCCTTAGCTCCCAGTGCTTGCCTGTAACATGGGTACCATGGTCCTCTGCTCCAGTGCTTTTCTAGAATAAAATTTAATACTGAGCATAACACTTCGTGGTTAGTGCCTGGCCCCCAGCGATGCTCAGTGGATGTCAGTCCCTCTTTTCATTACTTATAGGAGGGTAATTGTTTAGACATGTCATTTCCCAAATGCTAGCCTGTAACTGGTATTTCTTTAAGAACTGCACCCATAAAATTCACGTGTGGGTATCCTCCAGGGTGTCAATGAGTCACGTGACCACCACCTCAAAGAATTCCAGCAGCTTCTCCAGCACTTCTCTTCTTCCCACCCCCCGCCCCCAGAACCCCCAGCTCTGTCTGCCCAGGCTGAAAGAGAGAAGGGTGGGATTCGCGAGTAATTAAAGGGAATTTGGAAGGCTGGGGTGTTGCGGAATGTTAGATCAGTAGCTAGAACAGCATGTGGTGTTCTTTAGGCAGGCTTCATTGAATCCACACAAAAAGAGAAAGAGGGGCTGCCTGCCCGTCTGCTCATTTATCAAACAGCGAAGCTCAACTTTCACAGCTCCACAAAAGTGTTTTACTGTTTGCTGAGTCTTGCTCCAGAAATTAAAAGCTGAACAGCCTTCATGGGGCTGAACCGACCTCGCATTTTGAGACTCAAACTAAATTGTGCTGGGCTTTCAGATTCAGGGACCAGTTGATTATTTGGTGAAAGGAGAAGAGAATAATTTGTAATTTGCAGCCCATAAGAAACACTTAAAAAAAAAAAAAGCCAAACCCCCTTCCCACAGGGTTTTGTTGCGACTGCAGGGAGGAGGTGCCATCTGCAACAGCGCTTTCTTTGCTCCGAGTGGGAAAAGTCTTGACCTCCATTTGGGTGAAATGTGACGTGGCACTGAGCTTCCTCCCATCCCCCACCCCGCTCCTAACACGCTTCCCTTTCCTCATTTCAAATTGTCTTTCTCTCTTTTCGGAGGAGGAGAGGATTTGGCCATCAACTAGTTTTAGGTAATAGAATTTTCACAACCAGCATCAAATATTCTAATCACACAAACCCAGTGCTTGGGAGAGCGCGATGTGTCTCAAAAGCCTGTAACTGGATTGATGAGGATCTTCTGAAAAAACCTAAAACGATGAAAGTATATAGTGCTAATTCTGTGCAGGAGGAGAACAGGCTGGAAAGGATGGTGCTGGAGGGGAAGGGTTAGGGTTAGGGACAAGGGAGGCAGGGTGGGGTGTTAGCAGACGGACCCCTGCCCCACCCCACCTGGCAGCTGCTCAGCTCTCTCCTCACCTGCAGCCAGGGGTACGGTGAAGGCTGCCTGGCTGAGCTCCTGCCTCCACCAGCAGACCAGCCTGGGTGCCCATTCTCTACCACCGTCACCCTGCTGCAAGCCTGGGTCCGCGGGGTGAACTGAGCATCACTTAGCAGAGAAGGAACCCGAGGCTCACGTGGAAGAAGGAACAAGAGGATTTTCTGCTTTGCAGTTTAGCACATTTTTTCAAAGTGTTAATGCCCTTCTACACTTCCTGGAAAGCAATTTGACAGTGTGTTTTCAGGACATAGACATGTTCTCCCCTTTGATCAAGCAGCTTTCCATTTGAGAAACTATATTGAGGGGAAAAGAAAACAAAGACAAGAATAAAATATCAACAAAAAATCATTATACACAAAGCTGTTGCTTATAGCATTATTTATATCAACACAACACTGACAACTTCAGTGGCCAATGACGAAAGCAGTGATTCATTCATTCTTTCATTTATTGAGTCAATGAATGAATGTACTCAGCTGCATTATGTCCTGCCTGGACCCTTGCAGTAGCCTGCAGACTACTCCTGCTTCCACCCTTGCCCCCTCCAGTCAGTCCTCGACACAGCAGCCAGACTGATCCTTTTGTCCTTAAGTCAGATCTCATCCATACTCCCCTCCTTAATTCCTCTCAAGTCTCCCTATCTCACTCAGTAAAAGCAGAAGTGCTTATGAAGGCGTGCAGTGCCCCACACGAGCCCTGTCCCATCAACCCTTCTCAGCCTCCATACTTCATCTCCTACCACTTTCCTGTGCTCTGGCTCTGCTCCAGCCACATTGGTCTTTTTCTTCCTGAAATAAATCAAACTGGCTCCCACCCCAGGGCCTTTGCACTGGTTGCTCCCTCTTCTTGCAACTCTCTCCCCTCAGATGGCCAGAGTTTATTCCTTCTTTTCCTTTATTCACCACTCATATGCCACATTACCACTGAGTCCTCCAAACTCTAGCAAAACAATACCCCCACCTTCAAGTTCCCTTATCCCTCAGTAGCATTTATTCCCCTCCGTGGCATTTCCCTGATATAAGATAGTGACTTTTTCATTTGCTTAATTTTGGTCTTCTCACAGACTGAGATGTCAGTTCCTTAATATAGGCTGTTTCGGTTGTGCTCAGCACCGTGTCCCTTGGGCCCTGGCAAAACACCCACTGACAGTAGGAGCCCAGCAGCTGCTGCTATTGAACAATCTGAGCCCTGTACCATCAGCCACCCCTTTATGGGTTTTGAGGCTGCAGCTTGTTGAACTCGAGGAATCTCGGTAGAAAATGGGCTGGAGATCCAGTTCGTGTAGAGTGTGAGAGGCTCAGGGAAGGCCTTTGTAGAACTGATGGACCACTGAGTAGTCACAGAGATTCTGTGGAGGAGCTGGGGAGGTGCTCATCAGAAGACTCAAGATTTCAGTTAGAATCATCAAAATGGCGATATTACCAAAAGTTCTCTATAGGTTTAATGCAATGCCAATCAAAATCCCAACGGCATTTCTTGTAGAAATAGAGAAGGCAATCATGAAATTCATATGGAAAAATAAAAGACCCAGAATAGCAAAAACAATGCTAAGCAGGAAGTGTGAATCAGGCGGTATAGCGATACCAGACTTCAAACTATACTACAGAGCAATAGTAACAAAAACAGCATGGTACTGGTACCAAAACAGGCGGGTGGACCAATGGTACAGAATAGAGGACACAGAAACCAATCCACAAAACTACAACTATCTTATATTTGATAAAGGGGCTAAAAGCATGCAATGGAGGAAGGATAGCATCTTCAACAAATGGTGCTGGGAAAACTGGAAATCCATATGCAACAAAATGAAACTGAATCCCTTTCTCTCGCCATGCACAAAAGTGAATTCAAAATGGATCAAGGAGCTTGATATCAAATCAGAGACGCGCCGTCTGATAGAAGAAAAAGTTGGCTACGATCTACAGTCGGTGAGGTCGGGCTCCAAATTCCTCAATAGGACACCCATAGCACAAAAGTTAATAACTAGAATCAACAAATGGGACTTACTCAAACTAAAAAGTTTTTTCTCAGCAAAAGAAACAATAAGAGAGGTAAATAGGGAGCCTACATCCTGGGAACAAATCTTTACTCCTCACACTTCAGGTAGAGCCCTAATATCCAGAGTATACAAAGAACTCAAAAAATTAGACAATAAGAGAACAAACAACCCAATCAACAAATGGGCCAAGGACCTGAACAGACACTTCTCAGAGGAGGACATACAATCAATCAACAAGTACATGAAAAAATGCTCAGTTAGAAAGAGGAGTGAGTTCAAAAGATCTGTTGTACAGCACGGAGACGACAATTGATAGCAACATACTGTACATTTAAAACAGTCATTTTAAAAAGAGAGAAGTATTATGAATTGACGCATGTTAATTAGCTCAATTTAGCCATTTCACAAGGTATGGCATATTTCAAAATATCATATTGTATACCATAAATACAATTTCTATTTTACAATTTAAAAACAAATTACTTAAAACAGAATTCGATGGACCACATAATTATGGTCACCAAAGAAGTCACCCAGGAAGGATGTCTGGGAGGAAATAGGTGCAAGATGAGCTTTGAAGGATGAGTGGACGCCAGGCAGCAAGGGGCAGGAGCCAAAGAGAACAGCTGGGGGAAAGTCCGGCTTGAGAGCACGTGACATCTGGGAACCATGGGGTCATGCAGTGTGGCTGGAGCACAGGGACTGGGTGAGGCGAGCTGGAAGGAAGGGGGCATCGGGTGGGGCCTTCTGGGTGTGGACCTAGTCTAGAGGGGCCTGACTGGAGCAGGGTGATGAGGGGACTTTGCAGCAGTCCAGCTGAGGATCATGGTCCTGGGCTGGCAGAGTCAGGAGGATGCAGGTCGGATCAGGATGTGGTCAAGATGGAGGGTGGAACTGGGTTATAGATGGAAAGTGACAGGTGCAGCCGTGGTTTGGAAAGGAAGAGCTCTGCCTTGGTCAGGGCCTTGGGCAGGGTTCCTGGAGAAGTGGAGTGTATGCTGGGGGTAGGGGGTGGGTGGGACAGAAGGCAGGAGGCCTTTAAGGACACGGTGGTGAGGAGGGAGAGAGGAGGGCCTGGGGAGCATTCAGAGAACTGTGCAAGACCAGGTGGTCAGGACGAGTCGAGAGAAAAGACAGAAGTATGTGGGCTACTGGTGACTCAGGTGGCCTTGGAGGAAAGTTGGAGACCTCTGAGTGGGCTGATCATTCCATCAGCAAATCTACTTGGTGACCTCAGTTATTCAAACCAAAAGATTTTTTTTCCCCAATACTAGAAATGGAATCCTGGGTCTCACACTCTCTACCACTGGGCTAAGTCCCCAGTCCTAACATTTCTACTTTTTTCTGGATGTGAGCAGATGCCTAAGAGGAGATACCGGGCTGCCTGTGGTATCACCATCCCCTGGGCTGTTTCCACTTTCCCTAGCTATAGGAATATGGAGAGATGGAGCCTGTCCTCAGTGGAGGCTGCTAGAGCATGCCCAGAGAGGCTCAGAGTAGTGAGGGGACTCGGGAGAAATCTTCCCTGAAGATGGAAACAAGAAATCATCTCATTCCTCAAACACACTTAATGTGGAAATGCAGGAATGTGACCTAAATGATATCACGGCTGCTACTGAAGGAACAAATGAAGGGTTTGGGGGACATTTCATTCATCTAGAAGCAATAACGTTGGTGTGGTGGAGTGTCCAGTCAGGCTGGGGGCATCTTGTGAACTGTGTAGCTCCGTAGATGGCTTAGGGTCTCAGGCCTCAGTTTATCCATCTGTACAGAGAGAAGAGCAGCGGGGTCTGGTGCTCCTGTGGTTTCATGGGACATGAAACAGGGAAAGTGGGAGACAGACACTCAAAGAAGGAGAGCAGTTTCTCAGGGGTGGGAGGGGTTACTGTGGGCTTGGTGGTCCTGGGAGAGAATGTAGTATGAACGGTGGGAGGACCAGTACCAGCATGGAACCTGGGGAGCTGGATTTGTGGCTGGGGACTTGAGCAGGAAGAGGCCTCGTGGAGCAGCCTGCGGGGCCTGGATTTTATCCAGAGCAGGCTGAGAGAAGGCACCTAGCACCTCCAACAAAGAAATGAGTTGATCGCATTTGCCCTTTAGACAGAGTCTGCTGGTGAGGTAGCAAGAATGGAGGCAGGGCAGCCAGTGGGAGGATGGGGTGGGGGTCGGGAATGGAGAAGCAGTCAGAAGCTGCCGGGCACAGGAGATGTCTGGAAGGCAGGACCAAAGGGACATCATCGGGTTAAGCAGGGTTAGGAGCCTGTCTTGGGTGACTCAGCAGGTGATGCTGGTCACAAAGATGCAAACTGCTTGCATGGATACTATTCAAAAGGAATAAGTGAAAACCCTGGCACAGGTTTAATCACAGATAAAATTGGTCAGTGAATTCCCAGTCCCACGTCATGACAGTGCCAAGAATCATAAATGCATCGCTTGTGTGCAGTGTCAACTCACAAAAGTGGAACGAATGGCCCCAGAAGACCCGTCCCCACTTCTCAGTGGGCCAGAGCTGCAGCCCTTGGTCCCTTGGCCTCGGGCAGGCATCGGGGCTCTGCCTGTGTGTTTGGAGGATGTTGTGTGGGAGACCATTCAAATAAACACTTTGGAGGACCTCAGAACCCAGCCCAGTCTCTTAAATCAAGTAATAATAAGACTTAGCAACCAAGCACAACAATGCTGCTTTCTTTTATTATTTACAGCTGATTTGCAGGGAATGGGGAGTGATTTACTTTTTAAAGAGAAAAAGACAAGAAAAACTAGCACTGTAGCATGTTGGTAGATTTTCGTGCTGCTTTCAAGATTTTCTTGAACTTCCTTTTTCAGTTACGAATATTTCTAATAAGAAAATGCCTTTCCATTTGCATAGAAAGTTGACTTGGTACACAAATATCATCCAATATGTTGTTCTACCCACAATCCCACTACCTTAACAAATGCCCATTTTCATTTCTCCTTGTGTGTTCCTACATTTGTACATGAAGCACAACCACAGCATAACATGGCGCAGGTCTGCTGTTTCACTCAGTATTTTGCCATAGCATTTTTTCACAGCCTGATGGTTCTGTTGCCGTCATTTCTAATGGCACGTGAGTTCTGTTGAGTGCATGTGCTGTCCTGTAGTTAGCCATTCCGTCATTGGACATTTATATTGTTGCTAATTTTCCACACTCGTTAGTAGCCCCACGCTTGGTTTTTTCCTTCCTTTTAGATGAGTTTCTTATGAGTATTTTGGGGCTCTTTATATATTTTGTAAAAATGCCTTCAGGAGGGGCAGTACTAACAAGTATTGTCTTCAGCAACCTGAGCACTCCCAGCTTTGACCTTTTCACCATGTCCGCCAACATCAGAGGGTCCAACCTGGTGCCTCACTGCTGTGCCCGTTTGCCTAGGAGAAACCTCCCAGGGCTGAGCATAAGGAAAGCACAGCTCAGCACCTAGCATGCGCTCCCCTTGTTAAAACTGGGACTCTTAAAATTCTATTCTTTTGCCTTCCCTGCATGGATGGTTGGGAAACTCAGAACCCAAATCATCACGTTTCTAACCAACAGGAAGAACTCCCAGCTCCACTTTGACGCTTTTCTTGTGTCCCCTCTATCTACACCAGCATCTTCATGAGCAGCGCGTCAGATCCTCATTCTGAAACCTGTCCCGTGATGAGGGTCTAGAGACTTTGGCCATCCCTTAGCCCAGCGTGATGGGGCCGCTGAGCCTCAATGAGCTCCTAGACCACACGTGGGGGCCAAGGGTTTCAAGAAGGCTCTCATCAGCCCATCTTTAATATTGCATTTTTTTTTCAGGGCGCAACAATCTGGGAGGGACATAGAGGAAGAGAAAAGCCCAGGTCCTTAGTTTAACAAGAGTTAGTGTGAAAGATACTGGGATATGTCACTAAGAAAGTCACACCCTCACAGAAGGCGCAGAACAGATTGAATCTTTTGTTCACTTTCAGGATGCTATCACTCGTGATATAATGCTTTATCACCAGAATATTTTTAAAGTTCTTTTCTTTTTTACTTCCAGAAGTGGCTTTGTGATGTCATCACATTAGCTTCTCTAAACATCCTGTGATCTTTTTCATCCATTTTCGGATGAGGAATTGCTGTCCCACCCATTCTCTGCAGTGAAGATGGTCAGCTCCCAACATAGGTCATCTTCATGCCACCCACTCTGGATTCTCAGTTCCTTTTTCCTTTGGCCACATCTTTTCCATCACACAAAGGCCAAGTCACTTAGGGGGCACCATCACCTGTCCCCCCCAGATAGGGTAACTTCATAACTTCATAACTCCTGAATCCTTGGATATCACAGGAGGAAACGAAGGCAGAGAGAGGTGGAGTAGTATGTTCAAGTTCAAACAGCTCTCAGGATCCCAGTATCTGTCCATTGAGTGAGTGAGTAAATCAGTCAGTAAGAGTACAGGCATGGGGGAAAGATGGTGTGAATGGAGGGAGAGAGATTCATCCCCATCTCTGGAGAAAGCACTCGAGGTTTATGTCCTACCAGAGGGAAATCAACTACAGCCTCTCTTCCCGGGGAGGGCAGTGCCAGGCTGCTCTCTGACCATGCATGTCTGCTCAGTGCTGAGCTAAAAGGGAAGAGGCCCTGGGAGAATTCAGTTAGACTTGAAAAGTCAAGTCCATGGAATTAGAAGGATATGAGTCATCAGAATAGTCAGTGGTAATGATGGATAACACGGAGTATTTACTAAGTGCTAGGCTCTGCTGCAAATTATTTACACACATTTACTTTTTAAATTTTTACAAGTGTTCTCTAAGGGAAAGGTTCTTATCATTCCCATTTCACAAATAGGGAAAGTAAGTCATTTGCATGTGAAGTTGCCAAAGGGCATCTAGCCTAAAAAATACTGAGCTCTGACCTGATCCTGATCCGGTAAGTCCAAATGCACAATTCTTACACACAGCCCCTCCTTTGTACTGGCTGTCCATGAACATCATCTCAGAACCCAGAAAGAGGCCCCTGATTGTGTTTCCAGCGAGGCGATGGACTTTGCTCCAGGTTGCCTGTGAATCTGTTTTTGTCCTGGGCCATGGCGGTTACCATCCCTCGTCTGCAGACAGGTCAAGGATGGTCCTGGCAGGGATCAGAGGTTCTATCCTTCATTCACAAATATGAATCAAGCTCTTCCATGTGCCAAGCCCTGTGCAAGGTCCTGACTGTCATGGACCTGCTCTCATGGACCTTGCATTCAAGTAGGAAGAGACACAAGCTTAGTGTGCAAGGTAATTCTAGATGGTGCTAAGTGATAAGAAGACGTAAGTCAGGGCCCAGTGGTGGCCAGGGATGGGGCTGTGCTGCTCAAAACTGGCTTGTCCAAAAGGCCTGTGGGCATGACAGTGCCCAAAATTCTGAAAGGTTTGAGATAAGGAGCCAGCTGGAGGGAATCTGGGTGGTACTGCAGGAGAGAAAAGCCAGAGGGGAGCAAGGTGGGGGCAGGGCCATCACAGAGGCTGAGTGTGGGTTTTGGTTTCAGGTGTGACAGAGGGTTTTGAGTGGGGGAGTGGATGTTCTAGTGGTCTAGAATGCTCTTCTATGTTGAGTAGGACGGAGTGCAGCACAGAGGGGCCAGGTGAGAGGCTCTCAGGATCGGAGCCCACCACCATCCGGGAGCTCCCCTTTGTCTCCCCAGCCCTGTCTCCTCCAGGGTTCCACAGACTCCTAACAAGTCATGGCAACAAGAACCTGTCTTCTTCCCTTCATATGATTGTCATTTGTAAAAAACTCAGTCACTGTGCCCCAACTTCAGCCTGTGGGTAACTGATTCTTGTGTTGACTTACAGATCATAAGGCAGCAGTTTCCTCAGCTGACCACCAGAAGACTCGGGACCCGAGGACAGTCAAAGTAAGCACTCACTGCTCTGCCGCCCACAGAAGGGCCTCTCTGGGCCTGGAGCTAGGCCGGACGCCAGGCTGCTCATCCTGACCTCTGTCTGCAGGCCTGTGCCCAGAGGGAACACGGAGGAGCTTTAGGACAGTGGCTCCCCTCTCTCAGGACCACTGGGAGAGAAACCCTTTAGCAGCTTGGAACCCCTTGGGCCCAGCTGTTCGATGGAATCTGATTTTGTGCCACCCTGTCTTAAAGGATATTTTTTGTCAAATAGGCTGGACATCATTTCAAGGAGCACCTTGTGGCTTCTTGGACTAACTCCAGATTCCTCGGACTGCTTTTGCTGAGCAAGCTCTGCTCTGATAGGATCTAGCAGGCCAGAGGAGCAATGGGTGGGTACTAACCCCACAGGATGCTCTGGCTGGTCCAAATGGCCTGTGGTACACCAGGGACGATATCCTTGTGCTAGGTACTGGGGACATTCTGGTGGGCAAGACAGACAAGAAAAAGAGAACTGGATTTCCAACAAAATGGGGAGGGCTTCCTGGGGAGGTGATGCTTAGGGAAGACCTGAGGAGGCCACCACAGGATACCTGTCTCCCAGGTGTGTCAGAGAGAAGGGGATCTCTACCTGCTCAGAAATCCACAGCACAGGACTTCCCTCAAGGATGTTTCAAAAATTGTTGGAAGTTAATAGGTATTCCATGGAAAGGACAGGGGCCCTGGGGGTTTGGCTGACCCTGAGTTAAGCAGCTTTCTTTGTTATGCTAATGTTCATTGGGACTCCACTAGAGGGTGCCTTAGCATGGAGTGAGCAGGTCAGCAGAGTGAGCTATGAAACCCTCAACAATTTTTTTTTTTTTAAACAACCATATAGGACTTGTAGGCCTTCTTTCTGAGGGTGTTTCAAAAGCATGCCCATATTGTCACCTTATGCAAAACCCCCACTCCTGGCAGCAAACACGTTCTTATCCTTCAACGAGGGGTAGGGGGTTTGACTTTGGAAACATTAGGGAAAGCAAATGGATGATCAAACTGGGGAAAACCCCGTTTTGGGTAAAGTTCTGAGAATAATGAGACTAACTTTTTTTGTGTGGCTCAGAAGCTGTCGGGGCAAACTCTAAAGGGACTGCCAGAAAAATTTTGAGCAAAGGACATCTTGAAATAAATTCCTAACCATTTTCCAAGGTGATTACTCTAAAGAATAAATTTGTGGTATCTGTTTAAAGTTTTCAACCTTGATGAGCTTATGCAGTACAGTAGTCAAGTTCTTCCATCATTATTTGCTGGTGAACACATTGTAGAAGATACAGAAATGTTGGTTGAAACAGAAGAGTGGACTGATGGATGGATGGAGGGGTGGGTGTCGAATGAATGAAAATGATGATTTTTGTCCAACTGGGGTCTTTAAAGAGTCACTGGTCCAATAATACATTGTCCCCATTTCCAAGAAGAGTAGAAATAGTAAAGATAGATAGTAAAGTCAGAGAGAAGATGGTCAAAAAGAACAGAAGGTTTCCCATCCTGCATAAACTTGGAGAAAGTTCCTTTCTGTTTTCATGTAAGAACATGTTTTTGTTTTCTTTTTCTTTAACCTGTGGGTTGGCAAATGGGACAACATCCTCCTTATAAAATTGTATACTCAAGCATATTGTATCCTCTCCAGAAGGATCCTCCCAGGTCTACCTCCACCCTGGCAGCCCCTGGAAAGTCAATGAAAAGCTCTCCCCCAGCAAATCCACCTTGATTGAAGAAACGTGGGGGGGTGGCCAGTGAGGAGTGTTGATGTGCCCTTCAGAACCAAAATAGAAAAGCTGAGAAGGGACCAAGAGCTTTATTGTGGTTGCCAAGTTTAGCAACATACCTGCTGATTAATCAAGAAGTGGTCTGGTCTAGACATACGATAACTATGTGTATAGATAAATACAGACATAGAGATAGACACACATGACCTTAAGTTATAAAGGGGAACTTCTTTAAGTGAGGGAGGCTTGTCCTAACTGCCTTCCCACGGAAGGGTGATTCTGGAGCCACCGGAACTAGCCCCTCCCCCAAGGAGTGCCTCTGATGGAAAGGCAGTTACGTGACAGTTGGGCAGTAGAAGACACAGACGGCAGATATCAGCTCAACACAAAGAACTTTCTGATAACTATATCGGCTTAAGATGAACTGGGCCGCCTTTGGAGGGCCCGAGTTCTTCGTCCCAGGAGGCATTCAGATAGAGGCGAGGTGCCCACTCAGCAGAAACATCACAGAATGGTACTAGAAGTAATGGGGTTGGGAAGGGAAGGTTCTGTGTTTAGCTCCTCCTTCCCTGTGAGAACCTTTCTGGTTCATCCAAGTGCCTCTCGGTTCACTATCTTGTGACTGTCACCACATATCCATGGGTAGAAAAAAGTAGTGAATATGTTGTGCAGTGTTTCTGAAAGCAAGGTCCCTGAGGGCCTCAGGCTGGTGTAGCCCGGGACTGTGAAAATCCAGACTTACTAACCTGGAATCTTGGGAGCAGGAGGAGCAGGAGTCTTACTGTTAGTCAAGTTTGAGGATCCCTGGTTTAGTGGTTAAAAGCACTTTATAGAGGTTCAAATCCTGCCTCTCCGACTAATTCACTGGGGGACCTTGGGGTTGTGACTTAAATTCTCTGGACCTTACTTGCCTAGTCTGTAAAGTAGGGGTAGTAATTGGTTCCAGTCTTCTGGGGACTTAGTAAGATTAAGTAAGTTCATCCCTTAGTACCAGAGATTACCCTGATATGCTTCAGGGTCGTGCTTGTTACAGTGCTGATTCTTGGGCCCTGTTCACAGATGTTCCAAATCAGTAGGTCCCAGGAAGGGGGTCTAAAAATTTCAATTTTTGCTAATCTCCCTAAGAGATCCTGACACATCTCAAAGTTTAAAATATTACTGTGCTGTTTCTGCTAATGTAAAATAATGACTTTATAGTCAAACAGACCTGTAGTAAAGAACATGTTCTTGTCCCAAATGGCTCTAGGTCCCTGAGCAAATTGCATTGTCTTGTCTTTAGAAAAACAATAATAGTCCTCATTTCATAGGGTTATTTACAAATCAATGTATGTAAAGCACTTTGCAAAGTATTCAGTAGTAGCAGGTATTCATAGATGTGGCTGACATCCAAACAAAGCATAGCTGCCAACCCTTATTGGTTTTGAGGAAAACATGACTATTATTAAGCTCATTTTGAGTTAATAAAAAGTTCTGGTCTTTTTTCGACATTCGATGTCAACTGAAGCATGGGATTTATCTTTTTAAAAAATACAGTTCTGTGAGACTGTCATTTTTTTTTTATTAACACAATCATAGGCCAGATGAATTTTTGTTGGAATGCAGTTAGCAGTCATAAACACATCCTGCCATTTGGGTCCCCACAGAGGGGGACACCAAGTGCTGTGCCCCTGGAATCATATGCAGTAGATGTAAGAGATCAAGTACAAATGGAAAAATTTCATCCCCACTCTGCTTTGCAAAGTATTTGACTTAACATTTTCTGTAGGAGGCAATTTTGGTTATTTTTACCTGCCTGATTGATGGCTGGCAACATGGAACTTTGGTTTAATTCTAGTTTTCAAGAGATATCAAGCCTTATAGGAGAGTTAACACTTCCAGCCCTGGGGAGCCACCTTGGCCTTGGGTGAACCCCACCACCAGCACCAATTCAGAAAACCCCAGCTAATTATAGTGCATGCGGGCCCCCCTCTGTCTCTTTGTGGCCCAGGTACCATTACTACGGCATTGCGGTGAAGGAAAGCTCCCAATATTATGATGTGATGTATTCCAAGAAAGGAGCCGCCTGGGTGAGCGAGACGGGCAAGAAAGAAGTGAGCAAACAGACAGTGGCATATTCACCCCGGTCCAAACTTGGAACGTTGCTGCCAGAGTTTCCAAATGTCAAAGATCTAAATCTGCCAGCCAGCCTGCCTGAGGAGAAGGTAACCACACCTGAAGGGGTAGCCGGAGTGGGTGGCTCTCTCTCTCTTACACACACACACACACACACACACACACACTTACATTGCAAAACAGTGACTTTAAATAACATAGCAATTTTGTTAGTAATAATGTATCAGTACTCGTTTCTTAGTTGGGACAAGTGTACAGAGTCATGTACAATAAGGACAACTGGGTGTGAGGTCTGTGGGAACTCCCCATATTATTTTTACAACTTTTCTGTAAATCCAAAACCATTCTAAAATTTTAACGTTTACTCTGACCTATCTACTGCCTACCTTTCTCATCCTCTATCTCCACGTCTCTCTCTCATCTTCTCAACTCTATCATCTACCTATCCACCCTCCTACACAACTGTCCCAAAACATTATGCTGTCTCATTTCACAAGGGAAAAGCCCTCTCCTGTGGATTGCTTTTCCACAGAATCAAGCTCTTTTTCCCATGTGCTATGGGGGATTTGATAAAAGCTTATAGACAATAAAGATTATATGGATAGAGTAAATCAGAAAGTTCTGATCACAGGGTATTTGGGGGCCAGCAACTAGAGAAACTAGCCTGGGGAGGTTTTCTGGGAGCACCACGTCTCTAACATGCCAGGACCCCAACATGCATCTAGCTTCTACTAAGCCTACAGGTCACTCCAGGAGCAGGAAGGGACCCAAGTTCTATTTCCAAGAAGCTTATAGACTAGCAAGAAGATAGATGCCTGCTTAAGAAAATTTAATTTATATAAAATGCATGTCTATATTATTAAATGAAGAAAAAGAACATATCTATAAAGGACTTTTTAAATCTAAGAACTAGATAAATATTTTTTGTCAAATTTGTTTTTTTGGTCAACAAACTAATTGCACCATGGTAAGGTCCCTAAATGAATGGAAGGGGAGATGATTGTTGTTGTTGTTTTGTTTTGTTTTGTTTTTTACTGAGTAGATTTCAAAAGAATTTCCAAATTTCTTATGGTGATTTTAGCAGAAGTACTTCTTATAAATACACATTGGGTTTTAGTTTTTCAGTAATTTATCCAATGAGGAGAATTTGGTTCAACAAGCCCCACTGAGTTCTATGTGCTGGACACTGTGCTAGGCCCTGGGTCCAGGAGCATGGGTAACATGCCATTTTTATTTTCCTAGAGCCTGCAGACTCAGGGTGGACAATGGGGGCAGTGAGAGGAACCAGGGCTTTCTGTATCTCGGGGTGATGCCCTGATAGAGATGCACACTTCAGTGCCATGTGAGCCCAGAGCAGGGGGTTGGGGCCCGAGCACACCACCTAGGGAAACCAGTCCCTCCAACAGGGAACGAATGAACTTAAACCCTGAAATTCCAAGGGCAGCCACGATGTGTATTAATGTCTGCCTTTGTTGTTGATCCTCCACCCGCCCTGCAGGTTTCTACCTTTATTATGATGTACAGAACACACTGTCAGAGAATACTGGACACTGTAATAAGAGCCAACTTTGATGAGGTAGGTCAACAAGTGTTGAGCTGTGAATACTCTGTATTAAAATATTATACTTGACACTAGCTCCTACTTCATGAGCTTCTGCCAGATGCTGGGCCTGGTGTCTAGAAGCATTTGACCCCCATTGGCTCCCCTAGTCCTCACAGGGACCCTACAAAGCAGATGCTATTATTATTCCCATTTTACAGAGCTTATATGTGCATAGCAGGTGACATGGGTTTTCCTTGATTTAACTAGTGAACCATGTCCTGCCATATTGGCACACTGGGAAGACCATTTTGCCTGAATCTCAGTATACCCAGAATTACAGATTCTGAAAAATAAGAAAAGAGTTCTTATACTTTGGATTTAGCCTTTTCCTGAGGCCATCTACTTTGCTGGCCATCTACATTTTATTTTATTTGTTTATTTATTTTTTTAATATTTATTTTTTGGTTTCTGGTGGACACAACATCTTTGTTTGTATGTGGTGCTGAGGATCCAACCGGGGCCGCACGCATGCCAGGAGAGCGTGCTACCGCTTGAGCCACATCCCCAGCCAGCCATCTACATTTTAGTTGCTGGTTACCTCTAAAGGTCTGATCCACATTCCCATCAAATCCTGCCTATAGGGCCATCTTTAAACACAAAAATGTAAGCATTCCATTTCATTTTTACAATTAAATAAAAAATAGAGAGGAGGAAGTGGAAAGGATGGAGGCACCTATTATATAACCACATCGACAATAAAATCCTGATGCCTAAAATGCCATCCCAAAAAGCCTTCCAGAGGGATGGCAAGAAGCCACAAATTTTACCCTCTTAGCTGGAGCCCTTGCTGTTTGAAGAAATACATTTCAGGCAAAAAGAGCAATAACATAACCCTAGAATTGGATATAAACATTTAATTTGAGGGAAGATAATGTAGGAGTGAAAAAAGCTGTAAAAATCAGTAGTTATTGGTAGAAAATACGTTGGAGATTCCTTTTGTGTTTTGTGGGATGGGGAGTCCTATGGAGGAGGGATGTGAAGATGGTGTAAGGTACACAGGCTCTTTGCCCGTATTTTCCTGCCTTTCCACAGCTGTGCCTCAAGGTAGCAGGTGTTTATTGAGCACTCATACTCACTGTTACCCGACTCAGAGACTCAGCTCCGAAAAACAGAAGTGTTTGTTGGTAGAGAAGTACTCATCTTCCTCCTCTTGGCTAGATTCCTAAAATGTCCTTTAAAATCTCCAAATTACTTGAGCGACCATTTTGGTGGAATTTTTTTAAGAAAGAAAAATGGCTGCTTTCTCTTAAACTGTGGTTTGGCTATGTCTTATGTTCCACAGATCACTGAGATCCGGGCAAATGATGAATCATGATTGGTTAAGACAATGCTTTGCTGTACAACAAATAACCCTCAATCTGAACTGATTGGAAATTTGTTCCTCATGTCAAATCCAATGTGAATGATCTCAGTTGTAAGGCTGTTTTCTGGGGGTGGTTTAGGAACCGAGGTTTCTTCCATCTTATGGCTATAGCCCATCCCAGAGCCTTAGAGTTCTATTATTCAGCTGATGAGAGAGGGGAAAAAAAAAAACTATAGGAAAGGTATAATACTCCCTTATCAACTCAAAAACAAAACACATTACCATTACTGTTGTGTGATTGGCAAGAGCTGGTCCCATGATCCCATCTTGACACACCTGGGGATGGGAGGCAGGGTGACTCATCTCTGGGCAGCAGTTTACACAATATGGAAAAAAGACTCCAACCTATAATGGATAGCTGTCCCTCCACAGTCCTCTCTCATGTTCCCAAGCAGCTTTATTTAACTCAAAACTCACTCTCAGCATCTCATTTCACTTCCATTCCCCTAATTTCAACCCTTACTGAGCACCCAGTGTTGCTACACAAACCTTTAGAGAGATGTGCGAGACACAGCCTAGAGAGCATCAAGGCATGCAAGCTAGCTGTCAGGATGCAGGACATGCAGTGAGTGGTCCAGTGAGTGGCCCTACAGGAAAAGCACCACACTCGGAGTCCCAGGCTTGGCTAAAAAACCTGGCTCTGCCTTAAAAGCCTCAGTTCCTGTCTTAGAAATGAAGATAAAAATAGCATGACCAGTTAAAAACTCTTTATGAACTGTGAATGGTCATAGAAATGCTTATTAGATGCAACCCCCCAAAATTGAGAGACTCGCCCTTTGTCACCTGACACCTTTAGTCTGAAGTCCATTCGGCTTCCCTGGCAGGGATATTGGCTGATCAAGACATGATTCATTGTACGCAACCACAAAAGTGGAGGAGGAGGGGGTTACTTTACCTTTGAGGAACACAACTTTCTCCTTCAATGTAGAAAAGTCAGTGGCAAATGGACTCTGGGTGTCTCTGGCACACCTTGGCCTTATTTTTGTTTGAATCTTCAAAATCTTTGATATTGATCAAGATTACAACTTAGTACTACAATCCTAAATTGTCTTATTTGTTTGCTTGCTTATTGTTTGCTTCTTCTACCACATCATAAGCCCTGAGGGCACAAAACTTGCCTGTTTTCCTTCGGTAATGGCCAGGCACACTCTCAGGACATATTTTTTGGGGTGCCTCAGGGAGTAGATTGGTGGATGGATGGGTGGGCGGGCGAGTGGATATAAAAGATGAAAGAACATAAATTTGTATGAAGGGGACTCCCTGTAAAGTCTTCTCCAGACAGTATTGCACAGCGAGCTGTAACATTCCCACAGCGCTGTGTTGAGCCCACCACTCAAATCCACCATTTATTTATTAGCCTGTGGCCATGAGCAAAGTAATTACCCTGAGTCTCAACGTCTGTTGTTGAAAAAAATGGAGATAATAATTATACCTACCTCATAGTAAAATACATGGGATATATATGAAATTGTATGTATGAGGAGTCTTATTTTGTGCCAGAAAATAATAAATGGTAGGTATTTAGGGTGGTTATTACTTTCATGAGATCTTTTCAATCCTGTGGCAACTAAGTGCCCCAGTTACCAGCCTTCAGATGTGTCTCTGCAAGCAGCCAATGTGTAAGCAATAAACTAAACATGGACCTGGAATAGAAATAGAAAATTTGCTTAGGTATTCTTAAGAAAATCTCCTGATACTTTTTTGGATGAAGGGAAAAAGAGCTGAGAATTTAGGAGCTTGAAACAGATAACCCAGAAATTTTACATTAAATAATCTTTTTCAATTATTCCCTTTCACTAATAGTGCTTGCAAGGAATTTGGAGAACCTATCAGAATTAGGTTCTTATTAGAACCTAATAAGAACTTGTCTTATTAGACATATACTTCATGCGTTAAATGCCTACAATGCCAGGCATTTTATGTAACATTATTAATGATCATTTTCTCCACATTAGAAAAGCTGCTATCTCCTATATGTCCTGAGCACAGATAATGAACTTAAATGCACACGGCCAAATTTGAGCTCTTAATTTCCTGCCCCAAATCTGTTTTCCCCAAATTTTAGATCCTCACCACCCTCCATCAGCTGCAGCTGCTGAAGCCATAAGCCCCGATTCTTGCCTGTTCCTCCCCTTGCTCTCCAGTCTGCCAGGAGGTCAGGTCCTGTCTCTCTCCTGAAGAGAACACTGTGTCTGTCCATGTCATGCCTTACCTCTAGGTCTCAGTTCTTGAGCTTTATACTCTTTTTTTCCTCCTTCCTCTTCCTTCTCACCCAGAGGAACCAGAACACTGATCAATAATAAATGGCCTAAATCAGATAGGGAGGGAGGTCTCAATGGGATGACAGCCTTTCTACAAAACCATCAGGAAACTGGGGAGTCATCAGGGCTCCCCATGTAGTCTGAACCAGTTTGAAACAGATGCCTGCTAAAGACACTGGTTTCCCACAGATTTGTTTTACTCTACACAACAGATGATCTTTTCCAGACTCTTTGCTAGAAACTGACTGCATATATGGAGACGGATATAGAGATATAGATAGATAGGGCTACATTGCAAGGGGAGCCAAGTAAGGCAGATGCATTTAGAATCTACCAACTCTTAGGGATCAACCAAACAGAGCTTCTTACTCAGAGTGGGAGGAGCAGGCATGAGCTGGGAGCAGGACAGAGGAGGGTCCTTTGGAGGGTGAGTACCTTGTCCAAGATGGTGGCCATCTTCAGCCCCAGGCTGGGCCAATGGTCAGCCATCAGATATCTCAAATAATAGAATAAGAACCTTGAGAGGTGAGCAAAGCCACCATGGGGAATCCTGGCTTGGTGACACTCACAGACTGAAGGCAGGGGTACCCTGAACACTTGGGCAAGTGTACACTGATTTCATGGGCTTCGTAGTGGCGGTGCCTCTGTTAATGTAAACAACAGCAATAATAGCAGCTAACCTTTACTAAACACCTATGCTGTATGAAGCCTGCAATAAGTACTTTATATGAATCTTTGCCAAACCTATGTAGTAAATACCACTAGTGTCCTCATTTCACAGATAAGGAAACTGATGCTTAGGGATATTATACCCCTAGTTGTTAGTGGAGCCAGGATTAGAACCCTGTAAGTCATTCTTTGCTCATCCAGATTTTGTTTTAATTTTCTATCTGGCTGAAAACTTGGCAATATTTTAATTGTCATGGAATAAATCAGGCTATAACTTAAGGCTTACAACTTAAACATCTGACTTCATTCATTGCTTTGGTCATGCTTTTGGAAATGAGCATTTTCTCCCAGGAAGTCAGAGGGGTCTTTCCTTTCCCCCAGCTCCTTATCCAGAGCTTACACGGGGAAAGTCTGTCCACAGGAGGCCGTGCTCAGACCTCTGGGCTGGAGTCAAGCAGAGTCCCCCTCTCCCTGGTGAGAAGAAAGCAAGAGCCTCCTCCTAGAAGAGGCCAAAAGGATGCTGTAGGATTCCAGGATAAAAGTTTGGGAAGTGGACAGCAGCCCGGGGAGAGACATGGCCTTAGAAATAGGGTATAAGCCCAGTTACCACAAAAAACAACAAATCATCCAGGAGACCGATTGGTGGAAGGACCGAGACAGAGGCTTAGTGACTCTGGGTGTGGGAGTAAAGCTTCTCAGCTATAGTATCACCATATTACAAGAGAGGAGCTATGCAGAACACCTGGCACAGAGGAGGCACTCAGTAAGGAAGGCTGATGGCAAGAACACCAGCCCCAAAGTACCGAAGTAGCTCCCACATTGATCAGGATTGATTTGGGGAAACAGGAACATGTAAAATGCTACATGTGGGGTTCAAGACTGTCCATCTGAGGGGGAAAAAAGGATACATGTGGTCCAGAAACCAAGTTGGGCCCATTCGAATTTTAAAAATTCAGAATTCTTTGTTCCCCAACTTTAGGATGGACTGCTCCTCAATGTCAACTAAATCCTGGATACTTGGGGGGTATTTGTTACACACATGAGTTCACCATGGTCCATTTCCCTCCAATTCCCTTACCTTATCTCCACCCCTGACCCCCTATTCTATCCTGTTTCTGAGCTCACATGTTGAAAGATGTTGGTGGGGGAGCACCAAGGGGTTCTCGCTTTGGACATACACTCCACCATCTGTCCACCAACACAAGGCTTGAACTCCTGCTATGGTCACAATAATCAGAATTCCATTTTGAGTGCCTGCTGTATTCCTGCTCAGTGCTAATGGTCTAGGGAATAACGTGAAAAAGCTGATCAGCATGTTTCATGGCCCATGTAGCTTTCTGCCCAGATGTCACCACCTGCCATTCCATCTGGGCATCAACTGGCTGGGCTCTTTGGGAAAAGGAAGATATGGGATGTGAAAAGTCCCTGCACTTGACCTTGTTTTGGGCGCATGGATTTGAATTGTGCATGTGGCCCTTACTCTCTTCCCTTTGGCTACACTCCCAGTACCTGCAACTCCCACATCTTTCCCTCCCCCCCTCTGTCCCCTGAAGCAGTGGTCTCAAGAATAAGGAGTACTCATGATGTGACCTTTTAAAAACCAATACCCCACCCTCCCTTCCTTAAACACTTCTCAGACATTGAAAAGCATTAGAAGGTCCAAAGGGCCAGTGGGTTAATGTGCTTCCCTCTTCAGGGCAGAGGAGACCTCAGGCTGTCTGTCCAGTAGTGCAGATGCCACACACATGCGCAGGGATGGCCTGGGGCGGGAGGGGCTCCCTACATCACACCAGGCTGCTGCAGGGGAGGTAGATGACAGCGCTGCAGACTGGGCTGCCTTGGCAGAGTCCCAGGGCTCTCCCAGACAGCCCCATCTAAACTCATGGTTTTCTCTCTGGGTCGATACAGGTTCAAAGTTTCCTTCTGCACTTTTGGCAAGGAATGCCACCCCACATGCTGCCCGTGCTGGGCTCCTCCACGGTGGTGAACATCGTCGGCGTGTGTGACTCCATCCTCTACAAAGCTATCTCCGGGGTGCTGATGCCCACTGTGCTGCAGGCGTTACCCGACAGGTGGGCACGCGTGTTCTCATCTCCCCTTGTGGAGGATCCCTGGCACTGATTACTCCTGCTTCTCTTTTATTGATTAAAATCATGTACTGTCCCCTGGCAAGATCATTAACACTGAATTTTTGAAAATTAAAGTTCATATTTTTGAACATAATGTTTATATTTGAACCATTTGTGTGGTTCAGAATTCCAAAGGTAAGAGTTTGGTATACAGTGAAAAGTCTCTCCCCTGCCTCCTCCTGTTCCCAGACAACCCCATCACTCCCTAGAGCATCAAAGCCAATCATCATCTTGGGGGATCCATCCTAACCTGCTATGCTCATGTAACCAACGCATACTATATTTTTCTTTTTTGGTAACACTGCACAGACTGTTGCGTGCCTTGTTATAAAACAAAATAACCTCAGCTTGGAAAGTATGCTGGACAGCTTACAGGGGCCCCATAGATTCATTATCCATCACACTCCATGCTGCCCTCTGCCTGGGGTGCTGACCACTTGGACTGCCCCATGGGCTCCTCCCAGGGAGGGAAGGACAAAGAAGTCAGGAGATTCTTTGGCCCTCTCCCCGCGAGGTTGCCTCTACTGGCCATGTCCTTCCCCAGAACTTTACTCCCTTTCAGGCAGTCTCTCTTCCACGTCATCTTTTGGACCCAGGGGTTGGTGAGAACCCAGCTGCTCCTTGCTCCAGGTTGCAAGAGTCCCCTACACCTGTCCACACCTCTAGGACTTGTCTCTTGTAAATAAGTCCTCCCATTTTGAGGGGCATCTGTTTCTTGTTGGGACTGTTTCAGAGAGAATTATTCCACATCAGTTTATAAAGTGCTTTTTTTTCTTTTCTGCAACTGTACATGCTTCCGCCATATTGAATTTAATTGGTTCTCTAGATGTTTCCAGTCTCATAGACCACAGGCAATGTTGTGAGGAATGACATTGTACCTACCTTCTTTTCACAGTGGAGTGTTTTTATTTCCAGTGGATGCTGTAATAAAGTACCTCAAGCTGAGTGGTTTAAAACAACATAAATGTATTCTATTCATTTTGTCTCTGCAGAGACACTTGTCACTGGATTTAGGGCCCAATGGGTTAATCTGGACTGATATCAACTGGAAAGCCTTAAATAAATTGCATCTGCAAAGGCCTTTTCCAAATAAGTTCACCTTCACTGGTTCTGGGTGGACATGTATTTGGGAGCCATTATTCATTTCTCTGCGTGGGGTATATATTCCTAGAGGGCCAAGTTCCTGGTTCAAAGGACATGTGACTGATACTTTTCTTAGTGAAGTTTTGATTTTCATTTCTCTTGAGTATCTCTTCTTATCTATGAGCTATTTATATTTTCTTTCCTGTGAACGCTGGTCTTATCTACTTCCTATTTTGTGACAGATGTTTTTTATATTGATTTAGGAGCTCTTTATTTATTATGGATGTTAACCACTTGTATGTGATAAAGAATCCCAAATATTCCCACCTTGTGCCATATGAAAAAATATATTTATGTTTATATTATTTTGAGTTTATGGGTTGTTTTTATAGTATCTGGATTTTGTGTCATAGTTTAAAAAGTCTTTCCTGCTCCATTTGTGAAATAATTTCTCCATGGCCTGTCTCAATCCTTTTATGGTTTAATGTTTTATTTTTCATTTTTTTTGCTCAATTTAGAATGCATCCTGGTATAAGATATGAAATCCCAAGTTCACATTTTTTCTGTAGCTCTCTTGTCAAACCATCCATTAATTATTCAGATTTTTTTCTTTACTTATTTGAGATGCTTCCTTTATCATATAGTAAATTTTGTATGTACTTGGGGCTATTTCTAAACCTCTTATCCTATATTACTGATATTTCTATCCATGTTCCAGGATCACTTGTTTTAAGTTCTGTACTTTTAAAAACATATTCTAAATCTAGTAGGGCTAGCTCCTCATCTTACTTTCTTTTTTGAGAATTTTCCTGTTACGGTCACATTTTATTTTCCAGTATGAGCTGTTTTAGCGTTGGCTTATTGATTTAAATATACACTACTTATCTACATACATACAATAAGCACATACACACTGTGTATACACACAGGAGATTGTACTACATGTGTAAATCAGTTTAGGGAGATTTTTATCTTTGTGAAACTGAAAACTTCTAACTTAGTCACAGTTTACTTTTCCATTTATTGTGACCTCCTTTTGTGGCCCTCAGGAATGTCGTAAATATTTTTCATATAAATATCCTATATTTCTGAACAGATTTATTCTTAGCTATGTCATATTTTTGTTGCTTTTTCTTTTTTCCAATACTGGAGATTGAACCCAGGGACACTCTACCACTGAACTATATACCTATCCCTTTTTATTCTATTTTATCTTGAGACAGGGCCTTGCCAAGCTGCCCACACTGGCCTGGAACTTGGACTCCTCTTGCCTCAGCCTCCTGAGTCACGGAGATCATAGGCATGTGCCAGAGTGTCTGGCATTGGTACTATTGTTATTACAATCTTTTCCTTCATGTCTCGTGTGACTAGTGGTTTTTTACATATTTTTAAAACATATTTATATGTGAAAGCTATTGATAGCTGTATATTTGGCCTAACCAAACTAAATTATCTTACCATTGCATACCTTTTTAAAAAATTCTCTTGGATTTTTCAGGTTTCAAATCATATTATCTACAAATAAAGACAATTTTATATCTGTCTTTCTAATTCTTATACCCCTTATTTATTTCCCTTGTCTAATTATGTTGGCTTCTACCTCAAGAACATGTTGAAGTCCTTGACTTCAATGACAGTACATCTAGTATTTCTCCACTCAGCACAAAGTTGATTTGACAATTGACAAATTTTAGCACTTTAAAAAATTAGCATTTTAATTCATTAAAAATTTCTATGAAGGACAGTTGTTATCTATTATCCAATTCTTTCTCATCATCTACAGAGATGATCATACTGTCCATTTCTCAATATGAAACCATTCTTGCATTCCTACAAAACAGACCTACTTAGTCATAGCATTTTATTGTTTTTAAGAGGCACTGCAGGATTTTATTTGCTAATGTTTTATTTGGGTCTTATTCATCAAAAGACCTAGGTGAGATTGATTTGCAGTTTTTGTTGGGTATTTAATCTTTGTCAGATGTTGCTATAAATGTTACACTTATTTCATAAAAGGAATCATAAAAGAAGCTTCCCTGTTTTTTTTTCCCTAAGTTCTAAACAGTTTACAAAGTGTTGTAATTATTTGCACTTGAAGAATATATTGAATTAATTCTCCTTTGAAAGCATCTATGCCTGATGTTTTATGGTGGCAGATCTTTAACTTTTTTCTGCCTTTTCTTTGGAAACTGGTCAGTTTAGATTTTCTATCTTCTCTAGGTTTTGGCAAATTTTCCTAGAAAATTTTCCATTTTTTTCCAGATGTTTAAATTTATTTGCTTATCACTGAACCAAATGGGCTTGTATTTGTATGCTGATTGACTTTCTGCTTTATTATGTTTTCTTTTAGTTTCTGAAGTTGTACCTTCTGCCTTTTTTTTTGTTATTTGTGTAAGTTTTTGTCAAGAAATAAACTCTAGGTCTTTTATTGGTTCTATTATTTTTTTCTGTTTTCTCATATATTAATTTCTCCTTTATTTTATTAACTTATTCCTTTTACTTTCCTTAAGTTCACTATTATTCATTTATTCAACAAATATTTATTGAGTTCCACCTCTGTGTTTGGTGCTTGGGTTTTGTAAAAAAACAACAGAACTAACCCAAAAATAGATACTAGATTTGTTTATTTTCTTTCATTCCTGATTATTAATGAGTATTTCAGGCTTAGATTTTTCTTTGAGCAATATCTTAGTTATAGCTCCTAGGTTTTGGTGTGTAATGTTTTAATATTACTATTTTCTAGGCACTTTAAAATCTCATGTTTTTATCAAGAATTTAAAAGGGTGTTCTAAAATATCAAAGTGCTGAGGGCTATTGTTTTCTGGTTATATGATTCATAATCATCTTTTTTATTACTTTTTAATTAGAGACAATTGCCCAAACTATTTCTTCTTGGGACTTTATTTAGCTTTTTTTTTATTGTCTAATATATGACTGGATTTAGTGAGTGTTCCACTGATACTTAAGAAGAAGAAACTTAGCTTTTTCTTTTTCTTTTCTTTTCCTGTGGTGCTGGGGAGTGAACCCAAGACACATGCTAGGCAAGCAGTCTATAACCCCAGGCCCAGAAATTCAAGTTTCTAAGGTACAAAATATATATATTTAAAACATGCAGAAAAGAAGAGTTTAATGTGCACCCACATCCAACATCAATAAGATTTAACAACTTCCTTTTTGCCACATTTTGGATCAATTTTATTGTCACTAAGTTATTCTGCTGTATCAGTGTCTTTTGTCTTAGATCTGTCATGTACTCCGAAAGGTAAGACTTATGAACATGTGTCAACCAGTTTTGCTATATGCCTCCTATAATTGTTGTTCATTTAATTTGAATTTAAATGGTATACATTCATTACCATTCGTCACTACTTTTACTCTATGTGATCAAAATTAAAATAATTCCTTCACTTTAAAAAAAAATCCCTCATTTTCTTTAATCCATCCCTCTCCCCACTGCCAGCCTCTAGTAATCACTCTTCAACTTTCTGTCTCTATAGTTTTGCCTTTTCCAAAAATTTGTATAAATGGAGTCATACAGTAGCCTTTGAGTCTGACTTCTCTCACTTAGCATAGCCCATGTTGTGTGTGTCAGCAATTTGTTCTTTTTAAGGGCTCACTAGTATTCCACAGCATGGATGTACTACCGTGTTTCCATTCACCAGTTGAAGGGCATTTAAGTTGATTCTAGTTTTTCAAGACTCTAAATATACAAGTATCATAATATGATACAGATTTTTGTGAAAGCTTTCATTTCCTTTGCCAAGGTGTGTAATGAGTATATATTTGACATTCTCGGAACTCGCCACTGTTTTCCAAAGCAATGTTAGTGGTCCCTGTTGCTCAATGTCCTCAACAGCACTTGGTGTTATTGGGATTTTGTTTGTTTTAGCTATCCTAAAAGTTGTGTAGCATCTGATTGTGATTAATTTTGCATTATCTCAGTGACTAAGGATATTGAACAGCTTTTCACATTCTTTTTTTGGGGGGTGGGTGGGTACTGGGGACTGAACTCAGGGGCACTTGACCACTGAGCCACACCCCCAGCCCTATTCTGTATTTCATTTAGAGACAGGGACTCCCTGAGCTGCTTAGTGCCTTGCTTTTGCTAAGGCTGGCTTTGAGCTCATGTCCTCCTGCCTCAGGCTCCTGAGCCACTGGGATTACAGAAGTGCACCACCGTGCCCCGCAGCTTTTTATATTCTTATTCGCCATCCATGTGTCTACTTTTGGTGAAATATCTGTTCAAATCTTTTGCCTATTTGTTATTGGGTTGTTGTTTTATTTTATTCAGTTCTTTATATATTCTCGATATAATTCTTTAGCAGACATGTGTTATGAAAATATTTTCCCTTAATCTTTGATTTTTTATTTTATTATCATTTGATAAACAGAACTTTTAAATGAATTTTGATTTATCAAAAATAATTTTGCCAGGCTCAGTGGTACACGCCTGTAATCCCAGCAGCTCAGGAGACTGAGGCAGGAGGTTCATGAGTTCAAAGGCAGCCTCAGCAAAAGTGAGGCACTAAGCAACTCAGTGAGACTCTGTCTCTAAATTAAAATATAAAATAAGGCTGGGATGTAACTCAGTGGTCAAGTGCCCCCCTGAGTTTAATCTCTGGTACAAAAAAAAATATTGATTTCACTTTCAGCATTGTCTAATAACTCTTTGCCAAGAAAAGTCACAATAATTTTCTCCCTAGAAGTTTTTGGTTTTTGTTTTTATTTTGAGACAGGGCCTCATCATGTTGCCCAGACTGGTCTAGTACTCCTGGGCTCTAGTGATCCCCTCTCCTTAGCTAGGCTGAGTAATAGATGGGGTTACAAGCATGCACCACTCATTTCCATCTTGATTCATTTTTTAGTTTTATCTATGATGTGAAGTGTAAGGGGTCAAGGTTTGATTCAATTTTGGTTTTTTGCAGATGAAGATCCAAATATGTCAGCACCGTTTGTCTATGAGTACTATTTGTTTATAAGGTTAATAGAAAATTCTGTTTTCTATTAAGTAGTTTTTTCTATTGAATTGATTTGTAGCTTTGTGGAGAATTAATTTGCCATATATTTCTGGGTTCATTTCTGAACTCTCAGTTCTGTTTCATTTGTTTATTTGCTCCTCCTTTCACCAATACCACATTGGCTTGATTACTATAGTTTTATAGTAAGTCTTAAAGTAGTGAGACTTTGTTACTCACTGTCAAAATTGATCCTATGCTTTGGCATATTAATTTTGTAGAATCTTGAGAAATCTTGTGGGATTCTGATTGAGAATTCTGTAGAAAAATTTTGAAATAATTGACATCTTATTGACATTGAATCTTCCAATCCATGAGCATGGTATATACCTCCATATTATTCAAGTCCTCTCTATTTCCTTCATTGGTGTTTTATAGTGCTTTGGCATGTAGATCTTGCTCGTGTTTTGATAAATTTGTATCTAAGTAGTTCATGCTTTGGGTGCTATTGTAAATCATACTTTTTTAAAAGTTCAGTTTCTAACTGTTTATTGCTAGTTTACAGAAACTGTATTTTTGTGTGTTGATTCTGTCATGAGATCTTATTAAATTTACTTATTTTAATATCTCTTTTTGTAGATTATTTGGAATTTTATGAGTATAAATGTGTAATGTAGGATCATAGATCCTTTTGTTTGTTTTTTAGTGTCAGGGACTAAACCCAGGGGTTCTTAACCACTGAGCAACATCCCTTGCCCTTTTTATTTTTAATTTTAAGACAAGGTCTCATTAAGTTGCTTAGGATCTCTGTAAGCTGCTGAGGTTGGCTTTGAATTTATAATCCTCTTGCCTTAGCCCCCCAAGGTACTGGGATTACAAATATGCACCACTATGCCCAGCAAGACCATTTTGTTTCTTGATTTACAATCTGTATAACCTTTCTCTTCTTTGTGTTATTACAATGGTTGGGTCCTCTAGGCAAGAGTTGACATCTTTGCATTTTCTGTGATTTTAGGGGTAAAGTATTCATCGTTCACTATAAAATATGATGCTAGGTATAGGGGTTTACAGATGCCCTTTATCGCATCAAGAAAGTTCCCTTCCATTCCTAGTGTGTTGAGAATTTATCATGAAAGGATTTTGAATTTTGTTAGTTTTTTTTTTTTTTGGTTCAAGATCATCATATGGTTTTTCTTCTTTAGCCTACTAATGTGGCAGATTTTACTATGTTTTATTTCCAAATATTGTAGCAGCCTTTCTTCCCCAGGATAAATCTAATTGGTCATGATTTATAGATGATACATTGCTAGATCTGAATTTTGCTAATAAATTATTGAGTATTTTATATCTAAGTTCATGAAAGTTGTTCATCTTCAAATTTCTTTTCTTTTAATTCTTTTCTCTGATTTGGGTGGATTGATTTTCCAGGCTTCATGAAATGATCTGAAAAATATTCCCTTCTTTTTTTCTGGAAGCGTCAGTGTAGAATTTCACCTAGAATTTTAAATTTTTGAGCTTAAAGTTGTTATTTCTTTATTATCCTTTTTAAAACTGTAGGATCTGTCCCCTTTGTCATTCCTAATGTCTCCTTTCCTTTTTCTTTTTTTTAATCTGTATTCTTTTAGTTACAGGTGGATGCAATATCTTTACTTTATTTTTGTGTGGTGCTGAGAATCAAACCCAGTGCCTCGTGCATGGAAGGCGAGTGTTCTGCCTCTGAGCCCCAGCCCCAGCCCTCCTTTCCTTTTTCTTGATCACTACACCTAGAGATTTATCAATGCTACAAACAGATCTTCTCAAAAAAAAAAGCACAGCTTTTGGTTTCTCTGGTTTTTTAAAGTCTTTCTATTTTCAATTCTGTTGTATTTTTAATTGATTTAGGATTTGTTTTGCTCCTCTTTTTTAATGTCTTTAAGTGAAATCTTATGTCATTGATTACAAATATTTCTGCTTTTCTATAAAATCATCAAATGATGTAATTAGTCTTTGTTTAGAGACATCCCACGAGTTTTGATATGTTGTAGTTTCAATTTAATTCAGTTAAAAATATTTTCTGCTTTCCTGTGGCTTTTTCTTTGACCTATGTGTTGTTTAGAAGTGAATGTTCGACTTCTAAATATTTAGAAATTGTTCAGGTATCTTTCTGTTATTGAGTTGTAGTTTAATTTCCCTGTGGTTAGATTACATATATATCAATATTAATTATTGATATATAATATGTGATATATCAATACTTTGATATTTAGTGAAGCTTGTTTTATCTCCAGAAATGTGGTCTATATTGATTTTTTTTCCATGCATACTTGAAACGGATGCATACTCTGCTGTTATTTGGTGAAGTGTTCTATAAATTATCAACTAAGTCAAGTTAATTGATAATGTTTAGTTTTTCTTTGTTTTTAATGACTTTCTATACATTTGTTCTGTTGAAGGCATCTCCAACTTTACTTTGGGATTTGTCATTTCTATCCATTTTTGCATCATGTATTTTAAAGTTGATTTTGAAGCTTTACTGTTACATATATACAAGTTGGGATGTAATGCCTTCTTGACAAACGGACTCCTTTTCATAAATGTAATGTCTGTTTTTATCCCTGGCACTAGTTCTTCCAAAGAAGTCCACTTTGATAGTAGCATAGATGCTCTAGATTTTTAAAAAATTAGTGTTTGCATGACATCTTTTCCCACCCTATTCCTCTGTCACTGTCTCTCATATTTGTAATAAATTTATTAATCAGCATAGACTGAGGTCTTGCCTTTAAAAAAATCCAATCTGACAACTTCCCTTTCTAGCTGCTCTATCTAGACCTATACATTTAGTGTCATAATATAATATGGATGAAGTCTTCCATCTTGCTAATTGTTTTCTATTAACATCATTGGATTTTGTTCTTTTTTCCTCCTCTTTTTGTGTCTGGTTTAGGGTTAATTTTGTTTTGGTTTTAATATCTATTTTTTAATTGTAGTTGAATACAATATATTTATTTTATTTATTTGTCTTTATGTGGTGCTGAGGATTGAACCCAGGGCCTCACCTGTACTAGGTGAGTGCTCCACCACTGAGCCACAACCCCAGCCCAGGATTAATTCTGTTTTATCAGTCTGTTTATCTCCATGGTTGGTTTGTTACTTATACTTTTTAAAAATTTGATCTGATTAGTTATACATGACAGAAGAATACATTTTGATACATCATACATGAGTGGAGTATAACTTCTCATTATCTGGCTGTACAGGATATAGAATTACACCTAAGCATGTAGGGTAATGATGTTCATTTTATTCTGCTATCATTCCTATGCATATACCCCCTCCCCTCCCCTCCCTTCATCCTCCTTTGTAAAATCCAAAGTACCTCTATTCTTCCCTAGTGCCCCCTCCTTATTGTGGATTAGGAATTATTTGCATATCAGAGAAATTTGGCCTTTAGTTCTTTGGGATTGGCTTATATCGTGTAGCACGATATTCTCGAGTTCCATCCATTTATCAGCAAATACCATAATTTCATTCTTCTTTATGGCTGAGTAATATTCCATTGTGTATATACACGACAATTTCTTTATCCATTCATCTGTTGAAGGGCATCTATATTGGTTCCATAGTTTAGCTATTGTGAATTGAACTGCTATAAACATGGTTAGGGCTGGGTCACTGTATGTAGTATGCTGATTTTAAGTTCGTTGTTTATAAACTGAGGAGTGGGATAGCTGGGTCAAATGGTGGTTCCACTCCAAGTTTTCTGAGGAATCTCCATACTGCTTTCCAGAGTGGTTGTATCAATTTGCAGTCCCACCAGCAATGCATGAGTGTATCTTTTCCCCACATCCTCACCAATATTTATTGTTACTTGTATTCTTCATAATTGCCATTCTGATTGGAGTGGGATAAAATTTTGGTGTACTTTTGATTTGCATTCCTCTATTGTTAGAGATGTTGAACATTATTTTATATATTTGTTGATCAATTGTATTTCTTCTGTGAAGTGTCTATTCAGTTTTGTTACTTATACTTTTAAAAAAATTTTTAATGGTTGCTTAGGGCTTGTATATCTTCAGTTAAATAGACCTTCAAATACTACTATATTGCCTCACATGTAGTATAAGAATCTTCCAACTGTATATTCTCATTTTGTCATGCATTTGTTGTGCTATTATCATTTCATTTCTATATATGCTAAAAACTTAGAAAATATTGTAACTACTTCTGCTTTAGGTAGTTATCTTTCAGAGTGATTCAAGATATGGGTGCCAATCTTTTATATCCATCTACATTGTAATGAGTCTTGAACTTCATTTCTTTGGTAAACATTACTAGCTGTGTGATATCATATTCCTCTGCCTGCAGAATTTTCTTGAACATTTCTAATAACATTGCAAGTCTGGTGGTAAGGAATTATTTTGGTGTTTGTCTGAAAAATAACTGATTTCTCTTTCATCTTTGAAAAATGCTTTCACAGTGTACAGTATTCTGAATTGACAAATGTGTGTGTGTTATTTTCAACATTTTAGAGATTGCATCCCATTGTTTTTGACTTGCACGTTTGTCCTTTGTACCTCTTTCTGTATTTCTCTGTGTGAAAGGTGCCTTTTATCCTTGGCCACCCTCAAGATTGTTTTTGTCTTCTCTCTCTGGCTGTTTTATAATGGTGTAGCTAAGTGTTTTGTTGTGAATTCTGCTTAGACTTTTCTGAGCTTCTTGGACCTGTGCTTTAAGACATTTCATCATGTTCTCCTTCTGGTATTTCAAAGACAGGACTATTAGACCATTTGATAGGGTCCCACAACTCTTGAAAAGCTCTGTTTTTCTTTTTTCACTGATTTCTCTCTTTGACTTTGAATCGAATGATTTTTAACCACCTCCTGGAGATTCACTGATTCCCTTAGTTGGATATGTCAGTGTAAAGGGACTGTTGAGGTATTGCTCATCTCTGTCACCATATTTTGTTTTTACTTTCATATTTAACATTTCTTTTGGCTCTTTTGTATAATCCCTGCATTCAGCTGAAATCCCTCATGGGTTCACACTTACTGTTTCATCTTTTCCATGAGATTCATGTTACTATGAATCATATGAAGAGTCGCTATTTTAATTCCACGTTTAACAGACTGGTTATGCTCCTTGCTTTCTCTTGAGAGTAAGTGCTTTTTCTCAATGTTTGTGTGTATCTTATCATTTTTGATTGCCTGCAGAACAGTGTTTATGAGAGTAGACACTGAGGTTAATAGTATCTGTGCCTAGAAATGGGCATGCCTCTTCTAGGTTCTGACTGTAAGGAGTGGAGTCAGTCTGTTCCGAAGTTCACTGGGTTTGGGCCTTGTTATTGCTATGGTTACCTTCAGGGTGCCACCAGCTTCTAATTTCTCTGGGGCACCTTCACTTGGGTTGGAAGTTGTTTCTTAGGCTTTTCATTTCCTCAATGTTCCTGCCGCAGGGCCTCTCCTATGTTACTCTATTGAGACTTGGTGCTTCTGTTAGCCAGTTTGGAGCTGAGGAGAGCAGTGGGATCCTCTTTTGCTTGGACTGTCTCAGTCTGAAGCAAGCCCCGTGGTTCTGGGGCCTCACAGTTCCAGGCTACATGGTTGTGACTTGAGCTCTCTGATGAGTTAAAATTTTGAGTTTGTAGATTGTCCAGCCTTTTCTTATTATGGTAGGAATGATGCTTTTTCCATCAAATGGAACAGATACACCGATAGGCTCACAAAAGTCACCTGCAGGTGAGATCATAGCCAAATTTTATTCTCAGCCTTTTCTGCATTATTCAGCAGTTCTATGTGAAGACAGAATTTCAACTTTCTAATCATATTTATGTATAAACGTGTGTCACTTAGGCTTTGTGTTGTTGAATTCATTCTTGTGTGTTGATAAAGTGAACTGGATAATAGCTAAATCTCTATTTTCACTTTGGATCACAAATGTACCTTCTGAGTGATTGGTAAGACATACAATTATAAGAAAATTTCACGTGCTTCTAATATTTCATTGCAGGTGCTATGTACACACATATTACATAGTTAAATAATTACCACTGATATTTCCCCCCGTACCAGGAATTGAACCCAGAGGTGCTTAACCACTGAACCGCATCCCTAGCACTTTTTATATTTTATTTTGAGAAAGAGTCTTGCTAAGTTGCTTAGGGCCTCATTAAATCGCTGAGGTTGGCTTTGAACTCTAGATCCTCCTGCCTCAGCCTCCTGAGTGCTGGAATGAGACATGTGCCACTGCACCTGGCACTACTGTGAGTTTTGACTTATAAATCTAGTGGCTGTCACATTAAATTAAGAAGATAAAGTTACTTAAAAGCTGGAGGTCCGTCCAATAGCTGACTTTTCAGTTTTACATATTCACTTCTCATCTTGTCTGAGTGCCTTCTGTGTGCTGGGCCCTGTGCTCTGTCTGGATGGAAATGAACATCAGCTCTAGACATTCTAATTCCACCCTGGCCAGGCTGAGGTGCCGTTCCCAACTCACTGACTCAGACACCGGCTTCTTTCCAACTCAGAGAACATGTTGAATTTCAGGTGACAAGTGACACTATTACAGGGTATACATGAATCGTATACTTTTATTTATAGGAAAGGTATATCATTCTCAAACTTAGGTTTTTCACCTCATTCAAATGATCTTGGTGTAGTGGTTGTTAACAGCAATTATTTGACCATAAGACTGTGTGTGTGTGTGTGTGTGTGTGTGTGTGTGGTTTGATTGGCAAGGAGGAGAAGATATCAAAAGAGCAAAGACTGAGGACAACCCTGAGGTGTTAAAGGAATAGCAGTGAAAATCAGGAGATGAGTCTGGAGATGAGGAGAACCCAGGCACCTGTGAGGGGCAGGTGTGGTTATTTTCACCATCTGAGATTGCAGAGGGAGAACAATCATGAATCGGACAGACCTGGGCTTGAATCTTGGCTCTGTCACTTACCACATTTCCTTGGACGAATGAGAATGGAATAGCTTCTCTGGGCCTGGGTTCTCATCTCTCTGTTGGGACTAACAGCAGTGCCTACTTCATGGGGTTGAGGTGAGGATTAAACGAGGGGAGGTGCGAAGTGTTTAGCACTTGGCATGGTGCACTCATTAACAGGTCTTTGCTGTTATCACACTTTGCTGTTGTTGTAACAGCATCACCATCGGAGGTGACACAGGGACCTGCCAGTGCGAGTTAAGATGCAGGATGGGGGCCATAGCGGGAACCACAGACAAGGGAGCCACGTGCATCCCTGGAATCCCAGCCCAGGGGGTGAGATGAGGGGAGGAAGGAGAGCTCAGGAAAGCGTGGGCTGCAGGTGAACCCCCTGGAGGAGGGAGAGCCATCCACGACAGGGTAACAGCCTCAACAGATGCTGCAGGGAGTGGCCAGCCTGGGGCTTAGGGAGGCATCCCTCACACCAGGTGACAGGGAAGACAGCTCCTCACTGCTGGCTGACACCACAGCAAAGCAGCTTGAATGTTTCGATGATCCCTAAAAGACTACAGGCCCAAATTCCAAATTCCCAAGTAGAATCTTTTCTGGGCTGACTTCCTCCCCACTTTTCATCAGCTTAATAGAAGCGAATGATTGCATGAAACAAAAGGCCCACCCACAGTCCTGCTGCTGAGTGTCTGCTCCCAGACAAAGGTCCAGTCCCTGCTCCAGCCCCGTGTCAGCACCTGCAACACATCATGGATGGAGAAGGGCAAGCAGCCCTCCCACCATTGGACTGTCACCAGAACTTTTCTAAATTTCGGCCTGTCAAAAGCAGCCCAACATTCTAAGAAGTCTTCTCACTTAGAAGTTGGATCCAGTGTGCAGACAATGGGTACCATTTCTGAACTTGGCCTTTATGACACACACAGTCCTTTGGCTCCCTCTGTACTCAACACTCACGCCTCCCGTGTACCAGGCGCCCTGCAAGGCACAGGGGGGCTTAGCTTCCTTTGCTTTCAGAAAGACACACTTGATTCTGTCCTCATGCACCACATCCGCTTGCTCATCAGAAAGCCTGTTGGCCTCGCACCATCTCCACTGTCACCACGCTGTACCAGAACATCCAAACCGAGCTCTCTGCCTTTGCCTCCCTGTAGTCCATTTTCATCACGGAAGCCAAAGGGATTTTTAAAAAATGTGTAGCAGAATGTAGAGAATTTTGAGATAGTGAGGAGCTGAGAATGTGAGGAGGTTGGTGATTGGAAGTACCACAGTCAACCCTGGAAGCTGTTAAGGGGGAGAGTCATGCTACCAGCAGACACAGGTGCAAAGCCCTGCGAGGTGCACAGGAGCCTGGAGAGCTGGGAAAGAGAAAGGAGGGGAGCTGGGCGTGGGGGCTCACGCCTGTGATCCCAGTGCCTGGGCGCAGAGGCAGGAGGATCTCAAGTTCAACGTTTCCCTATAGAAGGTTTCCCTATAGAAGTAACATCCGGTTGCAGGTGCAATGGAGGCGCAGCAGTTGAGCAGGAGAGGTGCTCTCGGCAGAAAGAAGGCCAGCCCCAAGGCCCTGGAGAGAGGAGGGAAGGGGGCAAAGGCCAGGAGAAGGAAGGAGGAGGAGAAGGTGGGCAGAGGGCTAAGAAGGCCAGAGGATGGGTCTGGGGGCTGTGGCAAGGATTTGGGTTCATGTCCTCCAAGAATATGTGAAAGTATTGAGGACTTTGGATCAATACTGATCAGCACTGCATGTGTTTTGCAAAAAAACCTTTCACAGTGTGATGGGTGGAGGTGGGAAGGAGGTAGGGTGGATTCAGGAAGCTAATGTCACAGTCCAGGTGAGCAATGATAGTGGCTTGAATGTGGCAGAAAAGGGAGGAAAGTGAATAGTGTTTGAGAGGGAACTTGGAGGTAAAACCTGAAATATTTGTAATGGAACAAGAGGCCAAATGAGCACATTTAATGAAGAAAACCAAGACATTTAATCCTCATCATACAATGCGACTCACATCCCAGGGGCCACTTACCAAGTTTCCTTGCCTAAAAAAATTGAAATTGAACTCAATCAAATCTTTAGACCTAGTGGGAAGCACACAGGATGCATAAATAGATTAAATGACACTATAAGGAACAGATTAGCCATATCATAGAGTGGGCCACCCCAAGGAATAAGTAACATGGTGTCGCCAAGGAATCAACAACATAAAATAGAAAAAAGAGGATTTAAGAAATTGTAGAAGCAATGTTGTATCTTGCATGCTATATATGGACCTTGTTTGGACCTGATTCCAACAAACAAATAGATGTCTTAGAGAGAAAAAGGGAAATCTGAATACTGACTAGGCTTTAGACAACATTAAGGAATTACCGTTCACCGTGCTGAGCATTCTCATGGTGTGGAGGTGTTACATGCATGTTCATGTGTGTGCGTGCACACATCCACGCTCAAACCTTGTGAGTCTGAAAAGCACACTTAGTTTCTGGGGGTGAATGATATTATTAACTTGCTTAAAACACTCTGAAAAAGAAAACTGGCAAAATATTGCTAATTTTTGAAGCTGAGTCACGGGTACTTGGAGTTTTGTTTTGTTATTCTTTCTTGGGGTATGTTTGGAACTTCTCATAATAAACAAGTTAAAAACAAAACTTCATGGGAAGTAGAGTTTTAACATGAGAAAAGAAACAGGTCTGAGGGGGAAATCAGGAATTTATTTTGGACATGTGGAGTTTGACCTGACTCTGGCACTTGTAAATAGAGAGGCCATATACCCAGTGGGCCTGGAGTCCTAAAGATCTCTGCGCTGCAGACATGAAAGTGGTTGTAGATAGTGACTGAAGCTGAGGGCAAAGAGAGATTACTAAGCAGGGAAGGAAAAGGGCTTTATGAGAAGAGGGCCCAGGGCTAGATCTGGAAGACACAATGGCCAGGGAGAGGGCCATGAGCTCTGTGTCGGGGAGAAGCAGTAGAGTGAGGAGTCACAGATGCCAAGGGAAGTTAGGGGGTCCAAAAGGCAGATGTGGGCACTAGAGACGTGTGCTGCCAAGATGACCTTGCAAGGTGACCAGAATGCGTCCTCTGGGTTTGCACCACTGATGGAGCTTGCTGCCCAGGTGACAGCTGTTTAGGCTGAGGGACAGGAGCAAGGCCAGGAGTGAATGGGAGTGAAGAAAAGGTGACAAAGAATCTGGACTGCCAGGCACAGAGGTGCACGCCTGTCATCCCAGCAGCTCAGGAGGTTGAGGCAGGAGGAACACGAGTTCAAAGCCAGCCCCAGCAAAAGAGAGGCACTAAGCAACTCAGTGAGACCCTGTCTCTAAATAAAATACAAAATAGGGCTGGGGATGTGGCTCAGTGGCTGAGTGTCCCTGAGTTCAATCCCTGATCCCCTCCCCGGAAAAGAGTCTGGAACACTCTGTGAAGATGTCTGTAAAGTGGTAGATAGACATGGTGGTAGCTTGAAGAGAGTTGAGGAAATGAGTTTTTATTTTATTTATTTTACTCTTTAAGGCAAAGCATCCTTAAATACATTAAGATACTGAGAGAATAATCCAGCAGAGAGTAAAAAGTTGAATATAGAAGGGAAGAGCCAGTTGGCCATGTAGGTTCCTAAAAGGCAGGAGAGGGTGGGACAGGGAGTTTAGTCCTGGGACAGAGGAGAGATTGCTCCTTGATTCTTTCAGGAAGAAAGAAGATGATCCACGTAGGTGGTAGAAGGTCAGTGATGGTCTTCCTTTGTGTTTGTCTTTCCTGAGAAACAGGGGGTGACACCATCTATTGTGGGGAGGGGACTTAGAGGGTAGCGGTGTGAGGGTCTTGGAGAAGGTTAGAGTTAGTCATGGAAAGGGAAGAGCAGGTGACCAAAGAAAATGGATGGAATGCCTGATGGGGTGAAGGTTGGTGAGCATGACCTGGTGGGAGAGAGACAGTGAAAGACGGAACCAGGGCAGTGTAGGTGGCATTGGTTGAGGGCAAGAATGATGTGGGTGATCAGCATCAGAGAGGTCCACATGTCCAGTGTGGCCAAGCAGGATTTCACATGGAAGAAACTGGAGGTGGAGCTATGAGCAGATGTTTTTGATGGTGAGACTTGGGGCACTCAGTGTCTTTTCAACCCCAAAGTCCTATCTCATATTGCAACCTACCATCCCCTGCACAGTTTCTTACCCCTACCCCCTCCCACTTCTTATCTCAAAATTGTCCTTAACTCTCCAAATCTAGTACAGTTGGAAGGCCCATATTAGGGCTCTTTGCCAATTTAAAAAATATGGCTGCTTCCCAGCTCCTGACACATGGCAGCAGTTTGCTAAGCTGGGTGGGAAGGCATCTTCCATATGCTGCAGATGAGTTTCCACTTGTCTGAGGGGACATGGACCAAAGTGGGCTTTGACAGCATGAGGAGGAAGGCCGACTGCAAAACAGCCTTCTTAGGCTACAACCCACTGTCTTCATCCACCTTCTTCCTAAACACGAAGGAACATGTTTTTCTTGCAGAAGGAGTTCTGGATGACACCTCACCTTGCAGTGAGCTTTACAGTTGAGCATGATGGACCAGGGTTAGCCCTGGTTAGTCCCCTCCCATATCCACCTGCTCTCCACAAAGTCTGGGCTTCCAGCTCGGTCCCTGAGCTGTTAAGAAGACTGAGCCTACTGGTAGCAGCCAACACACGATTAGGGGAAAGAGGACCTCTGGGGAGGACTGAGCAACACACGTGGCACTCAAAAAGCACCATTTCTCTTTTTAGCTTAACTCAGGTGATTCGAAAGTTTGCCAAGCAGCTGGATGAGTGGCTAAAAGTGGCTCTCCACGACCTCCCAGAAAATTTGAGAAACATCAAATTTGAATGTAAGTACAAATTTAGGAGCAGAATATAATGTTTTAGTGCCAAACATTGTACGTGATTGTTATTAAAATAATAACAGCTAACAGCTACCATTTGACTATAGAGCACTAGGTATTGTACTATGGACTGTATGTGCATGCACTTATTTAATTCTCATAAAATGTTTATTATGGGCGGCCTACTCCTCCTTTTACATAAAGAATTCAGGCTTAGAGAGGTAATAAACGACAGAGACAGAACTTACTACCAGTCTCTCAGATGCCCAAGTCTCTGCTTATCACCACCATACTCCTTATTCCAATTCATCCTCATGCCACCTCTGCAACATAGGAAAGGGTATCCCCATTCTACAGATGAGAATCTGAGAGGCAAAGCAACTTCCCCAAAGCCACACAGCTGGTAAGTAGGAGCTCTGAGATTTCCTTGAAGCTCTGCGATTGTGATAGCTGAAGACGGAACAGCTCAGGGCTTCATGTAGTCTCTGCCTAATTAGAAAGCCAAATTAATATTTCTCATAAGGGGCCTGGGGTTGTGGATCTATGCAGAGCATCGTCTCTCATGCCCCAGCACTAGCTGGGTCTTAAGAAAACTGCTTCTATTTTTCTATCACCATGTGTTCATGCTTGTGTGAGACTCGTGTGCAGCTCATTTGTTGCTATTAAACAAAGATGAAATGATTTTAAGCAAAACAGGGCTTTAAAATATATGTTTCTTAAAGCCCCATTTGAATGCAGCTTGCTATTCTTGCCCGAAATAAGTGCCAGGGAGGAAAATGAAGGCGATCAAATTACCCTGTCTCCGCAGGCAAAGGAGCCCTTTCAGAGGTGCTTTGAGGCCGCCTGCAGTGCCCATCACCTATTGATAAAGCCCGCTTTATTTCATGGCTCTCAGTTCTTTTCTTTTCTCCAGCACTAAATTCCACATCACAAAGTTAAAGAAAAAGTAATTAAGGAGAAGGATTAACGATTGATCGGCCTGGAAAATTAGAAGTTCATCTGCCCCCCCCATCCCCATTCCTTCACCCACACCCTATTTTTCAAACCAAACCAACTCTGAGTACAAATTAGAATAATCCTAGGGAAATTTTGGACTATTTCTTGACCAGTTCAGAAATTAATGAGAAGAAAACCCGGTGCCCATTTTAATTATGCTGACAAAACCAACCAGTTCAAAGTCGATAGCCAGGAGGTCTACTGAACCTTCCACCTGTGCGTGCCTGGAGGAAGCGTTCTTCCCAGGGAGCCCCGAGTGCATCTGGAGAATGTGTGTGTGTGTGTGTGTGTGTGTGTGTTTGGGGGGGGGGGGTGTTGGTAACAAATGCCACTCAAACTTTAAGACCTTGAGCAGGAACGTGTCTTTTCTGCTACAAAATTCACAGATATAAGGTCACCCCACTTGAAAATGGATCAGCTCAATATGTTGGTGTAGGAAACAAGATCTTTTCCTAAAGGCAGAGACCATTAAAATCTGCAAATAGGTTATGGAAATAATTTGATAAAAATGTCAGATTGGGCATGCAAAACCACATCACTGTGGAGCCTGGGTTCCACCCTAGAAGCACTCCCTACCCCCACACACCACGGAGTCTCAATCAAGATTTCCTATTAGACTACTACTTTTTAAAGGGACTTCTTCAAAGCTTCCATTTGATTCCTGCAATTATTTATGGAGAGAAGTGATTGAGCTTGCAATTAGCGAAATGAAAGACAAGTAAATAATTGCCTTTACTCACGGTTGATTGACGCCACCATTTCTCACACCTGCAAGTGTGGCATGTGAGTGACTTTGAAATCTGTACCCCAAATATCACCATTAGGAAATAGTTGTTGAAGCCCAAACAGGAGAACAAAGAATCAAATGCAGGGTTTTGTCAGTGGGTGCATAAAGTGGGGGTGGGCCATGTGACAAATTTAGGCAAAATGAGAAAGATACTTTTTGAAATCTGCCTCTGGGAAATCAAGGTAGAATCATAAAGCATGCACATATTTCCAATTAACTTTTTTCTTTTTGCAGTGTCGAGAAGGTTTTCCCAAATCCTGAGACGGCAAACATCGCTAAATCATCTTTGCCAGGTAGCTGTACCCTCTGTGTGTATTAACCACTGCTTAGTCATTGCAAATCCCCGGGAAAAATCCAGAAAAACAATTTCCTGTAGCTCTGTCAGGCCGACGACAGTGTTTAACTTCTGTGTTTAACTTCTACAGATGAGGAATAAAACTGGTAGCCAGTACCTGTTTCAACTCATATGCAAAATCATTTCTGACATCAGTTGCCCCTGAGCCTTTCAGATGTATTCAAGAGGCCGCAAATTTATGGATCCCTTAAGTCAGAGCTTTTCAGTCCCTATTGACATTTGGGTGTGCATGATTTCTTGTTTGTGCAATGTCCGTAGCCTCTAGCCACTAGATGCCAATAGTCCTACCCACCCAGCCCTTGTGACAGCCAAGAAGGCCAGTTCAGCCTAGGGGGTGAAATTTCCCCCACTGTGAGCCTCTGAGTCAGATAATTCAAAAGGGATAAACAGGATGATTTGTTTGTTGTGGCATCCAAGAGTTCAAAGCTAAATAGTACCTTAAATATTTGCCCAATTTTGTTTAGTTTTTCCAGATCTGCATTATTTTTAGCACAAAATTGACATGCACTTACCATAAAAAAGTTCAAACATGAAAGTGTATAAACTAAAAGTGAAAGACCCCACTCTGTGCTCTATGTACTCTATAGTTACAACTAGGTGGCATATAACTATTAATTTTGTGCCTAATGAAGGAACTAAAGTCTGTCAAGGCCACCCATTAATATCACACTCAATTACTAATAGCCTTAAAGCAGCAGTGACCAACTGATGGCCACAGACCAAATCTGGCCCTAGGACATGTCAGATTATTGTTTGATTTGCATATGATCAGGTTGTTTTTTTTTTTCAGTTGGTCACTAACAGTTGAAACTAGATGACAGCTAAATACCCAGATTGGTGTAGAAACCCTTGGAGAGCTGGTATCATGCCCAGAGGGCAGTTCCCCTGGCAGCAGCAGTATCTCAGCAGGCACCGCCCTCCTCACCCACCAACTCTCCTAGAGTTGGCCCACCTTGCTCATGTGTGTCACCTGCCTGCCCCTCTGTGTGTTGAGGTTTGCACCTTCTCCCATAAAGTGCTTCTGGGTCTGGTGATGCTGGTTCTTCAAGGTCAAGGCAGGAGGGAAGGCTCCAAACAGAATCCAGAGAGTAAAACTGCACCTCCCCACCCATCTCACACTTCCTGTCCTGTGCCTAGTGTACATGGCACAGGGATGATTTCAGGAAGGAAGGAAACCCTCAATAAGGAGGTTAACCTGTGCAAAGCCTGATAAATTAAGGGGATTCAGGGCAGAAGACAGCATCAGCAAAACCAAGAAACCTTCCTGAGGGCAGAGGCCAGCTTGGAAGGATGCTCCTTGGGTCATATCAGGGAACACAGACATGGTTTTGGTGCTTCTCTCTGGGGCTCAGATGGCTTAGGAAGGACTTTGCCCCTTCAACACACATGCAGGTATAAGCATCCATACGCATGCCTACAACCAAGTGTTGCACAAGCATGCACACACACACACACACACACAGCCTGGGGAGTGAAATTACCCCCACCGTGAGCAATTTTTCCACTTTCCACACTCAAAGACAGTATGCAATTTAATTGGCAAACACCACTTTTGCATCTACTGGACTGCCTCACACACATTCCTGGATCAGCCAGAGGACCGGGGTTGGTGTGAGAAATGAAATACCACAGAACATCTGCGCCAGTATCCCAGTGAGCTTTCCTAAACACACAGAGCAAACCAGACTAACAAGTCAACCAAAGACTCCCCCCTAACTCTCTGACCCAAGAGTCACATACCCAAGCTCTTCCAGGCACGCCAAGCAAGCCACTTGGCACTCATATCTCAGCCACTCAGAGCAGTGCCTACTCAAAACACTATGCTTAATGGCACCTGTCCTGGGGTGGGAGGAGTGGGGGTAGCAAACAAACAAACAAAAAATTAAATGTGAGTTTTACAAAGGAAAGAGAATGGAAACAGGCATAGAATATATACACATTCTATTTAGATAAGACAGTCAGAGGAAGCCCCTCTCTGGGTGTGTCAATTAAGCTAGCCCATCATGACTGCAGGGTTGCTGGGGCAAAGTGGGAGAAGCATGAGAACATCACGTACAAAGGCCCTGAGATATCAACACAGCCACGGCAAAGAGAACCAACCAGAACAGCAGCTGCTATTTTTACTGTGAATTATGCTTTTCAAACATTATCTCCATACCCTCAACAGCAGCCCTCATTAATACATAGGTGCTATCACTTCTCCATTTCATGAAGCAGTCAACTGAGATTAATCTTGCCTGTCCCAAATCAATGAGCTAGTTAGCAGCCAAGCCAGGATATGAAGTAGGTATGTTTGAATCCAGAAACCTGACTTTTACCTCCAGTTGCTTTTGTTATCATTAGACACTGATGCAATTTATGTATTTATATATTCTAGGCCTCTTTGGCCTTCAAAGACTTCGACAGTTATTTAAGTAAGCTATTGTGCTTGGACAGTCTAGGTTTAACAAGGGTTGACATTATTTACCATCCTCTGGAAGTTCAGAAGTATTATGAGATTTACAATGTCCTTGTGTATTTTCAATCTTTTTATTTTACTCAACGATGTTTTGAATACATGCAAGTAAAGGAAACGAGCGAGGGTATGTTTTTCTTGGCTTTTATTGGTATTGTTCCATATTGGTAATGTTGTTCCCAATTTTGTTCCAACTTGTAAATTTAAGTTCACTAGAGAGAGTTTGCTGGGGAAGTCACAGCCCTAACACACACACACACACACACACACACACATACAAAATTGATCCTTACAATGTACTTTCCTTTTTCCTCCATCTTGATTATTCATATTGCTTTTAATCATCCTAGTATACAAAAAGAAAAAACAAACAGAAAACCAGAGCTTAAACTAATCTAGAATGCATTTACATGATAATTCACATTTTGAAATATCTGGGCTTAAACCTATCATAGGCCAGAGGAGCAGGAACATTTCCTAAATCCGGCCTGGCCCTGTTGCTTCTCAAGTGCTAGAGACACAGGGGCTATGAAGCAGAGACCCCCCATCCCACAGGCATACATCAGAAAGCTGACAGATCTCTGGCCTTCGTCCCATTGTTTGATGGGGTCAAGACGAAAGGAGCTGGGAACAGCAGGGTCTGGTCTGGCCTAGGCCACCTTGGTAGTTCCTTAGAGAGAGAGAGAGAGAGAAGGGAAGAGTCAGGAGGAAACAGTGTCTGAGTCTTCTGAATGATGGACTTGTCTGCTGCTTTCCTGAAACGGAGTTTTCCTAAATTTCAGGGTAGTTTACGGAATTCCACATGCAGATTCATTAAAGAAGCTTAAAAGGAAACAATGTTAGGTGTTTTAACCTAAAACCCACAAACTAATGAGTGGATTGATTGGGTCACAGGCGTCTCGGACGGTGATCCACAGTGCAGACATCACGTTCCAAATGCTGGAGGACTGGAGGAACGTGGACCTGAACAGCATCACCAAGCAGACCCTCTACACCATGGAGGACTCTCGCGACGAGCACCGGAAACTCATCATCCAGTGTAAGGTGTTCCACCAGGGCTCATTTCCTTCTGATTTTGCTTTTTAAAGAAAGACAGAGTATCTTGGTATTTATTTAAGTGTCATTCTGCCCCTTCATTCTTCCTGGGTCCCATCCTCTTTATTGTTCCCATCAGATGGGTTGACCCAGACAGAAGGGCCAGTTGACATGTGTCAACACAGCTGGTGCAGTTGGGCAGCACACAATGTCATGCAAAGGACCCCACATATGACCCCAGATGCCAGGCATACCTCCCTGGTGGTGACATAAACAATGGGGACTAGAGCTTACTGCCTGTCTCCGCATGTGTCAGTCTGGAGTCCACAGCTGCTTCAGGGGAGGGTCACATGAGTCGGTGCACCTATTGGCAGGAGAAACTTCCAGGCACATTAATGCTTGAGAAGGGGTGGACAGTGATTTACTTCTGCCAGCATACATTCATGTCCATGTGGACAGAGACTTCCAACTACAGACTGTGTGTGTGCTGCTCCAAATACGACCCTGACCTGGGCAGGGCCTCTGATTTGAGGAGAAAAGCAGCAGGAGAGGGCCAAGGGACACCATCACCTCTGTCCTGCCCAGGGCATCCCCACAGCCTTTCAGGGTCCCCGGCCACCTCCCCGCTCTAGTGGTTCTTCCTTTGCCACGCATCTCAGGAGAAGGCAGCTTGAAGACAGGAAGGAGGAGATCAGTACTCCTTCCGGGGGGATTTTAGAAAGACTGATGCTGAGATCATGGGTGGAGCAGGGGGATGGCTATAGCACCTTGCACCTTCTGTATGGTGCAAGTGACCTTGTTCAGGATGCTGCAGAGAAGCTGTCCCCATGAAGAGGGGCTATTCAGAGTTTCCCAGGCCCCTCTGAATTCCAAGATACACCTTCTGTGCTGTCATCTTGAGGGGCATATATCTCTAGTCCCCCAGTCTGAGCTTATGATGCTTATATAAAAAGTCCTCTAAGATATTTGTTAGAGGACTCTTTCCCCTTAAGGTCTTTTCAAAAGCAAATAGAGCAGCTGGAATACTGGACCATGTGGACCCTCCCAAGGCTTCTTTCCTGGCCAAGCCCTATCTCAACTCAGGCTCCCATTTCTTCCTCTGCAGCTGCCCCCAGCCCACTCCTCCTCAGTTAAGAATTTTAGAGGTCATCACTGAAATAATGATGCAGTTTTTTGACTGTCTGATGTGTGCCAAGTTCTGCATCAAATCCACCATATGCTGACTTCACTTAATCTGTCCATCAGCCCTGTGAGGAACACTCCCTTGTCACCCCCACTTTACAGATGAGAAGATGCAGCCCCAAAGAACTGGGGAGGCTTCCCAGAGTCATGTGGCAAAGTAGCAAAGCTGGATGTGAAACCAGGCCTCATCTTGGCCTCACAACCAGAATTAATGGCAAATCAGAAGTTGAACAAATAATTCACAAATGCACTGCATCTTACCAAAGAGGACTGAGCTTTGTGATGCAGGGTCAGGAAGGGGAGATTGAGGAAACGTACCAAACTTGAAGGCCAACGGCCCAGTGCACGGGTGTCAGCCCCGAATCTCCCCACTAGACAGTTGGGGAGTCCCTGAACCAGAGTGAACTGGACCAACAGAGCAGCAGCCCCTCCGCCCATTCATTCAATCCTGTTTTTATTGGCTAACAGCTGCTTAGCAGATAATGCACTAGATAATAAAGATACCAGACAAAGAACTGGCAAGTCACAGACCTGACTGTAACCCCGCCTTATTAGTGATAGAATAAAGTGCCATGAAAGAACAGAGGCGGACTGATCAGTTTGGGGCAAGGGCCCCAGGCAGGGTTAGACCCCTCAGTAGAAAAGGTATAAAACAGCAGAGCATGTTGGGAACTGACAAATACATGAGATGGCCAGCCCTCCCAGCATTCACAGGCATGGAAGATGAGCCAGGGAAGGTCGGTGGGGGCGCTGATGTCCTAATGCTGTGAATGCCCTGCTAGGACTTGGAGTCTGATTCATTCAGTTTTACTTTGCTCATCCTGCACCCCCTGCTCCTTTGAGGTGCACCTCTGTTTAAACACAACTGCAGGAGTTGTGTGGGGCTCTCCTTTGTTTACAGTGTACCAGGAGTTTGACCACCTGCTGGAGGAGCAGTCGCCCATCGAGTCCTACATCGAGTGGCTGGATACCATGGTGGACCGATGCGTTGTAAAGGTTGGTAAGCTGGAGCGGAAGGGGCAGCCTTGGGTCCTTCAGCACTTCACTTGTCTGTGTGAACAGCTGGCTAATACAGAGCCCCCAGTGAGCCACGGGCAGCTGTGAGTTCTTGGGTTCCAAGGGGAGACCTGGCCCTCAGCCCTAGGAGGTGGAAGCCCGACCCTGCATCTCCCATCCCTGATTCAGTCACATCAGCCTCTCTACTGTGTGCACTGAGTATTGGCATACGATTCAATTTTTAAGTGTATTTTTGCTGCAGAACATTGTTCCACAGTATTAAGACCCATGAGCCTCCCTGTCATTTTTCAAATAGAAATAAATGAAAAGTCAAGATGATCACTATTAATCCCATTCAATTCCTTGTAGGTGGCTGCCAAGAGACAAGGGTCCCTGAAGAAAGTGGCCCAGCAGTTCCTCTTGATGTGGTCCTGTTTTGGCACCAGGGTGATTCGGGACATGACCTTGCATAGCGCCCCCAGTTTTGGTAAGAACACCCCAGTCCTCCCCACATTCCTTTTCTCTGAGCTGTATGTACTGAATCCACCTCTGTGAATTAGTTGTATTGAGGCTACAAGTTCCTCTGTTGGAAACATGTCTATGTTGGGGACCTAACATTGTTGGGACTTTCAGAGAAGAAAGATGACACTGCTTTCTGAAAATGAAGTATCCAGTCTGAAAAGGAGAGGATCACACACAGAGTATGACCTGAGTTTAAAGAGGAGTAAACAGTAATGACTGGGCACCCCCTTTACAAGATGTCCCCAGTGCCTTCGTGCCGCTTCCACAGGACTGTTTCCCAAGTGGGCCCATGAAGAGGCCTCTAAGTTTAAACATTTGCAAGTGACCCGATGGAAACTTCTTTTTTTAATTGACTTTTTATTTTTAAAATGATTGACATTTGTTTTACTGGCCCCCTGGGTTTTCTACTTCCTTACCCAAGTCCTTACCTACTGCTTTCTAGTATAACAGGCCTTGAAATCTCTGCCCAGTGGTCCTGTTTCTGCAGGCAGAAACCTAATCACCAAGTTAATGTGAATGCCTCTGCTACATAGTAGGACACAGTTTTCTACCTTTCACTGAAAAGAATGAAGTATGCATTGAGTCTGGGTCCTTAAAGTGGGGACTTTACGGCATTCTGTGAACATTCGAAATCACAAAACACTTTGGTCTTCATTTTATAGGCATTTTGGTAAAGGACTATTGGTATAAATTTTCAGGGTAATTGCTTAAGTTCTCTATTAACCTTGCAAGTAGAGATGTGGTTTTATTTCTCATTATCTCCAATTAAGCTGGTCAGCTCCAGATTTTGCACTGGGTTTAATTTGACACTTTTCCATCTAGCTTTCTATGGTCTCTGTCACCATTTTCCAGTCAGGCTATACAATGAAGTGACGACGAGGTGAAACACAGAGCACCATTTTTTCTAAACAGCCCTGTCCATGAAAGACCATGTTTGCCCACTCAGAGAGGCATTTTGTTGCAGATTTCTTTAATCTTAGTTCTGAAAGTTCTCTGAACCTTCCTGCAGCATGGCTACAGATGGAAATTCTCTTGGAGAGCTGAGTATGGAAATGCTCTGGTGACTGCTACCTGGGCAGTGCCATCAGGCATGGCATTTTGATGACTTCCAGTCAGCAGAGTTACTGTTAGCACATGTTACCTCTAGGTCTGGAAAAATCATTGATGCATAACTGTTTTCACTTAAGTAAATGGTTGAAAACTATTTGAGATTTTTGTCGTTGTTTCAAAACTCAAAAGATTCAACAGTGTCACGCATAAACACACATGTACTCACCCACAAAGCAAGCATCCCCTTTTTGTTTTATTCCTTTAAATTTGCTGATTCATGAACTAAGTATAGCACTGACTACTTTCCATTAGACAGGGAAAGCAGTTCCCTTTCTACTACCTCTTGCGATTCATTTGTTTTTATTAATAGTCAATGTGAAAAAGGAAGTTTGGACACTTAGGACAATTAGGGTTTATAAATAGGTTGAATTTATTACTGAGAAGTATGGTTCCTTAAAATGTGTTTATTTCTTTTTGAACCACACACTATTTTAGAATATGCTGGAAGCTCAGGCAAATGGCCAAAAAAAAAAAAAATTAGAAAAGGAAAGATATATTAACCCAATTTCACTTTTACAGTATTTTTCAACCTTGAATGAGTTGAAATAATACCTGCCTCCAAGTCCATTTAGCAAACTATCTGAAATGGTCCAGCTCATCTGACTCATTGTTGAGTTTTGCAGCTTGGGGTGACAGGCAAGTTGAAAGAATTTGCGGCAGACAAAAGCCCAGCTCCCCCTTTCTGCCTGTATATGTCAAAGACCCAGTTGGTGGCTGTGTTTGGGTCATGTGTTCCCTGTATGAAAACAGCTAATTAGGAAAAAGAGCCCTCTGTTCCCTGGCCCCCTCCCCCAGCCCAAGGGGCCAGCTCCATGTATCTCATAACTCCCACCCGGTCCTCTCCTCAGGGCTGTGAATAGGTGGCAGCCCCACAGGCTGATCATTACAATGATCGCGTGGGATACCAAAAGGATCCCGTGGGGGATTCGATCACCTCTTCCCAGAACAGCCCCTTTCAAAGGTAGTTGACTCCTTTCTTTTCCTTAATTCTTTTTCACTCTTTTCTCCCTAATTCCTTTCCACTGAAAGAACTTATGCTGTGAACTAAAGTAACCAGATTTGTCCTTGCTGTAAGCAATGATTTCTAGCAAAATTAGTCAGTAAAGGTGGCAGGCAGTGAACTTTCAGTCCTGATGGAGCTGAGCAAATTTATTTCAATAAAACACACCATATTTTCAGTTGACTGGTCTGATTTCAGCTCAGAGGCTACCTGGACCCCAGTCAGCACTGGGCCTTTCCCATTGCACTCTGGGTTTCTTTCACTGTTAGGAACATCTGAAGGGCAATAAGCACTCCAGTGTAAAACAGTTTGAAAAGAGCCCCTGTGTGACAGCTGAGGGGGCAGGATTGCATGTCACTTCTGTGGTTTGTGTTTTTACATGTGTGTTTTCTGGACTAGCGTCAAATCTCACCCCCTGGGCGGGGTTGGGAGGCCCCATGGGTGTCTGTCAGGGAGTGGTTCCCAGACCAAGTGGCCATGACCAGGCTTCTACACTGCTTCTCTACACTCAGATGTCTTGGCCTGTCTCTGAGTCAAGCAGAACCTGCTAAAAACTGCAGGATTTTGACATTCACAATGTCACGCAGGCCCTCTCCAAGCCCGAGGAGGCAGGGATTGCCCTCTCTGTATGGAGAAGAGGATCTGTATGGATTGTGCAGGAGGCAGGCTGATTCAGCCTGAACTGGGTCCCAGGCTCAAGTGGAGCTCCTTCTCCTACACCAGCTGCCTCTTCCCCTGGGGGTCGAATATCAATGACACCCACAACAAAGGCCTAGTAGACTTTACATTAGGCATTTCTCATTCGCTTCTAACATAATACTGTGGGTCTCTATTAGTGCCCTCATGTGACAGATGAGGAAACTGAGGTGGAACTTGAAGACTTCCCTAAGATTAGACACAATAAGGAGACAAAGATGGAATAGTGATAATTATTATAACAAATATTAGTAAGCACACACTACATTTAATTCTCACATTAACTCGGCAAGGCCAAAAATAGGTGTCTTTCTACAAAGGTGAAAAGAGAGCTTGGAGAAGTGTTTTACCCAAGATCAAGGTGGCAAGTGGCAGAGTTGTATGTCAAATTGGGTCTGCCTGACCACAATGCCCATGCTTATTCAAGTATCACACTTACCCTGGGCTCCGATGCATGGCACAAAAGGGCTATCACCGACACTGATGGTTTTAAATACACACATGTATATGGGTTAAAATTAAAAGAGGCTAAGAGAGAAAAGAACGTTGATTACAGTAATAACATTTGCCAGAGGACAATAGAATAATAAATGTTATTCAAGAGTAAGGGCAACTAGGGCTGGTGATAGAGCTCAGTTGGTAGAGTGCTTGCCTCATATGCACAAGGCCGCCCTGGGTTCAATCCCCAGCACCACAACTAAAAGATATACTCAGTTATAGGAAGACTAAGGGAATCTGGCACCCACAGGTCTTCATTTACGAAAACAAAAAACAAAAGATGCATTTCAGCAAAAAGAAAAAGCCACAGGTAAGGTCTGTAATACAAGAAACCACAATTTTCTGGTCATTGTTGCAGTCTACTTGGAAGTCTGATAACCATTTTATTAATGGTGATGACAAGGTAGCTCGGAGTTCCAGGAGCGACTGTCTCAAGGGTGGGGTTTCCTTGCTTTTATGATCCACTGTCTGACACAGTGTGACTTCTGCCATGTTATTGGTCCAAGAAGTCACAGGTCTACAAAGATCCAAGGGCAGCACAGACCCACTGTTATCAATGGGAAGAATGTAAAAGAATGTGAGGGCTCTGGGCTGGGGTTGTGGCTCAGTGGCAGAGTGCTTGCCTAGCATGTGTGTGGCACTGGCTTCAATTCTCAGCACTGCATATCAATAAATAAAGTTCCATTGACGATGACAACAACAAAAAAGACAATTATGGAAAAAAAAAGAATGTGAGGGCTCTATTTTCAGATGAGAGAAAAATTTAAATATGTAAATAAATGAACTTTTTACTCCAATTTTAGAACTAATCTTTTAAAAGTGTGTTTTAAAAAGATAAAACCAAGTTTGAGGAAAAATATAATAGAGTAGTGGGAAAAATACAAAATAGTATAGTAGACATAAAGACTAAATGATAAAGTAAATGAAAAATCTCTTCCTTTGAGAAACATCAGGCAAATATATATATATAATTTGTTCTTTTTAGTTATACATGACAGTAGAATGTATTTTGACATATCATCCATATGTAAATGGAATATAATTTCTCATTGTTATGGTTGTACATGACATGGAGTTATATTGGTTATGTATTCATATATGAACCTAGGAAAGTTATGTCCAGTTCATTCTACTATCTTTCCTATTCCCATCCCTCCTCCCTTCCCTTCATTTCCTTTGTCTAGTTCAATGAACTTCTATTTTTCCTTCTGCCTTCCCTTATTGTGTGTTAGCATCTACATATAAGAGAGAACATTCAGCCTTTGTTTTTTGGGGTAGGGATTGGCTTATTTCACTTCTCCAATTCCACCCATTTACTGGCAAATGCCATAATTTCATTCTTCTTTAAGGCTGAGTAATATTCCATTTTGTATATATAACACATTTTCTTTATCCATTTATCTATTGAAGGGCATCTAGGTTGGTCCCATAGCTTTACTATTGTGAATTAAGCTGCTATAAACATTAATGTGCCTGCATCACTATAGTATGCTGACTATAAGTTCTTTGGATATAAGCCAAGGAGTGGGATAACTGGGTCAAATGGTGGTTCCATTCCAAGTTTTCGAAGGAATCTCCATACTGCTTTCCAGAGTAGTTGCACCAATTTGCAGTCCCACCAGCAATGTATGAGTGTGCCTTTTCCCCACATCCTCATCAACATTTATTATTACTCATATTATTGATAAATGTCATTCTGACTGGTGTCAGTGTAGTTTTAATTTTCATTTCTCTAATTGGTAGAGATGTTGAACATTTTTTCCAAACATTTGTTGACTGATTGTATTTCTTCTGTGAAGTCTCTGTTAAGTTCCTTAGCCCATTTATTGATTGGGTTGTTATTATTATTATTGGTGTTAAATTTTGTGAGTTCTTTATATATCCTGGAGATTAATGCTCTATCTGAGGTGCAGGTGGCAAAGATTTTCTCCCATTCCATAGGCTCTCTGTTCAGGTTCTTGATTGTTTCCTTTGCAGTGAAGAAGTTTTTTAGTTTGATACCATCACATTTATTAAGTCTTGATTTTACTTCCTATGCTTTAGGGATCTTGTTGAGGAAGTCAGTTCCTAAGCCAACATGCTGGAGATTTTGGGGCCTTCTTTTTCTTCTAGTAGACACAGGGTCTCTGGTCTAAAGCCTAGGTCCTTGATCCACTTTGAGTTGAGTTTTGTGCAGAGTAAGAGATAAAGATTTAATTTCATTTTGCTGCATATGGATTTCTAGTTTTCCCAGCATCATTTGTTGAAGAGGCTATCTTTTCTCTCCAATGCATGTTTATGGCACCTTTGTCTAGTATAAGATAACTGTATTTATGTGGATTTGTTTCTGTGTCTTCTATTCTTTACCATTGGTCTACATGTCTGTTTTGGTGCCAATACCATGCTGTTTTTGTTACTGTTGCTCTGTAGTATAGTCTGGTATTGTGATGCCACCTGCTTCACTCTTCTTGGTGAGGATTGCTTTGGCTAATCTAGAAAAATAAGAGTATTTTTCCAAATGAATTTCATGACTGCTTTTTCTATTTCTATGAAGAACATCATTGGAGAGGGGCTGGGGATGTGGCTCAAGCGGTAGCGCGCTCACCTGGCATGCGTGCGACCCGGGTTCAACCCTCAGCACCACATACAAACAAAGATGTTGTGTCCGCCGAGAACTAAAAAAAATAAATAAATATTTAAAAATTCTCTCTCTCTCTCTCTCTCTCTCTCTCTCTCTCTCTCTCTCCCTCTCTCTCTCCCTCTCTTTAAAAAAAAAGAAGATCATTGGAATTTTAATAGGAATTGCATTAAATCTGTATAGTGGCCATTTTGACAATATTTATTCAGGCAAATATATTTTTATAGGCAAGTTTTACCAAACTTACAAGAGGCGTATAATTCTCAGCACATGAAAATAAACAGGAAGACATGAAAATTAGTATTTAAGAAAATAAAAATTAAAATAAGAAGCACAGTAAAACTCATTTAATGAAGTTAATCCCAATTTCAAAATCTGGCAAGAACAGTAGATGAGCCTGGTGTAGTGGCACATGCCTATAATCCCAGTGGCCCAAAAAAGTGAGGCAGGAGGATTGCAAGTACAAAGCCAGCCTCAGCAATTTAGTGAGACCCTAAGCAATGTAATGAGACTCTGTCTCAAAATAAAACATTAAAAAAGGCCCAGAGGGCGGGGGGGGGGGGGGGGGGGCGGGGGTTGTGGCTCAGTGATAGCGCACTGTCTGGCATGTGTGAGGCGCTAGGCTCAATTCTCAGCACCACATAAAAATAAATAAATAAATAAATAAAGATATTGTGTCTACAACTAAAAATATATATATATTTTAAAAAGGGCCCAGGATGTGTGTTTATGGTTATGCACCCCTGGTACCAAAAAAACAAAACACTCCCCCCCCCCAAAAAAAAGAGGAAATTAAAGATGAAAAAGTTTTGGTGAAAATTCTAGCAGATCTAATTCAGTAGCAGTTTTTTTTAAAAATCATGATTAATTAGGACTGTGCCAAAAATTCAAGTATGATTCAAAGTCTGAAAAATGACTAATTAACTTACTATATTAATAGATTAAAAGAGAAAAATCATACCATCATCTCTAGGGATACAGAGAAAAACACTTGATGCCATTCAGCTCTCGAATATGGTTTTTGAGAAGGGGATTTGTTTAACATAAAAGATTATCTAAAAATCTGCAACAAACATCATATTAAATGGTGACTTTTAGAAGTTTTCCCCTTTAAGACATGAAAATACAGGAGTGACTTCTGTTACTAATAAATACATGCTGGAGGTCCTAGTCACTGCAATAAGAAAAAAACATAAGAAATGGAAGGAAAACACAAAATTGTCTTTATAGCTGTCATGATTGCAGATAAAGAAAAGAGAAACCACAAACTAATAGAGCAAATAAGAATTCAGCCAGGTTACAGATTCAGTAACTGAATAATACTAACTTGAATTACAAATATATATAATATGTATTTGTGTATATAAGTATGTGTGTGTATGTATGTGGAGATATATATATATATATATATATATATATATATATATATATATGCCGTGAATAATAGAAACTGAAATTAAAAACTACCTAGAAATAATTCTAAGAAATTATTTTAAGATCTTCAAGGACAGATTTTTAAAAGTTATCAAAATATACCATGCTCATGTTTGGAAAGACTCAACTTCAAAAAATATTAACTCTCTTCAAATTAATACATAAATTCAATGAAATTCCAGCCCAAATCTTTCTTCGATTTTGATAATCTGATCTTAAAGTTCCTTTGGAAAAGTAAAAGGCCCAGAACATAAAGATAATGTGAAGGTAAGGAAGAGCAAGGGACAAGGATTCACTTCTCAGACTCAGGTTTATCATAAAGACAGTGTGGCGTTCTGATCATGTCAGACAAAGAGGGAAGAAATAGAGCAGAGAGGCCAAGACAGACTGACATGAAGCTGGCCTTCATCAGCTCCTATAAACTAAGTGTTAAAATCAGTGGAGAAATGTTCTGAAAGAAGAACTTTAGAGTAAATAAAATAAATTTAATTCCCTTCCCTACAACTTCTGAAAAGAAACATCTAAATGAAAAACAACAACAACAACAACAAAATCAGTTCTTAAACTTCTTGGAAGAAAACATGAAGTGATATCTTTATGATCTTGGAAAAGGACAAGCACAAAGGAAAATATTGCCAAAATTGACACATTTGGATTTTAAACTTCTGTTTAACAAGTAGAACATAAGCAAAGTGAAACATAAAAGCCATAGAGAGGGAGAAGATATTTTGCAATGCGTGTAACTATCATACAATGTATAATAAACCTCTTTAGATTTTTTAAGACAAATACCCAGCGTTTGTCTGATCATTATACACTAGTAGAAAAATAAGCAAAGGATATGAATAAACAATCCACAAAAGAGTAAATTCAAGTGGACAATGATCATACGAAAAGATGTGCAACTTTGTAGTAATTAGGGTGATAAAAATTATAATGACAGTATCTCATACCATTCAGACTGGCAAATGCTAAATTTCACACAGCCCAGTAACATCATGCAACATTTTGGTGAGCAAGAGTCATGATCTCATAAGACTGAAGTTGGAAGTGCTGTTGGACCATCTATTCCACTTCAGTCCCAGACACCAGGACAGGTAGAGAAATATTAAAATTGCAGCCAGTTTTCAATGGTGAGAAATTGACAACAGAAGAATGGATAAATTGTGGTGTATCCAAACAGTGGCCATTAAAATAGACCTATGCATGTATTATACCATTTACATTGGATTTGCAAACAAAAAACAATATTACATGTACAGATGCATACATACATATATACATACATGTAGCAAGAACATAAAATGCATGTGAACAATAAATCAAGATAGTGATTACTCGGATGATAATGAGGGGACAGAGGGATTCATGAAGAGAATGCAGGGAGCTTTATCTTTTCAACTAAAAAAATGGATTCAAATGTGATCAAATGTTAACATATTATACAGGCAGGTGATAAGTATATTGCCATTCATTTTTAAAATTTAGGGTTTTCTGTGTTTGAAGCTTTTTCATAGGGAAAAAAAATGCAATCAATTAGATTACCATATCACAACAACCAAAATCTCTTTTGTGTCTATTCTAATATCTTTTTCATATCAGGCTTGCTTGAGCCTCTACCACGAGCCTGGCACTGTTCTGGGTGCTGGGCCCAGAACTTTCAGTGGGAAGGACATAAAAATCCCTGCAATATGGGGTTTACAGTCTAGGGGAGGGAGGCACATCATAAAGATAAATGAGTTAAATATATAGTATAATAGATGATGGTAAGTATTACAGATGGATGAAGCAGGGGGTGTTAGCTGCAATATATTCTCTCTTTTTCTCCCATTAATCCTTCTCTATCTCCATTTTTATTTTCCTGTATTCTGTTTGCTCTGTTCCTGAACTGTTTATTGCCCAATAACCTTAACGATGGATTTCTGCTTACTAAGACCACAGTAGCCTTTGTGAAGTCAGAGACTGAGCTTCATGCATCCTTTGTATTCATCATACAGCACAATAGCAGGCAGGTGGCAGTAGCTTTACAAACTCTTGTTGTTCAAAGATGATTGAAAATTAACAGACGGATTGGGTAACAGATCGGTGCCATTAAGGAAGAGAGCTAAAGCCCAGATCAACAATTCCCCCCTGGTACTGGCCTCCAAGCCCAGCTCTGGTGTTCCTAAGTGTGGCTTTAGGCATGTTCCTTTGTCTTATCAGATCTTGTTGTTTCCTGACCCATAAAACCAGAAGTTTGTAGGAGATGCTTTCCAAGGTTCTAAAATTGTAAAATTATTAGCCTAAAACCATTTTGACCATCCAGTGTTTTCCAGCCTAATTCATTAATTTGTAGTTGTTTCTTTCTATCCATGTCAACTCAACATCCCAGCAAATGATTTCTTTATATGGACACCTTTTCCTTTTAAGTATTTAATGCTATCTTTTGACTTATTTGACTCTAACTCTATGAAACAAATCAGTCATTTCGTGGTTCTCCAGATAATCATCCAATAGATACCACTTACTAAGATCTGATATGTACTTTTCCTCCTTCTGGCACTTTTGCAATGTAGGTTTTATCATCCTGCTTTTAGAGAGCATCACATTGCATAATGTTGGAGAAGCAACTTCAGGAGCAGACAGACTTGGGTTCAAGTCCTGGTCCTACCATTTAATAACTGTGTGACTTTGAACAGTTACTTTACCTCTGTGTCTCAATTTCTTCCTTTATACGGTATTATCTCCCATGGTTATGATTAGTATCACATGCATAATCTACAGTGACCATTGTGGTTGCCACAAAGCAAAAGCTCAATAAGTATCTGATTTTGTTTTTAACATTCAAAAGGACTGAGGGGAGTAACTTGAAAAATAGGAACAAAAATGCCCTCCATGACAATTAAGAGACAAGGAGGGGAATCAGGAGGAGGATCAAAGGGGAGTAACGGGAGAGGAAGTGATCGCAATCTGCTATATGCATGTGTGAATGTGTCACAATGAAAACCACTATTCTATATAATAAATATGCACTAATTTAAAAAAAAAAAGCCCTCCTTCCAAGAGAGTTGTAGAAATGAAACCAGAGACTTTAAGCATAGAAACCAGCACACAGGAAAATCTTTAAAAATGACTGCTCACATTCCCTTTTATGAAATAATCTACCCTACATTGAAAATGAAGAGCACTGCTTGAAAATAACAAATCTTCTCAATCAGATGCCTTTTCTAAGTCCCGTGTACTAAATGAAGTCTCAGAAACACTTAGGGAAAGAATTTAGTTGTTACAAATTTGAAATTTCAATTCTGCTCCCAGAATTATGTTGGGTACGTTGGCAGAAACCAGTGAACTAGAAGGTAAAGTCCCTGCCGTGAACATACTTACAAGCCAAGTGGGAAATACAGTATCCTTCAGGAAGGCAGAAAAATGAATGACCCTATGTCGAAAAGCTGCAGAGAGTGAGGGGAGGCCGGCGGGTAGGTGGGAACTCAGAAGCATGAAGAAAGATGGCTCAGTGGCTGTCATTTTTTTAATGGTGGCATACTAACAGAGAGGGGGATTAATGAAATTGGGAACACAACAAAGAAGAGCAACCTCTGACCCTAGGGAGATCATAAATGGAGTACAGAAATGAGATTCCCGAACACCCCGAGAACGTGGGAGTGTGCGTTGTCCACCAGGTGGAGGGGGACACGTGAGATGACATGACTTACTTCTCTATTGGACCTTTTCTCACCAGGGTCTTTTCACCTAATCCACCTGATGTTTGATGACTACGTGCTTTACCTGTTGGAATCTCTACACTGTCAGGAGCGGGCCAACGAACTCATGCGAGCCATGAAGGGGGAAGGAAGCACTGGTAAGCCAGCACTTCACTGGGGACTGACCACCTGGCAGTGGGAAGTGCCTCCCTCCTTCTGTGGTGCATTTCTTTATCCCCAAGAATTTAGTTATGGTGAGTGGGTCAAGTGCCATGGAACCAATAATGAACTCGGACCTGCGTGTCTGTGGGAAGCACCTTCAATGTCATGATAGTGAGTGGGAGTCACCAAGGGTTTTAAGCAGGGGAGTGACTGGTGCGACACAGATTAGGAAGACAACTTGCCTTGACATTTGGCTCTAAGAACTCACCTTTTCTCTACTCGTAGCAGAAGTCCGCGAGGAGATCATCTTGACAGAGGCTGCCCCACCAACCCCTTCACCAGTGCCCTCGTTTTCTCCAGCAAAGTCTGCCACATCCGTGGAGGTGCCACCTCCCTCCTCCCCTGTCAGCAACCCCTCCCCAGAGTACACTGGCCTCAGCACTACAGGTAATGCAAGGTCTGGGGGTGGGGGAGTGGATGTTGAAAGCAAGAACTTTCTGGAAAAACGTTCATCTTTAAACTATGAAAGACAGGGCTAAAACCAACTACCCTTCCTGGATTTGTGGGTGACTTGCATGTACCAATTTCTTCATTGGTGTGTCTTCCATATGCTGCTGTTTTCAAGTTGACAGATTAAGCACCTGATAAAATCTCCACTGCCCGAGTGAAGCCACTGAAATTATTAAAGTGATATATAAGATAAATTAATACACAGCCATTCTTGAAAACAAAGTCCCTTTTTTTTTCCATCCCCCTTGCTGAGAAGCTCCTATCTGCTTTCTGGTTCATACCACAGAGCAGTCAGGAAAGTGACCTCCTCTATTCTGCCATCTTGAAAAAAAGGTCCATTCTTGAAAACAAGAAAGGAAACTGTGAACCCCAAACTGAGAAATATCTCTGGAAAGGGGGACAAACAGGAAGCCATATTCTAAGCCATGGCAAACAGAAGCAAGGCAGGAGCTGTGAACAGAGCTGGTCATGAGCCAAACTAAGGCTGCCCTCCACGTGACTGTGAGGCTGATGCCACTCACAACCAAGAACCACCCAAGTCTGAATGCATACTCAAAAGAATTGAGAGCAGAGATCCAAACAAATATTTGTGTATCTATGCTCCTAATAGCATTATTTACAACAGCCCAAAGTAGAAAAGGATCCAAGTGTCCACTGAAGGATGAATAAATAAAATGTGGTTAGATACATACAATGAAATATTATTCAGTCTTCAAAAGGAATGACATTCTGATGTATGCTGCAACATGGGTGAACCTTGACACAATAGAAGAAATATCATGCAATTCCACCCAATGAGGACCCTAGAATGCTCAAATTCATAGAGAATGTAGAATGGTGGTCATCAAGGGCTGGAGGCAGAGGAAATGGAGCCCGAGTTTAAGTTTGAGAAGATGAACAGTTCTGGAGATGGATGGTGGCGTTGATTGCACAACACAGCAAACATACTCACTGCTACCAGACTATACACTTCAAAATGGCTAAAACGGTGGATTTTATGATATGTGTTTTTTACCACAATAAAAATATCACCAAAATATCGATGGAGGCCCAGTTCCATGAAAGAGGAATAACAAACTAAGAAAAAGGAGAATTTTTGTCCAAAAGAATGAAGTTAACAGGACAATTTGAAAAGAACTGTTAGGATGAGAGCTAAAGGAGGAACTCCTACCCATGAGCGTCAAGTAGGGACCTTCACAAAGAAATGCACAATTGTGGAAGTAAAAATTTCAACAGGTAGGCCGAATAGAAAACTAGATCCACTGAAAGAGAATTAGTGAACTGAAACACAGCTGAGGAGTTCTCTGATTATGTGACACAAAGAAATGTGAAGGATAAAAGCTATGCTAAGGGCTGGGGATGTGGCTCAAGCGGTAGCGCGCTCGCCAGGCATGTGTGCGGCCCGGGTTCGATCCTCAGCACCACATACAAACAAAGATGTTGTGTCCGCTGAAAACTAAAAAATAAATATTAAAAAAAAATTCTCTCCCTCTCTCTCTCTCTCTCTTTCTCTCTCTTTAAAAAAAAAGCTATGCTAAGAGAAAGAGCTAATTAATCCATAAATTTCAATATTCATTTAATAAGTGTTCCAGAGAATGAATAGAAAGTGAAGAAATAATGGCTAACAGTTTTACAGAATGGAAAGAGACAAGATTGAAAGCTTTTCATGAACATTGTACTGAAAAAAGAGGGAGAGAGAGGGATAGAGAGAAAGAAAGAAAACCCTCTAAAGTCACTGATGAAAATCACAGATAAAGACATCCACTCCCCAAAAGAAAACATGGATAACCTCCAAAGGACAGAGAATCAGAATGGTGTCAGACTTCTCAATCAGCAACATTAGATTCAATATCTGAAACAGTATTTTTAAAGTACAGAGAAAAATGCATTGCAAACCTTGAATCCTAAGTTCTATACATTATATACATATAATGTACATATCTGTGTCCATGTGTTTATATAGGTATTTTTCCTTTGAGGACTATTTTATGTGCCAAGTTGCCAAGTTCTATGCTGGGTGTTATGGGAACTGTATATATTAATATGCCAAGGCCTTGCTACCAGGAGTTAACAGAGGGATAAGAGAAGTATAGAAATAACAATAATAGAAGAAATAATTTTGCATGTGCAATAAGTGAGGTATAAACTAATGCTATAGTGTTCCTAAGGAAGAAGAGGTTTCATTTGTTTGGAGGTATCAAGAGGGATCTCCCAAAGGCTCTTTGTGGAGTGGAGGGTTTGGTAGGGCTGTGATAAGTATTAATTCATTATTTTTTTATTCAGACCTGCTCAATTATCCTCCCATTACCCAGGTACCAAATCTGGGAGTCTGCTTCAAATCTTTGTTCTTGTTCAACTTCTGTGTTAGGATAAGCTAAGGTGCTATAAACAAGTAGACCCAAACATGTTAATGCAACAGAAATCTATGTCATGTTTGAAAACGATAGAGGCAGGATATTCTGTCACAGTGGAGAATCTCTTTCCATGCAACTGTTTAGAAGCAAACATTTCCTCATTAGACTCTGCCATACCCTAGAGCAAGTTCTCAAAGTGTGGTTCTCAAAGTGTGGTCTCCTTGAAACTGCTTTAAAAAGCTTGTTAGAAGGTCCCAGCAGACCAATTGACTTTGAAACTCTAGGGTTGGGGCCCAGCAATCTTGTTCAACAAACTTGTAACTGTTCCGATGTTCACCAGTTTGAGGACCACTGCCTTCAGTCTGTGCCAAGTTTGTAACTGGCAGACAGAGATAAAGAGGGTATGGAGGACGTCTGAGATGGCATACCACACTTCCACTCAGTCTGTCAGCAGGGACTCAATCACGTGGTCTCATGGAACTGAGGAGAGGCTAGGAAACGCAGGATAGTGGGTAGCCAGGTAGGGAAGGTGAACAGATTGGGGGCAACTGCTGGCACTCTCCCTCACACCTCCCATGTCCCGTTGCCCTAGTGCACGCCTGGACTGATCCATTCTTTCCTATCCCATTCATGCCACCTGGTTCGGACTCTCACCACTTCTCAGCTCCCACACTGCCCACTAGGTTTATTTTGGTGAGAAGCTCCTGCCTCATCTAAGTGCTGGGGCAAAGAACCGGCAGCTCCATGCAAAAGCTCTCCATCTGCAACTCTCTTCTCACACTGTTCCTCCTTCCAGGACCACCCCCTTCCATCGTCTGCCCGACCCATCCCTTGGTTCTCCTTTGACTTTTTCCCACCCCCAAGTTAGAATCTTCTTCCAGATCCCACAGCATGGGTCTAGTCATATTCTAGTTCTGCTTAGAATAGGGCTGTTTTCAGAATAAACTGGGAAATACATTTTTTTTGGGCGGGGGGGACCAAAAGAACAGGATCAGATTGCTCCTCTCAGGATGCTATCTTTTGTCATTCATTCTTTCACTCACTCACATCCATCCATTTATCCAAAAAATATTTCTCAAGTGGCTTTTTTTTTTTTTTGGTACCAGGGACTAAACCCAGGGGCACTTAACCACTAAGCCACATCCCCACTCCTTTTTATTTTCTTTTATTTTGAGACAAGGTCTTGCTAAATTGCTTAGGCCTGGCTAAGTTGTTGAGGTTGGCCTTGAACTTGCAAACCTCCTGCCTCAGCCTCCTGGGGTCACTAAGATTATAGGCATGAGCCACCACACCTGGCTCAAGTAGCTTCTAAACCCTTCTAGATAGATGGTTGTGTGACAATGAACAGTTTGACTATGGTTCAGCTCCTTGGGAGTGGATATTTAGAGGTAAATGTTCTGATGAGCAGATGGGCGATTACAAGATAGTGTGATCAGTGCTAAGTTGAGAGAAGGGACAGGGAAGAGGGGCACCTCCCACATGTATTTGGAGGGACTGGGAAGGCTGGAGAATGGGGAGAAGACATTCTAGGCACAAGAAGCAGCTGATATAAAGTCCTGAAGGGACGGGAAATCATATTATTTTCTGAGAACTTTGAGTATATGTATCCCTGGATTAATTCCTTCCCCAAAATGAAGGAATCTGTCCAGAAGTACTAATAAGAGAGGGGATGAGCAGAAACTTAAGAGCTTACAAGGTGCCTGCCCTCTTTTATACTTTTTCCAGGGGCAAAAACTTGCCAACTAACTCAGTGGCCCTGTCTCAGCCACTACTAAGGAAGCTGGACTCTGAAGTATTGACAAGTCGGGTTGTCAATAAGTGGCATTAAATCAAGGTTTGATTTCACTTTGGGTAGACAGCTACAGAGAGTCCTCCTCTTTGGAGAAATGTAGATTTGAGCACTGCCATATTTGTTTACATAGATGTACCTGAAATCATATTTTGATTTCTACTCCAGCTTCATAGTGGGTAGTTTTCTAACTCAGAGAAATTGTAAAGAACAACTTTGTTCACTGAGCACAAAATGCTGTTTGCAGCCCTTTGTTCACTCAGGTGTTTTTTATGATTGGATAACTGTCCTATGTCTCCCACCTCCCTCAGGAGGAGCAAGGGCAGTGGGAGCAGCCAGGAGCAGTTTCTGAATAGTCCTGCCCACGTGTCCCTGCTGCCACCAGGGAGACACACATGTCTGTCAGTGATGACATGCTTACTTCTGAAATAAACAGGGAAATTATGCAAATAAAACAGTTCTGCATTATGAAGCTGAAATAATTTGAGTGAAATGGTTTCTCACATTGTGTCAACTTATCAAACAAGGGTACTCTCAGGACATGAGAGGAAGGGAAGATTGTGCAGGAAAGATTTCTATAAGCTAGCTCCTCATAATTCCCATCCGGCTAGTGAGTCTGCCTAGCTCTCTTCATAGCAATTTGGAGGCCTAAAGTGTGGCAGGTGTGATAATAGTCAAGGCCACAGGAATATCACAAATGTGTTCAGAGATTTTTGTGCAATGTGTTCAAGAGTCATAAAAGTAGCTTCTTAGAAATACAAATGTGAAACAGGTTCTCTTCAGATGACTGTAAGCTTTGAAGATTCTGGCACATTCCAGCTTTGTTCTCAGCTATCTCCGGGGGGGCATTAAAATGTCATCCTATATAAAACTATGCATAATATTTTTCTCAAATACCACTTTTTTTGCTAAATTAGACTGGACCTTGGCAGGCAATGGGTCACAGTCTTAGAGGAAACATAATTTCCTAACAACATATATGGTTTTATGGGCTTATAATAAAGCACAAATTATTTATTCATGATGTACACCTAAAATTAAGAAATTTATTATGGTAGGCTTCTTAAATTTGAGGACTTTCACTGAACAGCATTGCAAATTAGAAAATAATTATGTAAATCCTATAAAATGGATTTGCCATTTTTTTTCCTAAAGTTAACTCAGCACATGGTTTTCACGCCCAGTTAATTTTTATTTGTTTTTAAATCATTGCTTGATTTATATCCCATCTACTTCCCAAAAAGTTTCTGAAGTAGTTTATGATAAAAACAGGAAAACCAATCTTTTTTTTTTTAAGACCAAAATCAGGAAGCAAGAAATAAAGGAAAGATGAGGTAAAATTAAAACAAAACAAAAAAAAAACAGTTGGCTAAAAAGTTTTGTTTTGTTTTTAAACTGTAAGTGAAAATTTAAGTGGCCCAGCTCCTTTGTTGGGTTTCCAGCATACCCTGACTATTACTGACCAGTGGATGCATTATCAGGTTGAACTAGTTGAGTGTCAAGGCTAATCGTACCCGTGACTCTCCAACAAATCAACGTCTCACTGTGGATGGACACTTCCTCATTTTTCTAGCAGCGAAAGAGAGAACAGTGTCATGACTGCTTAGTGAGCACAAAGTGAAAATAAGTCCATTGCACAGAACTTCTGGCATTCTTTGATACAAGGATAGGGAATCCAAAGCAGTACAGCTTCAGCTTCTCAGGAAAATGGCCACTCTGTGCATTCACATCTGTCTAGTCCCATATCCACACTTCACGTATTTCTAAATAGGCTTCCTTAAGACTGTACTTATTGTTTTCAAAGCAGGGAGGGACAAAGAAAGTACTCACTAGGTCCCTAAAGTTGAACCTGATATATGGCCAATGTTGATTGGGTTTATTAGTCTATGGCCAAGTCATGTTAAGAGATAGGCCAAAGATTCCATTTCAGTGGATTTCTGCAAGGTGAAATCCAGTCCATTTGTCCTCTCACCCCCAACTTTGCGGATTTGCCATCTCCCCGTGGCCAGCAAAGTCCAGCTATCTTAACTTTAGGGAAAATGGGCTTTTCCTCCTCAAAAGCATGGCAGGTGGTGCCAAACTATCACCCATTTAACATGACATTGGACTGTAATTCTTTAATGTCATGTAAAGAAAATGTTGGACTTCTATGCTGTCTGGGTCGGGCCACCGAAGGGCTCTAAAACCCCCGTTTATGATGTCACGTTAAGTATCACCTCCTTCAACAATGACAATAAAAGTTAACTATTAAACTCATGTTTTCAACTTCCCACCATGGGTTCCCTGCAACACAAAACCAGAAAATTAAATCATTGAGATGTGAGGATGCCTAATGAAACAAGAAGCAAATTCCTCATAAATGGCCCTAACTGTAAAACATCTGCCTGCCCAGCTGCATTTTCAGCACATCAGTTGAGGATGTAACAAAGATGACTGACCCCTAGTCTTTCCAAATAACAAAAGCCCAGTTATTCTGAGGACAGCTAAGCTGAGTGGGACATGGTGCATGTGCAGCCTGCCTGCAGACCTTGGTGACTCATTTATAGTGAATTCCTCCCCTTTCAATCCCGGCTGCTTCCTTTTCTTTAAAGGAAAAGAATTAAAATAAATACATAAACTGGGACTAAAACCAGACTGTTTGATGCATGCTGACTTCGCACCATCAAGTCTTGGCTTGGTGTTGTTGGGACCTTGGATTTGCTCCTTCGTTTTCTCATTCCCTTTTTCACTAAATATGTATTCTGTGTCTCATCTGTGCCCTGGGGGTACAGAAGTGAAAAAGACATCATTGCTGCTTTTGTGGTACTTTTATTGTTGTGGGCAAGAGTCAATGCAGAAGTAACCCCCCAGGCAAATATATAGTTTCAAATCGTCATCCGGGTTTAGTGGTGCATGCTTGTAATCCCAGCAGCTGGGGAGGTTGAGGCAGGAGGACTTCGAGTTCAAAGTCAGCCTCAGCAACTTAGTGAGGCCCTAAGCAACTTAGTAAGACCGGGTCTCTAAATAAAAAATAAAAAGGGCTGGGGATGCAACTCAGTGGTTAAGCACCCCTGGGTTCCATCCCTGGTACCAATAACATAATAACATTAAAAAGTCAGTTCTACAAGTGAAAATAAAAATGTGCTACAAAAAGGTACAAAATGCGGACCTGCCTTAGTTGATAGAGACCGCCTCTCTAAGGATGTGATATTTGCCTAAGACATGAAGTATCACAAGGAGCCAACCACATAAATGTTGGGGAGGGGAAAAGAACATTCTAGGCAATAGGGACAACATGTGCATAAGCTTGAGGCAGAAAAGAGCTTGGAATAGGTGAGGAGGGACTGGAGCACATAAATAAGGGAGAGAGGGTCAGTTGATGAAGTTGCAGAGAGAGGCAGAGGCTGAACAATGAACCAACATTTCTTTCTGGGAAATGATTCATTTGCTTGCCCCTGATCAGTTGTGTCAATCAGATTTTGGCCATGGAAGTATTAGTGAAATGGGAGGTTTCCATGATCAGGAGGTATTCTTCCTAAGCACAGCTATCTGAAGGACAGATGACAGCCAATGGGATATATATAATATAGATATAAAATCTTCTTTCCCTGTCTCAGTCTTGAAGGTTACAGGAAATGTTTATTAACATTTCCTGAATCAAGCAGAAATTAAGCAACATTGCCCCAATAGAACTTTCAGTGATAATGGAATTTTTTAAAATCTGTAATCCAAAACATTAGCCACTAGTCATGTGTTTCTATTGTTCACATCAGATGTGGCTAGTGCAGCTGAGGAACTGAATCTTCAATTGCATTTAGTTTCAATTAATTTAAGTTTAAGTAGCCATATGTGGCTAATGGTTGTTGCTTAGGGTAGGGCAGCTCTAGAATCTCGTCAACACTTAAAGGAGCTTATTTCTTAAAAAAAAAAAAAAAAGAAGTACAAATAGCTTAGTTTAGATGAAAATTTGAGTAATATCTATAAGGCTTAGGATCTCAGTGGGGAAAAAGTTCAAATGATTTGGTACAAGATTTGAAGGGAACAGTATAACAAGTAGCCTGGGAAGCAGTCTAACTTTTCACAAGTTTACAGCAGGCTCTCACAATTTGATTTGGAATGGCCCTCCAAACACACAGCCTTGCTACCCAAAATATGGTCCATGGACCAACAGCATTGCCACCCCATAATTCTATAAATGCCCCATTCCCAACCCACAGAATCAGAGAATTGGTAGTTAGTCAGTAGTCAGAGACTGCCTTTCTAAGGAGGTGATATTTACCTAAGACCTGAAGAATCGCAGGGAGCCAGCCGCATAAACGAGAGGAAAAGAACATTCTAGGCAATAGGGACAGCATGAGTGCAAGCTGGAGGACATGCTGCACTTTGAACCGCATCTCTGGGAATTCAAACACCCATCCAAGTGTGAGGAGAATGGCTGTTTGTGGAAAGATTTTAGAGTTGGGCAGATCTGGGTTCAGATCCCAACTCGGCCATTTTCCTGGTCAAGTCCTTCAACCTTTGGCCGTCACTTTTCTTACCTCTACAAGGAGGTAATACTACCTACTTCAAAAGGTTGTTGTGAAGATTAAATGAGTCAATGTATGAAGAGAAACTAGCGTGGGGTCTGGCTTATGTTAGATGGTCATTGCTAATTTATTCAACAAATCATTATTGACAGCTATTATGCTCCAAGCTCCCTTCCTGTCCTGTATTTAACACCCCTTCCAAAACAAACCAAAAAAAAACATTCAGCAAGAGGAATGTTTTGTTGGGGATGGGAAGAAATGTTCCTGTCTAGCACTTTCAATACTCTCACTGCCTCTTGTGAGATCTTCATTGAATTCTCAAGGATCAGAGACTCCCACCATTCTCCTCAGCCCTTCTAATAAATAGGGATGTAAGAAGGGAGTGGGTGGAGCATGAAATATGGGGAAATATGGGAATTAGACAAATAAGAGACGGTTGTTCTTGTTTTACCAACAAATAAAAAGCACTAGAGCCGTCTTTAAAATCAAGCACAAAGTGTTAGCTGCACAGTTTCTTTCATTAGTTTCCTTAAAAAGAAGCGACCACAGCAGCAATTCTTGCTGGAGGTCCCTCTGGTAGGAGAGGGAATGCAAGGGGTGTTCTTTTCTGCTCCCCAGGCAAAAAGGGTTTCTCACCCAAGCCAGTAGGTGTTAATCTGCTTAAGCCTGCCTGAGTGGACGTGTTAGATTGCTGGCACATGGCCATTTAGAGGTTTTGTTCCCCAGACCACAGGAGCCTATTTTTCCAAGAGTTCCAGTAGCTTTTTGTTTGATAACGTCTATTTCTAGCAGCATTTACTCCTTCAACAACAAATTCTATGGAACAAAAATTTATTGAACACCTACTATTTGGCAGACCCTCTGTTGGGGATACAGAGATGAATAAGGAACAGTTGCTGTGCACCAGGGGCTCGTACAAAAGTAACTTCTGCTGCTGCCTCTCAGGTGATGGCTATTATCATCATGTTTTCCTACTGCTTGGAAAAAAAAATCCTTTGGTTTCCTGGACTGCCCCTTATAAATATCCACTGACCTTGCTATACTCCCCTGAGATCACAGGGGCTTAAAGGGTTAATTACTTGCTTGTTGTGGCTGGCTCATTGTTCTCTCAAAACTATGCCCCCCCCACACCAATTATGTTTCCCAGAGTAAAATCTGTTTATATGTTTTACTTTTTGCAGAGACAATATATATTCGTTAGAAAAAAATAAAGGGAAAATTTTAAAAATCATCCCTAAATCCCCAGAGATAACCTGGTTTAATAAAAATAGTATTTTTAAAATAATAATATTTTAAACATAGGTTTAAAACATAGAGGGCAGACATGCTTAATACAATCATCTGAGATGTGATCATTTGGGGATTTTTTCCTTCTGATCTTCTTGCATTTTCTTATAAGTGATGCCTAACATGTAGTCTTCCAAAGTCATTATCTTTTGGAGGAAGAATGTGGAATAGATGCATAAAGCAGGAAGAGGTACTCTCAGCCATACTGCTGAATAAGGACGCTAGTGATTTTAGAGGAAAACATGTTTAGACATTTGCTGTAATTGATTTTAAATTACTGTTCCCATAAGTGTTCTGTCACTAATGTGTGAGGCAGTTTTCTGTTACTATTTAAAAAAATGCTTGAGATATCGCACTTATGAAAAGAGAAAGTGTACTTCTGGGGTTTTAGAGATTTCAGTCCATGATCAATTGGCCCCATTGCTTTGAGCCTGTGGCAGCACATCATGGTAGAGCCGGTGGCAGAGCACGACCTTTCACCTTGAGGCCAGGAAGCAAAAGCCCTTGGAGATCCTGGCCACAGAGTCCCCTCCAGAAATCTCCCACTTGCCACCATGCCCACCTCTTGAAGGTTCCACCACCTCCCAGTTGTACCACCCTGGGAATCAAACCTGTAACACACGGGCCTTTGGGGACCACTTAAGATCAAACTATAGCATCCAGTGATAGAATTGACCCAAGAAACTTGTATTCATCCCTTGAGGTGTACAATGAAAATATAAGTTTTATATAAGAATACCTGAATTCATAATGAAGAGAGCTTGAATACCATTTAAAAATATGCCACATGTCAGGTTTTTTGACATATCTTGATTAATATAACAGTCCAGCAAGATAGATATTATTACTGCTCCTTTACCAATGATGAAACAAAGGCCCATAAAGTTGAAGAGTCTTGCCCAGGATCTTTTAGCTAGTACACACAGAATCAGGATGCATAACAGAGACATTGTGATAGAATAGAAAGTGTGCGGCAGTCTTGGGTCCCACAGGCCACCAAAGCACTCTGGGACTTTGCTCAAGCTATTTAACATTCTGTGCTTTTCTCTGATGCCTCTTCTGCGTTCCATGTTGACATGAGGAGACAGTCCTAAGAATAAAGATGAAGCCTATTGTAAGGATGCTGTCCAGGGTGTTGTTGAACAGTTCACAGTTGCCTCTTTCTGAGGGTGTCTGAAAGAAAGTCCAGTTTGATCTGAATTCCAAGTATAATATTACTTCTGAGAAATTTGTTTACTATCTTATGGCTCCTAACTGGTTAAGCTTCATTTTAGCATTAGTTCTAGAAAACTCAGAGCCAAGTTTAAGATCCTTACATAGGAAGAGTTTGGATCTTTAGGATATGTTGTGTTTTGCCTTATTCCTGATTTCATTTTTTACCTTCAATTTTGTTTTTCTTCTTTCATATCTACTTTCATATTATCTTTTTGAATCTTCTTTATTTCTATGTGCTTCCTTTATTTATTTATTTTAGCTTTCTGTTTTCTCACCCATGAACAGGGGACAATATTTCCCTGAACAATTGTCTGAAAAGCCCTGAGCACGGTGCTCAAAAAATGATATCTCCTTTTCCTGTTCTTGGGATGAATCTTTGTCTCTTTTCATTAAAAGAGAAGGGCATTGGTCTGGGGTTGTGGCTCAGCAGTAGAGTGCCCACCTAGCATGTATGAGGCACTGGGTTCAATCCTCAGAACCACATAAAAATAAATAAATAAAAGAGAAGGGCATTATTTGCATTCTAAAATATTCTCCAGTTTACAAAAGGGCTCACTACAAGATTCTTTTAATAATAAAGCAATGTATTTAAAATGAGTTTCCATCTCCACCTTCTTTAAGGGAGGGTATTCCTTACTGACGTCCTATCACATGGTTGGCACAGTGCTGATCCCCACTAACTTTGTGCCACCTCCTCCTATGCCCCTGTCAATGCATCAACTCTCCTGTGCCATTTATAAAGCCCTGGAAATGAAATGAACTAGATTTTTAAAAATGCAAACCCCCTTTCTTTAACTTCCTAGAGGAATTTTAAGACAGAAATGGTCTGCTGCAGAAAATATAGAATTGGAGGACCAAATTTTTCTCTTTTATTTCACCTTTAAAAAAATGGCTTCCCTTGAATCCTCTTCCCTCCACATATGTTTATTTTCAATATGTTAACATATTTTTTTAATTAAAAAAAAATTTTTAGTTGTAGTTGGACACAATACCTTTATTTTATTTCTTCATTTTCATGTGATGCTGAGGATCCAACCCAGTGCCTCATACATGCTAGGAGAGCACTCTACCGCTGAGCCACAACCCCAGCCCCACTATGTTAACATATTTTAAAACTTATCAGAAATGAAATTGTCCAGTGAGTTTATTATAAGCTCATTAACAATTTCTTAAATTTTCTTTTTTGAAAATTATAACCATCTTACATCTAAGCATCTTGAGGGCTTTTATTTTTGTCCGGCTCCCCTCCCCACCATAGTGCTAAGGAGCACTTTCAAGGTACCCAATTAAAAGGAAATAAATAAAATTAATGATATGTATGGAATCAGTCACAGTCCAGGTCTCTGTCTAATAATCTTCAAAAAGACCTGGGCAGGCAGAGCCCAATAATCTACTTAAGTTTGCTTAAAGCAATTTGTTAGATCTTTAACACCTGTTGAGTGCTGAAAAGTTAATTTTCAGGGCCTGCCTGGGCTCCATTGCCCCTTTCTTCCTTTTAAATTTTTTATTAAGAGTCTTTTGGTCACCAGGTTCTGTGCTAAGCACTGGGGATCTCATGGTGGACAAAGCAGACAAGGTCTCTATCCTCATGAAGCTTACAGTCTGTGGGGGAGGGCAGGCATTAATTATATCGTTTTCTCTAATGGGTATAGAATTAATTGCAATAGGAGCCATCAAGGCCCTGACCTGGTGTGGGTTAGGAGATAGCCCCTCTGGATTAAGATATGAAGAATGAGTGGGTATTAAGAGAGGGACAAGGACTAGGGCAACAGAAACAGCATATGCAAAGGTCCTGTAGTTCTAGGAATTGTGGTACTCTGGAGAAAATGAAAGATTCTGTGGCTGGACCAGATAGGAATATTTCAGGTAAATGTCCACGAAGCCAGAGACACAAGCCTTGCAAAGACTTTGGCCTTCAGTTCAAGAGTGATTGGAAGCCACTAAAATGTTCTAAGAAAAACTTAGTAACCAATGCATCTTAATTTGTCTCTGCAGGAGCAATGCAGTCGTATACCTGGTCTCTAACATACACAGTGACAACGGCTGCTGGGTCCCCAGCTGAAAACTCTCAACAGCTGCCCTGTATGAGGAGCACTCATGTGCCCTCCTCCTCCGTCACACACAGGATACCAGTTTACCCCCACAGAGAGGAGCATGGGTAGGTGACTTTCTGGGATGCAGCGAGACTTTAGATTTAAGGTGGGGTTCACTTAGCAGCTATTTCCCCAAAGGATAGGAAGGCTGCCACTCTTTGTTGGGTTGTCATAGTATGCTCAGTATTGTACTGTGTATAACTGTCACTCATAATCCCACGCAACCAGGTGATGTAGGTAGGTTGGTGTTAGCAACCCCATTTTGCAGAGGAGGAAGCTGAGACTTGGAGGTCAGAGCAAGTGTGTCTGCTCCAAGCCTGTATTCTTCCTCTTTACCCTCTCCAGCAGTCCAGTCTCCCTGAAAGGCTCCTTGTGAACTCTGTAGATGTTCATAGCTTTGTACTAGGTCCAAGTCTCTGTGACTCCATTTAGAGGAGGGCTTCCCTACCTGTGGGTGGGAGGTCCCTGGAGAGGGGTAGTTATTTCCCAGGCACAGGGAATCCCTGGAGGTTCCAGCTCTGTACCATAGATAAATAAATCATTTGTTTTGCCCATTTTTTTTTTTCTTTTCAAATCTGGGCAGTGATGTTGGTGTGATGAATAAACTGCAAATCAATTCATTTGCGGGTGTCCCCTGACACAGTAGCCCATTACGCACTGTCTTTCATTAAAGACCCTAAGCTTATCAGGCCTAGTGAGTAGATCTGAATGAGATGTCAGAAAGAGATGCCACCCTGTAGTTCAGGGAGCCTCCCTTGCAGCCACTCACAGGCCAGGTTCTGAGGCACCAGCTGTGGGGCACCAGAGGAGCCAGGGAGGACCTCTCTGGTCCCTTGCCCCAAGAGGCCCAGCCTAAGGCAGCAAGGCAGAAACCCTGAAGGTGGGCACAGGCCTGGAGGCTGGTGTACTTTTCCATATTTCTGGGTGCCCCTGAGGGCCAATGGGGAGCCATTATTTCCTCAGGGGGGCTTTTAGAGTATTTTCTATACGTTTAGAATAGACTACAGTTTTGTTTCAGAGAGTGTTTTGAATCTGCAGGAATGGCAGAATAGACACTCCAGGGTCACAGGTCAGCATCTTGGCCATGGAGATGTTATAAGGGCTCTGTGGTATCGAGTGTCTTCACACACATGATCCCTAGAAAAACCCTGTGCCGCATTTGCACAAATTTGCAAAACAGGACTGTGAGTAGCCCAAACTCACACAGCTAAAATATAAGGGACTCTGGCTTAGAACAGGGGTCTCTGACACCTGGTGGGTCCTGCCGTGGCACTTCCTGGAAGAAGAGGAAGGGGCAAACACAAATCCCTGCTCCACTTCTTTTCTCTTCTCCCCCGTTTGGTTTCAGGATGTAACATGGGGCCGCTCAGCATGGTAGGAGGAGAGTTTCCATCACAAATTGCATTTTGCTCAGAGCTGGAGTCCATTCCCTGAGCGCTTGTGTCGAGGGCGCTGAGGGAGAAGGGAAAGCTACCTGGGGCTTTAAACTTACCAAAACAAGGCTGCATGGAGATAGGAATCAGAAAGAAGAAGAAAAATAGGAAAAAGAACAAAAAGGGGAAAAAATAGATGAGGTTGATTTTTAAAGGTGTCAAACTGATTTGTTCTCCTTGTTCTGACTCACCCTGTTCAATGCGCTTGCCACATTTTAGGTACACTGGAAGCTATAACTACGGGAGCTATGGCAACCAGCATCCTCACCCAATGCAGAGCCAGTATCCGGCCCTCCCTCACGACTCGGCCATCTCTGGGCCACTCCACTACTCCCCGTATCACAGGAGCTCTGCCCAGGTGAGTGGATGGTCCTGCTTGGTACCAAGTCCAGTCAACTAACAACCAGTAAGCACCTTCTGCAGACTCTGTGTGGCCCAAGAGTCCCCAAGGAGAGCACCATCTTTCATCAGTGGCTGGCCCACGCTGGCTATCTGGCCAGCAATCCTGTACCACTTTCCCTCACTGGTCTGGATGGCTTAGCAGTTCTTTAGTCAGCTCCTCTCTCTGACTTCTTTAATGTCAGGATCCCATGGGCCATGCATCTGCTGTCCCCTTCTAGGAGGCCACTGTCACTGCTGGCCTCTGGTCTCTTTTCCCAGCTCCACCGTCATGGAGCCTGTCAGGACTAGCATCTCAGCGTCACTCTCACTGGTCTTCCCCTTTTCAGTCCAGTCCACATGTAATTGGAACCAGAAAAATCTTCCCAAAATGGACCCATTTTTGATCATTCTTAGGCCATACATCTCCTTGGGTTTCTCACTAACAAACTGCATTGTGGCCCGGGGCAGGTGTGAACCAGGGTTACATGTGGGACACCAGAGCCAGGCATTCTGCTCGTCTTTCCTCTGCGTTGGCCCCAAACACAACTGCTCACAGGTCCATTCAATTCTGCATCTAAATGTCTCTACCTCTGTGCTGCCCTTGCCTCAGCCTCAGCCTTTATCACTTCTAACTTAGTGACAGAAGACCTTCTGGTGGCCTCTGTATCTCTAAAGCATGCCCTATCTCATGTCTGTCCCCTACACTGCAGCTGGAAGAGTCTTTGGAAAAAACTGACCATGACACTTCTTCTTTGATACATCATTGCTTTCAGGGTCAGGTTCAATTCTTTAACTTGTTTCCCAAGATTGTTATCTTTCTGGTCTATCCACCACCCTCTCTACCCCTTGTCCTCACCATGTATTATTCCTCTGGCTGGGTGTCTCTTCTGCTTCTCATTCAAGACAAACTTCTACCTCTTTTGTGACATTTCCTGACAGTACTGGCTTCCTCCTTCCTTCCTGGCGCACTTCCTTATCAAGTGCTACTCTCTGAGATTCTGCTTTCAGTCATACGTCTTACACCCTGTTGTCACCAACTTTCCTGCCTAACTCTACAGGAGACCCCAAGCTCCTTCAAGGTAAAGATTAAATCTATATCCCCAGGTCACAGGAGAAGGCACCATCAAAAAGATCAGCTAACTTTTCCTGCACCAAGCACCATGTACATCCTCTAGATAACCCTTGCAGAAGAGAACTTGAGACTCTGGGTAACTAACTGGCCTGTGCATTTGAACCCAGGCAGTGTGACTCCCATCCAGGCTCTCAGGCCCCCCACCCTGTGCTGCCTCTCAGAGATGGGCTGTCCCTAAACATTCATATATGAAAGGTACCATCAGCACGAACAATGGTTTAGTGAGCTGAGCGCATGCACTCTATGCTGCAGGTGTGGGAAGCCATGGCTGATTCAGGGAGTGGTAGAATCAGAACTGTGCCTAAGAGACCTCTCAGGGACCCCATAGGATGAATCATAAAGGAAGAAGAGGCAGAGGGCTCAGCTCCAAAGCACTTGCAAGAGCCTAGGAGAGACACAGCAGGACCACAGGATAGCAGGATGAGGCTAGGAGGGAGGCTGCAATGACATCAACTGTCAGCACACACTCTGGCCTCCTGGGGAGAGCAACGAGGAGAATGTAGCCATAACACAGGGGCATTGGGGGCCAACAGGCGTTTGTTTTGATTTCCATGTACAGTACCCAGTGGAGCCCTGGTTTAATCCCCAGACAGGCCAAGAAGTTGATTCCACTAAATGCTTACCTGGGGCATTCATTATAGGTCTCCAGCTACGTCACCCAGAGATGCCAGCTCCTTAGGTACTGCCTCTCCTGGGAGCAGAGTCTGTCCTCCTCTCTGGGATCTGGGGAATGACTAGAACTGCTGCCACAGCCTGGGTCACCCTGGGCACAGGCTGGCAGCTCCTTCATTCATTCATCTGTTCTTCAAGTGGTTGCTGGGGGCAAGCACTGCTGGAGGCAGAGCAGGTCTGCTGTGCAAGATAGCGTCCCTGAGCCACAGCTCCGGGCATTATGGTCCCTCCCTCCCTCCTTTACCCCCACACCCCTGCCAGGAAATTTCAGGAGCTGGTTTTCTGGAGTGATATTTTAAAGCCTTGACATAAAAAGAAGCCAATGTCTCCTCAAGGGTCATGCAGACCCTGGTGATCAAAGATAGATCTGCAGCATCTGCTCTGGAGGCTGCAATAGACCGAGAGTAGAACTCTATCATATAATAGCCTGTCTTAATAGAAGGACCCAAGATCTAAACCAAAGCCCCTGGAGGGGCCTTCTCTATCCTAGATATAGACTGGGTGTGAGCGGCCCCAGGGCCCTTGTCCAGCTTCTTTGTCACTATGGTTTGTGATGCTCCTGTCCCAACACAGACACACACACACACACATACCTTTCTTTCTCTCTCTGTACTTTAATGCCTTAGTCTCCATGTGAAGTCATGTGGGGAGAAGATATTTATATCACATTCTACCCAACTTGATGGGCAAGGGACAGTCTCGCCTATAGAGGAAGCACCCATTGTTTTTCATTGACATTTGTGTGACAAGCACTGCTCTAGGCACTTTCAAATACATGGACTCATTGAAGTCCCCTCACAACCTAGGAAGATGGCATTTTTCTTCCATTTTTAAAGATGAGGCAACAGCTGCAGAAGGCCACATACCCCATGTCATGTATCCAGTGAATGGCTAATCAGACTCAAATACAGATTCCCGAGTCTCAGCCCTGACCTGAAGCCAGTGGCACTGAAACTGCTGTGCTTTGGAAGGTAGAATGTAAATTCCGAAAGTTTCAAACAGAAGCAGATACCTTATTTCCTTCCTTTGATTGATTGGTTCTTTAGTTTAAGACTGAGCACACAGGGTTAAATTTACTGCAGGGCTAATTAGTTTTAGTTGTCCAGAGCCAAGGTCAAGTTGTCCCAATCCTGACTCAGTGAACATCACATTCACGTATCAGACTCACTGGGGGGATGACCAGTCTGAATTGAAGAAAAACCACAATTCAAGAAGCATACTTGGTCATCTGCACCCGAGTGACTGCAGTTAACGTCTGCAAATGAATGCCTCTGGGCCTGCCTGCAAAAACTGATATACACATCCCAGGAGGGCAGTGATCATATGCATTCCTGCATTTACATGCTCACAATAATTTTAAGTCAAATGAATTTTGATGTAGAATACGTATATGCCCTTGTTTACATGACTCGTTTGCATAATACTTGCTTTCTTCCTCCAAAGTACAAAAGTAAACCTACCAGCCCTGCTTGAATTCTCATAACCTATGAATCCATGTGTCCAGATGCATGAGATTTCACACTGGAAGGTTGGAATTATTTTAGACCATTTTGCTACTACACAGCACTCATTCTTATCAAAGTAAGGGAACAAGGAATAGTTGACTACTAATTCCCAAGCTCCCCATTCCCGTGTCTGACCAAAAAGAAAATACCAGAGCAGATACACAGCTATAAAATATTTCTGAGCCTCATTCAATACATGCTTATGGAATCGAACTTCTGCCCTGTCAGCAGCCATGAATGTGAACAGGGACCCTAGAGCTCAAATACCATTTCATCAATCAGAAGCTGTATGGCTGGGAATATGCTTAGAATGAACCAGAAAACTGTTCCTTATTCCCCATCTGAATTGCTTAGACCCAGCCTTGTCAGCCAATCACCACCTCTCACAAGATCTCCAGCTACTCAGCCCAAACCAGCCCAGCGCCATTAGCCCATGGTACTCTTAGCATCTTAGGATAGTATCTTGGGCCAAAGAGGAAAAAAAAAAAGTCAACCATAATGTTGTAAGATCTCTGAATATAGAGGCAGGTTCCCTGGGTTCAAATTCCAGCTCTGCCTTTGATTAGCTCTGTGCCTCAATTTCCTCATCTGAAACATGGGGATGATGACACTACTATTTCATAGGCTCACCGTAAGGGTCAAGTGAGTTGATAAAGGTTAGAAGAGGGCCTTGCTCACAGTTAACACAATTTGTACATATTACTATCCTTTGTAAAACCAGATATAATGTTATTACATTTTGTGTGATCATATAATTAACTTCTGTCTTCTTCACTGAACAAGAAGGCAAGGACTGGGTTCTTTTTTCCTCACTATTCCCAAGGCCCTGCCTAGAGCTTGGCCCTTAGTGGGTTTTCAGTTAGTGCTTATTAATGAAATGAATGAATGAATGGATCTTCATTCTGGGGCTATGTTGCTGTGTGACCTCAGCAGGTCATTTCCCTTCTTTTGATGTCAATTCACTTACCTGTAAAATGAGAAGTGGGATAAGATGGTTAGTGACTATCATTAGTGGGCCATGATCCTATGCAACTCAGAAAGGAAGAATATTAATAATAATGAACACTTTTTAAAAACTTACTACATGGAAATCCTGTGTTTCAATATTAATTTAATTCATAATGACCCTAAAAGCTCAGCAGATGTGGACTGAGATAGATTTTTGGGGAGCTACATCCTCTTCCAGAAGAGGCCAAGAGGAAGCCTTCCTGGGGGCGGGCCCTGGCAGTACTTGGGTACCGTGAGAGCCGCCTTTCATAGGAAAACAGTTTGTGCTCCAGACTCGGCCACCTTTCAACCCTCACTCAAGTAGCAGTCCATTTGGTAAGGGGCAAGGATAAAGGGCTCATTCTTCCCTCTCCAAGTGTAGGAAAGTCAGCTCCTAGTGTGGGGAGTCATTTCCCAAAATAGACTTCCTAACTCAGTTCCAAAGAGGCCAAGAGTCGATCACGCCAAGATGGACTTATGCAATGGCCCTCTGGTGGTACCTTCAACCACACACACACACACTCATGTGCACACACACACATGTGCCCACAAGCACCCCTCACGTACCTTTCTCAAGGGCCAGTAGCTGGTGATTTCTCTCCATTTTAAAATTGGTAGCAACAGCTTATGATCTGACCCAGAGAATGGTAACTTCCTGTTATAGGCCCTCAACAAAAAGTGCCTTTATTCCAGGCAGAGCTCTCTGGACCCCGGGTTTGTGCCCAGCATGCCTAAGGACCTTGTGTGAAACCAGATGTGAAGTATGAAAGGTGAGGAGGGTGCCACTGGCCGGCCAGCCCCTGCCACTCCCAGCAGACTAAATAGTGGTTTCATTGGTCCTCTTAATCACCAGGCCAAGACAGCGGCACCTCAGCCCTCTTGCCTTTCAATGGTCTCTTCACCACGGGGAAAACGAGTCACTGACTCATTTGCAATTAGCTGACCTAACAGGACAGAATTTTCCATGCTGGATTCATTGGTAACAGAATTGTATTGTCACACTGGAGATATTTTGAGCCAGTCTCATTTCCAGGCAATTGCTCTTTTGAGTCTATGACACAACCTCTGGGCACAGCTGCATTGAGGGTCCTTGACGAGACACAAAAACACACTCTTGAGCTCTGTGGGAAGAAGCTCCAGTCCATACCATGACATTTTACCTACACAAGCCAGGAGCAGGGAGGATTCCTCAGAACCAGCCGGCTGGGGCCAGGCCAGAATTCCAAGCCTGGGGTCTGTGGGGAAGGAGGGAGCCTGGTGAAGGAAGAGGACAGCTTCTCAGACTGGCTTCCGGAAGAGTGTTGTCCTGTGATTGGGCAGCGGCAGGTCAGCCGGTTTGGGGCAGTCGGATTGACATGGGGAAAATGTGCTACCCAGGGTGGGACTGATTTTATGTGTCAGCTCCTTCACCAACTCTGTGTCCCGTTGGGTGTGGGTTCATTTCTATAATATGGGGTTGGATCACATGATCCCTAAGGTTCTTTCTGATGGTGATGTTCCAGGGTCCATTCACCAAATACGGTTTGGCACCTGCTAGGTGCCAGACACCGTGCAGATGTGGGGAATACAGTATGAACACAACAAAGCCCCATTGGAGACAGCCATTCAGTAGGATGGTGAGGTCCTGGCCTCAGAGAAGGAGGGTGGGGCGTTCAACTTCTGGAGATAAAAATGTCCAGAAAAGTCTCTCGGAGAAGTGACATTTGAGCTGAGGTCTGAAAAGGATCCAAAGTCAGGTGTGCCAGGAGCTGGGGGCAGGGCAGTCAAGAAGGGTTCTAGGCAGAGGCAACAGATAGGACCAGCTCAGTGTGCCACAAGACCAGAGGGTGGCCTCGGTACCAGCAAGAGACCATGGGGCAAGATGGTGTGTACATGTCCAGCAGATGATGTGTACTTGTCCAGCAGGCTCACTGGGGAGATTACCAGAAGGGGAAGAAACAGCTGACATCCTGTTTCCTTGGTCAGTCTCTCTGGGATTTTGAAAAGCCTACCTCATAGGCCTTTCCATGGCTGCCACACCAATAGCATCCTGCAAAGCACATGGGTAGGCGCCAGTGTTTCTGATCTGACTTGGGAGTATGAAAGCCTTGGCGTGCTGTCCACAGTCTCCTTGGCAACAGCCTGGTGCCTCCCCAGACACCTCCTACACGCTTTTCCTTCTTTCCTGACTGTTCTCTTCATTGCGAGGGGGCTGTGCCGTGCTGTAAGGCACGCTGGCTGGCCTACCTAGGGGAAACACTCGCTGCTAGGTTGGAATCCCTCTTTCCTGATCTCTGGCCAGCTGGGTTTTTGCAATGCTTCAGGCCTAGGAGTCTGCCCCTGCTTCCCTCAGAGTGCCCCTGAATGGGGCAGAGAGGTTCCCTTGTCCACCTGGACTACAGTGAGCAGCCACTGTCACAACCCCCTCCTGCTGTCTAGGTTTCAGCCTGTCTGCCTCCCTCGCTGGAGGCAGCCTCCCACCTAATCCCTTGGGGCGCCACTTTCCAACTGTCAGGAAGACAGATGGGGAGCAGAAGAATTCACACATCCACACACTCTCTCTCCTCCTTGCAGTCCTTGCCATCATTGTTGATTGGCTCCTGTTGGGGTGGCCCTTAGCACAGCAAGGAGATCTTTGTGCTGACTAGCCTGCAAATGGGAGCTTTCAAAGGGAGCCCTTCGCTCCTCCCCTTCCTCCCCTCTGATCCTACTAAAAGGGGCTTATTTGCATAGCTGTCTTGGAAACAGAAAAGAATGTAAAAGAAGCAGCACTTCACAGGCACTTCTCTTCCTAATCCTTTCTAGAGCTGCTTCCCCTCTTCATGTAGCCACTAACACCTGTTCTTCTGACCTGCACAAAAGCCCTCCCCCAGCCCCCGCCTTCCATTGGCTTATCCTGACTCCTTCCTCCACAATCACACCAAGCCAAATAATTTACCACTTCCTACTTGTAGATCTTTCAGGACTTCAGTGAATGTGAACCCAAAAGAAAGATGTTCTCTAAATGATAGGCACTAATAATAACCTTTGAAGCTGTTGACTTGCTTTCTCTTCAAAAGCCTGCTTTTAGGCTGCAGTTCATAATTGAATTCAACTGTAAAATGCTATTTTTAATTATGTCATGTGTTTTACTTGGCAATATTGTTCTCTGGGTTGATGGAGTAGGACTTGTCACATCTCCGAAACTAATGATAAAACACATCCATCCAGCCATACATCTATGTTTATTCTAGACATGCTGTTATCAACACACACACACACACACACCCTGGTATTCCTTATGGGGCTATTCCTCCTTTGGGGTTTGACTTCCCCAAATCTTTCAGATTAGGAGGGCAAAGCCAATAGTATCACCTGAGTGAACACCAGCCACAGACTGGCTATGAATCTCTTGCAGTTTTCCTACTCATTGCTTCCTCAGACCAAGACTCCATCTTACAGAAGTTCACTGATTCCATCAACTCTCATGAACAGTAGCTCAAGAAATTTAAAATGTGAACATTACTGAAATTGTGTGTATGTGACTTCAAGCTAATTTTAACCTTGTGGAATTTCTTTCCCCCAACAAGTACCCTTTTAATAGCCCCACTTCCCGGATGGAACCTTGTCTGATGAGCAGTACTCCCAGGCTGCATCCTGCCCCTGTCACTCCCCGATGGCCAGAGGTGCCCACAGCCAACACGTGCTACACAAGCCCGTCTGTGCATTCCACGAGGTATGGAAACTCTAGTGACATGTACACACCCCTGACCACGCGCAGGAATTCTGAGTACGAGCACATGCAACACTTTCCTGGCTTTGCTTACATCAACGGAGAGGCCTCCACAGGATGGGCTAAATGACTGCTATCATAGGAATCCATATTTAATATTAATAATTAATAATAATAATAATAAACCCAATACCTACCCTCCAGAAGACTTTATCTCTATACATCATAACTTGCGGGCTGTTCCTAAGCATCCATTATCTTAATGAATGGGAGGATGTTCAATATGGGATGAAGAAACATTAGTTCAGAAACAGGACTTACTAAACATCAGTGGGATTGGGTTCCTGTAGCCAAGCCAGACTTGACTGTTTCTATAGAGCACTATCTTGGGCAGGCCAAGCTGTGCCTTTTCCCTCTGTTCCATGACTCTGCTTTATGCTGGCAACCATTCCTTGTAGGCTACTTATTTTCTTGTTGACAAAAGCTCTTTAGTCTTGAAGGATGGATACTAGAGACAGAATCTGGTCTATGTTCTTGGACGGGCATATAATGAACCAAGAGTATTCACCTGGCCACCTGTCTGTCACCTTTCTGTACAATGAACAGCCCTTAGACATGTTCTGCACCTCCACTCTTCCGATGGTGTCAGCATTGCTTCCCGGAGCACCAGGGCTAAGTGGAGGTGTCTGGAAACTCTAGGTCCCTGTTACACTCACATCTGCCATGGTACCTGCATTGTCCTGGAATGTAAGCACTGTTGAGGGAAGGAAGAGGCCTGTTCTATATTGCCTTAAGTTGATTGAGGTCTGTAGGGGACCGGTTCTTCTACATACAAGGATTTGTCCTAAGTTTGCACAATGGCTAGTGTCAGCAAAATGCAGGAGGAGGTTTTTTAAGTTCTGTGAGAATGTGCATGTATGGCATCGAGAATCACATTCCGCTTTGCTGTGTTAACTTTGTGAAGCTGGTTGGACCAAACTCTCACTTACCAAGCACCAAGTGTGAAAACAACTTTCATGGTTCCTTCATAAGACTATAATAATTTCCGACACTTTGATAGAGAAAAAAAAATTCAAAGCTGTGCCTTTGAGCCTATACTATACTGTGTATGTGTGGAAATAAAAATGTATTGTACTTTTGGAAATTTTTTTTCGTAGGCATTTTTTTCTGTCAGATTTGTAGCAATTTGTGAGGTTTGTTAGAGATTAACATAGGTTTTCTTTCTGTATTATAAAATGCACCAAGCAATTATGGTGGACCTATTACCCTATGGGTAAGAAATAAATGGAAATATGACATCGGATGTTTTAGCAATTGTTCTGTAAATAAAATCTTTGATCACACCACTCAGTGTGATAATCATGTCTACAGCTAAACTGGAAAGTTTTATCTGTACATTTGTGCAAGATATGAATGGTTTCACACTCAAATAAAAAGTATTGAAATGACCTGCTTCCTTTTCATTTTGCATTTGAAATGGCTTTGGTGTGTATATATTAATAGCATTCTTTTATTTTTTCTTTTTAAAATGCATTAGGGTGTAAGTAAGCACAACAAAATTAAGTGTCATGTGTGATTGGCTTAACCAGTTCCCTATCATCCTGTCATGCAGTAATCATTAAAGCCCGGGTAGGCCACGCATCCTGTCCTTGACTAAGTATAGTAAATATAGTACCTACAGCTTAATTGACCTGTTCTTCATACAGGAATTTGTCCTAACTTTGCATAATGGCTAATGTGAGCAAAAGGCTGCCTTTCAGCTCTTACAGAGAATATTCTTCTTCACTACCAGCATATTGAGAGTTCCCCTGGTACTTAGTTCATTATACTTTAATGATCACTGGGTGTAAAGATATTCCAAGTGCAGTGCTTTAAATGCTAATAAATTTCGAGAACAGAACAGTAACATTACTGAATACTTGATAAGAATTAAATTCTTCTCCAGCACTGTAGGTTGATTCTGTGGCTTAGGGAAGTAGAATATAGAAATTTTAAAAGACTGCATTTTACCCAAATGTTAAGAATTTAGGAGCTCAGAGAAATTCTGAGCCACAGATTCCCAGAAATGGCAGTAGTAGAGGTCTTAGCTAAAGACTTGAGAATTTGACAATTTAATTTGCATTTTGAAAGATGTATTTAAAGCCAAGCTCTTACTTGCTATTATATAACATATTTATACCTGAAAATGATTTTAAGATGAAAATTATTTATATATTATACATAGCATCCTCTTAAATATATTTATCTACATTGTTCTATGAAAAAAAAAGTAATGTTGGGTTTCACTCTCTGATGGTAAATTAGTTTGATCTTTCATCTACAATCCATAGCAAGGGAGAGGAAAAATAGATTCTCAGATTTAATAACTAAAATAACATGAGGATGACCAGCCCTATTGCTCTCTTGCAATTCAAAGCTAGTGCTCTATAAATGTACAAGGTGTAGTCAAGTATAACTTTTTACTTACTAAGTACAAAAAAAATTAAGTAATTACCAAATTCTCTAGCCAGGTATCAGGAGCACATAACAAACAACACCCACTTACAAGCAACAGCCACAAGGTAATTAACTGTACAACAAAAATAATCATGATTAACAAGAGTCTGAGGCCCAAGGGTAGAGAGGTCACTCCAGGAACTTTCAAGAGAGAGAATGTGTGCCTCCTTGTACAGCACAACCAAGAGCTCAGAGCTGCCAGCACCGAGGAAAAGAAGGCAGCTTGAGATGAGGGCAAACAGTCACTGGGCATCTTCTCCAGAGCACAAGGTGCCCATCTCCTGGGAACTGAGAGCACTACCCAGGTTCCCAATTGTTCTAAAATCTTCAACTTCAGAACTGGGAAGGATCTGATCAGGGAAAGTGAACAGCTGCGTGGGCACATGACTCAAAGCACCTTCTCTCCCTCTGATGGTTCTTAGCCAGTCACCAGAATGGGAATGGGCAAGGTTGGCAGCTGGGAGAGGGGCCAGTCACTTGTCAGAGGAATAACAGGAGTTTTGGCAATAAAGGAGCGCTCCCCTCGTAGGACTTTTTCTGAAAAGAATTCTGCCAGCTTGAAGCTGGCTGAAGTCACGAACAGCAGCCAGGATGGCTCACCCACGTTGCAGGCCTGTGGTGTCCTCACATCCATCCTGCTGTGTCCTTTGTCAGACCCTGGTATACTCCTGGTCTGGACAAAAAGGGAGTTTGTGGCTCCTTGGAGACTGCAATCCAGGCACAGTCCAATAAAAAAATTTTTGCTGTTGATTTAGCCTAATCTAATGGGGTAAGAGGGATGAAATCTTGTGACATACCATGGCTTCCCCTTCGTGTGATGCTGGAAGGGCTGCCTCCCTGCTCTGGACCTCAACAAGCATGTTATATGTCTCTGACATTCCAAATTACAGTCTGTATGCTGATGGACTGGGGCTGGCAGGGCTGGGTAAGGAGGGCGGAGAGCTAGAGAAAGGAATGGGTTGGACTGGCAGCTGGACAGCGATTCGGGGAAGCAGCCACAGGAGTATAGGTGCCTGCTCCAGGAACTGATGCCAAGATGGACTAAGGTTCATGCCCATGAGTGCAGCCCATACACCTGCACCATCACCAAGAAAGCCCCACCCTGTCTCGTGTCTGACCCCACCCTCTCTCCTGCCACTCTGGAGAGTGTTCTTTGGAAAGTTTCCTTTTAGCATTGCCATTAATTTTTGCCTTGAAGTCCTTCAAAATGGTAGGGGTAAATCTGTTGAAAGAGTTTTAGCTCTCTATGGGACAATATTTGTCCCAATTTCTTGCACCTCTTAAAGGTAGACTTTTGAAATAGGAAACCCTAGGGAGGGAGGTAGTATAAATACACTCCTTATTACAGGGTCAGGGGATATGGGAAAAGGGGTTACTATAAGTCTTCTGGAGCCTAGGAGGAAAACAGTCTGAAATTTTGACAAAAGTGAAGGCTTTGAATTCATACCTAGGGAAGAACCTTAAGAAACTGTCCCCACTGAAAGCTTTGAAATATATATTGGATATACTTACTGTCTTTAAAGGGAGGTCAAATCCTGGTTCTACCAAACATAGGTTGTTTGAAGGGTCATTTCTACTCTAAGAAGGATAATTGACCCAGAATGTGACCTGGGCATCAGTATTTAAGCTCCCCAGGTGATTCCAAGATGTGGTCAAGGTTGAAAACCACAAACCCTTCCATCTTGAAGCTCTAACATTGAGCACCACTATTGCCTGAATCTGTTTGCCAGTTTGTTTTTTTTACAGGGCTCCAGTCTGTCGCGAGTGGTGAACGGTGCCCTGTGCAGGTAGGGGCGCTCACAGCAGCCTGCACTGTGCAGTTTTCCCTTAGCTGCAAACCTGGCCCTACCACACAGTTTTGCCGGCCCTCCAGTCACACCAGCTCCCTGCCACTTTGCCGCCTGCCCTTCTAACCTGCAACTTCTCTGTTTCCTTGGCAGCCTCCTGAGCTCAGCCAGTGTGGATGCAGGCCTTGGGGCAGAACCTTTTGCGCCTCATCTGTCTCCTCCCTGATGCTCTTCCCTCCTTCTTTCTTCTGCACCTCAGCCCCCCTCCCAACCCTCTCACCCCCATGTTTTGCTGCTGCTGGTGTAGGTGGGGAGGAAGACGTGGGCCAGAGTTGAAGAAAAAGCTGTTGCTAGGAAAGGAGTGTGGGTGACAAGAGCTAGTGGGTGGGAGAAATAGGACTCCCCAGCTTTACGCCTCCCTTTCTCATCATAAATGCCTCAAGAGCTAAAACCAGTCGTTTAGGATCTATTATGAAAAAGAATGAGGTCTGACCGTGACAGCAGGGGAGAGAGAATCAGCCTCAGAAACAGCTGCAGCGCTGCTATTTGGTATTTATAATAGTCTCCGAATAGAAAAGAAGAGCCTGAGAAAAGTTTAAAAAAGTGAACTCTCAAGGAACTGTCAAACTGTGCCCCTAGGAGGGAGGGATGATATCCAAAAATGTCCTGGCCTGGGCTACACCCCTCAGAAACAATAAACTGCAAAATGTCTTTTCCAGGATTGAAATGTAGTCAAGGCAGAAGGACAACTGTCAAAAGAGGAGTCTGCGACCCTCTTTTCTCACCTCATACCAAGAGGTTTGTAGCACACTGCTGAAACCAATCTGCCCTAATCCACGCAGTCCTCATTTCTTGGGATCTACAGTGCATCAGTCGCAATCAATACACCATCTCCACTTCTCACAACCTGTCTGCCGTGTCAGTGGTAAAATCACTCATGTTCAATTGAGTGCTTTGTCCAAGGTCACCCAGTTTAAGGGGCAGAACTGTGATTTGAAAACTACTCCCCAGTCCCTCTGTGCCCTCTCTACTATAGCACATTGTCTTTTTCCTCCTCACTACTTTTGTTCCCACAGCACCGACTCCCCTCCCCCATATTCCCCTGTCCTAAGCAGCTTTGCAGTTTTTAAATCAACCTTGACCGTGGTAAAAGAATCCAATGGGATCCCAGAGAGTTTCAGAAGTTCTGGGAAATTTTTATGCTCACTAAATGAAGGCAGTTTCTAAGCTGGGCATCAGATCATCTTCTGCACCCAAGGTGGCATTCCACCCACTATACATGAACAACAGACTAGCTTCCTCTCTATCGTTTCCCAAGGTACATACAATCTAATACATTATCAAGGTCCAAGACTTGGTCATTCTATAGAAAAAAGAACAAAGAAAATAATAATGTAAAAAAAAAAAATACCAGGTCACAGGAGGATTTTTTATTACCAGGTTGAAAAAAGCTCTGCAGGGGAGGAGCAATGAGCCAAGCTCTGGCTGGAATGAAGTCATTGGGGTGGGGTGGGGTGCGGTGGGGGAGAAAGAGGAGGCCTGACTACCTCTTGCTGTTAAGGTCACTACCCTTTGACAGAGGTGGCCTCTGACCTCAACAACCCTACAATTCTGTTTTGACTGACCCTGAAACCCATGAAATTCAGATGTAGGCCCTGCCCAAAAGTTGAGATAAAGCTGACTAATATGGGAAAAGCTCCCGGTATGTGCCCCCAGCTGAAAGGAGTTGGCAGTTCTTTGGCCATAGATGCAATTTATTCTGTCCTCCTCCTTTCAGGAAAATGCTAATCCTTCATAGGCAACTGGAGGGGAAGTCTAAAATGTGTTGATGATGAATGACAATAATTCTTTGTCCACTGCCACCTCCTCTAGGGTTGAACCTTAAGAGTTTAATCAAATGTTGGTAAGTAAATTAATGCTTTACTGCAAAAGGTGGTGGGAAGAAGAGTTGTGAGAATGCAAAGGCATTGATATGGGGAGGGGGCTGAAGGAGCATTTTAGACTCCTTATCTCACACCCCCCCCCCCACAAAACCAGTCATGATCTCAAAATTTTATACCATATCAGTGTTAAAGATGTTATTCCAAAGGCTTAAATACCAAAGCAGTTGGAATTACTTTTTGTTTTTTGTTGTTGTTAAAAACAACCGCAGCCACAGCACCAACAACTGAAAATTCATGCATTTAGGCTCCCATAGGAATAACAGCCTTGAGTCCTGAATCTTCACAGCATTCCTTGTGAGGAATGTTCAGTTTTTCAATCCAGTTCAGTTAACACTTGAGTGGTCACTCCTTGCCAGGTCTCCTGTGCCAGCTACTTCGACAGCCATCTCTTTTAACTCTTTCAACATCCTGTGGAGGAGATGAAATTATGCTCATTACAGTTGAGAAATTCATGCTCAAAGAGGGCAAATGCCTTAACTCCAAACACAGAGACAAAGTTAAAATTCAAACAAGAGTCTCTCTGCTTTCATATTTTTACATACCAAAAAAAAAAAAAAATTTTTTTGCCAGAAGGGTTTCAAGCCTATTTGACAACCATAGGCTTCTGAGACTCCTCTAGTAGTGAGGTGGGAGTAAATACCAGGTTTTCCAATTCCCAATCCAGGTTCTTTCAACACATTATTACACTGCCACCCAAAGCGCTGGGTTTTCCCAAGAGGTGTTTGGATGAGATTCCAAGTGAGTGAGATGCAAATAGGTCTGACCCACATTCCAACTCTTGGATTAAAAAAACCCAAAAAACTACCAAAGGGCAGGGCCCATTTCATGTGAGAGCCCCACTGTAAACAGTCACTATTAAACAACTATAGGTAAATCTGCCAAGGACTAATGGAACAGGCTCAACGAGAATACTGAAAACATTACTAAGGAATCTCATAAAGGTACTGAAAGGCTGGGATCAAGTGATCATAAATGTTTAAGTGTTAAAAAAATTTTGAAGTCATCTACATCCTATTTAATTTTCTAAATGGAATCCAGAGACAAAATGTGCATAAGGATCTGAAGCCAGCCAGCAACAGACCCTCCCTCCTTTCCTGTCTCCCCATTTTACTTAATTTTATGTCATTTGGCATTGTAGGGTTGTTTTCAGGAATGTAACACATTATAAACTGAAGCTGGACTGGCTGGTAATAAAGCCATCAATGATTATGAAATATCTCTCAGGTTTATCCCACTGACCAAACTGATCTCTAAGAAATCCGTGGCTGGCTTTCAAGTTTAACCAAGTCAGTATCATCTGTCAATAAACATCTTAATTTTGGCCTCCTGACCTGTTCACACAGCATTTTCCCAGTCTGGGAGCTCTCTTAAACTCTCTTCATCATTCTCTATAGCTCAACTCCTCCAAGAAGGCTTCTCTGATTCTCCCCTTCCAATTAAGTTTATCTTGCTTTGATCTGTACAGTAACTATGTACAATTTCCTTATCAGTAAAATCAATTTATTGTATCTTACATCCACAAAAGAGGATCAATTATTTCTACTTTTTAATTTTCATGATGTCTAAGACAATGCTGTGCTCCAAAGAGCACTAAGTATTTCTTTTAAAAAAATTATATTGATCAGCTTTGTTGAAAGGTTGACTTCATTCTTTTTTCTTTTTTATGGTGCTGGGGATTAAACACTCAGGGCCTTGCACATGCTAGGCAAGCATTTTACCACTACATGCCAAGCCTGAGTCTTCATTCTTGGTAGAAAAAGAAAAGAGTAACTTACATTTTGCCAGGTTATTCTAATTTCTCAAAGACTAAGTTATAAGCACATGAGTTTAAAATCTAGTCCAGTGGTTGATCCTTTACCAAAATATTGGTTAAGTGGTTTTCAATCCTACTGGCTTATTTCAACTGAAGTAGAATCTTTGTGGGTATGCTCAAGCAATAATTTGCATATATCATAGTATTTGTAGTTGATGTATGCAAACCCTCTTATTAATACATTTTTCTTAAGATTGAACATATCTAATCAATGTTTTTTGTTTTAAAATCACAAAATTTTAGAACTAAGAGAAAAATAATACTTGGATCAATTCCTTTGTTTTATAGCTGAGGATACTTGAATGAGTGGCCTCACATAGGTGGTGTCTTTGTCACCATTAGGGTGCTTGAGGAGGCGAAGAAACCTCTACTTGGGGGGGGAGGGACACACACTTGTAATCCCAGTGGCTCCAGAGGCTGAGGCAGGATAATTGTGAGTTCAAAGCCAGCCTCAGCAACTTACTGAGGCTCTAAGCAACTCAGTGAAACCCTGTCTCTAAATAAAATACAAAAAAAGGGCTGGGGATGTGGCTTAGTGGATAATCGCCTCTGGGTTCAATCTCTGGTATTAAAAAAAAAAAAGTGAAAGGTGATTATTCATATTTTTAGGGAAGAATGCCAGTTATCTTGAGAGTGAGAAGAGTGCTTTGGAATCTCAGACTTCTAAAGAAAGCTTTATGAAGGATGGGCATGGAATGGTATGTGGGTATGACATCAGCCTGGTGATCACAATACAGTTTATGGTGGTCTGGCCATTCTCAGGGTCTTTAGGTTGACATTGTCTCTTCTATCTGATCAGCAGATAACCTTGGCAATGTACCCTATATTACAGATTCCTTAAAATATGATATCTCCCTTTGTTTGATCTAATCTAAAAATACATGTGTTAGTACATTGTGTAGGCAAATTCACAGTGCACCAGGCAATTTTCATAAGTGAGTGAATGTTCAGTAACTTTAACATTGTGAGTGAATTTACAGTAACTTTAACATTTACAGATTTCTCAAGAATTTGGGAGTGACAGGACTAGGAGAGAAAACTGGTCTGGGGAGAAAAGGAATGAGGAATTTTAGCCCAAGGTTTTCAGATTAAAGCTACAATTTCCTTTTTCATCCTTTGTCTCCTTTCTACCTATCATTTGTTTTGGTTTTTTTTTTTTTGTTGTTGTTTGTTTGTTTTTGTTTTTTATACTACCTCACCTTAAATGAATATAATGCTCTGAACTCCAATTCTGGAGTTGCAATCACTAGACTGATTTGTTTAATTTCTAAATTTCTGCTTTATTCTAAAGAAAACATACAGAAGTATTGCAAGTGGAAGTGTGGATTTTAAAAGCTGTTAGCACCAGGTACTCCTTAAAGACCTTGAATTTGGCACATTCCAACGAGTCCATTGTCATGGCAAGAGGAAATGCCACAGCAGGATATATCAAAGTCCAAAATAAATGACTAGTATCTATTTGCAGGCTTTTTCATTGGCACTAACTTGAAAGTCCATAACATTTTGTTATCAGAGCCCAAAGCACTTACCCCTTAATGATACCACTTATTAGCAGACTTATTTGCTCATGAGTAAGCTAATAGACACCCTGAACTTCCCCTTTCTCTGTAAGAAAGAAGATAGTGCCTGTCCTATTAACCTTATATTTTCAGTTATTATAAGGGTTAAATCAGATATTCATGTGAATATATTTTGACCATAGTGAGGCACTATTCATCTATGTTATTACATTCTCTCAGAGCACTGACTTGAGAATAAGTGACTTATTGCTTTGATCACGAAGGCTCTAAATCCTAATTCCTTGGTACCATGCCACCTAAAAATCCATACGTACTGGAGTGAGTGCTGGACAAAAGTCTCTGGTCACTGAAAGTCTCACATAACTAATACTTACGGAGGTACAGTGATGAAGTGGCTAGTCTAGGCTTTGTCCCAGTGTCTGCTTTTCACTATTGACTTTGGACAAACCATTTAATTTTTCAGGGACCAGAGTCTCATCAGTGGTTAAAGGATGACTTGAATTACAATCAAAGATCCTTTCATTATGAAATCAGAATATTAACAATTAAAATTACTAAAATACAATTTCTCAAGCCATTAATTCATGTGATTTCACATTTTTTCCATCTCTTTTTAGAAGTATAGGATTGAAAGCATAAAAACATAGCTTATTTCTAGCGGACAGACACTTCCAAGACACGTGTAAGACCCTTTTTAAAGGAAACATCTTTACTGGGATAATTGTTTGTTAATATCCTCTTCAGGAGAACCTTATTCCAAAAATAAATATAAGGTTACCCAAAAAGCACTTAGTACATTACTGGACACAGAGTAGGTATCCAAATATTTGTCAACAGCTAAAAGTTTCAGTCCCATTGATGTTAATTAATTCATATGACCCTGTTTTCTTATCTATGAAGTGAGGACAATACCTTCTTCAATGATCCATTGAGATACTGTATATTAAAATGTTTTATAAACTGTTAATAATTGCAAGATATTATTATCATCTTAGGATTGTGGCTTACGGTTTCATGACCTAAGAGTGCTTTTTCAAGAGATGGATTAAATCTTTCCTACAATTCATTACAGATGCAGCACTTATCCTGCTCATAATTTAGATCTGAAATGTCCCTCAAAGTACCATGTGGTAAAGCTTGGTCTCCAGCCCATGGCACTACTGATAGTTAGTGAGACCTAGTTGAAGGAAGTTAAGTCATTGGGGAATGGTGTACAGAGGACATTGGGACTCCTGCCCCTTAATCTACTTCTTTGCTTCCTAGTTGCTATGAGTGAGCAGTTTCTTCCACCTCAACTTCCCACCACAGGCCCAAAGGCAGTGGGGGGCCAATCAACCATTCATTAAAATTATGAGCCAAAATAAATCTTTTCCCTTATTAGGTTATTTCAGGTATTCTGTAATAGTAATGGAAAGCTGACTAACACACCATGATGCCTGGGGCTCAACAATATGCTCAATAAATGTTTGCTCCATGAAAAGTATAAACCTCAGAAAAACCAAAAGTCCCACAGGCTTAGTGTTTTTTTTTTTTTTTTTTAACCTCCAAATTCCCAAAGTCTAGCAGAATACTTAGCACAATGTAGAAAAAAAAATTATTAGGTGAATAAACTGTACTCCATTTCCTTTTCAACACAGCTCAAGAAGGACAGGCTGGAGGGGGTGGCATCAAAGACAATTGCTTAGAGTGCAGAACTTGGACTCCGCTTGGAGAATTTATCCACTCTCACCAAAAAGCCTGGGAGAACAGAAAAAGCACGGGCTCTAAATTCACAGTTTCCAAAATCTGCAATTTTGATAAGTTAATTAACCTAAGGCTGTTTCCTCATGATTGTAACAGAGTTGTTCAAAGAGTTAGTTGCTCACTAGCACCGAAGCTCCGCGAAGACGGGGACTTTCTTTGGGGCCCACTGTACCCACGCTGCACTGAACAGTGCCTGCCACAGCACAGGTTCTCAATATTTGTGAATGAATTTGTGAGAAACTGAGCGAACACAGGAAGTATGTGACAGTGCGTGGTTGGCAGCTGGTCAACATTTCGCCAATGCGAGCCTCTTCCATCGCTACCTCCTCTCCTACTGCCTCGGTACTCTGACATCTACCTTCAGGGAAAGACCCGCATTCAAATCTCGACTTCTCTTAGGCCGAATTGCTGAACCTCTTCGGGTTCCTTTTAGTTCCACAAAAAAAAATCTGTGCTGTGAAATCAGAGGCTCCATGGAAGCCACCTAACACGGTGTGGGACTCCGTGGGCACGAGACGCGCGGCGGCATTTACCATAAAGGCAAAAAACTCGCCGAGTTCCCTTTCATCCCGAGATAACTGCCTTTCATTCCCCGCGTGACTGACTGCAGGACACGACCGCAAGCAAGGGAGGAAGGAAGGCAGGAATCTCAGAGACCGAAACCGCTAAACCAGAACAGAGGGAAGTAACCAGCGCTTGACAGCTCCCCGCAAGGAGTGGCAGTTTCCGCGACCGCCAGTCAGTCCAACCAGCCAAGTCTGGAGCAGGACGGTCAGCGGCGTAGAGAACAAAAACCCAGGCTCGGCAGAAACTTAGACCCTCCCCCTAACGGTCTCGCCGCAGCTGGCCTCAGGCGGTCTTCGGACTCCAGTTTCCGGCCCTCGCAGGACCACAGTTCCCAGCATGCCCTTAGGGGGGGGGGAAGTCTGTCCTTCTGGATGACTACCAATCCCGGCATGCCATTCGGTACCCCAGTAAATCAGAAGGCAGAGTGGGATGACCTCATTGCATATAGGGAATTGTAGTGCACTTAGCCGCAGGCCCGCAGATGGGCGGGGAAAAGCCGGGTCGTTCTGGTCCGCTGAGAATGATTCATAGAGGAGCGTCTGGAGAGAACAGTTCTGTCCGTGAAAGCCCGCTCAAAAGACTGGGCTCTTCTCTAAGGCTGAGAGACCGAGTAGAGCAAGCAGGGTCTCGGGCCTGACCCCGCCTCAGGCCGCTCTCCGGGCCTCGACCGAGTGCTGGGCCTTGTCGGGGACGGCGGCGAGACGCCGGTTGCTTGGGGAGCGGTGACGTCGCGGGGTGAAAGTTGAGGGGCGGTGACGTCGGGCCTGCCCGGGCGGAGGCTGGCGGGTTGGAGACTGGAGGGAGGGAGGGAAGGAGGGAAGGAAGGAAGCTGAGAAGGAGCGAGCGAGCGGGGGCGCGAGGCGTTTACCTGGAGGCAGCGGCTTGGGAGCGCAGAGCGGCCGCGGCTCCCCCGCACCTGCGGCCATGGATGAGGAGCGCGCCCTCTACATCGTCCGGGCCGGCGAAGCGGGGGCTATCGAGCGGGTCCTAAGGGATTACAGCGACAAGGTAAAGAGCTCTGGCCCCGGGCGTGCGCTCACGCACCCCCGGGCCGCCCTCGGGGCTTGCACATAGCATCCCTCCCCACCCCCCTCATTCCGGGGATTCGCGTTGCTTTCCCCCCCGAAAAGGTTTCCGGCTTGGGCATGCGTGTTTGTGCCCCCAGCCTTTCCCATCCGTGCATCCTCATCCCCCCCCTACCCCAACTCCGGTGCCCACCCCTCTGATTCCTGGTTCGTCAGCCCGTCGTAGGGACCTCTTCTTAAGCGTGCCAGTCACACCCCCAGAATCCATACCTGTTCGTTTTTTTGCCCGGTGCGGCACTCTTGGATGCATAAATGTATGCGAGGCTTCCTCACCTGTATAGCATAAAAATACGCGCTTCTCTGTATAAACCCAGCCTTTGACATGCATAAAACATGTCAGCAACCATAGCTGTTCTTTATATACCTACACCACTGTGCAGTTTTCAAGGTGTTGATATCTCATATATGATCTCATTTGATTCCTCAAAGTGTTTATAGGGTAGATGTTATCATCCTTCCCATTTTATAGATGAGGAAACCGAGGTGCAAAGAACTGAAATCGCCCCCAAGGTCATGGACATATTATGTTGTAAGTGGGTGGAGAATCTAACTCCTAATAACACCTATTATTTGTATGGCATTAACAGCTTTGCTATTCATTATATCCTTTAATCTTGACAGCGATCCTGTGAGGTATTATCAGTGTTTTGCAGTTAAGACTCAAGATGGATTAAGTAACTTGCCCAAGGTCATACTTGGGAGCCAAAATTTCAGCCTAGGTCTTCAAACTGTCCATTTATTGTTCTTTCCACTTTACAACTTTGCAGTGAAATAGTATCTTGTTCTAAATCCCAGTCTCTTCTTTGAATCTGGGACCCGTTAGCTCTCCATTACTTTTCCTTCCAGGAATTTTACATGTTCATTTCAAAAGGTAGCATACCACACCTTTACTAGGTTAGAAGACTATTGTATAGGAATGACTGATTACTCCCTTCTGTGAAAGTACACCCAACACCAAGTCACACCCTAGATGTAACATCTTTCTTCCTTCTCTTAGCCTCAGTGCATGGTTTCCCCCTTTGAGTTTGCTCTTTGCCTACTATTGCACTTGCATATGGTCTGTATTACTGAGCTGCCAGTATGCCATTTCTGCCCTGTGTGAAAAAGATCCAAAAATAAGGCATGGTCCTTTTTATGAAAAACTTTCATTTTTATGTTTCTGATAACCCTGTGAGTAGAGTGATGGTATTCCTACTTTCAAAAATGGTAAAATTGAGGATGACAATGTAATCCTAGGTCCACACAGCTAATAAAATATGGAGCAGAGATTTGAGTGGAGGTTGTCCAGGTCCATATTCAGTGCTCTCTCTACAATGCCACTTTCTTTGGAAGGATGCATTGGTTATGTTTTATTCATATCTTAGCCCCTTCACTTTCTTTTTCATTAATGAAGATTGAACCCAGGGTCCTCTACCGCTGAGCTACATCCTCAACTCTTTTTAATTCTTATTTTGTGACAGGATCTCAGGTAAGTTCCCAGGCTGACCTTGAACTTGGGATCCTCCTGCCTCAGCCTCCCAAATAGCTGGGATTACAGACATCAGCCATTGTGCCCAGCAGTCCCTTCACTTTCTGATGTTTTAGTATATGATTTAGGAGAAATTCACTTGATGTGTAGGAGTTCATGCTTTGTAGATTATATTCTTTTATCTTGATTTGTTACTGCTTTCCAGAAAAGATAGGAGGCAGCTATAGATTGATTTTCAAAAGATAGAAATAGAATAGAGAACTTGGCCATTGTGTTGAAACGACTAATGTTTATTTAGCATTTACTGTCTACCAGATACCCAGCAATAAATCAGAACTTTCTTCCATAGAGGAGGGAGGAAGAACAACCTCCAACTGGATCTTATCACGTCATTCAATATTTCTCTTTCCCTTCATGACTAAACTAATTAGACCTCAGATTTGCTTCCTCCAATTTATCTCTTCCTCTCCTTGATCTCTCTCCAGGTTGGTCTCCATTTACCATTCCTGGCCAAGCATTGTCAAAGCTTACGTCCTGGACATCTCCAGCTCCCCCTTTTCACATTGGCAATGTTTTTAAAGTTGTTATTCCCATTGTGTATTATTTAATATGATATTCTGAAGTGCTTCAGAGGATTCCCAGATACTTGTACTTTTTGGCCAAGCCAACCCTGAGAATGTTCTGACTTGATGTAAAGGGGGTCGGTTAGCTCTTTCAGAAGAAAACTGTCATGTTTAATGCTGATTCTAGTAGGATCAGTATAGTAGGGCTGATTATAGTACGAAGAAAATAGCTGAGCTTCATATTGCAGTGAGGCTTTGCTCTCCTCTAAGGAAGAGACTTTGGGAGCAGATGAAATGGAAGGGGAAATATGATAACAGTGGTCAGGCAATAAGAATGGGGGGGTGGAGTGAAACTGCCCAGCTTATGGTGTATGGAGACTGAAACTCTAAGATAGAAGTTGGATACCATGTGCTTCAGTTTCTTTGTCTGGAAAATGGATTTGAGAAATGTTTGGAATAAGAGATGATAATGGAACATTGAGGAATTTAAACAAAAGAGGAATGAATGATGGAAGAAAAGAATGATTAGTTCATTGATTGGAAGAGGAGAGGGGAAATTCTTTGTTACTTAATTTCTCTAATAAAACCAGACTTTTCAAGTGTAGTGGAAGAAAGGTGGGATGTGGCATCAGATAAACCTTCTAATTCTGACTTTATCATTAATTAGCTTCATGACTATGAAGAAGTTATTTACTTTTTGGTACTGGAGATTGAACCCAGGATGCCTTATCACTGAGCTACATATCCCCAGCACTTTTAATTTTTTATTTTGACACACAGTCTGGCTAAGTTGCTGACATTGGCCATGGACTTACAATCCTCCTTCCAAATCATTGGGATCACAGGGGTGTACTACTGTACCTGGTGTGGATTAAGTTATTTTAGGTCTCCTGTGTCTCAGTTGCCTTATCTGTAAAATAGAGATAATAACATAATTTTCTTACTTTATTGTGAGGATTAAATTAAGTGAAATATAATACCCAAAGACTGAGCACACTACATCGAGGGGGTGTGCACTCAGGATTGTAAGCATAACAATCAAGGTACTCAAGAGATTATGGAGCCAGAGCATAGGCTCTTGAGCCAGACTGCCTGGATGCTGATCATCATTTTATAATAGGTGTAGTCTGGGACAGGTTATTTAGCTTAGCTATGCCTTAGTTTCCTCATCTTTCCAATGAGGATAATGATAGTATCTGTATCACAGGGTTGTTGATAGGCTTAAATGAGTTATATGTATAAAGCATTTTAGAACAGGACCTGCCATTGAGGAAGTAACCCTTAATTGTTAGCTTTGAACAGCAAAGGCAAAAACCAAACTTGTGGCACCAAGTTAACAACAATAAGAAATTTAGGGATATATTCCATTTTTTCCCTTTTGCCATGACCCTTGCACTTTATAGTGGGTATCATTAGTATGGCGTATCTTGTACCATGTTTAGCACAGCAGTTACCTGTTTGACTTCAGGAATCTCTTATTTTCTACTGTGTTACAGAGACACTGATTTCTAACTGCTCTTGTTTTATTCACTAGCCCTTGTTATCTTAGGGAAAGGGAAAAATCTCTCTCTCCCAGAAAGAACTTGCTTATTCATCAAGAGCATAATACACGTTGATTCAGAATAGGAAAATTGGTGGGTTTTTTGTTTGTTTTTTAAGTAGGAGCAATTTTTTTTTATTACTCTTCTCAGTCCACCTGTTAACATCTATTGAGTACCTGCAGTGTATTATGTGTCATTCTAAGAACTTTCACATATTGTATATTATCTCTTATACTAAAAGTTATAAGGGAGATGGCAGTATTCTGTCTCTTTCAATAGAAAACCGAGGTTCAGAGAGACAGATTTGGTTATGTAATCTATTACTTAGTTTTAGTTCAAGAAGTAGTCTCTGTTCATGAAACACAGCACAACACACACCACCCCAGTTAGATTTATTCCCTTGTATTTGTGCTGTTTGAATATGCCTTCAGAACTTTTTGAAATAATTCCTAGTTCTCTAATAAGTCAGTATTCGATCAGACACCGTATCAAGCCATGTAGTAAAAACAGTAGGGCCATTTGATAAACATCTGCCATGTGCAAGGTGCCATACATAAAAATAAGGAAAATCTGGTGGTGGTAAAGTGGAATAAATTGTCCAAGGTCACACTTAGTGGCAGGCCTGAACTCAAACTCAAGGCTGTCTGATGCCTGAGCTTTGTAGAGCCTACTCATACAGTATAAAACCTAACAGGAGTCCTCATAACAAGTGTTTTGTGTCACAGAGCTGTTCTAGCTTGCTTGATCTCTTGAATGAACAGTGATTTTACTCTTTGATTTATATTTGACTTATTGCTCCTGTTCCTCTGGAAATTAAGTGTTTAGAGAAGGTGAGGTGATTGACTATTGGATAACAGTTCTAGAAAGGTGCTTATAGGTAGGAATACTAGCTCCCTTTCCCCTCATTTTAGCTTTAGAAAGGGGAGAGAATAGGGTTAGAGGTACTGAATATGTTAGGTGTGATCCAAATTGGATAAAAGAAACTAGCCTTATAGAAGCCAACATCTGTTGGATCCAGATAATCTTAGAGGGTTGAGCTTCTGAATTGATTAGTACATTGAGTTCAATTTGTAATGCCTCACATACCAATATATTTTCTAATTAAATTAGCCCTCATGCTGGTAGAGGAAGCTTTTTAAAGCTTTTTTTCCCTTTTTAAAAATGTTGAGGTTTTATGATAGGCTTAGCCTTGCATTTGAAATGCAACGGAAAAATCAGCCCTTGAGTATTATTCTAAATTATCACCTAAAAAGATTAATTCTACATAGGAACTATTTAAAAGATACCTTTATAACTTAATGGGTATCTTTCCAAAAGTCAATTTCTTTTTTATTGTCCCCTCCATATAAATCCCAAAACAGTATATGAGAACCATAATATATTAACTAGGTACATTTATTTCAGATAATTTACAAAATTAATATTTTATGTAGAATGGCAAAAAAATAAGCCTTCTTGGTTTCTAAGTAGGATTATTTGTTTTGAACATTTGTTTTGAACCTTTATTGAGCTTCTGTTTACAACTTAAGACTGATGTCTGCTGCTTCCTTATCTTTAATATTAGTTTTTAACTAAACCTCAGGTCTATAAATTCCTTAGTCCTCAGATTTACAACATGTTCTTTCTCCCTTCCATTTTTTTCTTCCTTGTTTATTCATTCATTCTTCATCCTTCATTTATTTATTTACTTATTTATTTTGTGGTACTGGGAATTAATTGAATCTAGGGGTGCTTTACCACTAAGCCTCATCCCTGACCTTTTTTATTTTTATTTTGAGATAGGGTCTTGCTAAGTTACCCAAACTAGCCTCAAACTGCTTCAGTCCCCCAAGTAGCTGGGATTGCAGGAGTGCACCACCACGCCTGACATTTATCCTTTATTTAAAAAATTTCTCTTTTTTATTACAAAAAGAATTTTCCAACGATGAGTCTTTTTAAAATTTGCTATGTAATATTTTATTAGTTTGAAATGATATTTCAATAGAACATTGTTATACAACATTTTATCAGTCTCTTGTGGTTGTTCAGGTTGACTGTTTTCTTTCACAGTATTAAAAAACATTGCAGTGAATATGCCTACATACAAAATTTTTCTCTCCTGGATGATTTCATTACGATGAATTCTTGGGAGTAGGAGTTCTGGGTCAAAGGGAATAAATATTTTTATGGTTTCTAATATGTGTTGCCAAATCACTTGCCCTTTTAGGGTTTGTAAAGGGTTTGTGTCAGTTTATACTGCCACCGGCAATGCCTGGATGGTGTCCATTCTGATGCCCGTTCTCCACATGGCTTTATGTCCTCAGTCTTCAGTCTAGCCTGTGAGCTACTGCCTGAAATACTCTTCCAGAATTCTACTTCCCCTAATTCTCTGTTACCTATCTGCTGTTTCAGGTGATGAAATTTTTAAATCCGTGCCCTTACTAACTGACTTCATCTGTTTTAATTATTTTGCATCCATATTTGAGGCAGCCTCCTTGAGCTTTCTTCAAATGGTCCATATCTTTTTACCTCTTGGCTTCCCTCTAACCATTTCTTATATTCAGAACTGCTTCTCTGCCAACATTTCTCCATCTCATTTGATTTCAAAGTTGCTTCTTCTACAAAACTGTCAACACAGAAACACCTGTGGTGATTCTATCTTTATTACTTAATATGCTTATCTCTTGGTGGGTTGCCAGTATGTATATGTCAATGTGGCCAAGGAGAGAAATACAAAGGAAAAGTAGAGGGATGTTTAGAGTTGTTTTTTGTTTGTTTGTTTTATTTAAAGGAGGGCTTAGGATTCATAAATGCACATATTTATTTATATATATAATGACTGAAACTTGAGAGGAAAATGAGGAATTCTGTACTCTATTTCTTTGATACCCACTTTTCTGTGGTTAAGTCAGTTTATTCTATCCTCCATTCTCTCCTACTTGGTTCCAAAGTGGAAAATAAGAGCGTTGCCAGTTATTTCAGGAGAATCTTAGCATTCTCTTCCCTTTCAGTTATTTTTACTCAATATCATTGGCATCATCATCATTATGACCCTAATATTTACTGGAAATTTACTGTATGCCAGGCACTGAGATAGTATTTTATATGCCTTAGCTCTTTGAACTCTCACACTTAACCTGTGAACCTACCCTCTGTTTCCAGATGAGAAACCTAGTCAGTTTACTTGCTCAGGGTCATAACTTGTAAGTGGTGGAGCCATGATCCATGATTTAAACTCTTATTCTTACAGAATTACTTTTCTAAAATATTGTGTCCTTAAAATTTTCTGAAGATTTATTGCATATGAGAAAGGAAATACAATTTCCTCTGCAACACTGTCAATCTCTGTTCAACCTACTTTTTCATTCTCATCTTCTTCATCCCCTAACATGTGTCCTGTGTTCTGGCCTCAGAGCTGCTTGTTTCATGAATATATCATAGTGTTTCACACATCTGAGTCTTTGTATTTGTCCCTAGGATGCTCTCCACTTGCCCCCTGGCAAATTCCCATTTATCCTTCCAGAAACAGTTCACATGCTCTATGCTTTGTTCGAGTATTTCAATTTTCCTGGGCAATTAGTAACTTGGTTCTCTGTACTCCTTTGTGTATATTTCTGCTACAGTCTTTCACACTGCTTTATAATTATTTGCTTACATGCCTGTCTCTTCCTTAATAAGATATTGAGATAGGGGAAAGCAACTTTTTAGAGGGATATTATTTCCTGTATTTTTAAACATAGCCTAAGTTTAAAATCTGTGTATTTAAAATAATTTTGTTTCCCTTTTTTCCCTCCTCAGCATAGGGCTACTTTCAAATTTGAATCAACAGATGAAGATAAGAGAAAGGTAAGCCTTGATGTTACTCTGTGTGATTGAGTGAGTGTGTGTGTGTGTGTGTGTGTGTGTGTGTGTGTTATTCCTGGACATTTTAAGCAGTGGAATTATTTTCAGTTGATTATTAGTACTTAGTTTCTTTGGTTTGTTTTGTAGGAACCCTGCAGGTGAAGAAAGACGCCTAATTTAGTTAACACACAACTTCCTTCTGCTTCATCCCTACAGGACCATTAGACTTGCAAAAATCAGGGGCATGGGAATGTTATGGTAGGGAGCCTTTTGGGGGGATCCTTTCCCTAGATTTCCTCACTGCCAAAGGTTGCCTTTGTTTGGTGGCAGTACTTCAGGTTTCCCAAATTTCTTACTAATGTAAAGCTTGGCTGGGATGGGTTAGGTTTTAGTAACGCAGCACCAGAAGCTCAACCACATATCCTTCCCCTTACTGGCAGTTATGTATGTTGTTAGCAATTTTCTGGGTCACTGGCTTCATGGGCATAGAGGAAGATGAAGTCAAGAAACTCTAGGAGTTATTCCAAGAAAGGGTGCATCAGAGATATGACCATGCAGGATATGCCTACCTTTTGGGGTTGCCTGTTGTTGCTTTACTTTGTTGGTTAAAGCATGATGCTGATGAGGATAAACTCACTAGTTTTGCTGGGCTCCATACATCTGTCCTGGTTTCAAAAATACCAGAATCAGATAAAATAGCTTAAATCTTTTTTTTTTTTTTCCTGAGCCATATCCCTAGCCCTTTTTATTTTGAGACAGGGTCTCAATAAATTGCTTAGGGCTTGGCTAAGTTGCTGAGGCTGGCTTTGAACTTGTGATTCTCTTGCCTCAGCTTTCTGAGCCACTGAGATAACAGGTGTGCACCACTGTGCCTGGCCAAAAAAAAAAGGCTTAAATTTAGTACTTCGCTGATAGACAAATTCAGGGGAATGGAGCAGGTGTCATAGTCTAGAAGTCTGGACAGGGGATTTGGATATGGGGAGGAAGGCCAGGTGCCAAACACTTCCCTATGAGCTGTAGGAACTGTGCTTAGTGCTTAGTGCTTCCCAGGCTTCTGCGCACATTTTCCATGAGCTCTTCTAGTCACTCTGATTTGCTTGCACCAGGACAGTTGAATACCTGACAGCCTGAGTGTGAGAATAAAGGTCAACAAAGTGTCATGCTTAACACCCTGAACCTCACTGTGGAAGCAAATTTCTGATGCTATTAAGAGAAAACAAGAAGATGGAATTATTTTCTGATAGAGGACAGTCCTCTCTTTCCCTCACGCCTGACACATGAAGAGTTCTTTAACATGGAGGGCAATCTTGGGGTGTTTTCCTGAAAGACATTTTAGAAATAGAATGTGTCACTCCATGGGCCCGCTGTCTCATGTCAGTGGAAAATTCTGCTACCTGTAGATATGAGACTCTTATTAGAGGAACAAGGTATTACAGGCATTGTCTCCCGATTGAAAAATTATTACATCAATACATATTTATGTTATAAAAACAATCTAGTTCTTCCCTGGTACCAGATTGATACCACCTTGAAATTATCTTTTCATTCACCTCTATCCCCACATCTAACATGTGTATCTATCTAATTTTACCTCCTAAGATTTCTTCAGTCCATTTTCCCTTAATCCTTACCCTGATACTGTCATCTGGATTACTGCATCAGTTTTCTTACTGTTCTTTCATTTTCCAATTACTTGCTTTTCCAGCTGATTGTCAATAAGTCTAAAATAGCAATTTGACCATGTCATTCTCAGCCTTAAAACCCTTTAGTTAACTTTTGCCTATAGAATAAAATTCCATCTTCTTAATGTGACATAGTAGATGCTCAGTGATCTGATCTTTGTTTCTGCAGCCTGTATTTTCTCACTTTCTTGTATTTTATATTTTAGCCATATAAGATATTTGCAGTGACATACACATACATATCTCATCCATTTTTTCCTTCCTACTTTTGCATGTGTTGTTTTCAACTTAGAGTGCCCTCTTTGTGTTTACCTCTTTTCCTTTTGATTAACTAGTTAATTCCTCCTCATCTTAGAGGCACCTCCTTCAGCATTCCTCCTCCAGCATTTCAGTTAGGATAAAGTTCCCCCCTTCAATGTTATAACAGTTTATGTACGTCTCTTATGCTTAACATTTATACCTTATCATTATATTTCTGTGCCTTTCGTTGTTAGATCATGAGGATACCTGATGATGGATACTGTTATTTACCATTATATCCTTGGCATCTGGAGTACCCAGCATATTATAAGCACTCAAAAAGTATTGAATGAGTGATCATGGAGTGTAAATTTTAGAGACTAAAGGAGACTTTCTTTTGGATTTGAACAATGTAAATAAGACAAAGAATACCTTTAAAAATGGGGATTTCTCAATTAGAAATGTGCTTTTGGGTAGTTTTTCAAGATAGTCCTACTCTGTCCAACCCTTTTATCTACTGAATCAGAATTTAGGGAGTGGTCTATGGTATGTGTATTTTTATAGTCACATATTAATATTTTATAGTATTTTATTTTATTTTATAGAAAATAAATACTCATACATTTGATGTGAGTGCAAAGTGGCATGGTGTCTGTGGAAGACGAACTGGCAGTATCTATCAAAATTACAGATGCCTTTTACCCTTTGACCATAGAGTGTCACTCAGTATTCTGTGTACAGATTGAACCCAAAGTTATTCATTGAAATAGTGTACATAAAAGCAAAAGATTGGAAACAACTAAGCATCCAGCAATTAGAGAATATTTGAAGAAACTGGCAAATTTACATAATGAAATACTGTAATATAGTAAAGAGGGGAAAATCCTGTTATGTGCTAATGGAAGAGTTAATGGGGGAAAAAAGAAGGTATTAGAATGTATTGTTTGGGCTGGGGATGTGGCTCAAGCGGTAGCGCGCTCGCCTGGCATGCGTGCAGCCCGGGTTCGATCCTCAGCACCACATACAAACAAGATGTTGTGTCCTCTGAAAACTAAAAAAATAAAATAAATATTAAAATTCTCCCTCTCTTTATCTCTCTCTCTCTCTTTCTCTTTAAAAAAAGAAAAAGAATGTATTGTTCGACAAATTCATGATGGGAATTCAGCCTAGGAAGGAGGCTGTGACATGTTTACTTGGGAAAATCTATACTACCCATACAGATTCATAGTGCTATAGGAATCTGACTTTCGAATCTTCAGTATTACTTTCACTGGTCAAAATCAGCACATTCAGACAGAGTTTCCCTCACCTTATGTAAATTTTAGTTGAGGGAGAGAAATTTCCCACACAGTTGTTAATAAAGCATGTTGTTTATTTCCTGTAGGGTAGTAGAAAAACCTTACATTTTTCCAAGCACTCTTATTCCTCAGTATCTACGTGGGTTTGTTCCTGGCTACCAAAATCTCCAGGTGCTCAAGTCCTTTATATAAAAGGGTGTAGCATTTGCATATGATGTATGTACATCCTTCCTTAAGCTTTTACTAGTACAATGTAAATGCATGTAAATACTTGTTATATATTACTGTTTAGGGAACAATGAAAAAAAAGTCTACATGTTCTGTACAGATGCAATTATTTTCCTAATGTATTTGATCTGGATGTTGGTTGAATCTGCAGGTATAGAGATCTTTATTAACTTTTAGATATCTGGAGAGAGTAATTTCTGTAGTAGTGCTAACTTTGGTTATAGTGTGTAGATTTCTGCTTCCTGGGAGATCTGTTATAAACAAGTGTCATTAGGGACTTCACTAGGTAATCTTCATTAATGGAAAAACATCGGCAAACAAATCTGTTTAAGTCTCCAAGGGTTAAAACCATTATTGACTCCTTCATGCCTAAAGCTCTTTTTAGATTTTTACATCAAAACTATTGGGCAGTTGGAAAAGATTACACCCAACAGCACTGTAAGTTATTAATGCAGAGACTCATAGAGTATTGCCATTTATCTACATTAAACCCAATTGAAAAAAAAATTCGGATTACTGCGCAATTTATTTTGCTGTTTTGTTCTCCTTTTCTCTTTCCTAAATGTGTTTCTGGAGTCTTCTGCCAGAAACCACTTGGTAACAGCACCATCCCTCTCAAAAGTATGGTGCTGTCTCTGAAAAATATTTAAAAGGAAAAAAGAAGTAGTAGTGTAAGGGAACAGTGCTCTTCAGAAAAATAAAACCTGATTATATGAGCTTTTCAGGATATGGTTATAAATGAATGGTCCTTAGACTCAGTTCTGATTCTTAGTAGTGTTCTGCATTTTAAGAAAGTTTTGCTTCTCAGCACTAGTACCTGTAAGATGAGAATATTCCTATTTTATGGATAAGAAAACTGAGGTTCACATGATGACAACTTGCTAATTAATGCTCACACCACTAGGAAGTGGCAGAGCCTCAAACAGAAAACAGATTTTTCTCACTGTTCTGTGCTTTCTTTTCACAACTTACCACTGTATAGCTTCCTCTTATTATCATTTGAGATATATTTCAGAAGATTTAAAATTATGATCCATTACCTTGTTTTATCTTTTATTTCACAACTTGAGACACTACTTGGGCAACTAGATAGAATGGAAGTTAGCAAAGGAAATTAGAAACTGAGAGTACTTAAATTTTTCACAAGCAGTAAAGGCAGATACAACTTCTAATGTTTGAGCATATTATGCAAATAGTTTCCAGTGCATGTGGATCCTTGTATATTTAGATATAAGCACCTAAGCACCTGTGTTTATTGAAGCATTTGCTTTACATTTTCTACCTAAATTGGTAGACTGTGATTACCTGCTAGCACATAAACAAATGTATCATGCAAATATGTAGGATGGAGGAGGAAAATAATGAATAATCTGAAAATGCACCTCTTGAGGAAATGAAAGCCCAAGACCTCAAAACCAATAAAAAGTACTAATTGCAAAAGTTGAAAAAGATGTCATAAAATAAGTAAAAGCTTGCAGCTCTTTAACCTGTAAGATAAGAATGAAGCCTTATCAAATGTGGAAATACTTGTTGTCTGAGATAAATCTTGGTGAATATAGTAAGTTTCCTCTGAAGAGTGAAGTTTAAAATTGCTAGGTTTTGTGCATATTTCATTACTTCACACTCACACAGGTAAGCCCATATTTCTGCTAAGACATGAGGTAATTGCCAAATTGATTGTGAGCTCATTGAGGACAAGAATTCTGGATTACTTATCTTTATATCTTCACCCCTACCACTACACGTGACATAGAATAGTCACATACAGTAGATGCCTACTAAATGATTGTAAGGAACTTGGAGATTGAAGGAGGCCAGAATTCTTGTGATTGTTACAAGTTGTTTGGTTTTGTGTTTTTGATTCTCTTTTAACTATACAGCAGAATCTTAAAGCACACCTTTACAATGTTGCTTACTGAGAAAGTAGGATTCAAAAGTATGCATATATTATGATCATAACTGTGTAAAACTAATGAAAACTATACAAAGAAATGATATGGGGCTGTGGCTCAGTGGCAGAGTACCTGCCTCGTACAGGTGAGGCACTGGGTTCGATCCTCAGCATCACATAAAAATAAACAAACAAAATAAAGATATTAAAAAAAATAAATGACTACAAGGAAATTCACTAAGTGGTACTACTAGAATACTGTTACTGTGGGTTATTTTTTTTTTGTTCCCTTTTCTGTATTTTAAACTTTTTTGTTATAACAGACTATAACAATTTAAGAAGAATAATTTTATAAGAACCTAATATTGCTATATATTATTTTATAATAGTGTTATTTGAGATGTAAGACAAGAACAATATTTTCTTTTCTTAAAATTATATATTTTCCTCTAAAATTGAACCTTCTTGATTACTGTACATATTTCTTTTGGGGTATATAAAAATGCTGTTAGGTTTAGGATATTATTAGTTACAGAGCCAGTTTATGACATGAAATGAATGTATATGAATATAAATGTCCATTTTGCCATTTTTTTCTTTTCATTCCCCACCCCCAGACTTGGATATATTTGGCATATTAGAGATTTCTGTAGTCCATAATTTTTAAAAAAATAATTCCTGTATGCCAGGTCCTGTGTTAGGCCTAGGTTCCTAAACTGGCTATTTGCATATAATGTTTGATTTGGCACTTTCTCTTGCAGATACATGAGAATTGCCATTGTAGATGATAGAAAATGAATGGGCTGTATTAAATTCTTCTGAGAAAAATGTGCCAATATAGAACCATATATCCTTGACTGTGAATCTGTGCTTGGGAATAGCTTGAGGCATGGATGCTTTTTCTGAAGGTCCTTTATACTTATTTCTGTCATCTGAAATTGCCAAACTCTGATTTTTACTAAAACAAAATAAGCTTTCTCTCTTGCAGATATGGCTCAAATTTTATTTGATGTCTTTACCTAAGGGGGTGTTTTGATACATGATATATATATAGTTCTTACTTTGGAACCAACAGCTTCAAAGATAATTTATCTTGATTTCTTTAAAGAGTATACTATACCGAAAGAACATCTAAACTTTTTAATTTTTAAAAGTTTCTGTCTAGCTGGAATCTGTCACAAAACTTGACTTGGAAAGGCTGAGTTATATCTTAGGATAGGATGAATGCCTCACGGTAGTTCAAATAAAATAATTTTAAATTTCATTTCAAACTCCACTTCTCATTTTAGATGTTATGCCAAGGCATTGAAAGACACTAAATCTAGGGGGAAATGACAGAATAGCTCTTCTGATGTCGTAGGCCATAGGTGTGGCAGTCTGTACATGATTTGTAGATCACTTTTTGGGTTTTCTGTCTGGGGCAATAAGAATACTATCTTTAATGTGTACTTTAGAGCCCCAGATGCATTGTGTCATATAAAAATTTCATTAATAAGTTCATCTTCCGGCCATAACAATGTATGGAGTTCTGCATGCCTGCTTTCCAATAATGAAATTATTATTTCATTTTTTTAGTTGTCAGTGGATCTTTATTTTATTTATTTATATGCAGTGCTGAGAATTGAACCCAGTGCTTTACACATGCTAGGCAAGCACTCTATCACTGAGCTACATTTCCAGACCTGGCAAAAATTATTTTTAAAAACAATTATTTTAAGTCTGGAAATAATCCCAATGGTATATAGTTAGTTAAATAAACATTTATTCAAGAAAATCTAAAACTTACTAAGAAAAGTGAAAGACTGGTATTTGAAATGCCACCTGCCCCCTCATTTTCCTCTTTCAGTTAAGATGGAAACTCTTCTCCAGACTGGAGTAGTGAAGAACATAGAGTTCCCTCTTCCCCCGTTGCTCAGCTGGAGAACTGTCTTCCTGGGAGGGACAATTCTCATTCTGTTTCCAGCTACCTGTTTCAGAGACCTCTTAGCTTCCATCTAATCACTGCCCATGGAGTAGAGGCTGTACCTTAAGTGTGACACTGCTGAGAAGAGTAAGGCCACAGTTGTGCTTATCCTGGCTGGTGGGACATGGTTCTACCCCAGGAAAGCAAACCAAGAGACCTGGGGCTACTGCACACCTACCTCAACTGAACTCTCAACTTTTAAAGTAGGTGTGTCACTCAGAAGCATGCCATTGTCTCTACCTCCAGCATCAAAGGCAGGGCTCAGAAATTTTGCTCAGTGGGAGAAGCAGGCTTTGCAACAGAGAGGCATGAATGCTGTCGGTTGCACTGACTTGTGTAGTGGAGTGTGGAGAAGTCATGCCTAAGGGTTGTGAAAGGCTTTTGGGGGTAGATTGACAGATTCATTAGAAATACAGGTTAATCTAAAGGCCAGCTAGTTTGTTAGAGAGAAAGGAGGGGAAGGATAGCTGGAAGGAACTTTTGTGGTGGAAACAAATTTCAAGTAACTTTAGGAATTGTCTATTCAAAAGAGCTCCAATGGATTAGTTCAGTTTGTGGAGTAGTTTTTGTCCCAGGACAGTGTAGAAAACAATAGGTCAATCAACCAGCAATTAGAACAGCACCTGAGTGTGGTCAAGAAAAGAGAAAGTCGAAGGGATACTTGTCAAAGACACTGTCATACCAAAGTTCCTGGGCATATCCAAGGGTGTACCCCCTAAAGTGCACCATCAGGGCTTCACACTGAGAGGAGAGATGGGAGAGAATAAACTTCACTGAAATTATTCAGCCAGTCATTAAACAAATAAGCAAATAACTATAGCAAGTCCTAGACCAGGGGAAAAGGAGAGTTGACCAGAAATTGGAGTTGCTATAATATATAAAGTGTCATCACCCCCAAATTATGAGATGGAAAGGAACAGAAAAGAATGACCCATAGATGGAAAAAAGCAGGTAAAAGAAACTGCCTGTGAGAGTGACCAGATGTAGGACTCAACAAAAACTTCAGCAATAGAAGATGTGATAACAATGCCAGATCAAGTGAAGAAAAACAATACAGAGAAAGGAGAGTTTTTTTTTTTTTAAAGTCAAATGGACATTCTGTAGTTGAAAAAGAAGAGTTAACTACAATAACAAATAAAAATTCACTAAAGGAATTGAACGGTAAATAGGAACTGGGAAAAGGAAAAATAAAGAGACTTGAAGTTAGCTCAGTAGAGAGTAGGCAAAATGAAAAACAGGAAAAAAGAATAAAGTGAAGAAAGCCTCAAGAGAAATGTGGGACAATATTTTTTCACAGCAGTATATGCACAATGTGAGTTCCAGGAGGAGAAAGAGAAATGAAAAGAAAACATTTGAAGAAATCATGGCTGAAAACTCCCTAAATTTATTGGAAATCTACTTCAGGAAGTTTGTTGAACTCATAGAGATTCACAGAAGGATACATCAGTTAAAATACTAGAAGACAAAGACAAGGAGAAAATCTTGAAAACAGCAAGAGAAAAATGACTCATCATTTACAAGGGAACCTCAGTAATACGTGGACCAGAAAAGTGCCCAAAGTAAAAACCTGATCCAAGAATCCTGCACCCAACAAAACTGTTTTAGCAATTCAGGGAGAATAAAGACATTTCTAGATTTCAAAAAGACAAAACAAAACAAAAATGGAGTTTGTTGCTAGCTGACCCATCTTACCAGAAGTACTAAAACAAGTTCTTGAGATTGAAAGCAAGTGACTCCAAAGGCAATTTGAATCCATAGGGAAAAAAAAATAAAGAGCATGAGTAAAGGTAATTAAACAAAGTGACTCCAGAAGGAAACTAGAATTCACAAGTACAAATCAATAGAACCAGAAATGATAAACACGAAGGCTAATACAACAAAAGCTCTTAAGTATATTCTTCTTCTCTTCCCTTAGATTCTTTCATAGAATTATATAAAGTAATAATTATAGTAATATACTATTGTGTTTGCAACGTATATGTACATACATATATGTATATATAAAATATGAGTAACAATAATACTACGAAAAGAGGAGAAAAGGAAGAGTGCTGTATAGAAACAACATTTCTATATCCCAAAGGAATTAACAGTATAAATCTGGAGCAAATTATGATAAGATGTATATACTAAGCCCTAAGGACATAATTTGGACTCAAACCTTGAAATCTATTAAACATTGTTGAAAGCAATTAAAATCTAAGTGAGAAAACATACCATGTGCATGGACTGGAAGACTTACTATTGCTAAATTGTTGGTATTCTTCACAGTGATCCACAGATTCAGTACAATCCCTTTTGGAATCCCAAGTAGCTTCTTTGTAGAAATCAATAAGCCAGTTCTAAATTCATGTGAAATTGCAACAGGCACAGAATATCCAAAACACAGTTGGAAAAAAACAAAACTTAAATAACTCAAGTTTTCAGTCCCAAAACATAGAGCAATGTTAAGCAAGACAGAACTGGCATGAGGATGAATATATAGCTGTTAACAAATGTGATATGACACCTAAGTAGCCATATGTAGAAGAACACATATGAATCCTTACCACATACCATATTAAAAAAAAAAAAAAAAAGGTGGACCAAAGATCCAAATATAAGAGGTAAAGTCATAAAACTTTCAGGAGAAAACAGAAGTAATCTTCATATCCCCAGATTTTTTGACACGAATTTTTATAGATAATACCAAAAGCATGAACAAAAGGAAAAATAGATAAATTGGACTTTCCAAAGCTAAAAAAAATCCGTGCCTCAAAGGATGATATATATATATATATATATATATATATATATATACACACACACACACACACACATACACACACATCTCCCACAGAATGGGATGAAATATTTGCAAATCATGTATTTGATGAGATTTATATCTAGAGTATATAAAGAACTCAAAAAAAAAAAAAAAAAGAAAACTGAACTTAAAAATGGGCAAAAAATCTGAATAAACATGTTTCCAAAGAAGATATTCAGATATCTTGACATTAGTTATCAGGGAAAGGCAAATCAAAACCACCATTAAATAGGAGTTCACACACATGAGGATGGCTAAAATAAAAGAGTAAGATAGTAAGAAATGATGATAACAAGCGTTAACAAAGAGTATGGAAAAAGCAAAATCTTCATATACTGCTGGTGAGGGTAAAATTGTGTAGCCACCTTAGAAAATAATCTGGCAGTTAAAAGGTTAAACAGTTAACATAATTTAACAGTTGTACTCTGGGTATCAATTTGCTACAATAGATTTATTATAAAAGAAAATGGGACTATATGTCTATACAAAAACTTGTACACAAATGTTCACCACAGCATTATTCATAATAGCCAAAAGGTAGAAACAACCAAAATGTTCATCAGCTGGTAAACAGATAAAATATGTTATATATTCATATAGTGAAATATTATTTGATTATAAAAGGAAATAAAATAACTTATAAGAGGCAGATGGGTCTGGGGATGTGGCTCAAGTGGTAGCGCGCTCGCCTGGCATGCGTGCGGCCCGGGTTCGATCCTCAGCACCACATACAAACAAAGATGAAAAAGAAAAATAAATATTAAAAAAAAATTCTCTCTCTCTCTCTCTCTCTCTCTCTCTCTCTTAAAAAAAAAAAAAGAGGCAGATGGACCTTGAAAACATTATTGTTAATGAAGGAAGCCAGTCATAAAAAGCCACGTATTTTATGATTCCATTAATGTGAAATGTCTAGAATAGCAGATCAGTGATAAAAAGTAGATTAGTGATTGCCAGGGGTTAGTGGAAGAGGGGAATTGGGACTTACTGCCGGTTGGTATTGGGTTTCTTTGGGGAGTGATGAGACTCATCTAAAATTAGATGCCAATGATATTTGCATACGTGTGAATATGTATACTAAATATAGATGGATATGTACTTCAGTAGGGTGAACTTTTTGGTATGTGAATTATATTTTGATGAAGCTCTTTTAGAAATAAATTCTAATAGATAACATACACTATATGCTCATCACTATTCCAAGCACTGCATAAATATGAACACATTTAGTTCTCACAGCAAATCTATAAAGTAGATATTGTTGTTTTGCTTATTTTACTGGTGAGGAAACAGGCACACAGAGAAATAACTTGCCTAAACTAGTGAAGTAGGAGACCATGATTCAAGTCTTGGCAGTCTGGCTTCATAGCCCATGTGTTTCACCACATTGCCACTCATTAATAATTGGATTGACCCATTGGGTAATTTATGAATTGATTCTATTCATTTTCTAATTTTAGTCCAAAATTTGAGGTTTGATGAAGAGCATAGACAAAGCTTTGACAATGAACTAATTATCAGCATTGACAGGAAACATAAACATGCTTTCCAGTGTAAGTGACTGAACAGGGTAACTAGTAAAGATGTCTATGTCAACTCTTCCCATAGACAGTATAGTATTTGACCTGTAGAACTTAGCTGTGTTACAGATGTTGTTTAGATGCCTCAGACTTATTTTTATTTTTTGCCAAGGTTTCTTTTTCTCTAGTTAGCTTTTTTTCCTGCCTTAAAAATGTTGATCACACATGCTAAGAAAAATGGAAATTTCACACATTTTCAATTAGTGGAAAATTCAGAGTTATGATAGACTGACCAGCCATTACCAGTGTTTCCAACTTTTCCATTTATAGGTGAAAACTTGAGAGATTAACTTACCCAAGTTCCCAATGAGTTGGAGAGCTGGGACTCAAACCAGGTCTTAGGTCTCCTTTCTTTCTTTCTTTCTTTCTTTCAGTGATCATCTTTGCAGGGCTGATCCTCAGGGAGCTCACAGCTCAGCAAGGGAATCAGAATATCTCCAGTACAGCGATTCCTTCTCAGAAATGCTACTGTTAAGGATCATCACACTCTGACTGAATACTTTGAGTAATGAGAAGCTCACAGCAGCCACTCTGCTTTGGATAGCTTCATTTAGAAAGCTGTACTTAACATGAACTTTAAATCTGCTTTGATTAATTCTCCTGGTTTACCCATATTTTTCTCTACTTCTGTTCTTATTGTTCACCATTTGACTTACCTTTATATCTCCTTCCTGCCAATCAGTTTCTCAGTTTTTTCTGAGATTGTCTAATACATTCCTCAAGAAGCTTTTTTTTCTGGCTAAATTTCCTTATAGTTTATTCCTCCAACCATTTAATACACAACTTAAATTGCTGTATATTGAAAAATACTTGGCATTCCTTATTCATTTACATGAGTCCACTCTACTATTATGAATTATTTGAGCCACATTCTTTTATAGCTCATTAACCCAAAATAGATGTCACTTAGTTAGAATATATTTCTCTTAAGTAATTTGTTTGCACTGAATTTTTAAATTGGGAACATTTTTAGTTGTATGCTTATATTAGGGCTCTGTACTTAGTATTGTATACTATAAAATCTAAATAGTATAGAATCTGTAGAATATTAAATGGCCTTGCCATTAAAAGAAAAATACATGTTAAAATCTTTCCAGCTGTTTTTTGGCAGTATAGAATATGCCTGGCAGTATTTCTTGATTTATTTCTTCATCTGACTGTCCTTATGATATAATGTGCCTTCTACTAGCCAGAAAAAAACTTCTAGACTAGAAGTTTTAAAATGTCATCTCATTTTATATTTATAAGACGTAGTTATTATCCCTAATTTTAGAGATAAGGAAATGACTCTCAAGTGACTTCCAGAAATTTGCCCAAGATCACATAACCACAAGGGGCAGAGCTAGAGTTTGAATGCAGGTGTTTCCTTTATTTCAATTGTACTGTTTCCCATTAAATAAATATAAGATGCCTATACCTTAATGTTCTCTCAGCAGCTGCTATATTAAATAATTTCATTAAGCCTGTGACATAGATTGACTTCTGTCTTACAGATGAGAAAATCCAGCTTTAGAACAATTAAGTAAATTGCTGTAGATCCAAGTTCAGAAAATAGTAGAAATATGAACTCAAAAGAACCCAAATATTCTTTCTGCTTTTTCTGCTATACAGTTGGCTTTCCATATCTGGATTTTACATCCAGCTTCAGAACAATTAAGTAAATTGCTGTAGATCTAAGTTCAGAAAATAGTAGAAATATGAACTCGAAAGAACCCAAATATTCTTTCTGCTTTTTCTGCTATATAATTGGCTTTCCATATCTGGATTTTACATCTACCACTTCAATCATCTACAGATAAATATATTAGAAGAAAAATTATACTAATTATTTGTGGATTCTTTTCCTTATTATTCTCTAAACCATATATTATAACAACTATGTAGCACATAGTAAGGGCCCCACCCTTATTAGGTCCCCTATAACCCTAATCACCTCCCGAAAGCCCCATCTCCAGATATCATCACAATGGGGGTAGACCTTCAACAGGTAGGAGGTGAACAGGACACATTCAGTCCATAGATCAATTTACCATCAGAATCCCTATCATCTGTACATTCCACAGCATATACATTGCGTCAGGCGTTATAAGTAATCTAGAGATGGTTTAAAGTATGTAGAAAGATATGCATAGGTTATATACAAATACTGTAGCATTTTAATGTAAGGAACTTGAGTATCCCTGGATTTGGGTATCTCTGAAGTAGTCTTGGTACCAATCCCCTGCAGATACCAAGGAATGACTGTACTACTAATGGGTTCCTATATGTTGGAGACCTCTAATATCACAACACTATCGCATTGAGACAACTTAGCTTCCCTTTTGTCCCTGTTCTTAGCTGCCTTGATCTTCTTCATAACAAAATATGTGTGGCTTAAACAACAGAAACTTATTTCTCACTGGCTGGGAATTCTTAGATCAAGGAGCCCCCAAGGGTAGGTATCATTCCAAGGTGGTTTCTCTTAACTTGTATGCATCTGCCTTCTCCATGTGCTCACATGACCTCTTCTCTGAATTATATGCAGAGAAAGTAAGTTCTTGGGTGTCTCTTCCTTATAAGGGCACTCATCCCACCAGTTCTGGGCCCCACCCTTATTATGGTCCCCTATAACCCTAATCACCTCCCGAAAGCCCCATCTCCAGATATCATCACAATGGGGGTAGACCTTCAACAGGTAGGAGGTAAACAGGACACATTCAGTCCATAGATCAATTTACCATCAGAATCCCTATCATCTGTACATTCCTAGGCTACTAGAGCAGAGAAGCAGGGAATCAAAGAGACAGGAACTAGTTCAGAAGAAGTCATTGATTATTGTGGGGTAGATGACAGTGGAGATAAAATAAGAGAACTCCAAAGAAATGTTTATAGGAAAGATCTTAGTACATTGAAAAAGACTACAAAGATCCATGGGAAGGCTGGGGTTGTGGCTCAGCGGTAGAGCGCTTGCCCAGAACGTGCAAGTCCCAGGGTTCAATCCTCAGCACCACATAAAAATAAATAAACAAAATGGAGATATTGTGCCCAACTACAACTAAAAAAATATTAAAAAAAAAAAAAGATCCATGGGATCAGGATCTATATAAGCCATCAACATGAGGTCAATGTTGTGATAGTGCTCTTTTCCAAACTTGTTAATATACTACATAGTCAAACTACTTACGCTAAGAATTTTCTAATGACTAAATGGGCTCATATGGTAATCTAATATCCAACAAATGAACATACTTCTGTATCTAATGTATTAACTTAAAAGACCAAAGTCTCATAAGCAATGTGGAGAAAAAGACTTTCTGGAAAACAAAGATGCTTAAGTAGTAGGAGAAGCAGAGGTATCTGGTACAGAGTTGAAGATAAATAAAAGGTTTTTACATACCCATTTCTGCCACTAGACAAGAAAGGAAGGCCAACTGATTGGTTTTGTAAGCTTTCATTTACACCTAAGTTCTCTCTCTCAACTGCTAATGAATTCTTGATGATGCAACATGTCTTTCTCAGGATTGCTAATGAGTAAAGAAAGTTGAGCCAAACTCATTTAATTATCATTACATGGAACTCTTGTGTTTTTGGCAGGATCACCACAATATAAAACATAGCCAGAAGGATTTTGTTACTGAAAAATGTACATGTATAAGAAAGAAAGTTAGAGAAGAAATATAAGAAGTGAGATAAAACCTCATCCACAGACCTTTTTATTCACTAAATAAAAGAGGGAATTTTCATTTCCTCCTGTACTATAAGTAGGAAAAATCCTCAAAGTATTTAGATATAATATTAAGCTAAATATATGTGAACCGAGTTGCATAAGTATTTATTTTTAAAAATCTCTCTTTAGCTTTTTACAAAGAAATTCCAAATTGGACCTCCAAAATCCTTTCTCTGACTTTTTTTTTTATTGGTTGTTCAAAACATTACAAAGCTCATGACATATCATTTTTCATACATTTGATTCAAGTGGGTTATGAACTCCCATTTTTACCCCAAATACAAGTTGCCGAATCACATCGGTTACATATCCACATTTTTACATAATGCCATATTAGTGACTGTTGTATTCTGCTACCTTTCCTATCCCCTGCTATCCCCCCTCCCCTTCCCTCTCATCTTCCCTCTCTACCCCATCTGCTGTTATTCAATTCTCTCCCTTGTTTTTTTTTTCCCCCTTTCCCCTCACAAACTCTTCTATGTAATTTTGTGTAACAATGAGGGTCTCCTTCCATTTCCATACAGTTTCCCTTCTCTCTCCCTTTCTCTCCCCCCACTCGTCTCTGTTTAATGTTAATCTTTTCCTCATGCTCTTCCTCCCTGTTCTGTTCTTAGTTGCTCTCTTTATATCAAAGAAGACATTTGGCATTTGTTTTTTAGGGATTGGCTAGCTTCACTTAGCATAATCTGCTCTAATGCCATCCATTTCCCTGTAAATTCTATGATTTTGTCATTTTTTAATGCAGAGTAATACTCCATTGTGTATAAATGCCACATTTTTTTTATCCATTCATCCATTGAAGGGCATCTAGGTTGGTTCCACAGTCTAGCTATTGTGAATTGTGCTGCTATGAACATCGATGTAGCAGTGTCCCTGTAGCATGCTCTTTTTAGGTCTTTAGGGAATAGACCGAGAAGGGGAATAGCTGGGTCAAATGGTGGCTCCATTCCCAGCTTTCCAAGAAATCTCCATACTGCTTTCCAAATTGGCTGCACCAATTTGCAGTCCCACCAGCAATGTACAAGAGTACCCTTTTCCCCACATCCTCGCCAGCACTTGTTGTTGTTTGACTTCATAATGGCTGCCAATCTAACTGGAGTGAGATGGTATCTTAGGGTGGTTTTGATTTGCATTTCTCTGACTGCTAGAGATGGTGAGCATTTTTTCATGTACTTATTGATTGATTGTATGTCCTCCTCTGAGAAGTGTCTGTTCAGGTCCTTGGTCCATTTGTTGATAGGGTTATTTGTTATCTTATTGTTTAATTTTTTGAGTTCTTTGTATATTCTGGATATTAGGGCTCTATCTGAAGTGTGAGGAGTAAAAATTTGTTCCCAGGATGTAAGTTCCCTATTTACCTCTCTTATTGTTTCTCTTGCTGAGAAAAAACTTTTTAGTTTAAGTAAGTCCCATTTGTTTATTCTTGTATTTAACTCTTGGGCTATGGGTGTCCTATTAAGGAATTTGGAGCCCGACCCCACAATATGTAGATCGGAGCCAACTTTTTCTTCTATCAGGCGCAGAGTCTCTGATTTGATATCAAGCTCTTTGATCCGTTTTGAATTAACTTTTGTGCATGGCGAGAGAAAGGGGTTCAGCTTCATTTTGTTGCATATAGATTTCCAGTTTTCCCAGCACCATTTGTTGAAGATGCTATCCTTTCTCCATTGCATGCTTTTAGCCCCTTTATCAAATATAAGAAAGTTGTAATTTTGTGGATTGGTCTCTGTGTCCTCTATTCTGTACCATTGGTCCACCCGCCTGTTTTGGTACCAGTACCATGCTGTTTTTGTTACTATTGCTCTGTAGTACAGTTTGAAATCTGGTATCGCTATACCTCCAGATTCACACTTCCTGCTTAGAATTGCTTTAGCTATTCTGGGTCTTTTGTTTTTCCATATGAATTTCATGATAGCTTTATCTATTTCTACAAGAAATGCCATTGGGATTTTGATTGGCATTGCATTGAACCTGTAGAGAACTTTGGGTAATATCGCCATTTTGATGATGTTGGTTCTGCCTGTCCATGAACAGGGTACATTTTTCCATCTTCTAAGATCTTCTTCTATCTCTCTATTTAGGATTCTGTAGTTTTTCTTTCACCTCTTTTGTTAGGTTGATTCCCAGGTATTTTATTTTTTTTGAGGATATTGTGAATGGGGTGGTTTTCCTCATTTCCATTTCAGAAGTTTTGTTGCTGATATACAGGAATGCCTTTGATTTATGCGTGTTGATTTTATATCCTGCCACTTTGCTGAATTCATTTACTAGTTCTAGTAGTTTTTTGTAGACCCTTTTGGGTCTTCTAGGTATAAGATCATGTCGTCCGCAAATAGTGATATTTTAAGTTCTTCTTTTCCTGTTTTTATGCCTTTAATTTATTTTGTCTGTCTAATTGCTCTGGCTAGTATTTCAAGGACTAAATTAAATAGAAGTGGTGAGAGAGGGCATCCCTGTCTTGTTCCAGATTTTAGCGGGAATGCATTCAGTTTTTCTCCATTTAGAATGATGCTGGCCTGAGGCTTAGCATATATAGCTTTTACAATGTTGAGGTAAGTTCCTGTCATGCCTAGTTTTTCTAGTGTTTTGAACATAAAGGGATGCTGTACTTTGTCAAATGCTTTTTCTGCATCTATCGAGACGATCATATGGTTCTTATCTTTAAGTCTATTGATGTGGTGAATAACATTTATTGATTTCCGTATATTGAACCAACCTTGCATCCCAGGGATGAATCCTACTTGATCATGGTGCACAATTTTTTTGATATGCTTTTGTATTCGATTCGCCAGGATTTTATTGAGGATTTTTGCATCTATGTTCATTAGAGATATTGGTCTGTAGCTTTCTTTCTTTGAAGTATCTTTGTCCGGTTTTGGGATCAGGGTGATGTTGGCCTCATAGAATGAATTTGGAAGAGCTCCTTCTTTTTCTATTTCTTGAAATAGCTTGAAAAGTATTGGTATTAATTCTTCTTTGAAGGTTTTGTAAAACTCCACTGTATACCCATCCGGTCCAGGGCTTTTCTTGGTTGGTAGTCTTTTGATGGCTTCTTCTATTTCTTCCTTTGTTATTGGTCTGTTTAAATTGTGTGTGTCTTCCTGACTCAATCTGGGCAGATCATATGACTTAAGAAATTTATCGATATCTTCACTGTCTTCTATTTTATTAGAATATAGGGTTTCAAAATACTTTCTAATTATCTTCTGTATTTCTGTAGTGTCTGTTGTGATATTGCCTTTTTCATCCCGTATGTTAGTAATTTGAGTTTTCTCTCTTCTTCTTTTCGTTAGCGTGGCTAAGGGTCTGTCGATCTTATTTATTTTTTCAAAGAACCAACTTTTAGTTTTATCAATTTTTTCAATGGTTTTTTTTTGTTTCAATTTCGTTGATTTCCGCTCTGATTTTAATGATTTCTTGTCTTCTGCTATATTTGCTGTTGTTTTGCTCTTCCTTTTCTAGGGTTTTGAGATGTAGTGTGAGTTCATTTATTTGTTGGTTTTTTTTCTTTTTTTGAGGAATGAACTCCAGGAAATGAATTTCCCTCTTAAAACTGCTTTCATTGTGTCCCATAGATTCCGGTATGTTGTGTCTGAATTGTTGTTTATTTCTAAGAATTTTTTGATTTCCTCCTTTATGTCTTCTGTAACCCATTGATCATTCAGTAACATATTGTTTATTTTCCATGTGATGCAGGATTTTTCCTTCCTTCTTTTATCATTGATTTCCAGTTTCCTTCCATTATGATCAGATATGGTGCATGATATTATCTCCACACCTTTATATTTACTAAGAGTTGCCCTATGGCATAATATATGATCTGTCTTTGAGTAAGATCCATGTGCTGCTGAGAAGAACGTGTATCCACTTGATGATGGTTGATATATTCTATATATGTCGGTTAAGTCTAGGTTATTGATTTTGTTATTGAGTTCTATAGTTTCTTTATTCAGCTTTTGTCTGGAGGATCTGTCTAATGGCGAGAGCAGTGTGTTGAAGTCACCCATAATTATTGTGTTGTGGTCTATTTGACTCTTGAACTTGAGGAGAGTTTGTTTTATGAACGTTGCCGCACCATTGTTTGGTGCATACAAATTGATAATTGTTATGTCTTGTTGGTGGATGGTTCCTTTTAACAGGATATAGTGTCCTTCTTTATCCCTTTTGATTAACTTAGGTTTGAAGTTGATTTTATTCGATATGAGTATGGCCACTCCTGCTTGCTTCCGAGGGCCATGTGAGTGGTATGATTTTTCCCAACCTTTCACCTTCAGCCTGTGTATGTCTTTTCCTATCATATGAGTCTCCTGAAGGCAGCATATTGTTGGATTTGTTTTTTTGATCCAGGTTACTAGCTTGTGTCTCTTGATTGGTGAGTTTAGTCCATTAACATTTAAGGTTACAATTGAAATATGATTTGTACTTCCAGTCATGTTTATTTATTTATTTATTTTAGTTTGGCTAGTTTTTACTTTTTGGTTATTTTCCTCCCCCTTTACTGAGATACCTCCCGCTGTTAGTTTTGGGCACTATTTTTCCATTCCTCTTCTTGTAGAATTTTGCCCAAAATGCTTTGCAGTGCTGTTTTTCTGGCTGCGAATTCTTTTAGCTTTTGTTTATCGTGAAAGATTTTAATTTCATTGTCAAATCTGAAGCTTAATTTTGCTGGATACAGTATTCTTGGTTGGAATCCATTATTTTTCAGCGTTTGAAATACATTGTTCCAGGATCTTCTCACTTTCAAAGTCTGTGATGAAAAATCAGTCGTTAACCTAATTGGTTTACCCCTGAATGTAATCTGCCTCTTTTCTCTCGTAGCTTTTAATATTCTCTCCTTGTTCTGTATGTTGGCTATCTTCATAATTATATGTCTTGGAGTTGGTCTATTACGCTTCTGGATGTTTGGGGTCCTGTAGGCTTCCAGGATTTGGCAATCCATTCCATCTTTCATCTCTGGGAAGTTTTCTAGGATTATTTCCTTTAATAAGTTGTCCATTCCTTTGGTTTGAACCTCTGTGCCTTCTTCTATCCCAATCACTCTCAAATTTGGTTTTTTGATGAGATCCCATATCTCTTGGATAGATTGCTCATGAGATTTAAGCATCTTTTCTGTGTTGACTATATTCTTTTCAAGTTGATAGACTTTGTCTTCATTATCTGATGTTCTGACTTCTACTTGATCTAATCTATTTGTAATATTCTCGTTAGAGTTTTTAATCTGGTTTATGGTTTCTTGCATTTCTAGGATTACTGTTTGGGTTTTTTTTAAGATCTCTATCTCCTGGTAAAGCTCGTTCTTTGCATTTTGAATTTGTTTGTTTAGTTCGTTTTCAAAATATACTTTCAATGCTTGGACTTGCTGTCTCATGTATTCTCTAATATTCCATTCCATCTGAGTTAGGTATGCCTTGATTTCTTTCCCTGTCCATGTTTCTGATGCTTCTAGGTCCTCCTGTAGATTTAAGTTGTCCTGCATTATCTGTAATCCTTTTTTCCCTTGTTTTTTCATGTTGTTCACGTTACTTTCCAGCTCTGTTTGACTGCTTTGTAACTGCTTTCTCCTATACATTTGTTTTGGCTTTGTATATCTCTGTTGTCTCTCCTTTGTGGTGGGAGATTATGCCTAGAGATGTTGGGCTTTATTGTACTTTAGAGCGGATTCATTCAATTTATAAAGGGCTTCCGGATTCTGTATGCATATAGTGATTTGTTGTTTGTTCTTAGGACTTTAGGTTAGGTGCTATGAAGGTATAAGGGTTAGTATGTCTTGGCTACTTTAGAAGGTTGCTCTACTGAAGGGGGATACTAACCCTTTCTCTGACTTTTATAAAAAGCATATTTTAACATTTTGGCAATAAGTCACTGTTAGTATTTTTGTTAAATACAGTTTTTGCATAGGTCTGTCTTATGGAACTGACAATATCATTGCAAGGATTAATTATAGTAAGCTTATTTCTATTAATTATAGTAAGATCCTTCCCCTCTTCCTTTCTTATTTCCTCTTCCCACCCTTTGCTTACTCACTCACTCTATACCAAGGGCAAAAGTTTAGAACTATCAGATTTAGGTGGCTGACCTTCAGTTCCAGTTAAGAACTAAAATTAGATCCCTGTGGAATATATATCCACTGACATCCATCAGAGGAAAGAGTTTAGGCATAACCTTGAGAGGCCAGGAAGACATCTTCCAAGGGAGTCTGCGTTAACTACTAAAATTTCTTTGACATTTCACTTTTTATTCTTAAAAATTTATGTGGCTTTTATATTGTGATTTGTTTAACGTGTTTGTTTATTCTCAGTTAGAAATCCATTCCCTCTAATAAATCTCTTAGTAAAATAGTGGTTCTAGAAGATATACTGGGATTATCCTTTGACTTTAAGTATCTCTGGCACTGGGCCACATCTCCCAGAGAATGTGCATAGCCTATTTTAAGAGCAGAATGCTATCCCATCACTATAAGAGTACTGGTTGATTAAGGAAGAGTACAGATCAAGCGTGTGCCTACCACTGTAGCCAGGGGCAGGGGGGTGGGGGTGGGAACGCAGAGGAAAAGTCCATGCTTATTAACGAGAAAATGGCAAATTATAAGGATAGGTATTTTACTACCACTACAGTAGAAGAACAGAAACATTAAACAAATGAAAAAAGCAGAACTGTGTTTAAGGACTTAAGTCTGTTTAATTAAGAAGAAAAAAATCTGTCCTCATTTCCCTTCACAGGCCTAGGTGAACCCTGAATTACTTTTAATGTTAAGAACACCTATTTTTTGCTTTTTTTTCTTTATATCGTTAGATAGAAAAGAAACTAGAACTGAGTCAAATAGAAATCTATGAGTCTCCTGTGTAGTGTAGCTTTCTGTGCTACTTTAATTAAATCATTTATCTCTTTGAGAGTCAGTTTTCATGTCTATAAAATGAGAAAAGTATCCCCTTGTTCTGAGTCTATTGGTGTTATTTTTTAAAAAAGAGTTCTGTGGACAAATAAATTAAGGAAATATCAGTTGAAAAAATTAAATAGGTTTATTTTCCATAGTGCATAAGTTTCCCAAACTTATTTGCCCAGAAAAACCTACTTTTTAAAGACCTTTTGCATTGCTAATGTTCATTGATATAAGACAGTCACTATAGCCCCTTTTAACTCTTAACATTTCTGATTCAGGAAATTGTACTCATGTCTTTTGACTATTTGGCTCTTTTCTGGCCTTGTAGTAACTTATTCTAGGGCTAGATTATTGAGTTGAGTGCCTGTGCTGTGTATGTACACTGCCCTTCTTTCCAGTTTGAACTGGAAAGCTATTGCGTTTTCCTGTTTCTTGTAAATAAAGCAAACATTAATCCTTTTCTTTTGCAGTGTTCACTTTCTTTTTTCACTGTGTCAGTTTTTAATCATTGGCCCATTTTTTATTCTAATCTATTAATTATTACCCAACTATCACCAAGAATTCTGAAGTCTCAGGTCATTAAATCCTTTTGATAAGCAGTAATGTCAAAGAGAAAACTGTAAAGTCTGCCCATAAGGCTTATTGTTTCAATCAGGAAAATAAGTAAAGATACTGTTACTGGTTTGGGTCTTATAAGTCTTGTTCTTGGTGGTATAAAATTTTAGCTTTTACTGTGTATTATCATCTCATTCAGTAAATAACATTGTAATGCAGGGAGTTATCCCCATCTTATAGGTAATAAAACTAAAAGTCAGAGATATCAAATACTTGTCCAGATCTTACAGGTAATAAATAGCAAAGTTATATCTGTCTGATAGGAATTCATAATACCTGGTAGCTTCTGAATGTAATGTTAGTAATGATATGTGTGTTGTAGTTATAATGATAAGTAAAATTTACTGTTTAATTTGGGGAAAATATATACATCATCTTTTTAAATTCCTCAACAACCCTATGAAGTAGATACTATTATACTCATTTTACAAATAAGGAAATTAAAGAAGCCAATCAATTTATTCAAAGTCATACATCTAAAGTAAGTGGCAGCATATATCTAAAAACAACAAATATAAAGAGTAAAGTCAGTGGCAGCTAGGAATTAAATGCAGAACTTTAATGACTTATGAATATTGGACATAATGTTCTGTAATACACAGTGCTTTCAAGATGTCACACTTGGTATATACATGTATGATTTTCAGCATGTTTGACAGTATCTTTATACCAAATATATTAGACAAATTCCCATCCCGAAAAGTTGGTAAGAGATAAGTCTCCAAAAATATAATTCAAGGTCAGAAGTGTTAAGTTCTATAACAGTAGTAGAGATTAAGTACTCTGGATTTAGAACTGGAAGAGATTACTTCCTGCTGGGGGATGGTGAAAAAGATGGCATTTCTTTTGAAGATAGAAATAACTTAAGAAAGTCAGGGGTAGGAAAGATTTCTGAGTAAAGGAAATAACATTAAAAAAAAGGCCTAGAAGTTCACACAATTATTAGAATAAATTGTTGTGCCTGGATCAAGGATATTGTGACAAGTAGTTGAATATGAATTTTAGAAAGGTAAGTTACAGGGACTCTGACCTCTTCCTAGTTAATGAGTTTGGATATGTTTTATTTGAGGTATCTACTGGGGGACTATCAAAGAGACATGTCTACAAGGCAACTTTTTTTTTTTTTTTTTTCCAGCCAGTTTTTAGAATTAAGTCCTCTTATCTCAGAAGTGAATGACATTACCATTAACCAATTATCCAGGCTAGGGACCTGAGAGGTTCCTTGTCTCTTTCTTCTTCACTCTCGGCCAATCATTCAGTCATTTCTACTCCCTTAAAATCTCTTTCTTTCTCCACTTTCCTAATTCTATTACCACTACCTTAGTTTAAACAGCCATTATTTCATTGGGACTACTGCAATATCCTCTTAATTGGTCTCCCTGCTTCTGTTTCTTCCTCCTTTGCTTACTCATTTTCCACATTAATATCAGAGTAATGATTCCCAAAGTACAAATCTAATGTCATTCCCCTACTTAATACACTGTAAGAAGTTCCTCATTTTCTTCAGGATTAAATACAAACTCTTCATTCCTCTTATATAGACATGGACTAACATATCCTTTCTTAAAAAAAAAAAAAAAAAGCTTCTCTTGACTTTATAGTCCCTCTTTTTTTTTTTTTTTTTTTAATATATCCTCTGGGCTTAACCTCCTGAGTAGCTGGGGTTACAGGCATGTACCACTGTATCCAGCTTTTTTTGTTTCTTATTACCATTCTTTTTCTCTGCTTCCTTTATGTTTGAAAGGGATCTGTTTCTTTCTTCACTTTCTCACCTCCCAAGTATCTTCAGAAACTTCTTTTATCAAGGTTGTTGTAATCTAGTATTGCCAAATTCTTATGCCTTTTGATCTTTCATCTGCATTTGAAACAATTGATTACTACATTCATAAAATACTTTGTCCTATCTTGTCTTCCAGAATCCCACACTCCTAAATTTTCTGTTGCTGATATCTCCTAATCTCCTTTGTCTATCTTGGCATTTTTCAGGGCTTCTCTTCTGTCTGTATTTTTCTCTAGGCAATCTAATCCATTCTTAAATGAAATGCCCTTACTCATTCTAGAAAGCATGGCCCCAGTGCTTATAGCTCACATACATTCAGTATCGTACATGATACTTCTTATAAACATTTCAAACTTTATATTATCTTGCAGAATTTTCCCCAAACTTGTTCTTCCCCTAGGCTTTCCTTCTTAATAAGCCATAAATTTCCTTCTCACTCATAAACAGCAATTCTTATTGATCTTTCCTCTGAAATTGGAGCAAGTGCCCCTATGTCGCTTCCTCTTCACTGATAGCATACTTAAAGCTGTGTTTGCTCCCCTTTATCCTTTTTTTCACATAGCCTGGGTGATTTATTTGTTTGTTTGTTTTGACTTTTTATTATAATTGAGTTACATCTCTTCTTTGCATAAACTCCTTTGTTGACTTTTCATAGCAGTTGAAGTAAAGTCTGATTTCCTGACCCTGTAAAACTAAAACTCCACATAATCTGGTTCCTGCTTTCCTCTTAATTTCATCTCACAGTAGTCTACGTCTACTCTAACATCATCCACCTAGCTTTCAGAACCTTAAACACACCAGACTCAGCCCATTTTGCTCTTTTCTTTGCACACTTGGCAGCTATCAGAACTTTGCACACTATCAGAACTTGGCTTAAATATCACTCTATCTAAAGTTGATTCTTTCTCCAGTTATTTTCTATTAAAACGTCCTGTTCATTTCTCTTGTAATATTTAGTAACATTTTAATTATATTCTTTTCATTCATTTATTACCTATTTTCTCAATTAGACTAAACCCCAGATTATGTCTTTGTTTACCACTCTACAGCCATCACCTAGCACAGTACCTTGAATACTGAAAATACTTGTTGGATGGCTGAATGGAAATTGAACCTGTGTGTTTTGGGTATCCTTTTAGATATTGCTTCCTTAGGCAGCTTTTGCCTGGATTGGTCTGGTTTCCTCACATAAGATTTAATTAAGGTGTCTCAGATTTGTATTATAGTATTTTATGTTTAGTTCAATGTTTCTCAATAAGATAATTTGATTTTGCCCCTCCGGAAATATTTGGCAATTTCTGTAGACGTGTTTTTGATTGTCATTACTTGATGGTAGTGGTGGAATGTTACTGGCAACTAATGGGAAGAGGCTAAAGGTAGCTATTAAAAGCCCCACGATACACAGAATATCCTCCCCAAACAAATGTTTTCCAATTCAGAGACAGTAATGTTAGGGCTGAGAAACTTCTCATTTAGACTTATCCGTAGCTTGAGTTTCTTTGTAATTCTTCACTTGACTTTAAATTTCTTAGAAGTTTACTGTTGTCTCTCCACACTGCCTTGGATTTATAAAATAGACATTTGGATAATTCTTGCTTGATGGATGACTGAATGAATATAGAAACCAGCCATGATACATCATCCTGAGTTGACCTACCTTCTGGTATTAATAGAGAGAGCAGTTGCTTAGTCTTTGAGTAAAATATAACATTTGTTATTTATGGAATGATACTATAAGAGCTTCTGTATGGGGCACTGATAAGCTGTCATATTTCAAACTTGCATTCTATTTAGGTTAAAGCTAAGCTTTTTTTTGACAAAGGGGTCAGCAACTTGAACATTAAGAAGGAACAAAATAGAGATGAGTATGGTGGCACACACCTGTAATCCCAGTGGCTCAGGAGGCTGAAAGATTTCAGCTTTGAAATCAGCAACTTAGTGAGACTTAAGCAACCTAATGAGACTGTGCCTCAAAATAAAAAAATAAAAAGGGCTGAGAATGTGGCTCAGTGGTTAAGTGCCCTTGGGGAAAAAGAAGGAACAAAATAGAAGTGGTTTTAAGGAATATAGGTGTTTGTTGACTTTTCAGGTAACAGTTCTGAGGTAGTTATCCAGGTAGGTGGATGGCTCTATTTCATTAATTTATTCAAGAGAGCTTAGTTTCCTTCCAAATTTGGGGACAAGAAAGTAGAGAAGTCACATCCACTGTCTTAGAGACCCAGACTTGGAAATGGTATTGAGCTAGTCCATATATATTCTGTTGGCAAGAGCTTAGTCCTGTGTCTATAAAGAACATCTGGGGAATGTGGTATAGCTAGGCAGCCATGGACATGACACAGTTCTGTTACTACATACATACAAAGGGGAGAGTAGATTTTGTTGGTGAACAACTTCAGTTTCTACCACAATGCCTAACAAATTCTTAGATAAGCACATTTATGAAGATTTATATTATTTTTTCATTATTCCAGGAACTAAGTTTTACTATTTTTTCTGTACAGTTTAAGAAAAAAGGATTAAATAAATCATCTAGAACAGTGCTTCTTAAGTGATTTATGACCACAATTTTTTGTTTGCTCATTTTCCCTAATTTGCAGTAGAGCAGTACTTTTATACTGTAAGTTAATCACTTTAAAAAAAAATCACTTTCTTAGATGTTAGAGTCTAATTTGAAAGATTTCAAAATGCATAGTCTGAATATTTTATATGTATCCAAACTTACATACCTATCACAACATGTCTAGTAATTGTTTGTGAACTGGCACTAATCTCACTTGTCTCAAAAGTGTTTTCTGGGGATGGGGCTCAGCGATAGTGTGCTTGCCTAGCATGTGCGAGCCGCTGGGTTCGATCCTCAGCACCACATAAAAATAAATAAATAAAATAAAGATACTGTGTCCAACCATATTTTTAAAAAAGTGTTTTCTAACAACCTTTTAGGTTATTTAAGTGTAGTTGACTATGATGTCAGTCTTTTAAGTAAAGTCATTTTTTAGGTATAAAATTTGACTTCTAACTTTTTATTATTTTTAAAAATCACCTCTTAAGACAGTTTATAAACCATGGTAGGTCTTTTGAGTGTTCACATATCCTTCAGAGCCTGTTTTGCTTGTTTCTTAGCTAAAATCAAAGCTGACTATAGTTTTACAGATTCATGATGAAAACCTGCCATTATGAAGCTGGAAGAAGTTTGTTTTAAAGGACATTTTGCTTTAATGCATGATACAGAGGAAAAAAGATGCCTAATAAAGTGACATGCTCAAGATTATACTAAGTGAGACAGACAGCTATGGTACTGTCACTGATTTACATTGGAAATTACTTTGTAATCAGATGATCTGGATTGAGTCCTGTCCTCCTTCTTGGTTAAATGTCTTTAGGTACTTATTATTTGTAAGAATTATGTAGTATTCAATAAGCATTTCTTAGATTGAATAAGAATATATAATAAACATATATAAAAGTTACTTGTAAACTACAAAGTACATAAACAAAAAATAAAATTGAGAAGCTATGCCTTCTAATGCCAAATCCATTGTTCTTTCTGGACTCTGCTGCATTTCATGCTAAAGACTCATTGAAAACAGGAATTATATTTAATACTGCATCCAGTTAAAATTAGGTTTATGAGAAATCTGTAGTAATGTGGAAACATGCTTATGTTGAGTTAAAAAAATAAATCAGGAAACAAAATTATATGCACATGGGCTGGGGTTGTAGCTCAGTGGTAGAGCACTTGCCTGGCATGTGTGAGGCACTGGGTTCAATTCTCAGCACCGTGTATAAATAAATAAATAAGGTCCATTGACAGCTCAAATATTTTTTAAAAAATTATATGCACAGGGGCTGGGGTTATGGCTCAGTGGTATAGCTTTTACCTCGCACGTGCAAGGCCCTGAGTTTGACCCTCAATACCACATAAAAATAAAAAATAAAATAAAGTTAAAAAAATAGAGAGTGTAGTATTTTTTAAAAAATTAGTATATGTATTACTGAAAACCAACTAGATTGAGAAAGAATAAGGCCTTCTGTCACTCATAAAATATAACAGCTAGAATAATTGTGGACATTGTTTCTATTTTCTCTAAGGGTTTTATCAATTTTACATTTATAATATTTATAAAGAACATATGTATTTAAGTAATTTAAGCTCTTCAGGAAAAAAAAAAAACTTTAAATGAAGGCAGATAACTTCTATTGCCTATTTGTAAAGGCTTTTTTACCCAGTGGGGCAAGTCACCCTACCAATACAATCACAAGAACAGTCTGTGCTACTTTCTTTCCTTCTTATAAAGAAGCATCAAGACAATATTAATAGATCTCTACTAATGTTTGAGATTTGAAGAACTTCTTAATTTATTTTTGGCAGTGCTAGTTGCTCTGCTAAGGACTATAAAGATTATGAAGTAATAAAACATAATAAAAGTCACTATTAAAAATTACTTATGGGGGTATAGGTAGGAAGGACAGTAGAATGAATAGGACATTATTACCCTATGTGCATATATGACTGTGTGACCAGTGTGATTGTACATCATGTACAACCAGAAGGATGAGAAGTTACACTCCATTTACGTATGATGTTTCAAAATGCATTCTACTGTCATGTATAATGAATTAGAACAAATAAAAAATAATTATATTAGATGTGGATGATATTACTCTTATTTAACAAAGGGAAAACTGAGGATCAGAGAAGTTAATAACATATCTAAATTGTATAACTTGCAAAAAACAAAACAGGTATTAAACCCAGGTCTTTCTGACTCAAAAGCCACTGCAGTGCATTTATTTCATAAAAAGATGTCATTTCTACTTTCAGAGAGCTTTTAGTAGTTGAAGCAAACTCAGAAGGAAAATCACCAGGACAGATGTGCTGAGCCCAAAATGATTGCTGCAAACTGTGGTTTGGATATTGCTTGTAAAGGAAGAATGTTGAGGTCTGAAGTGGTTATGAAAAACTTTATATTGAAAGTGTATTAAATATTTGAAACCTATATAACCAGAGAAGAAAAAGGACTGATGCATGTAGAGGCAAGTGATAAGAAAGCAGACGGGTTCAATGTGAGTAGTTTGGACAGGTAAGTACCTAGAAGATGGTTTGATAGAAATAGTATGAATGAATAAAGACTGGAAAAAGAGCTCATTAGGGAATATTAAATGCCAAGCTGAGGACTTTGAGAATTTATCTTAGATAACCTGTACTGAACATTCTTTGCATACTTGGCACTGTCCTAAATGCTGTAAATGTGTGATCTCATTTGATTCTTACAGTTAATGAGGTCCAGAGAAACTAAGTAACTTGCCATGCGTATACTATTAATAAGTAGAAGAGCCAAGATTGAATGTAAGCAGTTTGAACCCACTACCTCTTCTCTTAATTACCACACTGTTTTGGCTCTAGGGGCCATGGTAGGATGAATACGTTTTAAGCCCAGGACCAACCTTTAACAAATAATGTGCTTCATGTCTCTGGTAGTTTTTAATATTTGAAAAAGGCATTGTGACCAGATGATGACATCCCATTCCCATCCCTGCCACCCTTGTACATCTTCAGCACAGGGTAGTGAAGAAGTTAAGGTGTTTGTGCTAATGGCCTTCAACTTTGCCTATCGTTCTAATATACTTCTGGTCAGTTACCCTCAGCTAACCCTTACCCCTGACATCCAAGTTATGTCAGTCTGTTGCTAACCATAATACAGTAGTTCTCAGTGTGGCTTCTGGATCACTACCAGCAGCAGCGTCAACTGAAAACTTGTTTAAAGTTCCAGTTCTGGAGCCTCACCCCATACCTATTGAATCAGAACTTCGGGGTAGGTGGAATAGTCTGTGTGATGAGCCCTTTAGGTAAGTATGATGCATACTGAAATTTGAGAATTACCATAGTCTACTCTAGGGTCTCAGTTCAGGCACAGACTGCTGAAAATGTTTTTGGCAACCCTAGGTACTGGCACTGGGAAACTGCTTGGGGTTTTTTATTTAACTTTCTGCTGTAGGTCTTGTAGTATGACTTTATAGAAATAACCATACCTTACTAAGCTAACAGACATGTAAAAAGAGCTTTTTCTTATTTTTTATTAATTTTATTGGTATATTATAATTATATGTAATAGTGGTTTTGTGACACATTTGTACATGCATATAACATAATTTGGTCAATCCCATTCCCTAGTACCTCCCATTTTCCTCCCCTCCTTCCTCCCCCTGGTTCCCTTCTTCTACTCCACTGGTCTTCCTTATATTTTTATGAAGTCTCACCTTGATTTTTTTCTTTTTCTCTAACTTTTCCATATGAGAGAAAACATAATTTTTGACTTTTTGAGTCTGGTTTATTTCACTTGACATAATGCTCTCAACTTCTATCCATTTTCCTGCAAATAACATAATTTCATTTTTCTTTATGGCTATAGAAAACTCATCGTATCACATTTTCTTTAGTCAGTTATTGATGGTTATCTAGGCTGGTTCCATAACATGGCTATTGTGAGTTGCACTGCTGTAAGCATGGGAATGCATAGATTGCTTTTAGCAGGCTGACTTAAATTCTTTTAGATAAATACTGAGGAGTAGTGTAACTGGGTTATACGGTAGTTCCTTTTGAGGAACCTCCTTATTAATTTTCATAATGGTTGTACTAATTTACAATCCCACCAACAGTGTATTATTAAGTGTTTCTTTCCCCCCCAAATCCTTACTAGCATTTATGGATATTTGTATTCTTGATGATTTTCATTCTAACAGGGTGAGATGAAGTCATTCATATATATATATACATATATGTATATATATGTATATATATATATATATATAGTGTGTGTGTGTTTATTAGAGCTTTACAGTTATACATAGTAGTTGGGTTCATCCAAACAAAATCGTACATGTGTAGAATTTGATTTCAGTTCACAATTCTCCCCATTTCCCCCTAACTAACCCTTTTTCTAACCCTTTGTATCTTTGTTGTGAATTTTGTTCTGTTTTTCATCCTATATTCTCACCGTGTGGTTTTGATTTACATTTCTCTGATTACTAAAGATATTGAACTTTTTTTTAGTGTACTTTTTAATCATTTGTATTTCTTCTTTTGATAAATATCTGTTTCATTTGCCTGTTGATTGAATTTTATTTATTTATTTATTTGGTGGTAAGTTTTTTGAGTCTTTATTCTGGATATTAATTTTATGTCAGAAGAGTAGCTGACAAAGATGTTTTCCCCTTCTATAGGCTCTCTGTTCATGCTCTTGTTTCCTTTGCTGTTCTTGAGAATTATTTCTTGAGTTTTAGGAATCCTGTTGAGGAAGTAATTGCCTTTGCTTTTATGTTAGATATTAACCCTGTGTTTTCTTCTAGCTGTTGGAAAATTTCTAGGCTAATTCCTAGGTCTTTGATCCATTTTGAGTTGACTTTTATGCAGGGCAAGAGATAGGGATCTAGTTTTATTCTTCTACATACGGATATCCAGTTTGCTAGCACCATTTGTTAAAAAGGCTGCCTTTTTTCCATTGAATGTTTTTGGCATCTTTATCAAGGATCACATGATTGTATCTTTGTTGTGAGTTTGTTTCCGTGACTTTTGTTCTATTCCATTGGTCTGTGTGTCCATTTTTATGCCAGTTCTATGCTGTTTTTGTTACTGTAGTTCTGTAGTATAATTTATTTTATTTTTTTTTCTTTTTTTTTTATTTTTTATTGTTGGCTGTTCAAAACATTACATAGTTCTTGATATATCATATTTCACAATTTGATTCAAGTGGGTTATGAGCTCCCATTTTTACCCCATATACAGATTGCAGAATCACATCAGTTACACATCCATTGATTTACATATTGCCATACTAGTGTCTGTTGTATTCTGCTGCCTTTCCTATCCTCTACTATCCCCCCTCCCCTCCCCTCCCCTCCCCTCCCCTCCCCTCCCCTCCCCTCTCTCTACCCCCTCTACTGACATTCGTTTGTCCCCCTTATATTATTTTTCCCCTTCCCCTCACTTCCTCTTGTATGTACTTTTGTATAACTCTGAGGGTCTCCTTCCATTTCCATGCATTTTCCCTTCTCTCTCCCTTTCCCTCCCACCTCTCATCCCTGTTTAATGTTAATCTTCTTCTCATGCTCTTCGACCCTACTCTGTTCTTAGTTACTCTCCTTATATCAAAGAAGACATTTGGCATTTGTTTTTTAGGGATTGGCTAGCTTCACTTAGCATAATCTGCTCTAATGCCATCCATTTCCCTGTAAATTCTATGATTTTGTCATTTTTTAATGCAGAGTAATACTCCATTGTGTATAAATGCCACATTTTTTTTATCCATTCATCCATTGAAGGGCATCTAGGTTGGTTCCACAGTCTAGCTATTGTGAATTGTGCTGCTATGAACATCGATGTAGCAGTGTCCCTGTAGCATGCTCTTTTTAGGTCTTTAGGGAATAGACCGAGAAGGGGAATAGCTGGGTCAAATGGTGGCTCCATTCCCAGCTTTCCAAGAAATCTCCATACTGCTTTCCAAATTGGCTGCACCAATTTGCAGTCCCACCAGCAATGTACAAGAGTACCCTTTTCCCCACATCCTCGCCAGCACTTGTTGTTGTTTGACTTCATAATGGCTGCCAATCTAACTGGAGTGAGATGGTATCTTAGGGTGGTTTTGATTTGCATTTCTCTGACTGCTAGAGATGGTGAGCATTTTTTCATGTACTTGTTGATTGACTGTATGTCCTCCTCTGAGAAGTGTCTGTTCAGGTCCTTGGCCCATTTGTTGATTGGGTTGTTTGTTCTCTTATTGTCTAATTTTTGGAGTTCTTTGTATACTCTGGATATTAGGGCTCTATCTGAAGTGTGAGGAGTAAAGATTTGTTCCCAGGGTGTAGGCTCCCTATTTACCTCTCTTATTGTTTCTTTTGCTGAGAAAAAACTTTTTAGTTTGAGTAAGTCCCATTTGTTGATTCTAGTTATTAACTTTTGTGCTATGGGTGTCCTATTGAGGAATTTGGAGCCCGACCCCACCGAATGTAGATCGTAGCCAACTTTTTCTTCTATCAGACGGCGTGTCTCTGATTTGATATCAAGCTCGTTGATCCATTTTGAATTCACTTTTGTGCATGGCGAGAGAAAGGGATTCAGTTTCATTTTGTTGCATATGGATTTCCAGTTTTCCCAGCACCATTTGTTGAAGATGCTATCCTTCCTCCATTGCATGCTTTTAGCCCCTTTATCAAATATAAGGTAGTTGTAGTTTTGTGGATTGGTTTCTGTGTCCTCTATTCTGTACCATTGGTCCACCCGCCTGTTTTGGTACCAGTACCATGCTGTTTTTGTTACTATTGCTCTGTAGTATAGTTTGAAGTCTGGTATCGCTATACCGCCTGATTCACACTTCCTGCTTAGCATTGTTTTTGCTATTCTGGGTCTTTTGTTTTTCCATATGAATTTCATGATTGCTTTCTCTATTTCTACAAGAAACGCCGTTGGGATTTTGATTGGCATTGCATTAAACCTATAGAGAACTTTTGGTAATATCGCCATTTTGATGATGTTAGTTCTGCCTATCCATGAACAGGGTATATTTTTCCATCTTCTAAGATCTTCTTCTATTTCTCTCTTTAGGGTTCTGTAGTTTTCATTGTATAAGTCTTTCACCTCTTTTGTTAGGTTGATTCCCAAGTATTTTATTTTTTTTGAAGATATTGTGAATGGAGTGGTTGTCCTCATTTCCATTTCAGAGGCTTTGTCGCTGATATACAGGAATGCCTTTGATTTATGCGTGTTGATTTTATATCCTGCCACTTTGCTGAATTCATTTATTAGCTCTAATAGTTTCTTTGTAGACCCTTTTGGGTCTGCTAGGTATAGAATCATGTCATCTGCAAATAGTGATAATTTAAGTTCTTCTTTTCCTATTTTGATGCCTTTAATTTCTTTCGTCTGTCTAATTGCTCTGGCCAGTGTTTCGAGAACTATGTTGAACAGCAGCGGTGAGAGAGGGCATCCCTGTCTTGTTCCAGATTTTAGAGGGAATGCCTTCAATTTTTCTGCATTCAGAATGATGCTAGCCTGAGGCTTAGCATAGATTGCTTTTACAATATTGAGGTATGTTCCTGTTATCCCTAGTTTTTCTAGAGTTTTGAACATAAAGGGATGCTGTACTTTGTCAAATGCTTTTTCCGCATCTATCGAGATGATCATATGATTCTTATTTTTAAGTCTATTGATGTGGTGAATAACATTTATTGATTTCCATATATTGAACCAGCCTTGCATCCCAGGGATGAATCCTACTTGATCATGGTGCACAATTTTTTTGATAAGTTTTTGTATCCGAGTGGCCAGAATTTTATTGAGGATTTTTGCATCTAGGTTCATTAGAGATATTGGTCTGTAGTTTTCTTTCTTTGAAGTGTCTTTGTCTGGTTTAGGTATCAGGGTGATGTTGGCCTCGTAGAATGAATTTGGAAGTTCTCCCTCTTTTTCTATTTCCCGAAGTAGCTTGAAAAGTATTGGTATTAGTTCCTCTTTAAAGGTTTTGTAAAACTCTGCTGTATACCCATCCGGTCCTGGGCTTTTCTTAGTTGGTAGTCTTTTGATGGTTTCTTCTGTTTCCTCAATTGATATTGGTCTGTTTAGGTTGTCTATATCCTCCTGACTCAATCTGGGCAGATCATATGACTTAAGAAATTTATCTATGCCTTCACTATCTTCTAATTTATTGGAGTATAAGGATTCAAAATAATTTTTGATTATCTTCTGTATTTCTGAAGTGTCTGTTGTGATATTGCCTCTTTCATCCCGTATGTTAGTAATTTGAGTTCTCTCTCTTCTTCTCTTCGCTAGCATGGCTAAGGGTCTGTCGATTTTGTTTATTTTTTCAAAGAACCAACTTTTAGTTTTGTCAATTTTTTCAATTGTTTCTTTTGTTTCGATTTCATTAATTTCAGCTCTGATTTTAATTATTTCTTGCCTTCTACTTCTTTTGCTGTTGTTTTGCTCTTCTTTTTCAAGGATTTTGAGATGAAGTATGAGATCATTTATTTGTTGGTTTTTTCTTTTTTTAAGGAATGAACTCTAAGCAATGAATTTTCCTCTTAGAACTGCTTTCAATGTGTCCCATAGATTCCGATATGTTGTGTCTGTGTTTTCATTAATCTCTAAGAATTTTTTAATTTCTTCCTTGATGTCTTCTATAACCCATTGATCATTCAGTAACCTATTGTTCATTCTCCAAGTGATGTATTCTTTTCCCTTCCTTCTTTTATCGTTGATTTTCAGTTCCATTCCATTATGATCGGATAGGATGCATGGTATTATCTCTACTCCTTTATATTGTCTAAGAGTTTCCCTGTGACATAATATATGATCTATTTTTGAGAAGGATCCATGTGCTGCTGAGAAAAAAGTGTAACTGCTTGATGTTGGGTGGTATATTCTATATATGTCAATTAAGTCTAGGTTATTAATTGTGTTATTGAGTTCTATAGTTTCCTTATTCAACTTTTGTTTGGAAGATCTGTCCAGTGGTGATAGAGGTGTGTTGAAGTCTCCCATGATTATTGTATGGTGGTCTATTAGACTCTTGAACTTGAGAAGAGTTTGTTTGATGAACATAGCTGCACCATTGTTTGGGGCATATATATTTATGATTGTTATGTCTTGTTGGTGTATGGTTCCCTTGAGCAGTATGTAGTGTCCCTCTTTATCCCTTTTGATTAACTTTGGCTTGAAATCTATTGTATTTGATATGAGTATGGATACTCCTGCTTGTTTCCGAAGTCCATATGAGTGATATGATTTTTCCCAACCTTTCACCTTCAGCCTATGTATGTCTTTTCCTATCAAATGCGTCTCCTGTAGGCAGCATATTGTTGGGTCTTGTTTTGTGATCCATTCTACTAGCCTGTGTCTCTTGATTGGTGAGTTTAAGCCATTAACATTTAGGGTTATTATTGAGATATGGGTTGTTGTTCCAGCCATATTTGTTTATTTATGTTACTAAACATGGTTTGTTTTCCTCTTTGATTATTTTCCCCCCTTTAGTGTCCTACCTCCCACTATTGGTTTTCATTGTTATTTTCTATTTCCTCTTCCTGTAATGTTTTGCCAAGGATGTTTTGAAGAGATGGTTTTCTAGCTGCAAATTCTTTTAACTTTTGTTTATCGTGGAAGGTTTTAATTTCATCTTCCATCCTGAAGCTTAATTTCGCTGGAAACACAATTCTTGGTTGGAACCCATTTTCTTTCAGTGTTTGAAATATGTTATTCCAGGATCTTCTAGCTTTCAGAGTCTGTGTTGAAAGATCAGCTGTTATCCTGATTGGCTTACCCCTAAATGTGATCTGCTTCCTTTCTCTTGTAGCTTTTAAAATTCTCTCCTTATTCTGTATGTTGGGCATCTTCATTATAATGTGTCTAGGTGTGGGTCTCTTATGATTTTGCACATTCGGCGTCCTGTAGGCTTCTAGGATTTGGGGTTCTCATTCTTCAAGTCTGGGAAGTTTTCTCGTATTATTTCATTGAATAGATTGCTCATTCCTTTGGTTTGAAACTCTGTCCCTTCCTGTATCCCAATGACTCTTAAATTTGGTCTCTTGATGTTATCCCATATTTCTTGGATGTTCTGCTCATGGTTTCTTAACAGTCTTGCTGAGCTGTCTCTGTTCTTTTCAAGTTGAAATACTTTATCTTCATTGTCTGATGTTCTGTCTTCTAAGTGTTCTACTCTGCTGGTAGTATTCTCAATTGAGTTTTTAAGTTGGCTTATTGCTTCCTGCATTTCTAGGATTTCTGTTTGTTTGTTTTTTATAACCTCTATTTCCCTGTATAGTTGATCTTTTGCTTCTTGGATTTGTTTATGTAATTCATTGTTGAAGTGATCTTTCATTGTCTGATTTTGCTGTCTGATGTCTTCCTTGAGACTCCAGATCATCTGAAGCATGTATATCCTGAATTCTTTATCTGACATTCCATCTGCTGCAGCTGTTACCTCTTCTAAAGTTGAGTTGACCTGCAATGCTTGTGGTCCTTTCTTTCCTTGTCTCTTCATACTGTTCGCGTTCCTTTCTACTTGGTGAAACTGTTGTGCTATTGAATTTTCCCCCTATATATTTATATTGGTCTTGTATAGTTGCAAAGTCTCCCTCGCAGGCGCGGGCAGCGGCTCTGCCCCTCCTCCAATTGGGGCAATGTGCCTACCACGCCAGCAGGCCGCTGGGCCTGCTCTGCCGGTCGGTAGCAGGTCCCCCGACCTTGCAGGCGCGGGCGGCAGCTCTGTCCCTCTGCGGGCCGCTAGGCTTGTTCTGTCGGTGGTCGCAGTTCTGTCTACTTTGCAGGCGCAGGCAGCGGCACTGCCCCTCTGCAGGCCTCTGGGGCTGTACTGCCAGTGGGTCGCAGGTCCGCCTACCTTGCAGGCGCGGGGGGGGGGGGCGGCTCTACCCTTCCTCAGGCCACTGGGCCTGTTCTGTCTCTCGGTTGCAGGTCTGGCCTGTTCTGATGGTGGTCACAGTTCCGTCTACCTTGCAGGCGCGGGGGGGAGTGGGCGGCTCTGCCTCTCAGCAGGCCGCTGCTCCTCTTCTGCCGGTGGGTCGCAGGCCCGCCTACCTTGCAGGAGTGATTGGAACCTCTGCCCCTCCGCGGGCCACTGGGCCTTTTCTGTCAGTGGTCACAGTTCCGCCTACCTGGCAGGCGCGTGGGGTGGGGGGCGGCTCTGCCCCTCAGCAGGCTGCTGGGCCTGTTCTGTGGGTGGTCACAGTTCCCTCTACCTTGCCGGCGCAGGGGGAGGGGGCGGCTCTGCCTCTCAGCAGGCCGCTGCTCCTCTTCTGCCGGTGGGTCGCAGGCCCGCCTACCTTGCAGGAGTGATTGGAACCTCTGTCCCGCCGCGGGCCACTGGGCCTTTTCTGTCGGTGGTCACAGTTCCACCTACCTGGCAGGCACGGGGGGTGGGGGGCGGCTCTGCCCCTCAGCAGGCCGCTGGGCCTGCTCTGTGCATCGTCACAGTTCCCTCTACCTTGCCGGTGCAGGGGGAGGGGGCGGCTCTGCCTCTCAGCAGGCCGCTGCTCCTCTTCTGCCGGTGGGTCGCAGGCCCGCCTACCTTGCAGGAGTGATTGGAAGTTCTGTCCCGCCGCGGGCCACTGGGCCTTTTCTGTCGGTGGTCACAGTTCCACCTACCTGGCAGGCGCGGGGGGTGGGGGGCGGCTCTGCCCCTCAGCAGGCCGCTGGGCCTGCTCTGTGCGTGGTCACAGTTCCCTCTACCTTGCCGGTGCCTGTACCCTTGTTTTCTAACTGTTAAATACAAGGATGTACTGACTGACACAGTCCTTTTAGTACATTGGCCACCAATGAAAATGTTATAATTATGAAGAATGAAACATGATTTCCATATTGGTCAGCAAGTCCTCTGGCTTCCTCTTCTTTTACTACTCTCTGGTCTTCCAAATCACTCTTATTTCCACATAACACTATGTCTGGGTTTTCACAATATGCATGCATTTGTAGCTGGCTTATCCAGTTTCGGACATTGAGGAAACTTTGCTCATTCGTCAGATCAAAAAGTAGAAGAAAACCCATAGCATCTCTGAAGAATGCTGTTGTCAAACTACGAAACCTCTCCTGCCCAGCTGTGTCCCATAACTGCAGGTGAATTCTCTGGCCTCTGCCAATAGCTCCATCTGGCCCATTGGCTCTGTACACCTCCGCCTGGAGGTCCTGGCCCCACTGCAGTTGTGCCCCTGCCCTCGGCATCCACCGCTGCTGGCCTTTTTTGGGTCCTTGGCGGGTCTGTGTAGTATAATTTAAAATTTGGTATTGCGATGCCTCCAGCCTTTTGCTTATAGTTGCTTTGACTATTCTGGGTCTTTTATTTTTCCATATGGATTTTGTAACTGTTTGTTCTAGTTCTGTGAAGAATATCTTTGGTATTTTCATGGGAATTGATTGACTCTTTAGATTCATTTTGGTAATATGGCCATTTTAACAATATTAAGTCTGCCTATCCATGAACAGGGGTGGTCTTTTCATCTTCTAATATCTTCTTCAATTTCTTTTTTCAGTGTTTTATAATTTTCATTGTAGAGGTCTTTTATTTTCTTGGTTAGATTTATTCTTAGGTGATTCTTTTGTTTGTTCTATGTTGATTTAGTATATTGCTGCTAGGCTGAATTAATTAGCTCTGCAGTTTTCTGGCCAGATTTTTTGGATTTTCTAAATACATTATCAAATGATTTGCAAACGGTGATTATTTGACTTCTTTCCTTCTATTTGTATCCCTAAAAGGGATGATACAGGGGATCATGATACAGGGGATTGAAACCAGTGGTGCTCTACTACTGAGTTACATCCCCAACCCTTATTTTTAATTTTGAGACAAGGCCTTGCTAAATTGCCTAGACTGGCCTTAAACTTGATGTGGCTAGTGTCATTATTGCATGCTGATTTTAATTTCTGTGGGTATTCTTGCCAGGCATAGTGGTGCACATTTGTAATCCTAGCAACTCAGGAGGCTGAGATAGGAGGATCTCAAGTTCAAGACCAGTCTCAGCAACTTGGCAAGATCCTATCTCAACATCAAAAAGTAAAAAGAATCGGGGATGCAATTCAGTGGTAATGCACCCGGGGTTCAATCCCAGTACAAAAGCAAAAAAAAAAAATAAATAAGTAAAAAAAAATTCCTGCTGTAACATTGACATTAAAACACTAAAAGAAAGTCACTTTTAGTTATCAGATATGACAGGATAAAGTTGTCATTTTATGAATTTTTTTTTAGCTTGTCAGGTAAGGGTCCTTTCCATCTCTATTTAGAGAACATGTTTTCATTTAAAGTTAGTATTTCCATAGCTGTATGACCAGGATATACTGAGAAGTTGCACATAGTCTGGGATTCTTGCCAAGATCATGTTTGACCCCAGGTAGCCTCTTTTTCAAGGATTTAAGTCTGTCAGTAAGTTAATATCTTATATTGGTAATTGTTGTTGTTTTTATAAAATGTAAGGGTGTATAGTAGTATCCAGCAATGAAATGAGTATACTTGTTTGATCCACATATAAGGGTAAGAGAAAGCTTACATTGAATTTGGAGGGAATGATCTGTGATTTTTAAATCTGACAATAGTATAAATAATTTTCACACAAATAAGATTGAGTATACTTTGGGTTCATCCTAAAAGAATTGTTTCTGAGATGATGTTAGCAAAATTTGGATCCACCACTGCTATGTATTACTGTTACTGTTACAGTTACAATCTGCACCCTACACCAAGGCAACAAAGGAGAGTTAAGATTCTATCTTCTCAGAGCTTCCCAAACAATATGTCTTAGCACAGGGCTGCCCAGAGGAAGAGAGACTTTTTCCTAGTTTGCCCATCTAGAGGGAACCTTTTTAGCATCTAGTCTGCCTAGATGGGTCACCTTTTTTTTTGCAATTGGTTCAAAACATAATATATGCTAGCTGAACCCTCTTTGGAACCCCATATTTGGAATAACTTTTATCAGTTTTTGTCAGCAAAAGTACTTCTCTGGGTCATTTGATGAGTAAGTATTATTAGATTTTAGCTAAAGAGGGACACTTGGGATGACTGCCATGGAAGAAATATTAAGAAATATTTAGAAGAAAGAGCACAACTAAACATTGGCAGAAATGCTTATCTCCTTCAGTTATTTTACAAAAAAGAGCATGTAGTATGGGCAATTGTGAACTAGTTCTTAATCTTTATTTCTGAGGAGGGAATAGCTATGATTCAGACTAATTGCCTTCAAACCTGATACTGTTTAGTCTGATGTTGAAAATCAAATAATAGTTTTTGCATACTCTCTTGTTTTTCAGAAACTCTGTGAAGGCATATTTAAAGTCCTTGTAAAGGACGTCCCAACAACATGTCAAGTGTCCTGCCTGGAAGTACTCCGCATTCTCTCCAGAGACAAAAAGATTTTAGTTCCTGTAACAACCAAGGAAAACATGCAGATATTGCTGAGACTAGCCAAGCTAACTGAGTCGGATGATTCTTTGGAGAAGGTGTCAGAGTTCCCAGTTATTGTGGAATCATTAAAGTGTCTATGTAACATAGTGTTCAACAGTCAGATGGCACAGCAGCTCAGCCTGGAACTTAATCTTGCTGCAAAGCTCTGTAACCTCCTGAGAAAGTGCAAGGACCGAAAATTTATCAATGACATTAAGTGCTTTGACTTGCGCTTGCTCTTTCTCCTGTCACTTTTGCACACTGACATCAGGTCACAATTGCGCTATGAGCTCCAGGGACTACCGCTGCTAACCCAGATCTTGGAAAGTGCCTTTAGCATCAAGTGGACCGATGAGTATGAATCGGCCATAGATCATAATGGACCTCCTCTCTCACCTCAGGAGACAGACTGTGCCATTGAGGCCCTCAAAGCTCTCTTCAATGTGACAGTAGACAGTTGGAAGGTGCATAAAGAGGTAAGGTTGAGAATGGTATTCTTATCTACCTGGAGTTTAATTGTCTGGTATGTTCTTATAGCTGTCTGCAAGGGAAGCATGCTAAATTGGAAAATGGAAAAAGTTACCAGTTCCTCCATGAATCAGTTGTATGAACTGTGATATTTCTTAACCATTACTAAATCTTATTCTTTCCATTTGTGTAATACCTGTTGGAAGAATGGGGTGGAGATGAACTACTGTTTTGTAAGATGCCAAATATAGTTTTCTGACTTGTACTATCACTGTCTTTTTCAGAGTCTTTTTCATGAACAAGATAAGATTTAAAGGGAAATAAAACAAGGCAGTTAATAAAGGTATAGGTATTTTTGATGGCTGCCACCTTAAAAGCTCAGATAATGCCAGTCAATTAAAACTGATAAGTCTTTGATGTCAGCTCAGAAGAAGAAAAAAATCCTATGTGTATGTATACCTATTAGCCTATTCTCCTAGGTGTTCCTATGTAGTGTAAGATAACTGTCAAAAATATAGGACTACAAACTAGAGATATCCATGCTTATACATAATTCTAGAAAACAAACATAATTACTCAAGGGGATGAGAAAGGTTATTTCAAACCATTTAACTTATTTCTAGACTAAGAGTCTTCTGAGGCTTGGACCTTCCAGCAAACCAAAATGAGGCAGATTTGGTAGTTTATATTTGAATACCCACAAGAACAATATGCTAACAATGAAACTTGGCTTAAGGAAATCAACAATTTTAAGTAAAATGGACATAAACTGTTCCTTTCTTCTAAAATCCAGACATTTCACATTTTCTCTCTCTTTAACCATAAATGACTAGTGAAATTTAGACTGTGCCTTTAAAAAAAAAAAGACATCTGACTTTAGGATTTAGGTTAATATTTTGATGTGTCCATTTGAAATAATTCTCACCCATGAATAAAGATCTGTATTTGCCAGAAAACTACTTTAAAAGGATTATCTCAATGCAGTGCTATAGTGAGAATATGCAGGCATGAGTTTTAAAGTGCAGATAGGTCTGTATTTTGAAACCAAATATTTGAAGATCAGTCCTAACAGCTCTTTTAGATGACTGTAGCATGGTCAGTTTTTTCCTGAGAGTTGGCAGAAAAAGATGTGGAAAGCCCACATGCTCCATTTATGCTTTGAAACCAAATATTTGGAAGTATTTGAAATGTTATGTCTCTATTCTTATTTGGTACCTTCTATGGTTATTTTTCTTACACTGTTTGTTTTGGTGTTTTTTAAGTTCTTCATTTAGTTGTAAGAGGTACTCTAAGACTGTTGGTTTGCCATTGTTGGAGTCCCTATTATTTTAAGTTATACCTAAAATAGTAGCTCACAGTGTTCAGATTCCTAACAAAAACACTTTATAATTTAGTGGCTGCACATCAGTAGATATGTGGGATGACATGTAATGAAAATTAGTAAATTAAGATTAGCCATTATTAGTGTGCTTTAGTTATAAGTAACAGAGGGACTGGAAGGAGCTTTAGAAAATGTTGAAGTAGCATATACTTATTCTGTGTTATAGAATGGTTTTTCTCCAAAACAAAAGTATCTACTGATAAAGGGCCAGTATTCCAAGATTAGGTATCTCAGACCTCCTACTACCTGTTTGAGTCTGGATCAATTGATACAGCCATTACAAAATGTGCAAAATCAGCATGACTCTTGGCTATGGTTGAAGTTTTCAGAAATATAAATAGTATTGAAAATAGGATCTTTGCCAACCATTTAGAAAAGAATGTCTTCATGAGTCTCCAAATTCAGCTCTTAGCAAACATTTATCATTTATCATTGTCCAAATATTTATGGACAATTACTAGACATTACACTGGGCATTATATAATGTATTGGCAAATAACAGGCATTGTTCATGAAACCTCCATTTTGTGGGTGAAATAGGTGATAAATCAGTGAAAATTACATAATTGAAATTGTGTTATTTGCTATGAGAGAACAATGCAATGATTGACAATATATAATATAGTTACAGAAGACTGAAAGTCTTTTCTGAGATCTGAAGATTCAGAATGATTCAGCCATCTGAAGAATAGAGGGATGAATGGTTCCTAGAAATTGTGTAGCATGTGAAAAGACCACAGAAACCAAAACAGGAGTTTTTAGGAAGATAGTCACAACTTTGTTCAAAGAAACCTCATATCAGGGCAGAGAGACTTACTACTAATAATCTGTTTACTGGGTTTCAAGATCTCCTTAGTTTGTCAGCTGAAGTGTTTTACTTTGAGCAAGCACCCAAAGACTAGTTAACAAATATGAAAAACTTATTAATCAAAAGAATCTAACTTTAAAAATAACTAGAGGCTCATTGTAGAGGATCTAGGAAAAAAAAACATAGAAGCAAGAAAATACAAACTACCTGAAAACTCACCCCTGAGAAGATAAGCACTGTTTGCCTTTTGATGTGTATCTTTCTAACCATTCTCCGTTATGTAATATATAAATAGAAATATATATTTCTGTCTATATATTTCTCTCTATATATATTCATATACACACAAAATGTAATCATTTTATTATTTTCATCTTTGTTGCACAACCAATGTTCTTGAAGTCTAGTTACTAGTTTTCAACTCTGGGGATGTTAACTCTGTGGAGAGCGCTTACTGGGCATGGGTGAGGCCATGGGTTTGATCCCCAGTAACTCCCCACACACTTACACAGAGTATTAGTTTTCAAAAATGCGTTTCTTGAAGCTGGGAGGTTCCTAGGAGTATCCTCTAGGTGTGGGTGAGTGGTATCCCAGGTTCCCCACTTCCACTTTATAAAACAGCACCTTTGATTGTTGTTGCTATTGTTGTTGCTATTGCTGTTGTTTTAATTTAGGTTTGTAATTAAGATTTCATTTGGAGGATAAAAGAGAGTTCTGCAAAAAAACCCAAAACTTTGACAACTACTCTGTAACTCCTATTTGTTGAAGATGATAAATCCTTATGAAAGAATGCATACAAATACTTGTGAGCATGTAGAATACTTCACCCTGGCACGGTGGCACACACCTGTAATCCCAGCAGCTCAGGAGACTGAGGCAGGAGGATCCCAAGTTCAGAAGTAAGCCTCAGCAAAAGTGAGGTGCTAAGCAACTCAGTGAGACCCTGTCTCTAAAAAAAATACAAAATAGAGCTGGGAATGTGGTTCAGTGTTTAAGTGCTCCTGAGTTCAATCCCCAGTAAACCCTCCCACCCCCCCACAAAGAATACTATTAAGTATAAATATAAAAATATTTATGAATATTCCTTCATAAGGATTCTCAACCTTTGACAAATCCTGTTTGGAGGCACTTAAATCATAATTGCTTGCTATTTTAAATATCAATATAGTAAATTCTCTGGTTGTAAAAGTTTTAGTAAATAACCTGAAATTGATGGGCCAGAGCATTTCAAAATTTTCAGGTTTTTTTGATTGATAGCTATTGCCCAACTGACTTCAAAAGAAGGGTGCTGAATATACCTTTCCAAATGCTAGGCATTTATTTCACTTCTGTAGTTTTTTGCCTGTTTCACAATTACTTAGCCTAACAGTTACAGAAAAATACAGACATTTGGTTTTGGTTTTAACTGTTTTAGCAAGTATTTTTATGACTTCCTTCATTTGTAGTTCACAAAAAAACAGAAAATGAAGGACTAGATGTTTCATGAGGTTTAGCAAATTAGTGCCATTTGTGCATTTCAGATTTAGGCCTCAGTGTTGAATTCCTGCCTGCCTGTTGATACCATCAGCAGATTAATTTGGAGATTTCCTTTTCGTGGGAAATGTAGCTGGCATTATTTCCATGTGTAGAGACAGAGTCTCCCTCCCTCCCTACTCCTTGTCTCCTCTTTCTCTCCCTTTCCTAGAGATAGTATATTTGAAAAGGTTGAATGATTCCTTTAGCAGGACATAAAGTTAGCTGTAGAAAAGTTAATTGAAATGGCCTTGTCTTCTTCCTGCTTCAACATTTTCCTAAATCTCTGTTGATGGAGGAGAGCATGTTAATCTATGGGTCCTTTATGTAGTACACATTTCCCTGTCTGGTGCTTCCTAAGTATCAATGCAGGGTAATAAGGAAGTACAAGGACCAGTAGACTTGATAGAGCCAGAAAACTAAGTGCAAACAAAAATACTTGTTTTTAAGGAGTCAAAAGATGCTGTTTGAATGAGATAAAACAGTGAGTGCTCACAGAAGTTATTGAGAATGTCACACTGTAACAGAAGAGGTTAGTTCCCTCATTAGAGACTTTGAAGGAAATGTAGACAAGGATAGGATATTACTTAAAAATAAAGCTTCAGGCTGTGCAGTTTTTTCTTGTTGAATAAATTTTTCAACAAACATTAAGTATCCAGTTCGTGCCACCTTTTATGTTAGATACACAGAATGCAAGGTAAAACATCACTGTCTTCAAGGCAGTAAAAACCTAGTAGAGAAATTAGTCATGTAAACACAGGTGGAGCCGGACATGGTAGCACACACCTATAATCCTTGCAATTCTGTAGGCTGAGGCAGGAGGATCACAAATTGAAGGTCAGCCTCAGCAACTTAGTGAAACCCCCATCTCAAAATAAAAAAATAGAAAGAGCTGGAGATATAGCTCAGTGGCAAAGCACTCCTGGGTTCCATTTCCAATTGCTGCTTCCCCTCCCCCCAAAAAACTCTACACAAGCGGTTGTGTGGTTCTGTCTTGGTACATTTTCTGTTGCTATCACAGAATACCAGTCTGATAATTTATAAATAATAGAGGTTTATTTTGCTCATGGCTTTGGAGTCTATATGAAGTCCAAAATCCAGGGATCATAACTGGTGAGGTCTTTTTGCTAAGGCATCATATGGTGAAAGAGCATGCATGTGTGTGCATGAGAGAACCTGTGAACATATAAGGGTGCTAGGACTCACCAGAATTTATCCTAACCCACTCCCATTATAATAGCATGAATCCATTCATACATGACCTAAACATTTCTTAAAGATCCTACCCACCCAGTACAGTTAAATGAAAACTAGATTTCAATATGAAGTTTGGAGGGAACATTCAAAATAAAGCAAGCTGTTTGTAATATTATATATTATTATTTTCTATATTTTCTGTATGCTTAAAAACAATAATCACTTCAGCAGTGCACAGCAGCTTCAGGTGCTGTATATTCTGGATCTTTGGGCTTTTTCTCTGGCATTGATTAGAAAGGTTAAAATTTGAATAAAAAGATAGGAAAATGGATATTTTTTTTCTAAATAAAATTAAATCTTCCACAGTTTGCAAAGGAGGGGGAAAAAGATTTCATATAATAACGGAATCTGTAATTAAGAAGCAAAGCCTTTGTAAAGAAATTCCAAAGAATTTGATAATTTTTATCTTGCTTTTAATGTTATCTGATTTTAATTTCCACTGTTACAACCAAACCTACTTTCTCACTTTTTCTTCCTCTGCTCTTTGTTCTGAGGGATTTTTCCCCCTCAACCTTTGGAAGTGATATCATTTTAGAGTAGCAAATGTTGATATCCTAAAGATACAAAAACTAAATCATGAAGCAAGTAAATAACAGTTGTAAAAGCTGTGATTATATACTGTTTTGTAAGAGCAATCACATTCAGTCCTTCTGGTATTCTTGTGAGCATTATTATTAACCCCACTTAAGAGATGAGGACATCAGAGATTGGAACATTGAGAAAAGTCACACAGCAGAGTAACCAACAGTGGGAAGTAGTGACCACAATAACCTTTGTTAAGTAAGATTTCTTAAATGATAGCATTGCTTTAACAGTTATTTATTGAGACATTGACTGATGGAATAGAATAAAAATCTAGAAATAAACCTGCATATCTGTAGTCAACTGGTTTATGATACAGGTGACATGGAAGTACAGTGGGGTTTTTCACAAATAGTTCTGGATCATTTGTATGGAAAAAACCAGTTTTGAATCCTTACCTTATATTGTATACCCCAAAAGAGAAGTTGAGTTATGTAAGAGATCTAAATACACAGGATAAAATAATAAGGCTTCTAAAAGTTTACTGCTGTGACTTTATCTCAAATAAGTTAAACCTTTCTTTTTTTGTGTAGTACTGGAGATTGAACCTAGGGGCGTTCTACCACAAAGCTGCATCCCCAGCCCTCTTTACTTTATTATTTTTAAAAATTTGAGACAGGGTCCTGCTAAGTTACTGAGGTTGGCCTTGAACTTTCGATCTTCCTGCCTCAGTCTTCTGAGTTGCTGGGGTTATAGGCATGTACCATCATGCCTAGCCAAACATTTCTTAAATAAGAAAATATTTCCAAATAAAATGGAATACAATATGGATCATATCTAAAGGAAAAAATTGTCCTTCATTAAAATGAGTACCTTAGAAGAAGAAAGGAAAATGGCAGCCCACTAAGTGGGACAAGATATTTGCAGCACATATGTACAATAAAATATTCAGAACTCATTAGAAAGTCTTACAAATCCATAAGGATAAATAAGTCAACACAATAGAAAAATAGACAAAAGGTTTAAATAGGAACTTTCAAAACAAGCTTTCCAAATGACCAAATAAACATAAGACATACAATAAAAATAGGTGTTCAGTTTTATTAGTCATCATGAAAATGCAAATTAAAACAAAAAATAACCTACATATCCATGAGAATGACTAATGTTTAAAAAGCTGACAATATTCAGTATCAATGAAATTATAAAGAAACTATTATAAGTATAGGTTAAAACACTGACAGTACCTTATAAAGCTTGATGTATGTGTGTTCCCTGTGACTCAGTATCCCCTCTCCTGGATGTATACACGTGCATTCCAGATGACATGTAAAAAGCATGTTTATTGCAGCACTTGTTAGAATACCCCCCAAACATTCAACAATTCAAGTGTCATCAAGAGTAGGATGGAGCTGAGGCTGTGGCTCAGTAGTAGAACTCTTGCCTAGCATGCATGAGGCACTGGGTTCAATCCCCAGCACCACATTAAAAAAACACACACACACACACACACACACACACTAAATAAACAAAATAAAGGTATTGTTGTCAATCTACAACTAAAAATATTTTTTTAAAGAGTAGGATAGATAAGTTAATGATAATACATTTATACACTAGAACACCATATAGCAGTGCTTTCTTAACCCATCTGTGGTGGAGGGACAAGATTTTTTTCCCTAGCTGTCAGAATGAAAGTCTTGTACGATCCAGTATTACACACAATGTCCAAATGCTCAAAAAGTTTATAAATGTTCCCTCAATACCTTCTGTACTCATGACTTTGAAGATGAGTGACAAACAGGGTGTGGACCAGCACCACACTTTGTATAGGGCTGCTCCCAAGCAGTGGAAAAGAAAAAACTAACTACATACAACAACATGGGTGAATCTCACAGTCACTGGCAAGAGGGTCTATACTTTATGGGTCCATTCATGTAAAGTTCAGTGACAACACTAACCTGTGATATTAGAAGTTAGGATTACTTTTCAGGAGCAGAAGGCTGTCATTGGAAGGAGTGTGAGGAGAATTCTGGGGCTCTTAATCTTGGCCTTGCATGATTTTTTAATTGATGTGCTCATTTTGTGAGAAGTTATCTAGCCACACACTTATAATTTGGGCATTTTTCTGCTTATTCATATTATACAACATTTACATTAAAACCTGTTGATCATGGGCTGGGGCTGGGGCTCAGTGATAGAGCACTTGCCTCACATGTATGAGGCACTGGGTTTGATTCTCAGCACCGCATATACATAAATGAATAAAATAAAGGTCCATCAACAACTAAAAAAATATTTATAAAAAAACAAAACAAAACTGTTGATCACCTATTAAAGCAGTGCCCTCATCTTCATGAGGGTAATAGATTAGTAGAGAAAACAAAGATATATGAGTAAGTAAACAAATGTGAAGTTACAAATTATGGTTTCATGAAAAGAAATCTTTAAGATAGAGAATCATGAAGGAATATACTTAGATCAGTGATCAGAGAAGGGGCTTCTCTAAGAAGATGTTTTAGCTGAGATCTGGAGGATGAAAAACAATCAGCAATGTAAAGAGCAGAGGCAAATAATCCAGTCATTTCAGAAGTTGTTTTGAGTAGAGAATGGAGAGAACTTAGTAAATGTTGGGTAAAAGAGAGCATTGCAGTCAGAAAGTATAACTTGGGAATAGGTGTTATTAAAAACTAGAAAAGGAGGAGATGCAATGGAAAGTAGGATTTGGGTTTACAGTTACAAATAACAGACCATAATGGATACTTTTGCAGGAGGCTTGTCACCATCAGCATGAGAAGAGAAAGAGTGTTATATATAGAACAAAAGGAAGTAGATCCCCCAGTTAATTTTCAAAACCCAGGAAAATGTGACCTTATCAAGAGTTAAGTAATAGTTGAGTTTGGCATGGGTTTTAGTATACCTCATGTAATTTGTGGTAAGTGAAAGTATATTTACATATGAGAGAATTTTCACCCAAGCATTTGGGGATGGATGATGAACCCTGCAGTCTCAGTGCCTCTGGCATTCCACTGGTCCCTCTTTCTCTTTTCCCTCTCTTCCTACCCACACAGTTGTTTATCACTTCACAGTCTCACTCTTTGACTTCTTCCCCCACACCCTCACATATTTTATTGAAAGTTTTAAAGCATTTTTATGCATGACATTTTCTTTAACTTAATCCTAAGAGCCTTGTGTTTGTGGAGATGCATGTGGGGAAACCAAGGTTCAGGAAGCTGTATGAATTGTTTTATGTCATAAGGTAGGCTTCTGACTCCATATCCAGTACTTTTTCCATTAATACCTTCATCTCTTGTAAATGTACATGTTTTTAAAATATTATCACCCACATAAGTAATGAAAGTTTACCCTGTATGCTAGATGAGAGACATCTCCCTTAAAGGGCCTGTGTGTATGTGTTTGTATATGTATGTGTGTGTGTGTGTGTGTGTGTGTGTATGTGTATGTGTATATGTGTATATATATATATATATATATATATATGTATATATTGTGCGTGTGTGAGTGAGATGTACTTCACTTTACATGGACTTGAAATCAGGTATATGCTAAGAAATTTTTGAAAATTTTAATAGTATTTCAAGTGTTTAGAGCTTTCTGAAGTATGGCATATCCAGGATCTCTATCTTAATTATCTCTGATTTCCTGTGTCATATTAATTTCTTAAGAGATAGGACCTTGATGCAGATGATTGTTTCTTTAATACCATTGCCAACGGTTGTTTTTGGCAAAGTAGGAGGAGATAAACTCAGATCACTTTTTTTTGACTCACTTTCTGGTAGTTTTGTAGGAACTGGGAGATTAAGAGGATTGATCAAAATGAAGTTGATGAACTATTTTTGAAAGTTGAGAGCAGACATTTTTTATTAAGGATGAACAACCAACTCAAAATAACTATTCCAATTTGAACTTTGATAATGATTAGTGAATTGGAGCAGTTCACCAGAGAAAGAAAGAATCTTGACTTTCTGAAAATGGAAAAATAAAACAAAATGAGTAGAATTGAATCTTCATCAAAGATAAAACAGAGTGGCTAGATCAGAAACTCACTGGTGTCAGCCATTACTGGAAGTGGTTGGAGTTGTTGAAATAAGATAGTGACTATTTACTTAGTAGTGCCTTGGGAATTCTTTCTAGAGTATCCTGCTATCTCCCTGTATAGTGTAAGAAGGTTTGGAGGAACAGGTGTTATAGTAATGTGCTGGACTTTTTCCTTAAGGCATTCATCTCCCAATTTTTCCTCTCCTTTTCTTTTTTGACCATAGAGTGACTCTCATCAGTTCCGTGTCATGGCAGCTGTCCTTCGCCACTGTTTACTAATCGTAGGTCCAACTGAAGACAAAACAGAAGAGTTGCACAGGTGGGTAATCTTTGTATTGATATCTCAGTGAAGGGTATCATTAGATCTTGTTTTTTTAATGTATTTAATTTCAATCATTATAAGCACAACAAAATGGAAATGTTATAGTAAATCAGGTTACTGGTAGGTCAGAAATTGTAACAACTTCCTGATGAGAAATTTTCATTCTGTCTTCTTTGACTTCATTATGTTAAAATCCAACAAGAGAAGAGAATTTGAAATTTTGTTGTATTCCATCATAAGCCCCAAAACAACCAATAATAATCATATCATACAAGTTATTGAATACTTTTTTGTATGGCATTGTTCTGAGTGCTGTTTAAGATCAACTTCTAGGATCGTGATGTAGATCAGTGGTAGAGCACTTACCTAGCATGTGTCAGATCCTAGGTTTGGTCCCCATCACCGAGTATGTGCCCGTGCACACACACAAGATTAACTGCTTTTTTTTTTTGAGAGAGAGAGAGAGAGAATTTTTTAATATTTATTTTTTAGTTTTCAGTGGACAGAACATCTTTATGTTGTTTTTATGTGGTGCTGAGGATCGAACCCAGCGCCCCACACATGCCAGGCGAGTGCGCTACTGCTTGAGCCACATCCCCAGCCCAATTAACTACTTTTAATCATCATACCAACCTTATGAGTAAGGAACTACTATCTTCACGTTTCAATAAATGAGGAAACTGAAGCATAGAGAGATCAAGCAATTAATTTCTCCAAGATGGCAGTCCTAATAAGTGAAAGAGCTAGGATTTAACCCTGGCTTTTAATTACAACACTCGAGTAATAATACTTGTATTAATTTCATTTCAAGAACATTTCTCTTAAAATGACATATACTTAAGCATTGATAATTTTTAAAATAATTTATAAAAATAGGGTCACAATGTCTAGTATTAAAATAGTTAAAAATTTTGTGGCTTGTCTGTTAGAAAATTAATAGGCTGATGTTAAAATTTATTATTCTCTGGGGCTGGTGATATAGCTCAGAGATAAAGTACTTTCCTAGCATGTATAAGGCCTGTGTACCATCTCTAGCACTGGGAAAAAATACATATATATGCGTGTATTTTCTCTGAGAAAAACTAAGTTAGAATTAATGCATTTTCTAGTTTTCTTACTTTCTATTCGAGATCAAATTTGTAGCAACAGGACTTCCTACTTTATCATAAGACTATTTGTACTTTATAAGAATATGAATGGTATTCATTTTTAATATATATATATATATTTTTTTTTACAAATAGTAATTTAAGCAATAAAGATATATTCAGGTTTTCAAAGAAACAACTTTGGCATTAACTGATTCATGAAGAAATTAACATGGGTTCCTCTTTTGAGCACTTAAAATTTTATTTTCTACTTTTTAAGCACTTAAAGTTCCATTTTTCAAAATATGGCTCAATTAAAAACTGCATAGAAACAACCAGAGTACAAATAAAACATACCCTTGTTATTTTTCAGTCAAATCTATATTATTTTAGTTACTTTTGGCAGGTATATTATTTAACATTGAACTGAGTTTGTAGGTATGTTATCTTTAGTCTCTGCTCTATGAGTTTTCAAAATATCGTTTTCTTCATATTCTTGGACTAGGGTTTTGGCTCAGCTGTAGAGTGCTTGCCTTGTACTTACGGGACTCTGGGTTCGATCCTCAGCACCACATAAAAATAAATAATAATTTATTGTAGTTGGAAATAAAGGTATTGTGCCCAACTACAACTAAAAAATAAATATTTGGAAAAAAAAGCATATTCTTTTTTCTGCAGCTATAGATCATTCTTTCAACTTTCTTAAAATTGTGCCCTTAAAAATTAATCAGGTTGTTGGGTGTGGTGGCACACATCTGTAATCCCAGTGACTCAGGAGGCTGAGGTAGAGAATCTTAAATTTGAGGTCAGCCTCAGAAACTTATAGAGACCCTAAGTAACTTAAGTGAGACCCTGTCTCAAAAAAAAAAATAAATAAAATAAAAAATAAGGCTGGGAATGTGGCTCAGTGGTAAAAGCACCCCTTGGTTCAATCCCCAGTACCAGAAAAATTAAACAAATAAATAATCAGGTTAACTGCAATAAATCATATCCTAAAAAGATTTTTATAAACCATTTTCACCCACTGTAATTTTTTCATACTTCAGAGACACTAGAAATCTAAACTGTAAACACTAATATTAAAAGAAAATTGACATAAACTCAAGTAAATGGACTTCCTTTTTTGGGGGGGTGGGAATCAGATATAAGTTAAGGATGTGAGGGGAAAGAACTTTGATACTAATTGTTATGCTAGTTAAAAATATTTGGTAAGGATTTCTCTGTAGAATGAATTTAATATCTAATAACAGCACAATATTTGTCAAAAGAGAACATAATTTCATAGTTTTTTTTTAATCAAATATTTTGGTTTTTACAGTTCTGGGGATCAAACCCAGGGCCTTGTACATGTTAGGTAAGCACTTCAGCCCTCAGCTACACCCCCAGCCACTAAAATCAAATTTTTTAAAAAGACTACTTTTTTTTCTTTGTGATGTTTCCTTTTTTCTTTAAACATGCCTTTATTTTAAAAGTTGCTTTGATAAAAAATCTAGACTTCACTGTAAAATAAGAGCCACAGACAAGATTATGAATATTTCTCAAAGGCTTTCCTGGAAAATTGAGGTTGCTGCTGACTTAGCTCTTTGTCTATAATGGTTCTACATGTCCCTTTAATTGGAATTAAAGTGATTAGTATCATTTTGAGCAGTAATGACTTTAGGCTAATCCACTTAAATACAGAGAAAACTGCATCAACCACAAGAGCTATTTTAGGAACTTACTAGAATTATAAATCTATTAAAATCTGCTCTCTGTAGCAACTCTGAAAATAATTTCTGTGTGTGTTTATATGCACATGCATGCGAAGTATACATATGTAATGCTTAATTTTTAAAGAATAAGGATGTTTCAAAGTCATCTCCCATTCTCCTCCCCCCATTCGTTAGTTATTTTTCTAAGTGTGTGTGTGTGTGTGTGTGTGTATGTGTAAAATACTTTGTTTCAAAGAAAAATGTAATGTATGAGTAATCCTAGATAGACTCGTTTATGGTTGTGCATTATCAAACCCGTAGGATTATGATGATGATTAAATGAGAAGTTCATAAAGCACCCTGTCCCCAGTGCCGAATAAGCTCTTAGTAAACAGGAGCTGCTGCCACTGCCACCACATTACTTTTTTTACTGTTATTAAAGTAAGATTATTGGTTCTTAGATCTAATACTTAGTTCTAATTTTTTTAAAGTTGTTTCTTTGAAAAATGATAAAAATAAAATAGTTTTTGGATCTTGACCTTTTATTTAGAACATATTTGTATGTTTATCCTGTAATCGTAAAGAAATTCATTTTCCATTATTTTGAGTATTTTTCTGAAGTCAGATATGTTCAGTGACACAGCATGTCCAAAGCCTATAAAGGTGATGCAGAAGAGTGACTGAAAAGCCCGGCAACTTTTTCTGGCAGGTTGTCTCTTTATAAGACAGTGGCTGGGTTTTTGTTGTTGTTTTGTTTTTGTTTTTGTTTTTTCAGATTAATCAAAAGGACATGAGCATAGAGATAAAATGAGAGCTCACAAAAACAGCAGACCTTTACCTTCATTTCCACTAATCAACATTTTAGTTAGTTTTTCTGTTTGTTCTATTTCATTCCCTTTTGTCTATGCTTATGGTAACAAGAATGTTGGTGATATTATCCACCTTTTTTGATACATAAAAAGACATCCTAATTCTGTTTCATCTCTACTGTTTGTCTGAAAATATTTTCAGCACTCCTGTCCATAATCAATAAGCTTATGCATAAACTTAGCCCCCAAAAGTTGCGTGGGATGTGGATTTGTTTTATTTTGGAGACAAGAGGGAAGCAGGGAATGTCCTATACATTGATAAGGAGAGAGGACCAGATCTGATTTAATTTTAATTTATTTTGGGCTTTCAGTTTAGTTTCTTTTAGTCACTTGAGTACATCTACAAAGCTTTTTGGTGTTTTTTTTTTTTCCTTGTTCTTTGTTTAAATTAATTCATTTTGTCTCACATACCAATGGGACAGTTCAGCTCCTGACTTCTTATTGCAATGCTAAACATTATGTCTTACACATGACACACTTTCCCCCTCCAATTTTTAATATTGTGCTTTACACTTATAAAATTTGCCATCTTTAACAATGATTAAGCATATAGTTCAGCAATGTTAAATACAGTGTTCTGCAACCATCACCACCATTCACTTCTACAGCTCTTTTCATCTTGTAAAACTGAAACTGTACCCATTCTCATTCCTCCCTCTCCTTAGCCCCTCATAACCACCATTCTACTTTTGGTCTTTGTGGCTTTGGCTGCTCAAGTGTAAACTTATACAAGATTTGTCTTTTGGTGGCTTTTTTCACTTAGAATAATGCCCTCAAGGTTCATTAATGTTGTAACAAAAGGCTGCATTTTCTTTCTTTTTAAGGCTGGATAACATTATAGATATATACCACATTGTAGGTATATATGCTTGGGTTGCTTCTACATTTTAGCTGTTGTTACTAATGCTGCTATGAACATGGGTATACACATATTCCTTCAAGATCCTGTGTTCATTTCTTTTTGTGTGTGTGTGCTGAACTCAGAGCTTTGTGCATGCTAGGAGCATTGAGCTACATCCCCAGTCTGTGTTAATTTCTTTTGTGTGGTTTATACCTAGAAGTGGAATTGCTAGATTGTATGGTAATTAAGACTATTTTTAATTTAGGGAGTTTTGTTTGTTTTTCGTTTCTTTTTTTTTTTAATGTGGTGTTAGGGATCAAACCCAGGGCCTTATGCATCCTAGTGAGTGTTCTACTGCTGAACTACATCTCCAAAGCCTGTTTTTAGTTTTTTGAGGAACCTCCATACTATTTTTTCACAGATGCTTTCCCATTTTGCAATCCCTCAACAGTGTGCAAGGATTCCAGTTTCTCCACATCCTTGCCAACAATTTTATTTATTTTGTTTTGTTACAGTAGCTAAACTAATGGGTGTGAGGTGGTGTCTCATTATGGTTTTGATTTTCATTTTCCTAATGATTGGTGATGTTGAGCATCTTTTTATGTGCTTATTAGCTATTTATGTCTCTTCTTTGGAGAAATGTCTATTCAAAAACTTTGCTCATTTTTGAATTTTTTGTGGTACAGGGGATTTATACCAGGTTTGGTCTACCACTGAGTTGTACTCCCAGCCCCTTTTTATTTTTGAGACAGGTTTCGTAAAATTTCTCAGGCTGGCATTGAACTTGTGATCTTCCTGCTTCAGCCTCCTGAGTTGCTGGGATTAAAGGTGTGCCCCACTGAGCCTGATTTAAATCACATTGTTCATTTTATTATGTTGAGTTTAGGAGTTCTCTGTATATTGTCTTATATATAATATGCAAACATTTCCTCTCATTGGGTCTATTGCCTTGTTACTCTGTTGTTATTGTCTTTTTTTGTGGTACTGGGAATTGAACCCAGGGTGCTCTGCCACTGAGTTACACCTCCTTCCTTCCCCTGTTTCGCCCCCTCTAGTTTTGACACCAGATCTCACCACTTAAGTTGCTGAGGCTAGTTTTGGAACTTGTGATCCTCCTGCTTCAGGCTCCCCAATAGCGGGAATAATAGGCATGTGCCACTGTTCCTTTTGTTGCCTGTGTATTTGGTGTCATGTGTAAGAAATTATTGCCTAATCCAGTAGGTGAGAATTCAGCTTCATTCTTTTTTGTTGTTGTTGTTTTTTGTTTTGTTTTTTTTGGTTGTCATTGGACTTTATTTTATTTATTTATTTGTGGTGCTGATAATTGAACCCAGTGCCTCACACATCTAGGCGAGCACTCTGACCACTGAGCTACTACAGTCCCAGCTCCCAGCTTCATTCTTTTGCATGTGGATATCTAGTTTTCCTAGCCACCATTTGTTGAAAAGACTGTGCTTTCCCTGTTGAATGGTCTTGGCACCACTGACAAAAATCATTTGACTATATATGTAAGGGTTTATTTCTGGGATCTGTTCTGTTCCATTGGTCTGTCTGCCTTTGGGCCAGTACCACATTGTTCTAATTACTATAGCTTTGTTTTTTTGTTTTGTTTTGTTTTTTAAAGTTAGTTTTTATAATTTTGTTTAATTTTTTTATGTGGTGTGGAGGATCAAACCCAGTACCTAACATGTGCTAGTCAAGTGCTCTACCCATCCCTAGCTTTATTAAGTTTTAAATCAGCTTTTTTCTTTTCCTTTTTCTTTTTTTCCTTCAAATCAGTTTTGGCTATTTGGAGACCCTTAGATTCCATATAAATTTAAAGATGAGTTTTCTATTTCTGCAAAGAAATAGCATTTGGATATTGATAAGGATTGTATTCAATTTGATACCTCGGAGTATTGACATCTTAATGGTATTGTCTTCTAATCATCATGAATGATACACTTTTAATAAATTTTTTTAATGGAATAATTTTATTTCTGTTTGTATTTATTAATTGAGCACTTAACATTGTTAGGCACCATTTTGAGATTTAGGGCAACAAAGATGAATTCAGTGCAGTGTCTGTTCTCTAGTGATCACTGATTATTTACTTACTTATTTGTAAGTAAATAAGTACATTTTTTTGGTGAATGTTGTTTCAGATATGAACAAGCTTATATAGATGTTTAGAAAAAAGGGAGTTTACTTTTTCTGGAGAGATCAAGGAGAAGGGGTTTTATTTTGTTTTGTTGTTTTTATTAAAGTTCTCAGCTCTTTAACCTGATTTTCTGTAGATAACAGTTATCTAAAGAGCTCCACAATGCATGCCCTGCAGGAACATAGTCACTAAGTGAGGAAATAAGACATAAATATTATGAAAAGTGGATTAACAATTCAGGACAACAATAGAAATATATTACAAGGTAGTTTTTGAGTAGTTTCCCGGTGAATTTTATTCAAATAATAATTGCTAACTAAAGTAATGGACAAGCCCACTGTAGTCCGAAGTTCATCATTCCAGAGGAAGTCTTCCTCACTCATACTCTTCCTATTCTCCATCCTCTTCCACACCTCTGCTGATTACTTTTTATTCTATCTAGAAGCTCCTTGTAAGGGGTTTACTTTTCCCCCCTCCTGTCCCTAAACATTGGTTCATCATCTCAACCTCTTTCTTTTCCCTTATTACCATGTCCTGCCAGTCTCAACATACCCATTCTAGATCTGACAGACCACCTCCATTACAGTTGCATACTCAAGCTAATGAGCCCTATGGGTAAATTTTATGTAATCTGACAGATCAAAGCAAATGTCTGCTTAAAATTTTCTTATGGCTCCTCTCTGTCTTAAGGAATAAAAGAAGCCTTTTTAAGGGGGTGGGGAAATCACTGTGCATTTATTTTTGATCTGCAGCCTCTTCTGGGAAATCTCTTCTTCCTGGTCAGTCCTCTTGCATCCTCTATTCATGATTTTATCAAATCTTTAATGTGAAATTTCAGCTCTTACCTCAAGATACTATGCATATGTTTACAAATGGGGAGCACCTGATACAAGATTCAGGTTGGGTACCATTGTCAGAGTATTTATTAAATGTTAGTAAAACTTCTTTTCACCTTTTTATATAAAAGTTAAAAAACAGAATCTGCACTCCAGTGGATCATTTTATGTGCCAATATGGTTGCATATGCCCCACACCACTTTGCAGTTTAGACTTATTATTTCCATGGATTTACCCTATATTCATTCTTTATCTTACCATAACCAGGCTTCTTCATCTAATACTTGCCAGCACAACTCTGGTTTAAGGTCATCAATAAACTATCTTACCATAGGAAGAGAAGGGCAGAGTAGTTTGAATACAGAGTCATCTTCTGCCTACTTGCTGGCCTGCCTTCCAGCCTTTCTTCCTTCTTTTCCATTCTTCCTTGAGGAGAAGGAAGAGGATCACAAAAGACCCTGAATAACCAAAGCAGCTTTGAGCAAGAACAATGTGAGAGGCATTTGATTTCATAATATATTGCAAAGCTGCAATAATCAAAACACTTTTTTGCATAAAAACAGACATACAGATTAGTGAAACAGAATAGAAAGCCTGGAAATAAACCCACACATATACAGTCAACTGTACTTTAGCAGGGATGCCAGGAATACACTAGACCCTTACCTCACACCATACACATTCAAAATTGATTAATTACTTAAATGTAAAATCTGAAACAATAACTCTTAGAAGAATATTTAGGGGAAAAGCCTAGGACCTAAATAGGCATTTCTCCAAAGAAGAGAGATAAATGGCCAATAGATGAATGAAAAGTGTTCAGCATCACTAATCTTTAGAAAAATGTAAATCAAAAGCACAGTAAGCACCTCACATGTGTTATAATGGCTATTATAAAAAAAAAAATAACAAGGGCTACTGAGGATGTGTAGAATGGGGAATTTTTGTATGCTGTTAGGAACAATGTAAACTACTATTGTGTAGACATTATAGAAAACAGTAGAGAGGTTCCTCAATAAATTAGAAATAGAATAGAATTACCATTTTTGATCTAGCAATCCCATTTTGGGGTATATAGCTAAAGGAAATAAGATCACTATCTCGAAGAGACATCTGTACTCCCATGTTCATTATCACCATTCACAATAGCCAGGATATAGAAACAAATATCTATCAGCAGATAATTGAACAAAGAAAATGGGGCATGTACATATAATAGAATATTATTCAGCCTTAAAAAAAAATCCTGTCATTTACAACAATAAAGGTGGCTATAGAAGACAGTATAATAAGTTAAATCAGACACAAAAGGACAAACACTTCATGATCCCATGTTTATGAGGAATCTAAAATAGTGACACTTATAGAAGCAATTAAGACAGTAGTGGGGGTGTGGGTGTGAGTTGGGGGAGGTATCTTCCAAGGAACACAGAATTTCAGTTATAAGTTCTGGAGATCTACTGTACACATAGAGCCTGTAGTTAACAATACTGTTTTGTATAATTAAAATTTGCTGAGGGGGTAGATCTTATGTGCTTTTACCACAAAAGAAAAAATTATTTTTAAAAACTTCTTTTTAATAAAGTAGAAGGGAAGTCATTTGGAGATCTTAAGATTTGTTTTAATAGACTTTCCAACCTTGAAAAAAAAGATGTGAACCCCAAATATAAAGAGCATTTGACCAGAAAGATTTATTAATATCTGTAGACATACATGGGCTATTAGCATGCTCATCATTGTTATTTGGTGTTAAATTTTGTTTAGTTCAGCGATCGATAGAGGACTAGATTTTAGATTGTCTTCCCTTTGCCACAAAGCTTTAATTGGGCTTTACAGAGCTCTTAAATAGACCTTGCTTTTGAATCTGCATATCAGGAGGGGGCTGGGAGCCAGAGCCGAGGATGTCATGTCCCAGTGATTAATGATCTCTAGGAAGCTGAAAAGGAGAGAGTAATATACACAGTATTTCTACCCCCTGGAGTAGGAATGCAAACACCATTGTGCAAATCTGTGCATAGTCACTGACTTCCTGGTAGCTGGAGAATTTCATACACTCTTCTACCACAAATAAAACTGTCAGAGAAGTGACAGAGCTCAAAAAGCTGGCCTTCCTTACTTAAAAAGAATAGCTCCAAACACAGTGAGCCAGAAAATTAATTTTGTAGTTGTTTGGGAACCCAGTTGTTTAATAAGAAATGAGAATATGGGAACTTTTCTTGAAAAGCCTAAAACCTCCAAATATTTGTTGATTCCAGCCCTACATGTGGTTTCTTAAATTTCCTGAATTCCTGGAAACTGTTTAAATTTAAACAAATTTAAAGGGGAAACATTTTTTTTGTAATGAAATGCCCTATCTTAAACTTTTCAGTCTGGTCTTTAATAGATTTAGAGAATCAAATTTAGGGGAAAAAAAAATTCTAACATTTCAGAATGGTTTGTATAGTTTTAGAAAGTCACTCTTAGGTAGTCTTTTTTTTTTCCTACACTTTTTTTTTTCCCAGTGAATTTATTGTATTTAATAGCAATTTCCAGATGCTTATTAAATCAGAAATGAACCATTTTAAACTATAAATAAGGTACTACAGAAGCCTGCAAAAAATTTTTAAAAGAAGGTTTGTGGGGAAAGCATTATATTTCAACTACCTTAGATTATTTACAAATAACCAAAATTAGACTTTGTGTAATAGAAATAGGGGTAGATTTTAGTGAGAACACCCAAATAACTTGTATTTTATCAAGAACTGTTTATTTATAGACTGGATAAATTATTTTTTGCTCATATTTCATATTTTAATGCTCTATACATTATTCCTCATTATTCTGCATTGATTGTTTAATTTTCAAACAGATTTCTTACCAATTTTTATTTTTCTATAACATAAAGAGAAAGGAAGTATTTATTCTTGGAGGAATAGAACCACAATTCATGGCAAAGGAAATAAAAACCTTGGTGTTTTTATTTTCCTATTTTTAATAGTGTCACTATAATTTAAATTTTAGACTACGATGATCTAAATTAAGACAGTATCAGATGGTTTAAGCCCTGAACTTGGTTTCCAAGTGGTTAGACTTTTAAATTGCATTTGCAAGAGTTTATTTTTAGTCAGGATGTGGTTATTTTTAGATCTGCTTCTCTGTCACTAGGAAATGTAATGCCTGTCTTTCCATTGTTGTTTATCAGGAAGTTCTGAGGCTCAGGCATTTAAGATCCAGTTAGCATATAATACTACCTCTTCTTTTAGATGAAAATATGAAATAATACCCGAAGGGAAATATGCTCATTGAGAACATGTCTAAGTTTTAAACGGTTAGTGTCATTTCTCTTGTACACTGAGTAACAGAACAAGGTTTTCAGGGAATGCCAAAAATACAAGGTTTGAGTTCCCCCTACTGGTGCATTTCAAGCTCATGTATAACCAAAAGGCCCAGGAGATGGAGATTAGAAATGAGGCTATTTCTAATCTTATCATTTCTGATGAGAGAGAAAAGAAACACCATTTTCCTTTTTTCTGTAAATGTCTTACACAAAATGGGATGACTTAAAAATTGTATTTGTACATCTAGAAAGAACAAAATTTAGTACTACAGTGTTGTCAGTCTATTGTGATAAGCTGCTTATATGCATTTCTTCTTGAATGCTTTATGGTGTAAGCTAAGGAATAATAAAACACCAGTGGAAGTCGGGTGTGGTGGCACACACCTGTAATCCCAATAGCTCAGGAGGCTGAGGCAGGAGGATCTTGAGTTCAAAGCCAGCCTCAACAACTTAGCGAGGTGCTAAAGCAACTCAGTGAGGCCCTGTTTCTAAATAAAATGTATAAAAGAGCTGGGGGTGTGGCTCAGCGGTTAAGCACGCCTGAGTTCAATTCCTGGTACCAAAAAAATAAATTAATTAAATTAAAAAGAAATAAACACCAGTAGATGCACAAAAGGATTTAAAACTGCCCCCTCCCCAAGAAAATGCAAAGCTAGCATTGTTGTCATAATAAATTAAAGGGCTGGCATTAAAGCTCACTTAATCCTATTGTAGCATTTCAGAAAGTGACCTGACATCATTTGATTTTTGTCTATCCATTTTACGTCTGTTCTTCCTAATTTTGTCAAATGTGTATTTCAGACAGTTTTTATTTTCTTTTAGTAAGGTCCAAGTAATATTAATGGCTTATTTTGAAAAAGAAAAATTTTAACTGACTTCTAAAAGTCACCTCTGAACTTATTATTATTATGTTTGCATTGTAAAGGAGTGTTCAATCAAGTTAAAATATTGTATTTTTAAATTGCTTTTCAGCAATGCAGTCAACCTTTTAAGCAATGTTCCGGTCTCTTGTTTGGATGTTCTCATTTGTCCATTAACCCATGAAGAAACAGCCCAAGAGGCAACAACTTTAGATGAACTGCCCAGTGATAAAACAGCTGAGAAAGAAACAGTTTTGAAAAACAATACCATGGAATACAATGGTATGAATATGGAAGCCATTCATGTTTTACTCAATTTTATGGAGAAGAGAATAGACAAGGTAAGGCTGATAGAGTGGAAGCCTTTGAGAAGATGCTTCTAAAGTATGTAAATGTGCCCTACATATAAACAGACCACAGAACATGATTTTTAAATCTAAGCTTTTTTTATATAGCTGACATGTTGCTTAATTTTACTTTAGAAAGCATTTTATTGTAATATAGGATGAATTACTGAAAAGTAATGAATTTATTTGTTTAATGCTGAATATTTGTTTTTGCAACATGTTTATCAAATTTGTAACTATTGCCTGAAAATAAAGGTAAAATTAATTACTCCTTCATGTAGGTACTTTGAAAGTCTCAAAAGTAAAAATCATCCCATCAAAAACTTGATGATATTTTCTGTAATGCCTTTAAAAGACATTTAAAAAAAATTTTTTTTCCAATTTTCTACTTGTGAACTGTTTATTTTCTCTGATCTGCCATTCAGTTTATCAAGTAATTATTTAGTTAAAAGGCAGCAGGGGAGCATAGGTAGGTCACCATAACGTTTGTTTCATTTAAGCACATAGCTTGAGCTGGGGGAACCCTAGAAAATATAGGAAAATCAAGGAAGGATAAAACCAGTCAATAAACATGAAGATAACTGGGGGAAAAAATGGAAATATTGTTAGGAAAAAACTAATGTATCCTGCTCCCCACCACCAAAGAAAGTGATTCATATGCTCATGTTACATGGAGGAAAGGAATACTTTCAGAAACTAAACTAATAGAGCATGTATGGTTTTCTTTGTAGGGAAGCAGCTATAGAGAGGGTCTAACTCCAGTTCTCAGCTTATTAACAGAATGTTCCCGAGCCCATCGAAACATCAGAAAATTTCTCAAAGATCAGGTAACTGCTTAATGCATAATACATCTTAAAGTTAATCTTACTATATAAGTTTTTCTTCTTTTTTTTTTTTTAACACAAAACTAATGAATTCTCACATAATGATTTTCAGAAAATCAGAAAAGTTGGTTTTAATCTTTGGAATCTTCCAATCAGGAAATAAGTGATCTTGCTGGGGATATAGCTCAGTGGTAGAGCACTTGCCTAGTACGTGCAGAACCATGGGTTTGAGCCCCAGTACTGCCAAAAAAGTTAAAAACAAGCGATCTTGTATAATTTTTTGAGTCATTCATTCATTTATCCAACAAATGTTTATTGAGATCTATGTGTTGTTTTATAAGCATTGTTCTAAGTAATGGACAACAGATGAAATCTGTCTAACCCTAACCTTTGTAGAGTTTACCTTACTGTGGGGGATAAAAAGTAGATAAATATATAATGTACTGACAGGAAATGATAAGTGTTCTGCAGAAAGTTTTATAGCAGGGGAAGAGAAAGGGAATATTTAAGGGGAGAAGGGAGAGCCTCTGTGAAGAGATAACTTTTGAGCAGAAAGTTGAATAAGTAAGAAAAATGTCTCTGAGAATGTCTGGAAAAGGAATCTACTAGAGAGAACAAATTCCAAGTCCCTGAGATAAGAGGATGCTTTGGGGGGCTGGGGTTGTAGCTCAGTGGTTGAGCGCTTGCCTCACATGCATGAGGCACTGGGTTCGATCCTTAGCACCACATACATACAAACATACGTAAAATAAAGATATTGTGTCCATCTACAACTAAAAAAATATTTTAAAAGGAAAAAAAGAGGATACTTTGGTATGCTTAAGGAAAAACAAGGCAGCCTGTATGATTAAGCAAAAATACACAAAGGAGAGAGTGGTACATCAAGTAAGAGATAAGCAAGTGCCAGATAACACAGGTTATAAGGACTTTTGATTCTAAGTGAGATGAGATAACATGAGTATTTTGAGAGGAGAAGTGAAGTGATCTCATTTATATTTTAAGATTGCTCTGGCTAGGGTAGACTGTAGAGTAGACCTTATTAGAACCAGGAGACCAGCCCAGAAGAGAACTGATGGTGACAAGTTGGCATGGGGTGAAAGCAGTGAGTTCATATGTTGGGATATGTTTTGAAAGTAGAACTCGTATAATGTGCTGATAGATCAGGATATGTGTTGAGAAAGAAAGAAAAAATAATCAAAGATGACTTTTAAACTTTTTGATTATAGTTTAAATTCTAAGTCTTTGCTTCTAACAGTAACTAAAACTGACCTCTAAAATTCCAGTTTCCAGCACCTCCTCTTGGTGCTTCAATTCAGCTTTCTGTTAACCCCAAGAGGACTGGCAGTCTATTATTCGTTTTACTCCATCACTTAGGCTAGATCTCACCTGTAGCTCTTTACTACAATCTCTGTTTTCCATACATTTTTTTAAAATTATTATTTAGTTGTAGTTATGTACAATACCTTTATTTTATTTATTTTTATGTGGTGCTGAGGATTGAACCCAGGGCCTCGCACGTGCTAGGCGAGCCACTGAGCCACAACCTTAGCCCCTTTCCATACATCTTTAACTAGTATTTCTCATTTCTCTTCAAGTCATACTTACCTGCAAAAATCCAACAAACAGGTTAAATGCAGTCTTCTATTTACTGTGGGCTTCCACTGAGCACTTAAATAGGGTAAAGCAATGTAACCATATGGATTAGTCTGGCCCTAAGTGGCTCACCAGAACATTCCAAGATAATTATTTTATAACTCCTTTTCTTAAATCTCCACCATCTATTCTCTCCACACTCTCATTTGTTGACCTTACTTTCTGTTTCCATAAGAAATTGGCAAAACTTCATTTTTCACCACTGCATCTACTGTCTGTCGTATTTTTAGCATTAATACTTTGTCTCTTCCTCTCTCAGTCTTTGATCCCCACTACTGTCTGTGGCCAGCATCTGTTCTGAATCCATTTCCCTTTTACCTGATGAGCTTTGTTCTATACTTATTCTTTTTCTCCCTTCTTATATTCAACTTTTTTTTTTAATTTTTATTGTTGGTTGTTCAAAACATTACATAGTTCTTGATATATCATATTTCACACTTTGATTCAAGTGGGTTATGAACTTCAACTTTTTTTTTAATGTACTAGATTATTTCTGCCAGCATCCAAACACATCTTCCCTCTTAAAACAACAACAAAAAAAACCTTTATATTAATCCTACTTCTCTATGCCTTCCCATTTCTCTGCTTATCTTTATGCAGTGTTCCTAAAGAGTTTCTATATTCCTCATTTATATTCTTTGTAGTTAACCTTTGATTCTCTCCTGGACCCTCTTTAATTAGGCTTTCATGCTTTCTACTCCAATACAAAAGTGTTTATCAAAGTCAGCAACCCAATATTGCCAAACTAATAGTTTTCAAGTCTTTTCTTTTTATTATCCAATAGCATTTGGTCTAAGTATTCCCTCTTCCTTGTAATTATTTCTTTATGTGGTTTCTAGACACAGTAGAGAACCTCTTCTTTGATGCTTCTCATCCCAACTGTAAATGTTTGAGTGCCCCAAGGCAATACTGCCTTGTCTCATCTCTACTTTCCTGGTGATCTTATTCAGGAGTTTTGATTGGGAGTGTGCTGATGACTCCCAAGTTTTTCTCTCTAGCTGTGATCTATTTCCTAAGCCCCAGACTTACATATTGAACTGAACTGCCCACTCATCTCCTCCCATTGAATATGTAGCAGTTAACTTAAGTTTAACATGTCCCAAACTTTATATGATTTCCTATGTCCCTAACCTAGTCTTCCCCTTCGTTCCACAGTTCAATATATGGTGCTACCATTCACCTCATTATTCATTTATTCATAGAATTTCCCCTAATAAATGAACCAGGTTTATTTTGTCTGTCTGTATTTATGATAAGATTTAGTAAATACTAATACATAGTGCTGATGAAGAGAAATTAGAAAGTTGGGACTGTATGTTTAAGGAATTCACATTCCATTGAAAGAAAAGAAAGCTATAAACACATAAATAATCATCTAAGCAAGATAAACTAATCATTTGTGGTAGTTTCTAAGTTTTATTATTTTAAGACATTCTACCTTGACTAAGAGGGCTTGGTGAAGAATAATACATGAAAATGCTGTATTTTCTCTATTTTATGTTTTTACAAAGATAATCTTGAGATCATCATTCAGGCAAACTGTTTAGATTTTGTTGTCTCTAACTTGAACAACCAAAACCAGCTTCTTTATAGGAAGTCTTGAGCCATGTATAATGTAGATACAAAAGCTCATGAGGCCTACTTTCTGTCCTCAAGAAACACTACAATATAGGAAAGCAGGTGAAATATAACAGGTAATAAGATAAAGATACAAAGTGTATTAATCTGTTTTTCATTACTATAACAAAATATCTAAGGCAGACAACTATATAAAGAAAATTGCTTTACTATTTTGGCTCATGGTTCTGCAGGTCCAAGGTTGAGGGACTACATCTGGCAATGGCCTTCTTGCTAGCAGAATAAGGAGATGTAGGGCATCACTTGGAGAAGATAGAGCACTTGTGTTTGTCTCTTCTCATGTCTCTCCCCCACATCTTCTTGTAAAGCCACCAATATTCAGTTGTGGAGGCTCTACCCTCATGATCTTGTCTAATCCTAATCACTTCTCAAAGGTGCCAACACTAATCACCATATTGGGATTAAGTTTCCACCCTCTTAATGACTCATATGAAAACTTGGAGGATATACTCAAACCATATCAAGACCATTGCATTCTACCCCTGTATCTCAATGTTTAATGCAAAATACAACTTTTCCATCCGCAATAGTCCCAGAGTTTTAACTTATTCTAGCATTAAGTCAAAAGAACAGAGTTTTATCTAAGACTCAAAGTGAGCTTATTTTCCAGCTGTGAGCCTAGAATATCAAAATAAGTTATCTCCTTCCAGCATACAATGGTGGGAGGCCATTGTATACAATGGGATATACCTTCCCATTCCAAAAGGAAAGAATAGGCTAATACAAAGGGTGAATTGCCCCCAAACAAGACCAGAAACCAGCAGGGCAGACCCAAGGGGTTGGTCCCCAAGACCTGAACATTCCCACCCCTACAACTTTGCTGGTCACAGCCTTACAGGACTGCATACTAATGTGGGTGGCTTTCCTGGATGGGTATGACATGTTGCTAGTCACTCTTGTCTATCTAGGATCCTTACCATGGTTCTACTCCCACATATCTACTATGCATCACTCCATTAGGTGCTCCTTGAAAGGGCTCTGACCCTGTAGCATATTTCTGCTTGGCTTCCCTGGCCTTCCTTTGAAATCTCAGTGAAAGCCACCTTGATTCTGTAATTCCTGCATTCTTCATGTCTGCAGAGCCAGTACTATGTAGAAGCCAAAAATCTGTGCCTGGCCTGGGACAGGAGAGGTGGCCTAGAAGATTTGTGAAATGCCCTCAAAGCCTTTTTCAGTTGTCCTGATAGTTAACATTCCTCCTGCTAAACTTTTTAGCAAACATTCCCTTTGCCTGGTCCTCCTTGGCTATACCTTTACATTCTTTTTCTTTGCTCCTTCCTTTGCCAGAGTGTGAATTCTCTAAATCTTTCTACTCTGTTTCCTTTTGCTCCCAGCTCTTGCTGTGAATCTGACTAAAAGCAGCCAGTAATTCCCATGTCACAGCCTGAATGCTTTGTTGTTTTGAAATTTCTAGTCCATCATTATTAATTTCAGCTTTCCCTGAGTCTTGGGGCATGGATGCAATACAAATTCTTTGCAGTGGTGTAACAATAATGACCCTATTTCCAGTTTCTATTCAGATCCTCATTTTTCACCCAAAACTAGTTCCATAGTCTTCTGAGCCCTTATTAGAATAGAATCTCCCATAACTATATGCTTAGAGCGTGCTAGGCATTTTTTTTTTTCCATTCCAGCTGTCTTAACTACTGAGCTACATCCCCAGCCCTTTTTATGTTTTATTTTGAGAAAGGGTCTCACTAAGTTGCTTAGGGTCTCCTAAAATTGCTGAGGCTGGTGATGCCCCTGCCTCAGCCTCCTGAGCCACTGGGATTACGGGCATATGCCACCACGCCCAGCTTGAGGCTTTTTTAAAAAACTGCTCCTCCAAACTCTTCCATTCTCTACTCATCTCCCAATTCTAAAGCTGCCTCCACATTTTCAGGTATAGTTATAGTAGCAATGCCACTTTGGTACCAATTTTCTATATTAGTCTGTTTTTCATTACTGTAATGAAATACCTGAGGCAGGCTAACGTTATGAAGAAAACTGGTTTATTCAGCACTAGAGATTTAAGGACAAACCACTGGCATTGGTTCAACTCTGATGAGAGCCACAAGGCACTGTGGCAGACGCATATGCAGGAAGAATAAATCACATCTTAAAACAGAAAGCCAAAGAATAAATAAGTCAAGTTTGTTCTTAACAACAGCTTGCTCTCACAAGAGCTTCAGAGTCCCACAGAACTTACCTTAATCCTTTCTAAGCGCAGTTCCCCAGTGGCCTAAGGACCTCCCTGTAGGCCCTACCACTTAGAGGTCTCACCATTCTCAGCACCTACCACACTAGGGACTAAGATGGACCTTGGGGTTTGCATTCAAATCATGCCCAAACCATAGCACAAAGCATATACAGAACTCAGCTTGCTTCTGAAGAGGGTGCCTACTGACTATGATGATCAAGAAAGCAAAACTTAAAAGTACCAAATGGTTGGATGTGGTAGCTCAATAGCAGAGCTACACACCAAGATCAAGAGAAAAAAATATATATAATAGCTGATTACCCTTGATAATAGTATAAATGAAACTCTAGTTATTATGGCCAGTCATTACTGAATACCTAATTAAATCCAACTCACATATACCCAAAGAAAATTGGTTTTGATTATTCCATATATGGACAGTTAGAAAACAGATGGTAGAAATTACTTATTCAGGTTGAATTAGTCTTGAGAGGCTTATAGAAGAGGTGTGTATTTAGTAGATTTGAAAGAAAAACTAGACACAATTTATCAAAGTAAAACTTGTTGGAGGGTAGTACTAAGGGGGAAATACATATGTAGTTGGGGAGTGGTAGAAAACAACAGCAACAATAAAATTACATTTAAAAAAAGGAACCAAAATAAATAGCTAACAACTTTTACATGGTAATATAGATTTTGCAATGTGGGACTATGGACACATGCTATATTTATTACATCTCATTCTTCTAGAAATGAGAGATAAATGGGAGTACAGTTGGCACAATCAAATAATTTTTTGCATAATTACTTTGTGCCTTGTATTGTGCTCTACCCTCCCAGATATATTGAAATATGAATTTTATAACATTTGGGTAAAGTATTCAATTTTCTGAGATTTAGTTTTCATTTTTTATTTATAGCCTTATCTCCAATGCTTCCAGTACTTTCTGATACATGGTAGGCACTCAGCTATAGAAAAAGAGAGAGGCAAGGAAGAAGGTTAGTTTACTGAATAAATTAATATTTTTCACAAAAGGTCTGGCATATAGTGGGTGCATAGTAAATTATTACTTGATTTTGTGTCTACCCTCATTTCCTAGCACAAGTCCTCACTATATAGCAGCCACCTGCTACAGTTTGGGTATGGTTTGTCCTCCAAGGGTTCATGTGTTAGAAGCTTGATTCCCACAGTGGTGATGTTGGGAGTTGAGCAGTTCTTCAGTCATTGGAGGAGCTGCCCTCCTGAGGGATTAAGATAACCTTTGGGAGACCCTTGAGATTTTCTGAGAGCAAGTTCTTAAAGAGTGAGCCCCCCCTGAATTGCAGCTTCCTGTTTTAAGGAGTGATTTTTTTCTCTCTCACACATGCCCCTGCCATTGTGATATTGTTCTCCACCTTACCAAAGCTGTCTTTGATGGATATAGCCACACAGTCTTGGAATTTGAACCTTCAGAACTATGAACTAAATAAACCTCTTTTTTTCATGAAATTAACCAACTCAGGTATTTCCTTATAGTAATAAAACAGACTAATATATCACTTAATAGAAGTTACTGGAATTAATTCATTTTCCCTTCATTCAATAAATATTTATTGAGAACCATAATATTCCAGGCACTAGAAAGACAGCAATAAGCCAAAGAAAGAAATCCCTGCCCTGTAAGTTCTGTAGAAGGGGGCAGACAGTAAACCAAAAGCATATACTATGCCAGATGGTGGTCAATGCTGTGAGCAAAATTAGAGTAGAGGCAGGGGTAGGGTGGCAAAGGAGAGAATGCTAAGGTTAGCGAAGGGGTGGTCATGGAATTCTTTTGTAAGTGATATTTGAACAGAGACCTTGAAGGAGGTTAAGCGAGAAAGCCATGGAAGTTTGTAGAAAAATCGTTTCTGGGCTGAAAGAACAGTAAATGCAAGGACCTGAGATAAGAAAACACTTGGCATGTTTAAGAAATTCCATGGAAGTCTATGTAGCTGAAGTAGTACAAGCCAGGAGAACAGTAAAAACAAAGTCAAAGAAGTAGCAGGAAATGAGTGTATGTCACCTCATAAGGGAGTTAATGGGGACCTTACCTTCTACTATGAGAGAGATGGGAAGTCATGGAAACTGGAGCACTCTGAGGAGTGACATGACCTGACTTTGAAAAGATGATCCTAGTAGAAGTAGCAGGATAGAAGCAGGGACCACTTAGAGGCTATGATATTCGTCCAGGTGAGAAGTGTTGGTAGCTTGGACTTACTTGGTAGTGAAAAGTTGTTGGATTATGGGTGTGTTTCAGAAATAGAGCCAACATAATTTGCTAGTAGATGGATATGGGGAATGAAAAAGGAGTGAAGGATATTTTCAAGGTTTTCGTACTTAGCAATTGGAAGAATGAATTTTAATTAACAGTTAATGAGATGGAAAACTGTATGAGGAGCTTTGGTGGGAGCATCAAGAGTCCCATTTAGGACATGCTAAATTTGAGGAGTCTATAAAAATCTGGAGGTCATAGCAGAGTGGAATTAGTGTTTACCAAGGGCTTGGGGATAGTACGGATTTTACAGAATATAACATCTACCCATGATTGACTGTGACATATTACATGAGGTCAATATTCCTGTCATATGTGGAATTTTCCATTTGTGGCTTCTCTTAATGCTCAACAAGTTTTGGATTTGAGAGCACGTCAGATTCTCTGGTTAGGGATTTTATATCTATTCAATGGGCATAATAAAATTTCAGTTACATAAAATGAGTAAGTTCTAGAAACCTGTTGTACAATATTGTACGGATAGTTAACAATACTGGATTATTTGCACACAAATTTGCCACCAGTGTTTAAAAAAAAAAAAGAAAGAAAGAAATGCAGAATTATAGGTCCCACCAAGATTTACTGAATCAGAATCTGCATTTTAACAACATCCATAGTTATTTGGAATGTACATTGCAGACTGAAATGCACTAGCATAAAGGTTAGAGGGATGTCTTCATGACACCGATTTGCTCTGTAATCAGTCTGTAAAGAAGGTGGTTGCAGCATATTAAATATTGTATTATGTTGAATATTCTCTGTCATTGTGGATGTAATCTTAAAAATGAAAGTTAATTTTAATATAATTTGTCCTTACATTTATCTATTACTTTCCATAGCACTTTGTAAAATCCTATAATACATTTCTATTCAGTGATTTTAAAAAACCTTGAAGTCAGGAAGAAATCAACATGCCAACATAAATTCAAGAGTCATGAGGAGGTAGAGATTGTGTAAAACTATTAAATTGGATGAGACCACCAACAGTGTGAGCGAATATAACAATGAAGAGTTGCTCAAGAACTCAACCCTTGAATATTCCAAGATTTACAAGACAGGAAGAGAGAAGAGAATTGACAGAAAAGGGCTCAGACAAAGTAGCTTCTCTCATAGGACAGCCAGAGAGAAGTATTTGGGTGGACGTTTGGGTGAGTGAGCAAACAAAGGAACAGACAAAGTAGGCAAGTGACACTAACCCTTTGAGGATAGATCTATAAAATAGGGATGAGGGTCCTGTTGTTACTTCTTTGCAGAGTTACTGCAAGGATTATAAATAATGTGCGTATACCTCTATTACCACAACTAACACATAGAAAGTGCCCAGATTATCTCTCACCAAAAATGTTTGAAATTAGGTTGATTTTGAAATATTTGCATATAAACATAATGAGATATTTTGGCAGTGGGACCCAAGTCCAAACAGGAAATTTATTTATGTTTTTTATGTACCTTATACTCATAGTCTGAAGGATTATTTATTTTGTTACGTTTGTTTTTTGCTTTTGTTATGGGGGATTGAACCCAGGAGTGCTCTACCACTGGGCTACATCCCCATCCCTTTTTAAAAGTTTTTTTATTTTGAGACAGGGTCTCACTAAGTTGCCCAGGCTGGCCTCAAACTTGCAATCCCACTGCCTCAGCCTCCCGAGTAGCTAGGATTACAGGTGTGCCCTATCACACCCAGCCTGAAGGTAATTTTATACAATGTTTTATCTACCCATGATTGACTATGATCTGTCACATGAAGTCAATTTTCCTGTCATAGGTGGAATTTTCCATTTGTTGCATCCTCTTAGTGCTCAACAAGTTTTGGATTTAGAAGCACTTCAGATTTTCTTATTAGGGAAGCTTAACCCATAATAGCCAGTTTTTTATTATAAACATCAAGAAAGCATAAGTGTAGTTTTTTAGTGAATGCTTCAGACTTAAAATAATGAAGAAATCAATATGACTCTGGATATTAAGGAAATTTCTGTGGACAAAGGAGAAACTTGAATCGGACTTTGAAATGGATTTTGATAGGGGCAAGAAACAGCATTCCAGGTGCTGAGATGAGTAAAAGTTTGGAAATGCTTTTAGGAGACCCTGGTGATATAGCAGAGATGCTGCTGTTCAAATGAAGCCTCATTACAGGCGTCAAATTATTTGAAGTTTGTTTTATTTTTGTTGTTTAATTTTATTTGGAAGCTAACATATATTTGTTTATTTTTTCACTCTTATAAAATTAAGCCCAGTAAATATTGCAAGACCGACCAATTGCAAGACCAATCATCCTCAAAGACTCAGGTACCCTCAGTTGATGATGGTTTTTTCATTTGTGCCATCAGGTTTTACCACCATTGAGGGATGTGACAAATCGACCTGAAGTTGGCTCAACTGTGAGAAATAAGCTGGTGCGCCTCATGACACATGTTGACCTTGGAGTCAAGCAAATTGCTGCTGAATTCCTTTTTGTCCTTTGCAAAGAGAGAGGTAGGTTAAACTCTCTTTGCCTCCTGCTTTTTATCTTTTGGAGGGAACTTGAGAAATTTTCCTGTTGGTAGTAGCCATCTTTTTCCACCCTGACCAGAGCTTACTATCTAACATATTAGAGGGGCCGCGAGAAGATTATATAAATAAACAATTTTAAAACATTTTAGAAACTGGGCATGGTAGCACACACCCGTAATCCCAGTTACTTGAGATGCTGAGGCAGGAGAATAACAAGTTAGTGAGACCCTATCTCAAAATAAAAAGGGCTTGGGGGTAGCTCAGTAATAAAGTGAATCTGGGTTTAATCCCCAGTACCAAAAAACAAAAAATTAAAAAGCATTTTATATGCTTCTGAATTCATTAAGACACACCCAGACAGATACATTGCCAAGCACATATGTTTATACTTTCTGTATCTTTAACGCAAACTTCTTAATCTTGATGGGGCAGGACCTGGAGCCATTATGAAAAGTCTGTATAATAATTCAGGTGCTACATCATGTTCAACCACAAGAATGGGATCCTAGTTAGAATAAGTTATACTCTATGTATGCATAATATGTCAAAATATACTCTATAGTCCTGTATATCTAAAAAGAACAATTAAAAAAAAAAAAAGAGGTTTAGGGAGGAGAAAATTGGAGTTCCCAGAAAATTTCAGCTAATTTCAATATTCTGTATTAATTTGGGTTCTTTAAATAAAGGATCTCAGATACTCACATGTATTTCTTTCTTCTAGTTTATAAATATCCTAATATAAAATCCCACATAAGCATATTTTTTATTCCATTTTTTTGAAAGACTCAAGTTTTATGAGATAGATAATTTGAAGATGAAAAAGTTTACTTCTCGGGGCTAGGGTTGTGGCTCAGTGGTAGAGTGCTTGCCTGGCACACGTGAGGCACTGGGTTCGATCCTCAGCACCACATAAAAATAAAATAAAGATATCGTGTCCACCTACAACTAAAAAATATATATTTTTAAAAAGTGCACTTCTCTAAAACTCTTAAGTCAACTGCATTTCTCAACTTTATTTCTAACATTGATCTGAATACTTAAGTTCCTGTTCAGATATGTACTAGCAACATGATTTGATCGTTATCCTAATGGTAATAAGCATAGCTCTTATGAAGTAGAGGTATCATGTGCCTGACATTCTATGCATAAGTCATGTTATTTTCAAAAGAACCCTCTAAGGTTAATATTATTTCAGTTTCTTCTGCTCTTTTGAACAATTTTCTTCCTTGATGGCTTTGAAAAAAGATTGAATTATTATCTTGGAACAAAGTGGTTATCATAATGTCTTGTATATACAAGTTTTCTATAAGTATTGACTAAATTGAATCAATTTTTCTGAGATCAAAAATCTGTTTTTTAAGTATGTGTATGTACATAAATCTAAAGCACTTGTGTATGTACCTGTTAATTGAAAAAGGTTTGTCAAAGTCAGACCTGGTGGTGCATGCCTATAATCAATATGATTGAGGAACCTGAGGCAGGGAACACAAGTTCAAAGCCAGCCTGGGCAAAATAGTGAGACCCTGTCTCAAAATAAAAAAGGGCTGGGGAATGTAGCTCAGGGGTAGAGTGTCCCTAGTTCCAATCCCCAGTGCCACAATAAAAATAAATAATAAGGTTTGTCAAGATATTATAATTAATATGATGTGATAATATTTTATTATTGATATTGTTACCTCTGAGTAGTAAGATTACTGGTGGGTTTTTTCTTTTTTAGTTCTCTGTATTATAATTTTTCTACAAGGAACATGTATCCCTTATATACTTTATAAAAAAAATTTTTTAAAGGCTAAAATGAAGTGTGTTTCTCCTACAATTATTATGTCTAAATATTGCATTAACTAAATGCATAACTAAATATATATATAACTATAATCACCTTACTGATGAGTTAGTGTTGTAGCACATGTGGTATATTCATTTATTATAAATTTTTCTTCCATTTGAAATGGTTGGCTTTATTCCCTTATGGACCCAGTATTTTGTAGTTGTGACTTTGAGCCCAAAAGCAAATCCACATTAGCACAGGTGTATAGATGTATTATTTTGGAATAAAAATCCAATCATTCAAAAATATTTTTTGAGCTAAACCATGGGATTTTTGAGATACATAAGATAAACGGGTCTCTGCCCTAAGGAGTCACAGACTCAAATGCCTATAGCAGCTAGGCTAGTGATAAAAGTAAACCAGTTGGGAGCTGGGGCTGTAGCTCAGTGACAGAGCGCTTGCCTCTCATGTGTGAGGCATTGAGTGCAAACCTCAGCACCACATAAAAATAAACAAATAAAATAAAGGCATTCTGTCCATCTGTCTATCTACAATTACAAAAAAAAATTAAAAAAGAAAAAAGTTAACCAGGTAGACTAGTAGATATAAGATGATGAATAAAAACTGATACTTTCCAGCAACTCACTATTGGAGAGACAGTGGGGACACTAGGGGGTTGGAAAAGGGATGTTGCAGTTCAACTTCAACTTAACTGTTACCATGAACAATCAGATGTGTTACCAGATCTTCCAAGTTTTTCAAGAGAAACTAGAACACTGGATTGTTACATAAAATCTGTTTCTAAATGTCAGCTAATTCAAATGTAAAACTTTGGGCCAAAAAAAGAAAAAAAGAAAGAGTCTACCTTCAATTTAAATCATCAGATTTTTGGAAGTTGGGTTTGGAGAGACTATCAAAATGAAATAGATTTCAAATAATTTGTCAGAGTAACTGAGCTTTCCTCTTTAGGATAGGCATAGCTAAGTTTGAAAGTGAAGGAAGGTACTTTGATCAATGCTCAAAGCTCAGACGGCAAGGTAGAGACTGTAAGCAGTAAGCAAATTGGGTTAGGAACACAGAGAATAGAAGTAAAGAAGGAAATTAAAATAAGATGAGATACAGCATGCAAAATCTCATGGAAGATTAGGCACAAAAGGAACCTTCCAGGTGTCTTAAATACTCATCTGTGCCAGGCAAAGTGGCATCTCCAGCTGATAGTGGCCAAAAGGCTAACTTTGTGCTTGTGCCACCAATTTGTTCTGTTAACCCTGCCATAACTAAACTTTTAGGATCACTCTGCAAATTGGGTTCTTTCTACAGGGAACCTAAAGATAGACTTTATGTAGTTTAATCAAAAGAAAATAATTTGTGAAAATAGTCTCCTACTTTGGTGGGGTTCTCCCCCCGCCCCTTTAACGTATTTGCTCAGAGATTAGACTTCAACTCCTTCAGCATGTAGCCCCCCACACTTACAAATTTACTTTAATCTCCACTTAAGTCTCAGAGGAATAGGTGTCTAGCTTGGAGCTAAACATTCTCTCTTCCTGTTGATCTTTTCTCTTCCTGTCTTTGCAGAAGCTTTGCTTCATCAGTTTTTACTCTATATTTTTTTTCTTTATTCTCCCCATGTGCTTTCCTCAAACTATATACATACATATCATTGTCCTTCAGATTTTGGCATCTTGTAAGACTTATCTGTTTTTCTTTTCAATTTCCTTACTCAGTCTTCAACTTGGTAAAAGCCAGCAATTTCTAAGGTCATCTTTATATCTGCCTATAACGCTTCAACAGTTGACAGTGCTGACAACTTGTATTGTTTCTGTGCTACCACACACTTCTAGATTATCTATTGACCCCCCCCCCATTTCTTTTCTTTTCTTTTTTTCAGTCTCTCTTGCTGATTCCTGTCTTTTCCATATTTAATTCCCAGTGCTGTCTACAGTCATCTTCTGGTCTCATTCTCACTTTATTTTGCTCCCTGAGTAATCTCATTCTCTCCTTGGCTTTTGCTTCAGCCTTTTTGCTGAGTAGCTTCCCAAATCTCTATCTCTAGCCCCAATCTTTTTCTTGAACCTGTCATGTTTATCTACCTGCTCATTGATATCTGCACTTGAGTTTCTCACAGGTGACTTCAACTAATGTCTAAAGTTGAGTTCATTATCTCCATTACCATTCTCCCCAACATTTTCTTTATCCTTTGGTCAATTTTTCTGGGAAAGTCACATTTTCTATTTAATCGCTAAAGGCAAAAGGCCAGGATTACCCCAAATTTCTTCTTTACCTGCAGATTAATAATCACATCATATATATTTTACCTCCTAAATACCTCGTTTATTTATTCCCCTTCTTTCTGTTCCCACACCGTTACCTTGGTACAGGCCCTTAAAATTATTTTCTTAAACTATTTAAGTAAATCTGTTTCTAGTCAGGTTTTCTTCATTTTATCTTTTACATAGCTAACAGAGGGACTGATATAATCAACAGATATAATCTTGTCATTCCCTCATGTAAAACTTTAAATGATTTCCTGTCACCGGCATAGTAAAATCCAAATCATGGTTTACCTATATAGTGTATTTTACAGCTGTTTCTGCTTAATCATACTAAATGCCTTATTTATTCATGGGATGCCTTCCCATTTTTGTTATCATGAGGTGAACTTTATCATGGGGTGTCCTTGAAGATCAGCTTGAGCCTCATCTCTGAAGACTTCTCTGACCATCACAAGCAAAGTAAAACATTCTTTCCTTTATGGCAGTTTTATTTATTTCTGTTTTTAAAACTTTTGACATTTGCCATGTTGTCACTCTTTATTGGTTGAGCTTGAATTCTAGACATTAAGTCTCTTTAAGCTAGAGATCATGTTGTACTCATCTCTGGATCCCCCCCATGCTTAACAAAGAACCTTACAGAAAGTGAATGCCCCATAAATGTTTAATAAAAGAGCAGTATTTGTGCTCTCTATAAATCCAGTCTAGAACGTATGCCATCTTGTGTATTTCTCCATATAAAAAAAATAATAATTTCATTATACTGTAGTAAGTTCCCTAAGAGAGAAATGTGCCAGGTAACATGGTAGCCTGACTGAAGGAATGATTAGGGAGTGTGAAAGTCAGAGAGTGTCTTTGCAAAAGAATACAAAGAAAGGGAAAATAACTAGTAGATTCCGGGAGGTGGGGGACTAGTTCAAGATGTGAGAAGTCTACAGTATACGAGATTAATTTGGAAAAGAGGCAAAGGCCACCAAATGAAGAGCCCTTTAGACCCTGTTTTGGAATTTGAGTTTAGCCCGTAATGGAAGGAATCATGTTTTACAAAGATGTCTTGAGCAGTTATGTGGAATAAGGAATAGAGAAATGCGACTCTGGAATAAGGACACTAGGTAGAGAAAACTACTAGTATGGATATCTAAAAGTTGCAGTATTTGACCAGAAAGAAAAACATCTATACAGAGAAAGGAGAATGGTATCTGGGGAGATTGGTTTTGCCACTCTTTTCTTCTTGACTACCTATGTAGCTCTCACTGTGCTGCCCTGGTTGCTCGCCTCTGTTCGTAAAGTACCCTCTAGCATCCTGGTAAAAGAGTAGTGAAATGCTACTTGAAATTTTCTGCCAAAATGCTGAATTATTTCATTTCGGTAACATTTTTATATAACTATATGGATAATTATTATGACAAAGAATAAATTGTGTGTGTGTGTGTAAGAGAGTACATTTAGGACCACCAGAAAATCTTTTCTTTGTCTTAGCAGCTTACCTTAATATCCAAGGTCAGTCATTTTTCCTTTTCTACTTTCCCAATATCAAATAGGATATTTTATAGTTTATTCAAAAATAGACTAAAAAATAACGTCAAACATTCCATCAGTGCTTCTCATTGAGAATTTTGCATTCCATTTTTCTCCCTCTCACCCCCACTTTCAAATATTTTATCTCTTTAATAAAAGTTCATTTGCCTTTTAAACTATTGGCTGCGGCCTTAACTGTTTTGAAGGCAAAGTGTGTCTTAAATCATCTTTGTAACCCACACTGCCTGTCACAGAGTTGGCACATGTTTGCTCCAGTGAAAGAACGATAAATATTTTCACTAAAATATCAGGCATTTTTACTATTAACTGGCTTTCAGAAGGATTTTCTGTATAAAAAAGCAGTTATTTGGAATTATATTTACTTTTGTTTAGTCTATTTGGACTTTCATCATGTTTGTGTTCTTAAACTATTTTAATCTTTAGTTAAATGCTTTGTGTCATTTTAAATTGCTGTTAGTTTTTAAGTATTTCATTTAAACCATTTATTCGTGTTGCCACAATTTAGACTTTAATGATTTCAGTGAATATTATTTTTATGGAAGCATTAAATATCCTTATTTATTTAAATAATAATAAGCCTGGGGGGAAAAATAGTAAGATTGTGGCTGGAGTGTAGCTCAGTGATAGAGCATGTGTTTAACATACACACAGCCTTGGGATCAGCACAAAAAAGTAAAAATGAAAATAAGCCTTATCAGCAATGCTTGCAGTGAGAGCATCAGTGCTATGTTGGTTTAAATCTGTGATCTAATCATCAATGGCTTTGTATCTGAACATGCATTAAGTTCATGTCTGACCTCCAAGAATATTAAAAATACCTATATACACTGAATTTTGATTTCTTCCCCTAGTTTACTGATTCACTAATTTATCTAACTCACTTTATCTTGGGGACCCACTGGTCACAAGATGGGGCATATCAGATTTATTCAGAGGGCTTTCAGGTTACATGATGCCTCTTTAAATTCTAATGTAATCCTATCCAGCATCCACTGAGAGTCATTGGGTGTTTTTTTGTTTGGGTTTTTTTGGGGGGCGGGGGGTGTTCCTGAAATAATTCTTTTACCCAGTATTACTAGAGAAAAAGAATGAATTTAACCAGATGCTTTTCTAAATTCCTTGCAGGTATTAACTTGTAGAGTAGATGGTTATTATTTCATTCCTACAGATTTGAAAAGTGGGTTGGTTGCAGGATCTCTTACCCAAGATCAACTAAGTGGTAGAGTCCTAATTGGAACCTTGTCTATCTAGCTCTGGACCTATCTTCTCATTGGGCTTCTTGTGTTTACATATTGTTGCTTTTTTTTTTTAGAGTAGTATATTAATTTTTAGACTAACTTATTTACTAATATCCTTAATTTTCTTATTTCTTACACCTTTTACCTCCTATTCTTACAAAGAATACATTACATACCATTGGTAAAATCCAAATTTGACCTTTATTATTTCTAGTTTCTTATGATTTCTCTTAAACTGAATTTTAGAAATGTAAGATTTAAGATCAGAAACTTTATTATTGCAGCATGATCCTTACCAGTGACCTAGCAGTCACAGAGGCCCCACTTCTGCCAAAAGTATGTTTGGATCAGCTGTTAAGTTTCTTTTTCTGAAAAAAAAGGCTCTTAGTCCTCAAAACATATAAAACAATTTGTTGAAAGTTCGGCATAACCACTTCCACACACCCCCTCCCTACATTGGGTGTGAGTGGTTGATGATGATGGTAAGCACCCATAAACTCCTGTCTAAAACCCTGTTCTGTTTTGCAGTGGATAGCCTGCTGAAATATACTGGCTATGGGAATGCTGCAGGACTGTTGGCGGCCAGGGGCCTCTTGGCTGGAGGAAGAGGAGATAATTGGTACTCAGAGGACGAGGATACAGACACTGAAGAATACAAAAATGCAAAACCAAAGTATAGTATCAAGTTTCTTTTCACCTAACTATTGCTGTGCCTATCAGTTGGTTATTTGCCTTTCACTTCCTTTGTCTTTCATTTTCCAGTGTTTCTTTTCTCTTGTGGATTTGGAAGCTTTCCTTTTAATGGTGTTTTTTGAGGCAGTTTTATAGCGAGTGCCTTAGAGAATGACTTTAAGTGATTGAGGAAGGATAATATTGCAAGAAATGTTCAGTTGCATGATGTTTTCAACATGTTCATTATCTTCTCTCAAGTACTAAGAAAGCTGGTGATTTTAGAAGTCTATCATCTACTAAAAACATTACTGCTTACTATTTTCCTTCTTTTCCATAAGAGATTTTGTATGTTCTAACCAAGACCAAATTTAACTTGGTTATTTGATATTTCGGTCTTTCTTAGAACTCTAAATGTTAAGTTTCATACATTATGATCAACTCCCTTACATAAAAACTCTTACAAGTCAAAAAATAATGCAACAAAGGAAGAAGTCTGGCTCCACATTGAATTCTAATCAAACATACACTTATGGATCATTTTTTAACAAGTTAAGTCAGTGCACTAAAAAGGCAAATCTGAGACTATGAAGTCAGAGTCAGTGCTTACAAATTAAAATCACTAATTCTCTGCCCTGCCAAACTCCAAGACAAACCACCTATCATTCCTTCTGCTCTCTCCCCATCCTTTTCATTCCCCGTCAACCTCCATCTCAAGTAAATTTCTTAGTTTCTATTCATTAGTAATTATTTGAACAGTTTTTGCTGGATTCCATTACAAAACATTAAAAAGGTATTCTCTTCCCTTTTGGCATTATCAGTAATGTTGAGGTGCTCTGTTTTCTATTGATAGTCTTCTGTAGTATGAAGTGATCAAGGATAGACAATCATAATCTGAAAATTTGGTTTTAGGGGAGTTGTTTTGGTTTTGGGTTTTTTTTTTTTAATGTACAAATTATGCCCTGTTGACATAAAAGTAATATAGTTTCAGAAGAGGAAAGAAATGACTGGTCCCCAATAAGATAAATGGCCTATTTCTTGGCAAAATAGGTCTGAGTAGGTAGTGTTGGTTTCAGCATTCCTAGTGCTATCTATTAGACTCTTTAGGATCTTATAGAATGTGTCTTAGGAAAAAAAAGCTTTTTGGACAAGGGAAGCTAGCAGTGACTGTAAACAGTACGTTCTTAAGACTACCACTATTTAGATGTTATAGATTGGGCATTTCTGTCAAGTACTACAAATTCAAATAGAGAAATCATATTCTTTCTTTCTCTAAGTCATCATGCTAAGTTAGTCTTATTAGCTCTTGGTTTTCCCATTCCATTAATTGTTTTTCCATATTAATTTATATCTCTTCATTTGACATGTAAAAATACCCTACTTGAAAAGTCTCACTTTCATGACCCCCACTGCCATTTTTTTTTTCTGAGATGAGGGTCTTACTGTAAGAACAAACTCAAACCCATGAGTCCCAGCAATCCTTTTGCCTCAGCCTCCTGAGTATCTGAGATTATAGGTGTATGCCACCACATCCATCTAAACATCTCATTTTAAAATGAAGGTGGAGATTACATTAGGCATTCATTGATTCCCAGGGAATATGGACAGTCAATTAAGGCAGAAAACTCAAGAGGTACTCATGGATGGCTCATATTTTTGCATCTCAGTATATATTATCCATTTTATTTGGTGGATGTCTTTTATAATGCTCATGGTCATATGCTTAGCAATACCAGAATGCTACTGTAATAAGAAGGAGCTCAGAGAGAATACAGGAACACTGGGGTCTCTCCTAAGAGTATAGGAAATAGAATTGTTACATAGAGGATTTCATTAGAGCACATTTGTTTAAATCAGTAACTGTGGTGTTTGATATTGTTAATGTTTTGGCTATGTCACAAGAAGACTCTATACTTGAGCTTTACATCTTAACTGAAATCATTTTTAGCCTTTGAACTTGGCTTATGCGGTTCACAGGAGTAGTGTAATAGTATGATCAGAATGATCACCATTGTCAAATATTGTGTCTCTTAAATATTGATTATTACAAATATAAATGTTTTCCAAGTGGCATCATATCTTCTCCCTTAAGATAGATTTGCATCTGTTTTTCTCTTAAATCATTCTTCTTTAAGATGAAAAGTGTGGTGGGACCTTTAATGTGTTAATTCTTCAAATGGTCCTTGTAAAAGCGGTGGCAAACAGAGTACTTTGTAAGCAAGATGACTTTTGTACTCTAGGGAGCAGTCTACAGAGCTCAAAGAACTTGTTACAAAAACTTTTACTCATCTAGTCAAGCTTAAAAAGTCGGCATCTGAAAGGATTACTTATTCTCCTACCCCCTGATTACTCTTCACCAGTCAGAGTTCCCAAGATCTAGTTTGCTTTTCTTATGATGCATTTATTCACAACAGTTGCTAGTATTGGCAGAAGCAGAGAAATTATTCTTCATCCAGTTGGCCCTAGTCCTGTGGTCAAAAATGTAAGTGGATTCTGACTAATGCACCAAGGTAACCTGTAATCCTTTATTGGAATCTGAAACCCAGAATTGCATGGAGCTTACATTCAGGCTATGGGAGACAGCTAATATCACAGCAATTCTTTTTGTGTCAAAATAAATGTATTTAATGGACTGGAAATGACTTTCTGCAATTTGCACATTTAGACAAAATATACTCATAGAATTAAATTACGAGCCACGTAGGTTTTTGGTGTATGTCTATCCAGGTTTGTTAACGCTTTCCAATGAAGTTTGATCCTTTATCAAAGGGCAACCAAATGTCCAAATTCTAACTTTTATACCTATTTCTTCTATGTCTCTGTGCATGGAGACCCCTTAGCTGTATAGAAAAAATAAAAGCATGACATAACATTACCTTCTGGCTGACATGGTTTTACATCATTCTAAACATTAATTGAATGTGTGTTTAATGACATTTGGCTCATTTTAGAACAGTGGCTTTCAGACTAGGTACACAGGTGTCTGAGGTGTAAAGAGTCTTTATGGAAGACATACAGGCAAGAGGGTACATATCTCTGAACTGTAAAGAGATGTGTTTATTGAAGGAAAAGTGGGCAGACTCTTTAGGATACCTCAGATATTCAAACTCCACATTAGATCATACTTATATCCAAAGCTTAAAATCTTTTTACTGAGCAAATTTAGGGGCACTTCTTAACTATATTTATCACAGCTGTAGCTATGGAAGTAGCTATACAGATGGTTTCTTAAGCATAAGGCAAGATACTTTTTTTCCTTTTAATTGTCAAGATTTTGTTATGCTGCTTAAGTCAAGTTCTAATATAGTTGTCTCATTATATTTGGGCTACATAAATAATTTCTTTGTTTTTAGTTTTCTTGAAGTAAGTAAATCAAAAACCATGATTTTTCTCTTTGTCCAGTTTCAGTTTGGGTTGTGATGGTATAATTGATATATAATGGGATTTAATTAGCATCTCTAGGAACTGGGATTTATTTAACTGCAAGCATTCATGAAGCACATCTAAATTCAGATCACTGAAAGACCAGAGTTGAAAATGAAATTATGACTATTTCTGCCATGCACACCAGTTCTAAAAGTTTACCAGCCTTTGTGATTATTACAATAATATCAATTTTGTAATTTCAAATTTGAGCTGTTTTCTTTTGTATTATAATTTGGGTTAATGACCATCATTAACCAGATGTGTTAGCTGAACTACAATGCTGAATTTTGCTCCAGTTTTCATTTTCTGTAGATTCACAACCATCAGTTTTCTGCCCTTTATGGCAAGGATAGCACTCTTAATCAAATAGCCTAATAGAAAACATTTTTGAAGTACTATAATTTTTAAAAAAATTAAGTTGTAGATGGACACGATACCTTTATTTTATTTATTTGTATTAGTACTGAGGATCAAAACCAATACCTCACTTGCACTAGGCTGACGCTTTATCCTGAGCCACAACCCCAGCCTCATAAAGTACTATAATTTAAAAAGACATTTTGGAGCTTTTCTTTCTTGCATACATGCATTTAATATTCGTGTAAATGTATTCAGTATTTATGTTTGTGTGGCAGATACATGGTAAACATTTAATAAATATCTGATAATAAATATCTGACACCCATATTACCTAATTCTTTCCATTGCTAATCTAATGCAAAGACTTGGATTAGGATGTGGTTTCATAATTTATCCTACTTCTTTAATGTGGGATTAATGTGAACATTTATACACTAGTGCTCAAATTACTTGAGACATTTTGAAGAACTGGTTTATCTTCACAGTATCTTATATGTGAATTTAATTATATCAGACTCCACAAGAGCCCTAGTTGTTGTGTGTCGGGGTTTTTAGCCCCCCCCCGTCTCCTCCTGACCAGCAGGAGAAGCCGGGAAAGCACGCCCGGAACAGGACTGGCAGCCCGCACCTAGCCCTCCCTTGCCAGAGGACAATCAGGCACCAGGGAGACGGATCTCGTTTATAGAGGAAGTACACACAGCTTATATTACTGCACAGAAGCCAATCAGAATAAAGGTCAGAAGGGTGGAGCAGGTTCACGTGTACACCCATCCCATACTCCCTAAGGGAAGGCACAAGCTGTCCACGAGGGCAGCGGAAGAGGCCTGGACCTATCCTGTAGGTGGTCTGCCTTTTCTGTCACCACCCACAGCACCGCCTCCTGGCTGATCACCAGGAGCCATCCCAGCCACATGTGCGGCCCCAAGACCGGGAAGCGGGCAGCCATGCCCTACAGTTGTGTAGTTTCTTTAGTGAATAAAGATTATACGTATGTCTCCATAATGATAACTAAATAGAATAAATTACTTCCTGGATCATCTGAGGTCTCTGTTTCTTATTTCTCAGAAAGTGCCTCAGCTGTGCAAATAATAATAGCTGGTATTTATTGAGTGTTTAACTTGTGCCAAGCACTGTTCTAAGAACTTCACAAATATTATCTCATTTTAACAACTCTTTGCGGTAGGGTTATTCCCATTTTACAGGTGAGATCAGTGAAGTCAAGTAACTTGTCCAAGGCAGAGAGTCCATACATGTCCGTTAGCCTGACTCCAGAGCTTGTTGTGTTTGAGGGATTCTGCTGTTTTTTGAGGTAGCCAGAGTATATTTTACTATTCTCTTTACTTTGCCTTTTTATTTTGGGGTAAAGTACACATGACATAAGATTTTCTAACCATCACCACTGTCCATCTCCAGAACTTTTTCATCTTCCCCAGTGAAGTTCTGTACCCATTCTCCCACCTTCTAGCCTCTGGTAGCCACCATCTCTCTCTGTCTCTCTGAAATCTAGAGACCTAATGTACATGGAATCATATTTTTGTCCTTCTGTGACTAGCTAACTTAGAATAATGTCTTTAGGATTCACTCATATTGTAATATGTGTCAAATTTTCCTTTCATTTTAAGACTGAATAGTATTCTATTCTATGTGTATACCACATTGTGTTTATCCATTCATCCATCAGCAGACACTTGGGTTGCTTTCAACTTTTGACTGTGGTGAATAATGCTGTTAAACATGAGTGTACCATTATCCATTCAGGTCCCTGCTTTCACTTCTTTTGGATCAGTACCCAAAAGAGAAATGGCTGGATCACATGGTAGTTGTATGCTTAATTTCTTAAGAAACAGCCATACCATTTTACATTCCCTCCAAGAGTTCAGGGCTTCTCTTTTTTCTGCTTCCTCACAGTATTTGCTGTTTTCTGGAGGGAAGTAAGTTTGTGTTCTCAGTAATAATCATCCTAGTGGGTGTGAAGTCAGAACTGTGGTTTAACTGCTACTGAATTCTGCCTCCAAGCCCTTCAAAGGGAGATGAGTTTTACCTTCATTATAGCTTCCCTATACTTTGATGTAATCAAAACAGAAAATAAGAGAAAGTACATGGGTCTTTATACACCCTGATATCCCTGAAAACACAAAGTTCTATTTGATTCATTTAAATTCTGTAAATATACACATACATCTGTCAGTTAGTTCTGGCTGTACGTTCATCATAGTCAGAATTTAGTCACCCCTTATTGCCAGCACTGCTACCAAACTAAAATTTTGTCACTCTCCAGGGTCTTCTTAATAACCTTCTAATTGGTCTTAGGTTTTTGTATGGTTTAGTTTGGTACTAGGTATAAAACCCAGGGGCTCTCTACCACTGTGCTAAATCCCTGGACCTTCTTATTTTATTTTATTTTATTTTTAAGTTTTGAGACAGCATCTTACTATATTGCTGAGGCTGGCCTCTAACTTGTGGTCCTGTTGCTTCAGCCTTCCCAGTGTGCACCACTGCTGGCTTGTTTTTTGATTGCAGTGCTAGGAATTGAACCCAAGGCTTCACACATATCTAGGCAAGCGCTCTACCACTTGAGCTACACCCCAGCTCCCGCTGGTCTTGTTGATTCTATCTGTGACATTGTTTTCAACACAGTAGTCCTTTGTGGTCCTTAGAAAATGTATGTCAGACTGTACCTACTGTGACTAAGAACCAAAGTTCTGGCTGTAGTCTGCTTATACTTGTGCTTTCTCTTGCTGTGCCCTCGCCACTTTGAGCTCTTCACTATTTGTTAAACACCCCACACATGCTCCTGCCCAAGGCCTTTGCCTTGAGGATCCTTCCTCCTGGAATGTCACTGGGTGTCATTGCCTTCCCTCCTTCAAGTCTGTGCTCAGGTATCAGCTTCTTATTCAGGGTAGTAGTGCTCCTGCCTTGACCTCGTCACCACAAGCCTCTGTTGCTCCTTCTCTCACAGCACTTATCACCTCCTGCCATAAGCTTCCTTATTCTTTAGATCTATTGTTTCCTCCATTAGAAGATAAACTCCATAGATTTTGTTTACATCTGTTTTTGTTCCTCAGAATAATGCCTGGCAAACAGTAGCAAATTTTTGTTGAATTAATTCATTTTTCTGAGTTATTTTTTTAGCTGGTCAGCCCCTCCTCAGCATTAGGATTCTGTGACAATCCAGTTTCCTACCTTCATCAAGCCCCACGTCTAGTTAAGGAGTGGTAGCCAGGGAATGGAATTCAAGAAAAACAAGAAATGGTTAAATGTTTGTTGTGTTGTTATTCTGAGGGGGAATAGGCTGTGGAGTGTCCTGGATGGGCATTTTTAGTATCATTCCCATACACTGTCTCCTTTCCGACCCCACCTATTCCCTTCTTCCCTGGTCTGGGCTTACAAAATGCCACTTACCAAAAGCTCTGATCTGTTTCCTAAAAGTTGTAAATTATTGGCACCTAGGCTGGATTTAGCTTATGTAAACATGTTTTGTTTGGCTTACTCGTGTAGTGTTGATTATGTGGTTTTTGTTTTTGCTTTTTATTTTACGTAGTGCTTCTTAGGATAATTTATTTATTTGCCAACATTTAGAATTCAGATATTTCGTATGAAAATGTGGATGTCAAGCCTTGTTGGAAAAAATGGCAGTTCTGATAGGGCCTGCATTCTCATGTCGCAGCCAGCTGCTGGAATTGAGTAGCTGCAGCCCGCTTCATCCCAGCCACAGCTTCCTTTATCTTGACAGCCTCCCCTTTCACTTTCATCTTACCTGCCTTGCCCCTGTAGGGATTTGACTTTAAAGCTGCTGCTTTTACTAGAATGCTCTGAGTAAAATTTAAGCCACACTTTAGAAATTGAAGTTAACTTTCATGTAGCTAAGGGGATTTTTCCCCCAATGCTGGGAATGGAACCCGGGGCCTCAAGTTTGCTAGGCAAAGTGCTTTATCACTGAGGCTCAACACAATCCCTTTGAGGGAACATTTAATGGCTTTTTTATTGTTAAATGACCTAGTACTGTTGCTGTTGACCAAAAATGGAAACAATTTGAAAAAGAGTGAAAGACTTGAAATCTATTTCAGCTTTTACACATGTATTCATCTGCTCATACCTTTTTAGTTTGTCTTAATCCTTTTGTCTATAGGCCCATAGCTGCTGTCAGTTCATCCAGTGGTTTAATATAATAATTTTAAAAATGCATGATGAAGTGTCCAAAGATAGGAGTTTAGATGCTTCCTGTCACCTGATTGGAAGACATTAATAATCATAGGATTGGAATGCTAGGAGGATGGAGAGGGGAGTAAAGACAAGGTGGGAGAAATTATGATAAATATAAACTCAATAAAATGTTCACCACAGTTAGTGTCCTTAAAGCATTAATTGTCTGTGTCCAAGACTCAGACTTAGGATAAAATAAAAGTAACCCCAGGATTTAGTAGAGAAACCTGCAAAGTTAAATTCCAGACTGCTATGGGAAGTTGTTAAGGTGCCAGGTATTTGTTCAACTGAAATAATCTATTTTATGAAACCGCGCATCATGGTTGTCACGGTGACCTTTGTATATTTTTTCTTCCTTTTCTTGGTGGGGAAACTACCAGAGACTCTGGCTTGAAGGAGGGAGGGACAGGAGGATAGACAGAACCATCTGCCTTCAGCTACAGGACAGTGGTGTTTCCCTATAATAGAGTGGCTGTGGCTTTGTTTATATTCTTCTATCAAGGGGGTAAAATGTCTTTTTAAAGGAAAAAGTGAAACTTGGATCCCTGGAGTGACTTTGGAGGGCTTGGAATGTTTTACTGCATAGATAGAGGATGCGATTTTACTCTGTAAGAATGAATTTAAGCTACGATACAATGTGTTTAAGCTGCAATTACAAAGGATTTCAGAGCAAGCCATGAAGTCGTTTTAGCAGCTGGGAGACTTAAAGTCAGCTTATAGAAAACAGTCATCATTTCCACTAAACTAAGAAACCAACAAAAGAATCAGCATGTTCTCATCCAAGAATTCATATCTGACTGTGTGTTATGGTGCCCACAATACCACAGGGCTCAACAGTGCATCCTTCAGATAAGTTTTTCCTGATTCTTTGTGCTGATATCATATTTGAAACAGTAAATAGTCAACAAATCTGATTTTTCAAATCATACCTCCATTAAATTTGAGAAGTCTTTTCTCAAGTGGCAAAAGAGCACGATCTCCATAGTTAATACATTTACCTTCCCTTGTACTTTATTCCAAGACCTGATTTTCTTCATCTGCTTGGGATGATCTGTATATGTAATAAGTACATTTATTTATTTATAAGACAAGGAAGTTTTGTTTTATTTTTCTAATGTATTAGGTAGCAAGGGAGAAACCAGTGAAAACAGATGACTTCTTGTCATTTGCCTGAGGAAATAATGGATGGGGGGTGGTATTGTATTTTCAGTGTAGCATTTGGATATATCTCCATAGTTCTCGAAAATCTTGCCTGAGTTTTTGGGAAATAGGATGATCCAAACAGCATTTTTGTTGATAGCTTTTAACTAGAGACCTTTTCCTCTTTTATGGGCACCCGAAAAAAGAACTAGTAGCACACCATGAGGCTGTACACAGACAATGTAGCCCAGTGGTTCCTAATCTCATTGTATATCGGAATTACCTAGAAAACTTTGATATACACACATGCACACACAGATTAAGATGAAGCTCAAACTTGTTCTTTGAAGTTCCCAAGTGATTCTAATGTATATCTGGCAAAGCTAAGAATTAGTAACTAGCCGAGGGGATTTCAGGTTTCCCCAAAGCCCCAGCATTCCTAAAAGTGCCCTGGGGGTACCTTAAAAGGAAGCAAGCAGGTGGAGGACAAACTAGGGCCCCTAGGCTTCACTCTCCTCCGCTGCCCCATTCCCCCTTTTGCCTGAACAATTCTGGTTTTTTCTATATTAAATATTGAGGTTCTAAAAGGAACATGTTTTTTAACCACAACTCTAGACATATATGTCCTATGCAAGAATGGCAACACAGATTTTAACTCTGGTTTTCAAAAATGGTGAGCACTGAGTTTTCCAACAAAATTCGTGTATTATGTAGCATCTGAGGAATGTAGAAAAAGAAAGGAAATCCAAGGTAATAGATAACAAGTGTCCCTTGAGCTAGGCTTACTTCAGGTGAGGAAGGGAGGTGACTTGTCCAAGCAGAAATCTCAAACAGGGGCTTTATGCTGGCTACCACAGGATCCAGTTGATTGCAATGTCTTTGTTTTGGCCACATGATATCTTTTAAAATTTAGACAGGCACTGTTCTCGAGTTTACCCCAGTCTACAACATTCCACATGGTTATACTTGACTTGCTCATTCGTTTGCTTATCATGAAGGCTCTGAAAACTGGTGTTTCTAGACCCTAGAAAATAATTTGTTTATCAGTTTGCTACTTGCAGCGATATTTCATTTGATCAACTTTGGAGGCTGAGGTAGGAAGGATCACAAGTTCAAAACCAGCCTGATGGGATTGGGGTTGTGGCTTAGCAGTAGAGCACTCGCCTAGCATATGCAAGCTCAATCCTCAGCACAACATTAAATAAATAAACAAACAAGCAAATAAATAAATGGTATTTAAAAAAAAAAAAAACAGCCTCATCAATGTAGTGAGACCCTGTATCAAAATAAAAATTAGAAGGACTGAGGATGTAGCTCAGTGGTGAAGTACCCCTGGGTTCAGTCCCCAGTCAGAACAACAGCAATTGTCTGCACTTGGCTGTACTATAAGATCTTGTAACCTCTTGTCTGCTTCTCTAGAAAAATGTTTTAAGTTACAGATCTTTAGCACCCCTTGGAAGTCTATCTTTTATTTCCCAACCTCAGAAAAAAATAAAAAGAAAGAAGAAGTATGGCTTTTATTTAAGAGAATAATTTATTTGGTATTAAAATGTCATACAAAGTTTTTGCCAAGTATTCATTATAAGAACTGTATTAAATCTGTTTCTAGAAAGCCAAGATGGTACTTTGTCTCTAGGTTGGCTAGATTTTATTCCTTTTTTTTTTATCTAGGTCAGATCAAATCTAATTAAAATTGTTCTTCTGCTTTATCTTTTATTATTTAAACACTCATTGCCCTCTGTGGTCTCACTAATGGACTAATTTCCTGAGATTATAAATTGGCATGCTTTCATTTCCAGATTGCAGCCTCTCTGTCATCATTTTTCCAGTTTTTTTTTTTGACATGTTTGTTTTATGCTGTATCACAAATGGATTTCCTCATTTCACCTTCTATGAAGTCATATGTCCCCTTATAATTAATGAATAAACTGTGCATCCAAGGATATTTATCCAACGGCACCAATCAAATTTTATATTTTTCAAAAGCAACCATGTCTTTAAAATAAGAGTTGGCAAGTCAAGTTTGGTTGTTGTTGTTTTTTTTTTTTTTAAACAATGACTATAGCCCATTTCCCAAATTAGTTGAAGTCAGTTTTTTTTTTTTAATTACTACAGCAATTCTGTACCATAAAGTTACTACCAATATTATTGCCAATTTTTTTGGCTATTATACTCTTTCTTATTATAACTTAAAACTTGGACCAGAAAAGTATAGAAAGAGCATAGTTTTAAAACATACAGCATAACTTTTTTTTCTTTTTGTAGCATTAATCTTATCACTGGTCATTTAGAGGAACCAATGCCAAACCCCATAGATGAAATGACAGAAGAACAAAAAGAATATGAAGCCATGAAACTTGTCAACATGCTTGATAAACTTTCCAGGTATTGTATTCCCATCCATTTTTTGCTTGGTTTCTAAAAATGTTCTATTTCTTTGTCTCTCTCACTGAGAGTTACCATAGAACAGCAACTCTGGAAATCCATGCTGATTGAAACAGGGTGGCCCACGCAGCAGTAGTTCAGACACCTCTTGGCTACCATAGTTTTTCTACATGTGCCGCTTCTGGATGTGCATTCTTAAAACATAAGCTAAGATAGTAACTATTAGGTCACTGTAATATTTAACCAACTAACCTCCCTATCTTCAAAAAGATGCTATGAGTTAGGTTCAATGATTTTGCTGCTTCTTGTATTTTTGTTTTAGCCTGTTTTTGTTTTTGTTCCAAATCATTATGCGCTTTTCTTTCCTTTCATTTTTGATGTGCGAGTTTGCAATTCTGCTTTTTTTGGGTTGCTGCTAAAACCAAGAATTCTGAAATGTAATGCATCCAATAGGAAAAAGTGAAAAGAAATAGCTCAAATGAAGGATTTTCTGAAAGCAGGCACTTGTATTAATTAGAGGTTCTAAAAACAATCTGCCCTTCCCCTCTTGCTTCATGTCTCCTTGCCTTCCAAAAAATAACCAGTTTTGAAAATAATTAAACCACATATATACTAATCAGCAACAAGTCATCTTGGAGGAGTTATTTGAAAAAAAAAAATCCTTTCATACTTGGCTGAATTGCTCTAATTTTCCAGTCATACATTGAGTCACTGTCTCCTTAAGCCATCTTGAGTGAGTGCTTCTGTGTGTTGGTGGCATCTACCATTTTCAGGTGAATTTCTTCTGGTCATCTCCTCTTTCATAGTAGCTATGTGCAGGGGGCGGGGGATGTGAAAAAAAGAGCTAGTATCCCTCAATAAAGAGAAAAAGCAAGTTGGATGTGAAGCCAAACTGGGAAAAGGAAAGGTCTAACAAAGAAACAAATATAGGTGAAGGGTAGAACAGGAGGCTTAGAGTAGAAATAGGCAAGAACAAGAGACTGATGTGGGAAGGATGACAAGTATGGGTATTTTGACACTGCACTCTGAGCTTTTAAATGATGCCAATAATGTGGTAGAAGTTGTTTAGAAATAAGTAACTTCATTATCTACAAAGTGTAACTACAACTCAAAGACTGCCAGCTTACCGCTTTTAAATATCTGTCCATTCCTAAGAAGGTTAAAGCTTACAGGTAACTGTGCTCACAACCTTCAAAAGACATTTTTAACTGTTTGCAATTATATTCTCCATACCTTTGTATGGAATAGACATTTTCTTTTCCTGAAGGAATTAATAGTCACAGAGAAGATATTGATAGGGCAAACCTATTTAAGGCAGAATAAGAAGTTCTAAATGAATATATAAAAATAAGATACAGTAGCTGGGGATGTAGCTCAGGGGTAGAGCATATGCTTGGCATGTACAAGGCCCTGGGTTTAATCCCCAGCACCATTTTTAAAAAATTTATTTATACAAAAATAAGATATGAATGCGCTTGGCTGCTTCCAGAAGAGTCTGATGTAACTAATGAAAAAAAAAAGTAGAAGTTGGGAGGAGACCCAACATAGCCCATGTAGTGGAAGCTAGAGGGGGAATTGTTAACAGAGACCTAAGTGGAGCATTATTAGTGTTTTAGGACAGTGAAGCAGTTAAATATTTCATATTCTGACCAACAATATGAATTTTTAGAAGTTAGCATAGGTGCTCTTCAACTGGCCCATCTACCTTGAATGAATAAAATCCAAGCTAGGAAAAGTAGACGATGGGGGAAAAACTGCCTAGGATAATGCAATATAATCTGGGAACTTGGCTTATCAGTAGATACACTACCAATTTCATAAGGCATCCTAATTACAGGCAAAGAAAACAAAGGTGCTAAGTCCTTCTTTTAATCTCAGTGGAATTACATATTCTAGAAGCTACCAATAAGTAAATACACCAACATTAAGTCTGATGTACTCAACATCCATCTAATTTAAACTATGCCTGAAAGAAGATGCACACTCACCAGCAGGCACCCAGGGATGCCCAACTCAATTTGAAGGTGGTACTGATTTTTGCATGAAAAAGCAAAGCAAATATGTCTTGTGTAGGCTTTGATGGTACTATTTTTGCCATTAAAGTTGAAGCAAACAGCAACCTTGAATAGTCCTAAATCATGTACACTTTTTGCATGATATGTGGTGGGTTTTTACATTGTCTGCCTTTGTGTGCTTTCTAACATTTGCTCCTACTAATAATAGTGAATGACAAAACTGTATGAAGATAAGTAGTGGGCATTCCAAAGCAGGAATGCAAAGAATGTAACCATTCTTTATGCGTCTTACACATTTGTTGTGCTGTATTCTTCATTAGTCTTAAGTTTCTTCTCTCTTTTCACCTTTTTTTTTTTTAGGTTTAAAAAAGTCATTAAGCCAAAATAGACTAAATTCAGTACAATTCAGGGAACATTTACTAAACAGATACTCTGTGCTACACTGTGCTAGGACCTAGCCAAGGGAGATGCAGAGGTAAATGGGACAGTCTCTGTCTTTAGAAAACTCACATCCTAACAGAGTGTGATCTATTCTAGAATACAAAGTAGAAGAAAATAATGACAAAATGAGGTCTATGTTGAACTTAAGCACCCAGGAAAAGGAGCAGTTCATTCTGTTTGGATGATTTAGGTTGTGTTTCACAAGGAAGGTAGTAGCATTTGTGCTGATCATTGAAGTTTAAGAGAGATTTAATGGAAAAATGACTATTCATTTCAGGTAAAGAAAAATTTAATCTCATTAGTAAGATAAGTCTTTGGTATTTGTATTCTTTATCTTTCTTCCAAAGAGCTCAGGTTATTTTATCATGATTTGATTAATACAGAATATTACCAGATTTAACATTGGGGGAAGCAAGGACCAAAGAATTGACCAAAACATTTCCAAGCTATTGACTGATGATGATCCATTTCCTTTTGACGGTTTACAAAAACACTTTCACATACATCTTTCTAGCTTCATAATAAAGTGAGCCTAGGAACTTCATTTTCCAGAACTCAAGATCTGTCCACTGTGTTACTGTGTCTGTCTGTTACAGGAAGTGTTTGCCAGAATACTTCCTAATCACTCTCTCAGCATTGTACTATTGGTTAGTTCCCTCAACTGTCACTCTAGGAAGTTCTGCATTCAACCAAGCCTTTATTGTGCTAAAAGTGTACTTCACCTTTGTCTAATTAACTTCCTTTCTCAATATGAAATCATTTTCTCCTGCACCTGAATTGAAAGGCATGTGAGTAAAGGATAGGGTTGGAGGTGACGTGGCCAAGGAATGGACACTACACACTTCCTTTTTTCCATCCATAGGAGAGCAGATGTGAAGGACCTGCACCAGGATGGTGGTTAGCAACAATGGCCCGTGCCAAAGCACTTACCAAAGTGATGACTAAGGTTGGTCATGCCAAGTACTGTTACTGAGCCTGGTGTAGGGTATAGATGTTATTCACTATTAAAAAGTGTAAAACCACCAATGTAAAGCTTAAAACTACATTTCAATTTTTCCCCCATGCTGGACTTAGCCACTGTCTCAAGGAGCTCACCACCTTAGCATCTTTATCTCAGCTAGACTTCCAAAGACAGTGGAGAGATTAGTGCTCATATATTTTCTTTCCATTGAATGCCAAATGATTTAGTAGTATTTTAAGTGATTTTGTATTTCTTTAGTATAAGGATTATCTCTGTAACAGATGTTTATATAAACCCTTGTATAGGAATTGGCAGTATACTTGGAGGTCTTCAGAGTTGGAGAATCACCTGAACCCTATAATTCCCTTCATATCTAGCTATAATATAGTGCCTTGAACCTTTGGTTTCTCCAGTGCATGATGATGAAATGATGAAACAAGTGGTCCCCAAATATGAAGGTCAGGTTTCTTGCTCTATAAAGTAGCCTACATGGTTTAAGACTTTGGAGCTTATTTTGTCAGTTCCATTTCTTATCCAGACTTGATAAAAGTCAAGGCAGAAAGAGAATTCTACAAAGCACTGTAGACCATGACTAGCCAGTTTAAATATTTAGTGCATAATTTCTTTACCATGGAATGATAATTAAAATATTTATCAAACATAAGAATTGAAGCCTAGGCTGGGCACAGTAGCATATGCCTGTAATCCCAGCAGCTTGGGAGGCTGATGCAGGAGGATCACATGTTCAAGGCCAGCCTCAGCAACTTGGCAAGACCCTGTCTCAAATTAAAAAATTAAAAAGAACTGGGGATGTAGCTCAATGGTAAAATCCCTACTAGAGATGAGAATGTTGATTGTGTGAAAACAAGCCCAGTGTGCCTGAGAGCATTGCGTCTGCTTGGATGCACCAGGCAGCTCACATGTGATGATGCCTGCTCCAGAAAAGGGCAGAGGACATCCATTAACATAAGTTTAAATTAACCAAGGGAATGATATTCCAAGTAACAGTTTTGTTTTGAATTTTTAAATCCTTAATTGATGCCAGAATTGATTAATCCTCCACTCCACCCTCCCTCTATCACTGTTTAACAAGGTACATTGCCTGTTTGCTTTTATGTTCTACCATTAAAATCTGTTTTAAAATTTATATGTATATAAATAAATTATTGTCCTACCATTTCTTCTTTCTCCCATCCACTCACTTAGCCAAAAATTTGTAGTTTTTCAAAAAATTTTATTTTTTTGCCAGCCATAATGATATTTGGATGTGGCTTTCTTAATAAATGCAAGTGCCAAATATTTAAAAATTCCTTTATTTCAAAGGTCATTTTTAAAACTACTAAGGCTGAGAGTAATTTAGGACTGAAATGTAACAGCTATGTAGTTTTTCCTTAAAAATATTTTATTCTTCTTAACCAAATATCAACAACTATGGTTACATCTATCTTGTGATGAGTTAGTCAAGAAAATGTTTTTCTGATACATTTCAGAAACATGATCCAATTCTTAAAGCACTGTAAAAACTGTTGTAGGTATTAATGTATAAAGATCTAATTGGTTCCATCAGAATATCCTTCAGATCTGCACTCTCCAGTACGGTAACCATTAGCCGTACATACTGTTGAGCACTTGAAATGTGGTTAGTCCAAATTGGGATGACCTCTAAATGTAAAATATTCACTGGGTTTCAAAGACTTAATAATAATAAAAAAAACAAAGAATGTTAAGTATCTTACTAATTGTTTAATATGGATTACCTGTCAAAATGATATTTTTGATCTACTGAGTTAAGTAAAATACATTAAACAGCAAATTTTAACTATTTTTTCAATGTGGCTACTAGAATATCAATATTACATATATAGCTTACATTGTCTTGCATTTTATTTTTATTAGCATTGCTCTCCATCATTAAAATGTACTGTAAGGTTGCTTGGAAATTCAATTACCGGGACTTGGATCCAGTTAAATTAATAACATACAGGGGCAAGGGAGGGTTAATTTGAGAAACTCAGTAGTTCTATCATTAGGTTATAGAGGACCTTTCCAGTGGTAAGATACCTGAGTAGGGGGCCATATTCCCTGTGGTATGAGGTAGCCTCCATATTCCCTCTAGGTAGTCAGTGTCTTTTAGATCTGTAAGAGGAATGACTGCTTGGAGTTCTTGGTTAAAGCACTAGCTGAAATGGCTTTTGACCCTTAGAAAAGGATAAAATAAGAATAATCTCCACTAGCTGTTTATAAGTTAAAAGTTTTTTAACTTTTAAGCATTCCTAATTGGGAAGAGCATAAAAAGGACTTCTTTTTTTTCCAACAGTGTCAGTTAGCATGCTAATTGCTTCATGTTTATTTTGTCAATTTGGACTATAGGGTAAAAAAGTTCTGAGTAGATCACCAAGAAATAATAAAGAACACCATCACCTAAGGATAAAACTGAATTTTATTCTTCTAGCACTGTTCCTAAAATCTTTCTCTATATTTTCTTAACCATGCTGTTTAATATGAGGTGGGCAGCAAATTTTTAGAAGCTTTGCATGCAATCTTCTAACAGAAATGAGAGCAATAATAAAACACTAATATTTACATAGTGCTTAACTGTAAAAAGTGCTTCCATATATATTATCTCCATTGATCATTAAAATAGAGGTATTTTATTAAGAAGTAAATGTATCAAAGATTAAATAAATGAACCCAGATCAGGTATCTAGTTAAGGATATCTACCAGGACTTGGTTCTCAGTCTTCAGACTCCAGATATTATACTGTTTTGCAAACTTACCAACAGCTCTCAAAAGATTGTCAGTCTGATTATTTTTAAATAAAACTTTTAAATTTTAAACAAATGTGGAGCACAAAAGACCAATAGTAAGCACAAATGTCTACCTTGAAAGAAAATTAAGATGTGGAAAACACAAGCATCATGCAAGCTGCTTTTCATCCCATAGCTGAGCTCTTATCAAAGATTAGATCACGTGCCCAAGAAATACTTTATATTATATGAGGGAAACCATAACATTTCTGATTCTGTTAATACAAGGTTTGGTTTTTTTTTATTATTTTAAAGAGAAAAACGAATAATGAGTATTCTAACATTCTTACATGTTATTACACTAATAAAACCTAACTTTTAGACATCCCAATTACCTTTACAAAGTCAAATTACATGGTAATATGAGCAGTATACCATATCTAGTTGTCTTGGGATTAATATTTTACTTTCCCAGCAGTACCTAGTCTCAAAGCACGATGGTGAGAGATAAGGAGACACTCAGAATCATTTATGAAAGATGCAGCCAGAAGACCTCATATTTGCTATGGAAGAGCCACCATACCCACCTTCCTACTGTGTTAAAAACTTAGTGAAAGATCAATAGAACTGGTCAGCACTCAGAAGCCACTAGATGAAAGATGCAATGAAAGAGGGTCAGGGTCCAAGCCCAAAGGATACTTTCACAGTATCCAATTGAGCATGATAACCAGTCTCAAAGGTTATATAATTTCTGTGAGAAAAAGGGGTTAAAAACACCTATACTAAGTCACAGCTTATTGAAAAGTCCATTGCACTGCAGTGGATCATAAGCAGTGTCCTAGACTTGGAATTATAACTAAGACTATAGAGCTGCTTTCTCCAGACCATCACATGCTCCATTCTAGCAGACATTCTTGGAAGAGCTCTGTGTAATGAAAATGCTTATTTATATACTAGTTTTTCATCCCATCTTTCAAATGTGAAAAGGAATTAAATATGAAATGCCTAATTTAAAATGTCAGGGTCCTTTTTTCCAAGCCAACCTTACATTAAGAGCAGGAATCCCTGAGCCAAATAAATGGTTCCCAATTATCTTGTCTTGGGTTTTGTTATATATTGTTCAGAAGTCAACAAAACAAGTATGTAACAGAACCTGCCTAAATAGCAGCCACCCTCATTAAAAACGGAGAATTAATCAGGGGTGATTGAAGGAAGCAATGCCTCATAGATTCCCCCTACACACACACTTTTCTTCTTTTCTAATCATAGAACAAAATATGTTACATAAAAGGATCGGAACGATTATTCAGTACTCAATTAGAGGGAGGTGAATAGGTCTCTAACATGCTGTTTTATCAAAAGAGCAGACTGGTGTTTGCATGACTGTTGTTTCATTACAGACCCTGTCATTAATTCCATGTGTCAATACTGCCCTGTAGTACACAGAGCAGACAAGAAAGAAGAGCCCTTGAAAACAAGGGAATGATTTTTGAGTCGTTATCAAGCTAAGTGGCAAGCGGGAAGCTGAAACTCGTATAGGTAAATTCGAAGGGACTCTTGGGAGATCTGCAAGTGGGAAACAAGAATGCATTTTACCAACTGCTTAATTATGTCCTGTTTTTCAGCAAGTACACTTGAATTGAATGCTTTGTTTGTATTGCACAAAAACGTGCCGTGGGCAAGAGTATTCTCTTGCTTCCAGGTCAAGTAAGGTGTTCTATACACACACACTTCTGACCTATTCTGTAATGTGCAATTGGGTTTGTTAGTATCTGAGCCCCAATTCTGCACTCTCATTTCTGGGGGAAAGAGTCACATAGGAACCAGAGCCCTAAAAAGTGGGACCTTCTCTAAGGTCCTGAGAAGTCATGTAAGCCCAGGCATTCCAGAGTGCCATACCTACAGGAAAATGGTGGCTCAGGAAACTGTTAACATATATCTGGGGAAAAAAACAGCCAGAGAATTTTAAGTATGTATAAATCCCATCATCTCCCACCCCTAGATCATTAAGAAATTTTTTTTGGTTTCCATTAGCAGTTCCAAGGGTTAGGCTGGGGCAAAATAGGGTTTCCTTTTTTGGACGTGCTTTACCTGTGTCCTCTTGCCTGGCCAAGCCCTTATAGATTATGGTTCCTTATCGTTTAGTAAGATCAAATTTCTAAATGATGTTTCGTTCCAGTTGAACATTCTTGGAGGCTTATCTCTTCCCTGGCCAGATGCCTGATCAGATGAGAAGCCCGCCATGATACTGTCACAGTGCCTAGAATGGGCTCTTTATCCAGTAGACATCACTGTACTTTTTGATGATAACGAGGGCAGTCTTAACTTATGTTAAGGCCTGTGTATAGCATTGAAGGTAAGTATGAAGGAGTTGTTGCTATGTGAATATCTTAATCCTGATACACATTTCAATATACAGTATCTCCATTTTATAATGATAAAACGGAGATACTGTATATATATTTATACTGTGTGTGTATATATATATATAGATATATCTATATATATCTATATATATACCTGACACCTAGCCATCCTTTTTAGATAGGACTTTCAGGACCAGTAACTCTTCATGAAATGGCCTGTTTATTGAGGGCCATGATGGAATTTGGATCCTTCTGTGTAACACATGCCATTGCTTTGATTTGCCTATATAATCATTTTAACCATCTGCTGGTAGATTGCAGAAAGGGTTTGTGGTCTTGGTGTATGCCAGTGACAGGTAGGTAGGATGTTGTGTTTCATTCTTAGGTCTAGACTCTCTTGACTAGAAACAAAGGCTTAGAGTAATGACTTGGAGTATCTTTAAATTTAGCAGTTTTTCAAATAGATCAAAATTACTTAGTAACCTTATCTTAGACTCTTGAACTTAGTATATAATTTTGGGGATCATCTTGTCCAACCCCTCATTTTATAGATAGGGAGACTCAAGCCTGGAAAGGCAAATGACATGCCCAAGGACACGGAAAAAGTTAGTAAAAGATCTGAGACTAGAATCTAGAGATCTCTCGACCCATACACAAGAAGCCGAATCTAACCCAGTTTATTGTTGGTAATTCTAGGCTGTATAGAAACGGGGTCTGACTTCTGGGCCATCAGAATGTCTGATGACCTTGACTAATCAAGGAAATAATTACAGTTAAAATAATATGAGAATGATTTCTGACAAATGGTTCTCTACTATTCTCCCTTTATGTCATGACCCATGTACTGTAGTCTCTCAGTAAACATTTACTGAGCACCTACTATGTCCTGTTTCTATACTAGGTACTGGCAGATTACAGCCAGATAAGACATGGACTCTGCCCTCAAGTTGCCCACAGTCTAGTGAGAACAAGAAATCCCTGGAAAGCATAATTCAGAATTTCATATGGAATATGAACACCTTTCCAAACTCTGTTACTCTTGATGAAAGTGAATCTTTTACCTACAAATTTAGCTTACCTCTTGTTCATGGTTTAGTTATTAGGAGTCCTATAAAACACATGCCTTTTCTTTTTGTGAAAATGCAAGATGATATCAAGTGCAAGAAAAGTGTAGTTCATAGACCTTATTGAAGCTCTACTCTCTGCAAGGCACTGTGCTAGACACGTAGGGATATGGGAAATGAATAATTAGAGCAAATATATTTTTAATATATTAGAACAGTATTGTTTCATAGCTTTCAAACTTTATAATGACAATTATTTTTTTTTAATATTCTTAAATATTGGGGCTCTTGAAATAGAAGACAAAAATACCTTCATACTCAAATCCAGACTTGTCAGCCTAAGATTCAGGTCTCCATTCAGATCCTCTTTCATACCCCATATCTCTTGTGAGCTTTCTTTTTCCTTTTCCTCTGCTAAACCTGCCTGCTTGGCAATCCCTGCACACAACTAACTCTTGCTTCTGTGCCTCGCCCGACTAATCCTTCTGCTTTGGGGATGCTTTTCTTCCCATGAATCCATGTCCATCGCTGCCATTATAGCCTGACCCTGAGTCCACCTCCTGCAAGGAGCCTGTAGTCAGTGTCCCTGTCTCCTTCTATGTCCCTCAGACATGCATAGCCTATATGATTGGTGGAGGAACATTTCTGTGGTATGCATTAAAGCTTCCCATTCTCTGTCCACATCTTTCTGATTAGATACAACAGAAAATAATGAAAGCAGTCTAATATAAACATGTTTTTGCCAAGCCTTTTAGGAGCGATTCTATAACAAAGATTTCATTTTGGTGTTTGTGGGCTATAGTTATAGACTAGAAAGATCAGAAAATTAGGATGAGAGATTGAGAAACTTGGGTTCATGGAAAAGTCTCATGTCTATAAATGATCATTTCCTACTCCCACTCAGGACAAAAAAATTTCCTTTAAGCAAAGTACAAATACAATGAGGGTGGATCCATGACTGTCACACTCAGGGAAAGCAGGGCTCTGCTTGTCAATCATCTCAAGCTTATTGATCTGCTGTTCTGTAATTCTTTGAATATTGTTTAATGTGTATGTGTTTTATCTTCTGAACTGACTAAAAGCTTCTTGAGGACAGGGACCATGTCTTTTTTTTCTGGTTGTTTGTTTTTTGTTTTTTTTTTTGTTTTTTTTTTTTGTTTTGTTTTGTTTTTCTGTTTTTGCTTTTGCATATTCTTCCCCAACTTATTCCTGACTGGCATAGGGAAAACCTGGAAGCATATAGGAACAGGAATGCAACTTGTGAGTTCCAACTACATCTAGCCATTACACTTCCATACTTGATATGTATAATAGTCTTTGCCCTCATGACAACTTAAGGAGGTGGGTATTCCTATCCTAATTCTACAGATACGGAAATTGAAGTTCAGAAAGTTCAACGTCTTATGGTTAGTGAGTGTTGGATCCAGAATTAGAACTCAGATCTGACTCCAAAACCTGTATGAATTTTTTATTACATCACAATCATGGTAAATGTTTGAGTCCTTTACAGTTCACAGAACTCCTTAATTTACATTATTATTGCTATCGTTACTGCCACTATTATTACTAATATTATAATTATTCCTTACATCATTACTAGGAAGTAGGTAGTGCTAGTATTATCATGACCCCCCATTTCACAGATGGGGAAACAGACCCAGAGACATGCCCGAGATCACACAGCTGGTAAGTGGAAGAATCAGGACTTCATACAGACCTCCTGACTCCACAACCTGTTGTTCTTTCCATAAGGTCAAGTTGCTGCCTTAACTCATTTGCATGAATGCATGATGATGTGGCAGTGCTCACTGATGCCTTCCTGCAGAAAAGCCAGTACACCTGAGCCATGCAAAAGAAAAAAGAAAAATAACTCATACCTTCTGAGGAGCTTCTGTTTCCATGGAGGGCTGATACAAAGCACCAAAAATATAAACACTTAAATAGTTCACAAGTGAGAACTAGAATACAGGGCACTTTGTTCTATGAATGAATTCCCATAACTTGGCAAAAAAGCTATGTGATATTTTTCCATCGTAAAGTAGGATTAGGAAATAGGGATGAAGCTTACAGACATGATTTGAAATGTTCCCCCTGGGTTTAGATGAGAAAGTGCTAGACGCTTATACAAGTTGGTAGCTGTCCTCAGAATCTTCCTGTTATCAAAGAGGTGCAGTAGTATTCGTCCAAGGGATGATGATATGTCTACCCAGCATATCATCCTTGGTAGATGATATCCTGTCCTTGGTAGAATCCCTCTAGTCCCATCTGCCAGGCCTACTTCTATCTCTCCCTACCCTGCTGCCCCTACCCCTACCTCCCTGCCCTCAGTTCACCAAGCCCTGTAGGCCTTTGAACTTCCTCATTCTTCAGTCTCCATTCCCAGCAAGTTGTCCCCCTTCTCCTTTTGCCTCAGTTGTTTGTATGTAGTGTACAGTACCACAGTTCTTCAGCACAATCACTTAGAACTAGGAAGATATATACTGTAAATTATAACTATATAATTTGTGCATGCTAGAGACAAGTTTTAAAGTAAACAGGTGGTTTCTAACTCTCCACCAGACATTTCTACCTGGTTGTCAAACGGGCAACTCAAGCTCTTTGCATACTGAAAGATAGCAGTGTCCCCCACCAAATCTGCTCTGTCTCCCTTCTTCTGCTTCAGTAGATAATATCACATCCACTTGGCCATCCACCCCACAGCTAAGGGACTCTACTCCTTGCCTTCACCGACCCTTTCCCCTCTGTGGGTCATTAGATCTCCCTCAGCAGTGTTGCCTTCTGTTCCCACAACCTCAGCCATACCCCAGCTCTGTCTCCTCTCCCACACAGCTGTTAGAGTAACCTCCTAAGGACTTGTCTCTCTGCCACCTCTTCCAGTGTGGTCTCCCACACTGCTGCCAGAGGAAGCAAAACTGATCGGATACTCTTTACAGGATGAAGTCTAAGCTCCTTACTTGGGCATTTAAGACATTTGACTATTGGGTGGCAGATGACCTTTGTATCTGCCCCTCCTGCTGCCCCTTCACTGAGCCCCTTCACTCTGCAAACACCAGGCCCTTTTCCAGCTTTGTTAGAGCACACTGATAGAAAAGATGAACTGGCACAATCAGAAGAGGTCTACAAAAGCACCACAAGGTGATGGGACCACATTCTGTGTGGTCCCATCACCTTGTGGTGCTTTTGTAGACATTTTGTAGGCTCCTGACATGGTCTCCTTGTCCTGAAACGTGTACCCTTTGCCTAGCACAGGACCCCTTGGTGGCACCTTCCCCCCCTCCCCCAGGCATTTGGTTGGTGCTTCATCTCAGGAGCTGCCACAGTTCTTGGTTCATAATTCTCTCATAGCATCTCCCCCATTACGTTCCAAGTTATTTTCCATATATTTATTTTACTTGCTCATCAAAGGCAGCAGCTGTCCCCAGTCTTCCTTTTCTTCCCCAGTATGTGACATAGTTCCTGTCACATAGTTATTGAACAGATGCTGAACAAATGCACTCAGGGTGTGCTCCGCCAGAGCAGTTAGGCACTTAGTCAGATGTGTTGTGCTGCAAAGAGCACTGGACTGGAATCCAGAAACCCATGTCCCAGTTCCAACTCTGCCACTAGATAAGTGACCTTGGGTAAGTCACTCAGTCTCCTCTATTAAAGAAAGGGGTTGGACTAAATGATCTCTGCGGCCCCTTCCAACTTTAATTGATTTAATTGATTTTCACTCCATTTCTTGGATCAGGAAACACCGCCTACTTTATAATATTCGAGAGCTTCACTGTAGCCAGCTAGCCAGCCACCACATTTCCCAGATTTTTCAGATCTCAGAAATAGTCTTTCATGCAGGCCAGACCTTCTCCAGGAGGCTGCTCTTGGCCTTACCAGCAATCACTGAGCTTTCTCACCCCTCCCCAGGTTTTGGGTGCCATCACTCAGTCGTGTGGCTACCCTTTCCCAGGAGGGAGCCCCTCTTTGTGCTGGCCTAAGGGAGGCAGGGGGAGAGGAAGTGTTTCCCTTCACTGCATGTCCCACCAGTATCACAGCTGCTGCCATCATGTTTTGGGGAAGCAGTACCCATTTCTGTGAGAAACGAGTTTTAAGCAGCTCATGGCCCTCTTAAGTATACTGCTGACCTTTTGAGGATGGGAGGAGGACTGGAGTTAGCAACTCCACAGGTACATTTGCCATAATCTCTGTGTAATAAACAAGAGTCTATGAAAAGATGAAATAAATCTTTCCTGATGCTTTTTGATTGGTTTAATCAATAATTAATCATCTTCAGATGAGGCTGTAACTTGTGGAGTAGATATAATTGGATTAGCTGGAAAGAGGCAGTTGGGGAGCTTTGAAGAGATTAAAATGTCTGTCAGTCCCATAATTAAACTGCCACAAACAAAAGCAATGGTGTTTTAAACAAGAAGAAGGGAAAGAACAAGCAACAGACAGAAAAGGGAAGAAAAATGGGGAAGAAAATCAGGAAGACCAACTGATTTGAAATGAATCAACAAGTATTTATGTATCACTAAAGACTGAAGGCAAAATCTAATCTGACAGATTGATTCCATTGAATGAAATGCATACATACCAAATAAGCCATTTAATTATAGGCCTGGGGCAGGTGAAGTTTCACAGCTTTAGCTTCACTAAAACAAAACAAATCCACAAAAGGGGGAGGAAAAGTTACTTATTGAAAACAGAAGAGACCTGCTCCTTGTCCTGAGCCCATTTAGACCTTGACTTTTCATACTTTTAATTGGCTTAGTAGGTTTGGCCTGTGTGAATGAAGTCTTTTATCTCTTTTTCTTTCCATGCCCCTTTCATCTTTCCTATTACAAACACACAGAGAGAGCTTGAGAGAAAATACTTTGGTTTTTAAAGACTTTTCTTTTAAAAGGATGTGGATTTGGGTGGGGGGAGGGGCGTGTGTGTGATGCTGGTGAATACTTTTTTTTCTCTCTTTTATCTCTTTTTCCAGAGAGGAGTTGCTTAAACCAATGGGACTAAAACCTGATGGGACAATAACGCCTTTGGAGGAAGCACTCAACCAGTACTCTGTCCTGGAAGAGACCAGCTCCGACACAGACTGAAAGCATCACCTGCTCAGCTCCCAGTATTGCTTTTATCAGCATCTTTTCTCTGTAGCTCCAGGGGAATCTTTTCTCTAAAACATTTATGCCCTTGCTTTGGCTAGAAACACATTAACTGGTTTACTCATTGAGAATCCAGCGTATTTAAGAGGTGATCCTGTGTTTTTTGCAATATCGAGGCATTCATACAGAGCTGCAGTGAGGCAGAGTCACAGGGACTAGAAGCAGAAAAACAGTAATTCCATTTCATCAGATGGAACGAAGAACTTCATTCTGTAAAGCAGCCCTGGCCAAATCTGGCCATTCTGTTTGCCAAGATTCTTGACTGAAGATTTAGCCAGGTCCTTCCTCTCACTTGGGTGAGCAGCCCCTTCTGAGTCTCTCGAGCAGCCAGAGGCACATGAGAGCAGAATGAGCTAGTAAATAAGGACTGAGGCAAGTGACTCCTTAGGTCAGTACTGACTAAATGGAAGCCAAGCAGCTGCTCTGTAAACCTAGCCCCACTCTTCAATTTTATATACATATAGAAGCACACACACAAACACACACACACAGGCCCCAGACTTACAAAACTGACTACACTAGAAGTTTGTATGTCTTAGCTAAAATTTCAGAATACATTTCTCCCTGTCAGGAGTTATGAATGATGGTTTAGTTCCCAGGCAGCTACAGATGCCTATTTATTCCCTAATATACTGAACACTAGTACTGCAGAACTGAACCAGGGTATTACTGAGGTGGGGGAAGCGTGCATTCTGAGGTCTGACTTGGGGTGCCAGTCACATACACACCCTCCATCCCAGTGAGAGAGTGAGGACTCCCTGAGTAATGGGAACTATTTTGTGGCCTCTTCTAGTAGGACAGTCAAAAGCACCCATTTGTACATAAAGGTCATTCCTACATCATGTTTTAAATTGGGGTCAGTGTATATGCTTGTGTGTGTGTATTCTATCTTTCTACCATATGTGATCGGCTTAATGGTAACTTTATTTATTTAAAAAAAAAAAAAAAGGAAAGAAACACAAATAGTTACCATTAAACTGATTAAGGCTGTTTATTTTTACTGTTAGAATTGGTCATATGAAGATGTAGAGACGCCGTCATGCCGTAGACAGTGGGCCTAGCTAATCAGTGGCTAAAGTTGGAAAGGGGTTGGTTTCCTTTGATATGTATGTATGTATGTGTGTGGATGCACATGCATATATACATATGTATACACACACATAGATAATGTGCTTAACCACTGCCTTTTAAAACTTTAAATTAAATAAAACATTGGGGTTGATTGAATTTAGCCATCTGTGTGTGTTTCTTTATGGCTACACGGGCTAAGCAACACTATTTCATAGTTAATCCTTTTTAAAAATGCTTTTCCAACCATTATCTTAACTTCTCATCATAATAGCCTTTGTAAGGACAGGTAAAGTATTTGGGGTATTAGCAAAAATGTCATTTATCCAGAAGTTAACTTCTCTGGCAAAAAAAAAAAAAAGTCAGGAATTGAGTCTTAAAAGGCCTTGGAGCTGCCAGACAGATGTCACAGATTTCTTGCAACTACTCCTAAGGGATATCCACAAGATTTCACTCTTAGCCTTTTTACTAAAATTTGCATACATCTCTTAACATATTGAGATATCTGCCTCCACACACACTCAAAAAAAAGAGGCAAACAAAGAGGCTGCTAGACTGAAGTCAGGCAGACTGAAAGCAGAAAAGACCACTGAAAACACTGTGTTAAGATAGGAAGAAACTAGTCAAGGTGAAGCAAATCAAGACTCTCAATTTTGCCATGGGATATTGACCCAGCAAATAAGTGTTTAATAGTATGGCCCATAAACTCATTCTCTGCCCATGAGTTTCTTTAAAGGAATAAATTAGCCAAAATGTTTTATAAAAGACCAAGAAGAATAAAGACATTAAGGAATTTCATCCAAAATAGTTGAGGGAGAGATTATGAATGACCTACATTTTAACAACAGTAAATAAAATAAAACTTGACAATTCTTAATTTTAGATTAGTGAAAAGGGGTTTTTAAAAACTTGATATTTTTGTTATTCTACAAATGTATTTTTTATAATTTCTAAAATCACTTTGGGATGAGTGTCAGCCTGGGGAAGGGCCATCCATCTTGACAGCTCTGCAGAGTGAGCAAGTGAACAGTCTGTTAAGAATCTGTGATTTCCTTTCAGTTTGCATTTCCTATTGCTGGGTGTTAAACTTGGATTTTAAAGAGGGAGAATTTTCAGGGGAGAGGATGGGAGTGACCTCACCTTGCACACGGAAAAGAGCTGACACCAGTGGGTGCTGATGGCACGTGAGCTCTCTTGCATCCCTAGAGCCTCACAGCAAGCAAGAGTCCATCTGTGGCCACCTGACCCCCAGCACGCTCCTTCCCCAGCCCCACTGCACCTGGAGTACACCATGCCTCCCCAGGCTTTGAAGGTGGGGAACAGAGTGGGATGGAGAAGGTGTCTCAGGCCATTTTAAGCAATAGCTGTCTCCGCAGAACTTGAAACATTTTAAAAAATGTTTTAAGCAGGGAGGGGCCTTGGAATGGAAATGTGAGTGGGAAGCTTGCTCAGTTAGGTGAGTACTTGATTTCAAATGAAGACCTGGAAAACTTTAGGGTAAGACGGAGGCCAGGGATGCAGGCCCCTCTACCCACACCCCTCCTGACTTCAGAAGTGGGGTGCTAGAGTATGTTGTGAATAAAGCAGTTGAGCTGCTGCTTTGGAAGAACAATTGCCAAATTATTGCAGCCCTTTCGCATGTGTGGTGATCCTGGGTGGTGGGCAGGGCAGATGTTACCCCTTCTTTGGGAATGAGGACATAGGCTTTGCGAGGGACTGAACACCAAGTAGCAGGTCAGTCTTGCCACCTCCCAGACAGGTGTCACTTGCATTCACTTCCTTTTTTTCCCTGATCGTAAAAATAATGTCTGTTTTTTGTAGAAAGCTTGGAAAATGCAGAAAGCAATAAAATTAATTTTACCCAAAATCCCACCACCCAGAGAGAATCACTGTTAACATTTCAGTGTATTTCCTTCCTATATTTTTTCTATGCATATATAATTTATTTTACTACAAGATTGGGATCACGCTGTACTTACAGATTTGTATCCTGCTTTCTTTAACATATTGTGAGCATTTTCCCATGTCAATAAATATTCTTCAAAAGTTAATGGCTATACGATATTCCGTCATATGAACTGTGGCAAAGTGATTGCCTACCCAATAGTTTTCCTAAAAAAACATCAAGGCCTAGAGCCCCTGCCCCCAGCCACCAAAAATAAGTTATCTGCTGTCTTCCCACGAGGCAGCAGTGAGCCTCGGCAGCACTGCAGAGTCACAAGATCCGGGGATGGCTGGGAGAAGCAGAGGATCCACCCCATACCCCCGGTCCTGCAGAAGCCTCAGCAGCACACATGACTGATTATCAAGGTAGCTCCACAGCTTTCAAGAAGAGCCATTTTAAAGGTAGCAAGAGAGCCGGACAACTTAGAAATGTCTGCATGTTCTAAAAAAAAAAACGATGTCAACCTTGTTCGGTGTGCAGTCCAATTGTTAACATTATAGTTCTTGGAGAAACTTAATTCCAGAAGCAGAATGAGCGACCAAGGTTCAGGAGCCATGTGTTTTTCTTACAAGAAAAATAAGATGGTACCTGTCACCATATTGAGTGTGACAAGCACAGTGTGGAAAAGGAACAAATCGTGAGAGGTGGGGAGAGACTTATAACAACTGAGAATCCTCTGGAGGAAAGGCAGAGGTTTCTAGAGAGCACGCTGGAGGGGACAGTGCACCACGCCAAGCCCTGCTCCATGAGCCATCAGAGCAGCCCTGGCAGCTGAGGAGTCAGGAGATAGGCAGACGGCACCCACGTCACAGGGCAGGTGCCAAACACACTCCCCTCTACATCTGTGGTGGTGATGTGGCATCCTCAGGAGAACTGAAACACGCCAGTCACTGTGTTCTGTGGTCTAGGTCTCTGACCACCCTCTGCCTAAGAAAAGAACAAAAATATTCTCTGAGACTTCTAGAGTCCAGTTTGCGTGTTAATGTGACACAGTGACCATCCTAAGCAGTAGTCTCTAGCTGTATCCACATCTCAAAGACCTCTACCTTTTCTGCATTGAACAAAATTGCAGCCGAAATATATTGAGCAATACTGTGGTGGACAGTGTGCTGAGCACTTCACATGCACATTCTAATTTATAACAATATTATGAGGTAAGCCCTATTTGTAAAAATTCTACTTTTCAGATGAGAAAACTAGAAAAACATTATTTGCTTTTAATTTGCTATATATAGAAATTTCAACTCAAGACAGACACCAGAGTGCACGAATTGTTTTTGTAATCAGAAGAAAATGCATAGTCCTTTTATTTATTTAAAAGAAGAAAATGTCAGAAGATTTAAACAAGAAAATCAATTAAGAAAATGACTGATAACTCATTTCTTCATTTCCTTATGCATAGGTTTCAATGCTGGAGTTACTCTCAAAGAGCAGCCCATATTTACCAGCACACTGATCCACATCAGTTTGTTCAGTAATCATTGATCAGGCATTACCTGTGTGCCAGGTACTGTTCAAGGTGCTTGACCAAACATGGCCAAAGTCCCCATCCCCAGAGTGCCCACAGCATGAGACATCCATGACTAAAATCTGAAGGAAGAGTCGCAGGATGTCAGGGGGATTGTGGGGTGAATAACAGGAAGTTTCACAGGTGACATGTGAGCCTGAGCATGAGCTTACCATGGGCAAAACTGCTCCTATCGGAAGAACGAGCTCAAACAAGCTCCTAGGCAAAAGGTACATGATGCGTACAGACTCGAGGAGCAGAGTATGACGGAAACAGTCTCATGATTAGACACGTGAGCAGCAGCACTTCAGGAAAGGGACATGGGAAGATCACTGTGGCCACAGGATAGAGAACGGATTGGAGAAAGGAAAGATAGAAAAGAGACCAGGCAGAAAGCCAATGCCTCAATATCTGAAGAGTGAACTGGGTCCAGACTAGAGCACTGGCAGTAGATGTGGACAAAGAGGTGGATTCAAGAAACACTTAGAAGCTTGAGTTAACACAATTTGCTCTTAGAGAAAGGCAAGAAAATTCACTTAAACTCAACTGAGGAATAAGAATGATTTGGGGGAAAAAATACATCTAAAACTGTAGCTCATAATCTATTGACTAAGTAACTTTGGAAGCAGAAGAGTAAAGCTAAAAGTTTCTTCAAAGACTGCAAATTTATATGGTTTCTGTGTTAGCTTTCTGATTCTGTAATAAAATGCCTGAGATAATCAACTTAGAAAAGGTTATTTTAGAAGTTTAAGTCCATGGTCAGTTGGCCCAGTTGCTTTGGGGCCTGTAGCAAGACAGCACAATATGGTGGAGACTGTGTGACAGAAGAAGCCCCCTGTTTGTACACCTCGTGGCCGGGAACAAAAATAATGAAAAGAAGGAGCTGAGATCCCACAATCCCCTTCAAGGGCACACTCCAAATGACAGGAAGAACTCTCGGTAAGCCCCATTTCTTAAAAGTATATATCACTTCCCAGTAGTGCCAAGCTGGGTACTAAACTTTTAACACAAGGACTTCAGAGAATGTTCCAGAAACTACAGCAATCACCAAGCATCTACTGAATAAACAGTGCCTTGCACATGCACATACTCTGTGTATGTGATTAGTAAAATCAAAGTTCATTTATGAACATTACTGAATTCATAGTATCCTTTTGCCCATCTGTATTTCCTCAGCCAAAACATGATAAAAAGTTATCATGTGGAAAGGAGATCCTGGAAAATCTAGACCTCAAAAAGTAAAATAATTCTCCGTTTATGTATGATGTGTTCAAGTGCATTCTACTGTCATATGTAACTAATTAGAACAAATTAAAATAATGATTCTCATATTTGAAAAGACATAGAAGCCTTGGTAACAAGTTATTAGGAACTAAAATTGGACTAGCTTAGTACTGAAAGAACATGGAGGTCTCCTAAGGAAGGAGATGAACCACGATTCTATAGAAAGAGAGATGTGGCAAGGTTTCAGTCTCGGCCAAGACATAGATCTCATCACACTACAGTGGGGAATAAAGAGATTTATAAAATCCACATTCAGGATGTCCCCATGGCAAATTGAAATTTACTATGGGGGAAGTGTTTTATATTGGGGAATCAGCAAACTCTCAGGGCATTTTCCCTGGAAAGCCAATCAAACATCTGCAACAACAACTGTAATAAACCTGCAGAGCCCCCCAAAATGGCTTAGGAATCAGATACCAGCACCTCTGAGAATGAGATGGGTGGGGCTTAAAACAGGCAAGTCCCCCCACCTGTCCATCACATACACCTGTCCTGTTCTCTACCTACCCACCCTAAGGATAAGCCAGGAGTTTCCCTGAGAAGAGGCTAATTCAAAGGATTCTGGCCCTGAGGACTCAGGTACAGAAGATGGGGAGAGGTTCCTCACTGAAACAGGTAAGAGACCTGTGTGGGACTCTGCATGGGCCCTCTGGCCTCCTTCTCAACTTGCTTCCTGTCAGGTGCAAGAGCCCTGGCAGCCAGGACTTTTCTGACTGGGAAACCTGACCCAAAAAAAGGAGCCTAAGGAAACTGGATATTAGGGATCCCTGAATGAAATGGCCAGAAGATGGAAAGAAATATTACTTGCATTATGGCATTTACTAAGGCCATCGATGGGGAAGGACTTTTTAACCATCAGGCTTGGAGTAACAAAGCTCGAAATGGCAGCATGGAAATCTCATGCCCATTGTTTTAAGTTACTGTGTCACACTGTCAGGAGCTGATCTACAGTCATTCTGTAAAAATCTGGCCCATCAAATCATATTGCTGTATCATGTGTACATACAAGTATTAACAAGGAATCCCATCACTACGTAAAATTATAATACACCAATAAAAAATACGGAAGAGAGAGAGAGAGAGAAACCTGTGACAGCCAATCACTCTCTCCCAGTTGCCTGGCAGGTGAGAGGGAAGGAAGAGAAGAGAAGGGATGGGAAGTGAAGCCATCATCAACCAGTTCATTTTCTTGATCCCAGTTCTCAGGAATAATAATGAAATGTATCGAGCAGGAACTCCATGACAGATCATGAACTAAGGGCTTTCCATGATTAACCTCACTTCATCCTCACAACAACCTATGGCATGGCTACTTATTCCTCATTCACTGATGGGAACTGGAAGCTGAGCAGGTCGGGTCACCTACCTAGTTAGCAGGAGATCTGTGATGGGCAGATCCTAAGACGTGCCCTCTGCCATCCAAGGGAACATGGAAGCCTGATCTAATATGCCTCTTCCTTGTGCATCTCCAACTAGGGAGGCTTTCTAAGCACCCCTTGATACATTTCCTTTCTAGTTTTGAATCTAAATGTCTTGTAAAAAACTGTGCAGCCATCCAGGAAGCCCAGATATATCCTAAGGTTCCTCTTCCTGGGCCAGATTCCATTTCATCAAACATTTTCATGGAAAGACTACAGAATGCCCCCCAGAATCACCTCCCACCCACGAGCTCATTTACTGCTCACAGAAAAGCTGGGTGGTGAGTTCTTCTATCATCTTTATTTCACAGACAGGGACCCTGTGGCTCAGGTACATGGACAGAGCCAGGCAGAACTTGAGTCCAGCCCTCGGGGTTACATGTCCAGTCCATGAACCACCTAGACTGCTGGTTCTTGGGAGTAGATAATCCAGCTTCATTCCAATTGCATTAGAAAACTTGGTCCTTTGACCCCAACCCTCAAGTCCTCCTTCCTTTCTCAGGGACAGATCCTGGTTCAGGTTGCCAGAGGAGAGAGGCTGGGGGTGTGGGCTGCCAAGGACATCTTTTGACCATCTACTGTGAACCTGGTGTGACTCATTCTGCTACTTCTAGTCTCACACCATAATCTAGCAACCAGCTATGGATATCTTACCTTTTTTAAAATCCATGAGAGTGTGTCCACCTTCCCACCCTCCACGCATACCTCTGCCCTCTGCCCCCGTACACACCAGCCTCCCTGATACACACCAGGAAGCCTTCAACAGCTCCTTCTTTGGGGTCTTCAGCAAACATAAGAGGAGTTTTCTCTCCAGCAGGGCTGGGAGAAAACTAGTCTGAGGCCCGCCGTGCTTGGCCTGGTAAACTTGTTTTACTTTCCCTTCACTGTAGGAGAGGAGAGAGCTGGAGGCAGAGGGCAGGGAGGATTGGTGATTACCAGCCTCCCCCGACCCCCACCCTGACTTTCTTGGTGTCAATTAGCATAATTTAAAAGGCCAGCGGGTGAAACTGATACCTTGGAGACTGCTTCTGGGCTTGAACTTCTCCATCCTTTGGGGCTGATTAGGGCCAAGCAACCCATATTTAAAAAGCATTTACAATAAAATGATGCACTTTCCTTTGTGCCATCGGCTTCGCTGATGAAAAGCAAAAATGTTTTAAAATTGTCCCTTTTTGTCAGCAGTAACAGCCATGCTATATTTCAGCTCCGTCCCTCTTGTGGGTGTAGAAAAGGAAGGGCAATAAAGGGCACAGCTGTAGACACTTTATGGCCTGCTTGGGGGGCTGCGTGGGGGCGAGGGGAGTGGAGGCAAGAAACAGATTGCCTGTGTGTCAACAAATGCAGCTGGGAAAGAGAAAGCTTCTAAAGACCTCCGAGACTTAAAGTCCAAGATAAATGATGTTCCTATTTGGAAAGAAAAAACATGGAGGTGAAATTCAATAAAGGCTGGCTGAAAAGAGCAGGGTTCCAAAGGCCTTTCTCTGCAGCTAGGCAGCTCCCAAGAGAAATGAGCAAAAGTGGCCACAGGCAAGGGGGGCACAGCCCGGAGAGACAACAAAGGCCCATCCCAGCCAGCGCACCAAAGCAGGACGCCAGGCTTGGCCAGGCCAGGCCCAGGGGAGCCTCGCCAAGTAAGGGGAGGGACGGTCTGGTTGAGAGAAGTCCCCCAAGGCAATCAGACTTGAGGTCTGTCTGGTTGGGCCTTGCCTGTGCAGAAAAGGCAGAAAAGCATATGACCCTTTGGGGCGGGGGGGGGGCGGGGGGGGGTAGGCAGGGTCACTTTAGGATAGAAAATACCACTGCACTGGGGTCAGGAGACCCAGGACAGGCCGCAGCTCTGGCAGTGACAAGCTGCATGAGATGAGCAGGCCCTGGCAGCCCCGAAGACGTCGACAGTTTGTGAAAATCTTCCCTTCTGTATCCTCTTTGAATCTTACCAACAACCCGGGAGGCAAGTTTGGATGCATGGCCCCCAATTTACACATAAGGTGCAGGGCTGAGGGCTCAGCTCGGTGGTAAAGTGCTTGCCTATCCCTCCATGTCTAGTCCCTCAACCCGGGGCCTGGCACCAGACACCTGGCTCCTGATCCCAAAGGCCGCAGCCTCTCCAAGGTCCCCCTGTACCCCAGGCACAGCTCCGTGTGCTGGTTCAGAACCTCGCTGGGCCTTCCACGACCCCGTCGGGACTTATCCTTCCCTGGCATGGACATGCCCAACCCTCTGTGCCTTGAATGAACCCAACTCCCACACTTGCCATGAGGAAGCGTTTTCTTTTAAATTGAAAATGAGACAAACAAGCTAAGTAAGAAAAAGAAGGAGAACAAGGAAAAGAAGGAAACTTGAAGAGACAGAAAGGAATAATCCAGGGTCATAACTCGAGTCCGTGGTGAAGAACAGCGGTTGGCTTCTCATTGAATACATGCATAGACAAAGGACAGGAGGGGACTTGTCACGACCCACCCACGGAGTGTAAATGTCATCAGCCTCCAAGTGGGAAAAGGGGAAGTGAGGAGAAAAGAGCTGAAGGGAAGGCAGATGGCCTAAAACCCACCCTGTGGAGTAAAGCCCAAGACCCTGCTGCCACTCTGCCTCCAGGAGCACAGCTCTGCCCTGCTCCCGTGTCCTCCCACATCTGGAGGAGCAAGTACTTGCTCCACAAAAGGAGACCAGAGAACTTTGAAGCCCAAAGGCACGGTGGAGACCATCGAGGTTCACTCCTCTTGCTTCAAGATGGGGCACTGAGGGGAAGCCCAGAGGCACATGCTATTTTGTAGCCAAGGCAGAGCTTAAATTTAGATTCTCTGACTCTTCAGTCCCATGTTCTTTCCTCCATGCCGCCGTCCTCAGCAAGAGCCCTCTCTGTAGCTGTCACAGGGTAGAAGCGTCACCCTGTGCTTTGCCAAGGGACTCTCCCAGCCTCAGGAGTTCGTCCCAGCACTCACACACACTGGCCTGGAGGAGCTCAGGGAGGAGAGTGGCCTTGGAGACCCTGGAGGCTGAACTAAGACCAGTGGCGGCAACATCTGAGGACAGAGCTGAGGGCCACCAACCTACTGACCAACAATAATCAGGGTTAATAGCTTGCTGTTTCTTGCTAGTCTATTTTTTTCCCTTCACATTTACATATTTTATATTTGTGATCCCATTGAACACATTTTGTATATGTGTTCACCATTTCATTATTTTAACATGAGCATTGGTCCTTGTTACTGTATGGTCTGAAACACTTGGCTTTTAATAAATTGCACAGTGCATCTGTGCTCCATGTCGCTCACCATCGTAACATAAGCACGTCCATACTGTTGGATAGTTAACTGGCCTCTTTTAGTTGTTTATTATTTGGGCCTTACTACAATGGTATCTGTGAAGAGCTCTGTAAACCACCCTGGTTTCTCTGGTTGCCTGTTTAGTGTAGTGTTTCTCTGTTTCCCTGTTAGTGTTCCCTGTAGTCTAGAAGTGGATCCCTGGTTAGCAAGGAATAAACATGCTTAAGGCTTTGGTTACATCCAGCTAAACTGCTCTCCAGTAAGCAACCCTATAGTTTCTGTTAAGGGACCACTTAGTCCATTTAAATTCTATGTGGCTATTTGCATTGGGAGCTTTAAAAGTTTTGTTTTGCCTAAGAATACTAATCCTTTAATTCTATAGCCACTTTCCGCATCCCATGTCACTATCTGGCACATCATTCAAGCCATTCATTCATTCACGAAATATCAAACAGGGCTAAAGGTGTAACATAGTGGTAGAGTGATTGTCTAGCATGCATGAGGCTCTGGAAATTTTGCTCAGCACTGCAAAAAAAAAGAAGAAAGAGAAATGGCATTATTATTGTCTCAGTTTTACAGCTGAAAAACTAAATACACAGAGAAATAAATTATCCAAGGTTATACCATGGAGAGTGGAAGAACTGAAATTCAAATCCAGGTCCATTGACTCCAAAACCCACTGGCTTTCCTCCATCATCCAACATTGGCCCCACATGTGGGCTACTGGGTTGGCCTATGGCATTAATTGCTCAGAGAGATATTCAGGGCCTTTCATCAATTCCTTTCCCCATATCCCAGTATCTGTTTTACTCTGATCTCTCATTACTGCCGCTGTAAACCCCACTCTCCTCTTCCCTTCACCAATTATTACAAGAATACATTTTGAGCACCTGTTTTATGCAAGGCCTGTGATACAATGCTACACAACAGACATGGTGGTGCCGGACTCTGTGGAGCTTATCATCTAGTTGCTGAGAGGAGACAGTAAGTAGGGCAACGATTATTAGCGTATCATATCAAATTGGAAAAGTGCTTGTCTTGTTTTGCTTTCTATTGCTGTAATAAAACCCCTGAGAGTAGATAATTTATAAAGAAAAGACTCATTTTGATTTACAATTTTGGAGGTTAGATGGTCCAAATTCTGGCTCCTTCTTTCTTCCTTCCTATCTTTCTTGGGGGCCACTTGCTGACTCAGTTCATGGTGGAAAAACAGAAGAGAGGGCATGTACCAGACAGTGAGGAGAGAGGGCACCAGGCTTGTGCTCTTGCATTCCAGAGAACTAATCCAGTCTCCAGAGAAAGACTTAAATCCCTTGGTGAGGGCCGAGCCTCGTGACCTCATTCTTCTCAAAGGCCCCACTTCCCAACACCTTTACTTGGCAATGAAACTTCAATATGGGTTTCCGTGGAGATAAACCACAGCCAATCGATAACAGAGCTGGAGAGAGGATTGAGTGAGAGGGTAGGAGACGCCCTGGGAAGGCCATCCACAGAGGAAGCCCTGAAGCTCTGTGGCAGTCCTGCCATCCAGGCCCAGTGCTGACTTTCTCCACAGAAACCAGGCCTTGCTCCAGTTTGGATCTGGAATGCCCTAAAGGCTCGTGTGTTAAAGGCTAGGTCCCAGCCCATGATGCTGTCAGGAGGTGGGTCCCAGCCAGAGTCTTCAGGTCATGGGGGCGTGCCCTCCGAAGGGACAGGGGACCCTAGTCTCTTCCTCTTTTTGTCCTCTGCTGACTGGCCCTGAGGTGAGCAGCTTTGCTCCACCAAGCGCTCTGCCTTACCGCAGGTCTGACAGCGCCACAGCCAACCATGGTCTGAACCCTCTTCCCTGTGAGCCAAGACGACACTTTTTTCTTTATGAGTTAATGGTCTCAGGTGCTTCTTATAATGAAGGAAAGCTTCCTAGCACAAAGCCATAAGATCCCTTCCAATCCTAACACTTGAAAATCCTAGGACAGGGGCTGAGGTTGTAGCTCAGTGGTGGAGCACTTGCCTGACATGTGCGAGGCCCTGGGTTCGATCCCCAGCACCACATAAAACTAAATAAACAAAATAAAGGCATTGTGTCTATATATATATATATCATCCCTACCCTCCCTCTAGCTTTGAAATTTTTTTTCTAGCTCTGTGTTTTGAATTGTTCTCCGAACAATGACCTGCAAACTTTTTTGATGGCATATGCCATCAATAATGATACAGAGCTGCATATACATGGTTTTTAAAAATTTCTCAACATATTCACATAAACCACAGTATAAATATACAGTCTAAGCCTCTTCTAATATAATGGTCACTATCTACATGGGGCTATTCAAATTTTATTGAATTTCCTTTTTTTTTTTTTTGCATTAGGATTGAACCCAGGGGTGCTTAATCATTGAGCCACACCCCCAGCCTTTTTTAATTTTTTTTATTTTGAGACAGGGTTTCTCCATGTTGCTTAAGGGGCTTGCTAAATTGCTGAGGCTGGCCACAAATTTGTGACTCTCCTGTCTCAGTGCCCCCGCCCCTCCAGTTGTTGGGATTACAGGTGTACACCTGACTAAATTTAAATTACTTTAAATAAAATTTATAATTCATTTCCTCCATTGCACTGAGGAACATTTTTCCACCACAAAAAGTTCTGTTGTACAGTGCTGTTCTAAACTTCATACCAAAATAGATATGTTTAAAGGATGAGAAAAAAGAAGAAATTTCAACACTTTTCTCCCACCCTGGGGTGTTTGCAGCCACTCTGTTCTCTAGAGATCCCTGCTTTAGATGTTTGATGCCATAAATTAAAAAGAAAAATCATGCTGAAAGCAACATTAAAGGGGTTTTCCAAGATGACCCTGGGTTATCCTCACCCTTGGTTGTGCTCAGAGACTGGAGATGCTCAGCAAGATGTCATCAGACTCTTGTTTCATGGTCATTTTTTACTAAATGTATATGCTCTTTTCTTTATTGTCTAGAGGTCCCGTAGTCCTGTCACAGAGTCCCCATTTTCAGCTCCAGCAGAAGTTTCCCCACAAAAGAATTTTTCTGCTTTGTAATAAAACAACACCTGTTACGGTGTGGATATGAGGTGTCTCCCAAAAGCTTCTGTGTTAATGTAGGCGGTGAACTGATTAGATTATGAGAGCTGTGATCTAATCTGGGCATTAGTCCATTTGGTGGGTTAATAATTTGAATTCATAATTTGAATGGACTAACTGGGTGGTCACTGTAGGCAGGTGGCATGTGGCTAGAGGAAATATGTCACTGAGGGCATGCCTGGGGGTTTATACATTTTGTTCCTGGCTCTCCTCCTCCTCCTCCTCCTCCTCCTCCTCCTCCTCCTCCTCCTCCTCTCTTTTTTTTTTTCTCTCTCTCTCTCTCCTTCCTGGTCACCATGAATTGAGCAGCTCCCCTCTACCACTCCCTTGTGCCATGATGTTCCACCTCACCCCAGGCCCAAAGCAATGGAGTCGGCTGACCATGGGCTGAACCTCTGAAATCATGAGCTCAAAACATTTCCCCCTCTAAGCTGTCCTGCTCAGGTATTTTGGTTGCAGCTGCAGAAAGCTGATTAACCCAACACCATTTGCTTATATAAGCGCCATGTTCCCTGCCTTCTTTCAAACACTGATTTTAGAGCTATGTTTCCTGAATTGTACTTCCTAAGACTCCAAATAAAGTCCTTTTTCTTTGTGCAACTTCTGAGTTGAACTGAGAGATAAGCATGAAGTAAATTAAGCTCATGCAAGCGCATGCACAGACACACACACACAGACACACAAACACACACACAGCCACACTCTGCCTTCTTGACAAATATGCCTGAAGTTATATACTGTAATTAGGATTATCCCCATCTTCATGTTTTTCTATCGCCATTGTCACCTCCATATGTTTTGGATCTGCAATGTCCCCTGAAGCCTCCTGTATTAAAGACTCGGTTCCCACTGCAGCAATGGTCAGAGGAGGGACACCGGAAGTGGTCAGCTCATGGGGCTCTAACCTCATCAGCAGACTCACCCACTGACCACTACGGATCCATAATTTGAATGGATTATTTCGAGGCCCTGTCACGGCCCTAGGGCTTAGCCTCTGCTTCCCCGCCACCTCTGCCGTGCACGCCCTCTCATCAGGATGTCCTGCCTTATCACTGCAGTCAGCTGACCATGGACTGAAGCCTCTGAAACTGTGAGCCACACAGATCTTTCCTCTTCCAGGTTGACTTTTCCAGGTATTTTGTCACAGCAACAGACAGCTGATAACACGTCCTCCATAACTAATATCCTACACACACTTACCTCACCAACATTCCCAGAACTCCTAGTGTGCCTTTTATACCTGCCAAAGCTCCTCTGGAATAAAGACTCCCCTCTTCTCCGTTAGGTGAACTCAGATTTCAAACTTCAGCTCAAAATTGCCTCCTTCAAGAGGCTGAGAGCTCCTAGGCGAAAAAAGTGATTTTCTCCTTCCATTATGCTTAATGTAAACAACTCCTCTTATAAAGTCCCTACCATGAATGAATATACGTAAAAAGCTTAGACCAGGGCCAAGTACATCAAAAGCTCTGCGTAGGTGTCAGCTACGATGCTGAGGATGCAGCCGCTCCAGACATCAGAGAGATGACCAACTCGCAGTGCCTGAGCTGCCGCAATCCTAGGAACAGGAACTTCCTAATAAAGCACATGGCTCAGGGGGCATCACATACACAGCATTTAGGTTCTGGAAGAGGCCAGAGAAGTTCCTCCAAAGTGGCGGCATACAATGGTGGGTTAAATAAATAGAAATACATATTCCAAGAAGCTGCTAAGACTCTGACCTCTCGGTTCCACTCTTCAGATGTATCTGCACAGCCAATTTACACAAAGCTAGAATCAAGCCATGTTTCTGACCCAGAGTCTTGGCCCCCCATCTTGTTCAGGACACTCAGCTCAGAAGTGGCAGAGTGAAGACTTGGGTTCAAATATGACTCAGAAACTTGCAAAGGGAAGTTTGTCCTGGACCCTAAGAGAACGCATTTTCCTTTCACGATTCTCACAGCTTGTAATTACACAATCAAGTCATCCATGTTCTCATCCACAGCCCTTGGTGGCCTCTTAACGTCAGTTGTACCATCTTTACCATTTGTCAAGAGCTTACTCTAACAGTGCTGAAGACATGAAACCACAGTGATCTGATTTTCATAGCAATCTTCAGACATACATCCGATTACTGCTCCTAATTTACACAAGAGAAGACTGAGGCTTGTTCAGGCTCATGAAGCTCAACTTCAGAGAGCCTGGGAGGGCCTCTGTGAGTCGTTAACTCTCCCTTCGACGTTCTATGTCCATTTTATATGCAGATCTTTGCATATGCCTGGTCCTGTGCCTGATTCTCTTCTGTCATCCACTTGCTAATCTCTGCTGTACTGAATGCGGCTCAGTTTAAGTTTCAGGTTCTCTAAGAAAGCATTTTGTCATTCTTTTTTTGCCTGACAAGGCTAGGTTAGGTGCTGTCTATACCTTCCCCCCCCCCATGGCATCTTGTGCTTCTCTTTATCTAAGAAGTCTCAATCAGGCTAGGTTGTGACAGTAGCCTTACAGACTGTCTCAACCACTTGATTGGAAGAAAAAATTTTTTTAAAAAAAAGAGCAGGAAGATGAGCAATAACCTCATTGTTGCATTGAGATTATGGGGTTGTTTGTTTCTGCAGCATAGCATAGCCTATACTGACTGATATATTCCTGAGATTCCTTGAGTGGAAGTCAAGAGAGAGAATAATAAATCTTTCTCTTTCAGAAAAGATATGACACATACAAATTGCTGACAGTCACATGAAGAACGTTGATCTGAGAACAAGGAAGAGAGGCAAGGATGGAGAGGTTGTGGTGACAATCACAGATCCCTGATTCTGGTTGTCTATGAGACCCAGCTGGATCCCTGTTTCCTACACAGTATGTGAATCCATAAAGCTCTGAGCTGCCTCTCAGAAAACAGTATAAAACTTATTAAACCACCAAGAAGCCAAACTCGGAAGGTCAGTGGTCACATTTTCTCTCATATGTAGATGCTAGAGAGGAAAAAGGGAAAGATGTGATGGAAGGTATGTCTCATGAAAATCAAAAGGAGATCAGAATAGAGGGAAAGGACCAGGGAAAGGGAGGAGGGAAGGGAAAGGGGAATTACTGGGAATGACATTGACCAAATTATACTATCACGTTGAGTGCACGAATAAGTACGTAACAACAAATCCCGTCATTATGTACAACTATAGTGCACCAATAAAAATATGGAAAACTTACTAAATAGACCAAAAAAAACTTATCAAACCACCATATGGCTGAGATTTAGAAAAGAACTAAAACATAAAGAATCAGAGCTCGACATATGGGGGACTGGGGTAGGGTCTGCTAAGTCACTAATAACCCAGGGACAGGTGCCTAGCTATCCTAACCCCCAGGAGCCTATACCACAGGTCTGAGAGGTTTGAGTCGAGAAACTAACCAGTTAAGGTGTGGCTTCTGAAATCTGACTGTGGATCTCCTATTAAAAGAGGGTCCCCAGAGAGTAAGTTTTGTGAGCAAAGCAGAAACCCATTTTTCAGTTGACAAAGAAAGTGGGGGAAAAGGAGGCTGAAATGTGGCCTCAGTGCAGTAAGAAGCCAGCCTCCCCCTACCCCCCCACATCCCAGGGAGGGAAGGAACAAAGAGGCAAAGGCGCTGTCAGGAGCCATACACAAAGGAGCCCTGGGGAGAGGTGAGCCTGCAGGACCCAAGGGGGGCTGGTGGGTGTGAGCCCTGAAACAGCCACCCTGAGCCTCCCTGACTCCTTGAAAAACTCGAATGTGCTAAGAAAGAGACTGAGAACGTATTGAGAAGACGCCTGTTCAGAGGGCCACAGGGAAAGACAATCTCCTCGAATCCCAGGCTTTCTGGACTCTTCCTTTAGTGCTTCCCTGAGGACTGTCCCCAGCCACTCACACTATGAATCTTCTGAGTAACGTCTGTGTCTGCCTTGGCTCCAGGTGAAGTGGCACAGACAGGTGTCACCACAAGCGGGTGAGAGGAGGTCTCTCTAGGGGCAGAGGGGACCTCTACTCAGATGGGCCAGGTTCTTGACACATCGCAGAAAAGAATTTAAGGAGAAGTCAGGTTTTGTCAAAGAGTAGAAAGGCTTCATTAGAAAGTGAATGGGGAGGGTGGGCATTCTCAGAGCGAGATGCACCTCCAGGGTCTAAGGTCAGGTTTTTTATTAGGGTGCATAGTTAACCCCCAAACTTTTCTTGGGATTGGAAAATATGGAACAAGATCGTGTTTCTCCAATAGGGTTCTGCCATGTACGTGTCAGCTCACGTCAATATCTCTAGGGGTGAGATGTCAACCAGAAGATCCAGCCAGAGGGTCGTGGTCCAACGAATGTTAGCCCCTAGCTTCATGAGGTTGATGATCTCTTTCTATTGAGGTATTGTTCTTGCTTTGCTACCTGCCAAAAAAAATTACAGGGATCTGGAAAGTTAGAAAGAAGTTAACAAACTGACACATTTCGGTCCTTTCTATCCTTTGTGTTTCTTTGACTAGCTCGCGGGTTGTTCACAAGCCTTCCGGTTCCACATTCCAACAAGCACATTTCTCCTCTGGAAACTCCATTTTCACTCTGTATTTCTGAATTTCTTTCTTGCAGGGATGAGTGCAGGCACAGAATGGGACAGAGTCACAGGGAGTAACCATAGCCCTCGATTTCCCAGGACTTTGCTCAAGGCCTGGCTGTACTTTCATTCTTTTGGGGATAGAACCCCGGGTCTTGAGCATGCCAGGCAAGCGCTCTACCATTGAGTCACACCCCCAGCTCTAGCAATGATTCTTTACAGTTTCTGGGCTACAGGTCACACTAGAAATCTTAGGAGGACATAGGGACCACTTCTCACAGAAAGGCCCGGGGGCACACAATTTGACAACCAGCACAGGGAAAGGGAGGGTGTAGATGACTGAACTGTATCCATGGGTTCCAGGTTAAGAACCCGTGGCCAAGAGACAGAGGGAATTTGTGTAAAGACTGGAAGAGGGTCCCAAGATCATAGCTCAGAATTGGCATAGTGTGGGGATCAGGAGACCCAGGCTCAAATTCTAGTCCTACCCACAGTAGCCATGTACGAGAGTCAGTGTGGCAGAAGAGGAGGATGAACCTACAGAGCTAGTAATAAAACACAAAGCCACCACCTAATGAACCATCATCAAATAGGGTCCATGAATCCCTGGGCCAAAAGGTAAGAACATTGCCAAGACTCCCTCATACTCCTTTCCAATTATAATACCCCAGCCCCCACCCAAAGACTGGCACTGATTTGTACCAAAATCATGTCCACGCTTTTTTTTTTTAGAAGATTTTTTTTAAAGAGAGAGAGAGAGAGAGAGAGAGAATTTTTTAATATTTATTTTTTAGTATTTGGCGGACACAACATCTTTGTTTGTATGTGGTGCTGAGGATCGAACCCGGGCCGCATGCATGCCAGGCGAGCGCGCTACCGCTTGAGCCACATCTCCAGCCCCCACGCTTTGTTTTATAATGTGACCACCCCAGTGTATATGGCTAGAGAGCATGACTGGCTTTGGCTCATTTTTAAATTTTGTATAAGCGGAAAACCTACAGTACAAATTCTGTTTCGGCTGATTTCTTTCCCTTGTGGGGATCAGGGTCCCAAGATCCTAGCTCCCCAGCCCACTCACACTCTGAATCTTCTGAGTATCGTCTGTGTCTGCCTTGGCTCCAGGTGAAGTGGCACAGACAGGTGTCACCACAAGAGGGTGAGAGTATTCTACCCCAAAGTGAAGCCTTCAGAAGTGAAGTTTCTTTCTGACCTTCTCCTGTCCTGTCTCCTCTCCACTTTCTCGTCCTAGGGAAGCCTTAGAAACTAGATTTTCTCTTCCTCACTGAGGGTGATAGAAACCAGAACTCTTCCCCAAAGCCAGCCATAAAGTCTAAAAATAGTACTGGAATCTTTCCCCGTCTTTCTGTCTTGGAGCTGGCCATAAAGAAATTCTGTGACTTGTCTTGTCTGATAGATCATAAGACCCTCATTTCAGAAGGAGTCTTGTCCCAGACCAGGAAAGAAAGAATGTTGCAGAGAGGCCAAGAGGAACCTAAACAGATGGTGGTTTCTCCAGTGGCTCGATTTTGTTTAGGTCACACCCTTTTTGTCCAATATATTTCTACGTGTCCAAGCTCCCTCAACCCAAGTGTGAAAACAGAGAGCTCACCCTTGGTCTTTGGAGTCTTTTCCCTGAAGGTTCCCATGTCGTGTAAAACTATGATCAAATAAATTGGCTATGTTTTTCCCTGGTTAAAACACGTCTCTTGTTCCTGGTGATGGTCATGATCCAGTATAACTGGCAGGAAAGGAATCACCTTCCTTTCTGCCCCTGTGCCCTTAACTGGTAGGTGTGACATTTATACTTGCATGTATCTGCAGTGGGTTCATTGCCAATGCTGTGTATTATCTCACTTCATGAGTACCACAATTTATTTATCCCTTCCACCCGGACATTTGAATTATTTCCTGATGGTGGCTATTACAAAGAATGCTCCTGTGAACATTCCCGTGCATGTCTCCTGATGCTCCTGGGTTCACTTTGGTAGGGTATGTGCCTGTGAGCAGGTTTATGTTTATTTCCTACAGAGAAAATAATGGCACTTTGGGGTGGATACATCCATTTACACTTTCTATGGCAGCATGTGCCCCGAGTTCTCGTTCCCATCCTCTCCCACTGCCTCCTCTGTTCTCCAGAGGCCTCCAGTTTTGGTCTGGGTTACTCAGACCTCATCGCAGATGCAGAATGCAGAGGCCTTGGTGGCAGCCCTGGGCCCCGTCCCTATGCTCCTGGTGGCTCCTGTTGTGCTCACAGGGCAGCAAGCCCAGCTGCTCAGTCTCCCACTGCATCAGGCCCTTCCTGAGGGCTGACAGTAAACAGCAAGCCCAGGCTGAGGACGGGAGCCAGGCCAGGGGAGGCAAAATGGCCATGCCGTCTCATTCCTTTTGAAAGGATGGACACTACCTGTCTCACCAGCCCATTTAGTGTGGACTCTGGAAACCGAGTCAGGACGTGGGGTACCTGAATTCCTCTCTTTGCTGGGCTATGAATTAGTCCCATTCTTGGTCACAGTCATTAGCTTCTCTGTAGACCACCCTTCCCTCTGGGAAAAAGAGAGAAGCTAAAACCTGCCTACCTCCTGGGTGGGAGTTCTCCTGGCATCCCAAGTGACAGATAAGAGGGCCATCAGAAAAGAATGCAAATGCAAGTTCATACTGTACTTTGTGTTACTTCTTGATTTTGCTAATCCAAGTAATGGGCAAAAACACTTTTTTTCTTCCTATAGATCTATCTATTTTAAAAAGTCTATGGTGGACATTTTACTTCTAGTTTTCTCAAAAGCCTAGAATCTCCATGGCTTTGAGCAAGGAAGAGAGCCATTCCTGCAAAGAGCAGAGGGTAGATTTCTACCTGGTCAAGTGTTATGCTACAAGGGTTGTTCATGTCACCACTCACAAGTGACAGCCTGTGTTCCCCTGTGGTGTCCCATACAGAGAGCTTTTGAATGGTGGGGACCCCCGGGGGTTCTCCAGCAGAGGCTACCATCATCTCAGGATGTGACAGGAAGAGAAAGAGAAGTACATTTGACACAAAGTGCCAGGATCAGAGCCACTTTGATACATCTGAAGTGGACTTTATTACCTTCATTTTCTAATGGAGGAAATTGAGTCTTGGAGCAACACATTTTCCTCAGAAACCTACCTAGTAGGCTGAAGTCTGCCTGCAAATCTGTCTGCCTTGTTCCAGAAGCCGAGGAACTCCTACTCTGTAGCTCTGTTTCAAAACTACCCTTTTCTTTACTGTGGGAGGTTAAGACTCCAGCCTGCCAAAGCAGAGGACTCCATTCTGTCCAAGTTGGAAATTTCACAAACTCCTCCATCAACAGCAAATGGGAGAATTTTCCTATAAATGCTTTGGGCATCCACAGAGTGGATGGAGCAAGATCGTTTCTCCATTAGGTTCTTCCACGTAGGTTTCAGTTCATGTCAAATGAGGGGGGAACCGCGATTCAGGAAGCTCCTGGTGGCTTCTAAGGCTTGACTTCATTTCTCATCCTTGGAGACCACAAGATGCTGAGATGCCCCTACATCCATAAAGAGACCTACCTTCCTTCCTCCCTCCCTCCCTCCCTCCCTTCCCCCCCCCCTCCTTCTTTGTTTCACAGTGACCTTTTTTGTTAAGTAGGGAGAACAGATTTTTGCTTCTTGCAATCACACAAACTCTGGTTAAGACAGAAACGTATTGACCCAGATCTTTCATCTCTCATTTTCTCAAACCTTTCTGGAAGCTTCCATAATGACATTCACAAAGTCTCAGACACGAAACCTGTCTAAACGCCGGTCCAGTTGAAGAGCTCCCTTGTTCTTCCAGCTTGTCTTCCTGTAATAACAGCTGCCACGTCCATGTCCCACTTTCTCCCAGATGCCTTTTTAGGAAGCCCAGCCTCATGGGAGGACTCAGGCTTCAGCATTGGAGCAGAGTTTGAATCCCTGTTGTTCAAACCTGGTGGAGCAGCATTTCCCCGACTATCGAGTGGGCATGAAATCTCCACTGCACGGATTTTTAAGGACTTTAGAAGATAGAGTCTATAAAACAACCAACGCAGAGAAAGCATAAGTAACTGGAAAGTACTGCTTTGATTTTCACCTCGGATTTGCAGGGACCATCTTGATGGCAGTAGTCTCTGCTGATGCACGTGAAAGCCGTGGAATTATCCTGGACATTGTGATATTTTGGTATTTAAAAGGCATCTTCCAAACTGAAATCTCATGTTCTAGTGTGGTTTGGAATCTGTGGTCTTTGCACTTAAGACTTGGGCCCCAGAGAGGTGGGCATGGCAGAGGCCAGCGAGGTCATCATTTTATCACTACTGGGCTGAAGAATCCTGCTTTAGGGTGACAACTTCGAGCAGGCAGCATGGTCCCTGCTGTCTCACAGAGCTGCCATTCAGGCCCCACGCTTGATCCTGCCAATCTTCCAGAGCTCTGGATTCCTGTCACTGGTCTCCAGTGCCAGCTGTATGAAAAGAGGCCACTTTACATTTGGTACAAAGCCTTAGCCGATCTCATTCATGGTGCCTGGAACATACTAAGCTCGGGGCACACGGCTGCTAAGTTGCAGCCGGGCACTAGCTCCCTGGCCTGCCTCCTCCCCGCGGGCCCTCACAGACCAAGACAAACATGCTGTGTCTTGTCCCTCCCACCCCTCGTCTCCCCAGATGTCGAGCAATGTTGTTCTGGGGGGCAGCTTGGGAAAAGCCCTATTCTCCTGGCTTCTCCTCACCTGCCAAGAAGCCCCGGGCCTGCAGGTGCCTGGCGGAGGCCAGCGAGCTCCCAGAAAGTGCCAGCCCATTCATGCTGCTGAGAAGTGGCCTCCTCCTGCCAAGTCCCAACCTTGGCAGCTCCGTCACAGGGCCTGGTTCCCATCAGCAGCACCTGTTGGCCCAGGCCTCAAACCCAACTCCCAATCCCCTGCTGCTTCACACAAATGCAGGGGACCCCATGACCAGGGCCTCCTTGGAGCCTATAGTTCTTCTCTTGACAGGGTCCTGCTTGTTTTAAAGACTGGGTTTCAGAGAGGTCTTCGGGAGAAGTTGAGAGCCTGATGTTCCCACTCAATGTGCTCCTTATGGATGGAGGAATTCAGGTGGAGGCAGGAGGGGACCGTCAGGAGTAGCATCTGGTCCCATGCATCTCCAGCCTGGCTGCAGTTAGAACCACCCAGAGAACTTTTAAAACTGAGATTCTGGTTTCACTGGGGAGTGGAGGGAGAACCCTCCGTGCAGCCCAAGTTGAAAATCCCTGATCTGGATCAACCTAGTTATCATATGGACAGGAAGAACTGGGGCAGAGAGAAGGGGCTTTGGGGATTATTGACCTTATTTAAACCAGCTGTTTTACAGATGGAGAACCGAGGCCCAGAGAGGTTAAGCAGATCACCATGGCGCCATAACCGTATGATACCTTTTAGTAATTTGGGCAGTGTTATGGTGTCCCCCAAAACCTCACGTTTGAGACAACGCAAGAAGATCTGGAGCAGAAATGATTGGGTCACAACCATAACCCAATAAGTGAATTAATCCCCTGATAGGGATGAGCTGAGTGGTAACTAACTGAGGTGGTGGGGTGTGGCTGGAGGAGGTGGGCATTGGCAGGTGGCTTTGGGGTATATATTTATATCTGGCAAGTAGAGACTTGCTTCCCTCTGCTTCCCTCCGCCACACTCTTCCGCCATGATGTTCTGCCTCACCCTGAGCCCTGAGGAATGGAGCCAGCCTTCTATGGACTAAAACCTCTGAAACCGTGAGCCCTCAAATAAACTTTTCCTCCACCGCGATTGTTCTGGTTGGATCTTTTAGTAGCAGCCCCCAAAGGGCTGACTAAAACAGGCAGTTTGTTAATAGTCTCAAAACAGTTCTACCTCTATCATCTCTAGTTTTATCGCCTTAAAGATCTGCTGTAAACCCACCACGGTTCCCCACAGCTCAAAAACTAATCTAATGGAATAGTCTAATTCCTTAACACAGCACCCGTGGCCCAGACACAAGCTGGGCCCCACATACTTTTCCAGAAATTTCACCCACACACCTAGGCAAGAAGTCCCTAGTTCTGGTCCCTTCCAGAAAAAAAAAAAGAAAAAATTTGCCACCAGGATGCATGCTTCCAGGCCTGAAGGTGGCCGTGCAGCAGCTGTTCAGTGAGGGGGGTGGCTGGAGCTTGCAGTCAGGCTGGGTGCTTGGCCCTCTTTGTGCAGGCTGGCGTCCACGGTGAGAACCGAGGAGCAGGCTGCAGGCTGGGAGCTGGCCCCTCTGTGCTCTGTAGAATCCAAGAATTTTAAATTCACACCTTGCCTTTTAGATTGTCACAAAGGCACACTTGTCAGAGTGGCAGACTAGAACATATTAAACCATTGGATTTATAAATTTTAAATACTTTGGCCTGGTATGTGGCCCTCCATCTTCACCCTGGCCTTGACCTTGTATGTTTCAGGGACATTCAGCTTTTCAATCTTGGCTCTTGTAAGGGGACGCTTCATGGCCCTGGACCTGTGAGAAGGTCCCTCTGGTCTTCCTGAGGGAAATGAAAGGAACTGCCCTCAAGGTTGACCCCTGTGAGACTCAGCTAGGGAGGGACAGCGGTGTGGAGTCCCCACGCCTTGGGTTTCATCCTCCTTCCTTTCATCCTAACCCTTTGATAAAATTATTTTTCAATTCCAGGGCTGTAGATTTTTGCCTTCAATTGAATTTCTGTCATAGATATAAACTAGGAATAGGACTGCGGGGCCATAGGGTATCTCTACTTATTTGCCTAAGTAACTCCAGATTGTTCTTTGGAACAGATGCTCCTGTCTGCCATTGCACCAGCTGAGCATGAGGGTCCCCTGTTCCCATGCTTCTGCCAAGAAGTGAATCACAATTCAGCTTTTCAATTTTTGACAGGTCACTGTAGAAAAGTTATATCTTCTTGTTGTTCTAATTAGCAATTTTTTAAAATAACTCACGGTTTGGGGCATTTCGTTCTATGCCTGTTAATGCCCATCACCTCTGGATCCTCCCATAGGATGATCATGCAGCCCACCTTTCTCTAGGGTTCTGTGCAAGGATAGGTGGGGACAGACCTCACACCCCAGTTTGCTAATATCTAGATTTGATAGAGGAGAGACCCATGATGATCTGGGCTTGCCATTCCTGCTAATTCTTACCTCCTTGGGTCTTCCTCTCCCAGCTCTTCCCCTGTAGCTCTCGGTTCTCCCTTTGCCCCGGGCAAAGCTGGTCCCACTCTAGCACCTAGGGACTTGGACTCCCTCCCCCACCTTCCCTCCCTTGGGTATCTGCTCAATGCCATCTCAGCCCTATTTCTAAAGGTGCTTTAACCACCTTCTCCCCTTAATTTTTCTTCTTAGTACCTCCCACCCCGTGGCACCCCCATGGCTCATGGTGTGTATTTTCTGGGTTGTTTATTTCTTACCTCTTTCTTGGGTGCCACAAAAGCAAGGACTGTCTGTTTCCTGTATCTCAAGTGCTTGGAAGAGTGCCAGGGGCAAAGTAAATGCTCAGTGGATACATAGACATGCTGTCAAACACCCAAATGGGCACATGTGGATATTATCAGTCTGCTAAGGGATGTTTTTAGATCTTTAAGAAAAAAATGAGTTAATGGGGCTAGGGATATAGCTCAGTGGTAAAGTGCTTGCCTCTCACGAGCCAGGCCCTGGGTTGGATCCCCAATACCACAAAGTGGGTGAGATATTTATACAAAGAGAGGCATTATGAAATGATAAAATGCACAACTAGGTGACTAAACTTTTGACTGAGTGGAATTCCTGTAGGGATCCAATTCATTTCTCAAGGGTCTTTGGTGCTGTACTCAAATTGCTCACTGTATTCCAGATCTGGCTTTGGAAAAAATGGAAAATTTCTCCTATATTCAAGATTATTCCCTAGAGCTCATATACTAAAATTATTTTGGTTGTCATGTATTGCTTTTGCTATCTTTAGTTTCAAATGAGGTACTGGGGATTGAACCCAGGGCATTCTACCACTGAGCTATATCCTCAGACCTCTTTAAATTTTATTTTGAGACAGGGTCTTGCTAAATTGCTGAGGTTGGCCTCAAACTTGTCATCCTCCTGCCTCAACCTCCCAAGCTGCTGGGATTACAGGTGTGCCCCACTGTGCCTGGTAATCATTTTCTTATTTACAAAAATACATTCCTCCGTAGGTAAGGCTCCATTCTTTAGGCTTAAAATCTTAATCCAATATAGTGACAGATAATTTAAAAAGCATCTGGTTACAGTTGCATACAAGCACTTTCTAAAAAACATAACTTCACTAGCTTTCTCTGAAATTCTAAAAAAAAAAAAAAAGGAAACAATGCAGCTAGAATTCATCCACGTCGTTCTTTAAAAAAAAAAAAATCGGCTGGAGTGCCAGTTGTATAGGCTCTGTCCTTTGTTGACCAAAAAAAAAAAAAAAAGTTTTAACTCCACAGTGGAAAAACTAACATTGTCACTAGGATCTGAAGAAACCATGGTGAAGAACTAAGGACAGCGGGGCAGGGCAGAATGGCTAGCGGCATCTGCTCCGAGGGCCTTTATCAGCAGCCTTGTATGTTCTATTCAGGACTCTCAGAATGATTGTTGGCATGATGTAGACAAATTGACGCAAATTAGTTTAGCAAGGGCTATGCAAAGTTTAAGCTTGTTGAGCAACACGCGGGCCACATAGCAACAGCTCCCAACACTGCGCAAAAAAAGTGTTGGATGCAAAGTACTAAGTACCCTAGAGCCCTGTCTTCCAGATTGGAGGCAGAGCTTGCTAATCACTGGTGGAGGCTGGGGGAGGCCATGGGGGAAGGGGGGCAAGCTGGCCATAGAGGACAGAGCCCCCACACTGACCCTGAAGGCCAGCGATGGTTGAAAAAAATGTCTCCTTAAAGTGCCGCCTGCTCTGCCTCAAACCGACCTCCTGTTATTTCATGGCCACAAATCCTCAAAGGACTGGCCCCAAAGATTAAGGGGATTCCGCCACTTTGCTCTTTACTTTGGGTTCAAATATCTGAAGACAATTCTTTGGGGGCTGGTGTCACACAGACCACCTAGAGGGACCTTCTAATTGTATTTACAGTAATTTAATTACAGCAGCGAGAGCTTCAGAAGGCAGGATTTACCGAGAGCCACACTGTGGGTGCCGCTGGCAGTTTTAATCTGTTAAATCAACAGAGAAATGGTAAAAAACAAAGCCTCTCCAGAGTTTGGAAACCACTTCACGGACTCTTTCTTCTTTTTTCTTAGGGAAGGCAGGGTGGGTGAAGAAGACCTTTTCCCGGGGTCAACAGCTTTCTCACTTTTATTCATATTATTTTATACTTTATGCCTGCAGTCTATCTTCCTGATCACTCCCACGTACACTCACACACACAGAGATTAGAAATTGCACTACGGCTGTGTGGGTGTGTGGGTGTGTGCGCGCGCGGTTAAGATCTCTCTGGTTAGCTCTTGAAGACCTAGTACTCTCCCTCCTCTGGGAAGGAGACCTGAGACTTACTTTTAACTTCATGTCTTATTCTCCCCCCCTCCCCAATATGTTTTTACACAAAAAACATTTAAAATATCTTTTCCAACATATTCCTAGGGCAATGTTCCCTGAAATATTAAATCACAAAAGTCAGTGATCTGTATACAATTCGGTCGATTTTCGATGGCTCGGCCAGCTCCTTACCCAGCTTTGATGGGTGCCCTTGCCTTCCAGGGGCCTCAGCTTCCCATCTGTAAGATGGGAGGGAAGGGAGGGGCTGCCCCTGAGGCTCCTTCCCCTGAGTCTAAAAACAGCACGTGCTGCTACTGCCACCTAGCGGCCCAACACGGGCTGTGCGCGCCCCGCTTTGCTTGGGTATTTGGAAACCCTCAAGGTCCGGGCGGGAGCTGTTCAAAGACCCCGTGGGATCTGCGGACACGGCAGCCCCTAGGCGCCTTCTGAGCAAGAGAGAGTGTGCAAATACAAACAAACCCTCAGACATTCAAAAAGTGGTCACGGGCGGGGATTGTTCTCCCCCACTCTTTACCCATCCCTGCCCCTTCCTGGCCAAAGAATAGGTTGTGCTCTTCGTTTTAGCGTCACCTCCAGGGTTCCACACGTGTACACCAAAGGATGTAAATTAAAGCCCAAAGCCTATTCCCTTGTACAACAGATTAGGGAAAGTGTGCCCAGGGACAGCGTGGCCAGCCCAACCGTTGTCAAGAAACCACGACATGCTGCCACCTGTTGGTGATGCGTTGAATTATTTTAAATTTTAACCAAAATTCGAATTTAGCATTTCAATTTTAACTATACCCTAAGGAATTTACACACTGATTTACAGTAGAAACTCATTACAGTGCCAAGGTCAAGAAATCTTTTCTCTGAAGGTAATAATAATTAGTAGATTAGGAGTAGTAACAATAATAATAAGTAACACTTAAGGAGCAGTCCCCACACTGAATCCTCACAGCCTCAGGGTTCTTGGATTATCTCGATTTGTAGATGAGAAGACTGATAGTCAATGAAGGGGTGACTAGCTCAGGCTCACCTGGGTGAAAAGCAACAGATGGAGCTCACTTCCTTGTTCTTAACAGGGATACTCCAAGGTCAGGGTATTCTACAATGTTGATTTTCTTGCTCTGGATTTGAAAAATACTCAACATCATTGCAGACTAATCCTAGCACTAAAAAGAAATCAATGCTGATATTTTGTGTATATCTAGCCAGTGTTTGTAATGCTTATATCATCTCTGTAGTTTTACTTTTAAGCATAATTATAATGTCGGTCAAAACGAAAAGAAATTTCTTTTTTCAAATTCATTCATTTATCCAATTAAGTTTAGCAAATGCTTAATCTGTGCCTGGAAGAGATACAGTGGATGGAAAGAGATGACGAAGCTAACCGTCTACAAGAAGAAATCTACAAATAATCACAGATTACTGCTTCAACGGAAGAACAGATCCAGATCACAAGAGAAGCCTGGTCTTTATTGAGGAACCACAGAAGCTTCGCTGGGGAAGTGGTGTTCTCCCAATCCACTCTCCAAGCAATTCTTGGCTTTGAGGAGGGAGAAGCCCACCCTCTTCAACCTTTCCCTTACATACTAATGCTTTGTCTCCCGTATAAGATAATACACTTTCTGGCTGGACATTCTAGCTCTATACTACAGAGTAGAAATAATGTCACAACTGAGTTGTCCAGGGCTCAGTTGACACTGATGATGCCATGTTATCTTTTTCTTTGTTCTGAGGAAATCTCCACCACAGGCACGGTGTCCCATCAGCTAGTCCTTCCCTAAGCCGGTGACAGAGTAGGAATGTTAGTCTTCTCTTATTGTAGGCACCCCAATATTTACAAGGGACCTCCCCTCTCTTGGTCTCAGAGGAGCACTGCACCTTCATCCTCACCATTAAGGTGTGGAGGTGTCTGGCCCCCGTTGTTGGTGCCTGCCCTCTTGGGGGAAAGCTGAGTCCCAGGTTTTCTGCTTAGGTCACAGTGTTGATTCCTGAGTGACAGGGAGAGCGCCTCTCAGCAGCGGCACTGCTGGTTCTCGATCTTCCCTGTACCCTAAAATCGCCCCATCTTTGGTCCTCACTCACAGAGACTCTGCCTTCATCGGTCCCGGGCAGTGCCTGGGTTCTGGGGTTTTTAACAACCCTCCCAGGTGCAGGGCAGGCTGATGAGGACCGCGCCATGCTTGGTATTTCTGCAGCATTTAAAACTGTTGTCACTCAGTTCCTCTCCCTCCGGTGTGGCCCCATTCTGATTCCGTGGGACCCTCGGCATGCCCCCCTCCCTCCCTTTGTACGTTGCTGGACCTCGTTCTCAGACTCCCGACCACAGGTGTCCCCTGCTGTCTTCACCTTCTGTATTTTACGTTTCCAGGGACTCAGCAGCCTCTCCCTAGTCCTAGTCTCTTGCCCCAAACTCAGACTCATATTTTATCTTCCTGTTGGACATTGGCACCTGGGCATCTGGCAAGACCTGCAGAATTGTCGCATCTTCCTGTCCAGGCTTCGAGGTGCCCAGTTTTACGACCCTGCCATAGCTCCCAGAGGCAGCTGCACACCTCGACTCATGGCCCCCTCACAACTAAAAGCCAGCGATGGCCGGCTGCGTCTCTTCTGCCTCCTCGTCCCCTAGTGAGGATCCCTGTGATGAGGTTGGGGCTACCTGGGAAAACCAGGACAATCACCCTATTTTCAGGTCAGCTGGAACCTTCATCCTTCTCACCAGGTAGCTGAGCCTGGGCACGGGGTCTGGGGACGCCGATGTGGGCGAGCTCGGGCCATTATCTCTCCTTCCTTATTTCTCACCTCCTTGGTCTCCTTCTTTTGCTCCTCCTCACTTGCTCTGTCCTGCGGTGGACTATAGAATCAAGCCCTCTCAAGAACATTCAAATAATGCCATGAACTTGGTCAAGACCTCCCAGCGCATCCCTAGATGAGGTCTTCCCTAATTCCATTCTCTTCCCTCCTCCCCAGGGAGAGGGCCCTCTTACATACACGAATTTAGGGACTTGCTCATAGATAAGCCTGGTTTGAATGTGCTCCCTTAAATTCCTGGGTTAGAAACTTGGTCCTCAATGCCGTAGCGCTGGGAGTTGGGGCCTAACAAGAGGTGGTGAGATGATGACCACCTCATTCTGCTCCCATGAATAGATTCATGTTACCACAGGAGTGGGTTAGTTATTGGGAAAATGGGCTTGTTATAGAAGTAGGTACTCCCCTCTCTTGCTCTCTTGCCATTCTGCCTTCCACCAGGGGATGATACAGCATGCCTGATGTGATGGGCTCCTTCCAATCTCCAGAACCAGTCGGTGGCATTCTGTTATAGCAACACAAAGCAGATTAAGAAATAAAGTGATAGGATGTTTTGAGTATATTTAAAGTTTTTATAGAAATAATATCCCACTGTTTGTATCTTTCTGGAAATTGCTTTTTTTCCACTCTACTTTGTTTTTGTGATCTCTATTTATTTATACATACAGAACTAATTCATTCTTTTAACTGTTATATTGAGTAAATTGAATGCATATGCTATATCTTAGTTTTCAATGTTTATTTTATTTTGGATGGGTAATTCACTTACATGGTTCAGCAGTGAAAATTATATAAAATGGTACACCCTAGGCTTTTTTCTACCTCTCCTTCTATCCACGCTATTTCCATCTCATCACTTATAACTGAGTTTCTTATGTAACATTCTAGCATTGCATCATACAAACAGGTATTTATATTTTTAACTCCTTTTTTTTTAAAAAAAAAAAAAGGTACCACGTTTTCCTTAGCCTTTTTAATTTCACTTATCACTGTATTCCGGAATCTCTATGAAGTCGTGGGTTCTCAGTTTTATGGGAGGTGCGGGGACCCAAGTTCCCTTAAATAGGGAACCCTGGGGCCACATACCTCTACTGGGAACAGCTGTGTCCATCCCTCAGGGTCCCAGCCCTGGCCCACGTGGCCCATCTTGTCCCAGGGGGAAAGAGGTGCCTATTTTCAATGGAGCAATGGCAGTGGTGGCCCCTCGGACCCGGCACTTTCCTAGACCACTGAGTTTGAGGAAGGAAAAGGACATGGGACAATTGCAAGCAAGTGTCCCCTGTAGGGATCAGTGATACCCATCCTTAATGACAGATGGAAGCAGTTCTGACCACAGGCCTCAAAGCTTTTCCTGTGAACACAAAAGTACTGTCTAGAAGTTTGTCTTATGTCAAAGACCCGCAAGTCCACAAGGGAGACGTATCCATGGGTCTACCTATTCGCCAACAAGCAACAAACCAAGAGCACGCTTGAGAACTGGAGAAAGCGTATTTATGAACTTGGGGTGAATGAGCAGGAACGATTTAATCAGGATGGTAATGGGGATATCCAGTCGTAGATGAAACAGCGCAGACAAGCTTGCTGAACCCACTCCTGTTTCTGTGAATGTCATCTAACAGCATATGCTCTTTTTTTAAATGAAGCTCTATCTATTTATTTTTATATTTTTAGTTGTAGATGTTTAGTTATCTTTGTTTATTAATTTATTTTCATGTGGTGCTGAGGATTGAACCCAGTGCCCCACACATGACAGGCAAGCGCTCTACCACTGAGCCGAAACCCCAGCCCCGGCATATGCTCTGAATGAAACAAAAAGGAACACGACTTTTATAAAGTCCTCCCCAGGGAACCTAGTGGTGGGTCACTAGGATTTCTGGCTAGATACTTTTCTTGTTTTTAACATAGTGGTTTTCTCAATTTCTCTTCTATACCTTGCAATAGAAAATCTGATGCCCTAGAATAATAAAGAATCCCAAAGAAACTCACAGAAACAGAGTAGAAGAGTGGTTTACCAGGAGGCGAGAGAAATGGGGAGGCGCTTGTTAAAAAGGATAAACTTCCAGTTGTAAGAGAAGTTCCGGAGGCCTACCACACAGCCCCGTGACCAGAGCTAATAAAACTGTATTGTATATCTGAAATTTGCTAAGAGAGTAGATCTCAAGTGTTCTCACCACACATACACACACACACACACACACCACACACCCCACACATACACACACATACACACAAGGTAACTATTTTCACAACATTTGTCAAAACATCATGCTTTAATGGATAACACCTTAAATATAATAATATTTGTTAATTATGCATCAGTAAAATTGGGGAGGAAAACCAAGTCTCATCTTTAAGATAATTTATAAGAAATTTAAAGAACTAAAGTCTTGAGATCTGGGAATAAATACTTTTTGAAATGAACAAACACTCCAAAAACAACTTTAAATTCTGCATAACTGATTAACTCTGTGTATATCTAAAGTCAACATGAAAAGTGGTGGCACATGCCTGTAATCTCAGCAGCTGGGGAGGCTGAGGCAGGAGGATCCAGGGTTCAAAGTCAGCCTCATCAAAAAGCGAAGTGCTAAGCAACTCAGTGAGACCCTGTCTCTAAATAAAATATATAATAGAGTTGGGGATGTGGCTCAGTGGTTCAGTGCCCCTGGTGCAATCCCTGTCACTACCGCCCCCCCCCCAGGAAAAAATAAGGAAAGGAAGAAAAAAATCAACAATCTATCTTGGATCTTCCCAATTGAGTTTTCAGCTCATCTTTTTAATGGCTACATAGTATTTCATTTGAGTGGCAGTAGCATGGTTTGTTTAATCATTGCCCTATTGAAATAAAGCTTTAATGGATAACCATGTATGTCATCATCTTTGTACATTTGCAAGTGGGTCTTCAGGATAAATGCCCAGACATGGGAATACTGTGTCAAAGGGTAAATGTGTTTGTGATTGTGTTACATGTTGCTGTATTGCTTCCTGGAAGAGTTGATAATTTAGCACTCCATCAGCACGGGGTAGCAGAGATGTTTCTCTCCAAGCCTCTCTGACACATGTTGAACAACTGGGTCTTTGCTGATCTGAGGGGGAGGAAGAGTGTCTCAGTGCAGCTCACACTTGCACTTATTCTGTTACAAATTAGGAGTCAGAGACCACATCTTTCGGTGTTTAAGAGACATTTGCCTTCTTCCTTTCTTTCTTTTAGAAATCTGTACTTTGTCTAATTTTCCTATTGTGTTGTTTTATTTTTTATTATTTTCTAGAAAGTGTTTTACAACTTACTAGTTGATTAATGGACTAACCACAACTGTCTGTAATATGAGTTTAATATGAGGTTTAATGTGAGTTTTAAATATTCTTTCCAACCAACTATTTGTTCTTTATTATGGTTGTTTCTTCCCTTCCCCTTCCTCCATCTTTCTCCTTCCTCCTTCCTTCCCCTCCTCCTTCTTTCCTTCTTCTTTCCTACACTTCTTTTTTTTTTAAAACAGGTATGAAACTCAGGCATGCTTAACCACCAAGCTATACCCCCAGCCCTTTTTATATTTTATTTAGAGACAGGGTCCCACTAAGTTGCTTAGGGCCTCCATAAGTTGCTGAGCCTGGCTTTGAACTTCGGATCCTCCTTCCGAGCCACTGGGACTACAGGTGCACCGCTGTGTCCAGCTGGCTCCTTTTGCTAAGAGAGCTATTTGGTTATTATATGGTCATATTTATTAATTTTTAAATGACACCTGAATTTTGTGTCATAGTTAGATCTTCCCAAGCCCAAGGTTGTAAAGATGTTCTCATGTTTTTCTCTAATACTTCCCCTCCAAATGATCACCCAACTGTGCTGCACTGTTTATCTTAAAAAGCATTTTTTTGTGGGCCAAATGGAGATGTCACCTTTATCATAGAGAAAATTCTTACTCTTACTTGGCTCTTCTTCTGAATTTTCCATCATATGACACTAGTCTATTGCATATTAATGTAGACCATTTTGATTATTGATGATTTATAGCGTGCTTGGTATCTGATTGGACTCGTTTCCTCTCATTTTCTTTTTCAGAATTTTCTTGACTACTTTTGCATGTTTATTTTTTCATATTGACTTCATATCCAGTTTACCCAGACTTTAAAAAAAATGGTTAGTATTTTTATTGGGTTCAGGCTAAATGAATATATGAACTGTTACTTCTTTTGATGTTCAAATTGTCCTATAAGAAAAGCTTTAAATTGATTCCTGAGGATTTTTTAAAATAAAAATTTGACTATAAAAAATTTCAAACATGCACAAAGGTAGAGAGGCGGGAAGTACAGATTCCGCTCCTCATGTACACATCATCCAGTTTTAAATACTCTCAAACGAGTGGCCAGTTTGTATCCTCTATGACTCCACTCACAAACCCCCATACAGGTTTTTAAGCAAATCTCAAACATAAAATAATTCAATTCAGGAATATTACAATAGGTAGTGAATTATAAGAACTCTTTTTTTATATTAAAAAAAACAGAGCCACCATGTCACTGTCACAACTAAAAACTTAATAATAATTCCTTACTATTATTAAATACCTGGAAAGATTTTAAATTTCCCTCAATGTCTTAAAATTATTTTTAAATAATGGTTTGTTCAACATGGGACACAAATAAGGTGTCTGTTGATACAGTAAAAAAAACCCCTCTATCTCAAATTCAGTTTTTCCACCGTGCTTCTGGTGGCCAGGTGTACGGGGGTTTCTCCCTACCAGTAAGCAAGCAATTAATTCTGCAGAGGACAGTGCAGTTGGGTGTCCTGTAATTCAATCGCGTCTGACACTATCTACCTGCAGCCAGTGTGTTGGACCCTGCAGGCTGAGGGCTGAGTCCCCAGGACTGCTGCTGACTTCAGGTGCCAATCACAGGCCCCAATTGTTTTATGTGCTTCTGACTCACCAGCTACCGACTGAGGTTCCCATGACCCTCTTCCCGGGTTCAGTTAATTTGCTGGAGCAGCTCTGAGAACATATTTACAAGTGTATTATAGAGCCTATTTTAAAGGCTACAAAAAAAAAAAAAAACCAAAAAAAACCCAGTCAGATGAAGGCTACATGGGTGAGGTCTGGAAGGGTCCAGAGCGCAGGAGCTTGGGTCCCCATGGAGTTGGGCGCTCTGTGCTCCCTGTGGAGATGAGTCATTGTTTACCTACCTGCCTCCACCCATTCAGCTGTCCAGGGCGCTCCAAGCCTTTTTTTTTTTTTTCCTAATGGTGACCTCATTGCACAAACATGACTGAAGCAAGACCACATGGAAACATGTCATTAGACAAGAAGGGTATGACCTAATGCTCACAGACGGTGTAGACGAACCCAGCAAAGCCTATTTTAGTTTTCTCTTATGTGGGTATCATGGCACACGCCTGAAATCCCTGAGACAGGAGAATGGAAAGTTCAAGACCAGCCTCAGCAATTTATAGAGGCCCTAAGCAACTTAGCGAGATCCTGTCTCAAAATATAAATAAATAAATAGATAAATGTAGATTCCTCTGGCCTCCTCCCTCCCTGGTGTGGGGCAACACCCCTCTGCAATGGGGTTCTTTTGATCTACTATCAGAGAAGTTAGATCGGAGAATTTCTTTTTGACCAGCTACAAGTCAGAAGCTGGGGAGTTTCTACAGCCTGTCTCAGGGAGAGAAATTCTGGTTCCCACGACCTGTCCTGAGGAGACAGTGGTGAGCCAGGACCCACAGGTGAACACCAGTACATACAACATTTTTATGGGCCATAACTCTGGTTACCATGACTCATAAATTTCCTTTGTCTGTGGTCTGTGGGTTCTCTCTCCATTTTTTCCCTTGCAGTTTATTTGTTGACTAAATGAGGACTTTTTCCTGGAACTTCCCACAGTCTGTAATCGTTGATTGCATTTCCACCCCGCAGTTTTCTGGAAGTTTGACCAGATTCCATTTTGATAATGTGCCAGGAATCCTCCTCCGTAGCTGGAGGTGTGCCCTTCCCTCAGGAGGCATCTGGTACTTGTGTCTAGTGTTTTGCTATCACAAATAGCACTGGGATGCGCATCTTTTCTTGTCACATCAGCCTCCATTGATGGATTTAGACGAAGATGATCCATATCCATCATCATTGTCTATGGATAGTAAATCCTCTATGTCGTTAATGTTTCACAGACTGATGATGATGATATTCTAAATTTCTCAGTCATTCTTTCTTAGCTGGGGGGGAGCTTCCTTTCATCAACTATTGTAGTTATTCGCGCTGTAGTTCATGTAAGAAGGAAGTCAAATGCTTGATCCTTTCCTTTTATTTACTAATTTTCAGAAAGATTAGTTGATTTGCTAGCAATGTCCAAAAAGGACATTATAATGGGTTTGGATAACATTATAACTCATGAATTTATTAATATTTGATGTGTTTCACGCCACTGCAGTTGTCATTTTTCTTGTTCCTCAGATTATTCCATTTTTGGCCTGTGAAAGCCTTTTTACAGAGTCCTTCTCCCAGGCCTCTCATTAGTGAATTTTTAATCTCCTCCTTTCTTGAACAGTCCCCATACTGAAGCGTACCTTCTCTGCCTGCTTCTTTCACGTAGTGCTATGTTCTAGAAGCCATCCCATGGTAATATGCCAAGAGCGGTGTACTCCTTCACACAGGCACACGATTCTCTTGTGGGAATAATCCTTTTGTGTGACTGTATTAGTTTTTAGCATGATTCTCTTCTGTGAACCTGTTTTTGGTTTTTTGCTATCACAAATAGTATTGAAGTGAACTACCTTGTATATCATTTCATAATTTTTTCAGATTCCTTTTTTATTTGTTCTTTTGAGTTATACATGACAGTAGAATGTATTTTGACATATTCTACATGCATGGAGTATGACTTACCATTCTTGTGGTTGTATATGATGTGGAGCTACACTGGTTGTGTATTCATATATGAACATAGGAAAGTTATGTCTGATTCATTCTAGTGTCTTTTCCTTTCCCCTAATCCCCCCATCCAACTTGGTGAAACTCCACTACTTCCTCCCCTCTGCCTGTTGTGAGTCAGCATCTGCTTATCAGAGAGAATTTCAAATTGGGTTTTATGGAATTGGCTTATTTCACTTCAGGTAGTCTCCATTTCCATCCATTTACTGGCAAATGCCATCATTTCATTCTTCTTGATGGCTGAGTAATATTCCCTTGTCTTTATCCATTCACTTATTGAAGGGCACCTTCAATAAATTGAGGTGAATTGAGCTGCTGTGAACATTGATGTGGCCACATTACTACAGTATGCTGAGCTTAAGTCTTTTGGGTATATGCCAAGTACTGGGATAACTGGGTCAAATGGTGGTTCCATTCCAAGTTTTTGGAGGAATCTCCATACTGCTTTCCAGAGTGGTTGCACCAATTTGCAGTCACACCAGCAGTATATGAGTGTACCCATTTCCCCACATCCTCACCAACATTTATTGTTGCTTGTATTCTTGTTAACTGCCATTCTGACTGGAGTGAACCGAAATCTCAGTGTAGTTTTAATTTGCATTTCTCTAATTGGTAGAGATGTTAGAAATTTTTTTCATATATTTGTTGACTGATCATATTTCTTCTGTGAAGTGTCTGTTCAGTTCCTTTGCCCATTTATTGACTGGGATACATGTTTTTGTTAAGCTTTTTCAGTTCTTTATATGTCCTAGAGATTAATGCTCTATCTGAAGTGCAGGTGACAAATATTTTCTCCCATGCTGTAGGCTCTCTCTTCATGTTCTTGATTATTTCCTTTTCTGTGAAGAAGCTTTTCAGTTTGATACAGTCCCATTTATTGACTCTTTTTGGGGGGAGATACCAGGAATTGAACTCAAGAGCGCTCGACCACTGGGCCACCCCAGCCCTATTTTGTATTTTATTTAGAGACAATCTGTAAGGATGGTCTTAGCCTAAGCAACTCCATTTAAAAACTCCATCTTAAAATGAACCAGGCAAGCCACAGAGCCCTCCAGGCATAGCCTGATAAAACAACTCACCTTCCCTAACCCTGCTAAGAGTCAGAGTGAAGTCACATGTCATTTGCCTTAACCCTGATAAGAGCCAGAAGGGTAATATCAGGGTGGAAACCACCAGACCATATGTCCTCTCTACGATGTAAGATGTCACTAAGAAACCTGGTAACAGCTAATAGGGACTGAAAGGGCAAGCAGAAGCTCCCAAAGTTTAGTATAAATAATGGAGTAAATGAACAGACATTCAGCCAGCTGACACTGATGCCCACATGCCAGAGAGCCTGTTGAGGACCTGGACTGACATCCCAACTCTTCCCATCTGCCTGACCTCTGCATAGTCCTCACCACTCTCAAACTCACATCTTGACCCTGGTGAGAGCCATGACTTTTCCTTATGACTGTCTCCTCTGCCAGCCATCAACTCCACACCAGGAGAAGCCTCCATCGGTTCCTGACCTGATCTCTGGGTCTGAGTGCGTGTGCATCTGCTGGACTTAAGGCCTAAGACTTGAGACTTTAAATCTAGAAGCATGCAGAGGGAATGTCCATAATAGGTCTGTCATGATGAAGCTTTTTTGCAGTGCTCAGAGTTAACTTAGAATTGTTTGCTTTGAATTGATCATGTCTACTGAAGTGCCCAGCATTAAGGATTGTCATTTCTTGATTAAGAACCTATAGAGTGAAATTGTATTGAATGATTTGAGTGAATAAAGCATTGAAAAGGGCATTAGCCTGTAGACATTCTTTTTATTTCATTCCTGATTTCTTCTGGTACCCATTCATCATTCAATAGTGTATTATTTAGTCTCCAGGTGTTGGAGTATAGTTTCTTCCTTTTTTTTTTAGATGGACACAATGCCTTTATTTTATTTACTTACTTTTTAGTTGTAAGTGGACACAATATCTATTTCATTTTTATGTGGTGCTGAGGATTGAACCCAGTGCCTCCCGCATGTGAGGAGAGTACTTTACCACTGAGCCACAACACCAGCCCCTATTTACTTATTTTTATAAATTTGTTTTTTTAATCTAATTTGTTATACATGACGGCAGAATGCATTTCAATTCATAGTACACATATAGAGCACAATTTTTCATGTCTCTGATTGTAGAGTCAACCATACATGTCTTCATACATGTACTTAGGGTAATGATGTCCATCTCATTCCACTGTCTTTCCTACCCCCTGGAGTAGTTTCTATTTTTAGTTCCATCATTGATTTCTAATATCATTCCCCTATGATCTGATAAGATGCAAGGTATTATCTCTATTTTTTGTATTTGTTAAGAGTTGCTTTGTGGTTTGTTTTAGAGAAGGATCCGTGTGGTGCTGAGAAGAAAGTGTATTAAGTCATTGATGGAGGAAAATTCTATTTATGTCTGTTATATCTAAATTATTTATTGTATTTAGTTCTATAAATTTTTATTTTGATTTTGTTGGAGGATCTATCCAGGCATGTTAAAGTTACCCAGTATAATTGTGTTGTGGTCTATTTGCTTCTTGAAATTGAGAAGGGTTTGTTTGATGTATGTAGATGGTCCATTGTTTGGGGCATAAATATTTAGGATTATTATGTCTTATTGATGTATAATTCCCTTAAGTAGTATGAAATGTCCTTCTTTGTTCTGATTAACTTTGGCTTGAATGCTACTATATCTGACATGAGGCTAGAAACCCTTGCTTCTTTACAAGATCCATGTGAATGATATGTTTTTTTTTTTTCTCAGCCTTTTACCTTCAGTTTGTAGATGTTTTTGCCATGAGGTGAGTTTCTTGGAGACAGCATATTATTGGGTCTTGTTTTTTCATCCAATTTTCTAGTCTATGTCTTTTGATTGATGAGTGTAGGACACTTACATTCAATATTATTTTTTTAATATTTACTTTTTAGTTGTAGTTGGACACAATACCTTTATTTTATCCATTTATTTTTATGTGGTGCTGAGGATTGAACCCAGGGTCTTGCATTTGCGAGGCAAGTGGTCTACCATTGAGCCACAACCTCAGCCCTCAATGTTATTATTGAGATATAATTTTTTATAACCTGACATTTTGGTTTATTTGTGGTTTTTAATTTGAATTTGTTTCTCCATTGATTCACAGGAGAATTTTATACACTAAAATTCCTTTTAGTATAATTCCTCCCTTTGCTGGTTTTAACTAATTTTCATGAAATATTTTATTGAGTATGTTTTTAAGTGTAGCCTTTCTAGTGTGAATTCTTTAAAGTTTAGTTTACCATGGAAGGTTTTTATTTCATTGTCAATTCTAAAGCTTTCTTTTTCTGGGTATTCTTGGCTGGCATCCATTTTCATTCAAAGCTTGATGCATATTATTCCAAGACCTAACTTTGAGGTTCTGGGTTGAGAGATCAGCTGAGGTGCAGATTGGTTTCCCTCTAAATGTGACTGGTCATTTTTCTCTGACAGCCTTGTAAATTCTATTCTTATTCTGTATATTAGGCAGTTTCACAATAATGTGCCTTGGTGTGTGTCTTTTGAAATTTTGTATATTTGGGGCCCTGTATTTGATTTTCCATTTCATTCTTTAGGTTTGGGAATTTTTCAGATATTATTTCATCAAAAAGATTGTACATGGGCTGGGGATGTGGCTCAAGCAGTAGCACGCTCGCCTGGCGTGCGTGCGGCCCGGGTTCGATCCTCAGCACCACATACAAACAAAGATGTTGTGTCCACCGAAAACTAAAAAATAAACATTAAAAATTCTCTCTCCCCCCCCTCACTCTCTCTTTAAAAAAAAAAAAAAAGAAAGAAAAGATTGTGCATTCCTTTGGTTTGTTATCATTGAGCCTTCATCTATTCCCATAAATCTTAAATTTGGTCTTTTCAGGTTACCTCATATTTCTTGGGATTTCTGTTCATGTCTCTTAACATCTTTTCTCAATGGTCAATTTTGTTTTCAGAATTATATATTTTGTCTCCATTGCCTGAAACTCTGTCTTCCAAGTGATCTAGTCTGATGGTGATGGTTTTAACTGAATTTTTAATTTGGTTTATTGATTCTTTCATTTTGAGAATTTCTACTTGTTTTTTTTCCCCCAAGAATCTCTATCTCTTTATTGAAGTGATCTTTCATTTCCTTCATTTCTCTCTGCTTTCACTCCTTATACCATCCTTTACTTCACAGATCAGTTCAACCATGTACATTCTAAACTCCTTCTCTGACATTTCTTCCACTGTGGTGTCATTGGATTCTGTTGTTGGAATATCTTGGTTTGTTTGGGGCAATTTGTTTCCTTTGATTTTTCATGTTGTTTATGTGTCTACCCATCTAACAGTATGGATCTGAGGCAGTATAGTTTCTACTTTGTGGACCTATGGTGTCCCTGAAGGTTTCTAGTACCTCACTGTTTAGGGGAGACAAATAATAACAACAACCAATGAAAACAATATACAGCATTAAACCATTAAATTAAACAATATACAGCATTCCTACTATGATCTCTTCAATGTTAATTATTACAGTAAACAGAAATGATATGATCAGTTATTTCTGATCATAAAAACAGAAAGTTTGCAAAAGGGTTTACGATTTCAAGTGGTGGATAAGGACAGAACAGAAATGATATAGGACATGATGATTATGAGAGAGGAAAAGGGAAGATAGAAGTAAAAATTAAAGGAAGAGTGAAAGAGAGAACAATAGAGATTGACTGTTAGCAGGAGAAAAGAGAAAGAGAATCAAGGGAAACAGATAGGGAAGAGAAAAAATATATGAAGTAAATTTTTTTAAAAAAATTTAAAAGTTAAAATAAAAAGAATACAAAACAAAACTAAAATATATTAACCAAACATCCTAGTCCTCAAAACTTGATCCATAAAAAGTAATTGGCTTCACAAATGATAGAAATGAGAAAAAAATGTCTATGTACAATCAAGTCATAATTAAACAGAGAAAAGTGAAAAAAGAAAAACAGAAAGAGAAACCTCTCAATGAAAAGTTAAATAATCTTTTCTGTTAGAGTTCAAAAGATTCTCAGCTTCTCTTCTCAGCAGTTGTAGGTGGGGTCATCTGGAGCATAATGCTCCACCATCTGGATTGCTGGAGTGAGAGAATTAATCCTGTAGGTGGAATTTCTGGAGGTAGTGTTTAGCCTTAGGTGGGCTCCAGGCTCTTTGTTGAATGCCAGTTGCTCTGGAGATTTTAAATCAGAACCTCCAGTGCCCAGTAATTGGTGGTCTACACTGGAAGACTGTACCCCAGGGATCTCCCCTGGGTTCCACTTGTGTGGTGGTGAAGCCAATTCTTAGCCCCCTATGTCACCTGTGGACTCCACATGTCCTTATCTTGAGTTCAGACCCCAAACTCAATCTCTCCCACCCCAGTCCTTCTGAATTCCCAGACTTGTCTCTCCCAGCTGGTCCTACATGCAGCAGCTGGATTGGAGGGGAAGGGGAGAGCTGGGTGGGTTTCCATGACAAGTTGTCCTCTGTGTAAACCTCTCTCCATGTTTGGTTTTCTTCTGGTCCCTTAGCATACTCTATGTTGTGCAGTGAGTGTTTATTGGGCCTGTATATCAGGCCAAACTTTGGTTTGCCAACAATCAGCTCCCTCAGCTGCTGGCCCCCAGGCCACAGCTGCAAAATGTTTCCTTCCTTTGTCCTCTGCATGCTGCCTGGAGAGATGGTGGCTTCTCTCCCATACAAGGACATTGTGCAGTGTGCCTTTGAGTTTAGTCAGGCAATGTCCTTGATCTCTAAATGCTTCATACCCAGACACACTTCAGGTCTCCTAAAAATGCAGGTTCCTTTAATTCCCTTATTCCTCCACTTTGCTCTTGGAGGGACCACTATGGCTGGTGCTTCTGGCCCAGCTGTGGCAGCAGCTGTGCTGCTGGGGATTTCTTTCTTATTTTATTATATCCAACTTCCAGAGTCCCAGATCTGCTTTGAACGTCCAGTTTTAAATTTCAATAAAGTCCTCTCCCCCTTTTTTTGTTCACCCACTTTATTGAGAAGCTGCCTGTCTGCTTTCTTGGTTTTGCACCATAAAGCAGCCAGGAAAGTGGCCTCCTATATTCTGCCATCTTGAAACCCTCTCATTTCATATTTTTGCCAGTGAATACCTAGGACAAATTCATGGAAATCTGGATAGCTATTACTATCTGCAGGTGTTTCAGTGAGACTTTTTTTTTTTTTTTTTTGGAGCTGTGATCAAAAGACCTGACAAGAAAACAGAGGGGTAAAAAGTTTATTTGGGGTTCACATTTTCAGAGATCTCATAGACAGCAGACTCCAGCAGCTTGGCCTGAGGTGAGGCAAAACATCTTGGCAGAAGGGCATGGAGGAGGGAAGCAGCTCAGTACATAGCATCAGGAAGCAGAGAGAGCCCTGCTCACCAGGAACAAAATATGAACCCAAAGGCATGCCCCCAAGGATTTACCTCCTCCAGCCACACTCTCCCTGCCTGTAGTTACCACCCAGTCAATCCATGCCTCAGTCTCCTGAGCTGCTGGGATGACAGGTGTGCACCTCCATTCTCAGCTCAGTGCATGTCCTTCTCCTGTTTCTGAGCTGTGTCCTCTGCCTGTCTTCAAGCTGATCAGTGAGTATAAATTGAATCTCAGGAATCCTTTCAGCAATGGAACACTTAATGTGATTAATGTGAGATTAATACTGGTTAGCTAGGGGTTTATCTAATTATTTGTTGTTGTTTTTTTCCTGAAGAGGATTTTAGAAACAGATTTATTGATTGTGCTCTTAAAATTTGCCCCCATAGGGCAGGGGATGTAGCTTAGTGGAGAGAACTTAATTAGCATGTGCGAGGCTCTGGATTTCATCCCAGCACTGCCAAAACAAGGGCAGAATATTCCTCCAACTTGTTTTCTGCTTTTATATTTATTAATTCCCTTTATTTTCCTTTAGTTTGGTTATCCCTTTTACTGTATCCAGATGCTTAATTTATTATACTTGTTTCTTTATTATCTATATAAGTATTTAGCACTAGAATTTTGATCTGTGCACTACTTTGTATGCTATATGTCTGATATGTAATGTTTTCATTATTATACATTCCAGAAATAATTAAATGGCAGTTAGTACTTGCCCTTTTTGATCCAACACTGTTAAAGAGTTGAAATATTTTCAGGAAGAAGGATTTTTTTGTTTGATGATTTCATTAATTTCTAGTTTTATTACATTGTGATCAGAGAATGTTGTATTAATTCTGTTTTTGGAATTTATGAAAAATTCCTTTGTTGTCTAGGTATGGCCAATTCTTGTGAGGTTTTCACAGACGCTTGATAGGAAGATGCATTTTCTATGGTCAGGCACACAGTATGGCTTTATCTAATATGTTGCTTGGGTATTCTATGGCCTCACTTTTTTTGCTCACTTTGTCTAAGTATTGAGTTAAAGTATCCTCTTGTTGGTGTGTTTGTATTTCTTTTTTCTTTGATAATTTTTACACTTAATGAAAGTTGCTATTGTTTAATGTATATTTGTAATTGTTACATTGTTATGGTTTGGAAAGAGGTGTCCTTCCAAAGTTTCTGTGTTATAGCTGAGTGCAGTGGTGCTTGCCGGTAATCCCAGCAATTTGGGAGGCTGAGATAGAAGGATTGCAAGTTTGAGGCCAGGCTCAGCAATTTAGGAAGGCCCTCAGCAACTTAGTAAAACTCTGTCTCAGTACATAAAACAAAAACCAAAAAGTTCCTGTGTTGGCACAGGAGGTTAAATGATCAGATTATGAGAGCTGTAATCTAATCAGTGAATTAATTCACTTGATAGATTAATAATATGAATGGACTAACTGGGGGAGTAAACATAGACAGTGGGGCCTGGCTGGAGGAGGTGGGTCACTAGGGGCTGCCCTGGGAAGGTTCATCTTCCCTATGGCCACTCCCCTTTTTCTCTCTGCTTCCTGGATGCTATGAAATGAGTTTTCTTTTGCTACAACCTTATGTCACGATGTTCTGCCTCACCACTGGTCCAGGGCAATGGAGTTAGCTGACCATGGATTGAGCCTCTGAAATCAGGAGCCAAAATAAAACTTTCCTCTTCTAAGTTATTCTTTTTTTTTTTTTTTTTTATACCAGGGATTGAACTCAGGGGCACTCAACCACTGAACCACATCCCCAGACCTATTTTGCATTTTACTTAGAGACAGGGTCTCACCGAGTTGCTTAGTGACTTGTTTTTGCTGAGGCTGGCTTTGAACTCATGATTTTCCTGCCTCAGCCTCCTGAGCTGCTGGGAGTGTGCCACCCTGACTGGCTCTAAGTGGTTTTTATTGGGTATGTCTGTCACAGCAGCAAAGTATCAACACATACAAGTTCAAGGTTGTTCTAATGATATGAGTTGAACTTGTTTTTTATGTTTAATGTTTTAAAACTGATTTCTAGTTTGTCTAATGTGATCAAAGGTCTTTTTTTTTGTATCTGCCTAGTATACATTTGCTAAACCTTTTATTTTTTCATCTTCTAGTTTACAATCTTTCTGAGTCACTTTGTTTAAAGGGTGTCTTTCATGTATAGCATAGAAAGTGTTTGGTTTTATGAAAAGAAAATATTTGTCTTTTATAAGTTGAAGGATATGTGCTACAATATGGGTGAACCCTAAAAACATCATGCTAAGTGAAAGAAGCCAGACTCAAATGGTCCTATATTATATGAAATTTCTAGAATAGCAAACCCATATAGACAGGAAACAGGTTGTTGGTTCACTAGGGTTGAAAGTGCACAGGGAAAATGGGGCATGACTATTAGTGGGTATGAGGTTTCTTTTCTTTCTTTTTTTTTTTTTTTTGGTGGTGCTGGGGATTGAATCCAAGACCTTGTGCATGGGAGGCAAGCACTCTACCTACTGAGCTATATCCCCAGCCCTGGGGTTTCTTTTTGGGGTGATGAAAACATTCTAAAATTAGTGGGTATTATCTCACTACTGTGAATATACACACTCTGTGAATGTACAAAAAAAATCACTGAATTGTACACTTCAGATGGGTAAATTTTTTTGTATGCGAATTGTATCTCAAATTTTTTTTTTTTTTTTTAAGTTTGGAAGAAGAAGGAGAAGGGCGAAGGAGAACCTGTGCTGCTGGCACTGCTGTCATCATTTAGACTGCTCTTAATTCCTCGGCACCCAGTTCTCTCAGCCCACCACTGCATCTAAGGCAGGCTCAGATCTTGCCAGGAAGATGACTGATGGATTTTCTATGGCAAGTGTTCTACCTCAACACTCCCCTGCTGGAGCCTCTGCTGTGAGCAATAGAAAACCTGGCCAACTTCCTCAAGGCTGGATAAGATTCCAGACCATGGAACAATCCAACTGCTTTGCCTTCAGTGCCATCTGGATTCCCGCCCAGTGCAACCCACTGTGCCTTTTGCAACTGTGCTTCTTGCTGCACTAGCAGGACAGCTTCCCTCTGTGCCTCCTGCTGGACTACCTCTGGGACCCATAGCACCCTTTTCCTCGTTCTGGACCAGCATTACCCCACCTGATGGTCCCTAATCAGCTCCAACACAAATAGGCCCTGACCAACTATGCGTTTTCCAGAGTTTCCCAGACCATATGATGCTGTGACACAGATCCAGCTATAATTGGTCTTTTAGGTCCCTGACATCCGTATTTCTGAACCATCAAGTCTCCATCTCACAATTCTTCTCATGTTCCCTTGAGAACTTCCACCTGGTGGTCCCATTCTTACCATTAACAATGAAAAGATGTCAATTTGCTTTTCAAAGTGTGGCATATATACTTCTGAATGCCCACAGATAATTTGCTGGTTTGGGGCTGGGGAGTGTAATTCAGCTGTAGAATGCTTACCTAGCATGTGCAAGAGTCTGGGTTCATATCTTAGCACCCCTCCTCCCAAATTGCCAGTTTTCTCCTTCTTCCTCTTTGGTTTTAGTATTAGAGGGCATTTATGAAAGAATAAGTCTTGCACCTTTCAGAATAGATGTGTGCCTCTTGAACAGCATGTATATTTGGAACAATCAGATAAAAATGCAATCATTCAAATGTGATTTTTATTTGCATTTCATAGAAAGCTAATGGGAGTATTTTAGTTATATACTTTACAAATTTTTATCCTTGGTAGATTTTGTTTATGAAACCACTTAATTTCTAAGGTGATACGGATTATGGTTAGAATCTGCAACTTAATTGGCAAGCTATTTCAAGGGTTTTTTTTTTTTTTTTGGATACTGGGTATTGAACTCAGAGTAGCTTTACCATTGAGCCACATCCTTTTGAGACAGGCTCTTGCTAAGTTGTAGAGGTTGAACTCAAACTTGCAATCCTCCTGATTTAGGTTCCTGAGTTGCTGGGATTACAGATGTGCACCCATTTCAATATTTTTATAATTACTGTTTCCCTAATAAACATACTTGAAAAATTAGTTGCCATAATTTAAACAAATAATTACTTTATAGGATAAATAAATGTGATCTTCTTGAAGTTATATTTTGTGTACATTTTAAAAACTGCCATTTAATGTTAACTGTTCATTAGTGGTAATTTAAATTCTTGAGTTTTAAAGAAAACTTTTCTTTTTGAGTTCTACCTTATTTTTAGCCATATGGGTCACAAAGCTCTAAAACCTACTATTTGTGGTAACATTAAAATAAAAACCCAGGCCAGGACATATATAAATCATGGCTGTCCTACATCGGAATATGTTGCTCACTTTGCCTTTTAGGGGCAATATCTCATGAAATAGTCATGGTTACTTAATGTCAACAAATCAGCATCTGCTCTCAGTAAAAGCATCAGCAGTGCCTTCAGGAAAATATCTAGAGGAAAACTTCTCATAGCATTGTACCCTTAAATTGTTTCAGTAATAAATCCACTTTAAAAAAATCAGTTGCTTACAAGTTAACTTGACTTCCAATGCATGTTTATAAAGTTTTTTTTGTAGTTTTTCTTGAAATTGTGATTTAATAAACTTTTTAATGACAAATTTAATGTCTATAATTGTCTTTGAATTGTAAGCTAAACTGCTTAAAACGTGACTTAAGACATATATTTGTATAATGAACAGCAGGCAATCTGTTTGAGATGTTAGATTTTATCACTCTTTGTTGTATTTGTAAACAAAGACAAATGTTGCTTTAAAAAGTGAGTATAATTGGAATAGGTCATGGATGTAGTACTTCATATTTTTTAAACACAAACTTGTTTGTTATTATATTATACTCTAAAACTTTAAAAAATTATTTTATAAATTTATTTAATAAATTATTAAGTTCTTTCTTCCTTTTCTTCTTCTCTCTACTTTCTCTTTTCCTTCTCTTGGTTAAATATTCAGTCCAAGGCCATTAAGAGGATCAATATGGGGCTGGGGTTGTGGCTCAACGGTAGAGCGCCTGCCTAGCATGTGTGGGGCCCTGGATTCAAATCTCAGCACCACATAAAAATAAATGAATAAAGGTATTGTGTCCAGCTACATATATATATATATATATATATATATATATATATATATATATATATATATATTAAGAGGATCAATAAGCTAGGCCTCCATGGCCATTCTGAAATCCTTACTGCTCTTACCCCACATGGACAACCTCCTCAATCCCCTCTATTTGTCCCGCCAATATAAGCCTTCCCTGGTGGTTCCTCTGCTACTCCTATGGTGCCCAGGCCTAGGGTAATGGAGGGTATCCACATGGTGGGGGGTTGTGGTGGGCAATAGGGTGATTACGCAGATAAATAAATAAAGATAATAGTGACCAGGAATGTCATGGTCAGAGAGGAGATAATGCTAATGGAAAGGGAGAAAGCAAAAATGAACCCTGTGATGCTGATACGGAATTAAGAGATGCTGGTGTGAACTAATGGTTGTCAACATGTAGCCATATAGATTTAAGTGGTGTGTGTGTGTGTGTGTGTGTGTGTGTAAAACCTAACAGCAAAGAGCCCATCCAGCACCAGATCTTTTGTTTCTTAATATCATTCTCTACTAAAAGGACTTCTATGAAATGGATGATTCAAGGTTAGGGAAGGGAGCACCCAAAATAAAGCTAAAACATCATCTTGTGCCAGAAAGTTAGAAACTGCTCAGAGTTATGGGTCCATGTTAAAAATAAATAGAAGTTAACTTAAAGGGACTCTCACTAGTCAAATCTGGGTCAATCTGAGCCTCAAAATAATGGCCTACTGAATCAAATAGAAATCCATGAGTCCACATTTATTTAAATACGTAAATGAGTTAAATGAAGGTTGGATATTTACAAAGTATTACAGTACCTCTGCACTAAATACAAAGGAAAAAGAGTAACATTTCAGTGGAGCAGCTACCACTTTAAACAAGTTTTCAAAGAGAACACCATGGGACAGATCTTGGCCAAATAGTAAGGTGAAATGAGAATCACACAGCATCACTTCTGCCAAACTCCTGCTGTTCTGGTTATCTCTTGCCACTTAGCAAATCACTCCAGATTTATGGTGGGGGGAAAACCGCATCCAATGTGCTCACAGATTCTGAGCCAGGATTTGTATGAGCTGCAGCAGAGAAGTTGTCTATTCCGTCTGGGGCCTCAGTGCTTCCCTCTGGGAGTCATTGAAAGCCGGGAATCAAATCATCTGAAGCCTTCATTACTCAGTTTGTTGCTTGGGCAGGGATGATTTAAAAGTTGAGCTTAGTTGGGGCCATTAACCAGAGCTTTGGCCTCTCCATGTGACTCAGGCCTTTCTGAGCAGGGTACCTGAGTTTTGAGAAGGAGCACCCATGAGGGAGTCTGGATGAGTGTTTCAAGAGACCAGTGGAGAATCTAGCCTTGGAAGACATACAGCTTCACTTCTGCCTCATTCAGCTCATACAAGAGTTTCTAAGGCCCCAACCAGACTGAAGGGGAAGAATTCTATTTCTCAATGGGAGAGTAGAAAAGTCACATTGCAGATGACCCTACAGGATGGGAGAAAGGCTGGTTGAATATGTAAATTTTTACTATACCTGTGTGGGTTTTGTTTGTTTCTTTTATGAGATGGGGTGTTACTAAGCAACCCAGATGGCCTCAAATTCCTGGGCTCAGCAATCATCCTACCTCAGCTCCCAAGGAGCTGAACTGCCCATGCAATGCATTGTGCTTGGCTTCCTTATTGTTTGAGTCAGTTTTCTGGTTGCTGTGACCAAAAGATCTGACAAGAACATTTTAGAGGAGGAAAAGTTTATTTACCTCACAGTTTCAGAGATTTCAGTCCACAGACAGCCAACTCCATTGCTCTTGACAAGAATGAGGCAGAATATCATGGCCAAAGGGTATGAAGGAAGAAAGGAGCTCAGGACATGGCAACCAGGAAGCAGAGAGAGCTGCTCATCAGGGACAAAATATGTACTCCAAAGGTACGCCCCTAGTGACCTATCTCCTCCAGCCACAACTTACCTCCCACAGCTACCACCAAGTTAATCCATTCAAGCGGATTGTTGCACTGACTGGATTAGGTCCTCATAATCCAATCTGATCTTTCTTGCATTGTTTCATACATGAGCTTTTGGGGGACACCTCATATTTAAACCATAGCATTGTATTTTTTAGGCATTGCTTTATTGTCTTGTGGTGCTGAATATTTCTGTGAGAAGACACTGTTTCTGAGGAGAACCTGAATCTACCTCATACCCTCTTTTAAGTGGCCAGTGTTGGCTACCCAAGTAATTCCTTATCTCTCCCTCAACAGCTTTCATGGACATAATCTACATACTATAATATCTGCCTACTTTAGGTGTACAATGCAGAGTTTTAGTGAATTTATATATTTGTGCAACCACTGCTAAAATTCAACACATTTTCATCATCCCATCAAGTACAATTCAGTGGCAAAAAGGAACAAATACTGACAGATGCTACAAAATACATGAATTTCAGCAACATCCTGCTGTGTGTGTAGGGGAAATGAGCAATTGAGACTCTAAGGAACATGCCATTCATAAACATGGAATTAAGTAATTTTTATTGATCAAAAAAAAATAGCAGAATGCAAGCAGGTAAGCCACAAATAGCAACAAAGATATAGTGGATTTTGAGCCCATTTGTGCCCATTGTGCTTGGCTTCCTATTCCCTCCTGCAGTCCAGGCAACCACTGACCTGTTTTCTAGCTCTGAAATCTGCTTTTTCTGGACATTTCACATATATGAAATAATACAGTATGTAGTCTTTTGTAACTGTCTTCCTTCACATGTGGGAGAAATTTATCTAGCAGTACTGAAGAATGTTCAAGCATACAATCAGTACTAAATGCCCTGGTCAGTACAACATGCTCTGGCAGAGGCACTTGTAGAAGATATTGATAAAGAATTATGAAGACAGAACATCAGAGTAAGCCTGATAATTATGAAATTCAGGGAATCAGAATAGGTTGGGTAGATAATTATGAAAAAAGATGTTAGAGTAAGCCCAATGTTACTCCTGACACAAGGTGAAAAACTACTTGTTTATTAAATGTAGGATGATGTATAACAACTAGAGCTTTAGTTCCAGATAAACAAGAACTCAAAATCCACTATATCTTTGTTGCTATTTGTGGTTTACCTGCTTGCATTCTGCTTTTTTGATCAATAAAGATTACTTAATTCCATATTTATGAATAGCATGTTCCTTTGAGTCTCAATTGCTCATTTCCCCTACACACACAGCAGGATGTTGCTGAAATCCATGTATTTTGTAGCATCTGTCAGTATTTGTTCCTTTTTGCCACTGAACCGACGTACTTTGTTATATGGATATACAGTTGATCCTTGTTATCCCTGGTAGTTATATCTAAAAGGTTGCTGTGAATACAGCATTATCAAATACTGAATCACTGCCTTGGTAAAATTTCCTATAAAATATCAGATTTTCATCAACCATTTAAATCTATTTTAAATATATAAATGCTGAAAGTAGCCAACAGCACTAAAATTTATGCTTGAACAAAACTCATCTAACACAGATATTTTCCCTATAGGCACAACACAACCATCTTGTGCTCAGGAACAGAAGACAGCACATTAGTGATATGCTTGGATGTCACTTTAAAGAATAAAATTACCCCCCCCCACCCCCAAAAAAAGCACAAACAAGCAGAAAACATAGCATTAACTAGAAAACTGTGAAAAGGACAGTTATTTATAGCATGAAAGCTGAAATAAGAAGGCAGAGTGCTGCTACCTTATTTGATGTTGGGTGACTCAAAAGTTTTTTTTTTTTTCCCCATTCTGTACATGCACTTATCAAATGAATGGGAAAGTAGCATTTTATTTGGGGGTTACAAATAAATTTTAGCAAGTAGGCAAATATGGAATTCATAAATAATGAGAATTTACTATATTTTATCTATTTCCCCATTGATGGACATTTTAATTGTTTCTATTTGTTGGCTGTTATGCATAAGGCTGCTATGAACATTTGCATACAAGTCTTTGTGGAAATATCTAGAGTGGAATTGCAGAGTCATATAATAAGCTTAGGTTTTCCTTTTTAAGAAGCTGGTAAACTTTTGTTTTCTGCAGTGATTGTTCACACTTCTACCAGCAGTGTCTTAGGGTTTGTTTCTCCACATCCTTACCAACAATTATTTGCTTTTTATTACAGTCATTCTGGTAGGTATGGAGTGGCAGCTGTGGTTTTGGTTTACATCCTCTTGAGGAATAATGATTGAGCACCTTTTCATGTGTCTGTCATTCATATATCTTTTATTTTTAAATTGAGTTTTTCTTTTTTTTTATTACTGGGTGAATTCTTTATATATTCTGGATTTAAGTCCTTTAGCAGGTATACGATTTGCATATTTGTAGTTTATTTTCTTAATGGTGTTTTATGAGATAAAAGTTTTAAATATTGGTTAAATACAGTTTATAAGTTTTTTTTTTTTTTCTTTTCTGGATTGGATTTTGTTGGTGTATCTAAGAATACTTTGCCTGACACACATCATAAAAATTTTGTTTTCCTCCAGAAGTTATGTTCTTTTAAAGTCCTGTGATTTTAGTAGTATATTGGGCCAACAATTATGGGGCAAAATTTCCCTTAGATTGTGATGTACCAATCAACATTTTTTTTTCAGGAAAAATGCATTTCATAATTTTGCTTATACTTATCTGCATGTTCTCTTGTTTTTGCTTTTCTTCCTTAGGAACATCAATTAAATATTTTGCCTATCCTCTATTATCCCCATAATTCTTTTTATATCTTTTGCTGTTTCCTCTTTCTTTTCCCACTTCCCCTGCTTTTGATCATCTCTAGTCTTCCTTGTGATTTTATAATTTGGTCTTTATTTTCTGAAAGATAATTCTTTAAAAGATTTTTCTTTAATATTTTGTAAGTTTTGTTACTACAATATCTTATACAATCAATTCGTAGAGAGAAAAATTTATTTTGGTTAATAGTTTTAGAGGTTTCAGTCCATGATCAGTTGCTTGGGGGTCTATGAAGCAGCATATCGTGGTGGAAGTGTGAAGTACAGCAAAACCATTCAAGTCCTGGAGGGGAAACCAAAGAGAAAAAGAGGAAATTGTTCGAACTTTGTCACTCTTATAATCTATTCTTCCAAGAAGCAATGGCAGAGGGACTAGTGATGTGTTTTGGGACTGTTAACTAGCACAGAGATTCTGAAAAATTAATTATTTACTTGGTATGTAAAAATATGCCCTGAAGAAAAGAAAGGAAAGTGGGTCAAGCAGTCAGATACAAATTTTAGCTTGACAATTTCATATCCAGGGAGAGATTAATGTTGATAACTTTGAGAAAGGATTGGTTGCTATTTCCCTTATATTCAATGTGACTATAAAGGGGACTTCAAAAGGCACTCTAAAACAGGTTATTCCCTTTGTAGAACTCATTTGCTTTGTAAACCATTTGATTTTCAGTATTTCAAGTTAGGAAAAATCCACCCATCCTAGTTATAGAGGATTTAAGATGTTCAATATCCATAGGTGCTTCTTCACCTGTAAGAGGGACCATGCCTCTCAGAATGTATATAGCACTGCCTAAACCATGGGGTGGGCAATTGTTTCCACACACAGGCCAAATGAGAGGCTCTCTTGCTTATATTTTACAAAAATCCCAGACAAACCAAATTATGTCCTGGGGGCCACATAAAAAAACATTTACTCAGTAAGTCTCGCTTCTCATGGTAAACATACATTTTTTTTTTTTTACATTTCAACCTGGCCATTGCAGATAACAAAGATTCCATGTTTCAGTTTTGGGCTCTACTCTCTATTAAAGCTCCACTTAGCCCATCTTTACCAATCCCAACTTAACTTTAGGCTTATAGAGGTGAATTCTGCCACTATTTTGGATGCTTTCCCCCAAGGCGAAGTGGATTTTTACTGCCAATCCCCTTCTTGGTTCTAGCATCTTTACTGGATGTTGGGAAACAGTAATTATTTCTACCAGTTTATAAGTATCCAGCTCAAGTTCTTATAAATGTAGGCTTGATAATTTTAAAAATTGCCCCTCCTTTTTGCTGCCCCAGATGCTTTCTCCAGTTCATATTCATCACTATCTTTTTTGTATTCATTCTCATTTTTTGACTACATATTTTAATTTATTCATATTATCCTTTGATAATTTGTAAATGCTTGATGCACATATGTCTTGTCTTTCTCAAAAGTTTAAACTCCGTAAGTTTAAAAAATAAGTCCTTTATCTTCTAGTGCTAGACACATGGGTAGTGTATGAGAAATGCCTGATGTTTTAGTTGTTCTGCTGGTTATAAGAAATGAATACAATTCCCTTAAGTAATGAAGGAGAGAACTGGAAATAATCCAGACAAGGTCAAACAGTCCATAAGAAGAGCAGGGCTTGTAACAGAATTAGGTGATAGCACATTTCGTATTCCACCACACTAGATGGTAGAACCAGGTATAGAAACCAGACCCAAACTGGAGTACTCAAATTACTCATTAAAGGTATTTGAGAGCAGAAAGTAGCCAACAGTGATCAAGTGTGGTGAGCAAGCACACAAAAAACATAAGAGTAAATTGAGTATCTTTGAACTGTGGTCATCCTACTGAAACTAGTGCTGCCTATTAGGGAGTATAAGTAGTTTCTCACTTTAGAATAGTCTTCATATTTGTGGCTTTACCTCACCAACATTCATGATTTTGTCTAACTTTAGACATGATTACAGAGTTGTCTTATTTTTGTTTTGACCATCATAATCATGGAGTAGCCTGTCTCATGTAGATGTTCTCTGAGATATTTCTGTTCAACAGGAGATCATCAAGGCCTAATTGTCAGGCAAGTTCCTAACAACTTTGCTGATAGCACTAAGCCATTGACTGGATGTTAAGTATTGCCTTTTTTTTTCCCCTCAGAATATAGTGGTTAAAAACTTGGGCTTGACAGAACTGGGTTTGATTCCACTCTACTCTTGAACATATGTGGAACCTGGGCAAAAATAATTTCTGTGGCTCAGTTTCCTTGAATGAATTTAGGGAACAGTGCTTGCCTTGTTGTTGACAGAGATGAGATAATACAAGCCAAGAGTTTGTGTCAAATCTTAATTGTTATTATATCACAGGAAAAATTAAGAACAATATTAGGGCAAGAAAAGGAAAACCAAAGAATAACGTAACTGGGTCAGGAGAGTCAAAATGCAGTAAGAGTGAGGAAAACATTAATATTTACACTGGATCACAAACTACATAAAGCTGTTAATTGTCCAGCTCATTTCCCAATGTCAGGATAATGCATTATACTCATGAAAACATGGTGAAACATGGAAAAATGTGTAAACTTTACACCAAGTGATTTGTCATTTGATTTTTAATTTTTTTTGTTTTTTAGTTGTAGAGGGACACAAATACCTTTATTTTATTTATTTTTATGTGATGCTAAGGATCAAACCCAGTACCTCACACATGCTAGGCAAGTGCTATACCACTGAGCTACAACCCCAGCCTGTGATTTGTCACTTGAGTCTACACAGACATACTGGGAACAACAAAAACTATTATTTGTGCATATAATAGGAGGTAGATTAGAATGTTGGGTAGAAGGTTGGATTGGATCTCTTTCAACTTCAATGTGCTATTGGTATATAATTTCTTTTTTTGCTTTCACATTTCTTGTTTCTGGCTTGCTTCATTCTGGCCCTTTTGAATCACCTCACCTTGTTAAGCAATGTCACATCTAATTTCTCCAGTTGCTCAATAAGGCAATGTCTCTCTGGGTGTAACCAACTAGGGGAATACTCAGCCAATTAAGAGACTGGGTAGAATGACACATACTGTAATAATTTATTTTGTTAAAACATAAGTTTTTGTCAGAAAGCACTAGAGACCCATTATTTTAAGACATTACAAAATTCTTCAAAACAATAGCCAAAGTTTCATTTTAATAATCCAAGAAAGAGATTTCACAGCATAGGAATCAATTAAGTGGAGTTCAGCATATTAAATGAAGGACTTGCTTTCCTTCCTTGAGTCTCCTTCTGTTGCATCAAAGTATCTCAAATCAAGATAGAATCCTTTTATGGAAGCCATTCCATCAAAATTCCATTATTTTCATTTTAAACCCAGGAGTGGATGGGCACTGAGTGATGCTATTCACTTTTAAAGGTGAGAAAATAGGCAATAAGAAATGACTAGGCTCTGACTTACAAGAAATACATGACTAACTTCATTCGCAGTTTCAGAATGTTCTGGTGAACTCTCAAAAGAGCTCCCCTACCTCTTGGTTGGTTTATGAAATAGATTCAACTACAGCTTTAAATAACTGTTAAAAATGAAAAATCTCTCAGAAGTGGTTAGTTTTATATGTCATTTTTACTTTAATAAATTCTATAATAGAAAGAAGTACAAGAAGAAACAAAGTGTAATTATGCATTTCATGATTTTGCCTAGAGTCCCAACCTGAAAGGTCACATGTAAAGATATATTTGAGACTTCTGTGACAAGAAAATAGAGGAAGTATCCACAACTTCACATGCTGGGTAAACACAACAACCCACAGATACTGCTAACCTCTAACCATATTTAAAGAGCAGGATTTAAAATCTCCTTTGAGTTCTGTAAAACTACAGTGTCTTGTTAACTTCAGCACAGTCAACTAGATGGATTGAATTCATTGTTTTGATGAATTAATAAGCAGGCTGATGCCATATACTATATTTAGTCCATTTTTAAAAAGGACTAGATCAAAGTTAGCTTCTTCCAGGATGATTTCTTGGTTAGTGTGCCTTTTTTCCCCCTGAGCCTTGTTAATAGTTATTACTCAGTTGCACCACCCTGATTATTTTGTATTTCAAAAAATATTGTGAGCATTTGTTTCATGTTTATATTCTTTATTGTATATATATATATATATTTTTTTTTCCATGTGTATTTTTTGACTTGCTAATTAAATCATAAAAGGAAAACTTGCACATTTGTGTAAGATGTCAGTTTATAAAGCCCTTTCATACCTGCCACCTCTTCTGATCTCAAAACAGGCATGATGGATTTATGGCCATCTTCATGGGATAGATGTTGACCAAAGAAACACAGCACTTATCTTCTTTGGTCCTAAAAACAACCTGGGGAGGCTACCCGCAGCCTCCTTTGGAAGCCCAGCCGCACATGACAGATGGCTCAGCTGCAGGCAGGGCTGGCCACGTGGGAGTGCACCGACCATATCCTCTTGCAGCTGCTCCGCAGGCTGAACCTTCGCCCCGGGCTCTCATTTCCAACTCACCCTCTCCCAGCGTCTGGCAAGGCCTGGCCTTGCACTAAGTGAGCGCTGGGCGGCGAGGACGAACCGGGCAGGTCGGTACTCCCAGGCACTTCGAGGGCAGGAAAGAGAAAAAGAAACCTCGAAACACAAACAAGCCAGGTCTCTCCTCACCCCTTCGCTTGGTCACAAAGGCGAGCCCCGACGTGGACGGCTGAGTAGGCCCAGCTAGTCACTCCTCGAGGGCAGCAGCTTAAGAAAAAAGGCTGAGGCCCCCGGGCGAAGAAGAACCGGAGAAAGCGGCGACCGTCTTGCCTTCCCTGTGGCGAAGGTTCTAAATTCCGAGGACCGTTATTCGACGGCGCAACGGAGACTTCTGGGGGCCACCCAGGATGGAGGTCGGGCCGGAAGGCCGTGGTCCGCGCGTCTCCGGGTTTCGCGCCCCTCGTCCGACCTGATTGGACGGTGGGGGAAAGGGGGCGGGGAGACCCCAGGATGAGGCGCGCGCAGTCCTGCGGGGGTTCCCGCGGAGGCACCCGGGGGCGAAGGGCGGGAGCAGCACCGTGGCACCGCGCCTGCGCACGTCGAGAAGTGACTGGCTGGGGGCTGCTGGAAGGGCGGCAGTTCGAGAAACGGGTGGGCGCGGGAGGGGCCGCTGGTGCGCGTGCGCGCGTGCGCGTCGGAGCCGGAGCCGCGGGAGGAGGCGGGAGCTGAGGAGGCTGCGGAGGGGGCGGGTCGCGTCGGGCGCCACGTCCGCAGCCAGAGGCCGCCGCCGCCGACCGAGGCTTCAGGCTCCGCAGCTTGAGGGGAGCCTCCGGAGCCCGCAGCTGCCCAGGGCTGTGTCCGGCGCCGCTACCGCCCAGGCCACCTCAGCCCTCCCCGCTGCCTCCCGCTCCCTCCGCCCGGCCCCAGCCCCAGGCGCCGGCCCCGACCCCGGCGGTAAGTCGGCTGTGGGGCGGGGGGCGCCGCCCGGCTTCCTGCCCTCCTCGCTCTCCCTTCTTCCGTTAGCTCCCCTACACCTCCTCCTGCCTCCGGGCCGGGCCTCCCCGAGCCGGGCCTTTCGGGGTGACTGAGGGGGAAGGGGGAGGGGCGGGACGAAGTTGGGGGCTGGTGGAGGTTCCTTGGCGGGGTTCCTCGGCTTTTGTATTTCTGACTCCCGGGCCGCGGTTGGAGGTTGGGGACTCCCCCGACTTCGTAACGTCCTGGGTGTCAGGGTGGGGGCGGGGGCGACCGCAGCCTGGAGAGGGACGCGGCTGAGGGTCTTGTGCTGTGCGCCCTCGCCCGGCTTCCTCCCGACCTGTTGATAAACGACCCTCTTGGGTTCAAGTTCATAGGGCTTGGCTTCTTGTACTTGGACCTTCCCAGTGCTCTTCCCAGGTGGGAGGCTCCACTCCCCCGCCTAGCCTCGCCTAACCTGTACCTCCAAGTGTGGGAATGGAGAGGGGCGCTGGCGGCGCCGAGGAGGACTTGGGGTGCTCTGGGGCACCCATCAGTGCTGTCCCTGTTGACCCCAGTCAACTGTCCCTGCCATGCACGCCCAGCTTTAAGATTAGCCCCCAGGCTCACACTTCCAGTCACAGCTTCACTCCTAAACCCGTTTTACACAGAAATTCTGGAACCCTACTGGAGCGGGGGTGTTCTGGGTGTACAGAGTGAAGGCAAGGAAGGAGGTGCTGAGCTTAGCCCTAGCCAGGGCGCCTCCAGGGTCATTTTCTGCCTCCTGCCACGTCACTCTCTCTGCTAAAGAAAAAAAAAATTGCTAAGTGCCTAGAGGGATCAATGGGAGAAGGGACTGCCGGGAAGTGTTAGAAACACCTAGAGAAGAGGTTGGTTCTTTTTTAATTTATTGAGTCCTTGTGAACGCTGTGCCAATTCCAAATGAAAATACTTTAGGTACTGTGATTATTTATATATATTCTTGTTTAACCTTTAAAACTTGCACTGGTATGGGCGCTCTTAAAGACTGCCCAGGAATACTGATAATCAGACCAACATGTACGTGGGTGTGTTCCCATGCCTGCTTTTTAAAAAGAAAGGGAGAAGTAACTTTAATAAATCCGTATGCATCCTGTTTTGCTTTTTCCAGTTTTCGTTGCTTAGGTCATTGTTATAACAAAAATACCAGAAACCGAGGGAAAATGTTTCCATAGACAGCATCATTAGAAAAGTTTAATACTTTAGGCAAATACATATGCAGGTGTGTGTGTGTGTGTGTGTGTGTGTGTGTGTCTGTGTGTGTGTTTTAACTCAGGAAAATCTACTTTCTTTGTTTCATGTATTCAGTATTTGCTCTTTTCCTACTTCCTGAGGAATCTGCCTGGTTTATATATAAACACCTTAAGAGTAGAGCCTTTGTATTCTTGTTCAGCGACTAAGTGTTCGACTCAGTTAGGGATGCAAATATCTGTTGAATTGATGAATGTAAATTGGAGTAGATGATGATGTGTTGGTTGTCTTGTTTGACAAGAGTATTGCAGTTCTATTTAATGATTCATTTAAGGACAAAACTTAATGGACAGTGCTGTTTTGACACTGTCAGTTGTTACATGTTACTGTGTGTACACTTGTAAAGTTTTATTGACATTACTTTTTCTTTTTTGCTAGACTGAATGCATTTCTTGTGGTCTTATTTATTGTTGATTAAGGGGTAGGGACCACCTCTGTAAGCATAATGTTCAGAATAGTTGGTTAACTAAATAAGTTTAAAAACTACTAAACTGTTTAATGTACATGACTTGGTATATGTGTATGAGTCTCCTTGCATTTATTTGGCAGAGAAACTAAAACATGGGAGTGAGGATATGGCAGAGTTCCTCTCTATATACATACATGTAGAAGAACTTAGCTAATTTGTTTACAGTCTCTTTTTCATATATAGGAAAATCAGCACTTATTGTTTAATAACATTTGAAAGTGACTTCTAAGGTAAACTGTTGTGCACTGTATTTTTGTGTTTGAACATTACACAAAAGGTTAGTGTGATTTAACTTCCTTGGCATGTTAGAGGAGTGGTACTCATAGACAAATTTGTATACTGTTTTCATTATGAACAAAAAGTTTAAATTTACAAGATGTTTCTGAAACCCACAAAACATTGATTCATCTATTTTCCTTTTAAAAAACTAAAAGAAGCTTTCCAAGGGGCATTTGTTTACTTATTTCTATTATTGGAATAAATTACTCTCTAGGGAATAGTGCTGTTATTAATCTTTGCTTAATATTTTTGCCAGCTGTTGTATCTATGATACTGTTGTATGGGACAAGAATTATCCATTCTTCCTGCTTAAAGTAACCGCTAATGAATTTGCTGTCAGAGATCTTTCACATTTCAGTTTCTTAAAAATCCACTTATAATCAGTTTTAGTTGGTAGTATAATAGTTTGTCATGTGTTAGAACCAAAAGATGGAATTGATTTATGTCCTTAGAATCAGTTACATCTTTATCCAGATCTAAAGGCTGTTAATCTGTCATTATACCTTCTTTAGGAAAGTTTTTTTTTTTTTTTTTTTTTTAATAGAAACTTGGGTGCATTATGGGCTTCTAGAGAGCAGATACATTTTGTTTCTTGAATGAATGGTTCACTAAACTGGTAGGTGCCGGGCAGGGCATGTATTTCATTTTGATTGTAAACTTTGGCTCACAGTAATTTCTGTATTTACTTAATCAAATTGAGGCTTTAAATGTGTAACAGGATACTTGCCACATAGGAGGAGGGCTCAAATACATGTTGAATTAATGATTCAGTAAGTTTAGGTCAGGGTTTATATAGAATTTAATGATTTTGTTGATTGTATCATTTAAGGGTAACATTTTTTTGGGGGGGTGGTGGGTATTGGGAATTGAACTCAGGGGCACTCGACCACTGAGCCACATCCCCAGCCCTATTTTGTATTTTATTTAGAGACAGGGTCTTACTGACTTGTTTAGCGCCTCACTTTTGCTGATGCTCTCTTTGAACTCTGGATCCTCCTGCCTCAGCCTCCTGAGCCTCTGGGATTACAGGCCTGGGCCATCACACTAGCAAGGGTAAAATTTTGAAATCATCATTTTTATACTTTTACTGTTAGTTGGTACTTATTCCACATGTATACTTTAAAATTTTATTAGCAGATTCTTTTTTTTAAGAGATTAGGGGTATGTTTGTGTTCACAATTCCCAATATAAGAAAACAGGTTTCTTGTAATGGTGATAATAAGCAGAAGGGTAATGTGTAAGACCCTTTTATCCATGAGTTTTACTTTCTCCAGTTTACCTGTGTTATCTGTGGCTAACCATGGTCCAAAAATATTAAATGGAAAATTCCAGAAATAAAACATTCATAAATTTTAAAATTGCACACTGTTCTGAGTAGTATGATGAGATCATGCACTGTCCCACTCCGTCCTGCCTGGGACATGAATCATCTCTTTGTTCACTGTATTCATGCCGTATGTGCTACCACCTTTTAAGTACTTAATAGACTTCTGGGTTATCCCATTAATTATCATAGTGCTTGTATTCAAGTAATATTTTATTTTCCTTAATAATGGCTCAAAGCACAACAGTAGTAATGCTGGCAATTCACATATGCTAAATAGAAGCTGGAAAGTGTTTCCTTTAAGTGAACAGGTGAAAGTACAATAAGATATTTTAATAGATGGCATATTAACATAATTTTATTATTTTACTTATTTATTATGTATTCTATTAAGGTATTTATAACACATTATTTTACTGTTGTTAATCTATTACTGTTCCTAGAATATAAATTAAGCTTTATCATAGAAATGTATGTATAAATAGGAGAAAAATGTATTATATATAGGGTTTGTTATTATCTGTGGCTTCAGATATCCATTGGGGTGTTAACAACATATCCCAAATGGATAAAGGGGCACAACTGTATAAAAAATATTTTTTCTTAGTAGAAAGTGGTGCTGTCCATAAAGAGTTAACAGCTCTAAAAGTTTGGCACATATATGTGGGTAGAGGTTAGGCATAGTTTATATATGAAAAGTACAAATGATATTATAGATAATTAAGGATTTTAGCAAATACCTTTATAAGAATTCTGTTTTATCAAACAATATGAAATGCAGAGGAAAAATCCCAAATAGCTGTGTCTTTTACGCAATTTTTAGTACCGTAGAAGTTCAGGAGGAATTTTAATGCCACATACTTGCTACTAAGACCAGCGAAGGATCAGATAGGGTGGCACATCCCTGTCATCCTAGTGACTTGGGAGACTGAGGCTGGAGGATCACAAGTTTTGGGCCAGTCTCTCGGTGAGACCTTGTCTCATAAAAGGGATGGGGTAGCTCAGTGGTAGAGTGACTCTGGATTCAATCCTTGGCACTCCCTACCCTCACGCCTCACCCCCTCATCCCCCAAAAAAGATCTGTGATGTACAAGAAACTCAGACATTAAAACAAAAACAAAAGCCAGGCTATATGACCTCTTATACCAAGTCTCTCTGTTGTCTAGTTAGACCTATGCTTGGCTTGGCAAGGCTCCTGATATATTTTTATTGTTTATTGATAATCCTATTGGTAATTCTTGGTAATAATTTTAATGGTCTTAAATTATTTTTCAGTTGTAGATGGACACAATACCTTTATTTTTATTCATTTATTTTTTATGTGGTGCTGAGGATCGAACCTCACACATGCCCGGCAAGTGCTCTACCACTGAGCTACAACCCCAGCCCTTGCTAATAATTTTAAATGTAGCTGTGAATGTTTGTTTAATAGTATCTAATTTTCTGCATTTTAGATTAGAAATACTCCTAATCCAAGGGCAGACTGAACACATTGTGGGAGTAGAAATTCTGTTGGGCTGGCAGGGAGTGTTGGCAAATCTGAAAGTGCGCTTTAAAGCAGCCCTGGGCAATAATGAAATTATTTGAAAGCCTGTTTATTTTAAGAAAAAGAAAATTCCCAAGTACTTTTAATTTTACTGTGTATTAAAAAAATAAAAAACAGAATAACCAGGTGCTAGGGCTGTAGCTCAGTGGCAGAGCACTTGCCTAGCATGTGTGAGGCCCTGGGTTCGATCCTCAGCACTGCATTAAAAAAAAAAAAAATAATAAAGTAAATGTATGCTGTCCATCTACAACTACAAAATTTTTTTTTTTAAACTGAAATTACTATGGAGTAAAATGCATGTATCATGTTTTTCCTGTGGTTTCTTGGAGCCCCTAGCTTTACCTACTTATAAAAACATAAATTTGAAAAGCACAACCCTAGCTTAAACTAGGGTTGGGCCCTAAGTTGATAGGCGTATTTTCTTGTGATGCTTAAAATTAATGTGGATATAAGTGGTTTGTTTTTATCCAACTTATTCCATAAGTACTCTGTAGCAGCTTACAGCAAAAAGAGTACTAACAAAATGGTAAAAATATGAATAAGTTTGCAAACCAGGGAAAATAGCAACCAGAGAGGGGTGCTTGGAGATTATGGAGGAATAGGGGAGCAGAAGACAGGATACAGCTGGACCACAGGAGCCTACTTAGTGGAGCTAGGATTTTAGCTGTAAGCTTCCTAAAAATCAAAGGGAGAAGGGAGATGACATATCTTTGTGTCTTTTAAGTAAGAAAATACACAGATTTCAAAGAAAACATGTTGAATATTTAGGTGAAATGAGGAATTTTCTGAATAATTACCTCTAAGGAAGTTCTTATGTAGAGTTCCATGTCAGAGCTATCAAGTGATATAGTGGGTAATATCCTTAACAATATTGGACTGTTAATATAGTAATAGCTTGGATAAGGCTATTTGTTAGGGTTTTCTTTTTTTAATATTTATTTTTTTAGTTGTAGTTGGACACAATACCTTTATTTATTTATTTTTATGTGGTGCTGAGGATCGAACCCAGGGCCTTGCACATGCTAGGCAAGCGCTCTACCGCTGAGTCACAACCTAAGCCATGTCAGGGTTTTCTTAACAAGAGCATAATTGAACAAAACACAGTAGTGTCATTTTCTTAAAGAATCACATGATTTAAGAATATTATTTTTTAGACGACTAACTTCATCTGTAGATGAAAACCTAAAATAACTAGAACTAGATGAACTTTAAAATATTATTTATGAACATTGTTGATTTCTGAGACTTAAAAATATTTTTTCTTTAATTACAAAAATAATACTTATTGATATAAAACATTAAAAATCAAAACAAAGATGCTAACTACATACATATCTATGTATGTGTACATATGGAAATAGTGGCTGGGCAGGTGACACACGCCTGTAATCCCAGCGGCTTAGTAAACGGAGGCAGGAGGATTGCAAGTTCAAAGCCAGCCTCAGCAAGGCGAGGTGCTTAGCAACTCAGTGAAATTCTGTCTCTAAATAAAATATGGCTGGGCATGCGGCCCAGTGGTTGAGTGCCCCTGAGTTCAAGTCCTGGTACCCCCCCCCCCCAAAAAAAAAGGTAATGTGTGCAGTATTTATATATATAAATACTATATATGCATGCTAAGTATATAAATACTACATATACACCATAAATGTATGTAAATTTATATGCTATAAATATTATATATATGTTTACTACATGGTACTAATAAACTATAAATACTTTGTAGGTATTTTCCTATCCTTTAATTGCAGTCTTTGTTAACAGCTTGGTGTGCTTCTTTCCTGTCTTTTCATACGGATTTTTAAAATAATTAGATCATATGAAATATACCTTTTATGCTAGCTTCTAAATATAATATTAGCATTTTCCTGTAATATACACTCTTCATAAATTATTTTTGTCTGCAGTGTATATGTCTTTAGGAAGCTTAAAATTCCTCTCTTGCCTTCCACAAAGCTGTACTCATTTGACTGTGCATTTGCAGGTCATTTGGGTTGTTTTTGCTGGCTTCTCTTTGAAACATGATCAGTTTAAGGTTATCAGTCTACTTCTTATTACTCTTTTCCTCATTCATGTTATCCACACACCACAGCTTCAGCCATCACTTCAAACCACTCTAAGAACCTCAGCTCTAACTTAGACTTCTTAAGTCTCTGGTCCCTTAAATCCATTTGCCTGTTGAACATCTGCTATGGATGCCTTGAAAGCATCTCAAATATAGCTTGTTCAGAACTCTTGTCTTCTCCTATGGTGGTTTCTTTTCTAATATCTTCTGTCTTCATCACCATCTATGTCTATGTAATTGATTACACTAGAAATTTAACATCCTAGATTCTTCATCTTTTTAATTTTTTTTAGTTGTAGAGGAGCACAATACTTTTATCTTATTTATTTTTATGTGGTGCTGAGGATTGAACCCATTGCCTTACACATGCTAGGCAAATGCTCTACCACCGAGCTACAGCCCAAAGTTATATTCTGCTTCACACAATAAAACTTAAAAGTATTTAAGGCTCTGGAGTTGAAGTAGTGAACAAAACCAAGCCCTTGTTCTCACAGAACTAACCTTCTAATTGGGAGAGACACAAAGAGGATACATTTATTGACAAAGCTATGAAGAATATAGAGCAGGGTTACTCAAAATGATAGAGTAGGAGAGATGCTTGGTTATTATAAGGTGGTCAGGGAAAGGCTTATAGGAGATATTTTCACAAGGACCTGAAGGAAGGAAGGAAGCAAGCCATGTATAGATTTGAGAAAGAGCCTAAATAAGGAAGTCTTGTCTTACTGGAGCAGAACAAGCAAGAGGTAGAATGGTAGGAGATATCAGAGTAGAAATGAGGGTTAGATGTCTGGCCTCAAAAGCCAAGGTTTAAATACTCTGGATTTTATTTTGAGCAATCTAGGAAGCAGGGGGGTTTAAGAGTAATGCATAGCTTAATTAAAGGGGGAGCAAAGCTTGGAAACCAGTTCAGAGATTTTGTAATATCATAAAAGATTAAGATGGTTTAGACTAAAATGATGTTAGGAAGAGGTGGTGGGAAGTGGTTATATTCTGGATTTATTTACCTAACATAATTAATTGATTTTCAGGTGAGAATGTAAAAAAAGATGAAGGGTGACTTCTAGATTTTTTGTCCAAGTGTTTGTTTAGACAGGAAAAACAGTTGAGACTGTACTAGTACAGTAGCCACTTACTGTGTTTAATTTCTCTGTCCTTCCATCTGTTCTTGCTTTATCTAGCTGCTGCTTTTATATATATAAATTTTTGGTTGTAGATGGACACAATACCTTTATTTTATTTGTTTTATTTTTATGTGGTGCCAGGGATCGATCCCAGTGCCTCACACATGTTAGGCAAGCGCTCTACCACTAAGCCACAGCCCTGGCCCTTTAGTTAGCCTCTTAAAGCATACATCTGACAGTTAACTTTATTCAAGTCTCTTCCTTGCCTACCTACAGAAAGATGAAGGCAGTTCGTATTGTTTAGACTACGTTGCATGTTTTATGCTGTCATAGTATAAAGTAGCTCTAATTTTTAAATGGTAGTCTTTTTCATTTTTTAGTTATAAGATAGGTAAAGTTTAGAAAAAGAAAGAATATTGTAAGGATTTTGTGTCAGTAAGAAAAGGTAAGACTGTTAGTAGGGATTTATGACTAGGGATCAGAAAGGTGCTTTTGAAATGTAGTTACTATTCTAATCCTACCTATTTTTAAACTCTAGTTAAAATATATGAGTGCATATAATTTTCCCCATATTTGTATATAGGGTATTGTAACTTCTGTTAATCAGATAAGCGATTAATCAAGTGATCTTGTGGCTTTTTGTGTGTGTGTGTGTGTGTGTATTATAATATACTGGGATTACAATGGTGAACAAGTTAAAGATGTTCGTCCTCTTGAAATTAACAGCCCAGCAGGGAAGAAAGTGATCTAACATAGTAATGTTTCACAGGAAGAACACACATATTCTGCCAGAAATTTCTGCATGTTTAGAATTTGTTAAATAGCATTTTTCATCTTGTTAGGGCTAGAATATCTTCATTTTTTATTTTATATGTCTTAAAAATCAAGAATCTAATGATCTTATTTTCCCATGCCATATAGTTTATGATCAAGTTGGGATTCAAACTTAGAATTTCTGAAACCAGAGTTGTAACCACTATGTGTATAATTTTTAATGATTTTGCTATGATGATAAATCAAAGAAAATACAAATATGAATAGAAATACATGTAACTTTATAGTTTGAGGGTTTTTAAAAATTAAGGCAAATTAGTCATGAACCTCTTCTAGTAATGCAACAGCTGATATTCTTGGCTTTTTTAGAAAAAGATCACATGCTTTCTTTTTTTAATCTTAAAATCATATGGGGGGATTTTAAACTTAAAGTACATATGTACTGAATTAAAAAACAGACCAGGATAAGATTAGATGGTATTGATAAATGGCCTGAGTCAGGATTTTCACTACAGCAAAAAATACACACACACACACACACACACAACATTTGCTGTTGGATTCTAGGGTGCTGTGAAGCTCCCTCTTACATAGGATTTAGATTTTAAAGGCATAGCAAGATGAATTGCATGAAATTACAATTACCTTTGAAAATCCTGTACTTCCCAACAATCTCAGCTTGGACCACACCAAGCCACCAACATTTTTTGCCCAGATTATTGAAATAGTCTTCTAATAGGTTGTTCTCCTATTGTTTGTTATTTCCACAGCAGCCAGTATGATCTTTTAAGAATATAAATCAGAACATCTTGTTCCTCTGATCAAACCGTTCTACTGGCTTCCCATTTCCCTCAGTTTAAAAGCCAATCTGCATCAATCCCTGCTAGGGCCTGTGTGATCCTTAGGAGCTCTTTGACTTCCTCTCCTATGCTTCTTGGATGTTGTCCTTGCCATACTTTCCTCTTGCTGTTTCTTCTACCTTGACTCTTCACCTAAATATCTGATATCTTTACCTCCTTTGCCTTCATAGTTTACCCTATTTAAAAGATCACTTTTCTTCCCCATCCTACCCTTTTTTCTCTATAGCATTTAACACTGGTTGACAAGCAGTATAGTGTTGATATATTATCTTCCTCAACTGGAGTGACTTTTCATGATGGCAGGTATTTGGTCTTTATTGATCACTGCTATACCTCGTGCTAAAACATTGCTTAGCCCAGTTCAATCACTATTTTTAAAATTAATTAATATATTAATACTAAAGTACATTGTTTGATGTCCTTTTAAAATATCTGTTGTATATGTACAGACAGAGTGATTTAGGCTCTAAAGATGTAGAGCTGAGAAGTCACAGTAGACACTGGAATCACAGAACCAGAGTTTTTTGTTTTTGTGTATATGTGTGTGTGTCTAAGACAGTATGTCATAAAAAACACTTTTAGACCAATCTTGACTGTCTGGGTCTTTACTTAGTCATGTGAATTTAAAAGCAGGTATCTTAAGATAGTAAAGGAGAATGGGAAAATAAATTTTAATCATGTTTTTTTCATCCCAACATAGTTTATTTTTGTTTCCTAGGTTCTCTTAACTACTTTTAAATAATTATGTTTTTAAAATTGTATGTTTTTTCATAAAAGATTTTGAATTGTTACTTTTTTTTTTAATCAGTGCTCTGAGAACAAGAACAAAAAAGTCATCAAAATCTTTTACTGATTCAGATTGAGGGTGTCATCTGTATAAAAGATATATGCTTCTTTTTTTCCCCAACCCCCACCTTCCAACTCTTTTTAATTGGTAATTATCACAAGTTGAAGCCTCATATTACCAACACTAGGAAAGCTGATACTATGACTGCCACTGTTTAGTGTTTCAGATAAGATATATTTTGTCCACTGGTGTCATTTAAGGTATTTCTTAAATACTGCAATTTGAAATAGAAAAGAGACAAAATGAAGTAGTCTTGTGATGAGCATTTGTCTAAATAAAGTCTTAATTTAGCATGAGAATAGTAGTAGTCTGATCTTAAAATGAAATGTTTGTATGGTTTTTCTAGGAGCTATGAATCAAGCAGATAAAAATCAAGAAATCCCATCATACCTTAGTGATGAACCACCAGAAGGCAAGTATACAGTTACAACATGAAGGACGGAAAGAATATACGAGTGAATGAAAGTTTGATTGATTTTATTAAATTTATAGAATTATAGCTTGTTTACCTACTCAGTAATATGTTTTAAAAGTAATAGAACATAAACACTTGTACTTTTTAATTAAGAAGCACAGATATTGGTGAGTGGAGACACAATTTAACTTTTTTTTCTTGAGACACAATTTAATTTTATCATGTAAGGCTTATTTTCCTGTCACATTTTAAAGACCATTTCACAAGGAAGAACATCTTTTCATAAACTGTTTATTTTTGATGTCCTGTATACAAAAAGATCAGCTTAATTTAAGAAGCATTTGAGATTTGTTGTTAAACTCCGGTTATCCATTGTATTATAAGTGGTAGCTCTCTCTTCCTATATTAATAAATACATGGTTATAGGGTCTTTTAATGTCTTTCTGAATCATAATTCTCTTATAGTTTGAAAATTATGACATCATGAAACATTTTTATTTCTTTACTTCCAAAAGCCTTGGAAATAATAACTACCCCCTGGATTGTCCTCATTCCATACAGAAAATGAACTACAGGCATTTTTAATTTATAGTTTTGGCATAGAATGTTATTAAACTTAATATAAATAATGATCTTGGAGGATTGCATATTAATTGCTAGGGCTGGAAGTCCTGACTCTAGGTATTATATTTTCTTCCCAGTTATGTTATCCACTGTTCAAAATTTTTTTTCATATATTGGTAGATAAAAACGAAATTGCTAGGAAAATAACACAATGAAAAGCTTGCTCTTAAGTCTAAAAAAAGATGGAAGAACTAGCTAATTTGGTTTAATTTAGTTTAGTTTGCTTGGTGGAAGAATATCCTGGAAAATTATTAGCTCTTTTCCTTGCTTTATTTTTTAGGACTAGAACGATAGGGTTTTGAAAAGTTAGGTCTCAAGAGAAAATTAAAAGGACTTTATGGAAAGAATTCAGGAAAAGGATAAAGGCATCCAGGAGGATGACAAGGAAGAGAACAGAGCCTCAGGAATATATTTAAATGTCAGCTGTTTAACAAGGGTAACTGCAAAGCAGATAATTTGTGTGGTGGCAATTAAGAGTACAGAGTAATTGAAGAGAATATCAATATTTATCTTATTTGGTAAGAAAAAATTATTTGTCTTCATTAAATTTGGCAAAGTAAGATAATTTTGTTAATGAGGTATTTGGCATGATTCAATCATCTATGTTATCCTTAAATCAGGATATTGCCTCTCTTCCTAATGTTTTTGACTTTAATTACAAAAGAATTACCAATTATGTAATCTTTTCCATCATGATTTTATAATTAACATATTAAAATGCTCATCTATATCATAAGCGTTTTATTTCAGCCATTCAAAAATTGTATAAATTATGTTTACTATTTGTTTCTCCTTTTGTGGTGCTAGGGATTGAATTCAGGACCTTGTACATGTTAGGCAAGTGCTAGGTCACTGAGCTACATCCCCAACTCCTCGACTTAATAAACACATTTTTTTAAAATTTAGCCATTGCTTTATCCATACCTAAACACTATTTTGATTAATGACTGAGATTTTCCCAACTTATGGTATAATGTTGTCCTGTGTACCCAAGAATTTATCTTTATTTGTGCGAGATTATACTTTTTCAGTAGGTAAAATCTGAATTACAAACTTCCCATGAAGTTTAGAAAAACACCATTGATGATGTGGCATTGTTGCTTAAATTATTAGGTGACAAAGGAGAAAAGACCTGTGTTCATTAGAAGCTGGTACGATGAAGCTTTTATGAAATCTTCCTATATAAGTTTGAAGTTACATCTAATTTTTATGGCTCTATTTAAAAAAAAAAAAAAACAACCTTCAACCAACCAACCAAAGAAAATTAACTGATGACTTAGAAAGAGCTAAATTTCTTATATTGATATTACTTTTCTGGGGTATCTAAAACAATATTTTTTTAATGAGATGTTTAAAGTGCAGACTTTTTTCCCATAAGAATCACTGAGGAAGTGATATAAATATTAACAATGGCTATAGTGTATATTTTACTTACATCTAAATAAAAATCATTTTAGGTAACAATTTTAAATTATGAATAGTTTTGTTTTTCTGTTTTTACACAGCATTAGTTGTTTAAGTATATCATTAAGGGACACAACAGAGCAGAGACCCAAATATATTTAAATCAGTGATTTTCAGCTTTTTGATATCAAAAAACTTCTCAAAAAATTGGGGCCCAGATGGCTTGTGTTTAGTAAAAATTGAATTTGAATTTTATTCACCAAAAGAACCCAGTACACATATTACATGTTAACCTGGTTATCATGTTCTTATGAAAAGTGACTCTTTCCTAAAACAAAAAAATATCATGAGCAGGGTGACACTGTTTATACGTTTTTGCAAGTATCTTTAATGTTTGGGTTAATGGGTGACAGCTGCATTTTGGAGTTATTGCTTCATTCAGTTGTGGTATTTAGCTGGAATACTGTTGTAAACTTTATCTGGAAAACTGTTGTAAACTTGTGACACAATGAAAGTGTAAAGTCAATGACATGTTAATATTACTATGAAAGTAGGTTTTTTTTTTTTTAATTTAAAGTTGTAGATGAACACAATACCTTTCTTTAAATTTATTTTTATGTGGTGCTGAGGATTGAACCCAGAGCCTCACACTTGCTAAGCAAGCACTCTACTACTGAGCCACAACTTCAGCCTGAAAGTAGTTTTCATCTGTGGGTATCTCCTGAAATGGCCTCAGGGTTCCCCAGGACTCCTGGGCTGTATTTTGAGAACCTCTGCTTTATATGAAGATTGTTTCAGTAGTGATTGAATCCTGTCAAGGAAATTGAAGGCTATGTAAATATTTTATCTTTATTTTTTTTCATGGTTTTGGGATATTTAAAAAAAGATTTTCTTTTTTTTTTTAAAGATTATTTCTTAACAAAACTATAAATCAAGGAAGCATGTAAAATTAGATCTTTTAAAATAGGATTGTTTTATGAAAGTTGCCTAGTCTCTAAATCATTTCTTTTCATAGGTATTAAAACTTAGTTTTGGACCAGCATATGTATACAAAACTATACCCTTGAGGCAAGAACTCCTCAATGTCTTTCAATCAATCAACTGGTTGGCTTCTCAAATCAACTTTTTGATTGTGAGGGAGACTTTTCAATGACTTTTGTACTGCTCTTATAAAGATTTATATTTGATTATATTTTCTCTCATTAGGTTCAATGAAAGATCATCCACAGCAGCAACCAGGCATGTTGTCCCGTGTGACTGGGGGTATCTTCAATGTTACAAAGGGAGCTGTTGGTGCCACCATCGGTGGTGTAGCTTGGATTGGTGGAAAAAGTCTGGAGGTGACCAAAACAGCTGTTACAACTGTGCCTTCCATGGGAATAGGGCTGGTGAAAGGGGGTGTTTCTGCTGTGGCTGGAGGTGTTACAGCTGTTGGGTCTGCTGTTGTAAACAAAGTGCCCTTAACAGGAAAGAAGAAAGACAAATCTGACTAAAATATGGAGATATACTTGCTCTCCACAGCATTATGATGCCAGTGGCATTGAATTGCTAAATTATGGACTACAACCAAGTCACCTGTTTTGGACGTTTATCTTCTAAACTGCTGTGTTGAAAGTATTGACGACTGGCTTTCATCTAAAAAGAAGAGACCAATACTAGCACAGTGTATGAAGGTTTCTCATACTCAAATTCCAGGTTTTTATCTGGTAAAATGTTACTCTTATTCAGTTGTAACTGAAAATATGGTATGTTTGAATATTTACTATAAGTCTTTCAGTTTGACTAAAAATGTGAAAGTTGAATTTAGTAGATGATCTTTACAGTTCCATATGTACAACGTGCCAGGTAACTCATGCCCCTTACAAAGGGAACCTTGAACTACATAAACTGTACCTTTGATGTGCCTAATAGTTTCAGATGTCTTAGTTTTTTAAAACCATAGTTGTTTAGGCCAAGAGGCATTTTGTTTCTTATTTAAGCTGGCAAAAGTAGCAGGAATTTGAGAAGTTTAAAAGAAAAGATAAATGGTTTTATGATAATATTAATCATCTTTTGTTAGATATGCATTGTATTCATTTAATCATTGATGCCTTACAAAAGAAAACATCTTTTCTAATACCTTAAATATGTGCAGTTCTTATAATTATCTATGGATTTTTTTTCAAGGTTGTAAAATTAGTTTTCCCTCTTAAGAATCTCAGGAGTGGTGGGATAAAGGCATTTCTTGCTGTCAGTGGATAAGACAGTGCTTGTTAGCTGTTCTGTTAAGTCGTTAAGGTCAAATTGTATATTTCAACTTGGGTTCTTACTTCATTGTTAATTCACCTAACAGTGCCTAAGGAGTATTTCTTAGCCGTTCAGAAGCTATGTTGGAAGAGTTTCAGATTAAGGAGGAACAAATATTAAGTATTTAAAAATTACCTAAAAGCATCCAAGATATAAAAAGAATCTTTTTAGGATGTCTTAAAGTATCAGTAGTTCTCCCTTTTAAAAATACAATAAAAGCAATCACAAATATGTAAGGACTGACTTTTAAATTGAATGAAATGGGCTCCATACATCAGTTTTGAATATAAAATATAAGTGCTTTCTATGATTTACATAGGCTTTTAAAAATATCTTACAGTCCTTCAACACAACTGTAGACTTCACACCATTTTTCAAATCAATTTCAGGTAGGGAATTGAAGTTTTTGATTATGGATGGCAAATGTGTCATATCTTACTAACATTTGTCATCCTGTCTCATTCATTCTCAAAGTTACATACCTAGATTTTTGTTTCATGTTTAGCTTCATGAAAATTTAACAATTCACATGTATTTGGCATTCCTTATAACTGAGGATTATACCTTAATCCTGAAAAAAAAAAAAAACAATTTTCTTTACACTTCAAGTCTGGAAATTTGTCCATTCTTCCTCCACCTCCCAAAGGGAGGAAGAAAGGGCAATGGGGTCATGTTCTCCAGTAAGTCATTCAACATAGTATCTCTGAGAACTTGAACAGATTACTCTGAAACCTGAGGCTTATATAAACCACTACAAATATTACATTAATAATATGATTAACAATTCGATAAGAATATCACCTTTAGCTTTCATAAATACCAGCAGGAATTTTGAGCAAATCTACACAGGGTCTTGAACCTTTCACTTATACAAAACTGAAGTCATCAGGAATTAAATGAAGTCATGAGGAATTAAATGGTCATTTATTTCATGCAATATGTTGGTATATTGGTCAAATGTTTTAATTAGCAAAGGGAATTTGTTTTAAACTTCAAAGTAGATAAATGCTAAATGATCTAAGTAATGGTATTAGAGAACTTGTTTCCTGCTATTACATAAATTACTGCTTCATTGCTAGTATTTTTAATTTATCTTATATAGTCATAGGCTCTGCTGTTTTGTACTTGAATTTCTTCTAAGGAATAGACTTTAGTTTACTATATGCTTGCATATTTATTTTTAGCTTTGCTTGTCTTAAATTTGCTTGAGGAAAATGGATATAATTCATTTCTGCTACAGAAAAGCTACTTGGTACATTTTATTTCATCCAGATTGTTTTAAATTCTAACCACAACTTTGTTCAGAGGGGCTTTTGCAATGGTAGCAGAGAACTGTACAAATGTACAGTATAGGTTCTTGTTGAATGAACTTACCCTTTGATGATATATGTACAGCTGTATCCTCAAGTCTTTTCCAGTTTATTTACATAGACTAGCAATTTGACCTGTTAAACAGGACGTTGACTTCAAGAAACTGCAATCGTTTTATATACACCTGGAGGTATCTTACTCAGCTTATTTTTTGAGTGGGTATTTGGCACAATGAAGATAAACTTGTGTGACCCACTTGAATGACTGATCTAATAATGTTGACATGAATCCTGTACTTAGCAAAATGTCAAGTGAAAATAATTGATGATTAATTTTTTTGTATTAAAGAATGGGAAACAAACATGAACTTGTTAATAAAGCACTATGATCTGCAAAAGGTGAAATGTTTCATAAAGATGGAGAAATAAAGGAAATTTAAATACAGGATAATCTTAAAACTTACATAGCAGTTTAGAAAGTGCTATATCCAGTTTTTAATTTTTGTGATAATAATGTACAAACATAACATTCCAACATAACAGTGAAATATATTTTAAACACCCGTAATAGATTAAAAATGCAGATTTCTAGGTTTTACCTCAGTTTGCCAAATCTCTGCAGGATAGAGCCCAGAACTGCATTTTAACAACCTCTGAAGGTTACTGTGCACACTGAAGTCTGAAACTGGGGAAGGAGTTATAAAGTAGGGAACACCTCTTAGACCACTCAGTGGGCAGAAATGAGAAGCAATGGGGAGGAAGGTAGGAAACTACTTACTTATTGGGCATCTGCTTTCCTGCCAGGTCCTAGCCTACATCATTTAATCAGCATAAGGTTTAGGCCAGAAACATCTTCAAAACCTTTTTTACAAATGCAGAACTGGCTTTCACATTGTTAGTTGAATTTCCTGTATTGATTTTGAATTAGTGTCAGTCACAACTTCTCCAGCTTAGGTCCAGAAACAAATGGGCCTGTTCAGTAGCCAGTCTTTCCTTCTGGTGTTGATATTCAATGTAGGCTGTATGTTTGATTTATCAGGAAGCTTACTGGAGTAATGCCAGGTGATCATATTTACTGTGGCAACAAATTTTATTTTGCTGTAGAAATAAGTTTAATGTAATCATAAATAAATTGAAGGCAATTTAATTTTGTTATTAGAACCTTTTCTCAACGAGGAAATGAAATTGACTAGTGTTTCATGCAAGAAAAGCTCCCCTTGCCATGCTGTAGATTTTCAATTTTAAAAAGTTTTATTTCATATGGAGATAGGAGAATGTAAGAATGGAGAAAAGGCAAAGCAAAACTATTTCAGAGGCCAAACAAACAATGGAATGGAATTTGGCCTAAGGGAAAATAAAGTCAGTATAATTGCTGGACTGACCATAAATGTGGATCTGTTTTTTAAAAAATGGTAATCTTCAAATTTGGAATAAGCTATAGTTGTATTTTCTAACTGCTTCTGGTTCCCTGTGCCTGGACCCGAGGACCTAAAATTTTAACTTATATACTGACTAGTTTCTTTTTAAATCAGTGTCCGGAAAGGACACGTGGGCTATTGAAGTTTTGTCCAGTTATCCTCCCCTTCCATTGTGTGTTCACTTTCCCCTCAAATGACTTCCTCTATTTCCAACCTCCCACTTGTTTCCTCCCTGATTCTACTGTCCTTTGCAAAGAGGCAACTAGACAGCCCCTCCCCTGCTTTTCATTCCACGGGCTCCCATCAACCTGCCTGCGTCTATCCCAGGCTCTGTGGACTGGGACCAGAATCTCTGCTCTTAACCAAAGAAAATCTACCTTCCTTCCTCAAGGCTATTAATCTTGCAGTTTTCAATCTCTTATTTGTGTCTCTTGGGTTATACCCTTCAGCATATAAACATGTTCTTTAAAAAAAAAAATTAATCTTGAAACTTCATTTAAAATGTTTTCCCTTGTCTCCCATTCTCTTTTCAATCCACTCCAGTTGGCCTTCTCACCTTCTTCATTACACCAGAAACACTCTTCACAGGGTTAATCAATACTTTCCTTTTTGCAAACCTGCTAGTCATTCTCTACCATAGTTGACCTCCCATTGGAATTGTTACAGACCATGTCTTCTTTTCTTCCTCTGATCAACTTTTCCCATGCTCAGCCAGCTGTCCTATTCCAAATCTACATTCCAGACAATCTCATCTAGACCCATGGCTTTAAATACCACAGTATGCAAATGATCCTCAAATGTGTATCCCCAGTTTTGACAACTCCAGACTTAGTCATTTGCACATTTGACATCCCTGCTAGAATGTTTAATAGGCATCTCAAAATTGACATAATCAACGGGTTAGATGTATCTAAACCAACTGATTGGTGTATCTAAACTGAGATATTTTCGAGAGAGCACCAGAGAGTGTGCAAGAAAGAGAACATATTACTGATTAATGCCAGGACAAAACTATGCAAGTGTTCCCCTTCACACTTAGAATGAGATCCTTTCTATTCATAAGGTTTGAACAGAAGCCAGATCTGAATAAATCTGGGCTCTCCTACTTGGCAGCTGAGTAACATCTCTAAGTTTGTTTCCTCCTCTGTAAAATGAGGAAAATACTGAATGCACATAAGTGCTTCATGAGAGATAATGGTTGATTGGTTTCAAAAAGGCCACAAAGGAAGGCTTTTGTACTATTTTTGGATTAGTAATACTTGGTTCTCAAAAGTATTTATTCCAAACACAAGTTCTCAAAAAAAAAAAAAAATGTGTCAGAAGCTTGCTAATGCTTCACTAACACTAAGCTACAATTCACGTAAAAGCAAAGTGATGTTTCAGAGCTGGTAATAAGGAAGACTATCTACATCTTCAATAAAACATGAGTAAATGTTCCCATATTTTGAATTAAGGGAGTGTACTTGTCAATTTTTTAGAAATGATTCACTTATAAATTATCAAACTGATGTGCCATTGAATAGAACAAGAGCTTTTGGAATAATAGTTCAAGGACAATGAATTACCAACTTTGTAAAAAGTGCAGTTTGTATTTTGGGGTTTTTCTGTACTAGGGATTGAGCCCAGAGGGCTTTTACAACAAGGCTACATCCCCAGCCATCTTTATTTTTTGAGACAAGGTCCCATTGAATTGCTTAGGACCTATGTTGCTGACCTTAAATTTGGGGCCCTCCTGCTTTAGCTACCTGAATCTCTGGGATTATAGGGATGTGCCACCACAACCAGTCTGTATTTTAACATACGCAAATGAGTCACAGATCATCTATTCAGAGATAACACCTCAGAAGCTAGGTCCTTAAAATTACTGGTGCCTATTAACTGCCTGAATTGCTTAAGTATCTGAGAATCTGTTTCATCTTTATTGTTAAGAAGAAATAACATCAGTCAGTAAGTCATTCTTCAACATTTAATGGTGCCACGGGGTTAAATAATGGCCTCTCTTTTTTGGCTTGAATTTTGCCAAAGTTAGCTTCAAACTCTTTTTTTGTTCCATTTAGATTTGCTAGGTGTCCGTCCTTTATTCTGTAGCCTAAAGAATTTAGTTTCCTTATTCTGTACTGAACTATCTGTGGCGTTAATTCGAGAACCATTGGTGTCTCTCTTATTTGAGCTATGGAAATTCCTTCTTTCAATAATCCCTGAATTCTCTCTTCTAAAACTGGAACAGAATAATATAAAAGAGCAGGACATTTCAAAACTAATTGCTTCAGGTCACGATCTGTGCATTCAAAAGCATTTTTAGAGAAGGAAATACTGTTCTGGATATCTCTTGGACAAAGTTGAAAAAGAAATCCTTTGAGTTTGGACAGAAATTGAAGAATTTCAAAGTTTGTAAAGCCTTGCTTCTGGAGAAATTCTAGTGTTTCCTTTATAGTTGTAGGAGACCTTAACAAAATAAATGGATTTTGGCTTAATAATTTTAGTAGCCAGACTTTCATATTGGCCTCAGAGCCACCTACATTTAGGTAACTCTCTTGGAGGAGCTTTATCGTTTCCTTATTATTCTCAACAGGATTATGAAAAATATTGGATGCAGTTGTCAGAAATCTACTAATGACTACATTCTTGAGTCCCAGCTCTTGAAAGAACTGAACATTGAGCTTTAGGTTCTCCTGGTTCTTAACAATAAAGAAAGATTCTGGAAACTGCTCTATTAACTTGATTAACTCTTCCTCGTTTTTGCAGACCAACTGCCAGAGTTTTCTCTGGGTGTCAATAGCAGCTGGACTACAGACAATTGCTTCTGGGCAGCGTTCCAAAATACTGGCTATTACAGCCTCATCAGCACCTAGTTCTTGTAAAATATTTGCAACTTCTTCAACATAGGTTTCATCCTCCAGAAGTACCCATCCTTTTAAACTTCGAATTTTCCTAATGTCAACTGAAAATTTATAGAGCGTTTCCACTGTTCTTTTATTTTCTTTGTTTGACTGCCTGTCTGTTGTAAAGTATGCTAGAAAGGGTTTGTATTTTGGAGTTGATTGCATCTTTCTGAAAAAACACAGCCTGCAAGGCTGCGATCTCACCAGCAACTTCCACAACATGCCTGTAATCCAGTGGCTACTTCCCACAGTTCTGGGACTCAGAATGCAGCCAGTGCACCTATAAGAAAGAAGATAGAGGTTTTTAATGTAAGAAGTGTTGACTTTTAGAACATAGACACTAACAGGTTAGTTCTAAGTAGTAAGTGTAGAAATAAAATGGTTTTACATTAGGAAAATTACTCGTGGAACATTTAAATATTCTTTTAGATGAACATCTTTCTACATTGTCTGTCTGAGATTTATTACAACCTTGTGAAGTAGTTACTTCTGCTTTGCAGATCACCCATATCAAGACCACAAGAGGTGGTAAGATCCCAGCCCTGCAGGCTGTGTTCTTTCAGGAAGATGCAATCATACTCCAAAATTCAAACTCCTGGGCCTCAAATTTTTTTCCCCCCACACAAATTTTCCTTCCTACAACTGTTGTTTTCTTGTAGGAGACACATATTACAGACACAGACACACACAAACACACACACACACACACACACACTAAAATGTTTTCTATTTTTCCAGTTGACTTATCATAACAAATCCAAATGACTCTTAGGAAAGAGTCATTTCTAATTTTGTATTTTAGAGTAAATATTTTTGTTGAACAGCTACCATACAAAATAAGTCAGTTTATTTTAAATTAGTTAATAAATGTATGCTTGTTTTATTAGAATCATGTGAATGAAATTTCTTTTATAAATCCAGAATTAAAATAAATCTTGGCCAGGAAAATGAGAAATGCCACATGACTGCCTTAGTGGGGCCAGGAGAAACTGCCAGCTGTGGAATGGTGGCCACATTTTAAACCAGTCTTGCCAGCTATTCCCACTGGATGCTTTTGGGTAGCATGAGATGGCTACAGTGCATCTGATATACTGCAGCCTTTGCCACTGCCAGTTGGCAGCACTCCACCTCCATCTCCTTAGGGTCTCGCTGGGCCCAAGAATTAAACTGACATAAAATAGATTAACTGGAGAAAACAATAGAGATTGATTTAATACAAGTTTTATACATTGCATGGGATTCATCATAAGACCCCAAGAAATAGTATAGAGTTAGTTATACTAAACTGGGCAAAGAATAGTACACTATGAAGAAACGGTAACCAAATTGTGTGAGGGGATTTAAAGAGTTATCTTAATAAGATCTGCAGAGAATCCTTTCAGTCTCCACTTCCCATCTGAGGATAAGGATGCCAGTTCCTCTTGGTGGAGGGAGGGTGCCTTTCACATGAGAGGATCATCTGCTTTTAAGAAACAGAAAAGAGGTCAAACAGCTCCTGCTGTTTGTCAAGTGTCTTTAATTCAAAACAGCCAGTACTTCCAAGTGTGGTCTATTCTTTAACTCCTTCACCACTGTTTCTTTTGTCTGTAGTAATGAAAACACACCTGGTTCTGAGAGTGTTCCTGAGTATCTCAGTCCTGCCACGAGAGCGTGTTGTACTGGGCTACTTGACTGGTTTGCAGCTTCCAGGAGTATTGGTAGGTTTGAAGAGAAAGCTTGAAAACAGCTGTTTCTAATCCCTGCCCTATCTGCTGAGGACTCCTGACCTTCAAGGTTATCATAACAAATCCAAATAAATGATTATTCTATAAGGAAAAATAAGAAGGTTTCCATTTTCATTTGCCATTTGTAATAACAGCTCACTGTTAGTACCTATGGAGACTAAAACAACTATAGGTGTAGCTTTTGTTTTACTTTTGGTGGTTCAGTCCCCACCCCGATAATTCCTAGTGCTATTAGCCAAGATGAAAACAATGAAGTGTTTTTTTTAAAAATTCTAAGAAATTTTAACAGAAGGTGGAGGTACAGCATAGTAAGCACAGGGCTGGGGCCTGCCTTCCCACTCCCTGCTCATGAGACCCTGCTAGTTTTGGCCCCACCTTTGAGGTTCTGCAGTCAACTGCCCGTACCTAGTCCTGGCTCTAACTTAGGGAGCGATCGTGGTCATTTAGCACAAACCACAGTAATGGTTTGAGCAGTGCTTCATGCTCTATGAGTATTAATAACAATAGTGGTGACTGTAATGTGGAAAAAACAGCATCTAAACATCACAGGGAAACCGGTAAGGTTAAAACGCACATCAACTACTTTGCACAGTGACTGGTACATATTAAGTACTTAATACATGGTAGCCATTACTAGAAATTTCTGGAGCCAAAGTCTTATACTAATATGACTTTAAATGTTTAGACAGAAGTACATTATTTATAAAGGATAACTGAAAACTGTACTTTAAATGCGTCAGGTTTCCAAAATAACTGTATAAAATCAATACACACTCTGCACAAGTTGCCACATTCTGAAAAGTCAGAAAAGTCTCATGATCCCATTACTTAAGAGACAACTGTTCATATTTTGACATCTCTGTCCACTTTTTTTTCCTATAATTTCTCTCCCTTTATTATAATTCTTCAAATATATGAAACAAGGCTGTCTGGCACCTGGGCATTATGTCCTGGATTCAGCACATAAAGTGAAAATTGCAGATTCAGAAGCCCCTGGCCAGTCCAATACAGCCAGGGTTCTTCAAGGGTTTGAACAGATCCTGTTGTCTGCTAAGCACTGGATGAAGCATTGGCCTGGTCTGAGGGTTACACTGTTCAGAGTGATAGATCCTAAACACTGGAGCCACAGTGACCATGAAAGGTGCTCCCATGGAGAGGCTCCTGCCAAAGGAGGCTAAGAGAAAAACTCTTGCATTTTGTTTACTCCAAGGTGATCTAGGATGTGTTCAGGTGAGTTGTCAGAAAAATTAGTTATCTTGATATTTTGCTTTTTCTCTACTGAGCAAATGCTGGACTGTAAAAATGAAAAGCACAAACGCTATAATTAACTATTATATATATGATTTATTTTCTGCTTTAATTTTACCTGCTGTTAAGTATTTCACTGTGATATTAAAAACAGTCTGTAAACATTTAAAATGAGTGCATGATATATGGGATGAATTTATTATTATTTATAATTCATTCCTAATATTGAGCACTTAGGTTATTTGTAGTTTTACTATATGCTGAATATCTTTGCACATTTTATATGTTTTTCCTTTAGTATGAATTCCTAGAAACAGAATTTCTGGAGAGGATATGTGTAAACATTTGAAAAGTGATGTTGTTAAATTTACTGTCTTTGTGTTTGATTTATTTTGCTTACCATATGTTTTCAAAGTTCATCCATGTTATAGCAAATGTTGGAACATAGCACTTAATTTTAAATAATATTATTCCTGCTGCTTTTATGCATTAGATAAACAGATAAAAATTCATTTATATTTCTGTTTGAGTTTGAAAAGTTAGCTCCAAAAGTTCATTTGAAATTTCTGTATGTTAACTGAGAATCTGAATATCAATAGTTTAGCTATCTCCAAGCATTTTTGGAACAATTTTTTTTTCATTTCCCATGATTTCTGATATATCAAATGTAGCTTTTGTTTTTAGATGGTCTCCCTCTCCATCCTCCTGTTTTTCAGTCCCCTGAATGGGCCAGGGGCTCAACAGTTCTGGCCTTTGTCTCATACTTGGCTCCTCTGCTAGACCAGCCTAAAACAATCTCTGGTCAATTCATTCTTCTACTCCTCCCACTAACAATCTCAGATCTCTAACCCCTAGTCTCCGTTTATCTCTGTTCTCCAATCTCAAATAATGCCCTTGACTCTTAATTGTACAAAGAAAGAAGAACAACTCACCACACCAAACAAATCTACACCAAGTCCCTTCCATTTCCACTTCTGTGCTGATCCCAACTCCTATGGCTTCAGAACTCCAAAGACTTTATTTCTCAATCAAGGTATTTATTGAAGGTATGAAGCAAATGTCACAATAAAATGAGTTACACTTTTGGTTTCCTAGCACATAAAGAAGTTATGTTTACACTACACTGTAGTCTTAAGTGTGCAATACCATTACTTCTAAAAAATTATGTACCTTAGTTTAAAAATACCTTATTGCTAAAAAATATTAACAATTGCCTGAGTTCAGCAAGCTGTAATCTTTTTGTTGATGGAGGATCTTGCCTCTGGGATGCTGCTGGCTGCTGACTCAGGATGGCAGTGAAAGTTGGGGTGACTTTGTCCATTTCTTACAATAAGACCACAATGAAGTTTGCTGCACTGACTGACTGACCCTTTCATAAAAGATTTCTCCGTAGCACACAATGCTGTTTGATAGCATTTCACCCACAGAACTGTTTCTTCTCAAACCCTGCACTGCTTTACCAACTACATGTGTGTGCATCCTTACTCCTTTGTTGTCCTTTCAACAGTGTCCACAGTGTCTTCACCAGGAACAGGTTCAGTCTCAAGAAACCACTTTCCCATCTCAGTCAAAAGAGGCAATTCCTTATCTTTAAAGCTTTATCAAGTCATTGAACAAATCAGTCACAATGTCAGGTTCCATTTCCCATTCTACACCTCTTGTTATTTCTACCATACTGCACTTACTTCCTCCCGTTAAGTCCTGAACACTTAAAAGTCACCCACAAGGGTTGAAACCAACCTCTTCCACATTTCATTTTCAGCTCCTTTTAATGTTGATACTTTGACTTCCTCCCATGATTTGTGAATGTTCTTAATGGCGTCTAGAATGGTGCATCCTTTTCAGAAGGTTTTTCAATTAACTCTGCCCACATCCATAGGGGAATCACTATGGCAGTGATAGCCTCATGAAATGTGATATTTGGAAGTAAAAATTACTCCTTGATTCATGGGCTTCTGAATGGATCATGTGTTAGTAGGCATAAAAATATAACAATCTTGCTCCATCAGAGCTCTTAGGTGACCAGGTGCATTGTTAGTGAATAGTAATTTTTGAAGGGAATCTTTTTTTTTTTTTTTTTTCTGAGCAGGTCTCAATATTGAGCTTAAAATATTCAGCAAGCCATCCTATAAACAGAAGAGCTGTCATCTGGGCTTTGTTGTTCATTTATACAAGATGGGCAGGGCAGATTTAGTCTAATTCTTGAGGACTTTGGGATTTTCAAAGTGGTAAATGAGCACTGTCTTCAACTTAAACATAAAGTTCATCAGCCCCCAATAAGAGTCAGCCTGCCCTCTGCAGCCAGGGACTGACTTCTCATTTATGAAAGTCCTAGAAGGTATATAGTCTATAAGGCTGTTCCATCTACACTGAAAATATTTTGTGTAGTGTAACCACCTGCATCAGTTACTTAGCCAGATCTTCTGGCTAACTTGCTACAGCTTCCCGTCAGCACTGGCTGCTTCTCCTTGTACTTTCCTGTTATAAAGATGACTTCTTTCCTGACCCCATGAGCCAATTTCTGCTACCTACAAAGTTTTCTTCTACAGCTTCCTTAATCCTCAGTTTTCACAGAATTGAAGAGTTAAGGCTTTGGTCTGGATGAGGCTTTGGTTTAAGAGTCTTTTTGGCTGGTTTGACCTTCTCTTCAGACTTCTGAAATTGTTTTCCTATCAGTAGAAAGGCTGTTTTGCTCACTGTTCATGTGTTCACTGGAGCAGCTCCTTCAGTTTCCTTCAAGAACTTGTCCTTTGCACTCACAACTGGGCTAACTGGCACAAGAGGCCTGGCTTTGGCCTGCCTTAGCCTTTGACATACCTTCCTCACTAAGCTTAGTTATTTATCGCTTTTGATTTAAAAAGTGAGAGACATGCAGTTCTTCCTTTCACTGAACACCTGGGGGACATTTTAGGGTTATTAATTGGCCTATTCAATACTGAAGTATCTCAGAGAAAGAGGAAGCTTGAGGAGAGAGACAGACACAGGGAATGGGGATTCCTTTTCAGAAGGTTGATGGAACAATCAGAAAAAGTGTTTATTAAATTTGCCATCTTTACGGTGTTAGAGTTCATGGCACCCCCAAACAGTCACAACAGCAGTGTCAAAGATCACTAATTACAGATCACCATGACAAACAGTCACAACAGCAGTGTCAAAGATCACTAATTACAGATCACCATGACATATAAAATAAAAAAGTTTGAAATGTTGCAAGAATTACCAAAATGTGACACAGACACAGGGAGTAAACACATGCTATCAGAAAAATGGAGCAAACAGACTTGCTGCTTGAAGAAAGGTTGTCACAAACCTTCAATTTATGAAAGGAAAAAAAATGAACAAACAACAAAAAAAAACCAGAAACAAACACAAACCCCCGGCTCCTATGCAGTGCGATGAAGCGAGGCACTTAAAGCGGAGTGCTCGTTCACCCCCCGCAGCAGCGCACCCTCTGCCCTTCTCACTGCTCCCGGAGAGCACATCCCACCTTTCCTTTCCTCCAGCTAATTCTTGCAGATCCTCTACTTCCTCTTCTACTTATTTAGCTCTCAATAAAGACAACTTCCATGTGATTGGACCCATAAGTAGCTGCACAGCCTCTCTCTCTTGATCTCTGTGCAGGTTTCAGCACAGTTTATCTTTTCCCTCAAAACATTCTCTCATTTGCCTTCTAGGTCACTCGACTCCCCTGGTTCTCCTTCCCACACCAGATGCCACCCCTTCTCGTCTCCTTGTAGGCTCATATTCAAGGTTTGCTTCTCAACCTTCTCTTACCTTTTAGTGTCTCCCTAGGGCTTCAGTTAATCCATTTGGGCTTCTCTCCAGCTTTTCTTGTCATTTCCATGCACAACTTTTCGATGGCACTTCAGGATAAAGACAAAATAGAAATGCTTTACCACAGTCCACAAGGCTCCGCCACCCCCTGAATCCTCACTTCTCTCTCCCACACCCACCACACCCACTTCCTCTCCATCCCTGGTGCTCTCCCTGTCCCCACTGCACAGTTTTCAAAGGCTGTTGGCTATTATGTGCTCAAAATGCTTGTCCAATAACTCCTAGGTCTAAGTGTCATTTTCTCAAGGAAACTACCCTGACCTTTGGAATAGATGACGCCTGCTGTTCCCCTTATCGGCTTTTATGTGCCATGACTGCAGTTCTGCTCTACTTATCATAGCTGCAGCTGTTCATGCACTGTTTGTATACCTCAGAAGGGCCAAGACTGCTCACCACCATGTTCCAATGGATTGTCCCCCTACCTTTCACATGCTACCATTGTTGACTGTAGGAGGCATTCCTGGGCCCTCCTGTGTGCTCTCCCTCAGTACCCTGCTCTTGACCTTAATGTAGCACTTGTCATACTCTTGTGAGTTCTTCATTCATTCAAAGAGTAAGTTTGTTTGTCTAAATTCAAGCTGTTCATCAGGTTTCATGCTAGGCACTAACTCTTCTGCTAAAACAACACTTGTTCATGCTTTTCTTGGGATCACATACCATCTGAGAATTTGAGTGTCACAAACTCTCCAGAAAAACAACAACAAAAAACACAACACAAAAACCATTCAGACCTACAACATTTTGCAGGATTCATAACTACCCTGTGGCTCAGCCATGAAAAACCTAAATTTACAGAAGTTGGTTCAATTGAAATGGAATGAACAAGTCAAGTTCATAAGGCAACTTAATGTAGAAGGTAAAATTGTGAGTTCTTGGAGTCAAACTGCCTGGGATTAATTCCTGGTCGTGTGACTTGAGTAATATGTGCCTTGGTTTTGGGCAAAGGAAAATGGGGTGCTTCCTGGTGATGGAGAAGATTAAATATTTAAAAGATCTGCACACCTTAGAATATTTAAAAGATTTGCACATATACTGATTAAATCGTCAATACAACCAATTTAAAAAATGAAACCCGTGCAGGTAAAGCAGCCTGCTCAAGGTTCCTAGGCTAATAACGCTGACCTTGAATTCAAACCCAACAAACTGTGGGAGTACCCCTCTCAGCCCTGTGCCCTACGTATGGTTTTGGTGGACAATTCTCTGATGTTTCATGCTTCCTAACCAGTTTTGAGCAGTGAAATCTATAAAACTTATAATATAGTCCCCTCTATAACAACACTATTTTCAATTAAGTTCTACTTTTATAACATAACCTGCTGACAGTTCCAAATCAATCCCGATGTTTACATACAAGGAAAAATGAAAGCACAAGAGGGCCTCCTCTCACACTGGGGCCCTCCTTTTCCAGAGCAGTTTTGCGGCGCCGGGCCTAGGCCCAAGCCAGGCAGGGGGTTCCGCGGTAGGCGCCCAGCCACCCGGCTGGTGTGAGGGTCACCCCGGGGGCTGTAAGAAGGGGCAACTCACCTGTCAGCGTCCACTCCAAGCAAGGTACTGGGATTCTGCGCGTCCCTGGCCCCGTCCTTGCTCCCTCCCCAGCCAACCTGAGATCTGCGGTTTTCCGGACTTCCTGAGGCTTGCGGCCAGGATCCCAGGTCCAGGGTCCCAAGCACCTCCAGGCAAGCAGCGCTAATCAAGCCGCCTGGCCCCTTTGCCCGTGGCCAATCAGAGCTCGGGAAACTGGTTCGCCTGTAGCCACGGCCCGATGCAGCCAATCAGAGCGCGGGACACAGGCTAAGACTCCTCCCCCACGCCGCAAAGGGCAGCGAGGTGGAGGAGCCGGCGTGGGAACCAGCTTTTCAGGGAAGTGTGCCTATAGCCGCAGAGATTGCATGTGGCATCTTCATACCCTTTCCTTCCCAGCCATTTTAAGAAACTTGAAATTCCAGTCACTTTGCTCCTTAGTGATCGTCACTGACCCATAAGAAAAAAGGTAGAATTAAAAAACTGTTTTTAAGATACAGCCATTCAGAATTCTCAGGATGTTTAAAAAAAACCCCACAAAACGCAAACTTCTCCAAAACGCCCCCCAGCTCTCACCCTATCCCAGCAGTTGGTGACCCTGTGTCCTGAAAAGTCATCCATCCCTTTTCCCCTGCCTGATGCCTTCTCCAAAACGCTCTCCTTTTCTGATGACCTGCATCGATTACTTGTGAAGCCCAGCCTCATACACCTAACACATTAATTTTTTCTTAAAGCCAGGCCCAGCGTCTTCACCAATTCTCATATGCATCCAATAAAATATATTTATGGTGTGCCTATTAAGTGCCAAGCATGTGAAACAGCAATGAGAAGACTGTGGTACACAAGGGGAAATAAAATGTATCCTAACGGAATATAAAGACATTAACGACTAATAACACGATTAATCACCATTAGAGTTGAGTGCTACCAAGGATAGTGCCCTGACTCTGGCCTAGTTGTTCTGTTTGAATGCAGGCTGAGTCAGGAACACATGGTTTCCCAGGTGGATAATCTGATTGCCACACTGTGCCCAGTTCTGTTCTTTCAGACTGCTGTATCACCTATGGAATGAGCTCCTTTAGTACTAGTTATTTTCCTTTAAACAATGCGTGGCACACAATAGGTACTCAGGAAATGTTAATCAAATTGAGTGTAGCCTTAGCATGCAGTTTATCTTCAACAGGCTTTATTGAGAGAAACAGATCCTTGGACATTAACATCGTTGAGTGGCAGCAAGAAACCTGGCTCCTGATCTCAAAATCAACTCTGATCTCCAGGATATTCTACAATTAACTGAGCAGTTAACAGATGTCAGTAGGATGCAGAGGGTTCTTGTTCAGCAACACTTCTGCCTCTGACTCTCCTACATAAAAACTCTTATTGTTCATTACCTGCTTCTTGAATATAAGATTTGGGGTTTGAATTAACCAAATGTTATTTGCACTTAAGAAGAGGGAAGAATAGTAGGATACAGAAAAGAGAAGGAAGTTAAGAAACATTAGCTCAGGATTTACATCTACATGCTGTGATCTCTGGAGGAGAAAAATGTGCACCAGGGGGCTGGAAGCTTACACTAGAACTCCCTCTGATGGTGTGAGGAATGGTAATTGTGTACACTGCAATCAAAACTTGAAAATGACCCAGTTCTGTAATCCCAGCAGCTTTGGAGGCTGAGGCAGGAAACTCACAAGTTCAAAGCCTGCCTCAGCCACTTATGGAAGTTCTAAGCAACTCAGTGAGACCCTGTCTCTAAATGAAATATAAAAAAGGGCTGGGGATGTGGCTAAGTGGTTAAGTGCCCCTGGATTCAATCCCGTGTACCAAATAAAAAACAATAACAACAACAAATAACACTTCAAAATGACCAATTCAGCTAGCTACACCAACTACATTAAATGCTACCTAAAGTTTTCTACCCCAAATGTTTAAAACAGCACATTTCCTGGACCATAAAATCAGGAGTGGGGTGGACCAAACCCTTAGGTGGAGAAATGAGGAAAAGAAATTATCATGCATATTACCTTCAGAAATGACAAACATGTTTTAATTATGGGAAGATTCTGATGTTTCTAGCATGTCTGGGATGCATGAAAAAAAATGAAGCCTGGGAATGTAGCTCAGTGGAAAAGGCTCGGGGGTTGGGGTGATGATTTTTTTACATCTCACATTTACTAATTAAAGCAAATATGAAAAACATCAGGACTCTGCATAGGTTTGTTAAAAAACCTGGTTCCCTCAACTCAATTTTTTGAAGTTGTTGCACAGTTCTTGGTAATAAGAACTCAACAAGTATTTGCAAATAAATAAAAGGTCTTAAACTGGTAGGATTTCTAGATCACTAGCCCTATAGTTAGGTGGAAAGTACTGTATTTAAATGCATCTGCTTAACTGGATCACATGGATTGATGACACTCTTTCCCTTTCAGAGATTCCTTTTAACCGTGATTTAGACCAAACTGAAAATGCTTAAAAAAAAAAAAATCTCTTAAAAAAGCAAAACAAAATCACCTATTATAAGTCAAAATAGTGTTCGATTATTAAAATGTTTATTTACTCCCAGTAAAACTGGATCTTTCTCCCAGATGGTGATGAGAAATCCCACCCAGGTCTGAGTTTCTCAATTTTGCACAGTACAATTAGGTCCATAGAGTGGGATGTGAAGTATAGTTATTGTGAAAACAATTAAAATATGACTCTGTTTTTAACAGGGTGAAAAAAGAAAGATAATGCACAGGCTTTTTTCTTTTTTTTTCAGTAATGGAATTTATTGATCACTGTCAGTTCATTATCCAGTATATTTTTAAAAATGCATATCATATATGCATTGATTTATTATTGTTTCTGCATTTTGACTAAAATTTATCTTTACTAACCTTTAAATACAATTAATTGTAGTGAGTATTTGTCACTACTGAAGATGCAAAAATAAAGTCACTCATTATAATTGAGCAAAAATAAAGTCACTCGTTATAATTGAGAATAGTAAGAACTAGCCTACTAGAGAACAGTAAAGGGATAATAGCAATGGTAGTAACAATGGCAGCTAACCAGAGCTGTGGCACATGGCCATGTAGACTGTGTACTGTAAGGTCCAGGGAGCTACACAATATGGCAGCCCTGCAGTTAACATACATCGAGTACCTTACCACACACTAAGCGCTGATATGAGCATTTCACATGGAACTGGAGAATGAAGCTGATACTACTCTCATCCCTATTTTATAGATGAGAAAAAGAAAGGCATAGAAGGTTAAGGTCTTGCCCAGGATCTCAAAGTTAATAAGGGCATGGCCAGGCATTAGACTCCAGAACCCACACTGTTGTCCTATATAGCCTGACTTATAAACTCCAGTATGTGAAATGATCCCTTTGTTTCTAAATCTTTCTTGCATATAATTTTGAAAAACTATTGTTTTACTGAAAATCTGGTATCAGCTCCATCATTCAAAATGGTGACATATGGTTGAATATCATCTGTGTCTGTAATTTGCAATCATATCTCACAGGCCAATGCTCTCTCCCTTACCATAAACAAACAAAAAAAGGGATTGAGGAAAGAAATAAACCCACCAAGTACACAAGATTCCATATTTGCATATACTTTAATAACAAAGTCACTTTAGCTGTAAATGAACAAAGACAGGGAGACAACACATGATTCTTCTACAAATTTGGGTCAAAACAGGCATACATGAAGCTTTAAGACATATATTTTCTGTGTTAACAGAGACTACACATATTAATTTTGATTATGCATATTTTCTAAAACATTATTATGAAAGAGTGCAAAGTCAAACAATAATGTCAAAAAAATTTTGCCCTAAAATTTTAACAAAGCATTTTAAGAAAGTCTAAAAACCTGTTTTCTCACATTGATTCTCAAAACTTTGAGTTGTATATCAGAATATCAATTTGCAACTTAAACTTTTACCATACATGAAAGATTATCAAAAATATATTGATGGGTCTATACTAATTGTGACTATTTATATTTACATTAAGCAAATTCTTTTACCAAGTTCTTTATATACAAATTACCACTTGCCCTATGTGAAATTCATTAAAAAGTTAAAAACCACAGAAATATCATTAGAAATAATGCATTCAAAATGTAACTGGTTTCCATCAATGAAGAACTTTTTAAATAATTTAATTGAAAAGTACTGAATTTCCCAGCAATTTCAGCTGCAACCATATTCTTCCTGAATGTTATCTGTGATTTAAGGGGGAAAAAAAACTGAGTAAAGCTTGATTGCAAAGAACTAAAGAATTTGATAAGAATTCGATTGGTGTTTACTTATATCAAGAAATTTATAGTCTAAATAGATTTGTATAAAAATTAATAAAAAAACAATAAACAAAGTCTAATGAAGAAACAAAGTCTTTAAAAACTGACAAATGTACTATATAAATAACTTCCATATTAATTTAAATCACAAAACAGTATCCCAAATCCAATTAAACTGAATGCAGGCATGGCATTTGATTCTTTTTTTTTTTTTTTTTTCCAATTCTTCTAAAAAGGCTAGCATTTAAAAAAAAAATTAAACTAATGGGAAAGAATTTAGATTTTATAGGCTGGGGTTGTGGCTCAGTGGTAGAGCACTTGCCTAGCATAAAGGTCCATCAACATCTAAAAAAAATATATTAAAAAAAAAAAGAATTTAGATTTTTATGAGCAGATAAAGAATATTTTATAACAGATAAAGAATTATTCATCAATATTCAAAAGGCAAAACTTGGGGGTGTTTTTTACATCTCACATTTACTAATTAAAACAAATATGAAAAACATCAGGACTCTGCATAAAGGTATTATATTAATAATAAAGGTATTACATTAATAATATAATAAAGGTATTATTATGTCATTTAAAATAAAGAGGCCACTTAATTGTTTTAGACTCATAGTCATTTATCATAGGAAAGAAATGAAAAAGTCATCTTTTTCCAAGATAAAACTTGACCACAAAATCATGAGCTTTCAATTTGAAAGATCATTGATTCAGATGACCATGAGTGCAGTACTTTGTCCTGAATAGATGCTTCTCTCCTGTCCAATAATTAACTGATTTTATAATGATCGTTTAAGAATTTATGCCTCAAGATTTTCTGGTTTAAAAACAGAAATGAGTTCCATTTGGAAATTATCTTGTTTTTTTATGTTAATTATATTTTCTTTTTATTCATTTTAGATATACATGACAGTAGAGTGTATTCTGAATTAATTATATAATTCTAAAGCAAGAAATAAAGCTATAAAGTATTTACCTAATTAGTGCTCTGTCTCTGGACTTTAGGACCAATACTCTGTGTGTCCTCTTCCTGACTAGGACGTTTCCCACTGCTGAGACCAGTGCCCATGGAGCTTCTTCCTACACATTTTAAAAAATGTACATTTAAGTTAGGAAAGATGAAAAGCATAGTGTGCTTGAATGCTTCTTTCTTACCTTGCTTTAACAGGTGAGTATGCTGACTGTCTCCATGAGCATTATGTAAAATACTACTCCCTTGAGAGCAACCTGTTTATTTAACACAGTGAAATGACTTAAAATAAAATCCAAGATGTAGGTAGAAAGACTACAGATCCAAATTTTACTTTTTGTATCTAAGTTCATTTATAAAGTTTTCACAATCCTCCCTATAAATCAAAGATCACATGCCTAAATCAGGGATATTCAGGCTTATAGAATGTTGAGAGTTGAAAGGCAAAATCACTAATGATCATTTTCTAAGAAACTTTTTTTTTTAACCAGATGACAATTAAAAACTTGACTATGAAGGTAAAACACAGGGGCAATGTAAGATAGACATCCTTCCTTTTTCCTGACACTTTCTTCCACATTCTTCCTTCAGAGCCCCTCCAAAGCATATTTAATTGGAGATAAGCGAATAAGGGCCTGCCACAAGGGAGCTAAACAATTCAAATCATACAAAGAGGGGCAGATACAGACTAGGTATGAGCAATTCTATCAAGACTTCCAAAAAGTGTTAGCAGCATGGGTTGCCTAGCATAGAAAAGAACATTTTGGAGAAATATTTTTGTTGGTGTGTCCAGTAAGGAAAATGTGAGCATTTTGGCACCTGAATATGTCATCTTATGACCTGAACAAGACTACTTATTTTTACTTTATTATCTCAAATATTTTTGGATAAAGAATTCAGCTTTTCAGGTACTCAAAACTAGGAAAATGGGGTTGGGGATGTAGCTCAGTTGCTAGAGCGCTTGCCTAACATGAACAAGGCCCTGGCTTCAATCCCCAGCACTATAAACAAACAAAAAACCTTGCCTTGGGTCATGAATGAGACCTCATATCCCTGGAAGAGATATCTCTACCATATATTAATAAACATTTAAATTCACATTATTTTAAAATTTGTAGTCTGGCATTCACAGAATGGTCATCTGTAATTGTACTGAAAACATTCAATATTTGGACTTGTAAGACTGAAGGTCAGACGCTGGGTGATGGTAAATTCACTAGTCAATGTGCTACTCCAGGTCTTACCATCTGTGGGGTTTCCCCTAATAGTGATATCTACCACAATGTAGTACTGTGTAATATTATTTAAAATTACTTCTTTTCCTTAGTTTTAATTGGTACATTATAGCTGTACATAATAGTAGGATGTGTTGCTACATAATTTGTACATGCACACAGTATGACAACATAATTTGGTCAATACCATTCTCCAGTATTTCTCCTTTCCCTTCCCCCTCCTTCTGACCCTTCTCCAATATTCAACTGATTTTGAGGTTTCCCCGCCCGGTCCCACACCTTTCTTTTCCTTTTTCCTCTCTAGCTTCCACACACAGGAGAAAGTATATGACCCCTGACCATCTGAGATTAGCTTATTTCACTTAACATAATGTTCTCAAGTTCTATCCACTTTCCTGCAAATGACATAATTCCATTTTTCTTTATAGCCAAATAAAATTCCATTGTGTATATGTAACACATTTTCTTTACCTATTCATCTGTTGATGGTTACCTAAGCTGGTTCCATAGCTTGGTTCTTTTGAATTGTGCTGCTATAAAATGGGTATGCATATATTTAGGATAAATACCAGGGTATGGCATGGCTGGGTCACATGGCATTTCCATTCCTAGTCTTTTGAGGAATCTCCATACTGATTTCCATAGTGGCTGCGCTAATTTACAATCCAACCAACAGTGTAAAAATGTTTCTTTTTCTATACATCCTTTCCAGCATTTATTATTGTTTGTTATTCTTGATGGTTGCCATTCTGACTGGAGTGAGTTGAAATCTCAGTGTAGTTTTGCTTTGCATTTCCCTAATCACTAAACCTGTTGAACATTTTTTCATATATTTGTTGGCCATTTGTATTACATTATTTAAGATTTCACACCAACTATATGAATACTCTTAACTGCCACTGAACTGTACACTTAAAAGTGGATAAAATGGTAAATTTCATAACAGAATAAAAAAGTCAACAAAAACATTTCTGATTACTGTATTTACTTATGACATATACATTTTATGTATTTATATCTTACACATATTACTGAGAGCCTGTTAATTCTTTGGACTAGACCAGGTGCTAGAGATATAAATATCACTAAGACATAGAGTCTATCTTAAAGATTCACAGTCTAGGAGGATTAGATAGATAATAAAATCACTAAGTACAAATAAGTATTATTAGGTGCAGGGACAGAGTTTGATACAGGACAATGGTGACTGAGGAAAGAAAGGTCAGTTCTGGAAGACTCTTAGAGGTGGCTCTCAGGACAAGTCATAACTAGTCACCTTGGTTTCATTTTCTCAAGTTAATTCCATTCCTTTGCCCAGTAGTGAGATAAATGAGAACAACAAAATATTGAGAGAGCAGCTCAACAAAAGAAAGAACACAAACTAGATGATTCAACTTTTTTTAAAGTTTAAAAAAACACAGACCAAAATAATAGTATTAGAAATCAGGAAAGCTATTACCTTTGGGGAAGAAGAGAGAAATTAGTAAGTTCAAAAAATACATTGGGAATTTCCTTAAAAGACCATTTTATTTCTTTAGAGTGCTACATGATCAGCAGGTATGTCAGGCCTCCAAATTCCCCCAAGTTCAAGAACACCACTGTTAACTGTCACTTCTTCATAAAATGTGGTAAATTATATTTTCTACAATGCAAGAGACAATAAGTAAAGAACAGAGCTTTGCTGGTCAATTAACTTGCTACTAGCTTAGTCACAAAAATCATGAATCTCCATATTAATGTCTTGAGCTAAGAGTATACAAGATAGGAACTCTTTTTTCCTAGACTAAAAGTAACATTTATTTATTTATAATAAAATAATATTCATTGTTTCTTTTAAAGTTCTATGAGGGAAAGAAGTTTACCTGATCATTTCCCCCTTATTTTAGGTTACCAATAACAGCAAAAGGAATTTTAACTTTAAAAGTTCTGACTTAAAAATCGGTATGAGGGGAAAACTTCATAAAAAGATATTTAAAGGAAAAATGCAATAAAATTTTAATAGTGATTGTCTCTAGTAGCTGGAATTGTGGGTGATAGCTGTTCATCTTTGCTAGTGTTTTTTTTTTTTAATTCTCTATTGCAAATAATCATTTAAAAAAACAGCTTTGAGGTATAATTCACATAACCATAAAATTTACCTGTCTTAAGTGTACAATTCAGTTATTTTTTAAAGTTAACTTTCACCAAAGTTGTGCAACCATCACTACAATCAGTTTTAGAATATGTTCCATCTCCCCCAAGAGATCCCTACTGGCATTTATTCCCCAATCCTATATTGAAGCCCAAGGCAACATCTAATCTAGTTTGTCTCTGATGATTTGCTATTTCTGAATAGTTCATATAAATGGAATCATGCAGTATATGGTCTTTCACGTCTGGTTTCTTTAATAAAATGTTTTTGGGTTTCATACATGTTGGCATTTTATTTCTCATCATGAATAATATTCCATTGTGTGGCTATATTACCTCAGACAAGTGTAAGTAAAGTTGATATAAGCAATCATTTATAAGTCTTTGTAGCTGGGATGGTGGTGCATGCCTGTAATCCCAGTGGCTCAGGATGGTGACAGAAGGATTGTGAGTTCAAAGCCAGTCTTAGCAAAGGTGAGGCACTATGCAACTCAGTGAGACTCTGTCTCTAAGTAAAATACAAGATAGGCTAGGGATGTGACTCAGTGGTTGGGTGCCCCTGAGTTCAATCCTGGGTAACCCCCCCCCCCCAAAAAAAAAGGCATTTCTTTTGATACTTACGAACAAATTTTCTGGTTTGTACAAAAGATTTATATTTAGCTTTTTAAGAAACTACCAAACTGTTTTCCTAAAGTGCTAGTACCGTTTTATATCCCATTTCTCAGGAAGGGTTCCAGGGTTTTTCTTTTCTTTCTTTTCTTTTCCATCTCCCCCAAGAGATCCCTACTGGCCATTTCCTTTCATTCACCAATACTACCCTGAAGCCCAAGGCAACCACTATTCTAGTTTGTCTCTAACTATTTGCCATTTCTGCTTCATAACATTTGGTGTTTTTTTAATTTAGCCATTCTAGGAGTATACAGTGACCAACTTGCCCCAGTTTGCCTGGCATTTTCTAGGTTATAGCACTGAAAGTTCTGTGTCCCAGAAAAATTTACCAATTCTAGGCAATCAGTGACAGGTGGTCACTAAGTGGGTGTAAAGAACCACCTCACAGCTGGGCAGGGTGGCACATGCCTATAATCCCAGTGGCTCAGGAGGCTGAGTCAGGAAGATTGTGAGTTCAAAGCCAGCTTCAGCAATTTAGCAAGGTGCTAAGCAACTCAGTGAGACCCTGTCTCTAAATAAAATACAAAAAAAGTGCTGGGGATGTGGCTCAGTGGTTAAGTGCCCTTGGGTTCAATCCCTAGTACCAAAACAACAACAACAGGAGCAACAAATTTAAAAAAACCCGAAACAAGGGGCTGGGGTTGTGGCTCAGTAGCAGAGCGATGTGGGGCCCTGGGTTCAATCCTCAGCACTACATAAAAATAAAATAAATGAGATAGAAATATTGTGTCCAACTACAACTTAAAAAAAAAAAAAACTCGAACCACCTCACAATATTTAATGTTTGTATTTCTCTAATAATGCTGATGAACACAGTTTATAGTAAAAAATTTAAAAATAAAAACTAAAACACCTTGCTATAAGAAACAGATTGTGATCTATTTTATTATAAAAACACAAATACTTTAAGAAATCTATGTATAGTTTGTTCCTTTCCTGAGTTCAAAACGTATAAAAATGAGAGAAGAAAAATGAAACAGTATTACAGAGACTAAGAATTTTTCAGTTATTTAAAAACCTAAACTAAATCATAAACAATCTTGCCCTTTGATGTGCCTTGTAAGGCACTGTAAGATAGAAACTTACACACAGGTAAGTGTAGGGCATACGCTTCAGAAGCACGTAAATCCTTTCAAATGGAGGAGAAACTTCAGAGGAGAAAAGGTTAATTAATACTATAGTCCAAATCCCCAGGATCCTTCCACAGCCACTGCTATTCCTAGGTCTGAATGTTCTCCTTCACCCTCCTACTCAAATGCTACCCATACCTACCATGCTACAGGACAGTTTCTCCAGTCCTTTCAGCCCCTGTTGATCTCGCTCCCTTTTCTCTTATTGCCAAGTGGAGGCAGCATCTTACAATTTATCACTTTCTTTCATTTGTTTTTGTTTTCCCTCCATGTGCCCATTCAAACTGTAAGTTCCAGTTACCCAGTTTTTATAGCTTTTGGGTCTTTGGAAAGGCCAATAGAACTCAGCTCCAACATGTGTTACAGGTTAAGTATTTACAAGACAAGAATAATCTCAAGATTTATTAATTTTTTTATAACATCACAAACTACCTTATAAATTTGTGAAACAAAATGATCCCAATTTAACTTGCTACCATGATTAACATTAGATGACAACTCAAAATAAAAGATATAGATTTCAGTAAACTTCTAAGAAGCAGTATATCCAATCACTGTCCATTATCCAGGTACCAAGAACCTACTGGTTCCCGTCCCTCTGCCACCTGCCTGTCATAATGCTTCATAGAAATTTTGTCCCTCCCATTCAAGTGTAGGCTGACAAGGCAGGTTGTAAACAGAACTAGAGATATGGAAGAACTTTTGAAACGATATATTGTTGAGGTTTCTTCAAACTGCAGAGACCCTGAGAAAGAATATTTCTGAAATACACTGTATCACTGGCAACTATTTGGTAGGTAAATAATACTTTTAGAGGTGACCCACAGATGTAGGAAAGATAGGAGCTTTGGGGTACTCAGACGTGGATCCGAATCTTAGCTCAACTTCTTATTAACCATGGGATCTTGGTTAAGCTACCCTACCTCCCCAGGATAATTTTCCCAACCAAAAAGTGAGGACCTCAACACCAATCCCTTGGAAGGTTATTATGATATGTTGGCAAAAATCTACTGCTGGGCATAAGGTGGGCAGTGAAAAGGTGAGTGCTCTTATTCCTTTCTCCCAAAACTAATAAAATATATGCTTTTATAAAGATGCAGGATATTTCTGAATTCAGAAAGGTTCATTTTTTAAAAAGATTTATTCTTAATATCAATTTAGGACATGTGATTTTTTTAAAAATAAGCATTTCTAAAATATTCTCTTGATTTTAATGAAACTTAGCCTCATGGCTTTAGGTTAGAGCTTTAGAAAACTGATATCATGATTCAAATTTCCGATATACACTGACTTCTTTACATTATTAATATCATATATATTTAGAATGTATGTGATAACTACACACAATTCATATAGAAGATTATCATAGATGAGGCTTTGTAAGAAAAACCTCATGTATCAAAGGGCTAGAGGCCCTATGTATGTATATGGTCGGTCAATCTTTTGGCTCTGCTTAGAGGGCTGCTGACCTTCTTAATTATCTTATAGCTGATATTCAGCTAAAGAGAATAAAAAATAATAAACATTTGGAAAATATGAGATTTGAGTTTCATTTTACCCTTAAAAATCAATCTCCTGGCTGGAAGTACAGCTCAGGGCTCCCACACTCGTGCCTAGCATGGATGGCTATGAGTTCAAACCCTGAGCACCACAAAATAAATAAATAAATGAAAAAAAAGATCTCATCTGGTTTAAAAGAAGACCTTCAACATGATATAGTCCATATCTGCTACATGTAATGGTATTTCCCATCTTTAAAATGTCACCACTAGTTTGAGGGGATGATGTATGTATAAATGTGTATGCACGTGTACAGAGAACCTATTACACTAATTTTAGGGACAGATTTTTAAGGATAAAACCATTATAGCAGGATTCAATGAACAATATAACTAATTATTAATTTCTTTATGTTAGTAAATACAGACATTTCTGTAGTTTTTACTTACTTCCACTGCTGCTACAACCTGGGATATTTTCTCCAGGTGCATACCCCATGAGACCTCCATTCCCATTAGGATTAGAAGGTACAGAAGCAAGAAGCCCTAAAGGGGAATAAATTTCCTATTAAATTATGATCAAGATAAAATTCATGGATAAGTATATAAATATATGTTAAAGAACAAATCAAAGACAGTGACACACCTAGTCCTCTATATCGTGAGAGCTGCTGATAGATCTGTTTCATCCTTTCAATATTCAAACGGCTTGCCTCGGCATGGTTCACCATTGGTTTGGGATAATTAACTCCAATCAAACATTTGGCTACCTTCTGAATACCTTCTGGTGCATTCCAGGGATCATAGATATATTTTGCAGGGAAGCCTCTTAGGACAGGTAAATAACGCCTTTTGGGAGAAGGAAAAAATATATTATCAGCAAACTATCACAGATTACTAGCTATCAATATCATTTACGTGATCTGTTTACTCTTTATCTCTGCTGCCCATCATTAGCTATTCCACATTGAATAGTAATAACCCTTTATTTACCTGATGTAGTCTCCATTGGGATCTGTTCTTCTACCAAAACCAACAGGGCAATAGCAGTGAAAAAACTGTTGGAAAAAGGAACTACAAGACAGCCACATCCAGCTTCCAGCATTTATGCTCCAGTCTGCATCAAGCAGTAATTCTTCAAATACCTTCAGAAGTAACAGTAACCAATTAGCATGCACACACATGATTCTCAAAGCAAGTTTTTTTGAGGTCACTGTAGATCAAAAGTCAAGGCAAAGAAAATCTAGCACAAAATTGTAAGATTAAATATTCCAAAGTTAGCTTGTGTATGTTCTGTAAACCGTTTCAGGAAAAGAAATGTGTTGGTAACATATGTTTAGTAGATTGCTTAAACAGAATTTATTCTTCAACCTTCACAGTCTTATTGTAGGGAGCAAAAAATTACTTGAGCCACTGATTTTAAAGGATAATAGGATATTAAGAAGTAGAGAAAAAGCAGATCATATTCAAGAAAACAAAATGATACCAAATAAATTACTAACTCAAACTTAGATACTTTGTACTTTGATGTAGATAAGGGGAGCACACCCAAATATAAGCGCACCTTAGAAATGTACTAGCACTGCATGATTTCAAATTTTTAAAAAAGTAATGGAAATATTTTTTATGTTGATTGTATTGGTTACATACACGTAAAAACTGATCAAACTCCATACTTCAAATATGCACATTTTAGCTGGGCGTGGTGGTGAATGCCTGTAATCCCAGCGGCTCTGGAGGCTGAGACAGGAAGATCGCAAGTTCAAAACCTGTCTCAGCAACAGCAAGGTGCTAAGCAACTCAGTGAGACCCTGTCTCTAAATAAAACACAAAATAGGGCTGGGGATGTAGCTCAGTGGTTGAGTTCCCTAAGTTGAATCCCTGGTACCCCAAAATAAAACAAAACAAAACAAAAAAACACATGCATTATACTTCAATTTTACCTCAATAAAGCTATGGGAAAAAACAAACATAAAAAAGAAAGAAATATGCTAGCATTATATAGATTAAATTTCGAATTCCTTAATTCAAAATAAAATAGAATTAAAATAAATGATTTTAATATAAATTTATTAAGTAGGTGCTATATTTATATATCTTCTTCTTGTACAACTTTGTACTAGAAAATAGAGGAGATGGGGGGGAAAAAACAGAATCAGAAATGGTCCTTGGATAGGGAAAATTTATGAAAGGTAAAACATATATGTAAATCCTGTTATGTGTAAGCACAAAATGTAGTAATCTTCACTTTACATAATAGAACTATTACCCAAAAGCTATGATGTTAAATTGAGGTGAAATAATTAATATTTTTAAAATTCATAATATGAATTAGTTTCTTCTAAGAACTCTTGGGTAAATCAACTTTGGAACAGAAATGGTCACCTATAAATATATCTGTCCAATAAATCCAGAATGTTAAATTTTAATAGTTCTCTTAACAGCTAGGCTGGTTTAACACTAAAACAATTTTAAATTTAATCCATTTAACCAGTTTTCACCATTCTTCCTGTCTGATTTTACCATTCTGCTCTCAGAATGTGTGCCTGTTTTGTGGGGATTCTATGCATTATCCACACAAAAGCTAGACTGTAGACGGGTCTATATTAGACAACTTCTAGGATTTTTAAAATAAGATATGGATTCCTTCAAAATATGACCACACAACATTAGCTAGAACACCCACCTTCATTCCTTCTTCCCAGCTTATCCATAGGTCACCTCGTGTGAGGAAGCAAGCAACCGCATGTCTGGCCAAATGGTGAATCCAACCCTCCTGACGAAGCTGTGTCATGATAGCGTCAATCCACGGAAAGCCTGTCCGGCCTTCTGCCCATTTGGCTAAAGCCTCAGGATTCTTATCCCAAGGAATCTGAACACAGATGGGGTTTCCTTCCATTTTATCAAAGCGTGGATTATTTGTTGCTGCTGTATAGAAAAACTCACGCCATAGCAGTTGCCCATAAAGAGAAAGGGGAGGAGAACTGTTCTTCTTTACCTGTGATTAAAAAGCAAGGAATTATCAACAAATTTTTTAAAAGGTATTTTGAAAAATAAGCTCTGATTTTAGATAATACCTTTTTGTAGAGGTCAGTTAGTTTGAAGTAAAAGAGTCGACATGACAAACAGCCAAATCGGAGATAAGGACTGAGTCCAGTAGGGCTAGCAAGTAAGGAATTTGCATTCATTCGAGGTCTTTCAAAGTTTGCCACCCAAGCCTGAAAACATACAGAAAGAATTACATTGATCAAAACTGTCTTCTCCATTTTAAGTGTACAAAATCGAGATTTTTGAATTTAAAAAATTACACAATTCTTGGGAAATAACTTATTATGTCAGTCACAAATGCATGTTTTAATTTAAAAAAAAAAAGGTTTAAAAAAGTGAGCATTCTTTCATTTCAGCCATTTTGATGCAGCATACATGAAAAACTTTCAAATTCCCAGCAAAGGTAGAAAATACCTTCAATCTGTATTTTTGACACTGAGGGAAAGGTGATATATGGAAGTTTCCCCCTTGTCCACAGTTTCACATCTCCAGGTTTCAGTTATTCATGGCTAACCATGGTCAAAAAATATTAAGTGAAAAATTCCAGAAATAAATAACTCATAAGTTTTAAATAAATAACTCATAAGTTTTAAATAAACTTTATTATAGTAGTTTGTTATAATTATTCTATCATTAGTTATTATTGGTAATATCTTACTGTGCTTGATTTAAAAATTAAATTTTATCACAGGTATACATACATAGGGAAAAACAATCTATATAAGGTTTGGTGACATTCGTGGTTATAGGCATCCATTAGGGTCTTGGAATGTATCCCTTGTGAATAGGGGCACTACTATAGAATTCTATTCTAGTTTCAAAGTTATGGTCAAAACTGATATAAACTTAGGTACAAAGAATGAACAGGTAGTATGGTAGTAGCCAAAGGAAAATAATCAGGAGAGGAGGGGGAAGGGAATTTAAATACTCAGTTGTTAACTCTTAAACAATTAGCTTTGTGCTATTTTAACTACTTCCATCAATCCTTCTTTTCAACAGTCTTTTTTTTTTTTTTTTAAGAGAGTGAAATAACTTAAAATATGTCAGTTTGGAAACATGAGCATGATTACATGATGAGCATGATTATATGATCTACATTATCATACTTTTCTTTCTAAATGCCTTTCCAAACGTGTAAGTGCTTCAGTTTCTCCACCTGGCCACACTGCAGAGGATAAGCCATCTGTATCAAAACCTAAGAAAGAAAAGAAAGGAAGATAAATGTATTATTCTTCTGAAACTAAAATATTTTTTACTTAACCATAATAACTAGGAGAACAAATTCCTCTGCAGAAAATGTGTAAGAACTGATAAAAATGAACTTAGTACCTAGACAGTCCTCCCTCACCTACAAAGGCTATGATGAGTTTTCTATGCTTTAGGATGCATCTTCACAGGTAACATCATCTCACATATTTACAGAATACCTAAAGAATGTACAGATTTATCACTCAGTTTATGATATCACTTAGTTTATGATCAGTTTTTCCCTTCCTTCCTCCCCCTTCCTGCTCCATTCTTTCTTTTTCTCTTTATCTCTTTCCCTACTAATGCAAAATACTTTATATGGCAAAATAAAATGAAGTAGAATTTTCTGAATCATTTAAGATTTACTGAGTCTTAATCTCCACAATTATTACAGTTTATATCTACCTAGCTCTTCCAGTGAAGGAACACCGTATTTCTCATCATGGTCATCGGACAGAGGAGTTGTGCACTTTTCTATCACTTCTGAAGTAATTGTCTCTACTGGTATTTCCAGTGGTTCCATTTTGCTGATGAGAGTCTGAAATCTTTTATAAGTTAGAGGCGGTTGTCCACCATTGAGTTCTATAATCCTATTATATGAGAGTTAGTAAAATGCAGTTAGTAAAAAATAACAATATATTTTTGTTGACAATTTCTGAAAAGTCTTAAAACCAGAAAATAAAATTTATCATTTAAAACTTTTAGAATTTTAGCTTCTCATATATAACCAGGAACATATTCAAATGGTTAATTCATATAAAAAGTATTCTCTATTTTTTATATATCTGCTAGGCATCAAAAATATATAATATGTAAATGCTAAGACCATTAAGACAAATAATATTAAGAAAGTGGGAAAAAAACCCAATTAAATGGTTAAATTAGCTTAAAAGGCAAAAACAAGAAAGTAATTCACATGAATATGTAAAAAAATGTATTATAACCCAACTTAAGGAATCTCTGGATAATTAATGAAAATTAAACAAGACTGATAATGATATTACGAGTAATCAGCAAAAAATAAATTTTGTTGTGTATTATAAGAGGTTTACAACATGACATATAGGATACATACAGATAATACAAGAGTTACTATACTGAAGCAGACTAACAACTACAAGCTCACAAAAAAATCTTAATTATTTTGTGATGAGAGCAGCTAAAATCTACTTACTTAACAAAAATCCCTAATGCTATATTATTTCACCAACTGTGGTCCTATGTTATACTTTAGATCTTGGAACTTGCTCATCCTATATATTTGCTGCTTTGTATCCTTTGATCTACATCTCCTCATTTTTCCCAGCAAGTTTCATTAAGATTCTATATTATGATAATGACAATTATTTCTTATTTTCTACTATTTTTTTTTAAAGACTGGGGATTGAACCCAGGGAGGCCACCTGAGCTACACCTCTACCCATTTTTATTTTGAGACCCTGTCTTGCTAAGTTGCTGAGGTTGGCCTTGAACTTGTGATCCTCCTGCCTTAGCCTCCCTGATTGCTGGGATTAAGAGAGTATACCACCATGCCCAGTTTGTGTTCATGTCTTCATTAAAGATATCAGCATTTGCATCTACGTCACATAGACTACTATCCCTTACTTGTGATTTTGTTTTCCATGATTTCAGTTACTCTTGGTAAACTGTGGTCCAAAAATATTGATATTTGACTTCACTCTTTACAGAAAGTGAGAGAGACCACGTTCACATAAATTTATTACAATATATTGTTATAATTATTCTATTTCATTATTATTATTATAAAGCTCTTATTATGCCTAATTTATAAATTAAACTTTATCATAAGTATGTATATGGAGGGAAAATACAGTATATCTGAGGTTTGGTGCTATCCCTGGTTTCAGGCATTTATTGAGGGTCTTAGAACATCTCCCTTGGATATAAGGAGAGGACTACCATACTTAGGACATATAAGCCCCCAAATTCCAAGTTATTTGAGTACCTTATATATTTACTTCTGATCACTAATTGCCTCAAACAAGTCATAATTAAAAGAATAACTAGCTTTGCCATGGAACTTCAGATCAGATAGATTAGATACTATTTGGGAGTAACTACTGTTTTTCATTATGACAATTTGCTTAATAAAGAATCACAGGGAACTCCAACTCTGCATTTTGAGTGCAGAAATTGAAGCTTATCAGGAGGGTTCAGTAAATTAGTCAAGATCACATAACTGATAAATGGCAAATCTAAAACAATGTATTTTTATTATATATCATATATAAATTATTATCAACTATGTGTACAGAAAATAATCATCAAAAAGCTATACTCTCTGCTTTAAGTAAATTTTCTTTTGGCATAATATTCTAAATTTACACATAGGGTCATATAAATTTTATTGACTGTAATGATACCACAATGGTATTATTGAAGGTACTGTAGATTATAAAATGAAAACCTTATAAAACTATTTTCTCTATGTTACATATAAACATGATAGACTGCATATGGTAAATATTCATATTCAACCAATAAGCACCACTGTTATGGAGAACACTGAATCTACCAGTTGTAAGCACCTTCTCTTACCCTGTTTGCTGCCTCCTTCTGATCAGCTCCTAGGGAGCTAGAAAGCAAGTTTACTAAAAGGACATAAGACTTCCAGATTAATCCCAGCAGCTCGGCGGCTGAGGCAGGAGGATGCTGAGTTCAAAGCCAGCTTCAGCAAAAAGCAAGGTGCTAAACAACTCAGTGAGACCCTATCTCTAAATAAAATACAAAACAGGGCTGGAGATGTGGCTCAATGATTGAATCCCCTGAGTTCAACCCCCAGTTATCCTCCCCCCCCAAAAAAATCAAGTAAGATCCTTGTCTGTATCAAATCATGATTTAATATACACAGAGACATGGAATAAAATTAGTCATGTTTATTACAGAATTATTTTATTAACAATAAAATCTGTAAATAACTTAAGAAAAATAACTAAAAAGGTATATAATTGATATTTTGGTATTTGTAAGAACAATCATATGGCAAAGTTTTACTTTAGTAAGTTAACAAATCCCACAAATCTCCCAAACTCACTGTATCTACTACTTCCTAGCTTTCAATTTGACATAATATTTGTCAGAAAAAGCATTACCAGGGACTAGTGTTTCAATAAGCATACTTTTGAGAAATATGGTATCAGGCCATTGTTCAGATGACTAAAATTATGTAAAGTTACAGAATATTCAATTTGCATCTGGACTTAAAATCTAGATTAAAAAGATAATGTATACACATGAAATAAAATAAGATAATCATACAAGATATGTGAAGGTGATTTATGGCTCTGCATCATATAAATTACAAAACTAATAATACTAAGAGCCCAGAAAAGTCAGACCATATTAGGCTGAATTAGTAAAAAAACATTTTGTAACAGTGTTAATCATTAATAGCTTTGAAACTGAAATACTGAGTACTTTTATCTTATGCACAATGTCATTAATTTTGGAGCTTGTTATTGAGTGCATAAAAATTGTAGCAGCTAAATTAAATGCTAAAGCTTTGACATATATTCATTTAATTCTCCCACAACTCTATGATGTATATGTTATTTTCACTTTACAAATATATGTATTAGTAACTAGTTCAAATGTCTATGTACTTAATACCACTGTATACTTTAATATGGTTGAGATAGTAAATACTATTATGTATATTTTCCCACAATAAAAAACAAAACAAAACAAAACCGTACTTGTCTAGGTCATATAATGTGTGTGAAATTCGTACAATGACTTCTACTCCAGCTTCAGTAGCCAGTTTCTTTATAGCTGCATCTCGTTCCTTTCCAAAGGGCTCAGAATCATACTCAATTGAAAGTTTAGTAATGTTCCATTCCTAAAATGAGAGAAAGAAGTAAAAATGTACACCAGCTTTATAATTATTATTTTTTCTATCATAACAATAAGTGAAAGGCTCAAATTCCACTTAAAATGATTAAATAAATCAAACTTCCAACATGCAGGAAAAAATACACAATTTATCACCCCAAGAATATGCAAATAATGAATGTATACTCACTAGATTCCAGGCATCATGCCAGGCACTACTCTACCTAACAATATGTTCAAAACCAGTTCTTACACTAAATGTGTTTCTACAGCACTTTACTTTTAAAAATTACTTATAATTACATTATCAAACTTCAAAATAACCCTCAAGAGTTGGCACTTCAGTTGGTATCTATGTTGTGCAGATGAGATTAAAATTAGGGACTTGCCCAAGTCCATAGAGAGCCAGAACACCTGAACTTATGCCTGCTGGCCTAAGAACTGGTCTTTAACAAATCTTTGGTAATCAATATTGTAAATGCTGCTTTAGATGAATCCTATAAATTCTGTATATTAGCATTTCTATTTTCAGTTTATAAATATTTGCTATTCTTTTAGTTTGATTCTGTTGAAGTCAGACAATATAATATGTAAGATTTCATACTTTTGCAGTTAACTGATTCTTATTTTATAGCAAAGTATAGTCTATCTGTCTTGGTGAATGTTTCCTGTGAATGAGAAATGTGTGTTCTATAGTTCTTGGGTACACTGTTCTACAAATATCAGCCATATCAAACTGACTGATAGTGTTGTTAATATCAATCTTATCTTTATTAGTTTTTGTATTTTATAGAAGGCACATTCCTATATTCCTGGAGAGGTAGAGGCTGTGAATTTCCTTCAGACCTAAGATTTGGAATTTGCACAATGTCTTCTTTGATGCTTGTTTTACCCAAGTTATAGGGACAACCCAGATTCAGTGGGGGTGGAGAAAAACTCTTTTGATGGAAAGAGCAGCAAAATGATGAGGATTCAATACCCCTTCCAAGATATCTGCATGGCTCACTCCCTTCTCAAATATCACCTTATAAGTGAGGCCTTCTATGATTTCATATGAAGTAACTACCCTTTCCTTGTCCTAAAACTATTTCACATTTTATGTTTCTCTGCAGGACCCATCATGACCTGACATTGCATATTTACTTATTTATGATCTATTTCCTTCCCACTAAAGGACAAGCTCTGAGAATGTAGGTACTTTATCTGTTTCACTACTATTTTTTTTAATGTTTTAGTTGTAGTTGGATCTAATACCTTTATTTTATTTATTTATATTTATATGGTGTGAGGCCCAAACCCAGCGCTTTCGCACATGCTAGGTGAGCACTCTACTGCTGAGCTACAACCCCAGCCCCTCAATCTTATATTTCTAGCACACTGAACCCTGCCTTATACACAACAGGTATTCAATTAATATCTGTGAATGAATTCTATCAAGCATGTGCCATGAAGTAATAAAGCAAGATCCAAAGTAGCTCAGAGAGCATATATAAACCTGATGCTGAAATATTAGTGGCTTTATATATTCTTTTTATTTATTATGTGATTTTTCAACAAAATATTTTATTATGCTTCAGTGTGCTCACTTATAAAGATGTTAGGCACATATCTCTTGTTCTTGGATATAATGAGAATTTTTTTTAAAAAAAATTCAAGTATATATTCAACATGTATCTATTCTCTAAAATGAGTACTTTAAACTCTTCACTAAAACTTTCTGCAGGTTCTTCCTTGTGCATGTCTTGGTAACTTTACCAATTTGGTGCCAAATGTGGAAGATGCAACATGTAACTCTATAATAATACAAGCAACACACTTACAATTACAGTGCCATCCAAGTTTTGCCTAAGCTAGTACCTCCTAAGCTTCTTGATCATTTTTTTCAGGAAAACATGAAAAGAAGAAGTGAAAAGAACAGGTCATTTTGTCAGCCTATATTAAGCCGGAATTTAACTGAGGAAAAATCATCATAGAAAACACATCATAAGTTTATTAGACTTGTTTGTACGCACATGTATATATAAAAATGCTCTGACACATTCCTAAATCTACTCATTATAAACAGAATAAACTGAGCACATATGATAGAGGAAAGACGGATACTAGAGGAGACATCAGTACTGAAGTCACTATCATGTTCCAATAAATTAAATGCAAAGTTATCAGGTCTAAACCCATTTTTCCTCCAATGTGGGAAACAGAATTTCCTATTAAAAATTCTCATTATTTGCTATATAATAAAACCAGACACACTAATTTAAGTGTGTCTGGTTTTACTGACAAAAGAATCTTCTCCCCCAGACAAACCGTGGGTATGAGAACTAGGAGTGGGCAGGAGAATGGCTTTTATTTATTTACTTATTTTATTGGTACATTTATATTTAATAGGGGTATTCAATGTTACAAATTTATACATGTACATAACATAATTTGGTCAATTTCATTCCCAGTATCTTCCCTTTTTTCTCCCTTCCTGCCCTATACAGGGAAGACACCTGCTTTTATCTTTCTATATCTTAAAAATACATGTATGTAGTACCTTTAAATATAAAGTTGAAACATGAATTCAATAAAAAAGGAAGTAATTATCTCCATAGCTCTAGATAGAGTAAATTAATCAGAAAGGTTGTTTTCCTAACTGTCATTTTATATAGACTATTGTATGTAGTTGAAGGAAAATCAGAATAAAATAGTAAATGTTCTATGTGTATGCATGTATTCATGTACTTGTATTTGACAGCTTATGTTAAAACCTATGCCTCTCTGCCAAATTAACAAGATAGGGCATAATTTAAGTGCATAAGATAGTTTGACCCAATCATATACTATTTTGGGGAGAAGAAATCTCAAAACAAAGAACACAAAAGATGTGCTGACTTAAAAATATTTATTCAAAAAGAAGTATATAGCTGTACACTGTGGTGCATGCCTGTAATCCCAGGTACTTAGGAGGCTGAGGCAAGAGGATCTCCAAGTTTGAGGTTAGTCTGGGCAACTTAGTGAGACTGTCTCAAAATAAAAAATAAAAGAGAACCGAGGATAAAGTTCAGTAGAAGAATATACCTGGCAAATGGAAATGTTATTTTATAGCAATCAAAATATTCTTAGGATTCACTTTGCCCATACCAAATGGATTATTTATAGGATTGAAACGACTGAAGCAATTATCCAAATACATTTTTACACTTGTGAGTTGTAGATAACTGATGATTGTTTCTGGGATGCTTTCTTGTCAGAATTCCTCATATATCAGTTAAATTAGAATTCCACAAAGTTATAGTATTAAATAATCTTTAATGAATGTCAAATTTTCACTAGCCAAAGTTGTTACATTAGCCAAATCATGACCATTAAATGTTTCTTTCCTACCATTAAAAGAAAGGTAAGGTAAGAATGACTTGATACTCACTATTGGGGACCTTCTTATTCAGAGAATGAAATGGTTCTTTTCAGGATTAGAAACAGAAACACTATTACTCTAAAAATATAATGAATCAAACAGCTCCAAGAAAAAGCAGATAATCGTTTAAGAAATCTGATAGTAGCAAGTAGGAAGGGAAAAGTAAAAAGAATAATAGGAAAATCAGCTTCTGATCTTAACACTTGCACGAACTAACTGTATAATCTTGGGCAACTCATTTAATCTTCCCAGGCCTAATTGTTTCATCTGGGAAAAAAGGGAGAAATAAACAGGAGATTGTTAAGATTCTACCAGGCTTAACAACAACAACAACAACAAACCAAAAACCTACAATTTTATATTATTGGTAAAATGTCAGTGGTTTTTGACCCTCTGATCCAGAATTGACCCACAAACATACTGGCACTTATGAGCAAAGATATGTAAATGTGGACAAAGGTGTTTACTGGCATATTCTGTATTAACAAGAGGCCTGTGGGGGTGGGGTACTAAATGGTTAGCAGACAATTACTTAAAGAAATCATAGTATATCCACACTAAGGAATACTATGGAGCCATTTAAAAGACTGAGGAAATAATACGGAACAATCTCCAAAATACATGTTTATATGAACACAGCATGGCTCAAAACAGTGAATATAGTTCTCTCATTTTGGGATTTTAAAAAGGGAACAGTAACACATGCGGATACATATAAATACACATATACAAATTTTTGTTTATGCAAAGAATATTTCTAACTGGATACACAAGAAACTGGTAGTAGCTCGTGTAGCTTCCTTCTGAAAGGGGAACTAGCAGTTAAGGTAAAAGAAAGATTTAACTTTTCATTTTAAACAATCCTTCTATAATGTTTGATTTTAGCAGGGGTAACTTTTTCATTAAAGAAAAAAGCCATGCAATTTTCATTTAAAAATACTTGTATTCATAATACTTTAGCACAAAAAGCATTATTTGCCAAATATGTTCTCTGAAAAAGATTATTATTTTATTCAAATATTTGCAAATTACCTTGAAAAGCCTGGGAAACACATCTGCTGGTTGTCCACGAATCACAAATAGACGAGAATTTAATTTTCGTAGATTGGCATCAAGATCCTCAAGACATTGAAGCAAAAATCTAGAGAAGAAATACAAAAAATGTTAAAAATATACATTTAGAAGATGTAAAGCATTGCAAAACCATGTTATTACATAATTTGAAATGTTATTCATCATTTTATTAATACCCCTAACTCATAGAAATTACTCTGTCCAGAAAGAATACTTAGTTTTTGTTAATTATAGCACAAGTTTCCTAATATTTTAATGCTTTCCTAAACCAAATCACTAATTTTCATTAAATAAAAATTACATAAACAAAAATTTAATTTGTGAAAATAAAAATTATGAAAAGATATAGCAAAGCAATTAAATGAATTAATTTCATTATTTAAACTTGATGAAGTGACAAGTTTCCTATATAAAAATGACTTCACATAGAAAGGCCACCTTGAAAAATCTAGAACATTTTTTTACTCTGGGAAAAATGGAAATATCCTGTTGAATAAGTGAGTAAATAATTTAAGAATATAAATAGTAGGGGTGACTGTAATCATCTAAGGCAGAAATCATAATACTTATTTTCATGTTTCTAATCTAAAGAAAAAAGGAATTAATAATAATTAGATGCTAAATTATGTGGTATTAACAATTGACTATACAGAGTACCAGATTGCTTTTTTTAAGGTCTCATGGAACAGGTGGGGCTATAGATTTTTTTCAATAAATTAAGTACCACCAAAGTTTACATATGACATATATCTGGAAGAATTCTGAGGCAGTGATAGAAGACAGCTTACTGTGTTATTCTACTGCGATGAAACTGAGCATTTCCCAAGAACAAATCTAAAAGAGGTCAGCCCTGGAATGTTCAGCTTCATCGTTTGCATCATGTTAATTTTCATATAGATTCAGTTCCTTTCAGTTTATTTCCTTTCCATCTTCTTTTATGTTTTTAAGTATTTTTCTGTCTTTTCACAGGCTACATACTCATTGAGAAGAATGGTCATGTCTTTCTTGAGAGGAGGAGTGGTTGAGGAAGGAATGATGTATCTCAGAAAGGCACTGTCCAATACAATGACCAAAAGACACATGTAGCCATTTTAATTTAAATTAATTAATATTTAAAATTCAGTTGTTCAATTACACTGGCCACATTTCAAGTCCTCAATAGCCACATAGATGGCTAGTAACTACCACATTTGACAGCACAGGTGTAGAACATTTCTATCACTGCAGAAAGTTCTACTAGAGGTTCTCTAGAAGGTTCTACAAGGTTCTTAGTCTAGATCATCTTGTTCTCTTTGCCAATTCTGATCCCATCATTTCACCAAAAAAAAAAAATGCTGATTTTTTTCCAACTGTAGTTATTAATGTCTTAAGTATATTAGTCAGCTGACACTTTTCCACTTCAGGAGTCAACATTTCTGGAGCTTAGAGAGTCACAGTCACTCAAGAGGATGTGAAAGACAGTCCACCATTTTACCTTAGGAAATTTCATGCGATCATCAAACGAACAGAAAACAAACCTTTCTGTGCTCACATTTATATTTATCACATACCTCTTCTCTCTTGGTTTGGAGTCACCTCCCTAATACCTAATCCCCAGCCCATTCCAATACTACCAATATGTTAAGTTCTTCAGGGGAGAAGACTTTAGCTAGATGCATAGCAATATAAGAATATATGAGTTTCATAAAATTATCTGCAACTATGAATGACATCACATGTGGTGATGTTTATTGGAAAGAATCTAATTTAATATATTTACTTATTTACAAAAATGTGTTTTTTTTTTTGTTTTGAGATGGGGGTCTCACTGTGTTGCCCAGACTGGCCTCAAACTCTTGGGATCAAGCAATTCTCCCACCTCCTCCTCCTGAGTAGCTGGGATTATAGGTGTATGCTGCCCCACCTGGATAGCAAGAGAATGACTAAACCCAAAATTAAGAAATCGAATGGACTGGCATCTTAAAAGTTTGCTTAAATTAAAACAGCATAAAACTAAAATGTCCTGGAGAGGTAATCCAAGGCAAAGATAATCCCCAAATCTTTGTTGTCTCATCAGCTTCACCATGTTTACCTGCACTGGTAATAAATCACAAAAGTTCAATTCAATCTTTCAGTAGGAATGTTTTTATGTAGTATGAGGTAAGATCAGAAAAGCAAAATATCAAAAGAACATGATTACTACATAAAATGAACAACTGAGTCTGGATTTGCTAATAATTGGTTCTTTATTTTCCCTTTTTTATTTGTAGGCTGAATAAACATTCTAATGCTTTTCAATAAACACTGTATGAATTAACAAAATGCTGGACAGAATAATATGGACTGAAGTAATGTGTTACAATGGAAAATATTGCAACCTAAGAATTAATTCTGTTTTGGCACTTCATGAAACAATGTCTAGAAGCTGTATTTAACCATGGTGATTCTCTTCCAAATTATGATATTTTCTTCCATAGATGTTATAATTTATCTCTCTGGTTTCACATAAAAATTACAGGATAAAGTGGACTCAAATATAGTCACTTTAAAAAATAACACAGGTACTTTGTACACAGATATTTAAAGTAGAAAATATCTATAAGAAGAGAAAAAAGGAAAGAACAAAGTAGAACAAACTGTGACACTGTCCTTTACGTCTACTCATGTTGATGTGGGCATAAAGATAATAACTGGAAGGATACTTAACAAGCTATTAATAATATCTACCCTTGGGGAATGGGATAGGAGTAGAAACATACTTTAAAAAAATTCACAAAAAGTTTAAAATTGATAATCAGCATACATTTATTTAAAGAACAAAAAAGAGATATACTGTATCTATTGTAAGCCTGGTTTAATACATGCTGAACATTTTTTCAAAGCTGTTGCTTTGAAATATTTCTATGGCATAAAATTTCACAGTATTCTATTATAGATGTTCCATAATATAACAAGTCCTTCAATTGATCCTGAAAACTGGTACAGTAATAACATCTCATAGCATTTTGATGAAAACTGAATAAATTAACATATATGAAGCTCTTAGAACAGAGTCTGCTCCAAGTAAACACTATTATGTAAGTGTTATTTTTTGCTTTTTAGTTCATCCTTTACCCACCTCTATTCGGCCTACAGTAATCCCAGTTATTATCTCTTGTTTGTATTATTTACTGCAATACCTTAAAATTGGTCTGCTTCCAAAAACTCTGTCCACTGTACTTCATTTTAATACACAATACCAAATCTTTGTGAGGTACACTTTTCTGTACAAAGGTCTTCAAAGACTCACCTCTTATATAATAATAATAATAAAAAAAACAACTTATTTTCTTGGCCACTAACCTAGGGAGCCAGGCTCATTTTCTCCTCCACTCCCCTTGCCTCCCACCAAATCAAACTAGTTCTTTTTCCTATACATTCAGTCTCCTAGAATTTGCTCCATGATATTTCCTAGGCCTGGAAGGTCTTTGAAAAATTTCCATCTCTTCAAGTTCATATCTTACTAAGTTTTCAGTTTTACGCCTGAAAGTAATTTCTCTAACCTCTGAATTGTCTCTACCACTATGTCTCTCCTCATCCTAGATAAGCTTTGAAACTGTACCTCATATTATTGATATACAATGTGTGTGTGTGTGTGTGTGTGTGTGTGTGTTGTACACATATCACCTCCTCCTGATGGATTTCAAATTAAGTATGTGTGACTGATTCTTTCTTTTAATCTTTTTAAAATATTTGTTTTAGTTGTAGGTGGACACGATAGACTTTATTTTATTTTTATGTGGTGCGGAGGATCGAACCCGGTATCCCACGGGTGCTAGGCGAACTCTCTACCACTGAGCCACAACCCCAGGCCCTGTGTCTGATTCTTAATCATAGAGTTTTCTTAAACTGTGTTTGATTTCTATCTTTGGCAAACAAATCTCAAAATGTGCCTTGGACAATTTACTGAAAAGATCTGAAATAGGGATTAAATGACCTAGGTTTGTTTTGTATAACTATTGAAAGGATCAGAAACAGCATAAAATCACTAAGTAAAATCCCCTAGCACTTGGTAGATATTCATTAAACAGAAGTTATCATTTTTTTCCTTCAAGAATAATTTCTAATTTTGATAAAAACCCATGTATTTCTGAATTGTAAATAGTTGGGCATGACAAAAGAAAACAATGAATTTCTTGGATGCCTACACCTATACATAACTTTGAATTTCATCTGTATATGATCCGTGAACCAAGGTTTGACCTTTGTCAGTAATAAAAACACTGTGAATATGAATATATATTTATAAACAAGATACAGTGCAACTAAGACTCGGAATCAACCAACCTTTAAATATATAATTCTTCTTAGGTAGTACTACCAAAAACCTCTTTTTTTTTTTTTTTTTAGTGTTAAATGAAAAAAGATACTTGAAAACTATACAAAATCTAACACTTCATCCTTTACCCTTAACTGGGAAGAGAGATTGTTCAGAGTTCAGCTTGAGTGTGGTGCAGAAAACACATGAATTTCAACATTTCATATTACAAATGCATCTGCCTTAAAATAGGTATTATTAAATCAAATGAATGATTTAATGTATTCAATTGAAAATATATTTGGTATAATTTTAACAGGAACATATTTAGAGATCTTCTCTAATTTGACATATACTATATACTATCCATATAGTATGGATAGTATATAGTATACACTATAATCATACCCATTTGAAAGCTCAGTTAATAATACTATTTAACTACATGCAACATTGTTTTTAAAATAGGCCAAATGGTAGTAAAACTCACTACAGCCCTTTGCATAACTGTACTGTCTACACAGAAAAACAGTCCTCATGCTATTTAATTACAATACTGAAAACAACACTTTCAAATAAATTGAAAAATATATTTCTTCATTTTAAATATTTTTAAGGATTTTTCCCCTCCACAAATCACTATTTATTGCTATTATAAGAAAATTACATGGAGTAAGCTTCCTTATACCACTTTCAAAAGATGATTTCAACATGAATCAACAGAAATAGTTTCTTAAAGTAGGTCATTGCTATAGCAACCAGTGGGCGGTTTAGTATACTCCCATCACAATGACCTACTTTCCAGCCTGTGCTAGAACAGCTTTATATAACTAGTATTTCTAGTTCTGTCTATAAAATAGTCTGAAAAAGGGCAATAGCAAGACACAACATAATCCTATTGAGGCTGAAAACAATGAGTTATGAATTAACATGTATCATACCAGAATAAAGCCATCTGTTTCTGTACTTTAGTTTCTAAATTATATCTTATCATACACTCAACAATGAAAGCTACTTTTAGAATACCTAAACCAAAACAACTCATTGCTGACACTAGAGAACTGATTTAAAGAATATAAACTGAAATCACTAAAACCACATGGAGAATATCTTCTCTCATTTTCCACATAAAACAAGAGTTAAATTTTAAAAAATTAAAAAGTTCTAGATATACTATCATAAAGAAAAAAATGTAGATTCTAAATTATAAACCAAAGTCTATGGTGTTTTATTAGATTTCAAAATTATAAATAACAATATTTCTATTAAGTGAATAAAATTTACATATGCTTTTTTTCTGCTTTGTAACATTTTTTTTGTACTTTATTCCACTTGTCAGGATATTTATGATACACATGTTCCCCAAAGAAAATAGCTTAATGTTCAATAAAGTTAAAATATATATTTCAAAGGCAAATTTTGCATTTGTCAGACTCTAAGACCACAGACCAGTGAATCTATAGATAGATACAGTTATTTTTTGTAACAAATATTTTGCAATGCCCTTTTTTAATCCTAAAATAAAATTTACAGATAAAACATCCACATTCACAAATTTAAGACATTTTTATAATGTTCTAACTGTAACAGTAGGAGAAATTAAAGGAGGGTCTCTCACACACATATATGCATTATAATTACATATAATAGTGGGATTCATTATAACACATTTTATATGCACATAACTTGATCAGTCTCATTCCCCAGTACCTTCCCTTTCCCTCCACTCCTTCTTTGCCCTACACTACTGATCTCCTCTCTTTTATTATTGTTTTAATTAATATATTAAACATACATATATAAGCGGGACTCATTATGGTGTATGTACAGGGACACAGTGTGATTTGGTAGAGTCTGCTCCCCCATACTTCCCCATTCTCTCCCCTCTCTTGATCCCCTTCTATTCTATTGGTCTCCCTTTATTCCCCCCATCCTTTAGCTTCCACATATAAGAAAACATTTGACCCTTGACTTTCTGAGTCTCGCTTATTTCACTTAGTAAGATGTTCTCCAGTTCCAGCTATTTACCAGCAAATGATGTAATTTCATTCTTCTTTATGGCTGAGTAAAACTTCATTGTACCTATATGCCATATTTCCTTTATCTAATCATCTGTTGAGGGATGGTGGTTCAAGAACTTGGCTATTATGAATTGTAACTGCTATAAATATTGATGGGCCTATATCACAACAGGATGCTAATGAAGCCAGATTTAAAGTTAGGTAGTCAGTGTAGTTAGATAAATCGGGTCTAATATCGAGTGAAATCTAAAATGGAGACCATGCGGAGAATGACTCAGGGAAAACACAGGACAACTCATGGAATGTTAATGAAGTCCCGAAAAGGCCCTAGGCCAAAGTCCACCTCAAAGAAATGCTAATGAACAGCCCCCAGAAAAAGGTGCTGACTCAGAAGTCCTTCCTGACCAGATTACTTCTTTGGCCCACCTGTGTCCCACCCCTCGGGCCTTCCAACCTACATTTCATCACCAAAACTATAAAAAGGGGAAACAACCGCACTTCCATGGATTCCACCTCTTGGGTCCCCTTCTTCCTCCGGGAGAAGTCTTTTCTGCTGTCCTTTAATAAACTTCTAATTTCTACTCTGACCTTGCCTCGGCGTGCTTCTTTGGTGTTATTCTTCAACATTGGGGAAGCAAAAACTCACCGGTCAACAGCGGTAACACTAATTTCAGTTTTTTTTGGATAAATATCAAGGAGTGGGAAGGAGTGGGATAGTGGGGTAATATGGTAATTTTCATTCCCAGTCTTTTGAGGAATCTCCATATTGCTTTCCAAAGTGGTTATACTAATTTGCAGTCTCACCAACAATGTATAAGTGTACCATTCCCCCCACATCCTCGCTAGCAATTATTGTTATTTGTATTTTTAATGATCGCTCTTCTACCTGGAGACGAAATCTCAGTGCAGTTTTGATTTGCACTTCCCTCATTACAGAGAATGTTGGAATTTTTTCATTTGTTGGACATTCACATTTCTTCTTTTGAGAAATGTCTGTTTAGATCATTTGCTTATTGATTATTAATTTTTGAGGGTTAAGTTTTTTAAAAAATATATTGTAGATATTAATCCCATCAGAACAGTAACTGGCAAAGATTTTCTCCGATTCTGTAGGCTCTTTCTTCATGCTTTTATTTCCTTTGTTACAGAGAAGCTTTTGAATTTGAAGCCATCCCACTTACTGACTCTCGGTTTTACTTCTTGAGCTTTAGGAGTCTTATTAAGGAAGTTGGTGTTTGTGCTTATATGTTGACTGTGTTGACTCTGTTTTAGGTTTTTCTTCAAGCACCAGCAGTGTTTCTGGTCTAATTCCTAGGTATTTGATTCCTTTCTGAATTGGTTTTGGTGCATAGTGACAGAGATCCAGTTTCGTTCTTCCACCACTTGCTGTTTTACCAGCACCATTTGTTTAAAAAAGGCTATTTTTTTTCCTCCAGTATGTTCAATATATGTTTTTGGCACCTTTGTCAGAATCAGATGTGTCTGTTCTCTTCCACTGGACTTCATGTCTGTTCTTAGGCCAATACCATGCTGCTTTGTAACTATAGCTCTGAAGCATGGTTTGAGATGGAGTATTGTGATGCCTCCAGGATCACTTCTATTGCTCAGGACTTGCTTTGGCTATTCTGGGTCTTTTATTATTCCTTATCAATCTTAGTTGCCGCAGTCTGGCTGGGCACAAATCAGGAGCCACTGAAGCAGGAACAAACTTTATTTCTGAACTCCACCAGCACACTCCACACCCGCTCCCCGGGAATTCTCCCGCGAACCACCCATGCGGCATTCTCTCGGAACACACTACTCCAACAGGAAATCCCTCCTCCGGAATTCCCTACCACACTTCCCCAACTAATGGGAACTCTCCGGGAGTCCCGCAAGAGGTCCAAAGTAGCAGGCCTAGGCAGACAGCAGGGGTCTAATCTTCAAATGAATGCAGATCTCAACATAATCATTATCATCTCAATGGCTTGCTGGCCTCACCTTTCAACCAAAAATGCCCTGCTTCATTCCTACTTGGCTATGGCTCTCAGCACTTAGTACTCTTTCTAGTTCTGTAAAAGATGTTGGTATTTTAATGGGGACTTTACTGAATTTGTAGATCACTTTTGGTAATATGGCCATTTTGACAATTTTAATTCTGTGTATTAAAGAACATGGGAGGACTTTCCATATTCTAAGCCCTTTAATTACTTTCTTCAGTGTTCTATAATTTTCATCATAGAGACCCTTCCGTGGTTAGATTTATTCCCAGGTATTTTAATTTATTTATTTGAGCATACTTTGAATGAAATTGTTTTCCTGATTTCTTTCTCAGATTATAGAAAACTATAAATTTTTATATTTTGATTTTGTATCCTGCTACTTTGCTGAATTTATCAGCTCTAGAAGTTTACTTATAGAATTTTGGGGGTCTTCAGTGACCAGGTAATCTGGCCTCTTTTCCTATATGTGTCCCTTTAATTTCCTTATCTGATTCCTCTGGTTATAGTTTCAAGAACTAGTCTGAACAGGAGTGATGAGAGTGAAATCTTTTTCTTGTTCCTGATTTAAGAGGAAGTGCTTTCATTCAGTATGATGTTAGCTTTAGGTTTGTCATACATCCTTTATGAATCTGACATAAGTTCTTCTTTGCCTAAATACTTCAGTTTTGTTTGTTTTAAACATGAATTAGTGCTGGATTTTTCTGCATTTATTGAGATGATCATGTGATTTTTGTCCTTAATTCTATTTATGTGATGAACTAAATTACATTTGATTTTTTTGAACCAACTTTGCATCCCTGGGTGAAATCAATTTGATAATTAACATCCTTTTAATATGTTTTGAATGCAGCTGCTAATATTTTATTAAATATTTTTGCATCTATGTTCATCAGGAATGTTGGTCTGTAGTTTTCTTTCCTTGGTGTACCTTTATCTGGTTTTGGTATCAGGGATACTGGATTCATAGAATTAATTTGGGAGTGCTCCTTCCCTCTCTATTTTATTGAATAATTTGAGGAGGGTTGGCATTGGTTCTTCTTTAAAGATCTGGTAGAACACAGCTGAGAATCCATCTGGCTCCAGGCTTTTCTTTGTTGAAAGGCTTTTTCGTACTGTTTCAATCTTTTGTTTGATATTTGCCTGTTTAAGGCACTTCACAGAAGAAATACAAATGGTCAACAAATATATGAAAAAATGTTCAACATTTTTAGCAATTAGAGAAATGTGAATTTCCATCTCACTCCATTGAACAGGTAATTACCAAGAATATAAGTAACAATAAATGTTGGCAAGAATGTGGGGGAAAAGGTACACTCATACATTGTTGGTGGAACTGCCAATTGATGCAACCACTCTTTTTTAAAAATATTTTTGTTTTAATTATAGATGGATACAATACCTTTATTTTATTTATTTATTTTTATGTGGTGCTGAGGATTGAACCCAGGGCATCACATGTGCTAGGCAAATGGTCTACCACTGAGCCCCAGCCCCAGCAGTACAACCACTCTTGAAAAGAGTATGGAGATTCCTCAGAAAACTTGGAATGAAACCACCATTTGACCCAGTTATCCCATTCCTCAGTATATACCCAAACAACTTAAAATTAGCATCTACAGTGACACAGCCACATCAATGTTTATAGCAACTCAATTCACAATAACTAAGCTATTAGACCACCTAGGTGCTCTTCAACAGATGAATGGATAAAGTTTATATATATATATATGTGTGTGTGTGTGTTTGTGTATGTATATATGTATGTGTGTGTGTGTGTGTGTGTGTGTGTGTATATATATATATATATATATATATATATATATATGGAATATTACTAAGCCATGAAAAAGAATGATTTTATGACATTTCCCAGTAAGTGCATGGATCTGGAAACTATCACACTAAATGAAATAAGCCAATCCCCAAGCCCAAAGGCCAAATGTTCTCTTTGATATGTGGATGCTAACACACAACAAGATGGAGGGAGGGAATAATAGAAATTCAGTGGGTTAGACAAAGGGGAATGAAGGGAAGGGGGAGGAAATGAGAATAGGAAAGACAGTAGAATGAATTGGACATAATTTTCCTATGTTCCTATATGAATACAATACCAGGGAAACTCCACATCATGCACAACCACAAGAATGGGATCCTAATTAGAATGTTATACTCCATGTTTGTATTATATGTTAAAATTCCACTCTACTGTCATGTATACCTAAAAAGAATTTTAAAAGATTAAAAATGTTTTAAAAAATTTTTAAAAAATACATATTCACCTGTTTAGGTTGTCTACATCCTCTTTAGGTCCAATTTTTGTAGGTCACACATGTGAGAAATTTTTCAATATCTTCTAGATATTCTCACTTATTGGAATATGAGATTTCTTTTTCTTTTGTTTTTGGATATAAAGTACTGGGGACTGGACCCTGGGGCACTCTACTGCTGAGCTACATCCTCTTTTAAATTTTGAAATAAGGTCTCACTAAGTCATGGAGGCTGGCATTGAACTTGATGATCTTCCTGCCTCAACCTCCTGAGTTGCTTGGATTAAAGGTGTGTGCCATTATACTTGGCGGGAACATAACTTTTAAAAATAGTCCTTAATTATCCTCTGTATTTCAGAAATGTTTGTGGCAATAGCTTCTTTTTCAACTTTTATTTTGGTGACTGAGCCACAAACCCAACCCCAATATCTTTATTTTGTTTACTTATTTTTATGTGGTACTGAGGATTGAATCCAGTGCCTCACATGTATGAGGCAAGCGCTCTGCCACTGAGGTCACAAGTCTAGCCCCTGGATCTTGTTTTTTTTAATCCACTCTGCCAATTTTCTTTCTTGGAACTTTCAGACCATTTACACTCAAAGAGTTATTATGGAGAGATGTTTGTTATTTCCTGACATTTTTATTTGTTTCATACACTAAATTTAGTCTTAGTTTTCATTTGCTTATCTCTTCTAGCAAGCTTTGTCATTCAGGAGCTCTGAGATTTGTTTTTGAGTTTTTCTGTGTGTAGTATTTCTTTAGGTATTTTCTAGAGTGCTGGCTTAGTCAAGTCATAGATTCTTTTAGTTTATTATTTTTCTTGAAAAGTTGTTATTTCTGCTTCAAATCTGAATGAGAGCTTTGCCAGATCTTGGTTGGCAGTTATTTTCTTTCAGAGCTGGATTATCTCATTTAAAGACTTCCTGGATATTAGAATCAGAACTAAAATGTCAGAAGTAAGCCTTAGTGGTTTACCTCTAAATGTGACCTGATGTTTTTCTCTTGTGGCTTTTAACAGTGTATCCTTATTCTCTATGTTAGGCATTCTGATTATTATGTGTCTTGGAGAGGTTCTTATTTGAGCTTGTCTATTTGGAGTTCTACATGTATCCCATAGTGGCTGTGCATCTCATTCCTAAGGTTTAAAAAATTTTTTGCTACTATTTCATTGAAAAGGTTCTTATTGTCATTAGCCTGTATCTCCATGCCTTCTTCAATTCCAATAAATATTTTTTTAAAATATAGTTGGACACAAAACCTTTATTTTACTTATTTTTATGTGGTGCTGAGGATCAGACCCAGGGCCTTGCACGTGCCAGGCAAGCATGCTACCAATGAGCCACAACCCCAGCCCCTCCAATGAATCTTAAGTTTGATCTAATATCCCAGAGTTCTTGTATAATCTGATTTTTTTACTGCTTATTGAGTATTCAAGTTCACATACCTTGTCTTCAAGGCCTGAAGCTCTGTTTCCTATGTAATCTAATTTGTTGATAATATTTTCAGTTGAATTTTTATCTGACTTATTATTATCTTTCATTTCTAGGAATTCTGATTGGTTTCTTTTCAGAATCTCTTTTTATTGGAATGGTCTTTCACCTTCTGTATTTGTTTTCTCAATTTCTTCCTTGCACCTTCTTTTAGCTCATTAATCATTTGAATCATCAATATTTTATAGTCTTTCTCTGGAATTTCATATGCTTCAATATCTGTGGGCTCCTTTGTTGGGGGGACTATAATTCTCAGGGGAATACTTGTTGGCCGGTTTCCTTATGATTTCAGAGGTTCTAGACTTGTACACTTGTTGAGATAGATTCCTTTCTTCTTATGAGTGGGTCCTTTAGTGAGTAGTCCTGTGCTATCAGTTTATCTGAGTGTCAGCACATTAATTCAATGTAATTTCAACCTCCAATGCTTCTGTGAAAGGAGAGAGTACAAAGATTGCCACTGCAGAATTTATTTTCCTCTTGAAGAGCTGCTGCAACACTGTAGAGTCCTCTGAGCCACCGTCTTCATTCTCCTTGTCATTTACATTTTTAAAAGAAGTGGCATGTGTTTGTATAGGTAAATAGCTGGGCATGACACAAGAAGACATTAGTTTGATATTTATGGAATAATTTTAAATTCAGCAAACCAGACTGACCCATTTGTTGCTAGTGACTCAAATATCATAAGTGGTATTGTCTTTGAAGATATGTTTTCTTGAAATGTTGAGTAAGACTTAGTAAAATTATGAACAAAACAAAGTACAGTTTTCTCTTGATTTATATATGTCATTCCAGGAAAATTCAGTATACATTAAAATTGTGTAAAAATATGTATATGTATCAATGGACTTAGGCTCTCAAAAATAAATGTTTTAACTAACATTAAACATGTGATAGAACATATGAAATTATGTGGGATTCAAGACAATTATTTATTTTGAGCAACTAATCTGGAACAATGAAAAAAGAATTCCAATTTTGGCCTGTCCACACAAATTCCCTAGCTCCCTTCCATTGTGACAACCAAAAATGCCTCCACAAAATTTCTAAAATACCTTCTAAAGATTGATACTGCTCATTACTTACATTTTTGTTCACTGATTTATGAGAGAAACAAATATAAATGAGGTTACAATGCTCATAGAAATTAAAATCTGGAAAAAGTACTTTATGTGTTGCACATGATATATATAAATAAAATAGAACCTGCTCTGATGTAACAACATATGATATACAAATGGATACCATGTATATACTATAACAATCAGGAAGGAACAATCACATTTGGATTTCCCCCCCTTTTTTTGATAGGAGAGAAATTTGGGCAAAAAATTAAAAGACATGGTAATAACAGAGAGGAAACTTGAAGTATCAATATGATTTTGGTAGCCAGAGTGAGAGAATTATTGGCCACTGGACTGTGACTAGGTATAGTTCATCACTTTCTAGTGCCAGACAATTCCTGACCTATAGAAGTTCAATAAATATCTATCCAATGATTTTTTTTAAAAGAGAGAGTGAGAGAGGAGAGGGGGAGGGGGGGAGAGAGAGAGAGAGAGAGAGAGTGAGTTAGTTTTTTAATATTTTTTTTTTTAGTTTTCGGTGGACACAACATCTTTGTATGTGGTGCTGAGGATCGAACCCGGGCCGCACACATGCCACACGAGCGCGCTACCACTTGAGCCACATCCCCAGCCCCTCTATCCAATGATTAATAAAATAAATAAATGAACAAAGGCAGGAGAAAGAGATTTTTAAAACTTGATTTAATATCCAGTGGAGAAGAAAAATGAAAGAGAAAGATTATTCTCTGTAAGTCTATTTTTCTGGGTACTTTACATGTTATATTCCATATATAACTTTACATGTTATATATGTTCTGTGAGACAAAACTTCTACTTATTCATTTCTTTTCTTTCTTTCTTTTCTTTTTTTTTTTTTGGTACTGGGAACTGAATCTACCTCTGAGCCCCATCCCCAGTCCTTTTCATTTTCATTTTTCATTTTGAGACAAGGTCTCATTCTCATTCTTAAGCACGATGGATGTGCTTAACAACTCTACAAAGTATCTGATTTTTTTAAAATGATGGAATGTGAAATTTATCAAGTCCATTTCTGAGCTCTGTTAGGAAATAAAGTAAAAAAAAAAATCATCTAATCTGGATGTGTCTGAGTCTAATGTTGTGCTCTTTGCACTCTATCATGCTACTTTCCTGTGGAATATGTAATCATCTAAAATGTTTTGGAAAATTAATCTAATAGCTTTAAGAATATAAACATATCATTTGAAGAAAACATTTGAGCAATGTTTAGAAATAACAGGTGTCAATCAAGAGGATGAAGGAGGAAAGGAAGAGGAAACAAAATATTTAAATGAAGAAAACTTTAAGAACTGTGGGGAGGTGGTGAAGGTGGCTGGGAGAATAGAAAGGCTATTGGTATACTTTCTAAAATAAAATGATTATTTACCTCTACAAATACTCAAAGTCCATGTTAAAAATACTGGTTTTTAATATGTATTGTTTACAGTACATTGGATTAACATACCCTAACAGAAATAACCAACAACAAATGGACAAAATGACAGCAACAAAGAAAACTCCTTAAAGTAATTCACAGGGCTGGCCAAAAAGTAAGAAAGCATAAGAAGTGAGCAGGGTGCCACAGTCAGCTATAGTGTTGAGGGCTTACAGAGCCCTGGAAAGCCTGCACTTAAAACAGGTTGAGGGCTGGGGTTGTGGCTCAGTGGCAGAGTGCTTGCCTAGTATGTGTGAGGCACTGGGTTTGATTCTCAGCACCACATATCAATAAATAAATAAAGGCCCACTGAAAAACTAAAAAAAATTAAAAAAAAAAAAAAACAGGTTGCGCAGGATAGAAAATAAAGCCCAAGGCCCCTCCAATAAGGAAGTTAATAATAAAATATGGCACAATTAGAGTAAATCCCATGATCAGAGTTAATATCACCATTAAATCAAACATATTGTCATGGATACTTTGATATGATATGATGAGAAGACCATTTCACCTCTGTGATATTTTCCCAAAAAACCATAACCCCAGCCTTATCATGAAATAAACATCAGGCACACTCAAACTGAAGACCACTCTATAAAATATAGGAATAGTTCACAAAACCATAGAGGTCATAAAAAACAGGGAAAGCCTGAGCAACTGTCACAGAGGAAATGAAGGAAATAATGACTAGATGCAATGTGGCAATTGTGCATGGGATTCCGGAACAGAAAAACAATATGAATAGAAACCTGAATAATGTCTGGAGTTTAGCTAGTACTACAGTTTCTCGGTTTTGATAAATGTCCCATGGTAATCTAAGATATTACTATTAGGGGAAACTGGTAACAGAGAATACAGAGGCTTTCCATTATCTGTGCACATTTTCTATCAATCTACAATTATTAAAATAATTTTTATTAAAAATATTGCCCCAATAATTAATCATCTCAATGAAAATTCATGGAATTTTTGTGGTCCCCAAAATCTTGAGTGTAAAAAGTCCTTGGTTTTCAAGACTTAGATTAACTATTAAAGGGGATCCCCTGCACACACATGCAGGCAGGTGCCCGGCTCCCCTGACCCACCACAAATCCTCTCTGGATTCTCAACTTTAACCTATGCTTCAAAGAATTGCCACAGAAATGTTCCACTAAAAATCAATTAATCAAAAAAGAGATAAGGAAGAAAAACACAATCTGAGTTACAGAATGAAAGATGTGAAATGACTGAGAGTTTTCCAGAACTGCTGAAAGATGTCAATTTAAGAATAAATCCCAAGAAAAAGACACAAGGCAGGAGGTGGGGTGTGGTGGAGAGAGAACAAGTAAAGGATAAAGAACAGATAGAAATAGGCAGAGATGCAGAGAGAATATGAGAAGATGGGGACAATGAATTTTAGAAAATACCTAGAACTGAATGACAATGAAGAAAATACAATGAAAACTCATGGAATGCAACTGAAGTAGCACTGTGTTAGTCCACCATGTTTTAGTTACAACAACAAAATATTTGAGATGACAAACTTAATTCTAGAGGTTAGGGTACAAGATTGAACATCCCATTAGTTTGGGCATCTGATTGGCAAAAGTGGGCACACATGGGGTCCTTAGGGACCCCCAAACCAATATTCAAATCATAGCAGGTAATTGGGAAGAAACATGGGTTTTAATACCTACTAGAAAAGAAGACTTAAACTAAGTTAGAGAAACAGTAGAAAAAATCCTAAAAAAAGCAAAACTAAGGGAAATGTTAAGATCAGATATAAAAGAAAATAGACATTCATCATGGAAAAAAATCAAAGTTATTAGACAAAGAGACAATATAAAATTCTGATAAGAGTAATTCAGGAAAAACAGGAGAGGGCAAAATAAGCAACATTATGAGTAAAAGGGGGGGCATAATCTCAGATGCTGCTGGAATTAAACAAAAATAAGATATATGAATAATTTTATACAAATTAATTAGAAAGCTTAGATGAAATAGATAAATTCCTTACTAAGACTGATTCATGAAGAAATTTATATCTTACCAAATGAATTCATCCTTTACAGACGATTCTCAAAGAGGACAGACAAAAAAAGAACACATCCCTCAAACTATTTTATGAAGTTAGACTCTTCTTGACACCAAACCAGACAAAGACAGTACAACATGAACACTACAAACTGATCTTACTTACAAACACATCATATTAGCAAATGAAAACCAGCAATATGTAAAATACATTACATATCATAATCAAATTTGGCTTACTTTTAGAATTTTAGGTTACTTTGATATTTAAAAACTGGTTATTGTGATTCATTACCTTATTCAAAAAATAAAGGCGAAAAATCACATGAGCAATTGAGCAGATGCAGAAGAACAGCAACAAAAACAATTTCAACAAACTAGCACTAGACAAACTGGGACCAGAAGGTAACTTTCTCAATCTGAAAAATTACTTTTAGAAAACATCATGTTTAATGGTGAGATTCAGAAAGCAATTCCTCTAAGACTAAGAAGACCAGCATGCCTGTTGTCATCACTTCTCTATTCAGTTTGGTACAAGGAGGCCTAGCCAGCGTAGTCACAGAAGAAAAAGAAACACAAGGCAAAAGGATAGGAAGAAACAACACCATGGTTATTTATAGATGACAGGTATATTGATATAATCAATGTAGAAAAAGGCAGAAAAACATTAGAATTAATAATAGATCTGGAATTAACTTGAGCTAATATAATCTATGTAACTTCTTTCTGAACTAAAAAATTACACAGAGCTATTTATAATCTAGAAATCTTATCCTTGTCTAATTTTAGAAACTACTGCATCGTGACTCCACCAGGTTTGGCCAAATCAAGAGTAAGCTATACTTCTAGGCTTTAAAGGATTTACATACAACTAAATAACATCTGCCTAATATGTACGATAAAGCATGCTTTCCCAGAACATAATATTTTTCTGTAGCCTAACAGTTTATTTTAACTTTCTATCCTTCAGAAAAAGACTAATAGTGCTGAAAAATAATTCTAATTTTTGATCTGTGATCTAGCACATGTAACTATTAAAATTTGTCTGAGGCTTGGCAAATGGCCAACATCTTTCTTCTCGTATTGACATTACTGTAAAGAGAGAGAGATACATAATGCTTCACCCATTTATCTATCAAACATTTTTTGAGAAACTACTGTGTCCAAAATTGTTGTTGATCCTAGTAATAAATGAAAAAAAAAAAAACTCCAGTGTTTAGTGTCACAAAATTTGCATGTTAGATTATAAATAATGACAATGATGATAATATCTGCAAATGTTTAGAACATATATCAGTACTACTCTAAGTACTTTACATGTATATACACTTAATAACTTTTTGACAGATACTTCTTTGGTTTCCAAATGAGAGAAAGGAGAGATATAAAGGTTAAGAAAATTTCCCAAGGACAAATACTAAAGTGGCAAGGTCAGGATATTAAACTTAGTCAGTTTTAGCTTAAATTCCAAGCTCCTAAACTACCATCCTATATTTCAATGGTAATAATTTCTACGGAGAAAACCCAAACAGGGTGGAGGAATATGAGAGGGTCTAATTTTGCATAGTATGTTAGTCAGCTTCCCATCACTATAACAAATACTTGAGATAAATAAACTCATAAAGGAAAAAAAGGCTTATTTTGGCTCACAGTTTTGGATGTTTCAATCCATGATTGATTTGTCCTATTGCTTTCAGGACTGTGATAAAGCAGCACATCACAATGGAAGTGTGTGACTGGAACAAAACCAATCACCTTAAGACCCAGCAATGAAAGAGAAAAAGTGAAAGGGACCTAGGTTCCACAGTTCCCTTCAAGGGCACACCTTTAATGACCTGAAGACTTCCCACTTCTTAAAGGTTAAGACTCCCACCTCTTAAAGGTTCCATTATGGGCTGGAGACCAAGCTTTAACACGAATGTACCCCAGAACCTCTGGGGTACATTCCAGATCCAAATTGTAGCACACAGGATTGTCACAGAAGGTTAATGATATCCAGCTGCCCTTCAAACACCTCTCTTCGAAGGTTACCTCAAACTGTATCCTCCCACGTTTCCCAATCTCAGTTAATGATTCTACTCTTCAGGCCAATGTGTCCCCTATTTGGTCTGAATAGGACAGTATTATGCTGCAATAATAAATACCCCCAAATCAGTGGTTTGACAAGGCGAACTTTCACCTTGCTTATATTGAGTTCACTGTAGCCACAGACAATTATCCTCTAAATGGTGTCTTTGCCATCCCAGTTGTTTTGATCTTATGGCTCCATAATTTCAACACAAGTCTGCCTTACAAAAGGGGAGAACTAGAGAAGCATACAGGTGCTTTCCAGAGCTTTTGCCATGAACTAGCTCATGTCTGTGATACCACTCTTAATTGATCCATGAGGAAGATACCCTCATAACCTAATCTCCCCTTCAAATTCTCACCTCCTAATCATATTACAAAGGCAATTACACTTCAACTGGAGTTTTGGAGGTGACATTCAAATCATAGTAGTATATACATTGTGAGATACACACACATACACACACACACACATATAATTATATCAAAGACGAGCAAGAGTTAAATGAAGTCAATGTATCTTAAGGTCTTGGTGTTGTTAGAGAAATGGTAAAAGTATTAATTTACACTAGACTTTAGGATATCAGGTATGTGGTGATTTCTAGGTAACTTCTAAAAAATATTCTATGTAACCAACCAAGAATGAAGAAAAATGGCATAAGAAAAATATTTAATTTTTCATCAAGGAACTGCAAATTAAAACCACAATGACATCATTTCATCTTGTCAGAATGGCTATTATCAAAAAAGATAAAAAGTAAGAATTGCTGGCAAGGATGCAGAGAAAGGAGAATTCATACACATGTTGCAGGAAACAAATTACTATAATCATTATGAAAAACAGTATGACAGTTCCTCAAAAAACTAAAAACAGAACATATGATTCAGGTATTCCATTATTGGGTATATATTCAAAGAAAATGAAATGAAGTATATATGTCTGTTGCAGCACTATTTAAAATAGCCAAAACATGGAATCAATTGGGGCATCTTAATAGATGATGAGATAAAGAAAATGTGATATGCATACACAATGGAATATTATTTGGCCATATTGTTGCAAATGACAGGATGGAATGAAATCCTATCATTTGCAACAATATGGGTGGAACTGGAAGATGTTACATTAAGGGAAGCCAGATATAGAAAGAAAATACTGACATTTCCCATTTATATGTGGGAGCTTAAAAAGTAGGTCTCATAGAAGTAGAGTGTAGTAAAGTGATCACTAGAGAATAGGAAGGGGAGATGAAAGGGGGATAGAGGGACCATGGATAACAGGCATCAAAATACAGTTACATAGAATCAGTTCTAGTGTTCTGTAGCACAGTATGGTAACTATGGTTCACAACAACTTATTATATATTTTATAAAGAACTAGAAGAGAGGAGTTGAATCTTCCCAACTCAAAGAAATAATTAATGTTTAAGGTGATGAATATGCTGATTACCCTGATTTGATCATCACACTGTACTCCAGTAATATTTTCAATTATTATGTGTCAATTTAAATTTTTATCACACTGTACTCCAGTAATATTTTCAATTATTATATGTCAATTTAAATTTTTTTAGATTAAAAAAAGAAACCTGCCATAAAGAAATTTTACAAAATGAATTACAAAGAGCTAAAGAGATGGAAAATATGAAGACATGAAGATTAAACATCTAAAAAAATTTCCAAAGGAGAAAAAATGAGGTCAGGGAAATATTTGAAAAAAAACAACAGTTGAAAATTTTTTCAGAACTGATAAAATGGATATCAACACATAGCTTCAAGAAGCCTTATAAATCCATAAAAAATAAATACAGAAGAACATCTTGATTTGTCATGGAAAAAAACTGCAGAACATGTCAGAGAAAAGATTTAAAATTAGACAAAAACAAATAATATATACTATCCTCAAAAAACGAATAGTGGAAGTGACAGTGACTATGACTAAGAATGTCTCCTTAGAATTCTATACCAAATAACTACCTAAATAAATGGTTAAGTAAATAATAGCCTTATAAAACAATGAGAATATGTTGTTTTTTAATAACAAAAAGAAAATAACCAAGGCTGGGAATAGAGCTCAGTTGGTAGAGGCCTTGCTTCACATGTATAAGGCCCTGGGTTCAATCCCCAGCACCATGAAGGAAAAAAAGAAGAAAGAAAATAACCAGAAATTAAATATTCAGGTCAGAAGGAGGCCGATTTGGGTACATGTTTTAAGGACCCTGTATCATCTGTTGAAGTGATAAAATTATCAATTAACTTTAGACATGGATTGGTGTGCCTCTGGTAATTTATAGGGTAAATACTAAAAAAAAAAGCTAAAATAATGTATGATTTCCAAGATAATTAAAAAAAAATTCCACTTAAAAACCATGTTGGAAGAGTGGGATACACATGTAACATTTTTACTGAAAATAATTGGACCATAAAAATATCTAAACAAATTTCAAAGAATTGAAATGATATGCAATATATTCTCTCACTTATGTAGTTAAGCTGAAAATTAATACTAGAAGGAATAGAAAACTACATGTTTATTAAATATTTTAAATAAATAATGAAGAAAATACTTCTAAATAATTCATGGGCCAAAGAGAAAAAATTATAATAAAATTTAGAAAATTATTTGAACTTAAAGACAATAAAATAACATAGCTAATATACGGTAGCAATTGAAGGAATATTTACACACCTAAATTTGTATTAGAAAAATGAAATGGCTAAAAATTAATATTCTTTGTACTTAGCATATTAAGTTTATTTAGAAGGAAAAAAATGGGTGATGTTGAAGAGATATAAAAATAAATCCACCATAGAGATCAATAAAATTTTTTTTTGTGAACTTCACCAAGACAAAAAGGAAGAAGACATAAACAAGCAGTATTAGAAATTGAAATATGCAAAATGAACATAGATGCTACATATATTTATGTATATGTAAATATACATAAATATATGTAGCATATGTATTTATGTATATGTAAATATACATAAATATACATAAATATATGAAAATTTTAAATGGGTTTTAATTTCAAATAATAACATAGGTTATTTAGGCCAGTGTTTCCACTAAAACAGAAATAAAACACTGACTAAGATAGAATAGATAAAATGTCTCCCTAAAAGCAGTGAAGAGCTGACAAGATAATAAGGAATTACCAAACCAAATGCTAAGTAGAACATATAATCAGCTTTTGCCCCAAGAACATTTGTTACTTCCAGAGAACCCAAACAGTGGGTTCATATGCAAGGTGAACAGAGGTCAAAGCCCAGGATCAGCTCAAGACACCCTGAAAAGAAGACGCCCCAAAACAGTAATCCAAGATACTAAGAAGCTATATGTCTCCAGAGAAGAGGTGAAACAGAATAAAATCCTCCTCTATTCATTGTGGTGAGGCTGAAAAAGAGGGGGAAGGCCAAATTATATTGTTATATTGTGTATATGTATGAATATGTAATAACAAAGTCCACCATTATATTCAACTATAATGCACCAATAAAAAATATGGGGGAAAAAAAAGAAAAAGAGGGGAAAACAAAAGAAATGATCTATAGACTGTGAAGCACTGAATCCCTTAGGTGGACCTGTAATCCAAATTTAAGTCATCAGTGTGGTGCAAGGAAGCTCAAAACATAAATTTATAGTGCCCTGGGTGGTAGTAACTCTAATACAACTATGTAGTTCAGTTTAAATTCTCTATGGAGAAAGGAATATCCTGGGCCTCAGGAAGTTCCCACAGACGATTTTTCAGAGACAATGAGAAAATCTTGAAAGCAGCTGTGAGTCCGGGGTAGGTGACAGATTACTTCTAAAGGAGTAAAAGTTCTCAACAACAACAATGGAAACTAGAAGACAGTGTAATATTTCAATAAGGTCGGAAACAAATCCAGCAACTTAAAACTTTATTCCATCAAAATATGTTCCAAGAATTAAAACAAATACATAGACATATTTTGATAAAAGAAAAAAAGATTTGTCTCCAAAACATGTCAAAGTAATTACACATGATTGTCATGTAGGCAAGAAAAAAGAGAGGAAAGTCACTAGATTAGGTGCCTTTCAATATAGCATGGGAAACAGTTATGTCAGCACCAAAACATATTGTAAAAAGTATTGTACAATTTTTGTAGATAAGATTAAAAAATTTGAACTAAGAATGAAAATGGGTTAAAGAAAGCCTAATAAATGCCAAGTAGAAAGATTTTCAAAGTACCTGTCACATATGCATCATTGAGAAATGATACATTATATTACCATGGTTTGGAAATGATCTCATTTGTGTCCCCTAAAGGTTCATGTACTAGAACTTGGTCTCCAGGCTGATGGTATTAAGAGGTGATAGATCTTTAAGAGGCTGGGCCTAGTGGAAGGTGATTAGGTCATGGGGCACCACCCTTGGAAAGAAGTCATGTAACTCTCAGAGCATCAAGTTAGTTCTCTCATCAAGTGAGATCACCCCATTTGCTTGGCCCTTTCTACCTATAGCCATTTCCCTTTCCACTTTTATACCAAGTTATGACACAGTGCTGGTAAGGGGATCTTACCAGCATAGTACCATGCTGTTTGATTTTTCTAACCACCACAATCATGAACCAAAATAAGCCTCTTATTTCTGTAAAATACCTAGCCTCTGGTATTTTGTTGTAGCAATATAAAACGAACTAAAACTGATGGGTTGGCAAACCAGAAAGTGATATAACACAAAAGTTTAAAAAGATGAAGTCCTGCCAGGTACAGTGGCACATGCCTATAATCATAGCAGCTCAGGAGGCTGAGGCACCAAGATTATGAGTTCAAAGCCGGCCTCAGAAATTTAGCATGGCTCTAAGCAACTTACCAAGATCCTGTCTCTAAATAAAATATAAAAAGGGCTGAGGATGTGGCTCAGGGGTTAAGTGGCCCTGGGTTCAATCCCTGGTACCAAAAAAATAAAAAATAAATAATAAAAGAAAGTTCTACATATCCAATTATGAATGAGAATAATGGGAAAGAAAATAATGATCTGCAGTTGGGAAATAAAAAGATGCCTCTTTCTCTCTTTACAGGAATTTTCTCATAAGTCCAAGTTTTAAAGATGAGAGGATTAACACACACTTCAAAATTGCAAAAATAAAAACCATTATGTTAGCAGGAATGTTAAATTTTAAATTTTTTTAAAAAATGCTAAAGTTGACAATATAATCCTTTTAAAATTAATGCTAATGGAAAGAACATTAACAAGGAGAATTCAAGCCCATAACTAAGAAAGACATAATATTAATAAATAATAAAATACAGAATGTCCTTTTCCATTAGCTCCTGGTAAACACACACACACTCCAACAACAAATTTTAATAGGAATGCACAAACCTAAAGAGTAAATAGAAGTCTAGGATATATGTTTTGGCAAGAGAAACAGAAAATCACAGATAGAGTGAATGAGCTCAATGAGAAGAGTCAATCACAGAACTGGAAATGAGAAAATAAGCCTGAGTTTTAAAGGTGGATATATGTAGGGAAGTTTCTAAAAGACATAAGCTTATCAGTTTGCATGTTAAGATAATCTCATTTCATGTTCTGACAAAATTATAAGACTAATGCATACATGACAAGATTAATGATGATGTATTTGGTGAACAAGACAGAAAATTATGAACTGTTAGCAATATTTTAAACTATGGATTATATCCCATAGTATACTGTTGAATGAGTAAATGTTAACCTGGAATTGAAGACTCTAATATTGAATATACCATAAAGTTTTCTGTACCTGTACATCTCTTGATAATGTAATCATTACGTTCAATTACACAAAGAAGCTAGAAAGAATTTGAAATGCAATCAATCATGTTATATATTAAACTATAAGCCCAGATATGGTCTGGGCAAATAGTTTAATCTCACTGGACCAATTTTCCCATCTGAGAAGTAGAATATATCAGTGTCTTTCAAGCTTTTTGAGAGTGAGTCATTAGTAAGAAAAATGATCCAGTACAATTAATCATGTATGTGTATATGGGACTAAAACAAAAGAGTTTCATAAAATAACTTGCTCTTATTAAGTTCCTTGATATTTTCTGGTCTATTTTATTATTTTTAATGTATGTTATAATACACAAAATTGATTTCATAATCAAAGAGGGACATGAAAAATAATATGCTAGACTTCTAAAGTTATCTGTAGCTCTACAATAAATATTTCTTTAATTTACATACTGAATAAAACATATCAAAGGATATGTTCAGATATATATCAGAGGATATATATCTGAAATAGTAACAATTATCTCAATGATAAAATTCAAAATAATACTAAATAGCTGAACATCAGTTGAAAATAACAGGAATACATATAAATAAGGCTCTAAATTTAAGTTCAGAAATTCCCTCAACAAGTATACAGAGCCTGGAAGCAAGTCAAATGAAAAAGTTGCTAGGACTTTTAGTTGACAACAATCCTGTTATATCTTAGTGGAATCTGCCAGTCTACCTATTCTTGGATCACAAGTAATGGATTTTTAAAAAAATATTTATAAACAAGTATTTTGGTACTCTGGAATCAAAGAAAATATGAAGAGTTTAACCTGGATCAGTACTTTTTAAAAATCGTATTTAATCCTCTAACAGTATGATATAGGTAATGCTATGGTTTGAATGTATCACCCAAAAAGAATGTGTTGGGACTTAATCTTCAGTGCAACAGTGAAGAAGTGGGACTTTTAAGAGGTGGTTAGGCATGACTGGATTAATGGCATCATCCCTGGAGTGGTTTTTTTAGAAAACGACAGGTTTGGCCCCCTCCTGTGCCAGTGTGCATTTCCGCTTGTTTTTCTCTCTCCTGCCTCCCTTTGATTTCTCTCCCTTCCTCCCACCCTCTCTGCCTTTTTGCAGTGATATGATGCAGCAAGAAGTCCCCATAGATGCTGGCCCCGCCATCCTTGACTTCCTAGCCTCCAGAACCAAAAGTCAAATAGATTTCTGTTCATTATGAATTACACAGTCTGTATAATTCTGTTATAGAAGCATAAAATGTACAATGGTAGATACTATTATCTTTACTAAAAATAAAGAAACTATTCAGGAAAAGCTAAATATCCTACCTAGATCACAAATGTTAATGGATGGAACCAAGTGTTTGATCCAGGTCTTTTTGAATACAATCTATTCAGAAAATCTATCAGTGTTTATTAAACTTTCTATTTTTTTTTAGAACAAAAAAAATTTATTTGATTATAATCTGGGGCAGACTCAAGTGGTCTTGAAAATGTGCTTCCTAAACTTTCTATTCCTTATTAAACTTTTTATTAAAAATTTCATTATAGCACCTATGACTTTAATGGTTATTTAGCATATAAACCACCACTAAATTTAGGTAAACAGAAAATCTATAAAATGGTTAATAAAAGATAAGCATTTTAATTAATAATAATGATGATGATGATTATTTACTACCACAAGATTATACCAAGGTCTTTCTTACTTGGAGATGGGTAACCATTTTAAATACTTCAAATGTAACTCAATGACTGTATGACCAATATGATTCTACAATATGTATACTCAGAAAAATGAGAAGTTATATCCCATTTATGTATGATATATCAAAGTATATAAGTGCATTCTACTGTCATGTATAACTAATTAAAACAAATAAAAAATAATTTTAAAAAATCCTTAAAAAAAAAAAAAAAAAGTAACTCAAGGCTGGGTGCAATGGTGCCTGCCTGTAATCCCCGCAGCTCCAGAGGCTGAGACAGGAGGAGCACAAGTTCAAAGCCAGCCTCAGCAACACCTAGGCTGTTGAGTGAGTGAGACCCTGTCTCTAAAATACAATATAGGACTTGGGATGTGGCTCAGTGGTCGAGTCCCCACAATCCCCAGTACCAAAAAATAAAAAATAAAAAAAAATCTAACTCAATGAATTTTCAAAAAGCTAACAGTTTACAGCGCCAATTTAGGAAACAGACAAATGGATTCTTAATACAATTTTAGTTGTATGTGGATTTAGAAAATATTTCTTCAAATTCTGTTCAATATGTAAACATACAAAATTTAGTTAATATACTCATTAGAATGTCATTGGTTTAAACAAATGATTGTAACTATCAAATGATCGAAACAATCAAACTTGACCATCAAGCCATCCACTTCAGTTCTATATTATAAATCCTATTATCTTCAACATTAAAAAATTGTATTTTGGCCCAATTCAAGAAACTATAATGTATCCTTAAGATATACCATTTAAACAAGCCACTAGCAGGACCACTGTGTGAAGAAATGTTTTCTTTTTATCCTTTATTCCAAAAACACACATAAGCACCCTTTGTCTATATATACTTCAGAGTGGGAAATCTTTCAAGCAAGCTAAGAAAACTTTCACTTTACTGTAGTTTTAATCATCTTCATTTACACTATTACATTCAACAATGAATCAAGATTAGGAAACAAAATGTTGACTACCAACTATTTTTTTTTTCTGAATAAAACAATGTTAATTACATTAGATACAAATTGTGTTATTCTATTACCACAACTTAGTCCTTCCCTTGATGCTCAAAGCTATTACTATATTAATACTGGCATACATTTTTTTCTAGTCTAAAATGGGTAAAAAATGAATTGGTACACTAAAAATCTTGTTGCTTGTGTTTTCAGTGATGAACAATAAACTATCCAGCACATTTCCCTCATACATACACCATATAAGCACAAATAGCTAATTTCTGCAAGTTGGTGGTTTCATTCAAATGTAAAGCAAGCATATAGGTGCTCTTCAATTTACTATGGGGCAACATCCTGGTAAACTCACTGGTAAACTAAAAATGCATTTAATACATCTAATCTACTGATTAGCAACAAAGTACACTGTAGAGCACCAGTTTTACTCTCATGATTGCGTGGCTGACTAGGAGCTGTTGCTCACTACCACTACTCAGCATTGAAAAAGAGTATCACACTGCATATTGATAGTACAGGAAAAGATCAAAATTTTATAAGTAAATCTTCTACTGAGTGCATTTCACTTTTGGACCATCATAAAATTAAAAAATTAAACTGTCATAAATTGAGGGACATCTGTATATTCAAGCCAGTATTCAATAGTATTGACTCTTCCACACTGTATATCCCTAATATATAACATGCAAGATATCATACAGAAAATAATATTGTCAATAGCTTATTCTGCCTCTTCATATAGAAGGATACATATTAAAATCTTTATAACTGAATTTCAATCTTTTGGGCAACATATCCCTACTTCATAAGAAGCATATTAGTGGTTAATCTTTTTTTTTTTTAATTTAAAACTTCACTATAATTGGTTTCTTTCATATTTGCTATATGATGATATTTTATATATGAAACTACTTGATTTCATAAAAAATGTTATTCATTTTAAATTAAATATCAGTGTTTCATGGTGCTAGCATAACATCCTCTTTTCATTTAGCATAATATTCTCCAGGTTTATCTGGAAGATGACAAAGAATTTTCTGCTTTTAAAAGGCTAGTATTCCTTTACTATATATGACACACTTTACTTTTTTTTTTTTTTTTTTTTTGCAGTGCTGGGATCAAACCCAAGGACTTGCACATGGTGACTAAGTACTATACCACTGATCTCTATGAGATCAGTTTTACTCTATACCACTAATCTCTATGAGATCAGTTTTAATCTATTCTATTAAGGCTAGAAGCTTGATGTCCTAATTGATTTCCACTAGCTCCTACCTCTTAAAGGATTTGCCACCACTTTTTACATTATTACACTGGGGAGCTTCCAGCCAAAGAACCTTTAAGGAGCAAGCCACATGAAAACCACAGCACTTTCAAAATTTATTAAGGAAAGTAGAAAGGAAACAAGGGAAGGGAAAGAGAGAACAAGAAAGAAATGAATGACAAAGGAGGGAAGAAAAAGTATAGAAGGAGGAAGGAAAAAAGAGATAGAGGAAGGAAGAAGTGAATGTGTAACCATGTGTTCACAGTAGCATCATTCATTACAACCCACACCGGGAAGAACCAAAGAGTTCACAGCCCGTGAACAAGTAAACTACTGGGGTATATCTGTACCAAAAAATGCTACTAAGCACAGAAAATAATGAAATAATACACACAACAATATGGATATCTCTCAAAAGCCTTATGCTAAGTGAAGGAAGTCAAACACGAAAGATTGTACTCTGACTTCATTTATATGAAATGCTAAAAAAGCAAAACTACAATGCCTAAAACAAAACCACAAATTACAGTAACATAAAGATGATCAGTGGGTTGCATGAATGAGAGGGGAAAAAAATATTCAAGGATTAGGTCTTAGGAATAAGATCTAAATGGCAGTCTTGTCTCTGACAAGAAACAAAGCTCTGTACAAGGTTCTATCTGACAATCATTTCTCTTGTAGATATAGTTCTGCCCAGATTTCTTAGGAAACTAAGAAAACCCTAATAAATTATGATAACTAGTAACAGTCCCAGCAGCAGCAACTAATGGAAGTGGACAGGAGAAAGAGAAGGAGGGGAAAAGGAATAGCATTTACAGTGAATGATATAACCCTAATCATGTAAATATACAATATGTATGTATTAATGTATATGTTCAAAGGGTATAAAATGGTTAAATGTTACTGGTAGTTCTTCCTGGCTAATGGGATTTCTTTTTCAGGGTTTATGAGACTGTTTATTTATTTTTTTAATTAATTAATTTGTTTTAAAGTTGTTATGGGACTGTTTTATGATAGGTATGTTAAATGGGATTGTTTATGCAATCAAGAAACAACTTTCATTAAGATGGTAAAATTGGAACTCATACTTTCAATTCCTCAACCTCCAACAATTAAAAAATAGTGAACTATTAAAAAATAGTGAATGCTGCACAAACTCATGGACACATGCACTCACACATACACACAACAGCAGCAACAGGGAGATGGTATAAACTTAAAAGTTGTGGACAAAAATGGAAATCGCAGACAGACCCCTGGTGTAGTTCAGTGGTAGAGTGTGGGCCTAACATGCATGAGGCCTTAGGTTAAATTCCCAGCACCAAATAAATAGACAAAGAGATAATAGCTTTCAACAGATACTTCTAAGGAAACCCTTTGGGGGACAGGAGATTGGTGGAGGTGGGGATGGAAAGAAAATTCTGTTGTGGAGGGTCCAGGTTCCTAATACTGACAATAAAAGTTTGGGTAAAAAAAAAAAAAAAAAGTTTAACATACAAACACACATTTTCCTTTTAGTTGGAGTCTTGCTATGTTGCCCAGGTTGGTCTTGATTTCCTGGGATCAAGCGACACTCCTGCCTCAGAATCCTGAGCAGTGGAGACTAAAGGCATGCACTACTCTGCCCAGGTAACAGATATATTTAAAAAAAAAAAAATAGTAAAGATGGCCATTCCTTTTCATTTCCCCATACACCCCCTTTCAGTGCTCTCATAAATTCATCACCCTAACTTTAATTATCACCTCTAAAAGTATTATTTCCAATTATATATACACATCTAGTCCCAATTTCTCTTCCTAGCTTCAGTTCCTGCTAACCAATTGTACTTGAATGTCTTATTATTCCTTTAAGCTCAATATAACTAAAACCAAGTGTATCATCTTTACTCCCAAACTAGCTCCTTCTGGAGTCTACAGAAGATGTTCTGGAGAAAATCTTTATCACATGCACCTCAGATAGACCATTAATCTCCAGGATATATAAAGAACTCAAAAAACTTTACACTAAAAAAAACCCCAATCAATAAATGGGCAAAGGAACTGAACAGTCATTTCACAAAAGAAATATGATCAGTCAACAAATATATGAAAAAATGTTCAACATCTCCAGTAACTAGAGAAATGCAAATCAAAACTACACAGAGATGGAATCTCTGACAGAGACGGGCAGAGTAGTGCATGCCTGTTAAGTCCCCACTGCTCAGGATGTGGGGGAAAAGGTACACTCATACATTGCTAGTGGGACTGCAAATCAGTGCAACCACTCTGGAAAGCAGTATGGAGATTCCTCAGAAAACTTGAAATGGAACCACCATTTGACCCAGTTATCCCACTCTTTGGTTTATACCCAAAGGACTTAAAATCAGCATACTACAGTGATGCACCCACATCAATGTTTACAGCAGCTCAATTCACAATAGCTAAACTATAGAACCAATCTAGATGCCCTTAACAGAGGAATGGATAAAGAAGTTGTAATATATATATATATATATATATATATATATGCATATATGTATATAATATATATATACATATATATGCATATATGTATATAATATATATATACATATATATATATATGCATATATGTATATAATATATATATACATATATATGCATATATGTATATAATATATATATATATATATACATATATATATATATACACACATACACACAATGGAATATTACTCAGCCTTAAAGAAGAATGAAATTATGGCATTTTCTGGTAAATGGATGGAACTGAAGAATATTATGATAAACAAAATAAGCTAATCCCAAAGAACCACAGGCCAAATATTTTCTCTGATATGTGGATGCTAATTCACAATAAGGGGGCAGGGGAAGAATAGAGGTACTTTGAATTAGACTGAGGCCAGTAAAGGACTAGATATGACACATGAGGATAAAAAGTATGAATGGGTTTCTGGTTTCTGCAGAGCAACTAGATGAATGTTGCCATTATTGTGATGCAGAAAAATGACAGGAGGTGGGGGAGATGGGAACAAAAATGAAGCTGTATTTGGAATCTACATAAAAATATTAGATGTGAGTCTAGAATTGAAGATAGAAGTCAGTACAGGAAAGCATGGTAGGAAATCATCAGATACTTAGGTAAGGAATTAGATGAGATCACCTAACAAGTGAATGTGGATAAAGAAGTGAGTGGCAGAACTGAGACCTAGAAGTAAGTCTTACCATCAAAAACTGTCAAAGTAATGTGCATTTTTACTTTTGTGTGTGTGTGTGTGTGTGTGTGTTTTAATGATTGCCTTTCAAATCACTGACTGTGGATCCCAGTGGTATCAGATAAGAGAGGTTTGTTTTTGTTTTTGCTTTTTTTCAGTATCTCCCTTTTCATATGAAGACACTGACTTTTGAATCTTCTTCAAGAAACATTCTGAAACTCCTCTCAAATCAGTATCTCACACTCCACTTCCCAACACTCATGCATGTGTGCACACACACACACCTCCCCAGAACACACCCATCAACCACCTTTACCCCTTTTCTGTTAGAGTCTGTAAACAAGTCAAGATGGCGCCTGGCATTTTGCAGAGGGAGTGGTTTGTGAAGTAACGCCAGCGAGCCATTAAGTGTGGAGATTCCTTATTGGTTGACTGCTGTATCTAGTTTATGTTAATTAAGATAAGCTGTGTGTAATGTATATATACCCCTCCTGTACTACAATAAATGGCTCCCACTCCTGCTTTATCAATCTACACAAGTTCCTCGTCACCCCCCCCCACCCCCGGTAATTTTGCTGCAGCCGGACTGCGGCACTTTTCCATCTCCCCAGAGATCTTTCCTTTGTGCTCCATGATTGTTTTTGTATATTTCTACTGAGGTCCCATTTAACAGCCCTTCATGGGCTAAGCACATACTCTAACACCAGCTATATTCCCAACCTTGACTTCATCTCTGTAGAACAATGCCTGACAGGTAACAGGCTCTCAGTGATGTTTTCTGGATGACTAAGTGAAAAAAAAAAGTGACTTAACTAAGGTGAGTCCCATTGTTATTTAGTAGGAAAGCAGGGATTACAAGGTTGGTCAGGACAGCCAAATGTTCTAAACTTGTTACAGTGTGCCATTTAAAGAACACCAAATGCAGGCTTTGCCTTATTTATACATCTCATTTTCTATTCTACTATGCTCAGACTCAACTATAAGTCTGGTGATATACCCCAAATTCACTTTTTCCCACCCTGTTCAGATTCTATGCCTCCAGCTCATTTCTTGCCTCTTCTATATAAATCTTCCTTCACAGTCCAACATTTAGTCATCCCTCCCACTCCTCCCCCTCACCTAACACACACATTTGGTAATATTCTATACAATATGAACTCTATCCTTAATACTATACTGAAGAACTCTCTCACAGATCATCAAAACCTTTGTAATAGTTACGGTATGATTTTCAAAACAATAAAATAGTGACTCCCATACAAATGTGAAATGAAAATGTGGTGCCTTTAAATCTATATTGTGTGGCTATTACAAAATATCCAAGTCTGGGTACATTTTAAAGGAAAGGGGTTTATTTAGCTTACTGTTTTGGAGACTGAAAGTCCAAGATCAGGAGCGCTCTTCTGATCAGCCTCTGTTGTGGGCTCCCTACCCCGCAGCTGTCACAACAGGGTAGAGAAGTATAAAGGTAAAGAGCCACATAAAAGGGATCCAAGCATATTGGATGACTCCCCTTTATAAAAACCTTTTGTTGGGATTTTATATAGTCTCGTATATAGTCCCTTCCAGAGGTGATGCTCCCTTGACCCAATTACCTTCCACTAGGCTTCACCTCTTAAAGGTTCAATCACCTCAAGATCACATGTGGAGACCATGCTTCTAGGACATACAACTTTGGGAGATACACAGTTTAACTATATCTAACTATATGGTAAAGATTTTATTTCACCATTAATTCATGAAGGAACTAGTAAGACGTTAAAATTTAATGAGGATCAATGAGAATCTGGTTTACAGAGATTTGCATTTCCCATTCTACAAAATTCATTTGCAAAGCATAGAAAGGGAATCATTTGCATTGGTACAGGCAAGAAGGATTTGTACTGCTATTAGTTTTCTGCAACTTAACATTTTTCCCTTTTTACAGAGTCATAAAACAGGCTAGTCAGTCAAGGACAATGTTGCATATTCCTTGATCAGAATCATATAGTCCTGAAGGGTCCTTTAGACAATATCTAGCATTCCTGATATATGGCAATTTCCTTTGTCCACTTCCAAGTCCTTGACAATTTTCCTGCCTAACTATCAAACTCAACCTAACCAGCACAACACAGACAAATTCTTGTCATATTTGGTTCCCATGATAACAGCACTCTTCTGGCTCTTCTTCTCTCTCTCTTATTCTCCTCTATCTCTGTCATCAGTTTCTCTTTGTCTTAAGTATTCACCAAAGTTTTGATTGGGTCTTACTCTGTACAGTCTCATACAATCATGCTTCATCTATTACTCATCTAGGAATTACTCTCATATCCACAGCTCTAATGTCTACAGTCCCAAACATGAATGTCTATTTCTCCATTTCCCTATGTTGATATCTTAGTAGTAATTCAAATTCACCAGTGACCCAAACTGAATTCACTATTTTTTCTCATCTAAATATAGTCTATTCCTGTGTTCTATAACCTAAGCCCATATTATCTTACATTAGAACTGTTGACAAAGCCTCCCTTGTATCCTGTATCTCTTCTTCACTCAGCTGAAGTTATATTTCCCCAGAGGTCAAGGCTTTTCTGAATTGTACCATTTTCTGATCTGAGTTCTTACATAACAGGCACCTGTTGTTTCAGGGTACCCACAAATTTCCTACTCATTCTACTTCAGATACTTCCATCCAGTTGAGCTGCTTCCAGCATTGCAGAACACAACTCCAGTTAAGACAACCTGAGGCTCACAATAACTGGTTCAAAAACTAGTCCCAACAGAGCTACTAAAGTGCCATAAAACTTCTACTAACACTTCCAGGACAGAGGCACACACTTTTTACTGCTGTAATTATATTGTCATTGCTGTATTAAACCACCAGAGGACAGCCTGCTTGAGAAGCCAAGGCAAATAGGAATTTGGAGATGAAAAGAGAAATCTGACGCTGGTGACATCTTTTGAGTCTTAGCATCAATAAATGTCCAAAGCCAGTTTCCCCAGGATTGTTCAATTACACCTCCCAATAAACTCTTTTGTTTAATCCTGTTTGGCCTGAGCAAACAAATGAGTACTAAACAATACTCCCTATCTTTTCATGCACATGATTGAGCTCTACCAGCTTCCTTGTTAGTATCAGAATATCATGCCTTTCCTTGTGCTTTTCCTTCATTCTAAAATTTTCTTCCCTATGCTTGGAATTCCCTTCCTTTCATTCTTTGCTTATTAAGATTATTTCATACTTCAGGATCAGGCTCAAATGTCTAGATGAAACAATTGCCCAAGCCTGGAAAAAGCAGCAAAGGACCAGATTACATAGGGATTCTAAACAATTCTATGGCTTTTTCCACCTTTAACCAAAGGGTAAATAAGTGTCACAGAAGGGTTTCAAAACATGAATAACACATCATATTTTTTACGTTAAAATACCACTCTAGTTGTTGTACAGAGAATGAATTAGAAGAGAACAAGATGGATAACTTATAGGCTCCTGAAATAATTTGGACAAAAAAAAAAGAAAAAAAAAAACAACCCAAAACAGTGACATGGGGTTAAGAGACAAATCCATTGTCACCATAATGCATTTGTGTAATTATTTTATTTCTGAATAAATCTCCCTCTGTACTGCAAATTTATTGACGGTAGAAATATTATCTGTGGACTATCACTCATGCACATTAGCAAAGTAATCAGCATATTCTTTGTAGGAAGTCAAATACTTGTTAAATAAATGGATAATATAATCGACCTAATCCATAAATTGAGCAACTTGGTAAATGGTAGTATCATTTACTAAAACACAGGAAAAGTAAGTTTGAGCTTGATTGTTTGTATATTTGGGGGCAAAAGATAAGAGAGAAGATGAACTTTCTTTTGAGCAAGTTGAGTTTAAGTTAATATAATACATGCAACCAAATATTGGAGAAACATACACGGGGTCTGGGGATCATGAGAGCGAGCTGGGCTGAAGATACTGACTTGAGAATTTGGGGCATAAAGATGGTAACTAACTTCATGAGAAGGGATGAGACTGTCTATAAACATGTACAATGAAAAGTGAGTGTATATCAAAGACCTCAGGGGCATTTAAGGGCTGAACAGAAAAAGAAGAGAAGGAAGAACACCAATAAAAATTTGGCAGAAAAACAAACATAGGAGGGTCTCTAACTAAAACCAAGGCATGAAAAAGGTGTGGCAAAATGTATCACATGTTGAGAAAAAATCAAGGAGTGAAAAGTTTAAAAGTGTCCTTTGGATGAAAAACACTTTTGGTAGAGTTCCGCCTGGGGAGGGTGGGGTACAGCTGTAGACTAGTTCTAAGTTGGTTCAAGGGTAAGCAGAAGATAAAATAAAGGAAATCAGCAAGTTGTAGCCATCTTGTTCAAGAAGTTTAGTTATTAAGGAACTGAGCTACACAGTTACAGGAGAAGAACATAGTCAAGGATACATTTTTGTTCCTTTGTTGTTGTGGGCTTTTTTTGTTTTGTTCTATTGTTTCACAGAGCTTGATTTTACGCACGTTTAAATGTTGATTGAAAGTAACCTTTAAAAAGAGGATAAAACTCTTTTTATCTCTCTTTATGAAAAAGGTGAGAGAATAAACAATAATAATAATAAAAAAAAACCTGAACATAGTATTTGAAATGGATCCCAGACAAAAGGAATGCTTCTGAATAGAGATGGCAATATCTCTTCCACTGAAACCATACACTAGAAAGAGCAGGTAGCATTTATAGATTCAGTTACTGAAAAATCAAGAGACTGTACATATGATAGCTTCAACCGTGTAATGAATATATTGAAGTTTAAACAATGAAAGTAATCTGTTCATTGGAAATCTTTTCTAAATTATGAGTTTAAGGTATACGTTAGCATCTAAATGAAATAAAATAATTTCTCCATCCCTAAATCCTAGACTTCTAAGGAAAATTTAAACAATCTGTATCAAATACCAACTATGCTTCAGAGAATACAATAAGGGCTCCTTCCCCATAGCTTGCTTATTTCCTTCAGGGATGTTTTCACATTCTGCTTTATTTTTCTCCATTGCATTTAACACATTCTGGCATATATTTGTTTAGGTATCTGTTTTTTCCTACTAGAATGAACACTCCAGAAGGGCAGAAACTTTTTTTTTGCTTTATTCATTATTGTAAAACCTCTGTTAAGTAAGAAAGAAATGATTATATGAAGACTACAACTGCTATTGACTGAATGTCATGCACCTTCAAATTCTTATGTTGAACCCTAATCCCCATTAAAGAGATGATTAGGTCACAAGAACTCTATCCCCAGGGGTGAATTTAGTGCCCTTAGAAAAGAGGGTGAAGAGAGCTTATTCCCCCCATTCTATCATGTAAAGACATATTGAAAGTGCCACCTATGAAGAAAAATGCCCTCACCAGACACCAAATCTGCTGGTGCCTTGACTGTGAACTTCCCAGCATCTGGAACTGGGAGAAATAAATCTCTGTTATTCATAAATCACCCATTATAAGGTATTTTGTTATAGCAGCCCAAACTAAGATAATACCAGTATTCACAAATGAAGACAGTAAATGCTAAGAGTATATGAGAAGCATACTAAAAATAAGATTTCAGAAGACTTAATCATCCCCAGGCAAGGTAATTTTTTTAAAAAAAGGTATTATAGAAATGAGGTATTTGGGTTGGGCCTTGAGAAGGAGGGCTGAGATATATCTCAGTGCTTGATAGCATATGCAAGACCCTGGGTTCAACCCCCAGTACTGAAGGGAGGGTGGGGGGAGGGAGGGCAGAGAGAAAGAAAGGAAAAACAAACAAACAAACAAACCCTTGGGCCTCTTGGCTAACACTTCCCAACTTCCCAGTACTAAGAAGCCACTATTCTACTTTGTTTCTACATATTTGCCCACTGTAAACATTTCCTATAAATAAAAGCACATAATATGTGGAATTTTGTGACTGGCTTCTTCACTTAGCAGGTTTTCAAGGTTCATTCACATATGTTGTTGCATGTATCAATACCTCACTCTTTTCATGGCCAAATAACAGTTTAATATATAGATATTCTGTATTTTAAAAAATTCCATTAATCTATTGATGAACATTTGGGATATTTCTACCTTTTGATTATGACTAATACTTCTGTGAACATTGGTGTATAAGATTTTATAATAAAATTTTGAGTATAATTTTTGTAAGATGTAAACTTTCATTTGTTTAAAGTACTTTATTCATTTGTTTAAGTACTTTATTCTAAGACAATGTTCTTTAAAATTGCTTTAATGTTAAAACATTGATTTTAAACAAAATGATGGCAACATCAAAAAGTAGTTTTGTTAATGTACTTTTCCAGTAAAATAATTTTTAAAAATTTATTTCTTGACCTCAAAAGTCTATAGAATTCTGATTAAAGAAAATAAAGCCTCGAAGGAAAATAAGAGTTTTACCCCTGCTAGGGTTGAGGTCACATTCTATAAACAGTAGGAAATGAGATGCATAGGCAAAAAGGTAGATTTTGAATGCCAATCTAAGGAGTTTGGGTATTATAATAAATAGGAAATTAATAAAGTTACGTAAATATAAAATAATTGGCTCTAGGGCACTCTCTTTCAAAAACAGTAGGTGACTTACTAATATGCAAAAACCTCTGAACATGATGTTATGAGTCCTTAGTAATCACTTGAAAAAGACTTTTGCCTCTGATACTACTAAAGCCACTACAGACAAGATTACAAAAGACCTCAAAATACTAAATCCAAGTTTAATTTTCAGTCTTCCTCTTATTTGATCTATCAGCAGCATTTGACATAGACAAAAGAGTCTCTCCTGTCAAACACCATACTTTTAGGGATGGGGATGTAACTCAGTAAACAGCAGTTGCACAGCATGTGTGAGGTCTGCCAGTGCCACCAAAAACAAAACAACAGTAGAAACAAGCAAACAACACCATAGTCCTTTTGATTTCTTACTTTGTTAGCAGCTCCTTTCCAGTACCCTATACTGGTTCTTCTTCTACACAATTTTCGAACATGAAGAGTACCCAAGGCTCAATCTGCACACATTTTTATAATATTTTCATACAGTCTCATGGCTCCACCATAATGAATCTTCAATAGGTTGAGGATCTAGGGCTGCTTTGTTTTTTTTTCTGACCCCCCACATTCCTAGAATAGTAGATGCTTGACAAATATGTGTTCAATACACGAATGACTGAATGTCATGCACTTTCAAATTCTTATGTTGAACCCTAATCCCCATTAAAGAGATGATTAGGTCACAAGAACTCTATCCCCAGGGGTGAATTTAGTGCCCTTAGAAAAGAGGGTGAAGGGAGCTTATATTGACTATGTATATTATCTATAAACTAATAATGCTCCAATTTATACTTGCTGCCTGGATCTCTGTCCTGAGCTATATCCAACTGCCTATGTGCTGTTTCCACCTGGATGTGTATAAAACATGCAAACTTAAAAGTCCAAAAGAGAATGCCCATCATTCTCCCAAAGGCTTCTCTGATTGGCTTCATTTTCTTAGCAAAGTGCAGCTCCAATCCTAGTTCCTCTACCCCAAATTTTGAAATAATTCCTAGTTCTTTTTCTTTATCTCACATCATGTACTCAATCTACCAACAAATTATGTGTACTCTGCCTTTAGAAAATAAGCAGCATCTGACTACTTCTTATTACTTCTGCTATTATCACTTATGGTACATGCCATTCTCATTTCACCTGGATGAACGCAATGGTATCCTAACTGGTTTTCCTGCTTTTTGTCCACCTCTACTCCCTAATTCAGTTTGTTTTCAGAATCACAACCAGAGAAAAAAATTTTTTCAAATTTAAGCTAGATCACGTCACTTCTCTGCTCATAATCCTGCAATTATTTCCACTTCACTCTGAGTAAAAAAGCATAAATCTTGGTAATTGTAAAGCTCCAGTCAGTCTGGCTCTATGACAACTATGACCTCATTCCTACTACTTTTCCCTCACTTATTGTGCTCCAATTATACTGGTTCCATCAGTTGTTTTTTTCCAAAGGTCAAGCATATTTTCACCTCAGGGCCTTCTCCTTTTGCCTGGACTATTCCCCTTGATATTTACATCCCCTCATCTCTTTGGGTCTGCTGTCACCTCTAATTCTTATACTGATCATTGATATTTAAAATTGCAACCCCATACCTACTCTTGTTTTCCTTATCTCTTTTCTCTGCCCTATTTTCCTTTACAGCACTCATCACCAGCTAAATAACTAAATACATATTTTACTATCTGGGACACAAGTTTGAAGAGGGAGGACAAGGCTTTTTACTCTGTTTCATTTACTACTACATCTGACATTTAAATCAACGCCTGGCATATAGTAAGTGATCAGTAATCTGTCCATTGAACAAAAGCTTTCATTTCCACCAGGGGGCCTAACAATCATCTAGCCTGGTTTTTCAGGAAAAAATCATAAAATATCTCTAGGATTTCTTCCAGTTCTCTGATCCCTAGAAGGATTATATTTTGCTAGAAAGAAAAACTGTGCTTTGTCTTGTCAGCCACAAGGAGGAGTTGAGAGGAAGAGCTGAGCAAACATCAGATTATGTTGTTTTCTTTGCTTTTTCTACAAGTAACCTCAAGGGGGAACAAAACTGGATTTGGAGTCGATTGTACTGAATGAATGATTTTTCTCCATACTACTTCTGAGTTACCTAGACACACAAACGTAAACATTAAAAGACCACAATCCTTTCAACGGCCACAATGAGGCCAAGGGAATCAATCCACAGCCCACTAAGATCTGGAGGGTGTTAAAATCTTTAACTCCACCACTAACACAACTCCATAAATCGCCGGGAGGAGTTCAGCGCAGAGACATGTCATTTACCTCTGAAGGCCGAGATGTTTTAAGTCGTCAGTACTCTCTGGCCTGAGAACTACTAAATCAAAAATTCCACTTCACATTGAAAGCACCTACAATTCTTTAAACGGTACGAGCAAAGCGGTCCTGGTTCTAAATCCTCAGATTCGGCCCATCTCAAAGAATTCACGCACACCTGATTCATTTGACACCGAAATCAATATCCCACGAGCTTTGGACTCACCGCCACCTGTTGATGCCCACATTGGAGGAGCCCGCGAACCAGGGGTCGAGGATGTAGACGCAGCGGATGGTGTCTGCGCCCTGGATGCACTCCTTCAGGGCGGGGTTGTCGTGGAGCCGGAGCCCCTTTCGGAACCAGTGCACGGCGTTCACCCCCATGCCCGGGGCAGGCGGGTCACCACCGACTTCCTCCACGCAGCAATTCAAAGCAGGAGGGTCCGGCTCATAACCGACACCTGCGCTTCCAGGAGAACCGCCGCACCCAAGGAGTGAGGAAAGGGCGGCAGAGGGGGGACAGGATAAAATGAATCCGAGGAGGGGACGTGAGAAGGCGAGGGCGCTGGAGGCGCAGCTGGAAGATGAAAGGAGGTTGCCCGGACGGCGGAGTCCCCGTGTGACGCCCTTTAGGAGCCGGCGCCCGCTGCAATCGCCCGGAGGAGACGCATAACTTCGAGGGCCTGGGACCCCCGGAGCGCGAGCCAACTCCAGGAGCTCGAGCCGCCACGACGGCCCGAGCTGGCACGGGCAGCCCCGGGAGGTTCGTCACGGAAACCTCGCCCCACCAAGGCGGCCCGCGCGTAGAAAACGGCCCGCCTCAGCTGAGCCCCGCAGAGGGTCGGGAGACGATTCAGCCTCGGCTGGCGGCGCTGCCTCTCGGCCCGAGAGCGACCACGGAGGACCAAGGCGGTGGTCGGGGCCGCTGGACGGTTCCCGGCCGGTGACCGGTCCCGAGGCTGCCCGGGTGACTCCGCCGCCTCGACCACCGCGTCAGCGGCCTGGGCTCCGCCCCCGGCTCCTCATTGGAGGGCGCACTCCCCACGTGACCCCCGGCACCTCACGTTTCTGAAGTGTGTTTACTACGCTGGCTCTGACTGGGGAATCTGCTCGCGCTTCAGTCGCTTCCAGAGAGGCAGCCACAGCTTCATCTCCCAAAATGTTGACTCTTGACCAGATATTGGGCTCCCTGCCTCTTCCCCTTTCCTCAGCCGCCTGGTCGCTGTCCCCTGGAGGCACCCTTGGTGACCACAGGCCCATGGTGAGGGGGGAGGCTTAGCCCCGCCCCTGGGGGCTGTGAGCGGCTACCATTGGCTGAGACTTGCCGAGACCCGGATGAGCACGGGGATGCGGGGAGCTCGTGGGCGCGCGCAGTGCTGGGGAAGGCGCGCGTGCGCTGTCGCTGCGGTCCAGAGGGAATGCGGGCTCGCGCGTCAGAGTGCGCGCGTAGCTTTCTCCAGTGGGAATTGGGGAAACCCTGGAGACGGTTCCGAGTAGTCCCGAGAGTTAACTGTGGAGTTGGAAGGGGAAGTTGGCATGAAAGGAAAACAGTAAGAGGCGCCACTTAACGTTGCCGGGCCAAACCATGTGCTTAAATCCAGCATTAGCCAGAGAACCCCGCTTTAGAGCGTGCGGCGCCTGTAACCATTTCTGTTCGGCGCGGCACCCCGGTTTGTACTTGGGAAAGGGGGTAATCGGCAGCGCGGGTGCCAGGCATTCCAGAACCTCCTGGGATTTCTTAATACTATCGACATACCATGAACTTACAGCCCTAATCTCTTGCACAGAGTGTGGTTTACAGAGAGAGCTCTTCTGACTGCTGCCGCCTTCTCTTCCAAGGGGCAACGCACTGCAGGCCATGCTGTGCCTTAGACATGCCCTTATATTCATGCAAGGCTTACTTAGGGAATGAAACTGGCACTGTCCACACACCTGGAGGTACAGGAGGTAATGTTCTGAGAAGCCAGCCCTCGTGGAGTTAACATTTGTCTCTTACCCTGTATATGTACTATTTTTTTTTCCTCCATAAAACGCTCCGCTTTGGAGCTACTCACTGCAACCGCTTTTGAGCATCTAGTGTATGTCCTTTTGGACTTAAAATCTACCCAATTTGTGAAAATATTTCTTACCCCTAGGGCAGACTTAGGAGCTCTCCAAACCTGTCTGATATATATATATATCACTTATCACACTATTAAAAATATTAATAAAAGTACCTATTATAATAGTAATACCTGCTCAATAATAGTACTTATTGTCAAAGTATTTCAGATTTTCTCCACAGTGTGACCTCACAAGGACAGGGTCTCTGTCCAGTTCATTTTTTGTATCAATACCCAAAACAGATCCTGACTGTGGGTTCAAAAGCTAATTGAATGAATGAATACTGCTGGCCACCACTGTGTTTGGCAACGGAGGGAGGAGGAAATGGCAATTGTTATGGGTTGAATTGTGTCTTCTCCAAATTCTTAGAAATCCTAGTACCTGTAAATGTGATTTTATCTGGAAATAAGGTCTTTACAGATAATCAATTTGAGATCATTAAGGTGGACACTAATCCAGTTTGACTGATGTCCTTAGATAAAGGGGAAACTGGGACCCAGAGATGGATGTGCACACAGGGAGAATGCCATGTGAAGATGGGAATTATAGTTGGTCACTAGCCAAGGAACTACCAGAAGCTGGGAGGAACCAGGAACAGATCCTTCCTTAGGGCCTTCAGATGGAGCATGGCCCTGCTGACACCTTGATTTTGAACTTGTGTCTTCCAGAACTGTAAGACAATAAATTCTTATTATAAGCCATCCAATTTGTGGTACTCTGTTGTGGCTGTCCTACCAACAAACAACAACTAACAGCAATAAAGCAAATTCAGTGATCTAGGGAGTTGATCTGTCTGAATAATCTTCTCTTCTTCCTCATATATTGTGATAGAAAGGGTATGCCATCCTTGTTGTTTTTAATGAAAACTTAAATCTATGTATAAAAACCCTTTTGTTCACCATAAAGTGTTAAATATTGTTTATTTTTATTGATGGGAATGGGCCTTGGGTGACCACCACTCGGAGCCTTTTGTCACCTATGCAGAAGATTGGCGTACAGAATCATGCCCTCACTCTGATTGCTTCCTACTCCAGAGCCTATTATTGTACTTTCAAAAACAGTGTTTTATGTTTCATTTGAAGCAGTTTAAAAGTAAGCAGATTGTGTTTAAAGACATAAGGATTATTTTCAAGCATCCAAATGAAATGGTGGCAGGTGGAGAGACTATTGATTCGTGAACAGTTGACTTATGTTTGTGCATTGTTCATTCAATAAAGATGGATTTTTTAAACAGACAGTTGTGTAGGGGTGTTGTGTAAATTTCATGTAAATATAAAAGAACAAATTGATTATAAAAGTGTCAGTACTGTCAATTGTGCATTACTCAAATACCAAAGACACATGGATGGTTGCTTTTATATATATATAGGTGTGTGTGTGTGTGTGTGTGTGTGTATCTTTTTAAATGTGGGGATTGCCTTTTAGTAATGGACAAGACTTACTGAGCATTTACTATGTGCTAAGTTCTTTGATAGAGTATTATTAATCTTTGTAATACTCTTATATTTGTTATTATTTTATAATAATCTATGCCTACTTTGCTGGTGAAACTAAAACTCAGGAACACAAATAAGTGTTACAACAAGATGAAAAGCCAAATTTCTCTGTATCCAAGCTTTATTCTTAACATATGCTACAGCTGAAGGACACCCCCCGTTCTTGTGGAGTGAATTTTATGTATGAGCATTATCAAGAATCACTTGTGAAATTATGGTAGGCTCCAACATCATGGGGGTAGAAGAAAGACTATTGGACAGGAAGAGACTGGCTTAAACCTCAGCTTGCCATTTTTAGTTGATGATTACTATGGCTGTGGTTTGTCCCCTAAGGGTTCAAGTGTTGGAGGTTTGGTCCTCTGAAGTGATGTGGAAGGTGATAGGAATTTGAAGAGGTGGACCCTAGAGGGAAGTCCTTAGGTTGCTGAGGGTGCTGTCCTGGGAAGGGATCATGGGATTTCAGTCTCTCTCTGGCTTCCTACCTGGACCATGATCTCTTACTCTCATATACACTCTCATCATGCTGCCATTTGCTGTTACACCCTCACTAGAGGCCAAGCAAATGGGGCTGCCTGAACTTGAACTTTTAGCCTTCACAACAATGAGCTTAATAAACCTCTTTTCTTTATAAAATCACCCAATTTCAAGTATTTTGTTACATTAATGAAAAGCAGACTAATATAATGATCTTGATTAACAAATCACCTAGGCATTTTTGGCCTAATTGACCTACAAAAGAAAGGAATTGTTAGACCAGGACGCAAGAAAAGACCACTGACTCCAATTAAAATCAAATTAAAGCAAGCTTATTATTTCGACCGGCCGGGCTGCCTCTCCTTCCCAAAACGGTAGGAACAAGACAGCACAGCAGCTTTCCTGCAGCCCACCTTTATAGCCCAGAAAGTTACACAAAGGGGGGTTACAGGTAACAGAACTCTGACAAGCATCACATTAATGGTAGTTTACATTTTTTGTTGGCCCCAACATCAGAATTTATGAGGACCATTAGAGCCTCAGAGAGGGTCGTTGTCTGGCCAGGGAAGGCCAATATTTATGAGGTGTCACTAAAGTTTCAGAGAGGGCTGCTATCTGGTCAGAGAGCCAGGCATGGGTGAGTTCAAGGCACGGGCAGGCATTCCAAGCAGGTTCAGAATTTGCAGTAATTTATAGTAAAGCCAAAATTATCTTTTCATGGCTTTGTGGTGAGATGGCTCCCAATTTTAAGAAAAGATCAGGTTGGGTCTATCATTCCGCCCTTTTCTTATGTGTCCCTTTCAAATCTTTGATAGGGTAGGGGAAGAGCACTGAGGGAATTTTAATCCCTCAGGCAACCGTCTCCAACTTTTTAGAACTCACCCAAAACCGGTTTCCCTGATTTTACCTGACTTAATTGATTACTTATATTGATAGTCTATTTATTTTTGGCTCCATTGTTGAAAGAAGAGGGGTGTCGCTCATTTTGGCTTCTTCTGAGCTGAGAGAGGGTGACGTGAGGGGGCACGGCGTGAGGGACATGAGTTGCCTTTTAGAAGTCAGTTGAGGGACATGAGTTGCCTTTTGGAAGTCAGTTCGGTTTGAAGTCTGGTTGGGGAAGAACAGGTTGTAAAGTCATCTGGGGATGGGTGCTTCTATGAGAGAAACAAAAACCATGAGTACCGAATAAATGTTGCAGCAGCTGGAACATGTCACTGTATAGAAGTTCCCTCACCAGGCTTTAACATTCCCAGTTATCAGGACTGTAAGCATAGCATTTAACTTTTAGTGTTACAGTTGTCCCTCCCCATAAGATACAGTTTAATAATTTAATGTCATCTGATCTTGCAAATTTTGTTTTTACTAGTATGACCTCTGTGTCTAATAGAAAAACCTTTAATTCTGTTACTCAGGGATGGATAATCATACTAGCAAACACCAACCCTACCTGTGTAGGTTAGGAATATCTGTAGGACTTAAACTAAAAACTTCTGTCTCTGGCAGCTCCTCTTGATAGTCTCTTTTTATAGTTATCAGGCATTTCTGACTGAGAATCCTTCTTTGTAGCCTCCAGTCTTACTTATTTTGGGAGGCTAACATAAAGTGTATACCTTAAATTATTATTATTATTATTATTATTATTATCATCATCATCATCATCATCATCATCATCATTATTATTTAAAATGTCCAGGAATGGCTGTATTTTGGTTTCAACTGTCTTTGCTAAGTGTTTAAGATAAAGCAGTCAAACTGACTTTTGTTTTTATCTATTGTTAACAGTCAGCTGAGCTTTTATGGGAGTCATTCCTGGGGAAACTTGAGAGCAGCTTCTCAGTTCTGCTAGTGGCATTTGCGCTAGGATGGGTCCAGGCCTTGCTTGACCATGTGGCTTCCCTCAGAAGCATCAGGGATGTCTCCCTTCTCTGATGACCCTCCTCTTCATGGCAAATGCACTGATTGGCTTTCTGTTCTCCAGTGGTCTCATTAATCTCCCTGATCGGGAGGTTATGTGGCCCAGAGTTGCAAAGCTCTTTAGAGAAGTCCCCTGTTCCCTGGATTCAGACTGACTCAGAGGGCAAGAGCCAAATATTGGTTTTTCTGGCCCTTTTAATTTAACTTTAATTTTAAAACTTAATCTTAAACATCCAGCAAATAAATTTTAACAGCCTTATATTAAGAGTACTGGGCTTTAATGTCTATAACTTTATAATTATTTATCTTTTTATTAATTGGGATCTGTATTATCCTATCTGTCTTGTAGGTGATGGCTTATTATCTTAAATTAACCCATGTTGTGTTCTTAAAGCAACACTTCTGTAAAACACTAACAGGGAATCTTTAGATCACTTATAAGGAAATTACAAAATAAAATTAACAAGAGTAAAAACATTTAGTTCGTGTAATTGCTACCCTGAATTTTTGGCTGAGTTATACATTATATCCCCTATTTGAGATCCTAGTAATCTTGACAGAAAAAAACAACTTTTTAACATAACTTTAAATGAACTAAAATCTGGCCTACTGCTTTTGTAGTCATTCTCACATGTAGTAAGATGGGACACAGAGCCTTATCTCAGGTAAGGCAGGGCTCTTTATAAATCTTAAATGTTCTAGTTCTAAAGCTGATCTTTGCTTTTTAAATATCATTTTACAAAGTTTACATAAATTGTTTGAGGTCACATGAACATTAGCTAACACCATATGATATCACATTTAAAACATGAATTAAAGAAAGGCTGAAAGTTTTTAACCTTTACATAGATTGGGCTCTCATTAACTTAAAAATACATTTAAATTGTTCCCCAATGTAAAAAGTAACATAAAACTTTACATATCTTATTGATAACAGGTAAATAAATCCCCAATATATTTTTTTTACCATACAACTTCAAAACACCAGCTTGATATAATGCTCTTTTAAAGTCTCTACCTTACAGACTTGTATACCTGGAATATATGAGCACATTAATAGCATCACAATTACATTGATGTTTTTATATTAACCAAGTTTAGCTTTTAAAAAATAATAGTATAATGCTCTAAAATAACAGTTCTTATTTAACCAGTTGTTTAATTTTTATGGTTGCTTGCTCTAGAAAAAAATAAAACTTAATAAACACAATGTTATGGGTAAACTTATGTTTTAAGAAATTTTTGTCTCTTTAACACATGACTGATTTTTACAATCTTATACAGACCTTAGTACAAACTTATACAGACCTTAGTAAATCAATCAGATATCTAACAAAAGTACTCATGAATGAGTAATCCCATATCAAATTTACTTTACTTATTTTATCAAAATATTAGACAAGTGTATTGAACAGTGCTAGCCATTTTTTTTGTTATTGAAGGAAAAGTCCTAGAACCAAGGCATATTAAACATTTTATAGACATTAGTATTTTATGAGTTTTTTGAACACCTAGAAAAACTTGTAAGCTTAAATTTAAAGACATTTATTTTTATCTGTTTATCCAATTTAAATTGAACCATTTAAATTACGTGAATTAAAGATCTTTGGATCCATTTTTTAAATTTGTTTTTATGAGCGCTCCTTATATATGTTAATTTGTATATCATATATATGATATACAGACATATGTATATATAGACACACAACACATAACACAAGTGTGCACACATAACAATAGTAAAGGCCTTGTAGCTTTTCGCAGGTGAAATCTCCATTGCAATGTTTCAAAAACTCCACAGTTGTCAAAAATAGAACTGATCGGAAAAACATTAACCTAGGTCTGTAGGATCAAAATCATGAGCTCAAAAAAATACAGAATCTAAGAAAAAAACAAGAGTCCTAGAAAAAATGATTAGCCAGTAATTAGTAAATACCAAACAATTTACCTTTTTTTTTTTCTTAGGCCTCAGATCAGTCTCCTACTGAGCTTGCAGGCTTCTTTCATTTGCATTTCAACATAAGTCCTGCTGAGGTCTGGAAGGAGCAGGGAAAACTGCTATTCTGAGCAGACACCTCAGGCCTAAGGCATTTTAACCATAAGTCATAATTTTCAGGTTCGGATGTTGAAAATTATGATACAAGTTTAAGATACAATTCACAAAATTTTATATCTTTACATCTTGTTTTGTCAACAGATACCATACTATGATTTACTATCCTTGTCCAAATTAATGCACTGGTACACACAGTGACATTTTCCCAGGCTACCCAATTCAAAATTGGTGAAAAAAAAAAAAAAACTAAAAAACTGAATGATTGGGAAGTTACTTGTCAGCTTGGAAGTAGAGTTCTTTAGTTTTCCATCCTAAGTATTTAAGTTCTCTGGCATGAATTACCTGAAATCATAAACTAAACAATTACCTAAACCCAACTTTTAACTGCAAGATTGTGCAATCCTTCAAAAACCCATTCAGATACCAGATTGTTACAATAAAACATCATCTTTTAGACACACATTCAGTCAAGATCATTCCCAAGAAACAATTTATAATATCAACACACTATTGCACATGTCTTAAAGGGCCAGAAACAAAGACACAAGACAGACAGAAAGGAGCTCCAGACTATGGCTGACAGACAGAAACCTTTAAAACAGAGCAGATAAGAGAAAAATCTCCTACACCAGTGGCACTATAGATGTCCCCACAAGGGGACCAGATGTTTTCACAGAGGGGCAATCTGAAATGCAAAATCAAGGGTCTCCATGGCGACTTTACTGCACTTAGTGTCCCCTTTTTCTTTTTCTCTTTTTTTAAGAAGACAGAGGTGGCATAATCCTTACAGTGCAGGGAAGGAAGGAGGGAATTCCCCAAAGCAACAGGGCTTCAGCAGCTGCTGGGAGTCCCTCAGTCCCTCCTTTTACTTACAGGATTAGCTCCTCTGGTTCGGTCCCACCCCAGGCGCACTCCATCTCCTAACATTTCAGTAGTCAGCTCTAAAAAGTTCTGGGGGGGGGTGGTATCAAAATTTGTAACTGAAAGTTCGGTTCCTGACCTTAAAGCCAGTTAATGCCAATTTAATAATGAGGACAGAGTTTTGAGAAAAATAAAAAGGGAGGTTTATTGCTTTGCTAACAAAGGAGAAACACAGGGGACTCTCTTGATCTGGAGGGACAAGGGGTTTTAAAGGAGTCTCACTTGTTAACCTGGGAGATACTCAGTTCTTAGATCCCCAGCAGGCATTGCCCTCTGCAGTGGGTGTGCTCCAGCAGCCAGCTGGGGGCTTCTCTCATCCTGCTTAACAAAGGGGGGTAAAGTTCATCGCAGTTCCTTAAAACAGAGTCCAAAGGGGTGTCAGGCTTACTTGCTTTATTTTCACGTCCAATATCCTTAAGTTTTTACCACAGAAATCACACAACAAAACGCACAAAAACAAACAAACAAAAAACATATAGTGCCGCAGTCTGGCTGGGCACAATCAGGAGCCACTTGTCAAAAGAAACTAACTTTATTTTTAGAACCACACACGCCAAACAAAACAGCCTCTCAGGAAAAACCCTCAGAGCCTCAACTGCCACCACTGGCTTCCAACAAGCCTCTCTCTCCCACACAAGCTTCTCTCCACCTCCCACAATCCTCCTGCTCTTGAGGCCGATTGGCTGGGTCACGTGGGCGGAGCCAAAAAAGTCCCCCAATGAGCAGCTCCGTGGTCTGAAAGGGCAGGGAAACAGCCCAATGAGCATCACCGCAGAGGAGCCAATCAGCTAGATGTTGCTGGGGCCGCTGTGAGCCAATCATCAGCCGGCAGCTGGAAGTTTGCTGGCAGCTGGAAGTTTGCTGGGGCCCCTTCGGCTGTGGCTCTCAACATCTCCCCCTCTCTGTTTAAACAACAAGCATGTGGCTTAGGGACCATGCCTGCCTTAGGTTGTCCAATAGTACATATGGTCCTTACCCGTTAGGTTGGTACCATTGCAATTGGATCTTACCCGTCACTGACTACCAGTCCAGTATACAGCCACACCTGTGGAGAGGTCTTTGTACCAGCGGGGGGGTGAGGTTCTTTGCCTCACCTCTGTTGGCCCCCAAATTTTAGCTGGACGATCATGACAAGCAGAAGGGAGGAAGATACACCAAGCCAATTGACGGCTGCTTTTGGAAAAATTGTACCACCGATGACATCATCAGCAAAAATACCCCAACACTACCACAAGTCGCTGCACCAACAGATAGTTCACAATGCATACAGGTGAGTTCACAATGTGTTCAAGCAAGTTCTGCAAGCAGTTCAGTGATGGCTATTGCAGAAGCTGTAGATTGTTTTTATCTTTGACTTCACCAGCACTGGGATGAAGATAGGAATTCTGGCAATAATGGCTAAAGAAAAAATTATGTAACATTACAGAAGGCACTAAAAGAAAACAATTTTCTTAACAATTTACATTGTCTTCACCGGCACTGGGATGAAGATAGGAATTCTGGCAATAATGGCTAAAGAAAAAATTATGTAATATTACAGAAGGCACTAAAAGAAAACAATTTTCTGAACAATTTACATTGTCTTTAAGAGAATTATTAAATATAATGAAAAGGAAAGGTGAAAGTAAACAAACAGATCTGTTAACCTTCTTTTAAAGAAAGCATAGCCCAATCTACACCTGTGGAGCCTAATCCCTTGGAACCTCTTTCTACAGCACGACTGGAAAATTTATCATGTAGGCTGGGTATTATTAGTAACTGTGCTATTCTATCTCCTGGTGAAATTACTGATATACCCTTTGGAGAACTGGCTATAATTTTTATTTCACCTTCATAATCGGGATCAATTACCCCAGGACTTATCATAAGTCCTTTTAGAGTAGAAGAGCTGCGTCCCAATAATAAGCCTACTGTTCCTTTGGGAAGAGGTCCTTTTACCCCTGTGGGAATGATTTGAACTCCCATTTCTGGAGTTAGTACTGCTCTGGCGGTGGCGCAGATGTCCAACCCTCTGCTCCCTCTGGTTTGTCTGATGAGGGATCTGATGGACAATGTGTCCTGGGCACTACCCTGACAGGGTTGCTGGGTTCCTCCAGTGCTCCGTATATTTGTGGTTTTGGGCCCCGGAGCATTGGGCCCCCCTGTCCATTTTTTGGCAATGGAGCCCGATGCCTTTCTCCACGATATCGTGGATAAACACCTGGTCCTTGTTCGTTTTTTGATAATGGAGTACCCTCTTTGGTGGTTTGAGAATGGCATTCATTAGCCCAATGTCTCCCTCTACGGCATCGTGGGCAAATACCTGGTATTCTACTCCTTTGATACCTAGTTTTGTTAAACCCTCCTCCTATGGGGCAATTCCTTTTAAAATGTCCTGTTTGTTCACAACTGTAGCATGTTCTTGGCCTGGCATCTAAAGCCTGTTTTACTGCAGCTGCCACAATTTGCCCTTGTTCATTAATGTCTCTGGCATCTAAAGCCCGTTTTACTGCAGCTGCCACAACTTGCTCTTGTTCATTAATATCTCTACATAATTTAATATATGTGTTTAAATCTTCATGTTTCCATGGTCTAATGATATCTCTGCACCAACGATTCACTTGCTCATAAGCCAGTTGTTTTAGTAATGGCATTGCTTGTTCTGTATTTCCAAAAACTCTGGTAGCTGTTTGAATAAGCCTATCTACAAATTCAGCATAAGGTTCATTAGCTCCTTGTATTACCTTAGATAACTGACCTTGTAAACCTCCATGTCCTTGTAAAGTCTTCCATGCCCTAACCGCATGTACAGCAATTTGTGCATATACACCAGGATCATACGCAATTTGTTGCTGCTGATCCTCATAAGGTCCCTTTCCTAACAACATATCTAGATTTCTCTGAGGAAAACCAGCTGCTGCATTTCGCCTAGCCGTCTCCTTGCAAAATTCCTCATTGGCAACCTTCCATAACAGGTATTGTCCTCCATTTAGCACAGCTTTACACATATTAGCCCAATCTGCTGGCGTCATGTTCAAGTTGTTAATGGATTCGACCATGCTTACAGTGAAGGGTGCTTGAGGAGATCTTGTCTCAGGATCCCAACTATCAACTGCGGGGGTTGGGGACCTCCCAGCATATGGAGGTGGCCTTGTTAGTTGGACACTTACATCCTCTGGTGATAGAAAGGTGTTAGTAGCAGTCTCCTGTAGAGGTGGTGCTGTTAGTTGGACACTTACGTCCTCTGGTGATAGAAAGGTGTTAGTAGCAGTCTCCTGTAGAGGTGGTGCTGTTGGTTGGACACTTACACCCTCTGGTGATAGAAAGGTGTTAGTAGCAGTCTCCTGTTGTAACTTTCCCCCTGATGGCTTTTTCTGTTTTACACTTTCTTTCTCTGTCTGACTAGCTTGAGAGGCCTTCTCTTTTACTTGAATCTTTTCCTCTGTCTGACTAACTTGAGAGGCCTTCTCTTTTACTTGAATCTTTTCCTCTGTCTGACTAATTTGAGAGACCTTCTCTTTTACTTGAATCAATATGTCTTCTCCTTCCTCTACCATTGTCTGAACTGAAGGCTTTGGACTAAGCAAACAAGATATGAACGTCCACAATGGCAATGTGCCAACTGGCAGAGTCCCTGGGCTTTTCTTTTCTATTCTTTTTAAATCTTCACCATGATGGTTCCATTGTGATATATTTAACAACTCCTCCTTAAAAAGCCATGGGCTACATTTTTGTATTGTATCAACGTATGCCCTGACTGTTCTTGATTTTACTGAGATGCCTCCTTCCTCTAACAATTTACTTAACACTCTTTCAGTTTGTTTTTTACTAATTTCTGATCCCATATTTCTACTATAATACAACCCAACAAGATAACACCAAACAAAACCGAGACAGAATGAAATAAAAAGGGAACAACAAAAAGTCATTATAGCCTTTCTATCCTCCTGACATGTGCATCCGTCCTTTCTCCCTATCTGTTCCTCAGACGTAAATAGTTTTTCCTCAGATGTGAGCGGTTTTTCTTCCGTCTCACTCATCTCCAGGGACAGGCAACTTAAAACAAAAGTGAAGCAAAATACAAGAGGAATCTTAAAATGGCTACCCATCCTCTCGCCCTGCCCTCAGGGGCGAGCAGTTTACCTTACCACTTACCCTCAGTCGCTCCCCGTGCGAGCCACCAAATGCCACAGTCTGGCTGGGCACAATCAGGAGCCACTTGTCAAAAGAAACTAACTTTATTTTTAGAACCACACACGCCAAACAAAACAGCCTCTCAGGAAAAACCCTCAGAGCCTCAACTGCCACCACCGGCTTTCCACAAGCCTCTCTCTCCCACACAAGCTTCTCTCCACCTCCCACAATCCTCCTGCTCTTGAGGCCGATTGGCTGGGTCACGTGGGCGGAGCCAAAAAAGTCCCCCAATGAGCAGCTCCGTGGTCTGAAAGGGCAGGGAAACAGCCCAATGAGCATCACCGCAGAGGAGCCAATCAGCTAGATGTTGCTGGGGCCGCTGTGAGCCAATCATCAGCCGGCAGCTGGAAGTTTGCTGGCAGCTGGAAGTTTGCTGGGGCCCCTTCGGCTGTGGCTCTCAACAATATAGAACACAGAACAAAACACAAGAAAACAGAAACCCGGCGCCGAAACAGAAAAACAGAGGAGCAATGCAACGTCTTGCTAAAGCTCTGGGGTAGGAGCGCGTGCGTGACCGACGGCACCTCTCTACCCTTCCAGAGGAATTCCCTACAGAACAGAACACAGGACTGTCCGTTACTGTCCGGACAGGAGTATATGTGAGCCTTGCCAGGCCACCTCTCTGTCATCAGAAGAGATCTCCCTTAACCGGATACCAGATGTTATAAAGGCGCCACTTACCTATGGAGGCCTCCTCCACCAGGTGCTTGCTGATAGTTTTAGTGTGGCAGTTCACTGCAGTGCTCCGGGGACCGAAGGCTCACTCCGAGGCCTTGGAACTTCTCAAGTTGTGCACCCCCTAGAGTGGCTCTCCAGCCCGGAGCCCTGGAGCAAAGGCCGGCTTCAGAATTTCCAGCAGTCTGGTCTTGTGATCTGGTCGGGCAGGGTCATCTTACTGGGGAACTCCAAAATGTTAGACCAGGACGCAAGAAAAGACCACTGACTCCAATTAAAATCAAATTAAAGCAAGCTTATTATTTCGACCGGCCGGGCTGCCTCTCCTTCCCAAAAACGGTAGGAACAAGACAGCACAGCAGCTTTCCTGCAGCCCACCTTTATAGCCCAGAAAGTTACACAAAGGGGGGTTACAGGTAACAGAACTCTGACAAGCATCACATTAATGGTAGTTTACATTTTTTGTTGGCCCCAACATCAGAATTTATGAGGACCATTAGAGCCTCAGAGAGGGTCGTTGTCTGGCCAGGGAAGGCCAATATTTATGAGGTGTCACTAAAGTTTCAGAGAGGGCTGCTATCTGGTCAGAGAGCCAGGCATGGGTGAGTTCAAGGCACGGGCAGGCATTCCAAGCAGGTTCAGAATTTGCAGTAATTTATAGTAAAGCCAAAATTATCTTTTCATGGCTTTGTGGTGAGATGGCTCCCAATTTTAAGAAAAGATCAGGTTAGGTCTATCAGAATCTAATTAGATGATTTCTCAACTCCCTATGCTATTTTAAAATTCTATGAACCCAACTGTGTCATGGACTCCAAAACAACTAAGAGGAGTCCTGTTAAACATTCCTGTAACTGCCAACCATGTTGGAAAAATCAATATCTTTTTGATTTCATAAGTACTCATGATGAAAGTATGTCAACCTCTAAGTCAAAAGCCTGTGTTTTCTCTTGACCCCATCCTGCTGTGGTGATCTTGGGCATGTATTATCAATATACAAATAATGAAGGAGTGTACAGTCCAATCAACTCATTCAGTTTGATGCGATATGAATGTTGACTGGGTATCCACAAAATAATAGTCTTTGGGGGAAGGAGTTTAAATGTATTCAAGGATTTTCTTTGTTTTTGAAAGGCAAATTAGGACTCAATTCATACAAAATGGACTCACATCAAAGATTCACTTAACTCATTAGTGAGGGAACCCAGAAAATGTTACAATGGGTTAAAAGGAAAATCTAAACAGACGTCATATATACAGGCCATGCTATGGGTTGAAATTCGGTCCCCACTAATGATGTTGAGAGGTTGTGATGTCTTTAAGAAGTACTTATTGGGGCTGGGGATGTGGCTCAAGCAGTAGCGCACTCGCCTGGCATGCGCGGGGTGCGGGTTCAATCCTCAGCACCACATAAAAATAAATAAGTATGTTGTGTTCACTGAAAACTAAAAAATAAATATTAAAAAATTCTCTCTCTCTCAAAAAAAGTGGGCTGCACCCTCACCAAGGGATTAATGCAGTTCCCTTAAGGGTGGGCTAGTTATCTCAACAGCTTTCATGTTCTGACTCTTCCACATGTGCTCCCTTGCATTCCTGCCTACACTCCCACCATGGAATGCCATCACCATTTTACCATGTAGCACGAGGCCCTAGCAGATGTGGCTGCCTGATCTTGAATTTCCCTCCTCCAGAACCATGAGCTAAATAAACTTCTTTCTTTTATACATTATCCAGCTTCTGGTATTCTGGAATAGCAACAGAAAACAGACTAAGACAGGCTACCAGGAATGTTACAGTTAATTTGCTTACTATAGGCAAGACTGGCTTCTTCCTTGGAGGAGTGAAGGGCGGAGATCCAAGGGCGGAGATCCGATGGTACTTTCAAAGGACAAAATCCATTTGCATGTTCATGGATCAAGTTCATTTGCATTGCTGTCAATTATCTGTGACTTATACAGTTGTAAAATAACTCAAAGACAATAATAGGCAGAGAATAACCTGAATGGTATGCTAACAAGAGACCAGTAATCTTTTTGCCCATTAAAAAAAAAAAACCCACAATTTTTGCCATCACTCCAGAAAGATCTTCAATGTATGCCCATTTTAAAAAGAGGCTCCTCTTATTCCCCAGCATAGTTCCCCATTTCCTTTCATTATGGCACTAATTATCATTGGTATCTTTTTAAATTTTTTAAAAAATGTGTTCTTTTTTACATGTCATACATGACAATTGAATGTATTTTGACATATCATACATACATGGAGCATAACTTCCCAAAATGTATGATTTTGTCCTTTGAAAGTACCATTGGATCTCCGCTCTTGGATCTCTGCCCTTCACTCCTCCAAGGAAGAAGCCAGTCTTGCATATATTCGCTGGTCGTGTATTCATACATGAACATAGGAAAGTTTATGTCCATTCATTCTACTGTCTTTCCCATTCCCATCCTTTTACCCTTTACCCCATTTCCCCCATCTGTGAACCTCCACCACTCCCCCCCAGTGTAAGTCAGCATCTATACATCAGAGAAAACATTTGGCCTTTGGTTTTTTGGGATTGGCTTATTTCATTTAGCAGGATAGTATCCAGAGCCATCCATTTACCAGCAAATGCCATAATTTCATTCTTCTTATGGCTGAGTAATATTCCATTGTGTATATGTACCACTCACTGGTATCTTTTTTGTTGTTGTTGTTGACTTGCTTATTGGCAGTCAATTTATGCCTGCTGCCACCCCAAGTGCAAGCTCCAAGACAGCAGAGATTTTTGTCAAGTTTTTTTTATTTTATTATTACCACCTGCCACATTTCCCAGTTCTCAACCCTGAGTAAATTCTTCTAGAGACTGTGGTAACACCCAATTGATCACATTTAATATTTTATTTAATTCTAGGATCAGCTCCAGATACTGAGATAAACGGAGGGTGATCTAAGGATAGAAGAGCCTTGTGTCAACTCCCCATGAATTATTGCCTCTTACTTCCAAATTCACTTTTCTTTGCCTCCTCTGTGTTAGTGGAATCAGACCCTGTGAAGATTTCTCCTTTGCCACTAGCATGATGGTAACACACAGTCAGTAGAGGGCACTGGAAAGAAACTGTGGGTGGAAGGGGCTTCTCTTCCTAATGCTAGTGTGCTTCTGTTTACTTTTTCTGGCTCCTACTCCAGGGCTGACAGAGGTGCTTGGGGAAGGGACACATAGTGGACTCCCTTCTGTCAAGTTTCAATGGCCTCCTGTGGCTGTGTTCCCCAGTGAGTCTCAGCATCCCAGCTGTTGGTGACCCAGCCTCAGCCCTCAGCCACCTGCAGACAGGTAGGTGTTCTCTGTAACCACTCCCAGCCATGGATTTCTGCCCACCAACCTCTGCCTGGTGACTGGAGATCAGCTCTGTGTCAAGGCAACACAGCCAGTGCCTGCAGCCACACCTTCCCCAGTGAGGTCTCAATCCCAGTCTTGGAGAAGATCCCTAGCACTCCCCCTTCCAACAAGTTCACCCTTCCTAGGGCACTCTTCCTCCTTCTTGGGATAGTCTTTATTTATTTCCCTTTATTCCTTCTTAATCAATCACTTGTTGATCATAATTCTTTTATTAAACATTTCCTGGGTGGTGTCTGTCTCCTAATTGGACACGGATGCAATCCATAACTGACCCAGTTCACCAGGATATACTTATAAACAATTTTTTTGCTTGTTTCTTATCATTTTTTCTTGACTGAATGCATTTTGAAAGTGTAAATAGTTACACATGTGGCAATATGATATTGTGAAATCTTAGCCAATGCTTATCTCCAATAGTTTTTTATTTCCCCCTGTGACCATCCCCAAACAGGTCATTGGATATGTGAGTCCTATTACCTCAGAGGGGCAGAACGAGAGGACAAAGGTAGTCTAATATTTTTTGTTCTAAATTTAAGAACCTTGGTTCAGATGCAAATCAAGAAAGATTTGCTGCTTCCCATTTCTTTCCCCAACATTGCGTGAAAAATTCTCCAAGCTGGACTGGTTTATGAATGCAAAGAAAACAGGATTGGTTAAGTACATATGTTCTCGAAAATAAGAAGATAGGATCTTACCTACATTTATCTAGGATCAGCTTCAGATACTGAGATAAGCGGAGGGTGATCTAAGGATAGAAGAGCCTTGTGTCAACTCCCCATCTGGAATCAGGAGTCTCAGGAAGTCCTGTCACTTGGCTGTTTCTGCAGCCGAGCACAAAAGCCTGCATGGAGTGCCAATGCACAGGGGACCCTGGAAGCCCTGCCAACCCCTCTGCTGGCTAAAGAGACGGATAGACTCTCTTCCTTGCTGATGGGCTCTCTTCCTTGAGGGCTGTGAAAGGTAGCTAGAAGAGAAAACCAGCTAACCACAGGGGTATGCCAAGGGGATAGTGTGATCCAAAATGTCACAAGAGATTGTGACCAGGGGCCAGATGGGGACACGGGCATCTCAAGAGATGCCAGCACTTGCGGACCAGATAGGATTATTCATAAGGCCCATGCAGTGTAGATGGCCTTCTTTAAGATGCGATCTTAGCTCTAGAAAAAACAGTATCCGTTGATCTTGGATCCTGGATTTGTGGATGGAGAAATATTGTACCGACTGAAAAAATCCAGCCAAGTATTATAGAACTTTATATAAGGCTTTATATAAGTTTTCTGGCCTGTGTCCCTAGGCTCTCACCTCCCCGTCCTTCTCTCTGGTTTAACTCCTTCCTGTCCCCAAACAGTCCAGAGGGCTCTACCTCAGGCACTTTGCACTTGCCTTTTCTTCTGCCTGGAATATTTTTTTCCAAGATGTTCTCATGGTTCCCTTTCCTATTGCCTCGGGAGTCTTCCTCAATGTCCCCTCCTCAGGAAGGACATTCTTGTCCACTCTATCTACTGCCCTCATCATTCCCGAATCCTTTTATCTCTTTGATTCTTCTTCCTAGCATTCGTCAGTACCTAACATTATATTACATATTTATTTATTTAGTTGCGTGTCTTCCCCTGTAGGATAAACCCCCCCCCAATACTTATTAAATGAGTGAATGGATAAATACCCCCAGTGCTATTAATGACATCCAAGATCAGTTAAATCCTTAGTACATAGGTTCTTTTATTTCATTTTCACAACTGCTAAGTGAGTTAGCTATTCACATCTCCCACTTTACATACAGGAAAACTGAGGCCCAGAGAGTAGTTAAGTTCTCATTACTTGCCCTCAAAAGTGGAAGAGGCACGAAACAAAACCAGGATCTCTCAGCTTCACTCTATTCCCTCCACGACACCGGCATTTAGGAGCTACAGTGTAGGCACAAACTCAGGATGATCAGAGGATGGTAGAAGGCAGAAGAATTCTGGTTAAGAACACTTAGAAAGGCTTTTTTTTTTTTTTTGGTAGAAAATCGCATTCACACTGGACAAATAAAAAATAAAAACTTTTTAAAAAGAAAAGATTCCAGCAGATTAGATGGTTGCACAGCGTATCTATTTAAAATCTTCATGTATGACGTACGTGGCTATATTTTAAAATATAAATTGAAAATCTAGTGAACAGTGGTAGAAACCTGGGGGTGTGTGTGGTAGAGTATTCAGTACATCTGTGATATTAACACAGTCTGTTAGTAGGAAGGACAGAAGTCATGGAAGCAATGGAAAGATGGCCTCAAATTGAACTGCATGTTACTTAGAGCTATCAAAGTGCTTCTCAAGTGCTCTAGTTCATGGTACTTGAACCTCAGGTGATAAACAAACCAGCCACTCTCGGGGCTGTTGTAAGAGATGGTAGCACTTGAAGAGAGGTCATGGAAGAGAAACAGATTTGAGAGTTGCTTTGTATGTTAAAGCCACAAAAGAATTGGTAGGAGCTCTTAAAAGAAAACACACATAAATGACAAATGTCATGAGCTCAAGGCAGAGGAGGAAGAACAACCCGTCTGTCCTCAAAGCTAGATTTTTGAAGGAAAGTTATTGGACGAAACTAAGAGGCAATTCAGAGAAGGCAAGGTTTATTCATATGTGCTGGTTCTGAGAACAGGCACGCCCGGCCCGTCTTTCCCCTGGCCCATAATCTTTCAGAATCCCAGGAGAGCAAATTGCCTGGTGCCGGTGTTGCCACCTGGAGGCTAGTAAAGGAACTACGTGAAATTCCACAGGAATCTGGGTGTGCGTTCAGAAAATCTCTTTTCTGTAAAGATGCACAGTTAAACAATAAGGTTTATGAACACATTTAGTTGGAACATATCACTTAAAATGTTTGCAACTTGATAACAATAGCATTCCAAATATAATTTTTAGTAAAATGGCATTTTAAAAGTTTAGTTTCCTTTAAAGAAATAAGAAATTAAACGTAGGACTTTTAAAAAAGCAAACCCAGTTTGATGTAAAGGGTATAAAAACAAGCTGAGGCTATTGATTTATGGAGACAAGAATTCAAAAAGAAAGATAGAACTCCACCTCTAAGATATATTAACTGAATCGACAGGAGAAAAACATGGATGAATCATGGATGGCTCGCTCTGTTCAGCCGTGTTGGTCTACTTTGCCATTCAGATGTTCTTACTTAGAGGAAGAAAGTAGAACAAACTTTGTGGAGCAAAACAATGTACTGGGGAAAATGTGCATGAATCACCACAGCTTTTCCTTTCACTGACGTCATTCCAGAATTAGCCAATCAGCTAGAAGCTAATTTGCATACAGAAACACCACGTAGTGGAAGAGCTTGCAAAATCACTTTCCCTCCCAACACTCCAGGGGGATCCTGACCTAGGGAGCCTTCTGTATGCAATCCCCACCAATCCACCTTCCAGCAGCCGCCGCCCCATACACACATTTTCTGCAGTCTGCAATTTAATTCCACCTCAGCGGACCTCTTTATCACTCTTATTTAGCTGATAGGAATCTCAGGCTGCAAAGCCGGCTCTGGAGGAAAATTATTTTCTACAGATCAACTTAATTTCTCACACCATGCCTCTTTTGCCAAGTTGGCAAGAAATTTAACTCAGTCATTTTTAGAGCTTTCTTCTTACTTTCTGGGGGCCATATCAAGGTGATATGGCTTCATTTTGGGGGTCATCTGCAGAGATCATTGTCTCCCATGTGGCCCTTTCAGTTCTGGGTGCTATCTACTGATTTTGTGTGCTACACAACACACAATAATAGCTTGCTTGGATTTTCCTTGTTTTTGCTGCTCAGGTGTCCCATAATCCTGGTCATGTTGCCACCTGCCAAGGCTATTATTCCATCTCTCCAGGGACCTGACAGCTCTTTGGGCCACTGCCACCAAGAAATGTGTGGGACCCTGCTCCTCTTCCATTACTGGAGATAGTTTTCAATCTCTGGTACTCTGAACCCCACTTCTTGTTTTTCTGAGATACTTTACTCTGCCTTCACTTCTTAATCTCCCTCCTAATAGTTAAGAATCTTTCAGTGGTAAGTTAAGGAAACACAGTGCTAACTGACTAAAATGAAAATATCACTGTTATGTATAATTATAATGCATCAATAAAATTTTAAAAATAAAATATATTGGCTCCAAATGACTGAAAAAAAAAACAATTTAGAAATAGGACTTGTTTCAGCTGGGATTGATTTGGCCAATCAAATGCTTTTTATTGTAATATATTCCTATATTCCAGGTCACATTCTGAACACTGAGAATATAGCGGTGAGAAAGTATATCCTCTGTACTCCAGTCTATTCACATGCTAAAGAAACAAGCTGTCCCTCCTAACACCCTCCAAAGTACATGTTCATGAGCAAATTAGCAATTGTTGTTATTTTGAGTGATTCAATTTTGTAGTGGTTTTTTTTTTTAATAGAGCAACGGTCATGGAATATTACTTGTGACCCTAAAAGAATCCTGATGTTTATGGACACATGTAAGATTAATGCTATTGAAGTATTTCTATCAGTGATAAGAACAGGTATACATATAGCTTACCATTAGATAAAGATAATAATATCTGCCTTTCTCTTAATCCCAGTGAACCTCCCTTCCCCCAAGCTCCTTGCTCTTTGGCTTCCAGATACATTTGGCTGGAGGGAGGACTGACATTGGATAGGAAAGCAGAAGGAGAGGTCCCGCTCCCCTCCCTCCACTGCTATTTCTGGGACATCCTTTCTGGCAGTGGTTTTGATTCCTCCATGGTCATTGGAGACTGCAGCTCAGCCCTTGTAGGGATCCCAGCTCCTGACTACTAGACAAGACAGTGGCTCTGACAGGACAGCTCCTTCTATTTGTTCCTCCGGGCCTGGGGACGGTAGGCTTCGCTGCTGCTAGTGAGCTCTGGGTTGTCTCACTAGACTGTTGGGCTTCTTAGCTCTCCTGATACCAACTGCCTTTGTTTGAAAGACTTAAAGAGGTTCCTGTTTCCAAGATAGCCCTTAACTGATTCAATTGCAAACCCTTGTTGTATGTTTTAGTATTAAAACCCATTAGGAAGCTACTATTGTCAAATCCATTTTCCAGATGAGGAAACTAAAACAGCAAGCTGCCTAACACTCCACATTTGTTCTCACTGCTGCTAATGTCTGTAAGCAATGAAGTAGCACCAGAAAAAAAAAAATGATGCTTTTAAAGTTGAATAAATAGGGAAGTCGCTGGTAGAGGACATGAAGAGGCCACCTGGGAGCTGGGAGTGTTCTGTTCCTGGATTTGGCGATGGTTCACGGGAGCGTTTCCTTTGTGAACATCCACCAGACTGTACACTGAGGAACTGGGCACTTTTATATATGCTAGTTTGGGACTTAGAAAACATTATACCAAAGCATGGCCCTTGACATGCTGAGGACTTTGCCTGAGAGGAAACTGGAAGGGGGTGGAAGCTGTCTCAGGACCAAGGTCCCTCTGACCTTCCCTTGTCCCCATCTATCTACTCACCCAAGTGCAGGGGTCAGCTTTTCTCTGAAGTTCTCTTAGCCACCTAAAGTCAGGGTCCACCAATAAGGAGAACAATTTAATTCCAATCCCCTCTTGAAACTTTATCAACCAGAGAAGATTAAACTCACATCACAGGAAGACGCCTGAGGAACATCACTACACAAACATTGTCTCAGGTTATTGTTGGTTTCCAAAGAGAATTATTCACAATCTTCATCTGTGCTTTGGGATCATTCATTCCCCCTAAAAAGCATTGACTACCCCTCTAAAATTGCCTCCACCCCGCCCCTTCCCTGTCCCCTATGAAGAGGGTATTTAAGTTTCAACCATTTGGCCCTTCTTGGAGTTCCATACTTTGTGTGCTTCTGTGCAGATTGTATAATAATGACTTTGCATGCTGTTTCTCCTATTAATCAGCCTATTATCAGTTTGTTTCAGAAGACTTGATGCTTCAGAGGAAGAGGGAAAATTTTTGTCACCCTTATATGAGACTTCAATAAAAAGCTTATTCTCTATGTCAACTTTGAAATCTTCAGAAATCTTCCTTGAACTCCTCATTAAACCTGTTTTCCTCCAACACCAGCTTTCAAGATATATTATGTGTTCTTTAATTTAGAAGATTAGAGTTCCAATCTAAATTCAATTCAATATGCTGGTTCTGTGGAAGATGCCGGACACGTATGGGTGTTGGGAATCTAACAGTAAGCACAAACACGGCCCTTGCAATGGGGCAGCCCCGTGGGGAAGACAGCATTGAAGGGTATAGGAACCTGGGTGTGGATCCTACTCAAGAGGACATCCATTAGACAGTGGGAGCTTATACAGGAAGGAGCTAACTCAGCCTAAAGGGGAACTGAAACTGCAAACTAAAGATGAGGGAGAAAGGGGAGATAGGCAAGGTAGAGGTCCTGTGTGGAGAGAAAGGGGAGAGTGAAAGTCCATTGAGGAAAGGAAAGAAAACAGGGAATGCTAGAAAAGAAGGCTGGAGGAACAGCAGTCAGAGAGCAGTCCCGCCAAGGGCACTTTTCAGTGAAGAATTTTCTGGTAGGAAAATGTTGTTAGTGTTACCAATGGCTCTCAGGCTACCCATTGGGGAGCAAGATCTGCACTCAGTGGTTCCCTATGGGACATCAGGGTGTTGGAAATACGTAGTATATCTTTGCATGTAGCAGCGAGGTGAGATGGCACCCAAATCCGTCACCACCACTGTCATGGGGCATGGGCGGTAACAAATGAGGACAGGGCTTGGAAGGAGGAAGCAGTGAGTCACTGCCTGGGTTTTGGTGGCCATTACTTCCCTCCTCCCAAGCATGACCTTTGCTGTGTCCTGCCTGCTCCTTATCCTCTCCCATCACACACAGATGGCTCTGTCCTTCTCCATTCCCACTTCAAACAGAAGGTAGTCCCACAGAGTTCCTGGGACTCTGTGTCTTCTTTAAAGACAGTACAGTACAAGCCATGGGAAATACGTCATACTTGTATGGACAGCAGACAAAGACAAAAATTAGAAAATATGCTCAGTATAATCAAACAGGACGATGATTAGTTGAATCCAGTCAAGCGGGTGAAGCAACCTGGGGAATGGGGTTGGTTTTCTAACACAAATAGGAGCAAAGAACTAGATAATTGTGTCGCGTAAACCCAGGAGGCGGGTCCACAAAACCAACCTTTGCAACTGGAAAGATTTATACTTGAAATCCTCAACTGGAACAAGTGACTAATTTTCTAAAATGTTGAGTGCATCCATTTTTGATGCTGGAAAAATCACCCTGGGACTCACATCCTGCCTTGGGCCAAGAAATAAACACAATTTTCTTGAGATGGGAATGAATTAATATATTCTAGCTTTGGGAAGATGTAGAATTAAATATAGAAAGATCAAGAGATGAAATACATAGCACTAACACTTGTGTATTTAAATTTAGGGACAAACTATATTTCACATTTTCAGTATTTATAATGTTTAAAATAACTGGGTGCATGAGGCCATAGGAGAGATTCATCTTCTGATTTCAACTTGAAATATGTAGTGGAGAAATTGAGTTTAGATTTGGAGTTTATTGCTGAAAGATGTAAGAGGATTTTATGGTTTGCCAAGAGTAGAGTATTAGAATGTTAATTTAAGAGATTCATTATATTTATAAATTTAATTTAGTCTATAAGTATTTGGGAATGTTTTGCTTGTCAGAGTAGGTAATTAATGTGCTTAAAATAGAAAATTGAAAATGTTAAATTTATGAATGCAATTTAGAATGTTTTAAGGGAAATTCAATTAAACTAAGGTTGTAAACAGAACTGGTTGGAGGGAGTTTGGTTTGTTCAACTTGAGAATATTAATCAAAGTTCCTTATTAAAATGTACTAAACTTATCAATAGAATAATAAGATTCATATGTTGAATTTACATATTGAACTCAAGGGAAACTAGGCTTTTGGGGGGTTATTTTTAAATTTATTTATTTATTCTAATTTGTTATATATGACAGCAGAATGCAATTGACTTCATAGTACACATATAGAGCACAATTTTTCATGTCTCTGGTTGTACACGAAGTAGAGTCACACCATTCGTGTCTTCATACATGTACTTGGGTAATGATGTGCATCCCATTCCACTGTCTTTCCTACCTCTCCACTGCCCTCCCTTCTCCTCCCTCCCCTTTGCCCTATCTAAAGTTGAAACTAGGCTTTAAATTTAATCTTTTAGCACACTGAATATAAGTTTAAGAATAATCTTTTGTGTACACATCACCATCTCCCCTGCTCCACAGAATATGAGCTAAAAGAACACTCTTCTCCTTTTCTCTGTCAGAGCTTTTACTATTAGCAAGATTGGCAAAGAGTTTCCGGCTGTGATAAAATCGAAGAATTCAAGAGAAGTAAATTGGGCGCGTGGAGGAAGATGGAGAGTGCCTGAGGTCAGGAAATATTCCCAAAGGATCATCTCCTCCTAAGGGGTCACTCGTGTATGAGAAACACACTTTTGTTATATAGCCTTCTATGCTGAGGGGCCTGTGAATAATGTCAAAGCATTGTTTCCGACAATGTTCAGCTCAAATGTAATTTATTTCAGGAACGTAGGAATTAAATAGTTGTGGGGAACTGGCATAGAAATGAACCATCCACAGAATTGTATAGATTGGAATGAAATTCAATAGCATTTGAGAAGCTTTTGAAAAGCAAAACTTCATCGGTGAGTTCGAAGTCAAATATTGACTCTTATAAATGAGAGAAAAATGCAAGATCACCCAAGGGTGGTCATTATGAATTAGTTACAAATGACCTTCCTGGAAAGGTAATGATGCATACTTTTGTGTATAGCTCATTTTAGAGCATTTGATGGTCGCTGTGGTTTGGATATACGTTCCCCAAGGCCCGTGAGTTAAAGGTTGGGCTCCAGCCTGTGGCGCTTATGGGGAGGTGGTGGAATCTGTAAAAGGTGGGGCTTAATGGGAAGAAGTTACGTCACTGAGGATGGCACTTAAAGGAGATACTCAGACCCCCAGCCCCTTCCCCTCTTTCTTTGCTTCCTGGCCATCATGAGGTGATCAGGCCTCCTTCACCACATATTACCTCTTCCTCCATGATATACTGTGCTGCCACAGGCCCAAAACAACAGGACCGAGTGACCATGGATTTAAACCTCTGAAACCATGAGCCCAAATAAACCTTTCCCCTCAATATGCTGATTATTTCAGGTATTTTGTTACAGTAATGCAAGACTGATGAATACAATGATGAAGGTATGCTTATGTTTTTTCTTTCATCTTAGCTTATGAAGAACTGTAATTTTAATGGTTATTAATGAGTGTGACAAAGTGGTATTGTAAAATATTAACTAAAGTGTTTCCTAACTGCTCCAAAATATCATTTGAATATCTTCATGTTTATTAGGAGGCTTAGCCATTTAAATTGCCCCAGTGGGAAGCAGGTACACCAAGACCAGTAGAGTCCAGACCCCAAATTCTTGTTTTTTAGGTAAAACAAAATAAACAAATAGACACACACATACACACACACACACAGCCCAAACAGGTGTTTGGATAATTTCTGTTGAGTCACATGTGACACCTGTCCCTTCAGTGATGCAAAGATCCCGTGGACACAGGGAAGTGAGGGGTCCCACACAGAGAGGAGAAGGTTAGATAAGGAACTAAAGTTAGATACACTTGGAGCACTCAGAAGGAGGGAGCTTGGGCTCCATTTTCAGCTTGGAACTCTGGGAGGCAGAAGCCTCTTAGAACTGCACTATTTAGGATGGTGGCCACTACCACTTACAGCTATCGAGCACTGCAATATGTCTGACCCCAACTGAGATGTGCTGAAAATGTAAAGCTTAGTATAAAAGGAGAAAGTAAACTATTCATTAATAATCTTAATATAGAGTGCATATGCAGATGATGGTATTTTAGATATTTTTGCACAAGTAAAATATGTTCCTAAAATTAGTTTCACCTTGACTCAACAAGGTCAGGGTCCAACATCCTTGATATGACATAACAAAAATGGTACTTTACCTCTGTGATCATCATAACAGCCCACAGCCCCAATCTAATCATGAGGAAAATATCAAATTCCCGTAGATGAACACTTTGCAATATATCTAATAATCTTCAAAAATAGCCAAGATCATCAAAAACATAGAAAAGTCTGAGATTTGTCACAGCTGAGAGGAGCCCAAGGACACATGACAATTAAACGTAATGTTGTATCCTAGATGGGATCCTGGGATGGAAAAAAAAAGTCATGTAAAAGCTAAGGAAATGGGAGTGAACTGTAGACTTCAGTGGATGAATGTTGATAATGTATCAATATCAACTCATTCACTATAGAGAATGTACCACATTGATGTTTAAGATGTTCATCTTGGGGGAACAGAGTGCGTGTGTGAAGGTATATGTATGGTACAGACAGTCCCTGTACTAAATAATCTTTTTCTCTGTAAACTTAAACTGTTTTAAAAACTAAAGTTTACTAAACAGAAAAAAATAAAAAATTGGTAACATTTTGAAGGCAGGTGTAGGTTGAGATTGGTCAGGAACACTTGCAGAGACTTCTGAGGCAGTCAGCAAAATCTGATTTCTTGACTTGGATGATAGTTACCCAGGGGCTCGATCTTAAAATAACTCATTAAGCTATTCATTTGTTTTCTGAGGTAATCAGTATCTGTGCTCTTATTTATTTATTTTTTTTTTTAGGACAAAAAAAGTTAAAAACAAAGTAACCAAAAGATTAACTTCACCTGCTTCTTTTTACCTTAAAAAAATACAGGTATTAGAAATTTTTAAATTAGGAATGTAACTTGCTATATATATATTTTTTTTCTTTCTTTTTTTGTAACACTTAGCCTTAGAAGCTTCCAGTGTCATTGTTGCATTTTGATTGAAGCTTTCATGGAAGATGTTTGTCAGCTCTAAGATGAAGGACAGAAACCCCCTTGTGTGAGTTTTCATGCCTGCTTGCTAGTGGCTGTGTGGGTTCCTCTCATTGTACAATACCATCAGGTAGTGATGTTATGCAGAGAAGACACATCATTCTCTCTAATCATGGGACATTCCTGATCCTTACCCAAAGAACCTGGCAATTATAGGACAAATAAATAAACTTAGGTCAGTTTGCAAGAAAGAAAAAGTACAATTTCCAAAGGCCCCACCAAAGTCTTAGAAACTGCAGAAGAGCTCTCAGTTCCAGTGAAGATGGCTGTAGAAAGCAGCAGAGACCATGCAGAGGGGCAGGAGGACCTCAACAGGTGGCAGTGTGGAAGTAGGTCCACAGCCAAAGCTCAGCTGCCACTTACCTTTTAACCAACGGCAGTGTAGTGCCCAGAACCACTCCAAAGCAGACATTTCCCTATTTTGCTTCCAACCTGCTTGGAATTTAGATCAATTCTTGGGAAGAGGGAACAAAAAGGACCCAGGGGAAAATTCAAAATCAACCGAATAGAAACCCAAGGTGGCTGAGAAAATCCTCTACTGACTGAGAAAACCTAAAAATATTCAGACTGTGTTCTATTTTTAGGCGGGAAACTTATTTGGATAACTCCTGGAAACAAATAAAGATGTTGGCCTAGGTGCTCCCCACCCCCTGCCCCCACCCGTGTTTCCTGACCTCCAGGTGTGGCATCCAGGTGTGCCATGGAACACCCCCTCCCCCAGGACTGTGAGTACTACACAGTCTTGCGATTTCACATTGTAGTTGTGTCATTGAAACTGCGATGCAGTCTGACCCCTGATGGCAAGGCTGCCCCCATGGGAGGGTCTCTGGTGGCTGCTGGGGACCATAGCTATCAGTTTAATTGATAAAGAAACTGGAAGAGTTTCATTTGAACTAGAAGTCACTGGTTTTAAGACCAAACGAGTGGTGATTGGTATCAAGAGCTGTAGCATGTTCAGGAAAAGTAAGTACAAACTAAAGTGGTTTCCCTGAACCTAGCCACTGGAAAGATCAAAGGAGACCTTGATGGGAGCCATTTTAGGGGAAGGCTAGGCTGGCTTTCTTGTTTTGAATCCCTGTGACTAGTACCATGCCACCAATCCCAGGCTGGCCTGTGTGCTATTGAGAAACCACCTGGAGAAGGCCCAGTTCTCCCAGCTGACCCAGCCAGCCTGATTGATTAGCTTTAAACCTTGGAGCCGACGGTGAAGTCACCACTGAATTGGTAAGCTTTCCTTTTCCTTTGGTAGAAACTGACAAAGATTCTTGATTCATAGACTGAAGATTTGTTTAATAGCAAGGACAAAAATTTTGAGCCAATTTCACAAAGAAAACCTCTGTGCACTACCTGAAGAAGATTCTCTCTCTCTCTCTCTCTCTCTCTCTCTGTCTTTTTATTTTTTTCTGAAGCAGACATCAAATTACTTCCACGTTTTATTCCTATTATTTCTGTAGGTAGTTGCTTCTTTACACTACCACTTGAGAAAAATTTGTTCTTAGATCTCAGGTCCAGAAATGTGGCCATGGATCCATTAAATTGGCTTCTAAGGTAACAGTTCTCTGCATTTTCATCTACAATTTGGCTTTTATGGCATGAACACCAATTTTAGCATCTTCCCTGGCAAAGTATGATAGGCACATCATTACCGATAAGAAGCACTTGCTCTCATAAGGAACATTGCTGTGGTTACTTTTTCAGCAGGTTCTGGCCTATGGACTACTCTCTCTGCAGGCAGTTTTCGGTGGTTAGCAAGCCCTGCTATATTGGTATTTTAATCTGCAAAGTGCTGCCTAAAAGGCTCTCTCTTATTCAAGTAGCCTTTTAAAAATGTAATAGCTGCTATTTCATCTTGTTTGAACATCTTGGATAAGTACATGACAAGGCAATTCCAAAATCCCTTGTCTGCCTTGTGGTTTCTCTTTGACTGAAGAAAAATGATGAAAGTGGCCTCTTATCTTTCTGTTTACAGTCAGTAATCCAGCTTCATTAGGCTGTATGCTAATTACCTTCTGAAAAAAAGAGCTGAAAGGCTGGGATGTGGAGCACCCAGCCCTGGGTTCAATCCCTGGTACCAAAACCAAACAAACACACAAACAACAACAACAACAACACACACACACATACACACACACATACGCACAAACACAGAGACAACTGAAAATGCACAGTGTAAATGGAATGAAATAACCGAAAGCCAAATAGTTTTAGAGATGATTTTATTTAATGTTATGAGTGTTAAAACATCAAACATTGAACTGGGGACATAGCTTGGTTGGTACAGTGCTTATCTCACATGCACAAGGCCCTAGGTTCAAACCCCAGCACCACACACACACACACAAAGTGAACAAACAAACAAACACAAAACCACCAAACACTTTAATAATGATTAGAATTTTGATATAGTTTAATCTCTGTTGTTCTGCTTTATATTATTTACATTCTTATAAAGCTTTATTGATTTAAAAAGGGTATGGTATTCTTCCTAAAAATTTCTAGTTGTTAATGTTCTCTTTTTTTATATATTAGAGATTTACCAATAATGTTTTTTTATAAAACAAAAGCTTTCACAATCATCATTAGCTATTCTAGCATACTCTCACAAGTTGAAAATACAGGTATACTTCAATAGAGTCATAGAATTCGAAAATTCAAAGTACACAATTTTTTTTTACTATAAGTTATATTTAAAATGCTCACCTATACTTGAAAGTATATAATCAGATATTAATAATGACTTTGAATGATAATCTTCTTCTATTATTTGCCGCAGTCCGGCTGCAGCAAAATAACCGGGGGGGTGACGAACAACTTGTGTACGTTGATACAGCAGGAGTGGAAGCCGTTTATTGTAGGACAACAGAGGTATTTATACATTCCACACAGCTTATCTAATTAACATAAACTAGATACAGCAGTCAACCAATAAGGAATCTCCACACTTAATGGCTCGCTGGCGTTACTTCACAAACCACTCCCTCTGGCAAAATGCCAGGCCCCATCCAGACTTGTTTACAGACTCTAACAATTATTGACACTGTTCTGCTGGTTGGATTCAATAACAACTATGCAGTTACTTACTCATTGATAATATGCACATTCGCAGAGGCCAGAAGTGACATTCAAGCTGGCATTCTGTTACTTAGCCTTTTCAAGGTCAAAGCCAATACCAAAACAGATTGTGGCAAATATTGTGGCTGACACCAAACTTTGGTACAATCTTCATGCCCAGGAAATAGTGATCAAAAGCAAGTGCAGGCCTTTAGGCAGGAGGCAAAGGGCAGCTTTGAGAGAGAAAGGCCAACTACAACAGGCAGACACTATTTATTGCTCAAATTAAGAGGGGATACAGAGTTAGGCCAGGAAGAGCATTTGGGGATTGGGGCTGTAGAACTCTTATTGTCAGCTAAAGGAAGCTCATTGATGGGTTCTGCTAGCCGGTAGTTATACCTCCACCTGCCTCCCATCCCCATCAGTAACCCTAGTTGTTTCCAGAAGATGTTCCAAGATGTGACTTCAATCTTCATTTTGGCCCTGAGGGTCATGTGTCTCTAATGCTGTCCATGCAGCAGATCGGAGAAGACCCATCCCTGCTTCCACCCAGCATGGGAGGGACCGGGATCCAGACAAAGACTACACTAAAAGGTTTGCTTGCAATTATTCTGTTAGATTTCAAATCCTGGAGTGTCTGCACAATGTGTTCCAAGGATTTGGGTAGATGGTGGATATGGTTTCCTTCACAGTGTATTCTTCTTTGATTCCTCCTTTTCCCCCCTCCTCCTTCTCTCCCTCTCTCTCTTTTTTAAGTGCAGCCTATTGAACCCAGGGCCTTGCACATGCTAGGCAAGCACTCTACCACTGACCTACATATCAGCCCACTCATGATTTCTTCTAAAGAAGCTTTGCTTATACTCAGAGCCCCTCAAATTCTACTTGAATAGCCCCATTTGCCTTTAAACTCAGTTTCTTTCTCCTTGAGGGCTGAAAACTAGACACCACTTCATCACCTTTCTGGGGTTTTCTTTCACCCTTTTCTCCATTCAGTTCTTCTCCTCATGAAAATACCTCTCTTCACTTTTTTCCAGTTCAACCAACCAACCAACCAGCCAATGAACCAACCAACCAACCAACCCAAAACCCCACCTCCAGATGTAGACAGAGATCATCAAAACCAGTGGGTGTACAGGATGAGGGACAGAAAGAGGATCTTGTCACTAGTCATTCCCAAGTTTGGATATTGAATTCATTTTCTACTGCTGCCTGACAAATTAGCACAGGTGTCGTGTCCGAAGGCAACCTCCATTTTATTATCTCATATTTCTCTTAAGTCAGAAGTCCAAGCCAGCTCCACTGGGTTCTCGGAGGATTTTAATTTTTTTCTTCTGCTATCAACAGGAGAAAACTCTCAGCCTTTAAAGGGTAGAATACATACATACTCATGTGCTCAAATGAAGCCCACCCATAGGAGCCCTCCTATAGGTAGCCTGGCTCACATGATCACAAACTCCCTCATGCTCAAAGGGCCCCCATTATGCAAGAGCGAGGGTCATTGGGGGTTGTGTTAGTCAGTTTTTCATCTCTGTGACCAAAAATACCTGAGCAGAACAGCTTAGTGCAGGAAAGTTATTTTGGCTCATGGTTTCAGAGGTTCAGTTCATGGTTGGCTAACTCCATTCCTCTGGCCTGAGGGGGGCAGAACATGGTGGAAGGGGACATGGAGTGGAAGGGGGACATGGAGAGGGAAAGTTCTTCTGCTCGTGGCAGCCAGGAAGGGGTGAGGTGGGGGTTGGCAGCACGAGTGCATGAGGAGAGCCAGGGATAAAATAGAGAATCCTCAATGCATGTCCACAATGACCCACTTCCTCTAGCCATGCCTGGAGTCACCACCCAGAAATCCATTCAAATTATCAATCCACTGATTAAGTAACAGTGCTCAAAATCTAATCATTTCATCTCCTGCATTAACATGTGAACTTTTTTTTTTTTTGTGGTGGGGGATCACTTTCTATCTAAACAATAATAGAAGTCAATCTTAAAATTCTGCCTACCACACATTCAGGTCAGAATATAGAATTTGATTCATCTTTCCTCTTTGAGATTTGGGTTTAGCAACGCTGAACAGAGCTGATGAATCTCTTTCACAAGCCCTCAGTGTGATTCCAAGGAAGATGGGGAGATGAATAGCCCCAAAAGATCTGTACTATGTCATGTTTTATCCTTATAATAATTTTCACATAAATATTGTTTTTTTTTTTCATTTTAAAGGTGATGAAACTTAAATACAAAGAGACTAAGCAACTTTGCAAGACCTCATGGTATGTTGGGAGAAGCTAAGCTTAAAATTCAAGGAAGTAAGTTTTGCAAAACTGCATGGTCTCTTACTTTTAGAAATGAATTAATATGAAGAAAAGGACTGAGAGTTTTCTGAGAGCCCATCAGGAAGTCTTGTACTTAGTAGGACTAGGGTAATGGGCAGGAATCCCAAATTGAGAATACTGATAGACATGCTCAATAGTAGTAAAATTTAATTTCTCTTGGACAAAGTTAGATTTCATTTACTTCATATGTCTTTATCTGGTTATCTTTGTTTAGGTCAATTGAACATATTTTATTGCAAGTCTTTTACTCTTTAATTATTTTGAAAATATTACTGAATTTCTTTGAGCAAGAAAAATATTTGAACATGAGGTTTGGGTTTATCCATGTTGGTGGAGTTCCTAGGAAAAATTTTATGTGGAGAAACAGATGAATACTTGGCAAAATTCAAAAACTATTACAATGTCAGGACTGTGGACACTTCTGAGAGTTTAAAGGGAGTTGATGACTCTTTTAGCACGGGACTGATCCCATTTATATTTTAAAAGAAGAGAGACATCTCTTTGGTAGGAATGGAATATTGACTCAAGATGGCTAGACCAGGCAGTGAGACCACCCTAAGCAAGAAATAATGAGATGAGGGGAGGCAACGAGAAAAAGAAAGTAACAAGTTTGAAAAGCGATGGGACTGTGGGACTCCTCCCACCATATGCAGCCCTGCAGAGCCTGGGTGGGGATGTTGGGGATTAAGAAATAGTAGTTAGACACAGAGCCTTTTGGTGTCCAGTTAAGAGCTTTGTAATGCAAACCAGGATCTCTATCACAGTAATATTAAATTAAGATGAGAAGAGGGTTGAGGGGCAGTGGAAGGAGGTGAGGTGGGGCTGATGTCCTGCACAGGTCACAAGCCACAGATGGTGATTTACCATCACCCTGCTTGTGGCTCTGATTCACTTTAGATATTCTGGGACAAAGATCAATTTAGTTCTCTCTCTCCATTCTCCTGTTGTCTCCAGAAGCTTCTCCCAAGTAGCCACATGGCTTGCTTTCTCATTTCCTTAGGTTTCCTGCTGAAGATGGAGAGGAAGAATTACTGGTGAAAACCAGGACTTGCTCCTTTGCACAGTTGTGGAGAGCAGGCCATGCCCGGCTGAGCTACTCCATGAGGTACAGAACAGCAGTTTTCAGGCTGATCCTTACCCCAAGTTACTCCAGTTTATAAAGCATGAGTTTGCCATGAATTACTCCATTTAAAAAAATATTTTTAGGGGTAGATGGACACAATATCTTTATTTATTTATTGTATGTTGTTCTGAGAATCAAACTCAGTGCCTCGCACATGCTGGCAAGGGCTCTACCACTGAGCCACAACCCCAGCCTGAATTACTCCATTTTGAGTTTAAGTGATTAGGTGGAATTACTCTACTCCTTGTTGATACAAAGCAACCACTATCCGCCCAGCAAAACCATAAGGCACAAAATGGTAAATTAATTATGCTAATGAAAATGAGCCCACCTCTGAATGAATTAATCAGAAGCACATGTATTCATGGCCGTATTAGACTTGTATCAGGAAAAAACATGCCCATGAGTTTTATCCAACACACAAGAGCACTGAATGAAGCAACCCGCTTATCTGAGACCCATAAAAGGAGGAGCACACCAAGACTGGACACACTGGTACACTGATCCCCCATCATCTGGTTATTCATCGAGATCCATGCCCAGGAAAGTCACACAAAGATGAGTCTTTGAATCTGTCTCCTAGAGCTTCAGCACAGTGTGGTTTTTCCAGCCCCTGATGATCACACAGGGCCCACTCCCAGCTGATACTCTGAAATAGCCATCAGTCAGGACCCTGGCCTAGAATAAGTTCCTTAGCTTTGGCTCTGCAGGCCTTTGCAATTGTATCTACTCTCTGCCTTTAATCTTATTTCAGTCTCCTAAGCCCTGTGGTTGGTTGCCTTAACCCTTTCTTAGCTTTTCAGTTATATATATATATTTGTGTGTGTGTGTGTGTGTGTGTAAAGTACGATGTGTGATTGATGTGTCACTTGAGTGTTATAGATATTAGTAGTTAAGACTGGAATAAAAACTTGTGATTGCTCAGCTTATGACTACCAGGTGAGCCATAAATATTCAGTGAAAATGGTACAGCCTATGAATTTATTGTTACTCAATAAATTCTGACATTATAGAAAGACACAAACAAGTTGGTTCTATACTAATGGCAAAGCTTGCTCATGACAACAGTATTTTGGGAAACAAGGAAGAAGGAATTAAATCTCTCAGTTTAAAATTTTATTATTTTGACTACTATGTCATTTATCATTTGCTATATTCTGGACATTTTTAAAAGATTCAAATTTTTATTGCTTTCATTGGACACTTAATATCTATGAAGTAATAACTATAATGTGCATGTGAGTTTAAAGAATAATAATACCATGAACACCCATATATGCAGTACCTGGTTTAAAGACAGACTATTACCAGTAGCCTTGAAGCCACTCTGTGCCTCTGATTCCTTTCTCCTTCTTCCTTCCCAAAGATAACAAATGCCTGAATTTTATGTTTATCATGCCCTTATTTTTCCTTAAGATTTTATTATATATCACTCTCTAATCCACCTATGGCAGCGTTTCCGGTATTTTTCAATTTCGTGTAGGTCGAATGACACTGAATACAGTTGTGTCACGGGGTTTTATTGCGCACCTTATGCTTTTGAAATCCAGCTGAGTTCCCTCATTTTCATTGTTGGATTCGTATCTATTTAAAGAGCAAGCCACACACAGAAAGGCCAAGTACTGCATGTTCTCATTTATATGTGGAAGCTAAAAAGAATTAAATTCATAAAAGCAGAGATCAGAATGTGGTTGCTAGAGGCTGGGGATGGGGGAGATGTTCTTGGTCAACGCCTTTAGCCCTTCAGTTAAACAGGCATGATAAGTCCTTGAGGCGACAAAGATGCCATCTAGCTGATTCAGTCATTCCACGTTGTACGCATTTCTCAAAGCCATCGCTTTGTACTTCATAAATGTATACAATTTATCAATGTCCATTAAAAAATAAATTTTTTGAATAACAGGCCACCATCTACTTATGCATTCTTTTATCAATGATAAATTTCTTCTTCTTTTTTTGATTTCTTTTTTTTTTGTGAATTTCTTCTTAAAGTTATTATAGTAACGCAGTCACATCAATGTTTATAGCAGCACAATTCACAATAGCTAAATTATGGAACCAACCTAGATGTCCTTCAGTAGGTGAATGAATAAAGAAAATGTGATATATATATATATATATATATATATATATATATATATATATATATATATATACACACACACACACACACACATACATACACACAAAGGAATATTACTCAGCATTAAAAGAGAATAAATCATGGAATTTGCAGGTAAATGGATGAAGTTGGAGAATATTATGCTAAGTGAAGTAAGCCAATCCCAAAAAACCAAATGCCGAATATTTTCTCTGATATGAGGATGCTGATCCATAATGGGGATGGGGAGGGGGAGCATGGGAGGAATGGAGGAACTTTAGATAGGGCAAAGGGGAGGGAGGGGAAGAGAGGGGGCACTTTGTGTACAACCAGAGATATGAAAAATTGTGCTCTATTTGTGAACTATGAATTGAAATGAATTCTGCTGTAATGTAGAAAAATTAGAATAAATTAAAAAAAGTTATTATAAACATTGCTGCTTTAAACATTTTTTTTCTTCTAATATTTATGTATAAGAGTTTCTTCAGGAAATATGCTGAGAAGTAGTTTTGCTGGGTTATGGGGCCTGTGCATCTTCAAACTTATTAATCAACGTCAAATTATTTTTCAAACTGGTAGCGTTCCTTTCCGCTTCCACTAGAAAAGTATGTAAGTACCTCTTGTTCCTCAACTCCAAACAAATTTGATGTGATAATCTCACTATAGTCTTGGTGAGAATAAAGATGAGAATATTTTCATGTTTAGTGGCTATTGGTCATGTGTTTTCCTCTATGATGTTCTTGTTCAAGTCTTTTCCCCATTTCAAAATTGTGTTTTGTTTTTCCTGTATTGATATTTTGGAATTCCTCACATATTTTGGATAACAGTCCTTTGTTGGTTGCATATCTTGTAATTTTTTTCCCCCAGAATGTAATACAATCTTTTCATTTTTTCTTGTGGTGTTCTGACGAGCAGAAATTCTGCATTTTAATGTAGGTAAATTTAATTATTATTTTTTTTTATGGTTTGGACTTGTTTGTGTGTTACTTTAGAAATCTTTTCCTCCTCCAAGGTTTTAAGCATGTTCTGCTTGTTTTCTTAGAGGTTTATAGTTTGACCCTCTATATTTAAGCCTTGAACTTGTGATGTGAGATGGAGGTCTAGTTACGTTATTCAATATGGACAACCTGTTGTAGAGGCTCTCCATTTCTCACTATACTCTGTAACCCATCTTGCTAGTTTCCAAAGTTGGCTATGATCATTCATCCTCTTTCTGTATGTATCCTCCTCTACCCATCAAAAGGTAATATATAATTTTCTTCTTCTTGAATCTGGGCTGGTCCTGCAACTTGCTTTAACAAATAGGGAGGTCCCATCAGAGGGAATGTAGGCAAACCAGCCAGCAGTGGCACCAGGGCCCCCACCATGCCAGAGCAGTCCTTTTGGACCCTGCAGTCAGCATAGCGAGTAGCGGGATGGGGCTGCATGACTGAGTCCCAGGGAAACAAAAGACCTGGCTCGTCCATCCACAGAATTATAAGACATTACAGAATGTTTTCTGTTTGGGGGTGATTTTTGGCATGCACTGGGTAATTTCTCTGTATCAAATCAAATTCCCAGGGACGTTGGCGTCTGTTTCAGGATATGGTTTATTCTGTTTCATTTGTCAATTTATTGCCATGACTGTCTGATAAGGCAAGAATTTCTACCTGGTTCTTCTTCTCTTTTTATTGGTTCTTTTATGTTATTTATAACAATAGAATTCATTTTGACATAATCATGAAAGAATGGAGTACATTTGTTCAAATTCAGTTCCTAGTACTTTCCCTTTTCTCCTCCTTGCCCCTGTTTCCTTCTTTCTACTGATCTTTCTGCTATTTACTTATCATTAAAAAAAAAAAAAACGAGTATCTTGTAAATGTACATGATGATGAGATTCACTGTGGTATATTCATTTACATCCATAGGAAAGTTAGGTCAGATTCATTCCACTGTGTTTCCCTATCCCATCCCTCCCCCGTCCTCTTCATTCCCCTTTGTATACTCCACTGATCTTTCTTCTATTAATTTTTTATCCCTGCCCCCCTATGTTGGATTAGCTTCTGCCTATCAGAGAAAACATTTGACCTTGGACTTTTGGGGATTGGCTTATTTCACTTAGCATCATACTCTCCAGTTCCATCCATTTACTAGCTGAATAAAGTCATTCTTCTTTATGGCTGAGTAATTCTCCATGGTGTATATATGTCATATTTTATTTATCCATTCATCTGTTGAAGGCACCACTTAGGTTGGCTCTATAGCTTGGCTACTGTGAATTTGAGCTGCTATAAGGATCAATGTGGGTGTGTCATTGTAGTATGCTGATTTAAATTCTCTTGGATATATACCAAAGAGTAGGATACTGGGTCATATGGGGGTTCCATTCCTATTTTTTTGAGGAATTTCCATACTGTTTTCCAGAGTGGTTGTGCTAAATTGCAGTCCCACCAGCAATGTGTGAGTATACTTTTCCCCCATACCCTCACCTACATTTATTGTTACGTGTATAACTGATCATTGCCATTCTGATTGGAGTGACATGAAATATCAATGTAGTTTTAATTTGCATTTCTCTAATTGCTGGAGATGTTGAACATTTTTGTATTTTTTTTGACCACTTGTATTTCTTTTTGGGGGTGGGTGGGTAACCAGGGATTGAACTTAGGGGTACTTGACCACTGAGCCACATCCCTAGCCCTGTTTTGAATTTTATTTATAGACAGGGCCTCACTGAGTTGCTTAGCACCTTGCTTTTGCTGAAGCTGGCTTTGAACTTGCCATCCTCCTGCCTCTGCCTCCCAAGCTGCTGTGATTATACGCATATGCCACTGTGTCTGGCAACCACTTGTATTTCTTCTTTTAAGAAGTGTCATTTAGTTCCTTTGGCCATTGGGTTATGGGTGGTTGTTGTTGTTGTTATTATTATTATTATTATTTTGGTGTTAATTTTTTTAGTTCATTGTATATCCTGGATATTAATGCTCTATATGAGGAGCAGGTAACAAAGATTTTTTTCCATTCTGTTGGCTCTCTTTTCATGCTTTTTTCCTCTACTGTGAAGAAGATTTTTTGATTCGATGCCATCTCTCTTATTGATTTTTGATTTTACTTCTTGTGCTTTCGGAGTCTTACTAAGGAAGTCAATTCCTGAGCCAACGTGTTGGAGCATTGGGCCTACATTTTCTTCTAGCAGTTGCAGGGTCTCTGGTATAATGCCTAGGTCTTTGATCCACTTTGAGTTGAGTTTTGTGCAGGATGAGAGACAGGAATTAAATTTCATTCTACTACATATGGATTTCCAGTTTTCCCAGCATCATTTGTTAAAAATGCTCTTTTCTACAACTTATGTTTTTGGCACTTTTGTTTAGTATCAGATAACTGTATTTATGTGGGTTTGTTTCTATGTCTTCCATTATATTCTATTGGTCTTCATGCCTGTTTTGATGCCAGTACCATGCTATTTTGTTACTATAGCTTTGTAGTATAATTTGAGGCCCAATATCGTGATGCTTCTTACTTTGCTTTTCTCACTATGTTTTGGCTATTCTGGTTTCTAATTTTTTACAAGTGAATTTTATGACAGATTTTTCTATTTTATGAAAATGTCATTGAAATTTTGAAGGGGATTGTATTGAATCTGCATAGCACTTGGTAGTTGACCATTTTGACAATATTAATCCTGCAAGATCCAAGAACATGGCCTTTTCATTTTTCAAGGTCTTTTTCAGCTTTTTCTTTAGTGTTCTGTAGTTTTCATTGTAGAGGTTAGATTGATTCCCAAGTATCTTCTTTGATGTATGTCATGCTTATGCTGGCATTATAAAAATAAGTTGGAACAGATTTTTCTCTTTTTCTATATCCTAGAAGAATTTGTCTAACACTGGATTTTATTTGTTCCTTAAATATTTGATGAAATCTCCCCATGAAACCATATGAGCATGGAAATTTTTGTGGAAAGATTTTTGATTAATTATTCAACCTCATTTCAGTTTATCTGACAAGGTTTTTTTTTTATTTCATCTGGAGTCAGGTTTTGATAAGTTATATTTTTCTGGTATTCATCATTTTAAATTGTTTACAATATCATCTTATTTTCTCTCTAAAATTTAACCTTTTATCATCCTAACAGTGTTTATTTAAACTTTCTCTTTTTTCTTAATTGATCTTATTGCAGATTTGTCAATGTTATTAGTCCTTTTGAAAAACCCAACTTTTAGTTTCACTTAGTCTCTGTTTTGTGTTTGTTGTTCACGAAAATTTGTGATCTCATATTTTATTTATTTCTACTTTCTTTGAGTTTATTTTGTTCTTTTTCTACCTTATAAAGTTGAATGCTTAATTTTCATTTATAGTATATATATATTTAAGGTCATTTTGACAGAATTGTTCAGTTCTAAATATCTTCTAATTTGTATTATAATTTCTTTGTCCTATGAACTATTTAGAAGTCTGTTTTTCAATTTCCAAGTGTGTGATTATTTCTGTCTTAAAAATCGATTTCTAAATTAATTGCATTGTAGTCAGAGGTTTTTTTTTTTTAAATCTATTTCATGGTTAGTACACAAGTCATTTTTCATAAATTATTCTGTGAAACTTGAAAAGAATGTTCTTGGAATGTCCTATTCTTGGGTTCAGTGTGTTAGAATCAGAGATCTCCACAAGCTTGTTAAAGGTTATTCAAAACATCTCTCCCGTCTCAGTGACTTATTTGTCCATGTGACCATAAACTTCCCTGATGTGGGATTTCTTGCCTTGCTATAGGACAGTGTGGTTATTCTATGTCCCCAAGTCCTCTATTTCAATCCTACTTGGTGTGCCAAAGCATGCTGATCTAGTGTATTTCAGCTAGATTGTGTGTGATAATAAATAATGCCCCACATCTCAATGCCTTACCACCACACATCCCATGTTAACTCCCTGGTCAGTTCTGCTCCCTGTCTTTCCCATTCTGGGAGGTAGGCGGGAGCAGAGCCCCACACTTGGGGCCCATCTTGTGGGAGAAGGAAAAAGAGCAAAGCAGAGCTGTTGGGAAGCTGTTAAAGCTTCTGCTTGGACGAGGCATACAATGTTTCCATGCACATTTCATTAGGTGAGGGAAGCTAGGTGGCCAAGCCTGATGTCAGGGGGTGGGGGCGTGTCATCATCTCACAGGGAGGGAGAAGGGAATGATAGGGCACAAAACCACAACTCAGTATAACTGACTTTTTGTTCCCTTTGGATAGTCCACACACAGAATTTCTAAGCTGGATATTTTGGTAACTAATTCATAGATTCCCTCAACCTGGCCCCAATTGCACGGTACATCTAGTTCAAAATAGCTGAGTTGCAGATATTTATGCTTTGGTTGTGACTTTTGCAGGTAGTTTTGTCTCCCCTCAACCATTAGATTGGGGATGATTAAGAATCTGCTGAAAACAATGAAAAATGCACATAAACATGTATATCCAGTTTTGCTTACCAATTAAGGTGTTTTAAAAACTCCCCAAATTTCATGTGGGAGCCTAGACCCTCTACTTTTGCAATTGCCTATAAAAATGTCCGCATTGTCCACTAGACTACTCTGTGAGGTGGGTTTGTATCTGTCTTGTTCAGTCTTGTGTCCCATGGGTGAATACACTGGCATCATATGCCTTTGATAAAAATATGTCAAATGGGGCTGGGGCTGTAGCTCAATGGTAGAGCACTTGCCTCACACGTGTGAAGCACTGGGTTTGATCCTCAGCACCACATAAAAATAAATAAATAAAGATATTGTGTCCATCCACAACTAAAAAAAAAAAAAGATATGTGAAATATGTCAAATGGATGGGCCTGATGATGCACACCTGTAGTCTCAGCTTCTTGGAAGGAGTCCCAAGGATCAATTGAACCCAGGAGTTCAAGATCAGCTGGGTAACATGGCAAGACGCTGCCTCAAAAAAAACCCCAAAAAACAAAACAACAACAACAACAAAAAAAAACAAAGGAAAGAAATAAAAAGAAAGCTAAATGAGTAAACAAAGTTGAAATTATCATACAAGTCCAAGGTCCCAAATAGAATGAACACAGTCAAATTAGTAAAGATAAACTGTACTCATTAGAAGCCCATGATAAAATAGAGATGCAATCTATAATAAATCAACAAAGTCTTTGGAGATTTCTCTACCTTTTTTTTGGTAAAGCTCCATGAAAATAAAAATCCCAAGTGGGTTGAAGCCAGTGTCTTCGTGGCTGTATGCGAGTAGGTTGGTTTTGCCTTCTTTCCCTTTGCAACCAGAACTTGCCAGGCTGGTAATGGTGTTTCCACTTGGTGTCACACCTTTCTACAGGTAGCACCTTGGGAGAGCTCAGTAAAGCGGTCAGCCTGCATGAGTGAACAGCTAGGTGTTAACAGAGAAGGAGTGGGCCATGCCATGAGCTTTCTGTCTGCAAACCAGCCTCTCCTCCTTACACAAAACCACCAGCAGATGTCCTGTCTGATTGCTGTTGTGAGCCTGCTGACTGCTTTTTGTTGACTGTTTTCATCACACAGTGATTTTCCATGTGTGGAGTGCTACACAGGGCACAGGTCCCCCATCATCTCCCATGATCAAGGACGGATATGATGTGCTTATTTAATAAAAATTGATCATGTTTCCACTCTGTGCCTGGTACTGAGAATGCAGAGGTGAGCGACACAATCCCAGTCCCTGCCCTCTTGGAGAATTCTAGTGGGGAGGAATGTTAATTCAGTGAGTACTTTCCCAAAGTTATGATTGGGTCATGTTGGTTAAAGTACATGATGCTAGAAGGGTGAATAAAGAAAATGGACTAAATGGAGACTAAGGAACAGGGGCAGTTCTCTAGGGAAGCACAGCGTTTAGTGAATTCCGAAGGCTGTCTGAGACAAGAAGACCAAGAACCGGGGGAGAGCCTGAAATTGACCCTTAGTGAGTCATTTAATGAAATGTGTTTTCCTAATCCCATAAGAGTTTCCATTGAAAACATGCTACTTTGATAGAAACCAAGTCCTTGAACCCCAAGAGAGCCAACTGCAGACTCATTTGAACACTATTTGATACACAGATCTTTGAGGTCTCCTTACTTCAATCAGTTTTAATTGTCATCTTTTATTCTCACTGGATACTATAATCCTTTCCATCCGGGGCCATACAGCAGCTCTAATCACTCACTTCCCTTGACTGTTTAATGAGGATCTTTATGGTTACATTTTTTGGGGGTGATTTGAAGTATCTTTCCAATAATGGGAGCACTAAAAATAATGTACAGGACATAATTAAAAAGGTCTCGGGCTGTTGTAGAGATTAAAAGAAAAAACAACCGAGAAAACAAAACAAAACAAAACCCCTGCAAAATATAAAAATAGCCTGAGTTGGTGTGTGGGGCGGGGGACCTCTGTAAAGAAATAACACCTCTTAAATTACAAGTTATTTTTGTTTTCTGAAATTATACTCCAGAATATCAACTGTAGAGATGGAAAGATATTACCTTTCCTCACCCCTCATGAGGGTTGTGACCAAAAGCCCTGTATCAAAAGACAGGTTAATAAGAAAAGAGTCTAACGAATTTACTTAATTTGCATGGAATAGGAGCCTTCAGAAAGGCATATTCAAAGACCCAAGGAAAACTAATTTCTTTTCTTTATCTTTAATTTTTGTGTGTATGATACTTGGAGATTGAGCCCAGGGCTTCAGTGTGCTAAACAAGCACTCTACCACTGAGCTACCTCCACAGCCCCAAAGTGTCTGTTTTTATGCTTAGATTTAATTAAGAACAGACAGTTCGGTAGAAATGTGAGTGGACAAAAAGGGTACGACCTAATTGTTAGTTAAGAGATAGGGAATGGGGACGGGCTAAGTAGGGAGGAAGAGAGGGGAACACCCCTAGCCCACCTAACCTCTGCCCGACGCCCCTTCCTGTGAGGGGAAAATGGGCCACCTTGCAGTCAGAGAGAGGAAGCTAGGCACCACAAGGGGGATGCAAGCCCCTAAAAGTCTGGGGCACTGACTGATCTCAAGTTAACTCAATGCAATGCTAATACCAAATCATTAGCATTGCAACACCCCCTCCCAACCACGTTCATTTTTTGGGGGAAGATCAGCAGAGAAGAAATGATGTCCAATCAGCTGTCAATCAAGATGCCTGTCAATCCCAGATCCTCCCAGGACAGAAAGGGGAAGAACTAGCTCCATCCAATTAAAGCAAGCTCCACTGTAAAGACCAGACCTTGTGTGGCTTTGCAGCTCAGCCCATTCTGTCGTCCCCCTCGCCCCCACGGCTCTTTGGCTTTTAATGAACCTTTGTTTTGTTTGCCAGCCTCTCACGTTTAGCTCAGTTCTTTGCTCCTGAGGCCAAGAACCTGGGACCCCCGGGAGACCCCTGCCTGTGGAGTAACATAATGGTAATAGAATTTAGTCGGGGAACCCAACAAGGCCTGCCTGTCGGATTCTTCTCTCTGTATGGTTTTGATTCCCCTTGATGTAGGGCAGGACCCCACTAGATCTAAGGCCTTGTGACCTACTTCCAGACAGGCAGGTCAGAGAGTTTCTTCACCCCCAGCTTCACACAGTGGCCTTCTTGGCTCTGAGGCCCCCTCAACCTCCTTCAGTTCCAAGGACTTTGGGGCAGCAGATTATGAGCCCCAACACAATCAAATGCCCACTAAGCCTTAGTATTGCTGTTTCAGTTTTCTGACTTGCCCATTGTTCACTTCACAGGACTCTCTTTTTTTTAAAATATGTGAACATTCTTTATAGCAATTTTTAAATAAAGTTGTGGATTCTATCCCCATTTTATCAATGTCTGCATACAAATATGTAAGAATACCATAAGATAAGCCTTTGTTTCTGTTGTTATAGTTTTCTAGTATATTATTTTAGTTTTGAATTAAAAATGTGGGCTGGTGGTTTCCTAAGTGGACCAAGAAAATAGTTCTCAGCAATCGTTCCCTAAGCAATTCCACTGGAATATTGTTCACTTATTTGTAAAACAAAACAGAGTCAAATCAAACAAGTTACCTGTTAAGGGAAATATTTGATTTTATTGGAAAATTCCTGTATTCCTGCTTAGCTTGTCAAGAGTTAATATACAATGTCTTCAGTTTGGCTTTTTACGGTCCATTTAAGGGTCTTGTCCTTGGATTGATTCATTACAGAGATGGAGTCAAATTTTCTGGAAAAGAGAATTCAGCTGCTCAGCAAGTGAGCTGCCTCCAAATTGCCTATGTTAACTGTACCTACCCCCAATCTAGCCAAAGAGTCAATAAAAGCTGTTGGAATCAGACAAGTCATAAACTTGATTTCTAGATCCAGAATCATTTCCATTCTGGGATGACCTCACATTGGCAGTCGGATTTGATTACAAGGTCATTTCCCCACATGTGGTACTCCGCAGTTTGAAAGGTACAAGGTGTTGGCTAAAATCTGATCCTTGGGGAGTATTTGCTCATTTTACAAGCTGCTCCTCCATTGGATATAACTCAGTCCAACGGGCAGTTGCTCCTCGGGGAAGCCGATGTGCTAAACCCTTGGAGCGGCCCCAGCCCTGTGGAGAGAGGCCCTGACAAAGCCCACATGCGCATCCCTCCACCAAGCCATTGGCGCTCCTGCTCTGCTTTCCCCGACCTCATTTCAAGCCAAACCTTTCATAACAATCTACAAGGAAGTCTTTGTGCTTCAAAATGTCTGTGAATTTATGAGAGCTCTAGTGTGTGTGTGTGTGTGTGTGTGTGTTTTAACGGGGAGCAACCTAAAGATTGGAATGACATATTTTTCTGGCTCCAGAATACTCATTTTTTAAATCACAACAGCATATTTCCAGTACTGAGAACTTTAAAACTACTTTGAAAGCAAGAGAGCCCCTTGATTTAACTTAGAGCTGAAAAGGACCAGGGACACTAGTGATTTTATCTAGTAAGTGAAGAAACTGAAGCCCAAAGGGAACCCATTAGATTTGCCCTGAGTCACACGTGTAGCTTCCGACAATGGCCTTAGGTCTTCTGATTTCCAACCCAGGGCCTTTTCCACTCCTCATTCTGACCTTCAAATCCCCTTATCAGTATTGACAAATGAACCGTCACATTCAGTATCATTACTGGTGGTGGTCACTGCCATTTATTGAGCCCATTTATTGTGCTGAGTATCACACTCCATTCTGACAGCAGCCTAGCAGGATAAATGCTCTTATTATTCCATTTTATAGCTAAGAAAATTGAGTCACAGTTAGGAGAAATAATTCACTCAGCATTTTAAGTGACAATGAGAAAAAGGCAGGACTGAGATCTAAATACAGATCTTTCTGAACACAGAATTCAAGGAGGAGAGAAATAGGGTCACCATCCCTAGATTTCCCAAGACCTGCCTTGCTTGGCAAAAAAAGTATAAAACCATCATTTGAAGACTCTTGGTCTTAAATTATCCTACTTGATAGGAACAGCATTGATATCAGGCCCTCTGATCTCACGATAATGTTCTCTCAGCTCATTGCCCACAATAAAGCCAGAATATAATTCTTTTAAAATAGACTCTTTTTGTCTTGTAGTAACTAACCTTACGTCTTTTTTTTCTCTCTCTTTTACATTAGATTCTTCTCTTTGGGGGATGGGCTAGGAGCAAAACCATGATTTCAAGTATCCTAGCATGGAAGTTGATAAGGATGGCCACTGGCCAGGGATGACTGGGCAGAGGCCTCTGGGAGAGACAAGGGTATGGAGCCCATCTGGGCTGCCCACCAGATCCAGGCAGGCATAGCACCTCATAAATAACCTCTTACACAGGCCTTGCTGCCAGCTCAGAATGGGCTTTGAGTGTATTTAGCTTGTTTTTAGAGAGAGTGTGAGCTAAAGGCTGTCATTTAAAATCGCCCAGGGCCCACGTCACAAGAACAGGTGGGCCCAGATTCGAAACACATTAAATGAGAGGCCAACATTCTGGAGTGATTATTTTCTTTAGGAAAGGATTACTCTTGGGACTCTTTAAAGCAGCGATGTCCCTTACTGTAATTAAAATGTAAATCCCGTCATTCAAATGTGGTGAACAGGCAGGACCTTTCAGGAGAATGCCTGCTTTCTTAAGCAAGGGATCCCTTGTAAAGGAGAAGTGCAAATGAAAAGTTTTGGTTCTTTCTTATAACTACTGACTAAGCCTGGAAAGCTCCATTTCCCTTCTAAATGGTAAACCTGATATAGACGCTCTTCTATGGGAGACGTGATTTTTTTTTTTATTTTTTAATACTTTGTCCTGAAACACATTTATTAAAACAAGATTAGTTAGAAATACCAAATCGAGTCTTTTGTCTGCTGCTGGAAAGCCATTCACCAGTAGGTGGCGCTTGAAGAACGAGATGACCGTAGGGTAGGGTAGGGACAATGGATTCGGGCTTGAAAGCAAAATTGCACCCTTTCTCTGGCATCTTCTTGAAACAAACAGATTTCTTCTGCACCCTTAGAAGGCCTCACTTCTGGCCGCCCTGGCTGTCCATTCTGTACTGCTGTTTGAGCATAAGGGTGCCCTCAACTGTACCCTTCTTGGGATCACAGAATATGAAGGCAAGGAAGGGCTTGGCTTTCAGTCTCTGGTCCTGGAACCACAGGATCTGCAAACCTTCTCTTGCTTTAATAAGGAAATTGAGATAAAAATGGAAGACTCCACATTACCTAGCTAGCTCTTTTTGGGCTTGCTCTAGGTCCAGGACATCCCAGTGTTTTGGGTTATGTCACAGGGGTTTTGTGGAGAGTGAAATGATATCAACAGTGTGTCGGGAGACAGTGGCCTGTCTGGGGGGCACTGGGTTCAGGCAGAACTCACGGATTGTGGATGAGGAGACAATTAACATCTGGGATTTTCTTCCCTTGTTCCCCATGTTTATGACTGCTGCCCTAGCATGACTTCACACAAGTACTGAGTCTCTCTCTTCCAGCGGATTTTCTCAGATGTCATTTCTTCCACGCACCCCCGCACCGCCTCCCCCCCCCCCAGGTTCCTCATGGCTAGACCCTTTAGCATGGATTCCTGTGGGCTTGGAAATGTTCTAGGCTGCAGAGTATAGAAATGAAAAAATCCTTGTTCTCGTAAAGGAAACGGAAAATAAATACATCAATTATTTAGCACATTAGTGATGAGTGCTTAAGGAGAAAAAAATAAATAAATAAGAGCAGGAATGAGGGACACAAAAATGTCAGGGACAGAACAGAAACTGGGTCAGGGAAAGCCCTGGAATCAGGAGCTGGCTTTGAGTTTCAGGAAAGCAAGGAGACCCATAGATCATTTCCAATTTCTTCCCAACTACAGAGTTTTTATTCCCTGTCGATATGTCCTGCTGCTCCCTCTGTCGTTCCTTTTGTCACTTCCTCAGGCTGAGTTTCTGAGCCTGGGATTTTAACAATTCTCACTGAACTGGCTCCTCTACCTTCAGCCTCTTTCCCAAGCTGCCCACTCTGATCAGATGTCTAAAATAAAAGTGTAGCTTTCGAAAAAGAATATCTAAATGCAATGTACCACCCTAGACTGGATCTTGGAAAAGATATAGGACATTAATGAAAAATCGACTGAAATCTGGATAATGTGTGCAGCTGGGTTCATAGTAACAGCAATGTTGATCTCTTTAGTTGTACGGATGTAAGATGTTCACAAGAGGGACCAAGCTCTGTACTATCTTTTGCAACATTTCTACAGATTTAGTTATTCCAAAAGGAGTTTATTTTTTTTAAAAATATAATTGTTTGACGCGTTGGTCATCTGCTTTGGAATCTTGAATGATTCCCTCATGCTTTGGGGATAAAGAAAATAACTTTTTAGCCTAGCCTAGAAGGAGACTTATAGATAGAGATGCATTCAGCAGATATTTTTAAAATTATGTACAGTGTTCCAGATACAGCCAGACCCTGAATAGCGAATGGCACTGTATTCCCCAGCTAATAGGCTGGCGAGGGACTCTGGCAAGTATATAAGCAATTCAATTATAAGGCAATGGGTACCAAAAGAGTGGAGAGAGATTGCACAAATATGCAATGGGAACCCACAAGAGAGTTAGGGAAGGCACCCTGGTGGAAGTGATGTCTAAGCTGCAACTGAACAGTTGAGCAAGTGTAATCCAGGGAGGGGCTTTGGAGGGGTGGAGAGAAGAGGCAGGAGAAGGTCCCAGCATGCAGGAAAGGTCTGCTGATCTGAAGACTCATCTGGAGTCAGACTAGAAGACTTGAAATCCACATGTGTGGTCTTGCTGATTACTTCTGCACTCCACCTCTTGGGGTCCTCTCTCACGATTTCCATTCTTAGCCTTCCACACCTGAACAATCTTAAGATGCAGCAAAAATGCTCCTTTCTGCTTGGAGGCTTAGGCAATCACCGCACCTCCAGGTGATTCATTCCCTACATGCAGTCTTTTATCACATTGTAGACTCATATAGCAACGTCTCTCATTGCTATTTAATAATCCTCGACTTTGGTTTTTTAACTTATCTTTGACCTGGCTCTGTGCTGTATTATGAGTCACAGAAAGCAGGAGCTGTGTCTTACGCACCTTTGCACACAATGTCTGAGACTGATATTTACTGGGCACCAGCAGCTCCCTCATCCGCAAAATGCTCTCTCAGTGAAGAGCTGCAAGGATTCTATGAGATACTGTGTTAGTCAGCTTTCTGTTGTAATAAAATACCTGAGACAATCAACTTATAAAGAAGAGTGGTTTATTCTACTCATGGCTTTGGAAGTTTCAGTTCATAATCAGTTTGCCCTATTGCTTTTGGGCCTGTGGCGAAGCAGCACATCATGGTGGGAACACACGAAGAGCAAAGCTCTGCACCTCATGGCTGGGACATGGGAGAAAAGGGGCACAACACCAATGACCTAAGACCATCCACTAGTGCCCCTCTTTGAGACTTTTTTGTAGCAGAGTATCTGGAGGAAAGGTGGGGCAGAGAGGGGCATTCTGCAATTGTCCACCAGGAGGGCATTGTAAAGTGGAGGCCCCTGGCTTCCCTTCAGTTCTATCTAGTGCTAGCACCCTCTGCTGGTGTGGTGGTCTTCCTGCAGATGATGTGCATGTTATTTTCTTGGGCTGGTCATGCTCTTCCTCTGTTCTCAAGGACCACTTTCCTCAGCTGGTGTCCCAGCACTTGCCCTCAAAGTCACCAGCTCTCCTCAGACTCCTGCTTTTATACTTACCTTGTTATTGCTAGGAGCCTCAGAAATTTCAAAGGTCTTCTGCACCCTCCAAAGGCTACAGGGAGCTGAGATATAGTGGGTCTTACCCTATCTCCTCCCAATCATATCACACTACACCATGAATGTTTTGTTCCCTACCACCAAGGCATCTATCTTTAATAATGTCAAGTAAAATAAACACCATTCTGTTTCCAAAGGCCCCCAAATCTAAGTACTTCACCCAGTAGCCATTCTCCTTTTCCAAAGTGGGGAGAGGAAAAAAGAGGCTAATGGGTCACTCCTGGGCTTCTAGAGCACCCTTCAAGAGCTGTCTCATCACACTTAGCTTGAGGACAGCTTGACGGTAGAACCAGCAGGCAACCAGAAATCAGCAAACAAGTCACTAGAGAAGGAAAGTTCTTCTTTTTGCAAGTGCCACCAATGTCTTAGTCAGTTTGGGATGCCATGACAAAATGCCATAGACTGGGCAGTTTAAACAGCAGGAATTTAAATCTCACAGCAATGGAGGGTGGAAGTCTGAGGGAAGGGTGCCTGCCAGTTCAAGGTCTAGTGAGAGCCATCTTTCTTGCTTGCAAATAACTACCTTCTGTTTTGCGTATGGCAGAGAAAGTGTGTGATCAAGGTCTCTGGCATATTTTCCTCTTCTTATAAGGGCACGAATCCCATTATTAGGGGCCCACCCTCATGACCTCATCTAAATCTAATAATCTCCTAAAGGCTTCATCTCTAAATATCATTGCATTAGAAGACAGGGCTTCAACATATGAATTCTGGGGAAATATAATTCAGTCCATAGCACTTAACATTACAAGAAGTTTTTCTGGCTTAGGGGAAGCATTATCCTTTTACCATAAATATTGCACTTCCCTTAAAGTCAATGATTTTTTTTTTCTTCCCACTTCTCATGGCCATTGAATCTTATGTAGTAGATGGAGTATTTGCACCATCTCTGGGACCACTCCAGCAAGCCCTGCAGGGAGGCTGATGATCCCAATGGCTAGTCTTTCTGGAAAGCTTGACATCGGAATGTGGTGCTATCTAGCATTTTTTTGTTCTAAGATTTGGATTCAGGCTGCAGGATAACAACCACAAATTCTACTCAACATCTATCCTTGCAAACAATGCAACACTCTACAATGAAAGTCATTAGTCTTGGCACTACTTGTATTGTTATTAAGGCACTATTTATTTATCCCACACATATTCTTTCAAACTTCTGCTCTGATTAAGCACTGGAAAATATAGCAATAAACAAGATAAAGTCTCTAAAATCTTGAAATATGGGCAATAAACTAGTAAGCAAATATGTAAAGAAGATGCAGAGGTAGGGAGTATGGGAAAGGGGGACTAATTTAGATTGGATTCTCTGGGAAGACTATCACTGAGGAAGTGAGGTTTGAGCTGTGACTTAAATGACAAGACAGAGCTAAGACTATGATAATATGGTATCCTAACAGAAAGCCCAGTAAATGCCAATGTTCTAAGGGTGAATTAAGTGTTTGTTCCAGGAACCAACGGAAGACTAATGTGGCCAGAGCTGAGAGAGGCAGGAGGTGAGGTCAGGGAAATAAACAAGGATCAAAGTGGGCTATAATCATGAATTGTGTTTGTTTCTAAGTACAAGGGAAGCTCACTGAAAAACTCAGGGAGTGACACTGACTGATTTATGTTATAAAAGGTCATGTGACATTGACTGATTTACATTAAAAAAAAAAAAAAGATCATTCTCCCTAAGTAAGGAGAATGGACTATAGGCAGAGATGGTGGGTTGAATGATGACCCTAAAATTAGGCCCATGTCCTAATTCTTAGGACTTATGAATGTGACCATATTTAGCAAAAAGATTATTTGAAGATATGATTAAGGATGTAAAGATGAAGACACTCTAGATTAACTGATGGGTCCTGAGAACTATCCTATAAAAAGCTGGATCATATGGCCCAAATGGTCGGAAGTTTGCACGGCGGCCTGGGCCTATTGCAGAGCTTTTCTTGTTCTGGGTCCACTCAAAATTAGCAGCTTTTTGGGTCTCTCAGTAAATGGGCAGGAGCCACACACCCCAAAGAGAAATGTGTTGCCAAATGGGGCCCATTCAGTATGGAGGGTGATCTGTGGGAGGGGGTCTGCTTTACTCAAAGTTCACCCATTTAAATGTTATTCTCATCTAAAATTACCCTGAACAGAAACACTCAGAATAATGTTTGACCAAATATCTGGGTCCTTTGTGGCCCAATCAAGGCAACATAGAAAATGAACCATCACAAATTCTTCCTTAGTGCCTTCAGACAGAGTATTTTAGATTTCTGGCCTCCAGAAGTATAGGAATAAATTCATGTTCTTTTAAGCCACCAAGTTTGTGATAAATGGCTTACAGAATCCCTGGGAAACAAATACGGGAGGAAAGAATAGGAACAGGGACTGATTAAGAAACCAGTTTAGAAACTGACCAAGGCAAGAGATTGTGGTGGGGGAAGGGGGTGGTTTGAAGAATGGGAGACTTAAAGATGGATTCTAAGTTGGGGGCTTGAGTAACTCAGTGGATGAGTTCTTAGGAGGTGACGAGGAAAGGACCAGATTTTTCAGTTGGAAAATCGTGAGTTCTCCTTTGAACTTGCTATATCTCAGATGTCGGGTAGGGAGTTGGGTAAATGAGATTGGAGTTTGATTGGAGATGTCATGGCTAGAGATGAAAATTTAGGAGTCATTCTTAAAATATGCATAATATTGGAAGGCTATTCAATACTATCTTGGAGAGCCTTGGACAGCTATCTAATATCCAGACCCAGACTGACAATACCCCAACATTTAGGGATGGAGCAGATGAGTAGAAGCTAACAGAGGAAACTGGAAAGTGGCCAATAGGGTCAAAGAGAAAATTAGGAGAGAGTGAGAAGACAAGAAAGACAGGAAGGAAGGAAAGAAGGAAGGAAAGAAAGAAGAGTTTTCAAGAGATAAAATTGATGACTCATTGGCAACTGACAAAGACTGGATTTATTAATCTCTTTTTGCTGAGGACTGAAGCCAGGGTCTAGTGCATGCTAGGCAAGTACTGTCCCTCAGCTACACCCCAGCAATATCAGATTTGGCACCTATTTTAATCAGTTCTCTACCACTGTAATAAAAACCTGAGATAATTAACTTAGAGAGAGAAAAGCTTAATCTCGGCTAATAGTTCTGGAGGTTCCAGTCCATGATTGATTGGCCTATAGATTTGGGCCCGTGATAAGGCCGCACAGCATGGTAGGGGTGCATGGTGAAGCACAGCTGCTCACATTGTGGCAAAGAAGCCAAAGAAAACGAGGGGGTCCCACAGTCCCCATTCAAGATCCTGCCCCCTATGACCCAAAGACCTCCCACTGGGCTCCACCTCTTAAAACTTCCACAACCCCAGCTGGTACCTACCGTGGTGCACGCATATAATCCCAGCAGCTTGAGAGGCTGAGGCAGGAGGATCCCAAGTTCAAGGCCAGCCTCAGCAAAAGTGAGGTACTAAGCAACTCAGTGAGACTGTCTCTAAATAAAATACAAAATAGGGCTGGGGATATGGCTCTGTGGCTGAGTACCACTGAGATCATTCCCCAGTACCCACCCTGCCCCCACCAAAAAGAAAAAAAATATTCCACAACCTCCCAATGGTACCCAGTTGGGGACCAAGCCTTTAACATGTGGACCTTTAGAGGACATTCAGGATCCAAACTAGAGCAGCACATAGAAGTCACTGGTGACCACAGGAAGAGCATTTTCTGTTCTGCTCTCTGGGGTGGGTGGGCACAGAAGCCTTGCTGAGGTGATTGATGGAGGGGTTTTGGTGTAAGGAAGCAGAGTGCACATGATAGAGATCTATTCTAATGGGGATGGTCTCTTTTATGTTCTCCATCCCCATCCCCACTTGGGGCTTGCTAAGGCATTTCTTTCCTCTTAAAAACATTTCCCTCCCTTCTGGCTTTCCCTGCTGTACTTAGAGGATTGGAGAGGTTAGATAAGTGACGGGTGGGTTGCAAAGATGGAACATGGAACGTCCATATGCTAACCACTGGAGTGGACAGTGGCTGCACACATTTGTAAACTCTATCTCCAAATGGAGTAGTATATAATGAACATTTTCTCATAATATTATATTTCCCAACATTAAAAATAAAAACAAAAAATTCCCATAATGTTTCTTATAACACTATAAACTCCTTATAGCCGTAGTTTCATGATTGCTTAATAATCAGTTGTGGGACTTGTTGGCTATCAAAAAGAGCACAGGGTCAACATCTTTGTGGATGTAATTTTTTTTTCCAGCTTTTCAACTGTTTAGTTTTGCAATAAAATTGCTGGGCTAAAGGTATGAGCATTTCTAAGACTTTTGGTTCTTATGGCTGGATTTCTTCCTATGATGTTCATGAAAGCTATCATTTAGGCCACCTCTTGTCAAAGGGGGGTTTTGGTCTGTAAGGTCAGGAATCATTTCTAAATTTCCAGGGCCTCTTGGAGCACATAGCATAGCTCTGTGTACGTATTAGAAACGCAGTAGATAATTGAGTTGTTTGGAAAGGTTGGAATTGAATAACTTGGGGCACCTTATCTTGGGTGGAGGAATTGAGAATCTGGTGGGGACCTTTAAATTCAACCTGCTTGATTCGTGTAAAGGGAATTTATTAACTGTTAACCAGCCTGTGTCTGTGCCCACATCCCCGTCCCCAGCGCCCCACCCATGAGCCCATTAACTGGGCTACAACCAGGGTCCTTCCCTTCCAGGGAGGCGTGGCCATGCGGCACAGTTCTGTCCAATGAGAGAAAAGCAAAGTCCGTTGGGCGGGACTTTCAGAGAAACTTTTGTATTCCTGATGCTAAAAGGGCCAGATAGAGCCCACCGGTCACTTTCAGTTCTTTCCCTGTTTTTCTTTCTGATGCCTAAAGATGCAAAGTCTTCTAAAGACAGACCACAAGGGGCCAAGCATGAGGATAAAATCCTACTTACTAAGGCCTCCAGGGCCTAAATAGTAGTAACTTCCACAGTGTGTATTGCCCAATGCGCCATTCCTCTGGTTTGCGCGTGTTACACCATTAGTCCCTTCCATCCACCTAGGAGGGAGGGGCTGTCCTTTCTATTCCACTTTACAGATAAGAAAACTGGAGAAGTGGAAAGAGATTGAGTAACTTTCCCAATGTCACAGAACCGAAAAGTAGCAGAGCTACGATTTAATAATAAGATTTAATAAGAGCTGGTAAGTAGCACCAATCCAGGCAGCCTGGGTGGACATCCCTGCCCTTGAACACTGCACCATACTGTCTGTCTAGTTCAGTTGACCCAGTGTGAGTCCTGATGTCATTTTTGAGGAGTTGTGTGCTCTCTGGACTTGCCTACATTTTTGTATTTCTATGTATGAAAAATATGCCTATTTGCTTGTGTATTTATTACATGAGAAAACCCAAACTCTTATTTGTTTAAATTTCTTCCAGTCTCATTTTCTGCTACATGTAGCAGAACACAGTCCTGATACCCAAGCTGTAGCATAGCTAATAACCTTGGTCACTTTTATGTGGCTTTGTAGCCTGCCCTTCTCCCCCTTACAGTGTTAGCTTAGCAAAGTCAGAGGACACAGCTGTCTTGTGTATTACTGTATCTTAGCACAGGGCTTGGTGCATATTAGATGCTCAATAAATGTTTTGAATTAGTGAGCAAGTCAATAAATGATTGATAGCAAGGACGGAAATAAATGTAATCTCCTGTTCATGGTTTATTTATCACACTAATTTTCATTCTCTGTGTGCAGGTTAGCAAGGAGAAAGGATAGGAGTTCTGTGTTTTGCGGTCATGTCAGTCTAGTGTGGCATTAAAAAATGCTCTATGAATAAATCACCCAGCCAAGGAACCGTGAGAGGTAAAGTATACTTTGGGGTTTCTGTTTGCCTTAAGTCTTCTGTCCCCTTTCAGCCTAGTCTTCAGCCATCAGTTTCTTCCTTTCTTTTAATTATATACCACCTCTAGATCAATTTATCCTTTTGATTTATGAATCTCATATATGCTCTTTTCTTCCCGGTCTCTCCTTATTTCCCTGGACATTCTGCACGATTCCTCTCTCCCACTCCTGATCCAGTGATTTCTCTAAGGGAAAGAGAAATATGTGCTACCCTAGCATGCACCCTGCTCTGTGCCATCCTCCCCACTCATTTCAATTTCCTGGTGTGATTTTTCCAGCAATCAGACCATTGCCCAAAATTGCCTTTGCAGACAGGCTTGATGCGTTTGTCTTCCCCCTTCAGGGACTGCTTCCGATGATCACCCAGAGAAACTCAGGTCTCCGTTTTGCTGATCCTTCACTAGGGCCAGATCAGCCATGTGAGCCATTTTGCTTAATACCAAATTGAACCATTAATTCCCAGAGTAACGAACGTGCAATATGTGGAAGGGGTCACGTGCCTCCTCTGCCGGCAGGAAGGGATTCTGCTTCTTCCTTCTGATATACACTTGCTTTTTCTGCCTGTGGTGCAGCAGACAGAGCTTGGAAATGAGTCGGAGCCTCAGCTTGTCTCTGCTCAACGTCTTGAGGAAGTCGTTGACCTCCTTTGGACCTCAATTTCCTATTCCCCGGACAGTTGAACTTGGTGGACCCTCAGATATCATCTGGCTCTGTAAATTATGGTTTTATAAATAAGAAATGGCAAAAGAACTTTAAAAAATCAATACTACAAAGGCAACCTCACTCATCTCTCTGGGAAAAAGGCTAAGACTATCCCTATAAACATTTTTTAAAAAATAAAATTAATCAGATTCCACCTCAGAGGTCAAGCTCAGAAAAATAGACAGTAAGGATCAAATAATAGGTAATGTCAGGAATAAAGGATTCTGGGCTAGATTGATGGCATGGATCGAAGAACAAAGGAATCAAGTTCAGCCAGTCACTTGGGCAAAGCACGGGGGACGCTTCTAAGAGGTGAAATTTGTTTTTGTGTCTTTCCTAGTTCTCGTTGTATTCACCTGTTTCCTGACCTGTCCCCATCCGTGTACCCTGCTTTCCTCCAACAAGTACATTTTTTATATTATTATTCTAAAATATTTTGTTAGGTTCTGTAAAAGTATTTTTTTCCTAGAAAATTTATGAAATAGCAAAGTATGTGTTGTTTTCTTTTTCCTCCCCTCTAATCATACTCAGGTATGCTCAGCAAAGTACTCAGCAGGTAACTGTGGTTGCTGTAGCCCAGTGTCTGTCCATCCACAGGTGAGTGAGCTCCTGACACTCTCTAGTCTAAGGTTCCTTATAGGCAAAGCCAATGGGAAGAGTAGGTGGAGGAACACGGATATGCAGCCATGTGATTCGTTATCTACATGGACTTCATCTGAAGTCAACAGACCTGAGAACATCATTTGGAACCTGGAAGCTCTGACGTGCACAGGCTCAATCTAAGCTGTTCATAATAACTCACATGCAGTCCCTCAACGCCACGAACACTTCCCAGACCTCTCTTTGACCTTCTCCCAGGATGGGGCCCATTAGGCCATGTGTGGCTCTTTGAATTTCATTTGCATGCAGATTTTCCACCATGCAGTAGAGATCCCATGACAGAAGTGAGGTGATTAATTTTATCTGTCATGGGGCACAGATATTTGGTCAAACATTATTCTGGATGTTTCTTTGGAGGTGTTTTTTTGGATGAGATTTAAATCGATAGATTTAGACTAAAGCAGATTACTCTCCATAATGTGGATAGACCCATCCAATCAGTCGAAAGCCTTAATAGAGCAAAGACTGAACTCCCCTGAGCTAACAGGAGATCTAGCTGATGGCCTTTGGACTCAGACTGCCACTCTTTCTGGAGGCCAGCCTGCTTGCCTGTCCCAACAGACTGTGTACTCTTCAGGCCTCCATAACGATGTGAGCTAATTCCTTAAAATAAGTCCCATGCCCCCTTCCTTCTTCCCTGCTTCTTTATATATCTTGTTGGCTCTTTTTTCTCTGGAGAGCCCTGCTAGTACAGATCTCCATGGCTGGTCTTCCCAAAGAAAGCCCTTCAACAGAAACAGGAAACCCTGAATTGCAGGTACCGACAATGGAAGATTATTCCCATACAGAATTTCAAGGCTTGGAGCTAGCACCTTAAGCCTAGATGACCTGACTGGTTAAGAGGCAGAGCAATTGCCTCATAGAGTCACATTGGTTATTTCTAGCCACTGCCCCAGCTGGGGGTGCAGGAGGCATTGAGGCTGGGATTCCATGCTCCTGGGCTACACTTCCTGTGGGCTGGGTTAAGCTTAGTTGCACCTCTCTGAGATAAGAGAAGACAGCAGGGGTAAGCCCTCTCCTCTGCACCCTATCTTAATAATCCTCTTTGTGTTACTTCAGGTATAAGCCTAAAGAGAAGGAACTTTGAGCTAAGCCTCAGATGACATTCTCACGTAGCCTAGGACCCAGCCTGAACTTCATGGTCTAGCTACGCCCACGTGGCAATGCCCAGGATTGCAATCCTCATTCATTTGCATAGATCTGCTACTCTATTGGGTCAAACTGCAGATGTTCTTGGCTTCCTTCTTGCTCTACTTGGTCAAACTCCAGATGTTCTTGGCTTCCTTACCTTCTTAGTCATAAGGATGCAAACAGTCACACTTGGAAGTTTCTACTTCCTAATTTTACCTGTTCTATTTTCCTCCAGAAGATCTTTGTTTCGCGCACCCATTGCCTTAAATGCACGGAGTCCCATTTACCCTTTATTTCTCAATTCTTTCTCTCTGCAATATGATTGATTGCTTCCTCCTCTGATCAATGCTGCTCATTCAATAATGCAAAAGAAAGACATAAATCTCCTGTAATTCTACTACCCAGGGACAATGGCTATTCATATATGGATTTGAGCTAACAAAGTGAATTGTGTCATTTACTTAGACTAGACGCCCCGGGGAACAGTGGGGTTCAGGAATGGGTTGGGAGTATGGGGGAATAAGATTTAAAACTTGAGAGGCCTCTTAGACATCCCAAATGTGAAAGTAGAATAAGTAGTTTGAAGTGGGCGTGAAGTTCAGAGAGAAACCCAGGCTGGAGAAGGGAACTTGGAGTCATCCGTACAGGAGGGCTGAGCTCTGGGGAAGGATAGAAGAATGTCAAGAACATGTAGGCCATCAGCTATGTCAAATGCTGACGATAGGCCTAGAAGGACAGAGACTGAGGACTGGAAAACAGACTGATTAAGGGGATTCTGGAAAGAAGGGGAGGAGAGGAGTGAGTCTGGATAAATCTTTCCTGGAGTTTTACAGAAACAGGGGAGAGAAATGGGTGTAAGAGGAGGAGGACCGTCATGTCGCATGACTAAACCAGTCAGGGTCACTCCAGGTGAACGGGGCTGGCACAAAATAATCACAGAGATAGAGAAATACCTTTTTCTTTGGGTTCTGTGACGGCTCCTCTGACCCAGCTCCCACATAGGCGGCAAAGCAGGCAAGAAAGAGAGAGAGGAGCACGTGCTGAACCCTTTTATTGGGGAGAAGCCATTCAAATGAGGCAAGGGGTAGGACTACAAAGGAATCGGTGAGTGTAACTCACCCCAGCGGGTATGCCTACACCTGAAGCTACACCTTGCTATCTGAACTGGGACAATGCCCAAGTCACTACAAAATGTAGTAATTGGTCAGAGCCCCCTGAATCAGGACCTGAAGGTCATATACATCCAGGGCAGCTCCCGATAGAGGACATGGTGGTTGAAGGGAGGGTATTTTAATGGGAGATCTTACCCAGCACATTTGATGCCAATAATGTAATTGTAATGCTTTCTAGGGATATTATAGTTTATTTAACAAATCCTGCATTAGAAGACATCTCTGTCTCAAACTTGTGCTATTATAAATAATGCTACAGCGAACATCTGCAGTATTTCAGGTGCAAGTGTTAGAATCACTGTCCAAGTAGCTGTCCAACTCTGTCCCCAAAAATGATTGACCAAGGGGTGGGAACTGTCACGGGCCCAGCCCACTGCCTCCAATCACTGGTGGCCAGGGGACTGCAGTGGGAGAGATGATATCATTTGAACTACAGGGAGATGGGAATTTCTTCAACAGTGAGGGTGTTTGGAGTTATTCTTGGCAGATTTCGAAAAGGTGTTTGCTATAATATTCTTAAATGCCAACCATGGTTTTAATTTCCCCTCCCTCCCTTCCTCTCTCTCTTTCCTTCCTTTCCTGGTACTGGGGACAGAATCCAGGGGTGCTTTACCACTGAGTTCCATCCCTAGCCTTTTTAATTTTGTGACAGGGTCTCACTAAGTTGCCCAGGCTGGCCTTGACCTTGAAATCCTCCTGCCTTTGCCACCCAAGTTACTGGGGTTATACGCATGCATGAATGTGCCTGGCTTTCTACCTATTTCTTAGGATAAATTCCCAAGTAAAATTAGTAGGTTAAATAATATGAATATTTTTTTAAAGCTCTTGCTGAGCTGTTTGCCAATCTTTATTTCTGCCTGCTGAGAATTAGAAAATCATTGCATGCATTCTCAGCATTTGCTACCATAAAAATTCAAGTGAAAATAGTAAATGGTTTCTCATTGTTGCTTTAATTTTATTTAAAAAAAAAATCACAGTCAGCAAGTTTGAATCCAAACAAAAATTGGTGTTAACCAAAAATGCATTTGTAGCGCTCCACGGGGGAAATTTAGCATGGTGGAACTAAGATGGCTGAGTGCCGAGTGACAGAGGCCTGGTCTGCGGCTATGTCCCCTTTGCAGCAGCATGCTGGCAGAATTCGTCTAAACAGCCTCAGAGGCCTGTCTCCTTTTAGAACCCTCCAGCTCGAATTGTTGGAGAGCATAGCAGGGGAGACCCCATTCATCCATTTCAGGGCCTCCACAAACAGAAGAGGCCAAGACCTTCTCAGGGAGGCTGGCCCCATGCACCAAGATGCCAATTCCAGCCTCAGTCTGGGAAGATTTTTGGTGTCCTCTACTGCTCTCTGTGACTTAGCTTGACATGGAGAGGGAACAGGCCCAAGGCCAGAGAGCAGCAGCTGAGGGTAGGGGCACTGCTGGTCTCCGCCCCTTCTTCTTCCAAGGTGCTGTTTGGGTGTCAGTATGATCCATGGTGCCTCCTTCCCACCAGGCATCTATAGCCCCAGGTCCTGAGTCTTTAACGCATGGACATCCTTCCCAGGCTATTCGCTGGGATGACTGAATTCTTCAGGAGTGAAAAATGAACCTTTGCTTCAAATGCAGGAGAGGAGGTGAGAAATGAAATTTTATCTTAAAAATTTCTTTCATTCCAAGGCCTATGAGTCCTTTTACATGCTCCAGATTTGGTAGAAGACCTCTCTTCTTCATCTCACTACTAAGGCCCACCAGGATCAGGGAAGGGGGCTGCTTCTCCCCCCTCACCACCACGCCAATATTTTGATCTCTTTATTGTATTTGAGAAGTCACATGACCTCTATGCTTCCAAATTTATAAAATAACGGATATTATTATCTCTTGGATGTCATTAACACCCATGTGAGTGGATGTGTACAGTGTTTGCTTTTAACAGAAATAAAGCATTAGAAAACTAAAATGTACTTCACAGCATCTTTTATTTTCTAGCTGTTTTGTGGGATAAAAATTGAGGGGGCTTTTAAAAAGTTTAGAAAAAATGTCTCCCCTCAATATTACTAGTAAGATAAACTAGGGTTCAAATCCCACTGTCGAGCTGCATGCGGGTGAGTTTGTTAACCACTCTTTGCCTCAGTTTTCTCTTCAACAAAATGGGGACATGAGCTGTACTCACCTCATGAGGTTGTTAAATTTAGTGTGTGTAGAATGCTTGCTTGGCACCTAAGTGCTTGCTATGGGTTGACTTTATTAGTATTTAAAAACATCATTGGTTAGGGTTGAAGCTCTGGCCTGAGAGAGATCTTGGGCCACCTTTCAAGTATCCTGTCTACTTAATGTCTCTGTGCCTTAGCTTTTTCATCTGTCAATGGGAGGTGAGAACACTATCACCTATCTTCACAAGGGTATTGTAAAGAGTAAATGAAATAATGTAAGTAGAATGCATGACATTTTGCTTGGAATGGTCTATATACAGCAGTTGTTTATTGGCCCCTCCCCTGGGTAAACCCTAATGCAAACTTCTGAGGCTGTGGATGTGCCATTTGGGCTCTAGGGCCAGACTGCCTGGCTCTTCCCTGAGCTCTTCTTCTTTACCACCTGTTCCTCCCCAGGTGTTCAACCATATCATGTTTCTTCCCTGCCCTGATCAGAACCCAGACCAGCCTCTGAAAAAAGGCTGTGAGACATCATGTCTGTGAGACAATTCTTTCAAATATGTTTGTGATTTAAACCTTATCTTGAGTGGTAAAATAAGACTCAGGCCCCTATGCCAGGAATTTTAGAATTTTTTTTTGGGGGGGGGGATACCGGGGTTTGAACTCAAGGGTACTTGACCACTGAGCCACATTCCCAGCCCTATTTTGTATTTTATTTAGAGACAGGGTCTCACTGAGTTGCTTAGCCCCTCATTTTTGCCGAGGCTGGCTTTGAACTCACCATCTCCTGTCTCAGCCTCCTGAACTGCTGGCATGCGCCACCATGCCCAGCTTATGCCAGGAATTTTAGGTCCCAGAAACTAGGTAAGGGTATTTCCCAAGCAGCCATCTTTTTCAGGGCTCTTAATATTGCAGTGATTTAGTGGCTGCTCTTGGAGAATATCAGGACTGAACAGAACGGTAATTCAAAGTCAGGTGTATAAGATGATGGTTGGGAATTGTGTTCAGCTCCTGACAGCAGAGACCCAACGACAATCAAGGGGGTGGAGGGTTTATTCTCTCACCTGCGAGAAGCCCTTAGGTAAACACTTTTGAAAGCTCTGCTGTCTTTGTGGTGGCATTAGGGGCCTAGGTGGATTTTCTGCTCCATCACCCTCAGCTTCCAACTTTCCTCCTCAGAATAGCTCCACGGGCCTAATGTGAAGCCTGATTGGACAGGTGCCATCCCAGCCATCATGTCCTCTTTCCAAAAACGGAGAATTGAAAGGGCATGAGATAAAAGGGGGCACTACCCTGCTGAATTAGCCTTCTTCAGATCTCCTGAAAACCCTGCCTGAAGATTTCCACTCACAGCTGCCAGGGAGGCTGGGAAATAGACTTAGCTCGACACATTGATGCCCAGAATAAAATCTGTTCCTGATGGAAAGGAGAATGGAAGATGGGTTGAGAGCTCTCACATCTACCACAGATACGATTTCTTGTAAGCTAGCTGTGTTATTGGTTTTGTCTTTTCAGGGCTGAGTAGGTGGGACCTAGGGCAAGTTACTTGGCACAGTTGTCCTCACCAAAAAAAAAAAAAAAAAAAATGGTGTCCCCAACCCCAGTTGAGTAGTTTTGGTTTCTTTTTTTTCTTAGCAAGATAGACTATCTGTGTCGAAGGAGATTATACATACATCTACATGTCTATCTGTATAATATAAATATCTATATTATAATTTATATGTATACTGTAATTTTGTCTGTGAATTTCTATTCATCTCTTTACTTTCTGTTTCCTCCTTGGTAGTTTCACTGCAATTTGGCATTAAAATCTTCTACTCTTCAAGTGACTCCTACCACGGCCTCCAGTGATCTCCCTGGTTGCTCGATTCAAGGGATCCACTTTAGTACTTAACTTTCTGGAACATGTTAGAGCTTTTGGCACCCTTGACCACTCTGTTGATTAACTCCCTGGGGTTCCTGGGTCTGTGAACTCATTCTTCAATGTTTTTTTTTTTTTTTTCTAGTACCTTCTTCCTTTTCTGGCTCAAGATCTCTGCCCTTTAAACCTTCTCGTCTTTCTTCAACATATTTTCTGAGGGAGGCCAGTCATTCCAATGACGATGGTTAAAGATGCCAAATCTGTTATTTCCAGCCCCCAATTCTCCCTTGAGGCCCCGCATCATATGTCCAAAGCTTATTGGGCACCTCCCTTCAGAAGACCCACAAAGAATTCCAACTGAGTGTAAGCCCAAGCTCCTTGTCTTTCTTCTCAGATCCACCCCTCTCTCCTCCAGAGGTGCCCTCTACTCACTCCGGATCCACACCTGGAAAGTTGAGAGTCATCCTTTTCCTTGTTCTCACTTCCCACAGGCCATGATTCTCAATCCTGAGGATGCAGGTTTATGTCATTTCAATCTGTCCCCTCCTGACCATTTTTCCTTCCATCACCCAGGCTCTGACTCACATTGCCTTTCTCATGAGCTTTTCTTTTTTAAGTTATTATAAAATATATGCAATATAAAATGTGTCACTTGAACCATGTTTAAGTGTTCAGCATAGGGGCATTAACAATCACACTGTTGTGCAACCATTTCCACCATCTGTCCATGGAATTTATATTCATCTTGAAAAACCAAAATTCGGTACCCATTAAATGATAACTTTCCTTTCCCCACCTCTCTCCAGCTGGTTAGCCATCATTCCATTTACTATCTGTGGATTTGATGGCATACAGGAAGTGCCCTTTTGTGGTTGGCTTATTTCACTCAGCACAGTGTCTTCAAGAGCAATCCATATTGCAGTAGTATCAGAGTTTCCTGCCTTCCTGATGCCGAATTTATGTATATACCTCCTTTGGTTTTCCATTCATCCATGGATGGACACTTAAGTTGTCTCCCCTTTTTGGCTGCTGTAAAAAAATGCTGCTACAAACATGGGTATATACACATCTCTTTGTGTCTCTGCTCACAATATTTTGGGTTATACACTCAGAAGTAGAATTGATGGATCACATTATAATTCTATTTGTGTGTGTGTGTGTGTGTGTGTGTGTTTCCTTTTTGGTGCTGGGGATTGAACCCAGGGCCTCACACATGCTGAATATGCCACTGAGCTCTACCACTGAGCCATATCCTCAGACTGGGAATTCTAGTGTTTTCCTCAATGGACTTTTACAAAGGCCTGCCTATACTGTATCTATCACTGCTTTCTGTCTCCTTCATGTCAACTGTATTCTCTCCACTATTGGAAGAGGTTGTTTTTTTTTTTAACACAATAGGATTTTTTCATCTCTGTCATTAAAGTTTTTCTATGGCTTCTGATTAGGCAATGATGAAGTTCAAGGTTTAGCACAGTGTACAGGAATCTTCATGAGATAATCCCTTTGCTTGTTTTGTCTTGTCTCCTAATTGTTCTATCAGCCAGACTCCTAACCTGAAATTTTACACCTATGAAATGATGTAATCAATTCATTAAAACAATTGTTTACAGATCACCCTGCTCTAAGTGCGGGGTTATAGCATTGAACCAAAGTCGCTGTTCTTGTGCATTTTCCATTTTGTTGGGTGCTGGTGGTTTGGATAGAAGTTTATAAACAAACACATAATATTTCAGGTAGTCATAAACAATGCTGGGTCAGCTGCTATTTTAGATAGGGTGATGAGAAAAGAGCTCTCTAATAGAGGTGACTTTTGAACCTGAAAATATTAAGTAAACCAGGAGGATCTGTGGGAGAATAGCTTTCTGAGCAGAGATGACAGTGACTGCAAAGTTCTGTGACAGGAGTGACCCAGGAAAGAGCAATAGGGTGCCGCAGTCCGGCTGCAGCAAAATAACGGGGGGGGGGGGGGGTGACGAAGAACTTGTGTAGATTGATACAGCAGGAGTGGAAGCCGTTTATTGCAGGACAGGAGCAGTATTTATACATTCCACACAGCTTATCTAATTAGCATAAACTAGATACATCAGTCAACCAATAAGGAATCTCCACACTTAACGGCTCCCTGGTGTTACTTCACAAACCACTCCCTCTGGCATTTTGCCAGGCGCCATCCTGACTTGTTTACAGACTCTAACAATAGGGGAGCCAGGAGGGCTGGTGTAGAATGAACCAGGGGAGAGGGGTCCAAGATGAGATCAGGGAAGGAGAAGGGAAACCAGACAGTGAAGACTCCTTAGGCCATGGGAAGGATGTGGATTACTCCAAGACGGACAGTTATTGGGGAGTTTTGAGAAGAGAGGGATCAAGACACAACTTAATGTTTTGCAAAGGCCTTTCCCAATGCAGCATGTGAAATTCACTGTAGCAGGCAAGTGTGGAAGAGAAGATGCCGGCTGGAAAGGCATGAAGACCATCTAGCCAGAGGATTGTGGTGGTTTGGATAAGGAGGGTTGTAATGGAGTGGGGACATGTCAATCCTGGATGTAATCTGAGGACAGAGCTGACAGGATGTGCTGAGGAACTTATGTGGAGGGTGAGAGGGAGGGAAGATGACTCCAAAATTGTGACTTTCCATCCAAATGGGATAACATGGCACTGCCCAAACCATCATTATGAAGACTTTGTGGATGTGCAGACAAATATGGAAGATAAAATATTAAGTGAAAGAATAGAATTTAAAAAGGCATGTGCCCAATGATTACAAACCTATAAATTGCAAATAATAACAAAATGTCCAAATAATAATAATCCATGCTAAATAAAAAAATTTAAATCATCAGCCTTAAATCCAAGGTAACACTCGTAACAGGAGAGCATTTTTTTTTTTTTGCCACGACATAATTTCACAAATGAATTATTTCTGTCTCCGTGCTTAAGAAATAAAATTACAGTTTAAACATGCATGTGGCAGGGAGGGTAAAGATCACCTCTCACAGGTGACAGAACTGAAGTCCTCAAATGTTAAAGGGGTTCTGCAAGGTCACCCTGCTAATTACAAGCAGATTCCAACCTCAAGTGCAGGCTGCTAACTCCTGATCCATTTGTGCATGTAAATCTTTGTATTTAATTCCCCCCTCCCACTGCATTTGAATTTATTTTGGTAATGTGTTTCTTATAGTTTACTGAAACCTTGTTTCTTGGTGATTTATTCAAAATCACTATACTCTCGCAGACTTTTTTTTTTTTTTGCATGCAAAGTATATCCTATTTTCAAAGTCAAGAAGATGTGAAATGTCTTTTCTTCTGCAAAGCCTTGCACAACATGTGAATCCTAATATTAGATCTTCAAATGCGGAAACTTGGTAAATCCCATATGTGCATAACAAATGCTTACTCCACAATTTTTCAGGGTCTCTGATTTATTCAGCAGGGCAAGTTATTAATAACTCTGTAGTATTGGGTGAGATAAAGTTACATGTCATGATAAATTTAAGTCTGGAAGTAAGTAAAGTCAAAAACTGGGAAAACCTTACAACCCCCACCACAAGATTTATATTTATTAGATTCCCATCAGTGTCATATTCCTTTTACTGAAGTATTTGGGTAAATACTTCAGAGGAATTGGAGAGAAAACCCCTGATAGAATTGGTTGAATATCTTTTAAGGAAATTAATATACTGCAGAGAGAAGATGGTAACTCTTAAAAATTGAGTACAGAGCCAGGTACTCATGACAGTGGATTTATGGTATGGAGGCAGCATCAGGTATTAGGAGGAGCTGATTCCTAGCTCCTGTTCTGTCATTCAGGTGAACTTCATCTACTCATTCAACTTTGTATGTCTGATGCTGACATTCAGTCTACAAATATTTATTGAGCTCTAATCATGTCACAGGCTGCAGCAGACACATGAGTAGCCAACTCAACTCAACTCATGTCACAGGCTGCAGCAGACACATGAGTAGCCAACTCACCCTCTTCCTTGCTCATTGATCCTGATTTTGTTTGTGGAGACAATGTGCTCAGCTAAATACAACCAGCCTTCCATATCCATGATTCCATATCAGTGAATTCAACCAACGGTGGGTTTAAAACATACATGAAAAACATTCCAGAAAGTTCCCAAAAGCAAAATTTGAATTTGTCATATACCAAACATTATGCTGAATCCAGGCAAATGAAGTGATGTGTTAGTGTAAGCATACTCTGCACTATCTCACAGGTCTTGGTTCTCCCCTCATCCCTTATTATTTGAGCATGTGCCTCAGGCTTTGTCTAGATTACTATGTAGCTGGGCCCACAATGGCTGTACCTGTATTGAACATCTACAGGCATTTCCTCCCACTGGTCATTGTTCTCTAAACAACACTTTTATAAATAGTTGTTTATATTGTGTTAGCATTTATAGCATTTATATTGTATTAGATATTAAAAGCAATTTAGACATAATTCAAAATATACAGGAAGGTGTGGATGGGTTGTATGAAAATACTATACCATTTTATATGAGGATCTATAGATTTTGGGATGCAAGGGGCCCTGGAATTACTTCCCCCAAATACCAAGAAACAACTGTACTCTCTTTCCCAATCTCCCTAGCAGCTAGAGGTGGCCATGAAGAAGTCGTTGTAGATGGAGGGCAGATGGCCCTCAGATTCAGAAAAGATTTGGTTCCTACCTATAAGTAGTTCAGAATCTGGTTTTATCATCAACCAGTTCTTTTTTGCTTTAAAAAATATTTTTTAGTTATAGATGGACATAATACCCTTATTTAATTAATTTATTTTTATGTGGTGCTGAAGATAGAATTCAGTACCTCATATGTGCTAGGCAAGTGCTCTGCCACTGAGCTACACCCCCAGCCCCTCACCAACCAGTTCTAGGATAGAGAAAGGGTACCCACTCAGCTCATGAGGAAGAGAAAATGGAAAATTTATTGGAGGAAGTAAGGCTTAAACTGGGTCATGAAATATTCCTGAGTTTCTGTTTTCTCATTTATAAAGCAAAAGGACTGTATTACATCTATTTTTTATATCTTGAGTTTAAAAAAAATCCTCAGCAATTTAAACACTTATGTATAAAGGTAGAGGGAATTTAAAATAGCAAAAAGCCATATTCTACTTGGAATAAAAAAAGCAGGGCATTTGGATACATGTTTTTGTGTGTATGTGTGCACAGGAGAAATCCAACAACTTCAACATGCCCAGGGCAAAGAACGAGCTTTACTGTAAACCATGGCCTCCAAATCTACAGAAGTTATTTCTATTAATTTGTTTTTGGACCCATTTTTTTTTTTAAAAAATCATTCTTCCTTGGGCAAAACTCAAATTACAAAAGTTCCAAACAATAAAGAGAGCTACTTTCTTGTTAATAGAGGTGAGAGTGGAAGGCAGTGAACCTGACCATGAGAGAAAAGAAGGGGCTGGGAATTAATTTGACAACACCATGTCCAGAGAGAATGATCTTGAAAGGCAAATGCAACTTGACTCCCTCTTAATGGAGAAGAGAACTAATTTTGCCCACAGCTTTACAGTGAACAGAATGTTTCCATGTCCCTTATCTTATTTGATCCTCACAACAACTTGACAGGGAAGCTTTATTAATATCCTTGTTTGACAGAGACAAGAGCTGATGGGATCTCTCAAGGTTAGGCTGCATAAATAAGTGGTAGAACTTGGACTCAAATACTCCAAATACCATATTCTTTCTGCTTCCAGAACTGCCTCAAACTGCAATCTCACCAAAAGAAAGTAATTCGGATATCTAGCTAGTAGGTGATTTTCTACCCCGATGTTTTATTCCAATTACTATAATTTGCACCCTGTGGGGGGGGAGTTGAAAGGGGATTATAGGAAGTAACTATAGGGCAAAGGGTCTTACATTGGTCAGGATAAGCTAACTACCAACAAGGTGAAAGTTACTTCTCACTATAAATATGTAGCATCCTGATCAGATGAGTCTCCTGAGTGGCTTTCATGTAAGTGGTCATTTGAGGATTAGGATATTCACTACCATTCTTACACATGACCTGGGTTGCTATGGAAGGGAGAGTGAGCAGAGGTCATACCAGAGACTTGACATATGCCTTGGCTTTATGGAGATGCTCATCATTTTTACTCTTATTCCATTGGCCAGAATGAATCACCTGATCTCCATCAAGAAGAAAGTGACAGACAGCATGACGGTGCACATCTGTAATCCCAGGAGGCTGAGGCAGGAGCATCAAGTATTCAAAGCCAGCCTCAGCAATGGCAAGTGCTAAGCAACTCAGTGAGACCCTGTCTCTAAATAAAATACAAAATAGGGCTGGGGATGTGGCTCAGTGGTTGAATGCCCCTGAGATCAATCCCCCAAAATAAAATCATAAAAAAAGCAAAAAATGAAGAATGTGAGGCTGGGATATGTAGTTCCCTCATTGAGTGGCTGCTTCTTAGAGTCAAGACTAAACAATAGAAGGGAAACATGACTCTTTGGCACCAGTTATCTCTGCTGTAGGCCTAAAAGCAATTAGACATGTGGTTCTTCTCATCCCACAAAACCTGGACAGCCCTACAGAACTTGATCCTTTGCAGCAATGTTAGAAAGGAGGCATTTTGCAGCAAGAATATTTGTAGCATGGGAGAAGAGTTGCCCCATTAACAGCAGCTCAGAAATAAAGTATAGATAAAGCAAACAGAAGTGGTTAGAGCCAGAGAAAGCTTGAAAGATGTGTTCTGGTTACTATTTGTGCCCACTGTGTGTGGTAGGTTTAGAAGTACAAAGAAAGGCCTTGAAGCAGTTGCAGGCTATCTTCTGTGGATCTCCAAGATTCATTCTTAGCCTTTTCCAATCTGCTTCCTGCTCTAGGAGGCTCCCCTGCCTGTCCTTCATCAAACCCTCCAGATCACAGCTGGATTTGGCTGGTGGGGAGCTCTGGCGGGAGAATGGAGGAAGGGAGGAGAGAAGGTCAGGGATTTGTGCCCCTAGTTCCCCTCTTGCCGGGTAACCTTAGGTCTGCTGTGTCCTTCTTTGGAAGGAGACTGCTTCTCTCAACCCTCTGTGCTTTAAATAACCCTCTTGTTTCAGGTTCTGGTAAATTTTCTCTCTCTGGATCCTTGAAACCTAGGGGTGGTAACAACTCTGCTATTGCCCAACCACGGTTTCTGTACCATCTCTGATGGTCCCTCTAGATCTCATTCACATTTTTTATTTAACCTCTTTATTAATAATTATTCTAATTTGATTTTTGCCAAAAAAAAATTGGTTAGCATTGTTTTTCAACTCCAAGCAGTCAATCCATTCTCTATATGAACTAAAAGAATTCTTTTTTGTTGTTGTTGTTTTATTGTTCTTAGTATTTTTTACCAGCCTCTGAGATTTGGGCTTTAGACTCTTTGACTTTATTCTTACGGGGCTTTGCTAGTTCTGTGCATTCGTTCTTGATTATGTGTCCCTCATTCCCTCTTGTACATGCCCTTTGAAAAATCTGATCTCATCAGCAAAGTCCCCCCACCCCCAGTCACATGCCCCTCCTCATTGCTCCCTGGATCTTCTAAAAGAAGAAATTGCTAACAAGGCAAGAGGAGGATTCATCAAATGTTTTGCTTTTTGCAGAATGAGAGCTCCATCAGATATCAAAAAAGCTGAATTAGGAAGAATCCAGTAAAGGAGGTAAAAACTTGTTTTCGAGATTTTCTGTTAGCAGAGAAGTCCAGATGCACTGATAACTGAATTTAACTGTTCTTTGCCCAGTTCTTTCCCCTCCCAGATTATTTAAGAAGTCAGCATTTCATTTTATTTCTTTAGTTTTACCTGTTCCACACTGAGTCATCTCCCTTCCCCAACGCTCTCAACTCTCCAAGAAAGATTTTGTTCGATTTCCACTTCCTTCTCTGAGCCTGCATTTCTTTGATCCTGCCTCCCCGGAGAAGCAACTTCCTTCTCACCCTGACTGCGACAGAACCCTCTCTTCCTTTTCATCTTCCTCTTATTTTTCTTTTCCTGAGAGGTAGTGTAGTACAGTGGTAGAGAGTGGATTTTAGAGTCAGATAGAATGAGGCTGCATGAGTCCTGGTTCTGGTACTTTCTCTGCTGAATGACCTTGTGAGGGGACTGAACCTAATTCTTAGTTCCTTTACTTGTAAAATGAAGAGAATAAAGATAAATAAAGATTTCTGGTTCAGAGGAATATTTTGAGCACAAAAGGAGATAATGATTGTAGAATGTATGGAACACAGCACTTTCAATACATATTGGTCATTTTTATATTAAAAGATGTTACCCAAATACCAGGCTTCTAGATTTGATCTGCTGTTCCAAGTGGCACCCGAGGTTTTTATGTCCCTCTGGTAGATCTTGGAAGTGTTCTTGCTTGTTCATTGTTAACTGATGCCCTTCAATTTGTTCTGGTTACTGTTCTAAATAGAACAGTTAAGTACACAAAAATCAAGATTCAACCAATATTTATGGAGAGTCTTATAAATACCAGATACAGTGCCAGACAATGCTCACAGGTTTTCTACAAGAATGTCAATTACAGAATCAGGCACAGGCAGTGAATAACTTCTTTTTTTCTGTATGAGAGTTGTAAACAACCTTCAGCTCTTTCATTCCCTATTCTGGTTTGACTTTCAATTTGTTCTAATCATCTGACCATAGGTGGTCTTTTCTAGAAAGATGACAGTTACAAAAAAAAACCAGAGACACATAAAATTTAGATAGAAAGGGATCATTTTAAAGCTACTGGTTTTTAGTTCTCTTTTACTTATCAAAAGACAGTGCCTGCTTTGAATGAATGTCATTTCAAAAGACTTTTTAAATGGTCATTTGTTTCTTGATAAAGTTGCACATTTGTTTGGATTATATTTACTAATTTTATTCCCATGGACTTCTACCAGCTCTCTTCTATCCTCCACAGGGACCTGGCCCGATTTTCTGTTTCTATGGGCATTCCAATTTGCATATCAGCTTTTATGCCATTCTTGTCACCTGGTTGCCAGATCTGGGTTTAGCCACCTTCAATTGTTCCTCCCACCTCCCTTGTTTAAATGTTTCCTATCCCTTAATAGATTCTTGGATAGTTGCCTCTTTTCTTTCAACATATTGTTTAAGACTGACAGTGTTGGAGTAGAAAGACCTCAGCAAAGTCATCTACTTTTTTTCAGTTTGGAATGCTCTTGGTTGCAAGTAACAGGATATGCAAATAAAGTGGTTTTAAACCATGAGTGCACATTTTTTCATGGAACACTAAGGTCGGACATAGGTTGTCCCAGGGTTGTTTCAAAAGCTCAACAATGTCAAGTGAGGATCCGGGCTCTTCTGATCTTCCTGTGGATCTTCAGTGTTTGTGCAATACACACTGGTCCTGGGCAAGCTGCAGCAGACTAAGTGTCACAGTCTGACACAGCTGCATCCCAAGGAGAAGGAAGTGGATGGGGCCAACGGGGCCTTTTCCTCATGTACACTCTCTTCCATAAGGGAAGAAAACTCTCCCTGAAAGCTTCTAGCAGGTCTCCCCTTAATCTCATTGTCCATAACCTGTTCACAATTCTACCTTTAGACTACTTGGCGTTGAAAAGAATTGCCTCCCTTGACTTAAGCCATCATGACCAATCCCCTGGGGCTGAGCACACTGCCACTTACAAAAAAATCTGGGGTTCTGTTATCCAAGAAGATGTGAAAGGACTATTGGATGGGTCCCAGGATAGTCTCCATATACACACTCCCACCATGCTTTATAGATGAGGAATCTGCTGCCCATTAAGGTTAAGGGCTCTGCTAAAGACTACACATCTAGAAAGTGTTAAAGCCAAAACTCAACCCTTGATCTTATGTTCTAGAATTTATTCTATCATTCTATGCTCTTCAGAGTAACCTATAGCCATTTAATTTCTGGGGAGAAAGTGAAAGTCAGTGGGAAGAATAGTCAAAGGGAATTCCTTTTCTGGTTTCCACATCCCAGACTTCTAGGATGGTAAACTTGTCATGTCCATATTGTGAGGTTAATTCATTTGTCATGTCCATACTTATGAGGTTAATTTATTCATTCATTCAATAAATATTTAATGTCCTCCCTATAATAGTTGAAGAAAAGTGTTCGATGTTAGGGATAATGTTCATTTGGTTCATTTATACAATTGTCGTCTCAAATATTAAGTGGAAACCTGAGGATAGAATTGTAGAAATTATTATAATTGAGGGCAGAAATAATATTCTCAAATCTGTTTTATTTTCTTCTTCCTAGTTACATAAAGACTACAGTTCCTAGCCTCCTTTGCAGTTAGGAGGGCCCATATGACTGACATCTGGCTGATGGGACCTGGGCAGAAATAATATATGCCATTTCCAGGTCTGGCTATGAAACCGTTTATGCTCTTGATAGGAGGCAGGGTCATCTCCACTAGTCAGTATTCCTATAGTTTCTCCATCTTTACTCTCCTTCAGCAATTTATGGTTTAGAAAATTAATAGCTTTGGAAGTAGTCTTGAATTCTTATAGCTTTTTAAACTCTTTCCCATGGATTTTTTTTTTTTCCCAATAAATGACTTCATCTTGTTCTACTTCAACTTCTTTAAAGTGAAGAGACGTTTTCTTCTTTTAGTCTGAAACAGAATTCAGCTTTTCCATCCAGGTCTAGAGGTAACAACCTGGTTCAATTCTTACCAGAGATAATGGAGGAAAACGTTAAGCCTTATACTAGGGTTGGACTCAGTATTTTTTCTTTTCTTTTTTCTTTTTTTTTGAAGTTGAGCTTAGTTCTTTTTAATTCCCTTCCTTTTCAGTATTGGGAATCTGTGTTCTCAAGTATTCATCCTATTTCTGCCTCCCTAACACCAATAACACTATGGGAGAAGAAAGTCGAAACAATAAAATAAAGCAAAGCTTTTTGAAGTTCTAAACTCCTCATTTATAAAATTGAGATAGCAAACCCGACTTCATTGGGTGGTTTCAAGGAGTCAAAGAGGAAAGAAAAAAAAATATGAACTATTTTGACAGTAAGGCTAAGCATGTCCTAACAGCTTTCAAACTGATGTTATTTAAATGACAATCTTGTGGTTGGTGAGAAGACACTGGGATGCAGGGGTTAAGAATCTGGACTTTGGAGCCAGACTTCCTGCCTTAAAATCCCTGCTCAGCCACTCACTTGTCACATCATTTGTGTAAGTCACTCAGTTTTACATTGTACATTGTCCTCATCTGCAAAATGACAATAATAATCCTATCTGCTTCACACAGTTGTTGTGAGGGCTGAGTTAAGGCATTTAAAATGCTTAGGACAGGACCTGGCATAAACTTCCCAAGATGTTTGCTGTTGGTGTGGTAGTTGTAGTTTCCTTTGGCCCTATTATATCTCTTTCTCAGATGAGACAATGTGGCAGTAAATAGCCTTCATGACTTGATATAGGCCAAATGCAAGTGAAACTTTTGATCTCTACGTGTTAGAAAATGGAAAATCTTTCTGTACTGGTTTTCTACATGCAATTTATTCCTCCATGTATCATAGCTCTCTGTCTAGTGCTTGGTCCAAACTATAGGTTCATAATCAATCAAATAGATTAAAATTAAAATAGATGAAAATTCCATACCCTTCCTGATTTAACATGCACACATATGTGTATACATCTATGTACATTTCATATTTAATATGAAACACCTGATTTTGTGACTGTCTCCTAAATTCTAGTATTCAAAAGTGTTAAATAATTTCTAAAAACTTCTAATAATTCTAATACTTATTTCAATAAAAAGCTACATTCTTATAAAGCTTGAGGAATAAACAACTTGTTATCTTTGAAAGTTTAACATAGTGGGAGATACCTGGAGTTTTTACTTCTCTATAACTGACGCTATACTGAGTTGGTGGTTCAACGTTAGCTATTGGGTAATATAAAACATTTCATAAATAAGTACTGGAAATGGGAAAACAGTCTTGATCAATATGGCATTAAAATGCATGGAAACTTTGAAAAGGTAATCAAAGATAACCAGTGACCTATGTAGCCTATGGAAAGGTTTTCCTTTTCTGGGCCATTTATAACTGATTTGGACATAAAAGAAAGATAAACTACAGTTGCTTTCTGAGTCTTTTGAATAGACCCTAGAAATCAATCCCTTAGCTTTTCACAATTTGCTCCAACAACACCAAATATCACATGTTCCAGCTAACCTGCCACACATTCTGCTCTATGGTGGGAGAGGGAGATTAAAACCAGGGATAGAGGGAGTAATAGATTGACTCTCACCTTACTTCCTTAGCTTAATAGGAGCCAAGTCCAAAAAGACAGGATGAAAGTCAGCGGAGGAACCCACAGAAGCCACTTATTCTTATCTACTTAACCCAGGAAGGTAGGGATCAACATGGGTGGGTATAACACATGGGTCATGTGACTATTGGCACTGTATATGTTGTGGCTTTAATATCAAAATGAGACTGGATTTAAATCCCAGCTCCATAATTTCCTGTCTGTATGGCCCCATGGTGTCACATTTTCCTCACTTGTAGAGTGGGTATACCAGCAGTTAGTACTTCTGTGAGGAAGCACTTTGCAATGGACCCGACATATGGTAAATGCAAAATAAATGTATCCATTATTATCCTGAGGTTTGATTGTATTAGGTAAGTCATTTCAGCTCTCAGTTGTGTCAAAAGGAACATGACTATTTTTATCATTTGAGGGCATGGGGCTGTATTAGATGACCTCCCAAGGTCATGTGCTGTGATTCTTAAATGAATATATGAATGAATCAATCTCTGTTTGCCTGTCTGTCTGTCTGTCTCTCTGTATGTGTGTGCTTTTCCCATTCACTTGTCTTAAGAAAAACATAGGAGCAAATGATAATGAATCAGCCTCAGGGTGTGTGGGAATGTTCATCCATGACGAAGCCATTTTGATACCTCTTTACCTTACATCCCATTAAATACATATATAGCAAATAGGTAGTGAGCGCTGGTTATACTCCAGGCACTATTTTAAAAACTACACTACAGCAATAAAAAGAAAAAAAAATCAGAGAAAACAAAAGCCCATCTCTGCCCTTTTGGAGCTGAATTTCTATTGCCAGAAATGGCCAGTAAACAAGCCAGCAAATGAATGCCATGATGTCATCAAGTCCTGGGAGCTGGGTCTTCAAAATACAGCTCAAATTTGACCATCCCTCTGCCTTCTCTGCTACTATGGGACAACACCCCGTTGTTTCTGGCTTTGGTTAAGTGACCCAGCTTCCTAATGGGTGGCCTTGTGTTCACTCCTAGTACCGTCATGTCTATTGTCACCCAGCAACATGTGGCTCTTACATCACTCCCTCAAAGTCCACAAATGGCTTCCAAGCACACCTGAAACCAAAACGCAGATCCTGCCATTGGTCTGGACCTCCCTGGGGTCTTCTCGCCTCTTCTCTGCAGTCCAGCCACACTGGCTGTCTTGTTCATTCTTGAGCCTGTCTTCACACTTCCTGTCATTCTGCCTGGGGGACACTTTCTGCATAGCTCTCTCCTTCACCTCATTTAAGTTCTAGCTCCTCAGGAAGGCCTTCCCTGTTACTTCCCAGATATCTTTTCCCCAAATAAAATCCCCAAACCCATCTCACTATCACTCCTTATCCTGCTTTACTTTACCTCGATTTACTAAGCATACCAAGTACTTCAACAACAGGTATCTGACGAGCAGCATCTTCTCCAATCCCGACAGCTCCAGGATATAAATATGGATTTCTGCACTATTTTTCAAATGCTGAAATTAAGGTGCAGGGCTGCGCCTTAATTGGTAATGGAGCCAGGACTCGAACCCCAGCTGTCTGACTGTCTCACTGCTATGTGTGCTATACTGTCCCTAGAAAGTTCTTCTTGAAGAAAGCTCCTTTGATACTTGAAGGCTTTTTAATTTTCTTTTAAAGAGTGTTCCTTCCGACATTCCGTTTACCCCATCACTGGGAGCCTTTGAAATTGGAGATCAAGTCTCACTTCTCTTGGCATCTCCACCACGGAACTGTCTGGCGGGTGTGAAACCTTCCGTAGGCCTGTTGATCTGACCTCGATTAAAACCTGGTCAAGGCTGGGAGGGGCATTCTGGGAAGTGTGGCCACGGTGCTTTCTCTGTCTCCCCTTTCTCCCAGTCAGCTTTTCCCACGCTTTGTCAATGCAGCGCTGCCAGAAAGTTCTCCAGGACGTGCATTTTTTAAAATGAGGAGAGCTTATAAGTGACTTAGATTCTCTTTGGTTCTGCCCTAGTCTGTAAAAAGCATTCAACAGGGCAGCAGGTGGCTGGACCAGGAGCAGGTGGGTGAACTGGGAAGTGCGGACACACTGTGTACACACAGATACCCACTAACTTTTTATTTACAGAGGGAAACAAACAGTTTTTCACATGTTCCCTGCCCTCACCACAGTCTGTCGTTTCAGTTTGCTGGAGTGAGTGATTATCCACTCCACAGAAAATTACTGTTTTGGGTTTTTGCTAAAGGGTGGTTTGTTCTGCAGTAGAGAAGTACAAAGGGACTAAGTTTTCAAAAGGAGTATTTTTGTCATAGATAGAGCAGCAGGGTGTGGAAGAAGGGGCACCGGCTTGAGGGTCAAGAATCCTACATTTAAATCCTTCTCTGCCTTGAGCAAGTTGTCAGACGGGGACGAGGCCCTTTTTGAGTCTTGGAGTCTTTCCTGGGATTACCACTTGTCTATAAAGGAATATTTAAGAAGTCACCCTTGTTTTCCATTTTCTGCTTCGTGGTCTCACTGAGAGCAACTCTTAGAAACTGAGAGCGCACACTTGGGAGTCGGATGGACTTGAGTTTTAAGACTCAGTCTTGTTACTTCCCGTAGAAGACTCAGCCTCTGGAAGTTCCTATTTCTTCTCTAAAAACTGGGGGTAATCATGGCCCCCACTTTATAGGCGGCTGTGAGGATTTGTGAAGGGGTGCAGGCAGACACTTAGTTTGATACTTGACATGTACTGTGTCATGGGCATGAGCTACCTTTAAATTAATTATTATCATCAAAACAATATTTGGGGGTGGAGGGCAGGGAAGAGATGGGAAACCCGGAGCAGGGGACACGGCCCCTGACTTCAAGGGGATAAAATGTATAAAACATGAGAATGAGAAAAGCTGATGTGAATTGGATGACAAGCAATATCAGGATTCAGAGGGGCTTGGGGGCCCCTCTCAGATTGACGTGGTCACCAGAGACTCCCCAGAGGTGGGGGGAGAGGAACTGGGCCTTGCTCTGTCTTGGTGGCAGGAAGGGAGACGGTGAGGTTTCCAGGATTTCAGAGGTTGGAACACAGGCATCTTTGAGGGAGCAGAGGATTTTTAATAAAATAGAAGTGGGGCAAGGGCCTGTCTAGTTTCTTTCCCAGGGAGTACAAATCCATACTTATTGTTTTCCTTCCACACAAAATCCTAAATCTGAAATTTACTTTAGTGAAGGGCTGGCTTGGTTCTGGGAATAGGTGGGTGTAGCTGGAGTGCTATCAGATACCTGCATCCTCCATGGCAGGGAGCTTGTGACGGACCCTGGAGTAGCTGGGGACAGGGAGACAGTGACTGTACTCACAAGCACAAGAGCCATGCCAGCTGTCTAGCCCTGCAGGTCCCGAGGGTGCTTGGAATTTTTTAAAAAATATATTTTAGTTGTAGTTGGACACAATATCTTTATTTTATTCATATCTTTTTATGTGGTGCTGAGGACCGAACCCAGGTTCTCGCAGGTGCGAGGTGAGCGCTCTACCGCTGAGCTACAACCCCAGCCCCGTGCTTGGGAATTTGGCTTGAAGGTGAATCATCCCTGATACGTCTCCTCTACCAGCTTTCCCATCATTTGTGGTTTAATCTACAATGGTGGCCACCCGGGAATCCATATGCCCAGAATTATTCTGTTGAAGGGTCCTGAACATGTGTTCCCAGCCTTATGGTTGGCCAAGATTCTATAACAGGGTCAACTGTTAAGCAAGCAAGCAGGCAAACCAACCAACCCATAAAGGAATAGCTAAGTCAGAATCTGATTTCCCAGACCAGCACTGGATTTCTAAAGATCTACTGAAAGAAACTGTTGAAGGGATGAGATTTTGTTCAGGGAAGTGGAAGTGGTCCCCCAAGACCCGGAGAAGTGTGGAGATGGGATGCCAGAGACTGATGCCCTGAAAGCACCCCTGGGGGGGGGAATGGCTGCAGGTTGCCATAGGGACCATTTTCTCACGGTGTTTCTGGACCCACCTGTAAGCAGCATCCATGAGATGGATGGTGGACACGCATGCTCAGTAGCTACACATAGAGGAACAGTGATAAAATTAGAAACCACTGAGATGGAAGGAGTTGCCTCTTACCCCAGTTTTCTGGCCTCATGAATTCCAGAATTCTTAAACTACCTAATGGAGGAGAAAAGAGTCTCCTTCTCCAGTCCTAGTTACTGAATCCTCAAGATGTCTCCCATCAGCCTGGAGAAAGTTGGACAGCTTGGTGGTTTTAAAAAATGAACTACTGGGCTGGGATTGCGGCTCAGCGGTAGAACGCTCGCCTAGCAAGGGTGGGACCCGGGTTTGATTCTCAGCACCACATAAAAATAAAGGCATTGTGTTGTGTCCATCTACAAAAAAGATTCATTCTCTCTCTCTCTCTCTCTCTCTCTCTCTCATAAAAAAAAAAAAAGAAATACTGTGTCATATGTTGTACCCTGGATTTGAGAACTAATCTTTGCCTGCTGGACTTCTGTTCTTAACTGTTAGCAACTGAGCCAAGGAGTAAATCTGCCTGCTCACACCCGACCATTGCTCCAGGTGAAAAACACAGGTTAGCCCAGGTGCCCCTGTGACTAACCTTCAAGAAGGTGGTAGCAGGGTCTCCTAGGTCTCTCACTGGTCTTGAAGAGAGGTTGCTGAGTAGGACTGTCCCCTGAGAGCAGAGATGGCCAGGGACCTGGCCAGGTGACAAGTAAGTACAGCACTTATATTTAGTGTGCACAGACATTCAAATGCCTCAGGACCAAGGGGGTCCCATTCCAGTCACAGAATTTACAAAGTAAATCCTTAAGAACAACTTGGCAGCCCTTGAATCCCTTATCCAGATCCAAGATATAAAAAGGGGCCAGCATGCCAGAGAAGATCTGGGGGGAGAGTTCCTTTGGGAGGTGCTGTGTGAATCCCCTCTGTCCCTTCAGGAGGAAAAGAAGGAGTTTTTCCTCTTCATCCCAAGTCCAGTACAACCATTGTCACAATCAATACACACCCCCAAATAAATCCCATGCCTATTAGTACCACTCCAATTTCCCTCCAAACTGACCAACCCTAGGCAACCACCAACCTACTTCCTGTCTCTATTTGTTTATTCTGGGCATTTCATACAAATAGAACATTATCTGGTATTTTGTGACTGGCTTTTTCACTTATCATAATGTTTTCGAGGTTTATCCATGTTATATCACGAATCAGTGCTTCGTTTCTTCTTCTAGCCAAATGCTATTCCATTATAAGGCTATACTATCTTTTATTTACCAGTTGATGGACAATTGGATTGTTTCACTTTTTGCCTGTTCTGAACAAGGCTGCTGTGAACGCGGGCATATAGGTTTTGTTTGGTCATGTATTTTCACTTCTCTTTGATACATACCTAGGAGTGGCATCGCTGGGTCTTATGATAACTATTTGTGTAACCTTTTGAGGAACTACCAGTCTGTTCATGGAATCACTTTAAAAGGGTTAGACAAATAGAAAACTGTGTTTTGATTTTGTCACAAGTTGTGCCTGTGCCATATGTACACAGGTTACAGATGAACTCAACTGCCTCTCCCGATCCCGACCCTCTGTGGCCTCAGAGTTCAGGACCAGAGAGATGGAGGAGAAAGAGAGAGGGAAGCAGAGAGGGAGAGGAAGAGAGACGGAAAATCAAATAGCACAGCACAAATAGGCAACCAAGAGCTTAGAGACCTCAGGACCTCAGGAGTGTCAGCCTTGGATGAGAAGTGACTTGGGCTGTGGCTTGGCAGGCTGACCCAGGAGGATCTCTAGCTAGCCTCAGCAATTTAGTGAGGCCCTAAGCAACTTGGTGAGACCCTGTCTCTAAATAAAATATAAAAAAGGGCTGGAGGTGTGGCTCAGTTGCTAAGACTCCTAGGTTCAATCCTGGTATTAAAAAAAAAAAAAAGTGACATGGGCCCAGAGGTCTGTGAGGCAGAGGACACTGAGCTAAGGACATTGTCTGCTTTGGAAGTGCCCATTCAGCGTTCAACACATACACAACTCCTGCATGTCTACCATGTGGCATGTTATCTTTAGATGAGGTTTTGATTACATATATATTTATGTACATTTTGGCCTAATCATTGCAAATGTAGGAAATGGTTATCATTATCTCCCTTCATAAATAAGAAAACTCGGATTCAGGTAAGTGACTGGGCTAGGGTCACAGAATCCTACATGGTGATCTGCCCAACTCTAAGGCCCATGTTCTTAACTACTACCTGCCTCTCAGCCTGGACTCCAAAAACCCTTCCGTGTGGAGGAGAGTGCTGGTAAAATGACTCAAAACCAACAACACAGACAAGCTCTGTTCTCATAAATCAGTAACAGTAACTCTAACACATCATTGTTTTGATGCCTTGGAGTTTTATAGACTTTTACCCTTGGTCCAGTTAGCACCACATGCATCTTTGAGTGTTCTGATGAACTAAGGGCTTTTATCTGTAATACTAACTCAATAATCCACTCTTGAGGGGAAGGCATGCCCCCAAGTAAAACCTGATGCTTCACGGCTCACAGAAATAGAAGCACAGTCATATTAAAGAAATGCACCACATTTCCATGCGTTTTCCTCTTTACCTCTAAGTAATAGTTAACATATTTTCAGGCTTATACCAAATGTGTCAGTTAAAAGCCAGTGACCATATGATAAAAGCTGGAGTTGACTGAAGCCAGATCTTCAACACAGTATTTCTTAAACTGGGCTCTGCATGTTCTCAAATTTTAAACTCTAGTTCATATTTTCATGCTAGTCTTAAAAACATTATCAGCAAGAAAGATAAAGATAGAAACTTCTCTTTGTGCATGATACTTTGCCATTCATAGTCATTTATCAAAAAGGCTTTAGTTTCTCATAGTAAATGATCCTTTGGTTGAGGGGGGTAATATTTTCTTCCTTCCAATGGGGGAGGGGACTCCTTCATGGATGAGAAATCCTGCTCCATCCCTGAGAATCTGATCACCTTTGAAAATGTCCACGCTTCTACATTGTTTCCAGATTTTAGCAGATTTTTTTTCAGTTTTCTTCAGCTTCCTTTTGTTTTCATCCAAACAGGCACCCGGTGACAATACCCAGCTCTCGCGCTATGCGACAGATCAGGGAGTGCAGGATAAATTGGCAATCTGTAATCTTGCAACCAATTTCACGTGGTTCACCAGAGCAGGGTTTGCAGGAATGGTATTTCCTAGCTGCTAATGACCAACTTCATTATCCTGCCGCCCTGAGCTAACATTTTTTTTTTTTTTGCCTTTGGCTTATAATGGGAGTCATTAGATTCCAGAAAATTCTCTCTTTGTCCTGTTTCTAAATCTGATTTTCCCAGAATCAGAGAGAATACAAATTCTCCTGAGCTTTGTGCCTAACAAGCAAATGTCTGGATGAAACAGGAACCCACGTCATCTCAGTGCCCGAGCATGGCCCCTGATCCCACGAGATGAAGCCCAGCTCCAGATGGGCACCACAGGGCAGGGGTTCTGGTGCCGTATGCTTGGAGTTTTCTGTAGGAAATTAACCGAATAACACTAACATTCTGTCCCTCCTTTCCTTCCCCTCTCCGCTTCCCTTTATAATGAAACAGCTTAAGCTCAGCTTTTTAGCTCTCTCAAGGGCCAAAAGTGTTTTGACGATTTCATTCTCTTGTGACCCTTGGATCAAAAATAAAGTCTCTTCTCACTTTCACTTGCTGATTCCAAAAAGTGCTTCTCATTACAGCTATTGTATTTCACTGAAGACGCAACTTTCCGAAACAAGATGTCCCCAAATGCTAGCTCAAAGATGCATCCTGTAAAAATGGTAAAAGTGGCACTTTAAAAAGAACCCAATCATCTTCTAAGTGGATCTGATTCTGCATTCAACAAAATTATTGCGGCACGGTCAAATAGCAGGTTGCTAATACTGTAGACATAAAATCATCCAATGATTCAGAATGAGGGTCAGAATCTTCCCCACATGGTCATTCTCTTATTTAATGTGTGTGTTCCTTCTTTATAATGAACCCAATAATGAAAGTAGAAATGTTAAGTTGCTATTTAAAAATTTTAATGGATTGTAGGTGCACAGCACTTACCATTCACTTTAGAAACCCAGACTTCCACAAATGCACAGTCTGTGGTGCACAAAGCTCTATGTCAGGTGACATAAAACGAAGGTAGGGGGTCCCCGGCCTCAGAGAGTTTGTAATCTAGAGAGAAAAAGAAACAGCATAGAAGTAGCTAGAACATGGGCAATTACTCATGGGATGTGTATTCCCTGAGCCCCTCCCGAGGGCAGACACTTTGTTAAGATGATTGAGACAGTGTCCACCAAGGACAGCTGGGACCTCACCCGAGGGAGAATGACAGTGTTAAACTTTTTTCTTCCTTCTACAAATATTTATTGAGCACCTACTGTATACCAGTTCTTGAAGATGTGGACATAGCAGTGAACAAAGTCTCTACTCTCATGGAGTTTATGTTTTATTTTCTTTTCCTGGGGAGAAAGCAAATGAACACAGAAATAAAAATAAACAATCATACTTTCAGGGAGCAGTAAGTGTCATGAAGAAAATAGGATGGGGAAAGAGGAGTGAAAGTGATGACAGAAACTAGACCTGGTAGAGGAGGGAGAGGCCATGCCGATCCCTTAGCAGAGGGAATTGTAAATGCCAAGACCCTGCGGGGAGAAGGAGATGGTGTTTGTGGAAGGCGAGAGGCCAGTGTGCCTGGAGGAGGGTGAGACAGGGAAGAGGAAAATTGGAGAGAAGCCTTAAGTCGGATCCTGGGAGACCTTGACAGCTGTGGGAAGAACTTTAGACATTGTTCCGAGTGTGGCAGGAAGCCTGTGGAGGGTCTTGGGCAGGGGAATGATGATGTCTGACTTCTGTCACCTAAATGCTTGCATATGTGCGAAGTGACATGTGTACAAGGGTTTGTTTGTTGCAGCATTGTTTGTGATTGTTTAAGAATGAGCCTGGCATGGTGGTAGGCACCTGTAATCCCAACAGCTCAGGAGGCTGAGGCAGGAGGATCATGAGTTCAAAGCCAGCCTCAGCAAAAGTGAGGTTCTAAGCTACTCAGTGAGACCCTGTCTCTAAAGAAAATGCAAACTAGGGCTGGGGATGCGTCTCAGTGGTTGAGTGCCCCTGAGTTCAATCTCCAGTACCAAAAAAAAAAAGAATGAAAGCAACTTAAGTGCCCATCTCCAGGGAACTGGTGAAGTAAAACTATGGTCACCCCTGCCATGGACTATTAGATAGCCATTAAAAGAATGGTGGGATCTTGATGTATTGGTAAGGAATGACCCGTGATGTTCATTGTCAACTGAAAAAAGCAAGGTTCTAGTGTGTTTATAAGAAAGTACATGCATATATGTGCACAAAGTATTTCTGGGAACAGAGTTCATTGGAGTCCCCTGGGGGAAGGACACAGTGCATGATGAAGGACTGAGTAGGAAGGGAGGTATTCAGTGGATACTCTAGTACATTGAAAAATAAGCCAGATGACAGAGCCCCTTGCCTGTGTGTGACCTGTGCAACCTGAACCTGAAGCTAGAATTCCTTTAGAGCCAGTCCTTTAACCAATCATCTCCCAACCCTTAAGAGCCTGTTGAAGAGGTGCTCTTGAACTTGGTGTTGCCTCTAGGAAGAAATGCCTCCATGCTACTGCTGCTGCATTAACCTTCCCACACCCACCTGCTAAGCCCTTTCCCTTGTTTGCAATTGTTTGTGGAATCGAGTGTCAAACACTTTTCCTGCCTGTGTCAGTCAGGGTTGTCCAGGGAAGTAGAACCAATAAGATATAGTCAATGATAGATAGATATTATACGAAATCGATTCGCAAGATCATGAAGGCTGAGAAGGCCCAGCCTCTGCAGGTAAGTCAGCAAGTTGGTGACCCAGGAGAGCTGATGGTCTAGTTCCAGTCCAAACCCAAAGTCCTGACCACTGGGAGAGCATGATGGATTCTAGTTGGAAGGCTGGTAGACTTGAGATCCAGGAACAGCTGATATTTCAGTTCAAGTCCAAAGCCAGGAAAAAGCTGATGTACAAGTTACAAGGCAGTCAAACAAGAGGAATTCTTTCTTACCCAGGGTGCTGTCAGTATTTTTGTTCTAGTTATACCTTCAACTGATTGGAGGAGCCCCACCCCCCACCTTAGGAAAATCTGCTGTCCACCAATTTAGATGTTAATATTATCCAAAAAGACCTTCGCAGAAACATCCCAGCATAACATTTGACCAAATATCTGGAAACTCCATGGTCCAGATTGACATATAAAATTGACTACCATATTGTCATCTGCACCCACCGTGCCTCTTCTTCCAGCCCTGCCCCTCAATTGCTTCTCAGTGTCCTCTGCACAGCAGGCAAACTGGACCTTTGCATGCTTTCTCATGGTTCCCGGCATGCTCCACCTCCCTGCTTTGTCCGGAGAGGTCCCCATCTATCTCTGCTGTCCACCTCCTGGCTGCTTATGGAGGGCCACTCACATCCCACTTCCTCCAACCCGCGTTTCTTGCTCTCCCTAGTTGGGAGACTATTTCGCCTCTCCTTTGTTCCTTCCTGTTTATATCTCTGCCGGGCATTTAACACACACCCCTCATATCCTGATTATGCATACCTCTGTGATTGAAGTGACATGTTTAGAATGTTTAGAAAGAACAACCCCCCGCCCCTCCCCCACTCTTCAGGGACCTGTTCCAGGAATTCACTTAGGGTCCCCTGGAAGGATGCACAAATTCACTCCCAGGAATGAGTCACCTTGGCAAATCCTTTGCTGGCTCTTCCTTCCTCATCTGGAAAGTGAGGATAAGGATGGCACCTGCCGTATGAGATTGTCGTGAGGTTAAGGGAGACAAAGCGTTCGACGCACGCACCCACCGGGGATGTGGACAAGAGCCAGCCCTCCATAAGGAGGAGTCACTGCCAGGAGGAGAGGAGAGCCTCCCTCAGTACCAGCAGGGAGCCAGCTTCCCACGGGAGGGTGGAGCCGCCGATGGCGCAATTGACTGGAAAGGGGGTGAACAGGGAAACACACCCTCTGCTTAGGAATCACGCGGAACTGGTTTGTCCCCTGGTATTTCTCAGGAGGTGGCAGGTGGTTCTGGACGGGGATGATCCTAGGGTCCTGGGGCAGCTGGAGGGTGGGGATGTTGGCTGAGCGGTGGGCCAGGGTGGTGCAAGGGGCGAGGGAGCTGGGGACCTGGGAGGCCGGGCTTCCTGGCCAGGTAGCTTGGGGGAGGAGGAGGGAGTGGAGCCCACCCCAGCCTTCTGTGATGGAGCTGAGCTGGGCCCCAGAAGCGACACCTTGGGGTGAGCTAAAGGACTCTGGCAACCCCCCCCCCCCGCCCCAACTCTATTAATTTATACTGTTTCACTTTATTTGTTTTAACCAATGCATTACAAAGTTTAGCATACGTTAGAAAGGTGCAAGAAATCAAAATGCAAGATACGATGAATTTATACAAAAGAACCCACCACATCAAGCAATAGAGCATTACCAGTAACCCAGGACTGTCCCTTGTGGCCCTTGAGCAATAATCGTTAGTGTGTCTTCTCCCAGCACGGCCTGCGGTGCCTTTATTTAAAGGGAATCGAACGGGGCATGCTCTTTTGTTTCTGGCTGGTTTTGCTTAAGTTATTCTCACTAGATTCCTTCATTTATTGTATAGGGCTGTTTCATTAACACTCGTTGCTGGATAGAACTTTATTGTATGAATACGTTTTAATTTATCTGCCCATTCCACTGTTGAACATCTGGGTAGCTTCCAGTTTAATATTACAAACAATGCTGCTAAGAGCATTCTAGGACGTTATCTTTTGATGCCTGTATGTTTGCGTTTTTTTTTTTTTAAATACAAATTTAAAAGTTTTTGGATTAACATGCATTAATTATGCACATTAATGGGGTTCAGTGATGTTTCAACAAATGCATGCAGCATATGCAGATCAAACCAGGGTAATTAGCAATTCTCTCTCATTATTTCTTTATGTTTGGATCCTTCCTGCTTCTCTCTTCCTAAAATATAGAATAGGTTATTGTGAACTATAGCCATCCCATTATGCTGCAGAACCCAGGAACTCATTCCTTCTATGTTTTGATGCTTTTATCCAACTTCCCTTTATTCCCCCACCCAATCCTCCCATTTTCATTTTTGTTGAGTAAATACCACGATCTTAAATTGCTGGGATTTAAGGTATGCATATACTTAGTTTTAACTGTAAAGTAATTATGCCAACACAAAGAGTGTATGAGTGTACCAGTTTCACCCCATTTCCTTACATGGTTGCCAATACTTGGTGTTGAGAGATTCCTTTTAGCCATCCTGTTGGGGTGTGGGGTGCCCCACCGTGGCAGTGAAAGATCATGGCAAAAAATGAGTCTGAGCCACTTCTTGTGTGGTCTCCTAAGATGTAATCCCCCAAGAGGGCGTGGCAATAATGAGAGAGGAAGAAAGAGAACTGTGGATATGTATTTTTAAAACAGCCTTATTGAGATATAATCCACATATTATACAACACCCACTTAATGTATATAACTCAGTGTTTTTCAATGTAGTCATGAATACGTGCAACTATTACACTCTGAATTTTAGAATTTATTTTAACCTCCGAAAGTAGCCTGTACTCCTGACTAAAGCCCTCTCACAGTATTCCTGCTGGACCATCCCTAAGCAACTACTAATCTTCTTTCTATTGCCATACATTCCCCTACTGTGGAATCACATACTGTGTAGTCCTTTGTGACTGGTTTCTTTGATTTAGCATCAATAGTTCAAGTTTCATTGGTAATATAGCATGTATCTGTACTTCATTCACTTTTATGGCCAAATAATATTCTGTTGTTTGAATATATCAGATTTTGTTTATCTATTCATTCATTAATGGACTATCTGTCCTGTAAGCACTTAAAAATGTTGACATTTTCTCTATTTTCTAATATAACCTGACATATTAGTATGCAATTTAACATATTAACATAAAACTGGTTTATAACAGGATAGATGCATTATTCATACATACATTGGGCAAAGAAAGACTTTACTGATAGGAGCTAATGCTCAGTACAGTCAATACAGATCCCTGCATTAGAATCAATGTTCTCTCTCCTTTGGGGTTAAAAGTAATGGCTACCAAAGCCCTCAGAGTATTTGATTCAGATAATCAAGGCAAAAAGGGAATGAGAAGAGTGGGTTATTCTTGCTAATGTGGCAGATGACTGTTTCAGTTAAAGTTGAACTTATTTATTTTTAAATATTTATTTTTTAGTTGTAGTTGGACACAATGCCTTGATTTTATTTATGTATTTTTATGCAGTGATGGGGATGGGACCCAAGACCTCACACATGCTAGGCAAGTGCTCTACCACTGAGCTACAACTCCAGCCCCTAAAGTTGAATGGCTATGACCATCTTTATTATTTCAAATGTTAAGAAGCTGTTTTTCCTAAGTTGTATTATTTTCCCTCTTGTAGCGATTAATAGCAGCAGCTGTGCCTGTTGAAATTTTTTGTCTTCTTGAAGGGTCCAGCACCCAAGACACTCTCTGTGCAGGGCCTGAAGCTGCGAATGCTGAGGGCCTGCCCAGCCTCCCCAGGAAGCATCTCAACCAGAGCCCTTTTGGTTGCAGGTAACAGACCCTCAGTTACTCTATCTTGGGGGTTCTTTACAGAGGCACCATTTCTGCCACCTCCAGTGACATTTGGCCTGTTTGGAGATATTTCTGATTATTACTACTGTTGTCTGAGGAGTAAAGGCCAGGGACACTTTTCAACATTCTACAATACACAGGTCCTTAGCAACGAAGGCTCATCCGAGTCCAGATTTCAATAGTACAAGTCTAGCATAAGACAAAACAGGGACTTATCAGAACAGGACTTAGAATGCTAAGAATACGCACTTGCACGCACGTGCACACACACACACACACACATCATGTAATAGCACTATAATCACACGACCCCTGGCTTCCAGAGTCACATGTCTGTAGCTCAGGTGATCATCAGCAGAGACTGATGAATATCAGTGGATCATGATTCAGCTTGGGACAACCATCGGCTTCTTATCACATCAGTTGTGGCTGGGTGGCAGCATTACTGCCTCACATCAGTGCCAGGCCCTGTTCCTGCGGAGGGATGATTCTCAGAGAAACGGGAGCCCAGACTGAATCTACCGCATCATGGCACCCACCAGGATTCCTGGGAATCATCTGCTCTGCTCTGTCTCCTCCACTAGGCCCAAGTCCCCTGGGACTCATCTCTGTGGCTCTGGATCAAGCACACCACCTGGCAGCTGAGCACTCAGCAGAGACTCCCTGAAGGATGGAGATTTTAGTCACTTACTTTCACACATTAATGATAACAAAAGACCCTATTTACAAACCTCTCAGTGAAACACAGCACGACAAAACACAGCCACTTCAAAAAAATAAACACATAAAAGGAGGAAAAACCAACACTGGTGAGGGTGTGTGTTTTGAGGCGTATCCTTGGAAAAGGGAAACTTTCATTGAAAAGAGGGGAAAAAACACACCAGGAAAGTGCTTGCTTAGAAAGTTACCCAATTGTTTTCTTCTAGGGCAATCACTGTCAGTCACAGGCAGAACAGAGGTACCTAGGAAAATGCTGGTGTCCAACCCATCCTGGAAGATACTTAAAACTCCACTCTGTGTTTCCTTCCAATTCTAAAATCAGAAATTCTAAAATCAGAATTCTTCTATGTTAGGGTGGCCCCAACAATCAATGAACACGACATTGGTATGGACCTTAGTTTTCCTGGGCTCTGGCTTTAGTGCCTGGAAACTGCTTGCTTGAAAGCCTATTATGGAGAGGGCAGAGGTAGCACACACGTTAAAAATGAGGACAATGAATCACCGTAATGGCCTGAATCATATCGCCTCCCTCTAGTTCACCTGTTGAAGCTCTAATCCCCAGGACCTCACAACAGGAGTGCATTTGGAGATAAGAACTTTAAAGAGGTGAGCAAGTTGACATGAGACCACCAGAGTGGGTTCTAATCCAGTGTGACTGTGTCCCTACAAGAAGGACACAGGGAACACAGAACACATAAGAAGGAAGGCCATCTGGGGACACAGGGGAAAGCTACGGAGAAACCCCCCTGCCCGTGACATCTCAGTCTTGGACTTCCAGCCTCAAGGACTGTGAGACAATAAACTTCTGCTTTTTAAGCCCACAGTCTACGGTGCTTCCCTGTGACAGCCCTGGCAAACATTCAGTCACTTTCTCTGATGCCTTTCTACCCTTTCAAGTATGAGAACTTTTTATTTTATTTGCTTATTATTGCATGTAAATTGAGCCCCTGAATCAGCAATAGGAAAGTTCAAAAAATCCAACATTATAATGCGTTTATCAGACAACCAGAAGAAGGCTAGGAAAGCCAAGGAGCGTGTCTCAGGATTTTTCCTACCAATTTTTCCAGTATGGGATTTCCCCCTCCATTGTGACTACGTTTTCTTTCCAGCCAATGGCCCGCACCAGGACTCCTCGAAATGTTTGGAGTCTGTTACAGCAGACCCTTGGGGACCTTCCTACATGGAACTTGGGACTCCATAAATGCTGTTTTCTTCCCACTGGAGGCCTATGGAAAATTTAGACTCAGACTGTTGTTCTCATAGAAAGTATGCCAAGGTCCTAGGCCCTGATGGAAAAGGCGAGTTGTAAACTCGTGGTGAGACTGGATAACCCCTGATGTTGGCACATTGTTAAAAGCCCTTTTGTTTAGATGGACTATCAGGAACAAAAGAATGAAAGATTTACAACTACACACAACAGCAGCATGCGTGAGTCACAAAGACGATGACGAGTGAAGGAAGACAAATGTGAAGGAGTCCATCGTGCGATTCCAATTACATAAAGGATAAACACAGACAAAAAGAATATTCCAGGTGTTCAAAGGCAGAGTAAAGGTGTATTAGGTTGTTGGAGCTGCTGTAACATGTTAGCAGGCCCTGGGTGGCTTAAAACAATAGGAGTTTATTCTCTCACAGACCTGGAGGCCTAAAGTTAGAAACTGAGGCTTTAGAAGGCCACATGCCCTCTCCTCAAGGCTCAGGGGCTGGTCCTTCCTCTCCTCTTTCAACTCCTGGTGGCTTCTGCCACCCTTGGTGATTCTCAGCGAGTAGCCTCATCGTCACATGGCCATCTTCCCCATGTGTGTCTGTGTCTTCACAGGGCATCTTCCTCTGTGTGTGCTGTCTTCGTCTTTCCTCTTCTTATGAGGACATCAGTTATTGGATTAGGGTCCACCCAGCTCCAGTATGACCTCATCTTAATTTGATTGTGTCTGCAAAGACTTGACCCTCTTTCCAAATAAGGTCACGTTCATTCACAGGGCTGGGAGTGAAGACTCAAACACATCATCTTTTTGGGCACAGTTCTACCCACTAGAAACTGCTGCTGTTGAGGGGCTGGGAGACGGATTGCAGGAAGTACAAGGAATCTTCAGGAGTCTGGAGATGTTCCGTTTCCTGATCTGGGTGCTAGTCATGCGTTGTTTCAGCTCACTCATGAAATTCATCCAGCTATTTCCTAGGGTACAGGTGCTGTTCTCTCTATTATGCTTCAAAAAAAAAATTTAAGTCTCCTTTGTTTAAGAATTTACACTTGTTTATTCTTTTGGTTCATGTTTCTCTAAAATATTAGGGAGAAGCAAATCTATCAGTGTCTCAAAATAAGGCAGTTGACTATATCACCATGGCCTCTGATTTCCTCCTGCTGTACCTGTGATGGAGAGACTCTGAGTAAAAGCTGCAATGTCTTCAATATTTGATATTTTATTTTTTTCCACAACAACATCTATATACATTTGAAAAATATTTGTACATAAATGTCTCAGGCATTATGTATTTGTTTGTGGATCACGTTGGCATGCTGTATGGATTCCCAGCTACCTTGCAATAATTCCATGGTACTCTGCAGTCACAGGTTGGAAATCATTTTTTTAAAACCCTTTAGGGAATAATGTACAATAGTGAAGAGTGTGGAATTGGCATTCAGACTGCCTGAGTTAGAATCCCAGACTCTTTCGTTTTCTTTGGTATATGATATTAATGTATGCCTTAGTTTCCCCACCTCTAAAACAGGGACACACACACACACACACACCAACACACGATGGTATCTACTTCATAGGATTTTGTGAGACTGAATATATATCAAACACTTAGGAACTGCAAATTTCTCTTACACAATAATTGGATCAGCTTATATATAATAGCTATTATTATTACTACTACTATTATTATGATTACCATCAGGCTTTGCAAGTCTGTGGTTGTTGCCAGAGGGAGGGTCTAAGCTGGTAGCTACATTGCTCCTGACTGGAGCAGGTGTTGGGGGTACAGATGATTTAGGGAGGTCTTATTATCTGAAAAGGAATGTTTTATTGTTAAACATTATTAAATAATGTTTTATTTAATGTTCCATCAGAAGTGGGGTATGTCTCCTGGGCACCATCAGGAACCACAAGTATCACATGAAGGTTCTTGGGGTCACAAATATTTTCAAGGGGGGGCCCAAGCCCCCCATACCATGACTGGGACTGAGAAACTTCAGAATCACTTCCCACAAACTGAGTTTAAAAATGAAATTCCTTATCATTAAGGCAAAAAGAAATGGTGGTCTCCATCCAGTACCTGCAAGTTGGTCTCAGTACATCAGCCTGTGGGGCTCACTCGGGCTTTTGGAGGAAATAAACTGGAACCCTGCACACCTGCTTCTTAAAGTCTGTAGGTCAAGTGGGAAGGGTGCCCAGGGATGGAGGAAGCCCATCACACAATGGCAGCTATTCACTGACTGTCAAGCCTGCTCCTAGGGGTACCGGTCTGTCATAGTGCATTTTCAGTTGATAGAACAAAATTCCACAGCCTGGGTGATTTATAAAGAATAAAACCTTCTTTAGCTCATAGATCTGAAGACCGGGGAGCTATGAGAGAATTGCCCAGGTCTGTGATGAGGATCTTTTTGCTGCCTTATAGCACAGAGAGGACATCATGTGCTAGAGACAGAGCAAGGGCGCTAGCTAGGGTCTTTCTTCTTTTTTTTATAAAGCTACTAATGCTATTGTGAGGGCCTATGCTCTTGACTCTATCTAACCCTAATTATCTCCCAAATGCCCCAACTCAAAATACCCATAACACAGAAATTGGGGGATCAAGATGAATATCTGGAGGTCACCTTCAAACTATTTCAGGCTCCATAGGATCCAAGTGGGAAGATGGGGTGGGAGGCAATTCTCCTAAGAGGCCCTTGAAACTCAGTTGCCATTGTGCTTTTAATTTATTTATTTATTTATTTATTTATTTATTAGTTTTAGTTTTTCCAATGTAATTTTTTAAAACTATTTATTTGGGGATAATTGTAGAGTTATGTGAACTTATAAGAAATAACACAGAGAGATTCTGTAAACTTTCAAACACCCTACAACCTTCCACAGGAAAGTCTGCGATCTGTAAAACATCCCTCTGCATTTGATACTCTGTCCCTCCTTGTTAATGCAGTAAAATAACGACTGACTAGCTTTAGTACTTGCTCTTATCAAATTAGAGAGCTCTCAAATTTGGAGCCCAAACTTTTCTCTCCCTCTTTCCTTGGTGTACCATGTTCCCATCTTGTTTAGCTTCATTCCTTAGGGTTTTTTTTTCCTCTTCTCTAGTTTTGTCTGTAGATAAATTCATTGATGGATGAATAGATGGATGGATGGATGGATAGATGGATATCTCCTGTTTCTCCGGAGAATCCTAGTATTATTATGGCTATTGCCATCTTATTGGGTGGGAAGGTTTCACCAGTATTTAAGTGTGTATTTTAAATAAGTATATAATCTATACTCACCATATATACAAATTTAGTTGTGGCCAACTGTGTGCCAGGCACTGTTCTAAGCATGTCACATGTCTCAATACACGTGAAGCACATAAGCTACACAAGGCAAGTATGTGATGACCCCGAATTTACAGATGAGAAAACCAGGACACAGGTGAATTAACTGTTGCCCTTGATAATATATCTCTTATGTAAAGAATAATGAAATTATGGCATTTTCAGGTAAATGAATGGAGTTAGAGAATATCATGTTAAGCGAAATAAGCCAATCCCCCAAAAACCAAAGGCCAAATGCTTTCTCTGATAATGTGGATGCTGATCCATAATGGGGTGGGGAGGCAAGGGAAGAATGGAGGAACTTTGAATTCGGCAGAAGGGAGTGAGGGGAGAGGAGAGGTATGGGGGTGAGAAAGATTGTGGGATGAGATGGACATTGTTACCCTATGTACACATATGATTGCATGAATGGTGTGACTCCATATCATGTATAATCAAAGCAATGAAAAGCTGTGCTCCATTTGTGTACAATGAGTCAAAATGCATTCTGCTGTCATGTATAGCTAATTGGAGCAAATAAAAAAATAAAAAAAGAAGTTAACATCCCCCCCAAAAAATATATCTCATATGTGATGATTTGAACTCAGCAACTCTGTTTCCAGAATCCTTGCCTTGGCCAAATGATGCCCAGTCACCTTCTATTCCAACAGTTTCACCTAACCCTAACTATTTTTTATGAGTTTTTGTACACTGGATCTCCCTCTTGTGATATGATACTTTTTTAAAAAAAAAAAATTATTCATGGCTCCTGCCCGTTGCTCTCATAGCCTTTGTTATTTCCTAAGTGATCTGAATAATGTTGGGGCACTTTAGGCCTCAGAAGCAGGTCTCAGGAAGCAAAGTCTCCCTCCCTCTGTTACTGTCTCCTTTCACCTGCTCTCCCCTACCCCCAGTAGTAGGGAGACTGCATCCAGGGGTGCTATACTACTGAGTTATAGCCTCAGCCCTTTTAGTTTGTTAATTTTTGAGACAGGGTCTCACAATTTAAGTTGCTGAGGCTGACCTTGAACTTGATGTCCTCCTGCTTCAGCCTCTGGAATCTCTGGGATTATAGAAGTGCCTCACCATGTCTGACTACCCACTCTTTTTCCTCCCCAAGGCTAGACACAGAAGCCAGATGTCTTCTTCCCCAAGTTGGGGGTCATAGAAAGCAAGAAAGTACTCTGATATTTCCCTCCTTTTTGTCTGAGAACTGCCATAATGAAATTCTCTGATGGCAAATCCCCCATTTCAGAAGGGTCCTGCCTGATGCCCATGAGGAAGGAATGCTGCCCAGAGAGGCCAAGAAGAATCTGGGCAGGCCTTGAGGGTTTCCCCACTCAGCCTATTAGCATCAGCTCAGACTCCTTTTGTCCACCACATTTCAGCAAAGATGTGCAATAAAGTCTCTATAAAATCCCCAAAGGAAAGGGTCTGGGAACTTCTAGGTAGGTGATCGTGTGGAGGAGCAGGGGAAGGCAACGGAGAACTCGTCTCCATGCCACAGGTACAGCAGCTCCTGTGCTCAGGTCCTCCCAGACCTGTGTCTCTTCATCTGGCTGCTTATTTGTATCTTTAAAAATATCTTCTATAATAAACCACAAATGTAAGTATAGAGTTTCCCTGAGTTCTGTGAGCTGCTCTAGCAAATTAATTGAACCCGAGGAAGTGGTCATGGGAACCTCAATTTGTAGAAGTCACAAGTTCCCAAGGCTGTGGCTTGTGAGTAGATGGGAAGTAGGGACCGTCTCGGGGATGGAGCCCTCAACCTGTGGGATCTGACACTATCTCCAGTGTGTGAACTGAACTGAATCAGAGGACATCCAGGGGCTGTCCACTGAAGAACTGTTTGCGTGAGGAGACATCTCCACACCTGTTGGGGTCACAGAAGTCTGCTGTGTGGATTGCAATGTGACAGCCGAGGGGGAACAGGCAATTTGTTTTTCCTGTACAACTTCCCGTCACCTCTCCTCTTCCTAAAAGTCCTTTTATACTTTTTTTTTTTTTTTTGGTACTAGGCATTGAACCCAGGGTTGCTTAACCACTGAGCAACATCCCCAGCCCTTTTTATTTTTATTTTTTTTATTTTGAGACAGGGTCTCAGTTGCTTAGGACCTCACTAAGTTGCTGAGGCTTTGAATTTGTGATCCTCCTGCCTCAGTCTCCCAAACTGCTGGGATTACAGGCATGATCCACCATGCCCAGTGCTTCTGAATCTTATTCCTTACAATCAATCAAGGCTGGTGCTGCAATCTTCCCTATTGTGACAGGAGGTGGGAAAGGGGAAGAGCAATAGTTTCTAGTCATAACAGAACCCTGAAGATATGTCCTTGAGAAAAAACATTAGCAAGTACTAAATTCCTTACACTGCAAAGGGGGAAAATCATTTAAAAATGAAAATCATTCCCATATAGCATTTCACCCAAATAATTAAATCATATTCAACTATTAATTATACTTCAGGATGCTCCTTACTCTGTTTTGCAGGGCTCTCCTTTGACTAGGGTTAAAGGAGGACAGCATTTTGAGGTAGCCTTGAATTCTACTTCAAGAAAGGTCTCACAAGGTGAGTTAGACTAAGTTTCCCATCCAGAAGAATCGCCCAGGCAAGCAACCAAGTCACCTTCAGAAGGGGGAGTTAGTCACTTTCAGCCAACCTTGGTGGGATCTGGAGCCGCAGTTAGAACATTGGGGTTTAATTTTTTTGTTTGTTGTTTGTTTGTCTTAAAGATCAAACTCCACCTCCAGGAAAACTCATGTAACCTGCACTTGGAACTTGGCAACAGTACTAAGCTAGGTCTCTCTCTTTAGAATTGCCGGAACTATCTTCACATCTGATTGACCTTACTGAGTCCCATCTTTCAAAACAAGTGCCCAGGATCATTTAATCAAAGAAGTTTGCTTTGCCCTTGATCGACTCTTCAGAAGAATTACCTTTACCTTCTGTGACGGGCCTTAGAAATGTGGGCTTTCTCACGTTGTAAAGTTTTAGTTGCTGCTGGAGGGAAACTTAGCAGGGCACGTTGTACCTTCAAGCTTTCAAAGCACACGAGGCTCTTAAAGACCCCCAAATCATGCTCCTTAACACATGAGGAAATTGAAGCTCAGAAAGTGTTTTAACCAGATTTTTTCCCTGCTGTGACTAAGCAAGCAACCGTTTATTTGGGGACTCCTGGTTTCAGAGGCCTCAATCAGTAGAGAGTAGACTCCATTCTTTGGGGTTCAAGGTGAGGCTGAACATCATGGTGGAAGAACGTGGCAGAGGGAAGCAGCTCACATGATGATAAGGAAGCAGAGAGAGGGGTCCCCATTAGCCAGATACAAATACATACCCCAAAGCCACGCCCCCAAAAGAACCACTTCCTCCTGCCACACCCCACCTGCCACCAGTCACCACTCCACTAATCCCATCTGTTAGCAATTCACCGATTAGTTCAAGGTTGTAATCCAATCATTTCTCCTCCAAACCTTCTTGCATTGTCTCACACGTGAGCTTCTGGGGACACCTCACATCCAGACCATAACAGAAGGCTTGCGGGAAGCTGCTGGAGGATTTCAAATATAAATGGCCCAACGGAGCTCTCATGCGCCTCTTCTAGTGAATTCATTTATCAAACGTGTGGGTCAGACAAAGCAGAGTCAGAGAGACCTTTATAGGTCGGGACAATATGCCCAACCCAACAAGATGAAATTCAACAAAGAGAAATAATGAAGCACTGCTTCTGGCTAGAGATCCTGCAAAGCTCTCTAATAACTGGAAGATGGAGGGGAGGGGAGAAGGTTGGGCTGACTGCAGTCTCTGTATGAGTCTACAGAGACAGTGGCCAGCCAGATGTTTGGAAAGGTAATTAAATTCTAATAATAGTGCAATCACATTGTGTTAGGATATGATAGGCCTGGAAGGACATAGAACATTTGGTTCATGGCAGTTGTCTTAGTGAAACTAGAGGAAGAGAAGACTGCACCTTTGACTTTATACGTGTGGCAATACTTATTTTACAGTTTTGTAATAAGCAAATCTAAAAAATCCAACAACTTAAAAAAGTAATGATTAATAAAAACTTAACTTGAAAGAGAGTGCTAAGATGAAGGGCATTAAAAGTCTCATGTGCTCAGTCGACTTGGGGGACGTCTATTATTTAACTTCAAGCATCAAAGGGATGTCAATAAGTTAAAGCACCACATCCAGGAGGAGAGAAATCAAGATGAGGAAGTGTGTCAGGTCACAGGGGGTTCAGGGGAGAATTTGGCTAGCTCAAATTTTTGGAAGCTCCATTTGTAAAACATGCAATGATTTTTAAGGTCAGTCTGAAGAGCTAGTACCTGGAAATTCGTTCATTCATACATTCATCCATTCTGTGAGTCACAGAATGACATAAGCAATATGGACCTTCCTTAGCAAGGCACTTGAGAAAGGTCTCCTCTAGCAAAGACAGATTAGTTTAAGATGAATAAGCTGCTTGCTCTTGAATATGTTCAAGGGAACATTGGCTAGCTGGTTCTCTGGAATAAAAATCTGCATTTTTTTAGGGAGGATGGTCTAGAAAATGTCCTAATGATTCTTACCAGTTTATAACCACACACCATTTTCCTACTCAAAAAATATCAGAAAGGCTTCAAATTGCCAACAATATCAAGGAAGGTCAAGGGATATTCAAGGCCCTTCAGAATGCTGCTGCCATCTGCCTTCCCCAGTTTACCTCCTTCCATCCCAGTAGACACCCACTTCCCAACCTCCATGGCCCATTTTTCCTTTGGGCTCTTCTTTACCTGGTGAAATGTGACTCACTTTTTAATATTTGAGTCATCAGCTCCTCCCTTGCTTTGAAGTCTTTCCTCTCTCCCAGGTATTACTCTTCAAAACTGCCATTTACTAGTGGGAATTCAGGCACGGCTGTAGTTTATGTGCTACTCGGCTGGTCAAGGCCAGTGCCATCTCAGAGGTTAAAGATGTTAAACATCAGCCGTCACCACTGTAACACGTGCAATATTGTGTTACGTGTAATATGTGTAATATATGTGTAATACTGTGTTTCTATGCTTCTGTCTCTGCTAGACCATGAACCCCTTGATGTCAGGACCACGTCCCGTCAAATCCAGATGCCCAGAGGTTAGTACAAGGCCTGATAACTCCCATAACCAGGTAGAAATCTGAGTTGGATGAGTCCATGAATTTTAAATATCTGTGATTCTAATCCTTGCCAGCCATTTAACCTTCAACTTCAGCAAGTTGGTACCTCCATCATGCATGAGACTTTGGGTTAAAATAGATACAATATACAAATGCAGTATTTCTAATTTCTTTAGAGGTTTTTGTGGATATTCTGGGAATAAACTTAGTTGATGTTGTTAAGTTTTCAAAGAGGAACAGACACCTAAGATCATAATTATCAGAGCAGGCAGAATAAAGTTCAACATTAGAATCGACTCTAGAATATAGCTTGAGTCCAACAGCTCTGAGTTTGAATTCTATCCGTGCCACATGCTAGCCATCCGACCTTGAGTAAGTTATTACTGTGTCTACAGGAATTAGTTTCCTCATCAATGAAAAGGGGATAAAAATGGTAGCAACCTCAGAGGATGCTTGGAAAGAGGATTTCATAGGACCCTGCATACAAAAAAGTACTAAGCCCCAGTGCACAGTAAGCACTCAATAAAAATAGATATTTATTGCTGAGTTTGACAGCTGTAAGATCAACAACTGCTTTTCTTGTTACTTCTCCTGGCTGTGCAAATAGGCATGCTCATATTTATAGTGCCTACAAGGCAGCGTAAGCTCCTGAATACACACAAGCCTGTGTTTAGATGTTTGAAATGTTTGGATTCCAAAAGGAAAACTTCAAGCTATTATATTTTTATGTTTAACATTACAGTTTGGGCCTTAAATCCAGCAACAAATAGTCTTGAACGATTCGTATTAAGCTGTTTACACAAACACAGCACGGTGACTTGCACTTACTCAAATCCGAATTAAGGTCTAAGTGAAGAAAGAAAATCACCTTTTAAAAGTACCAAACTCCATGAGGAGAGAAAGTAGGCCAAGCACCTCTAGACAAACTGTTGGAAGGCGTCCACACTTCTTTCAACCTCTGCTACTTGCTGCTGGCACAGAAATAAATCCATTTATGCCAACACCCATTATTTCCCCACTTCCGAAAAAAAGTCAGCATTCAAACAATATAGAAGATTCCGGACAGGACATCATAATAATGACTCATTCTCATGGAAAGCTGAAGTTCTGATTTTAACTGTGTGATTTTGCCACACGTCAAACCTTTGTGCGGCTCGGTTCTTGTTTTCTGGTTTCTGAAATGGAGATAAGAAGGTAACTTGGCCAATCCCTTGACCTGTGACTGCTTTTATTTTTTTTCTCCTAGCCTATACAATAGGGATAATAACAGGTCCCTGGGAGTTTGTTCAGAAAAACAAATGAGGAATATATGTGTATACATATAAAATATGTATTAATTATAACACTACATATAGAAATAAGTATATACTAATTGCCAACATGTATAATATATAGACTAGTATATACAAATATATTAATATTTAAATAAAATATTATTTTTATGTGTGTGTGTGTGTGTTCTTGTTGCTCAGGGGGTTATCATAAGGACCAAAGGAATGATGGGAGATGATATGTCACAAAAGCACGTATCAACTACAAGAACTTATGTAGCAAGTGTGAGGTCCAGTAATTGAATCCAGTGTAATGGAGGGGATATTTGTGCAGGAATTTGCTTGTTGAGGTGAGGAAGAGATCCAGGTAGACAAATCATTCCATTTTCCTGCTGTGCTGATGAGCCACACCAGCCTCACAGAACTTTCCTTTAACTGTTGTATTTTTTTTTTCATAAATATCTGTATCATATAAAAATGCCAAGATGCAAGTAAGCAAAGATAAAAAGAACTAAAGTCATCACTCACAATGCCATCATCCAGATATAATTTTGGTGAATACCCTCCCAGACTCATTTCTATGCATATATTTATTTTTTAATGAAATCATCCTATTATTTTTATAATCTCATTTTTTAATTTAACAGAATGTCTTGAAAATATTTTATGCTTCATAATTGCATTTCATATTAAGATGCATAATGGTATACACACTATTGTATAGTATTATAACAGTCTATAATATTCATCTATAAAGCCATACATTTTATTTAATCATTATATAATGTTGAACCATTTATTTCAGATTGTTCACTGTTTTTTCAATGAAGCTGTGATAAACATCCCTAGGGCAAAAACTTTAATCACATCGATGGTTATGATTGTAAAAATAAATAGAAGTGGAATTACTACTTCAAAAAGTACATCACTTTTTAACACCTTTGTTGAAATACAATTTCCATATTATAGCATTCACCAAAAGGATACAATTTGATGTTTTTGTAGTAAATTGTGCAACCATGACCACAATTTCCTTTTAAAATGTTCTCATTATCCTGCAATGTTCTTTTGTGTCAATTTGCAGGAAATCTTCTCTCTCACCTTGAACCCCAGGTAGTACTGATGAGCTCTAAGATTCCACTTCTCTGGAGATTTTATATAAACAGTATCATACAATATGTAGTCTTCTGTGTTTAGATGTGATCACTTATAATCATGTTTCTTAGGTTTATTCATCCAGGAGCACAGATCAATAGTTTCTTTTGGCTGTCAAATAGTATTCCATTGTATGAATATAACACATTTTATTTATCAATTGATCCGTTAATGGACATTTGGGTTTTTTTAAATACTTTCTGGCTATTATGAATAATGCTGCTACCAACATTCATTATACATATGCATACGTTTCATTTCTCTTGGGTAGATACCTAATAATGGAATTGCTGAGTTGTACAGAAAGTTTATTTTTAACTTTCTAAGAAACTACATACTGTTTTGTGAAGTGGCCAAACCATTCTACACTCTCAACAACAATGTGTGCGGGTGCCACCTTTCCCAAATTCTTGCCAACACTCATTATAGTTTGAATTTGCATTTTCATAATGATTAATTGTGTGAAGTGTCTTTTCATATGGTTATTAGCTATATGTGTATCTTTTTTGGCAATATGTCTATTCAAATGTTTGGGCATTTTTAAAGTTGAATGCTTCTAAGAGTTGTAAAAGTTATATATTCTAGATATCAGTCCTTTATCAGATATGTAATTGGAAAATATTTTATTTTCAAAGTCAAATATTTTGTTCTTTTTGATGTTATTGTGAAGTTGTTTTCTTAATTTCATTTTGAAATTGTTGCTAGCATATGTAAATACAATTGACTTTTCTATATTAGTTTTGTTTTCTGCAAGCTTGCTAAAATCATCTATCAATTCTAATAGAGCTAAAAACTTATGGGACAACCACTCTGGAAAGCAGTATGGAGATTCCTCAGAAAACTTGGAGTGGAACCACCATTTGACCCAGTTATCCCATTCTTCAGCTTATACCCAAAGGACTTAAAATCAGTATACAATCAGTATACAGTCACATCAATGTTTATAGCAACTCAATTCACAGTAACCAAGCTATGGAACAAACCTATTTGCCCTACAGTAGATGAATGGAAAAAGAAAATGTGGTATATACACATAATGGAATATTACTCAGCCATAAAGAAGAATGGAATTGTGGCATTTGCCTGTAAATGGATGGAACTAGAGAATATCATGCTAAGTGAAATAGCCAGTCCCCTTACACCAAAGGCAGAATGTTTTCCCTGATAAGTAGATGCTAACTCACAACAATGGAGGGGAAGATTAGAAGTTCACTGGACTAGATAAAGGGGAATGAAGGGACGGGGTGGGGGAATGGGAATAGAAAAGACAGGAGAATGAATCAGACATTATCTTTCCTATCCTCACATGTGAATATGTGACCCATGTAACTCCACATCATATACAACCACAATAATGGGATCCTAATTGGAACAAGTCATATTTATTTGATGCATGTATAAGATGTCAAATTACACTCTACTGTCATCCATATCTAGAAAGAACAGATAAAAAATTGTGGGAGAAAATTCCTTAGGATTTTCAATATATAGAATCATGTTTTAATTTTTTAAATTGTGATGAAATTCATGTAGTGTAAAATTAACCATTTTAAAGTGTATGATATGTTCATATTGTTGTGCAACCATCATTTGTATATATGCCCAAAGGAAGACCTCATATTAAATAAGTATTTACTCCCTATCCCCCCTCTAAACCCCAACCGATTGCAACAATTTTTTTAGGTATTTATGGATTTACCCTATTTGTATATCTCATAAAAATTAAATCATATAATGTTTGACCCAGTGTCCAGCTTCTTTTTCTTAGTGTAATGTTTTTGAGATTCATCCAAATTGAAGTATTTATCTGTACTTCTTTTTAAAGACTGAATAATATTCCATTGTATGTATCTATAGCAGTTTGTTTGTTTATGAATATGTTGATGGACACTTTTATCACATTCATCACTGACTACTACAATGTGTGCTGGTATGAAACTTTTGTGTACAAATAATTCTTTGAAGACTTATTTTTCTTTCTTTAGACTATGGGCCCAGGAGAGAAATTGTGTGTTACGTGGTGATTCTGTTTAAATTTTTGAAGAACCACCAGTATTCCACAGCATCTGCACCATTTTATATTCTTACCTGCAATGTGTGTGGATTCTAATTTCTCTGTCTTTGCTAAAACTTATTATTATTTTAAAATTGCAATCATTCAATAGATGTGAAGTATATTTCATTATGCCTATAATTTGTATTTCCCTAATGGGGTCATGTTTTTAAACTACGTATTTTTAGTTTTTTAACTGTTTTCTTAATGAGTGTTATTTTCAGTTATATAATGGGTTGGTTTAAGAATTATAACATGTATGTTAACTTACTTCATTTTACCTGAGGTTATTCTTGACTTAATTGAGTAAAATTAGCAATTTTGCTTGTCTAAATTTCTATTATATTCACACTTCCTGTACTATTATTGTCATATATATCTCTATATATTTTAAACCAAATAATACAGTGCTATAATTATTGATTTAGACAATATTATGTTTGTCTGTCTGTCCATCTGTCTTTCCTTCCTTCCTCCCTTCTTTCTTTTATTGTCTTTATGTTGTTGTACTGGGGATTGAACCTGGGGACACTTGCCACTGAGATACATTCCCAGCTCTTTTAAATTTTTTAAATTTTGAGGCAGGATCCCACTAAGTTTCCCATGCTGGTCTTTAACTTGTGATCCTCCTGCCTCAGCTTCCCATGCACCTGTTATTACACGTATGCACCACCATGACCAGCTACAATAATGTCTTCTAGAGAAATTAAGGGGAAAGTAGAGATAAACTATGTTTACACATATTTTTATATTTACACACATATTTAACATTTAACTCTTTCTGTCCATTCAACTTACCATTTTGTGTCATTATTTTTCGGCCTGAAGAACTTCCTTTAGTATTCCCCACAGAGCAAGTGTCCTAGCAAAACTCACTCAATTTTTAAACAGGAGGTAATACTATTTTGCCATCACTTTTGAAGAATAGCTTTGCTCCCACGATTTATTCTCTTAGCATTTTGAATATATCATTCCACTTCTTCCTGACCTCTATTGTTTCTGATAAAGAAGTCAGTTGCTAGTCATACTTCTGTTTTCCAGAGGTGACAATTCATTTTCTGCTTGCCATTTTTAAGATTTTTTTGTCTTTGTTTCCATATTTCAATAGTTTGATTATTATGTGTCCAAGTGAAGATCTCTTTGTGCTCATGTTACCTGGGGTCACTGATCTTCTTGGATCTATGTGCGCAGGCTCCCAGTCAGCTGGGGATGTGTGAGAGCTTGTCTAGCTTTTGTGATGTTCACATACAGATTCTACATGCTAAATTTCTGGTTAGTCCCCAGATCTGCCATTCATTCCATCAGCTGTGCAACTTCAAATTATCATAACTCTGAGTTTTTCCTGTTTGTTTCCTGCCAAGTTTTTTTTTCTGTCAATATTTCTGAGCACAGGTTTTCTTCCCTCTGCTCCACATTGAGTCCTCTCCAGCAAAAAGGCTACTGATACGCACAGATTGCTCCACCCTGATAGCCCTGCTGTGCCATGATCTAAGAGGAAGGATGGGTGTAGTTCTAGGCAAAAACATCATAGACTCCTGTTCTTACTCAAAGTTCAGCAGGTTTTTTTCCCCATATTTTAATTGATTCATTCTAGCTGTACATAAGTGGGATTCATTGTTACATATTTGTACATGAACAATATAACAATATCATTTGACCAAACATCATTCTCCAATATTTCCCCTTCCCCTTCCCTCCTCCCTCCTTGGGTATCTTTCCACTATTCTTTTCATTTACCCTTTGATTTTCATGAGATTCTTTCCCCCATCTTTCTTTTACCTTTTCCTCTCTATCTTCTACATAGGAGAAAACACATTACCGTTGACTTTCTAAGTTTGTCTTATTTTGCTTGACATAATGTTCTCAAGTTCCATCCATTCTCCTGAAAATGACGTAATTTCATTCTTCTTTATGATTAAATAAAGATTCATTCTTCTTTATGATTAAATTCAACAAATTGCATATGTGTACCACGTTTTCTTCATCCGTTCATCTCTTGATGGACCCCTGAGTGGCTCTGTTGTTTGGCTACTGTAAGTTGTGCAGCTATAAACATGGGTATGCATGTATTGCTATAGTATGATGAATTTAATTCTTTAAGATCCATACTGAGGAGTGCTATAGCTGGATCATGTGGTGGCTCCATTTCTACTTTTTTGAGAAACCTCCATACTGATTTCCATAGTAGTTGTACTGATTTACAACCCAAGCAACAATATAAATGTGTTCTGCTTTCTCTATATCCTCTCCAGAATTTCTTACTGCTCGTATTCTTGATGACTGCCAGTCTACCTGGAGTGAGATGAAATCTCAGTGTAGTTTTGATTTTCATTTCCCTAATTGCTAATGATGTTTAACACTTTTTCATGTGTTTTTGGACATTTGTGTTCATTCTTTTGAGAAGTGTCCGTTTAGTTCATTTTCCCATTTATTCATTGGATTATTTGATGTTTTTAAGTTTTTTGATATGTTCTGGATATTAATCCTGTCAGAAAAGTAGCTAGCAAAGATTTTCTCACATTCTGTGGGTTCTTCCTTCACATTTTTAATAGTTTATTCAGCAGCTTTTTAATTTGATACCATCCCATTTATTAATTCTTGGTATTATGTCTCGAGCTTTAGGGGTCCTATTTAGGAAGTCATTGCCTGAATCTATACATTGGAATATTGAGCCTCTGTTTTCTTCTAGGGGTTGCCTAGTTTCTGGTCTAATTCCTAGGTTTTTGATTCATTTTAAGTTGAATTTTGTGCAGGGTGAGAGATAAGTCTCTAGTCTCATTCTTGAACATATGATAACCAGTTTTCCCAGCACTGTTTATTAAAAAGGTTGTCTTTTCTCCAATGTATGTTTTTTGCCCCCTGGTTAAGAATCAGATGATTGTCTCTGTGTGGGTTCGCCTCTGTGTCATTTATTTGCTCCATGGTCTGTGTGTTTGTTTTTATGCCAGTACCATGCAGTTTTTGTTACTATAGCTCTGTAGTAGAATTTGAAGCCAGATCTTCTGATACCTCCAGAATTGCTTTTTTTTTTTTCCTTAGAAATTTCTTGGATTATTCTGAGTCTTTTATTTTTCCAAATGAATTTTAGGACTGTTTTTCTAGTTCTGTGAAGAATGTCATTGGTATTTTGATAGGGATTGCACAGAATCTGTATACTGCTTTTCATAATATGGCCATTTTAACAACGTTAGTTTTGCCTGTCCATGAACATGAGAGGTCTTTCCACCTTCTGAGGTCTTCAATTTTTTTCTTCAATGTTTTATATAGTTTTTATTGTAGAGGTCTTTAACCTCCTTGGTTAGATTTATTCTTAGGGCTTTTTCTTAAGACTATTAGGAATGAGATTTTTTTTTTCTGATTTCTTTCTCAGCAGATTCATTATCAGTATACAGTAAAAATGTTTTTTATATGATGATTTTGTACCCTGCTACTTTTCTGAATTTGTTTATTAGATCTGGCAGTCTTTTGGTGGAGATTTTGGGGTCTTTTTAGAATAGAATTGTATCGTTGGCAATCAGTGATAATATGATTTTCTCCTTTCCATTTGAATCCCTTTTATTTCCTTGTGTTGCCTAATTGCTCTGGCTAGAATTTCTAAATACCATATTAAATATGATTAAAGACAATGGACATCCTTGTCTTATTCCAGATTAAAAAAATATATACTTTTAGTTTTTCCCCATTAACTATGATGCTGGCTTTGATTTGTTTTATATAGGTTTTACAATATTGGGGTAAGTTCCTTTTATTGTTAGTTTCTTCAGTGGTTTTATTATGAATAGGCGCTGAATTTTGTCAAAGGATTTCTCTGCATCTATTGAGATGACTATGTGATTTTTGTCCTTAATTCTACTTATGTGGTGAATGACATTTATTGATTTGTGTATGTTAAACCATGCCTGCAACCCTGGGATAAAACCATCTCAGTCATGATGTACAGTCTTCTTAATATGTTTTTAAATATCATTTGCTAATATTTTATTAAGAATTTTTGAGTCTAAGTTCATCAGGGATATTGATCTGCTGTATATTTTTTTCCCTTGATGTGTCCTGGTTTTTGGTTTAAGGGTGAAACTGGCTTCATAGATTGAATTTGGAAGTGTCCTATCCCTTTCTATTTTATGGAATAATTTGAGGAACATCGACAGTAGTTCTTAAATGTGAATAGAATTTAGCTGAGAATCTAAATTCTGATCCTGGACTTTTCTCTTTTGGAAGAATTCTTATTACTGCTATGTTATTGCTACATATTGATTTGTTTAGGTTTTCTATGTCTTCTTGATTCGACTTTCACAGGTCCTATGTGTCTAGAAATATACTAATTTCTTACAGGTTTTCCAGTTTATTGGAGTATAAATTTTTCAATATCATCCCTAATGATCATCTGGATTTCTGTCATGTCTGTGGGGATTTCTCCTTTTTCATTTATAATTTTATTAATTTGGGCCTTCTCTGTTTCTTTTGGTTAGTTTGGCTAAAGGTTTATCAACCTTGTTTATATTTTCAAAGAATCAACTCATCACTTCATCGATCCCTTGTATCTTTTTTTAATTCTCTATTTCATTGATTTTGGCTCTGATCTTAATTCTTTCCTTCCTTGTACTGGTTTTGGAATGAGTTCTTGTTTTTCCAGGGTCCTGAGAGGCATTATTTTTTTGTTTTTTTGTATAGCTATAAAGTTTTCTCTTGGAACTGCCTTCATAGGGTTCTAGAAGTTCTGGTATGTTGTAAAACTATTCTCATTTGATTCTAAGAATTTTAAAGTTCTTCCCCTGATTTCTTTTGTCACTCATTTATCATTAAGAAATATATTGCTCAGTCTCCATGTGTTTATTTAGTTCTGTAGGGTTTTTTTTTGGGGGGGGGGCTGATTTCTAATTTCATTTCTTTATGATCAGATAAGATACAAAGAATTGTATATTTTGGGGGTGGCATTTGTTAAGAGTTTCTTTGTGGCTTAAAATATGGTCTATTTTGGGGAACTTTCCATCAGCTGCTGAGAAGAAAGCAAATTTGGCTGTTGTAGGATGAAATAGTTTGTAGATGTCTGATAAGTCCCTTTGATTAATATTATTTTTTAAGTATGAAGAATCTTTACCAAATTTACGTCTGGATGACCTATCAATTGGTGAGAGAGGGGTGTTGAAGTCATCCAGTATTATTGCACTGGAGTTTGCATCTTTAATTTGAGTAGTGTCTGCTTTATATAATTAATTGCACCAATGTTTGGGGCATAAATATTTACTATTTTTATATCATCTTGTTGGACTTTTCCCTTTACAAGTATGATCTTTTTTGTCTCTTCTGATTAATTTTGGTTTGAAGTCTGCTCTGTTGGATATGAAAGTAGCTACTCCAGCTTGTTTTAGGGCTTAATTTGAATATTATATCAATATCCATCGTTTAACTTTTAGCCTATGGCTCTCTTTGCTTATAAGATGAATCTCTTATCAACAACATATAGTTGGATATTTTTTGTATCAGGGATTGAACCCAGGGTACATAACCACTGAGCCACACACCATACCCCCATTTTTAATATTTTATTTAGAGACAGGGTCTCATTCAGTTGCTTAAAGCCTCACTAATTTGCTGAGGCTGGTTTTGAACTCATGATCCTCCTGCCTCAGCCTCCCGAGCTGCTGGGATTATAGGCATGTGTCACTGTACCTGGTTATAGTTGGATCTTCTTTCTCATCAATTTGGCCTGTGGGGTCTTTTAATTGGACAGCAGAGACCATTTATATTCAATGCTGTTATAGAGAGATGTTTATTAGTTCCTGCCATGTGGTTTATTTCTAACATTTAATTTGGTCCTGTTTCTTATTTGCTTCGTTACTTTTCAAATGAGTTTTGTCTGTTGTGAGCTCTAGGTTTGTTTTTTATTTCTTCTGTGTGCAGTACTTCTTTAAGTATTTTCTGTAGTTTCAGCTTAGTAGTCATGAATTCTTTTAGTTTTTGCTTACCTTGGAAGATTTTTATTTCTACTTCAATTTTGAAGGACAGCTTTGCTGGATATAGCAATCTTGGTTGATGGTTATTTTCTTTCAGGACTTAAAGCACATTATTCCAAACGCTCCTGGCTTATAATGTTCTCTCAGCATTTTTTGTGCTGAGAAATCAGAATTAATTCTAATTTTCTTGCCTCTCAATGTGGCCTGACATTTTTTTTTCTTGAGGTTTCTAAAATTCTACACTTGCTCCATATGTTAGATATTTTAATTATATTGTGTTGAGAGGTTCTTGTTTTGATCTTATCCATTGGAGTTTTGAATGCCTCCTGTATCTGGATGTCTGTTCTCATTCTCAAGGTTTGAAAATTGTTTTGTTATTATTTCCTTGAAGAGGTTATTCATGCCTTAGCCTGCATCTCACAACCCTCTTTGAGTTCATTGATTCTTACATTTGTACTCTTAATGTTGTCCCAGAGTATTTGTTTGTTCTGGTCATGGTTACTTATTTTCTTTAATACTGGCTGAATGTTTAAGGTTGGCCACTTTATCTTTTAGCTCTGGGAACTGTGGGAAGTGGTGATATGAATCAAGGTGTGTGATTATCTCATGGTTGTGGTGCACTTGTGCTGGGAGTCCCCTGTGCAAAAGCACAGGGTTCATATTTCCTGGTTGCTGTGGTGATGCCGGCCCTTGGTCTCTCTGGGCAAACCTCCAGAGATATCAATTTTAACCTTGAATCCCAGACCCTGACTCTCGGATAGAAGATTCTGAGCATAGCAAGATAACTACAATGTTTCACCAGTGCTGTAACTTCCAAGCCTGCCTGCTTAATAGAAACTTTGGACAATGGGCTTTCTGGGTTCCTCAGGAAGCTCCTAATGTTGCAACAGTGGAATAGCTACAAAAAAATGCTTCTAGCCCTGTGACTTTCTAGCGGGCACGTGCAAACACGCGTGCAAAGGGAGAGAGCCCGCGCACACGCGCGCGCGCGGGCACACACACACACACACACACAAAATGCCTCTATAGCCTTTAACTTTCTGATTATAAGACCCTATATGATAAATGTGCTGGGCCAGCTCTGTGTCACTGCTTCTCTACCCAAGATCAGAATCTTGAACCTGACCTCTCTTTCTTAACCCCCATCACCCCTCACTGGTTTTCTGAATTAATGGCTGTGCATGTTGCAGCATTTTATTTAATTTATTGTATCTTTCATTTCTAAGATTTCTGTTGGGTTCTTATTCAATATCTCTATCTCCTTTTTGAATTTCTCATTTATACCCTGTACTGACTTCCTTAATTCTTTCAATTGTTTTGTTGTTTTTCTGTGCTCTCTTGGGAGTCATCAACTCTTTTTATAATCATTCTTTTGAACTCTTTATCTGGTGTTTCATCCACTTCAATAATATCTTTGGGGCAAGTTACAAGTGAATTATGAAGTTAAGAAGTTCCCTTGATTCCTCATTTATTCATATTTCTTTTATTCCTGTGTGGGGTTTTTGGGTATATTGGGAGGGATTTAGCTTTCATGTTTATGTGTGGGCCTTTTCGGGGAACAGCATTCCTTTGCCAAAGTGTTCTGGAATATCAGGTGGTTTCAAATTTTCTAATATATAAATGGGTTTGCAGTATAGTTTCCTTGCTAGTTATTTGGTGATGATTAGTGTAATTTGATACAATGTATATTATTTCAGAGCTTTAGGATTTCACTTTTCCTGTAGGTCTATAAAGAGTGGTGTCCTTCTTGTAGATTGGGCAGTTGTATTGTATACAGTTGGGTGTGTGGGGTAACCCTCTATGATTGCTTTTCTTAACAATTCTGTATATTCCGAAGTGATGTAGATTGAGATCTCTTGTATACATGGTGTTCATAACCTTTGTGTTAATTCTCTGTTTTTTTTTTGCTGTAGGAGTTGATGCCCATGAATGGACCTGAGGGATCCCCCTAGCTTTCCAACTTTGGACATGGTTATTATTTGGGGGAGGATTGTCTCTTCTGATCTTTGGATTAAAGTATCACTACAGTTTGAACATGGCTAATTGGTATGTGGAACAGGTGTACTAACTTTTGTCTGGGGTTAGTTTAGCAGCAGAGACTCTACCCTGTGAACTTGTAGTGTCTCAGTAGAGTCCCAGCACCGCACAGAAAAGGGGTAATCATAATAGCAACAACAAAAGCAAAAAATATACAACATTAAAATAAATACCTGGTGCCTTCTATGAGATCTTGTAACTACCACCCAAACAGGAATGGGGGCGGGGTCCGCAATTGCCAACAGCAAAACCAGTAAATAGCTGTGAACTCAATCTGACATTAAAGTAAACAGCAGCTGCCAACTACACCATCCACAGTCTTAAGAACTGCAACAACATGAATGGTGGGGGCAAAGATATAAACCAAATAGTTCCAAAGATGGTAAAGATGCAGTTCACTAAGAGAAAAGACATGTGACAGGAAGGTGAAGTTTAGGATGCTGAAAATGTGAACCAAGAGAAAACAAGAGAGATGTAGCAAGTGACAGCTATGAAGAAGGAATAGAAACATAAATAAAAAGACAAAGTAAGTAAATGGAGAGAGAAAGAACAAGAGAATTTGACTATTAGAGGAGAAACAAGAGAAAAGAAAAACCTAAAATAAACTAAAACTCTAACCTTCAAAAGATAAGACAAAGAAAAATAACAATCATAAAAATGCTAAAAATAAAAAAGAAACAAATTTCAAATATGTCTATGTATATTCATGAATCAATCAGCACAGCAAGAACTCAAAAAAAAAAGAAGGGAAAAATTCTTAATAAAAAATACAGGAATCGCCTCCACTGAAGTCAAAAATATTGGCAAGAATGAGTGCTAACTGCCTCATTCCTTTTCATTTCTTCTTGAGTGAAGGGGGATGGGGGACATATGTAAGGAACATATGCAAGGGCTATGTGGATCCCTTCTTGCTCATCAAGCTGCCAGCTGGAGTGGCCTGAACCGAAGCTGGTTGAAATCGCTTTTCACCTTCTCCCCTCATGAGTTTAAAGTAGGATGGACTGGAAAGTACTGTTGACTGGAGTCTTGTCCAGACGGACCACATCAATGCATTCCCAGGTGGGGCTGATGCAGAATGCCAGGTGGAGGGTTCTGGCAATAGGGGCGTAGCTCTAATCAGGCCTAAGGAACTGTGTTGGGTGGTATCTGTTGGAGAGACGAGATCAACACCACCCTAGGACCAGGCTGATGCCGATCTCTGCTGAGAATCTGGATCTCAGGAGCCTCCCAAGAATTCTACTGGCCAGGAAGAGAGCCAATCGTCCACAGCTCTCATACTCCCCTGCCCACAAATATGGCCTTCCCAGGCTTAGTCCCTGAGTAGTCACACTGCCTGTTCATTTCCCTGACTTTTTCAGCTGGTCACTTGAGCCACCAGATGCAAAGGGAAAGTGAGTGGCACTCCCCTCTGTACCTGGCTTGAATTCCCTGGGTACGGTCTTCTCTGACTCTTTCATTCAGCTGGGTACAACCTAGGCCACATGCTGTGATCTCCTAGGGTCCCACAGCAGCAAGCTGCAGCTTGTCCTCTGCAAGGTGGCTCCTGTCTCACCTCTCTGCTTGCCAGTTGAGAGACATCAAGTGCTTTCCCAACCCCAGTTTGCTTTGCAGACTTTGGATCAGCTCAGTTTGGGCTGCTTTTCTATTCTGCAGGTTTTTCCCGACCAAATTTGCCCATTGTGTTTCTTGGTTTGTGCTGTCCTCCCCTGAGCAGTGAACTGGCACTGTCACGGCTGCCGCCACCAGCTTGTTCCCAATGGTCTCTTTCTTGTTCTTTGTTCAATGCACCTGAATCTCTGAGTTTCTGTTTTTGACACTTCAATATTGAACTTCAGTGAATTCCTTCTTTCTCCCACCATGCTAAAAACAGTATTCCCTCTGCCTGAATCCTGAGCCAGGGAGTGGATGGAAATGCAGCCTTCCTCTAATCTGCCGTCTTGAATCTCCAGTAAGTTTTCACGAATAATTTTTTTTTTCAATTTCCTATTTGCTTTTGATCAATTTCCAGAGACCTGAAATAATCATTTTGTCCAATCTTATCATTTTGGGGAAGAGGGAGGAGAATTCACCTGCTTTTCCTCTCTGCTTTAGCCAGAAGTCCTGCCTGTATATGTATTTGAAATACTTTTGATACAGAGAGATAAATTGATTTTCAGATAGATTCTACCAATTTATGTCCCATCAGTCGTATACGAGAGTGTCATGTTTTCTATGCTGAGATAATAGCATTAAATAAATATGCTACAATTTATAGAGTAAAAAGAGTCTTGCACTGTAGGTTTAATTTAAATTTCTTTTGTAAGTATTATTTGGAGGATATTACTTGAGAATAGGAGGAGATGATTAAATTATATATGTTAAAAGTCTCTGGATATAAATTTTTTAATGGAAATCCAAGGCATGTATTACTGTCTGGTCACAAATCAAAATAGTTCTCGCAGTCCTCATGTTTAAGATGCACAGGATGAACACAGGAAGATGGCTGCCTTACTTACTGAGAACTCAGAGTAAATACCTGGATCCCATCCACCTGTGGAGAATATAAGAAATGATGTTCCAGCAAGGTTAGAATAATTTCCAACAAGTCTAGGAACAGCAGAATCTGGTCGGAAATTGGGGGTGGCAAACTTCAATTACATACGGCCTCTAACATTTGCAGATCAGTTCTGATATGGATTTAATATCTGAGAGTATCATTGTGACTGTTTTATAACAGTGTCCTAAGACATTCCAGGAACGGGGTTTGAATTTCATCATTTTCTCTGAAAGAAGACCAGAGTATAAGAAGAAAAATCCACTGAAAGTCCAGAAAACCCAAGAAATGAGTGCATTCATTTGTTTTTCTCTTTGTAACATAGATGTATTCATTTATTTAAAAATGTTTAAAATATAGAGAATTCAAATATACAAAAAACCCCTGCAATTCCTATCCTACCCAAGGATAACCACTGATATAGGTTTCTGTACATTCTTCTTGGTTTTATATATGAGAAACAGGGATATTTTCTGATCCATGTGAGTTTTTGTTTGTTTTTAAACCCTGGTGCCTTGTTTAGCCTTCTGATATTATGGTGGTTGAGAAGGAGGTTCTACCAAGGAGAAGCCAGATCGATAGGACTTGAGCAAAAACATCAGAATCTGTTTTTAAAGGCATGAGGTCAGAGGCCATGCAGAATCCATCAATAACCAGGTAATGGGACTTTTAATGTCTGGGAAGATCATATCACTCCCTATTTTATGAGGGGTTAAGAATAGAACAAAGAACCGCCATGAGAGTGGGCTAATGTACTTCTCAAACAACTCGTGGTAATGGCTACTTTTAAATTTCAAATCCACCTTGGACAGATAGTTTCGAGAAATTTAAACTCACACGTTGGGCTGATGGCACAGTAATTTAAAATTGCTATAAATTCCTCTACATTTCTGAACTTATTGCAGACTGATAATAACCATTTTGAAGGCCAGCATGGGCCCGTGGAGCTCATATTGAGCAGGATTGTATTAAAATACTGGTTGCAGTGACAATTTAGAATTCAATAGAGATAGAGGCCGTGGTATATTCTACGTGTTTAACAATTGGTTCCCTGGGGGAGGGCCACTGATTTACAACATTTTGACAATATTCATGGTGGAAATGCACCGTGATAAAAATTCAAGCTTCTAAGGTGAAGCCAGTGAATGCAGAATGGAGAACAGAGGGGCACGAGCTGTCTGCAGCATACTATCGTATTACAAAACCTACACACAAGTCTCCGGTTAATGACAATCATAAGAACAAAACCAGGACATATAAATTTTAAAACAGCAGAAGAAAATTCAAACTCACCCTATCCAGTGGAAAGCAGGAAGGGAAGATTAAAAACACTCTTCCTTTGCTGGGAGTCCTTCTCTTGTTATTCAGCCTGCCCCCTACAGCAGCAGCCAGAGCTCAGTTCGTCAGCTTCCTTTGCAGAATAAGTGCAGGCCTGTGACCTAGCCTCAGTCAGTCCAGTGGCCTTTCTATGGACTTCCAGAAGACAGCATCGTGGGGAAGCTTCATGTGAACTGGGGAGACAAAGGGGACTCGACCCTGGCAGGTGGCAGTGAGGGGAAATCGCATCATTGTCTCAGGAGCATAGGATCTGTGGTGGGTGACACCTGTCCTGGAGAAGTCCTCCAGGTGGGGCTGGGGGAAGGGGATTCACACCCTGACCCTCCTGGAGAGTCTGAGATTCCTCACAGCCTTGATAGATTCCCCTTTCTGCTTATTAACCGCAGACTTTGTTTGTAACCAAGAACAAGGATTGGTACAATACCTGTGCCTCACTTTAAAAACATCTTTATTGAGACATGATTCACCTACCATACAACTCACCTCATTAAAATATAGAATCCAATAGTTTTTAGTATATTCATAAAGTTGTGCAACCATCTGACAACAAATTTTGCATTTCATCACCCCAAAGGTAGCTGTACCCATTAACAGTCACTCTCTATTTCCCCCCAATACCCTGCACCCCACCCCCAAGCCCTAGGAAACCAGGAATCTACTTTCTACTTCTATATGTTTGTCTGCTCTGGGCATCTCGTATATAGAGAATCACACATTAAGTGGCCTTTGGTGACTGGGTTCTTTCACTCAGCTTCAGGTTTTCAAGTTTCACCCACGTTAGAACGTGTGTCAGCACTCCATTTCTTTTTATTGCTGAAAAATGCCATTGTAGAGGAAAGCCTCGTTTCATTTATCCATTCACCATTTGATGAACATTTGAGTTGTTTTCACCATTAGGAATAATGCTGCTATAAACATTTGTAGACCAGGTTTACTTTTGGTGGACATATGTTTCCATTTCTCTCAGGTAAACACAGAGGAGCAGGATTATTGGGACATACGATAATTTTATGTTGAACATTCTGAGGATCATGTAGACCATTTTTCAAAGAGGCTGCACCATTTCATGACCTCTTAGTAACCTGTGAGGGTTCCACTTCTCTACCTCCTTGCCGATACTTATCCTCTGTCTTTCTTATTATTGCTCTGCTAGTGGGCACGGAAGGTCTCTCACTGTACTTTCGATTTGCATTTCCCTGATGGCTCATTGTGTTGAGCATCTTCTTGCGTGCTTATTGGCCATTTTAATATCTTCTTTGGAGAAATGTCTTTGTTCATTTTTAATCGGGTTATTTATCTTTTTTTCCCCATCTTTTATCATTAAGTTGTACAGTACATTCTAGATGCAAATCCCTTATCAGATGTATAATTTGCAATATTTTCCCCATTCTGTGGGTTGTGATTTCACTGTCTTGCTGTATACATCATTTTTACTTATAATACAGAACTGGGTAGGTCTGGAGCTGAGTAGTGGCACATGACAAACATAGATGGTTGTGAAAAGAGATCATTGCTAATATGTTTCACTGAGAATAAGAGCTAATGCCATTCCACTTTGATCTCATACCCTTACTTTCCTTCTGTCACATTTTTTATTTATTAAAAAATATTATCTCCTTTTGCTGTAAACATTACTTTCCATAAGGACAGATATTAACTTTGTATAAGCCAGAGTATTCTAATATAGTATTATTAGAATTGATTAATTGAAGGGGGGTTCTAACCATGGAAAATACCAAGATTATGTAACTGGACTGACCCTCTCTTAAGGATACTGCAGAGGAAATAACCTGAGTTGAATTACATGGTTTCTAAGATCCTTTTTTCCTCTGAAATTCTACTGTTATTTACTTATTTATCCGTCTGTCCCTTCATTCATTCTTTGTTCCAAGAAAAAATTTAAGAGTCTTGTAGGAACTCATAAAATACCCCAAGAGAACATAAATTAGAAGAAACGAGAAAGAAAAAACAATAATCCAAGTTAGAGACCCGAAATGAAACTAGGACGAAGGCAAATACAAAAGTGCCTGTCTCACCGGCCGACGCGTTGCTGGGTGGAAAGCCACAAATTTGGCTTTGAGTTTTCTAGCAGTCAAGGTGAAGACGGAGACTTGATCAGCTGCACAATTTACAGTGCCCACGACACACAATTCTTCTCTAGTCTAGGACCAGAAAGAAATGTCTCCAGATCCCAGCCTCACAAAAAGTCACTTCTGTACCTTAAGTCTTGTCTTTCCAGTTATCCCTAGGGTTGTCAGTCATTTTGCCAATGGCCTTTGCTCTGACATGGGGTGGCACTTGGGGATGCTGACAGGTCTGAAGCAAAGAGCTATTGCCCACCCCCCGCATACTAAATACGCCTCTTCTCCCTAGAGCCCCACTGCTCAAGTCCTCGAACTGACCCCCACCAGGATGCCTTTTGAATAATAACCACAACTACCATTTTCGGAGCACCCAGGCACCTGACGTGCTTGACCTCTACTCTTCGCAGTAATCCTAAATAAGGCAGCGGTTTGCTATTTTCTAGATGGGGAATCAGAGATGGGTAAACCATCTGTTCAAGATCGCAGAGCTGGCGAGGCCTGGTGGGCTGCTGTCTTTCAGTATAGTCCCATTGCTGTTTCTAACGTTTTGATGATAATATTAGTGACCCCCTCACCTAGAGCTATATTTGAAGACCTCCATGCTGGTTAGGCTCCAGGCTAAGATGCTGTAATGGAGAGACCCAAAATACAACTGCTTAAACAGTGGTGGGGACTTTCTTTCTCTGTAAAAATGCAGAGTTGAGTGGTTTGGGCTGGCAGTGAGGCTCTGCCATTCCTCATGGGGCCTTCTAAGACGCTCCGGTTGTCCCTGTGATCTGCTGGTGGGAAGTGAGAGAAAGGAAGAGCCAAAGACAAGAAAATTTAAGGACATGATGCTGGAAATGTATACATCACTATGGCTCACACACCATTATGCTGAAGGGTCCCTTGGTTCACAAGGGCTTCAAGGGACTCTGGGAAACTGGCTGAGTGGCTGTGTGGCCAGCTAAACTTTGATATGTTTGTGTGGATGACGGTGAGGCTGCCTTCATTAAAGGGAAAATGGCCTCTGGGTAATGGTCAGCAGACTCTGTCAGGTTCTCTCTAGGAATGTTTCTATTCTTTCTGATCCTGAGTTTTATTACAAATCAGTATTATTCACCCACCAGGGACAGACTGCCATTTTGCCATTTGTTTCTATCTGACTGAGAAATAGTCTCTTGCTATTTGCAACCTCTCCTCCTTTTTATTTCTTCTCTCTGCTACCTACAGCGACGTCATTATTCACGCAGGAAGCTGGAAAAGCCTTTCTGGCGCTACAGACAGAGGAATTGAGATTCAAAGCAGATGACTCGACCAGGGTCATGTAAGCACTTGGGACTTGAAGTTGCGGGTCTTGGTTTTACTCCAGCACCAGAAAGCAAGTGCCCTCCCTTAAGATCCTCCTTCACTGCTGTCCTGGTGGAGGGCGATGGGAAGAAAATGAACACTACTGGGAATGCAAACCTCTGAAGATCATTAAAGGTGAAGCAGATCAAAACCCCGACTAATCCTTCTATTTGGATAAAGCACAGTCCTGTTCATCTGAAAACTGATAGATGCTCTCAAAACAAACAAATAAACAGTAACAAAGACATGCTCATGCTTCCTACAGATCCTCCTGACACCCTGAAGACACCCCTCCTAGCCTGGCTGCAGTCCTGTCCCTGGTCATTGAGTGATAGAAAGGGTTACACGATGCGTCAGCAATTCCTGTTCGTGCTAACACACAGTTAGCACCAGGAGGTTCCTGGGTAACATAAATTGCTTTTTCTTCGTTTCTTCTTGGCTCAGATCACATTCAGCGCTGTCTGAGGGGCTGTTGCCTGAGCTCTGGAGGCTGCCCTGCACAGAGGGGCAGCTGTCAAGGGCCTGCTCAGCCTGATTTTCAAAGCCTGGTTTTTCTTCACTGAGGAGGGAGGAGAGAGCTGCCACAGTCTGGCTGGGCACAAATGCCACAGTCTGGCTGGGCACACAATCACGAGCCACCACACAGCTTGTAGATTCAAACAGCAACTCTTTATTCCCTAACTCACACCAGCCGTCTACAATCACGTTCTGGGGAAATCCACGTTCTCTTCCCAAATCCCCGTTCTCTGCCCAAAATCCACCTCCACTGGGCTTCTATCTCCAAAATATACTGTCTAAATCCCGTGAGAACTCAAGGGGAACTCAGGCAGCAGGATACGCCCTATTCCCAGCAGGAATAATCTTAAACCTTAAACCTGGAACCTAAACTGGGAACGCCCTAAACAAGATTATCTTAAAACCGGGAACACCCTAATCTGCCTTGGTCCTTGAGCAAGGTTAAGTACATTCAATGTCACTGCAACATGGGGTACGCTGGCAAGGAAATTGTCATACTTACTTGGCTAATGGCTCCCAGCATCTCCCCCCTTCTGATTAATTAAACAACAAGCAATGTGGCTTAAGGACCGTGCCTGGTAGGTTGTCCAATTCAACATATGGTTCTTACCCGTCATCGGAAAACTGACCTTTAGGCGTCAGCCTCCTGTCTTAGGTTGATACCACTGCAATTGAATCATACCCGTCACTGACTACCGGTCCAGCATACAGCCATACTTGTGGATAGGTCTATGCACCAGTGGGGGGGTGAGGTTCTTTGCCTCACCTCTGTTGGCCCCCAAATTTGGCCTTGGTGCCAGTGGGGGAGTGAGGTTAATGTGGCTTATGGACCGTGCCTGGTAGGTTGTCCAATTCAACATATGGTTCTTACCCGTCATCGGAAAACTGACCTTTAGGCGTCAGCCTCCTGTCTTAGGTTGATACCACTGCAATTGGATCATACCCGTCACTGACTACCGGTCCAGCATAAGCCATTGGCCCCCAAATTTTAGACCATCACTAGCAGAAGGGAGGAGGATACAGAAATGCCACGACACCAAGCCAATTGACGGCTCCTTGGGAAAAATTGCATCACTGGTGACACCATCAGCAAAGATATGTCAGCACTACCACAATTAACATGGGGTGCGCTGGCAAGGAAATAAAAATTGCATCACTAGTGACACCATCAAACGATAGTTACATAGTCCAGGCAAGTTCTGCAAGAAGTTCAAAGCAGAGGAATCTATCAATATGTCCATTTCCTCCCAAAATCCGTTTCCTCCCAAAGTAAGTTGACTCTTTGATTGAGCATTACTTGTTGAGTTCTTCACCAGCACTGAGATGGAGATAGGAATTCTGGCAATGATGCTAAAGAGACATTATCCTGAAAAGAATTATTAAATATAATGAAAAGGAAAGGTGAAAGTAAACAAACAGATCTGTTAACCTACTTTAGAAACAATCCTTAACAGCTTTTTACCTAATTTAAATTAGTAAACAAACAGATCTGTTAACCACCTTTAAAAACAATCCTTAACAGCTGTTTACCTAATTTAAATTAAACCATTTAAATCACGTGAATAAAAAAAATAATAATAATTCGGATCCATTTTTTCATGAGCGCTCCTCATATAAGAAATATGGACATATGCACATACAGACATACAACACAAAACACAAGAGTGTACACAAACGTACAACACATAAGAAAATAGTAAAGGCCTTGTAGCTTTACCTAGGTGAAATCTCCATTGCAATGTTTAAAAACTCCACAGTCAAAAAATAAAACTGATAAGAAAAACATTAACCTAGGTTTGTATGAGCTCAAAAAATAAAAATAGAACCTTATGATGTGGAAAAATGCAATAATAAAATAGCTATTGAAAAAAGCATCCTGGTTAATCACTGTCGCAGATGTAAGAATGGCCAAGCTGGAGTTCTGGATATCAACTGTTATGGATTTGAGTCAAATCATCTTCTTTTCGATCTGTAGAAACTGTTTTAGTTAATCTCTCTGGAATCCAAATGGGCTGCTGTTCTCCCTGTGGAAAAACACAAACAGACCCCCGACTCCAGACAATCACTGGGTCAGGACCTTTCCATTGTCCTGTTAGAATATCTTTCCAAAGTACTTTAGGCTTATGTACATTTTTTGGATATATATGCCTTTCCGCAGCACTAAGTCCTGATGAATCCAAATTTAAAAAGTTTAGAGTAAAAAGCGTTATTTTAAGTTTATCTTTGGGGGATATATACCCCCTTCCAATTCCCTCTTTTTGCTTTAATAAGTATGTCTGTATCTAATAGTTGTCTTAGCTTTTTGCATTTTCTATCTGAAATACCTTACTTGACATTTTCAACCATTTTTATCTTATTTCTATCTTTTAATTTTTTTTTCCTAAGGTTTGTATATTTACCCTTAGTTGCTTTTTTTCCTCCTAGTCTTTTTTTTTTCTTCCTATTTTGTGGGTTTAAAATTCTTGTCTTCCTACATTTTTTTTATCTTTCTACATCTTCTTTATCTTTTTTCTTTTTAACTTTCTATACTTCTGTCTTTAAAGTTTTTCACTTTAAATTTTTAATCTTCTTTATCTAAATATCTTTTATCCTATTATCTTCCCATTTTTTTAAAGTAATGCCTTTAAGATTAAGCTTCTTTCCTCCATCATGAAGGCATTTTAACCACCTTCAATTTAACCTTTTAAAGCCTTTTAATTATCATCTATACTGTACTTTTAAATGTACTTTTTCACCACCTACAGCTTCACTCTTTTAAACGAGGCTTAGATTCTGTTTAAATCGCTTTAATGTTAGTTTACATGGCTGCCCTTCAACCAAAGGCTTTTTTTTAAACTCCATTGAGAAGCTTTGTCTCAATCTGCCATGTACAAATACCTTTTTCTTCTTTTTTCCTTTCTCAAGCTTTTAAATTAAGTCTAGTTTCCTCAAATTCTTTTTAAATGTCATTTTACAACTTTTTACTTTACCACACAGATTATATCATCTAGAATCATTTCTTTTTCCTTTAACCTTTTATATTAAAATATATTCCCACATCTTGAATCTTTTTATATCTCTTTTTTAACTGTTAACCCTTTTTATAAATTTACATTCTGAAACAACTCTTATAAAATTTCTGATTTAGACAAATTACTCCACTTTAATAAGATGAAAGACTTTCATGTTTTTTATGATACTATAATACTATAATTGAAACCCAACTGAAACTTCTTATACTCTTTGTATATAAATTACACATGATAGAATCTTAACTCTTAGTAACCTTGTTTTAGCAAAGACACAGACCAAAGCAATATTAAACCTTTTTTCCATTCACCAATTTATGAAAACACACATGCTTAAATATATTACCTTATGTAACTTAATAAGTAAAGAGTGGTTGATGTTTCAACATTTTAGCTTTGTAAATTAATCAGAACTTTGTAGAAACCAAGATCTTAGACAAGTGTAGCAAACAGAACTAGCCATCTCTTTCTTGTTGAAGAAAAATCCTTCTACAGGATACCATGATGGTCTCATTAATATACTTAATAACTCATCTTTAAAAAGCCATGGGCTACATTTTTGTATTGTATCAACATATGCCCTAATTGTTCTTGGTCTCACTGGGGCGCCTCCTTCCTCTAACAATTTATCTTGCTCGGAGGCGAACAACTTCAAACCTTGAGTCAACCATTTTCCCCAGTTTGCCTGAGAAAGTTCTAGGAACAGGCAACTTGAAATAAAAACAAAATAAATCAAAACAATAACACATTGTTTTTTGAAATGTTCACCCATTCTTTCTCTCTTCCTCAAGGGTGAGAAATTTCACTTACCTCTAATCTTCAGAAGTTCCCCATACGGGCCACCAAATGCCACAGTCTGGCTGGGCACAAATGCCACAGTCTGGCTGGGCACACAATCACGAGCCACCACACAGCTTGTAGATTCAAACAGCAACTCTTTATTCCCTAACTCACACCAGCCGTCTACAATCACGTTCTGGGGAAATCCACGTTCTCTTCCCAAATCCCCGTTCTCTGCCCAAAATCCACCTCCACTGGGCTTCTATCTCCAAAATATACTGTCTAAATCCCGTGAGAACTCAAGGGGAACTCAGGCAGCAGGATACGCCCTATTCCCAGCAGGAATAATCTTAAACCTTAAACCTGGAACCTAAACTGGGAACGCCCTAAACAAGATTATCTTAAAACCGGGAACACCCTAATCTGCCTTGGTCCTTGAGCAAGGTTAAGTACATTCAATGTCACTGCAACATGGGGTACGCTGGCAAGGAAATTGTCATACTTACTTGGCTAATGGCTCCCAGCAGAGAGCAGAGACCCTCATTCCTATGCCACCCATACCCAGCTACAGGACTGTGTGGAGGGGTGTGGGTATGAGGGGAGGTGAATGCATGGGGTGGATGAGGATGTGACATGGGTGTGGGTATTGTGTAGGGGGAGGGAAAGAAAAGAGGAAAAAGAGGAAGAATTCTAGAATATGTGTTGGCCAAAGTCAAGTTCAAAGAAGGCATGGCAGTGAGACAGGGAGACGGTCGGAACTTGTCGGGGAGGAGCTCTGGGGGGAGGATGCTTGATGGGCAAAGGGGTCATTTAAGAGCCAGCTGTTTTTTCTTCAGCCCCAATGGCTTCCTCCTGTCCCCTTCCTGCCATCGGGGGAGCTGTGGCACACAGGCTATAGGGATTTCAGATGTGTGCAGCTCTTGGCTTCACCCACAGGGGCTTCTAAGGAAATAGAGTGAGTCTAGGGAAAGTGAAACCCAGGGCTGCCGTGGGGAGGAAATTGCTGGGTCAGTTTGCTGGGAGGGAAGAGGACCCTTGTCCAGCCCTGAGTTCATAGGAAGGGAACTGGTTAAATAAAGTCTAATAGTCTGCTGTGTCATGTCACACCAGGAATGATGATGCAGGTATATCCTGATTGACTTGGAAAGAGATCTATAATTTATTATGAAGTGGGAGAAGAGACAGGTTGTGAAACAGGATAAACAGTACCGTACAATTTTACTTTGAAAATATAAAGATCTATCAAAGATGATCCAGATGATGTACAAAAATATCTGAGTATTCCTGAAATATTGAAAACAATATTAATAACATACATATTTTCCAGTGGTGGTTTGGGAGGATATTTTTCTATGGATGCTTTTTCTTCATTTTGATTTTTTTTTCTTTTGCAATGAGCATGTATTTCTTTTATAATCAGGAAAATAGGAAAGGGATTGAGTATCAAAGGAAGAAAGGAGAGGGTGTAAATGAGATGCAATCAAGCGTGCAGCCATCAGTTCTGCCTCAGATGGTGCAAAAGGCTGTCTTCTGGAAAACCAGAAGCAGCAGTGGCTGCTACCCTAGGAGGACCTGTGGCCCAGCAGTGGCCACACCTTTGTGGCTCCTGTTTTCTCCTCAGATGCCCCCTGCTACCCCACCCTACCTCCACCCCAGTTGCCTGGCACTGGAGGATGGGTGTAGCTAATCCTGGGGAAGGGACTGGAATGTTCCCTTTCCTCCCAGGAAGGTGGAGGAGGAGGGGAAGAGACAGCAGGAAGTGGGAAGGAGGAGATGAGTTTCCATCCAGGTTTCCCCCTGCATCTCTGGGAAACAGAGTGAAGTCAGGTTGGAAACACACGCTCTCCTGCTTAGAGGGACTCAGAAGGTGACCTTGCCCTGCTTGATGTGACACACAGATTGAAAATTCTCGTGGAAAAATATCAGGAAGCATGTGATTGGCAGCTGAGGATTGTGATAGCCCCGTTCGTTCTTTTAATTTAAGTCTGAGGTTTGCCCACACTCCTGGGGGCCACCTGCTATGTGGGCAGTGTTTGCAAAACATCAGCACACCAAGGCTCTGGAATAAAGGAAGACGTGAACACACCCTTTGGTTAAGCCCAGATTGCAGAACTGTTCTTGTTCATGGACTTGCTTCTCTGTACAAGTGCGTGCGTGCGTGTGTGTGTGTGCGTGTGTGTGTGTATGTGTGTGTGTGTATATATATATATATATATATATATATATATATATATATATATACTGTGCATATCAAATAGAAGAATAAACCCTACTATTTAAAATGTAATTGCTGACAGCTGCTTCTGCTCACAAACAGTGATATGATTTCTCTCTAGAGGAGATGGTGTTTTGTTTAGCAAAATCAATTTAATTAGATGCTCAAGAAAGCGCCCCTCCCCCACCCCTTCCCAAGCTGGGGGTTGGTTGAGAAAGTGACCAGGAAACGGAGAGCGCTAAACTCTGTGACGGGAAATGAATGGAAACTCTTGAGTTCTCAAAAGGGCAGTTTTAAAAGTGAGAGAGGGGTAGAGGTAGGAGCTATGGTGAAACAGGACAGAAAGGACCCCACATCTGAAAAGGTTCACGGACGACTCATGCGGTGCTTTCAAATATTCAGGGGGCTTTGGTTTGCTTCTGTCTGTTCTGGGCTCTGTCACCATCTCAATCACCCCTTAATAAGGAGCATTGCTCAAGTGAAGGAAACCATGCTCTGGGTCCCAGGGCCACCTGGTGAGGCCCAGCTGTGCCACTTGGGGGCTCGGCCACCCTGAACATGTCCCTTCACTTCTTGACACTTCAGTTCCATCACCTAGGAACTGGGAGCCATGGTAGGTGTGGGGTTGAATGAGCTCTGCTGTAAATGCACTTAGCTCTGTGCTTAGCTCAGAGGAACAGCTTCGTAGACCTCAACGATGGAACCATGAAAATAAGACAGAAAAGAAAATGATGTGATGACTAAAATAACAAAAACCTGTGGCTACGTTCCATAGTATTTCATCTGCCAGGATTTAGTGTTCACCGGAGTGAGCTGAACACTGGACTCAGATGAGTTAGTAGAGTGGTTCTCCAAGTGTGGTCGGTCCCTGGACCAGCAGAGCATTACCAGGGAACTTGCTAGAAATGCAGCTTCTAAGCCACCACTCCAGATGCACTGAACAAGAAACTCTGGGGGGTGGGTCCAGTCATCAGCAGACTAACAAGCCCTCCGTGTGATTCTGATGCACACTTAAAAATTGAGAACCACTGGATTCATGAATGTTGTTTTAGTGTCTTACCAGAAAGGGGTCTTGTTGGCCATGGGTTCATATTTTTTATGCTTGTTCAAATAAGGGCACTACAGTCCTTGTACTTCTGATGTCTATAGTTATAAGTAAATACATGGTAGAGAAAAATTTTATTCAGGTGAAAGAAATAGTACCTTAGTTTTCTAAAACTGATCTCATCTTGGAGTTCCCATATTCTCAGAAAAGCTCAGTTTATGTTGTCAACTCAAAGTTCCAACTCCCACGAGGGCTGTTTTCCTCCTTCCCCTCTTCCTTCCCAAGATGACGTTTGGGTGTAAAGGGCAGCTGGTGGCAGGGAAGGTGTCTCGGCAGGTCTCCCCCAGTGTGGACCACCGATCCCACCAGGTTCACAGATGGGGCTCTGCTCTGAGGCTGCGGTTCTGCCTGCTCTCACCTGCTGTCTTGGTTCCTCGTGCTGCTACCTCCAGGCCCCTGTCTCAGCGCCTGCTGCTGCAGGCTTCCCTTCTCGGTCCTCCTGCAGAGATATCCTTGGACCCTGGAGACTTGGACAGCAGACGAGGCCAGAATGCGTCAATCAAGGAGGAGGGGAGAGGAGAGGAGAGGAGAACGCCTTCAGTGAGAAAGGACGGCCCCTGATCTGCCCCACAACTGCCCCTGTACTTCCTTTCCTCTCTCCTGTTCCCCTCCCGCACGTTAATGAAAAGCCAAAAGATAAGACATCTGTCTTGGAAATTGAGATTTAATGAAAGCAGGTAACACTCTGGGAGGCCCTGGTTGCATAATTGCTTAAATATTCAATTCAAGAGTCTTCCCAAGAGCTCAAGGTCTAGGTTATATGACAAGACACGTCAGGAATTAAATTTCTTTTTACTTTAGATAGAACAAAAATTAAAGTCTCCGTAAATTTGGGTTTAATATAAAACCAGGCCTTTTTAATTATTGTAAATCACTGTGTCTTTCTCTTCACTGTCTCCTAGAATATCTACTATATTGAAATTTTTCATTTATTTAGCACTCCTCAAGGGGGGCAAAGACTTGCTCTTTAATATTTCATTTTCTCAAGTTTTTCTCATGCTCTCACTGAGTTGTAAGCTACTGAAGGACAATGATTATAAGACTCATAGCAGATAATAACTTGAGAGGTTGCTGTGCACCAGGTGTATTAGGTGGGATGGAGTAGGTTATGCTGTAGTAACAAATGACCTCAAGATTGCAATCACTTAACACATCCTTGTTCCACATGCCCACGGGGGTCTCAGGCAGCCGCTGCTCCACAGAGTCTCTCAGGAGCCAGGGGAACAGAAGCCCATTCTGACTTGTGTTTCTAGTGTTTCCAGCAAAGATGATGTAGCAGATTTCACTCTCAAAACTTCTGCCCAGAAGCCACACATCATTCCTGTTCACGTTTCATTGACACAAAACAAGTCACATGGTCGCACCTAACTTTATATTGGGAACGTACAATTCTATCACATGCCTCCCAACGGAGAGTGAGATATTTGGGGAACAGCACTAACGATTATACCGGGCACTGAGTTAAGCACTCGATCATGCTGACTCCATCTTTACAACTCCACAATGAAGGAGTGATGTTACCCATTGGGAAACAAGATCCCACAATGTATAAATGGTAGGAGAGCGTTTGAGACCAGATCTGTTTGGTTCCCATATCCATGCTCAGAGTCAAAAGGCTATACTGCTTTTCAGGAATAAGGAGTTAACTCTCATTGAGTTCAAAGACCACGGAGGCCCCCAAATTAAGTGTTTTTATGTGTTTTATCTCATTTCATCCTCAAGGCAACTTTATGAGATGGATCCATTGATTAGCCCTGGTTAGAGAGAATCAAAGCTTAAAGAAGTTGAAATCTCACAAGGAAATTTGACCCTTACCTAACTCCAAACTATTCCCTAAATGTCCATTATACTGTAGTGTTTCTCAGAGTCAGTATTTTTTTTTTGTGTGTGTGAGAAGTACTTATGGTGTTTATTCAAATGCTGCTCCTGGACCCTATGCTCACCTCCTAAACTAGCTTTCTGGGGAGTGGGTTAGGAATGACAGTTCTGATGCTTGCTTCAGTTTGACATTCATGATCCTGTCATTAATGATGTCCCCACTGTCCCAAATAAGGAACTCTGCTCCTGGTAGCAACTCGGCATGTCCAAAAAAATGCAACAAAACCTCAGTCCACCACCAGACCAGACCTGGTTATTGTTTTGCCATTTTGCTAGTGCTCACCAGAAAAGGTGAAGAAATTAATGCCTTCAGCACCAGGTTCCTGGGGAAAATCTCTGCCATCAGCATTTTTAAGGATTTTTTAAAAGGCAATCAGGCAGTCAAAAATATCAAAATTATTTCTCACTGAATTTAACTCCACATTTGTTATAATTGCAGTACTCATTATTGACCTGAAGCAAAATTTGAAGAAAATTATGATTCTGTGAGTGTAGACAGCAGATCTCCTTCTTCCATACCCCACATGAAAGCAGCTGGATTCTGATGCTATGAATACAGAGAGGGCAGGTCCCTTGTGTACTGTTGTATAGGTGGAGCACTGCAAAGTAAAGACACCATTCCCAGAGCTTTTGTTTGGAATACCTGTGTGAGGGGACGACGACAGATGTGCTTTGAAGGGTCTGATTTCTGAGTCAGAACGTCTACATCTCTCTAGCTTGGGCATGTCTTAACCTTTCTGGATCTCCAAAACTCCATGATTTCATGAAATGCATTATACTGGGATTCTACTGATGATCATGGTTTATGAATACTTTAAATGCCCCAGATCCTACACAAAGTGTTTTAGTCACCTTAAGTCATCTCAACGTCACCATAACCCTATCAGTATGTTTTGTGTTACTATAACAAAATGCCTGATGCTGGATAATTTATAGAGACGTTCATTTGAACCCCCGATCCTGGTGTCTAGAGGGTCCAAACAGCATGGCACTGGCATCCTGGTGACATTCCTATAACATGGTGGAGAAGCGGAAAGGGAACTAGCCACCTGCAGAAGGGGCACAGGTGAGCAAGGAAACAAGAGAACTAATCCACTCCTACTAGGCCTGACCCACTCCTGCAGACCAACATTAATTCATTCACAAGGGTGAAGCCCCCATAACATAATACCCTCCACTTGGCTCCATATTTTAAATTTCCACCATCTCAACACACCACATCAAGGACAAACTATGTCTAAAATAAAGCACTCTGTAAAGTAGCACTAGTTTTACCTCCTTTTCACAGATGAAGAAATACTCCCAGACAGGTTAACTGACTTGTGCCCGGCCCTCCCACTGCCAAATTGTAGGGACAAAACTCAAACACAGGTAGTCTAGTTCCCTAGCTCAATTCATAGCTGTCATATGCTAGTGACTCTATTCTTTTTTAAAATATACATTTATTTTTTAGTTGTAGTTGGACACAATATCTTTGTTTATTTATTTTTTATGTGGTGCTGAGGATCGAACCCAGGGCCTCGCCTGTGCTAGGCAAGCGCTCGACCGCTGAGCCACAACCCCAGCCCACTAGTGACTCTATTCTACCTGAAGACAGCAAGCTATAAATATGGTACACCTGGAATGAGCGAGTCCAATATACCCCAGGGTTGACAGGGCCACCCTCAGTGGAGGCGCTCAGCTCTGGGTGGGTTCCTTTAAAAGGAGCGTGGACAAGTTGGAGGCGATTCAGCGGACTCTGGTTAGTACAGGAATGGAGTCTTGAGCCTTTTCATCAATAATAAACTCACATTGAGGTCCTGACCACATGAGGGACTTAAGTTGAATTGTTTTACTTAAGCCTTTATAACTTCCTTGCGGAGTCAGTCCTAACATTATCCACTGTTGATGGAGAAAGAAAGAAAGGCACAGAAAGGTAAGAGTAATAATCTGCCCACACATGCTAACAGCTATCAGGGTTGGCGTGTCCACCCTGAGTGTAGGTCCTGTCCACTTGAAACCAGTGGATCTTGTGAATTGCTGACCGCAGACTCTGATCCCATGGGTCTGGAGCACATCTGAGAGTCCACCCTTCTCCTGCACCCAGCTGACGCTGCTGGGCCCCTGGGCATGCACTGGGTAGCCAGACTTTGAACCACTCTGTTTGACTGCCCCCTGCCCACACTCCAGTGAGCAGTGATGAGACAAACCAAGGGTGTCCAGCCTCGAGACAGCCAGTGGGGTGGGCTGAAGAGTGGCCTGGCCGTCCTTGAATACTGAACGGTCTCCAGGTGAAAATCAAATCCGACTTGACTTGCAGAGCCCCCGGGGACACAGGGGCACAGACTGTGGGCATTTCCAGGCTTGCCTTCGCTCTTGAACTTTAGACTTCTGCATCGACTGCCCGTGAGCCTGGACACTGGTGTTCCCTGAGGCAGCCCAAACTCGATGTGCCCAAGAGCCCTCATTGCCCTTCCCTAATGCTCCGCTCATTCACCCACGTGAGGAGCTTGGAGCCATCCTGGGCCACACCCAGCCACCCCAGCATCCGATTGGTTATGAGCTCTGTCCCATGACTTGCGTTTATTTAGCACATCTTCCCTCTGTTTCTTCTCTCTGAGCCTTTTCCCGGGGCTGCTGCGTCGTTTCCATACCAACCTCCAATCTGGTCTCTGGGCTCCCCCTTCACACCTCATCTCCTTGGTTAACACCCACCCAGGCTCTCCCTGTCCTCAGGACGAAGCCCAGTCTTCTTCAGAAGACCCACACCCTTCTCTGAATGGTGGCTGTGGCTGTCTCTGTCATTTCCTCCTCTGTCCTATCTTACACGTTCACCTTCCATAACGCCCGTGGGCTCAGTGCTTTCCACAATAGCTTCCTGTTTCCTCCTTCCCAGCCTCAGCCAACTGGTTCCAGTCCTGGAGAGACCTTTGCCGGCCAACCCTTGCCCATCCAAGATGCACCTAGGCATGTCTCCTCTAGGGAGCCCTCACTGCTCCTCCTCTGGGTTCCCATTTTAACATTCAGCCCAACCAGAGCACATTTTTAATACATCAGCCCTGATATATTAAAATGACCTGGGGACCTGTCTGTCTGTCCCTTGCTGTTTCAGCCATAGGCATAGCCACAGACTCATACACAGATATTCGCTGGTATAAAGTTTTTTGTTCCAAAGAAATTTGGGGTCACCTTTGAATTCCTTCTCATCTTCACATTGGCATCTAATTCAACAAATCGCATGGGTTCTACCTTTGACACATGTCCAGAATCCAACCACCTGTCACCCATTTGCTGCCTGGACAACTTCAGCAACTGGCCAGTGGGTCTGTCAGCTCCCCTTCTCTCCCACCCGTTTCTCATTGTCAGTAGTCAGGGTGACACTCTGAAGACCTCAGTCAGTTCATGTCACTCCCCTGTGATCCTCCTCCCCACCCCTCCCATCACACCTAGAATGAAGCCCAGAGTCCTGAGCCTGGCCCCCAGGTCTTTCTGGTCTGCCTTCACATTCCTCCCCAACCTCACGTTCCTTCCTTTGTCTCCCACATCCAGCACTGCCTGTCACCCTGGCCTTCGGGCTCTTACTCAGGTTTGCTAAGCAGATGTCTGCTTCAGGAGTTGGCCCTTTATCCCCCATCACCCAGAACGTTCTTCCCCCAAAGAGTCACAACTTGCCCTCTCTCACTTCATCCAGGTCTCTCTACCCCAAAACATTTCCCCAGGGAGGCTTTCTCTGACCCTCCTTTTAAAAAGCGTGTTGCCCTGTGAATCACATGACCTTGATTTAATGTCTTCCTAGTACTCCGTCTTTATGTCATTGTCTCAGTCTCTTGTAGGTTGCTATAATAGGATACCTGATGTTTTAGTCAGCAAATTCACTGCTGTGACTATAGGACCTGACCAGAAAAATTTTAGGGAAGAAAAGTTTATTTGGGGGGCTCACAGTTTCAGAGGTCTCAATCCATAGACAGCAGGATCCATTCCTTGGGACTCAAGGTCAGGCATGACAACATGATGGAAGAATGTGGCAGAGGGAAGTGGCTCACATGGAAGTGGCTCTCACTCAGGAATCAGAGACTCTAGTCTCCAGATTCAAGATCTGTATCCCATGGCCACTCCCCCAGTGAACCACTTCCTCCAGCCACACCCCACCTGCCTCCAGTGACCACTCAGTTATCCCATCAGGGGTCACTTCACTGATTAGGTTAAGGCTATATATAACCCAGTCATTTCTCCCCTAGACCGTCTTGCATTGTCTCACATGTGAGCTTTTGGGGAATGCCTCACGTCCAAACCCTAACACCTGAGGTTGAGTGATCTATAAGGAAAAGAGGTTTTACTTTGACTCATGATGCGGAAGACAGTGAAGTTCAAGATCAGATGGCCACATTTGGTGAGGGTCTGTACTTCTTCAGGGTGACAAATGGAAGGACAGGCAGGCACGTGGGAAAGAGAGGACACAGGGCAGAACTCCTGCTATACCTGATCCACTCCCAGGAGAAAGGGGATCAATCCATTCATGAAGGCTCCACTCCCAAGACCCAGCACCTCCCCTTGTGCCCCACCTCCCAACACTGCCACTTTGAAGAATTAAGTTTCTAGCACATGAACTTCTGGGGAGCACGCTCCAGTCACAGCAATCATGGGTTTTTTTTGTTGTTGTTTATGATGTTTTTGTGTGTATGTGTGTGCATCTCCCCTACTAGTATCCAAATTCCTTGAGAATAAGGATTTTGTCTTGTTCGATGTTGTATCCAGGGTCTAGAACAAGGCATGGCCCGTACCAGGCACTCAATTGAAGACTTCATAAATATTTCATGAGTCAGTGCAGTGATTGAGAGCTCCAGGGAGATACTCGTCAGTTCATTAGAGGGAAAGCCATCCCATTGGTGGAGACTGAAGAGAGAGAGACCTGGTTTTCCGGATGGGATAAATCCCTGTCGAGGAGATGTTTAATTCATGAAAAATTCGTGTACAACAGCCATCATATGGATGTATGTACAGGAGCTCAGGGCACCTGGTGGGGGGGGGGCTGGAGAAGGGCTCTCTGGTGTTTTTAAGGCTTTGGCTGAATTGGGTTCATGCACCTGTGCATGATCCCCAGGAGCCCCTGGGAGGAAACCTGGAGATTGACCAAAGGAACCTAGACGTCAAAATAAAGTCGCAATTGAATGTTTTTCAATATAGAGTGTATTTCTTCAGTTGTTCAAGGAAATATCTCCTCATTCCAAAAGTTCAGAAAGAAGGCCAAAGAAGAAAATGAATGCATATCATCTCATCAGAGAAAATCACTGTTAATATGTGGGGGCCATCTTTTCCCTGATGCCATTAGCTTCATTTTATAAATAAGGAAACTGAGGCAGAGGAAGGCTATACCACCTGTCTCAGGTCACAGGCTTAGTAAGGGATGGAGCTAGATCATGAGCCCAGATGTTTCTGTCTTCAGTCAGGTACCTGAGGACCTGGTGAGGTAAGGCAGCCACCGACAACTCACAACTCCCTGTGGTTTGGGAAACCTCTTCTTCCCCTATAGCCGGGTCCTAAACTAAGGGGGGAGCCTCTTGGTAGACTGGGGTTATCTCTCTTCTGGGAGTTTCAGGCCATTTCCTCAGGAATCTTTTTTCCTTGGGAACTCACGAATGAATAAAATATATGTGGCTCCTTTCTGCACGGCCCGGTTTTAGTGATTTATTGGTAATTTAGAAGGCTTTACTGTCTAATGTACAGGCATATAAAGGATAATTGATTAAGTGCTGGGTTTGTGGCCATGTCTCTAATGTGCGGAGTATCAGCCCCTGGAAGGAGCATAACCTCACATGGTAGGATTGTTTGTCTGGTGTCTCTGGAGTCAACAGACAATATGCTTTTCTAAAGAGCCATCCATAATAGACCAAGGAATGCCATTTTACACAAAAGACACCCAAACTTAGAAGAGCTGCCTTTGAGTGGGATAAAAAATGAGAGAAAGCTTTACAAAGTAGAAAATTACTACTGTTCCCCAAAGCCCGGGGTGAGAAATGGAACATCAGATTAATCTCAAACACAAAATAAGAAGCATTAAAAAAAAATCCCTCTTATCCCAGAAAGACATTAAACATGGACATTGATGAAGGATGACTCCAGTTCAGAGAAGTGGGGTTTTTTTCCTTACAACAGAGACCGTTGTTAGTTCCGAGGAGATTTTTTACCTTTTTAATTACAAATCCACTCTCAGGTTTTACTAATGAGGTGAGGTCTAAATTTGGGGTGAGCTGATCATTCAGGACTTTCTGACAGCCCATGTAGCCTTGGAGAGACGAGTGGAGTCGGCCAGGATGCTGCCTTCCCAGCTCCAGCTGTGAACATCCTCTCTGTCCAACCACTTGGGTGACTTGAAGATTGGTGACACCCTCCCCAGTTTGGGGTTTCTACTGTAAATGACACTGGAATGAAATCTTTAAGGAGGACTTTTGAAGGGAGATCTAGTTTCAATGAGATGCCAGAGAGTGTCAGGAGCAAGATGCCACATCATTCACCCCTGCTCCCGGCCCCAGGAAACAACCGAAAGGATCTTTCTTAATGGTCTTTTCCTGTTTCTCACTTCAAAGCATCTGCCCTCTGCAAGGACACTGCAGCTGAGAGGGCTCAGGGCCACATCAAGGCAGGAGAAATATTCGGCAGCTTTCCCTCCTAAGCGTTTCTCTTTCTGGTTCATTCTCCAATTCATGAGTACAAGGGGTCGCGGCCCATTCATTTTCATTTTATCCAGACAGAGATTTCACCTGACAATTCTGTGAATCCTTTTCTGTAGGAATTCCAAGGGACCAAAGCAAAACCAGTTTGAGCCCACAAGGAGTCTCATTAAATCCTAAACTCACCAAACTAGAATCATGGGACCAGGCATTTTGTGCAAGTCCAGGCTTGAATGAGCCATTGGAGACAGGCTCACCCTGTTGACCGTTCAGATTCTCTGCCTCCTTATTAAAAATGCAAACAGCAGTCTTCTCAGCTTGGAGCAGGACCAGAGCAGAAACGTCCTAGGGATTAGCATCTGTCCAGAGGGTAAATATAGAGATGGGGGCCGGCGGGCGCTACAGAGAGCAGGAGGCAGCCCTCATCTGGCCTGAGCCCTTGGTGTCCTGGTCAACCCTGACAATGGCTAAACAAAATTAAAGAAGAACAAAAAGAAATGATATTTATTGATACATTTTACAATATGAGACCATAGTAACTTTCAGCACTCAGAAGAGAACTTTGCCAATGTTGGATCATCAAACTCAGAAGAGAGGGGTCTCCAGGCTTCTGGTCTCCCTCCTTCTACTCAGTGAACAGAGTTCAGGAGGCCATTGTGGGGACAAGGCTTTGCTGTAAAAGCAGTTATCAATAACTATAAACCCTCTTTGCCAGAGACTGATTCAGAATTAACTAGAATCTTCCCGTCCCAATTCCAAACACCCAGGAGATGGATTCTGATTGGCTCAGCCTAAGTCACATATCTGCCTTATCCCAGTATTGTCCCAACCTTGGATATAGGGACACAGGCCTCACAGAGCATCCCTGTGGGTTACAGGAACGATCAGGATCCTTGTGAGCCGAGCAGAACCCACAAGTAGTGTGTTTTTATAATCACCTTGCAAAGAAAGAAGTAGGTGGTGGTTCCTATTCTTCTTTGAACATCACTATTCCAATTGTATATCCTCCTTCTTTAAATTCTCCGTCTTCCAGTTCAATTGTACATCTGCTGCTAGATGAACACAATGCTAAGGATCCCAGCTCTAAGTTTTTGAATTTTGCAACATGGCTGAACTCCTCTGTATCTGTCATGAAGCTCAATGTTAGCCAGACTCACCAAGATGAGATGAGTCGCCATGCAGTAATGTAGATACCAAGGTATTCCAGATACTTCGACCTCTCATCCTCTGTTCTCATTGTCTTCTCAGGCTGGAATAAATAATCCAGGCCTTAAATAATCCAGCTATTGAATTAATAATGTACCTATTGAAATCCTATTTATTATCCTTAGATACAGTTCAAATGCCAATTCTTCTCTGACATCCCCCTGATATTTCCCCAAGTTTAGAACTGCCAGATTTAGCAAAGAAAATATAGGAAGATCAGTTAAATTTGAATTTCAGATACACAAGGAATATTTTTTATTTATATGTGATAGCCCAATGCATTACAATACTTATTATACATGTACAGCACAATTTTTCATATCTCTAGTTACATACAAAGTATTTTCACACCAATTCGTGTCTTCATACATGTACTTTGGATAATAAAGTCCATCACATTCCACCATCATTGCTAATCCCCTGCCCCCTCCCTTCCCCTCCCACTGCTCTGCCCTATCTAGAGTTTGTCTATTCCTCCCATGCCCCCTCTCCCCCCCCCCCACTATGAATCAGCCTCCTTATATCAAAGAAAACATTCGGCATTTGGTTTTTGGGGATTGGCTAACTTCACTTCTTCTCTAATTCCATCCATTTACCTGCAAATGCCATGATTTTTATTCTCTTTTATTGCTGAGTAATATTCCATTGTGTATATATGCCACATTTTTTTCTCCATTCATCTACTGAAGGGCATCTAGGTTGGCTCCACAGTTTAGCTATTGTGAATTGTGCTGCTATAAACATTGATGTGGCTAAGTCCCTGTAGTATGCTGTTTTTAAGTCCTTTGGGTATAGACTGAGGAGAGGAATAGCTGGGTCAAATGGTGGTTCCGTTCCCAATTTTTCAATTTAATGTAACTATGTCCTGAAATTTTCCTAAGACACACTTGTGCTAAAAACATTTGTTATTTATCCAAAAATAAAATTTAAGTAAATATCCTGTATTTTTGTCTGGTAATATTACTCCAGTTTGATTTAGGTACAATATTTTCTTTCTCTCAACATTTTGCCTACACTCTTTCTTCAAACTTATTTTATTCTGCCATGAATTAGTTGGTTGTTTCTGTTTTTTTTTTTTTTTATTTATCACTAAGTTGTAATATACTTAAGTGTGGAATTGTTCTTTATCTTTTTATTCCTCAATTAATCTAGGGGAATACCTACACAGTAGGAATTAATAACTATTTGAGTTAAGGAACGAAAACCTGTTGAACACAGGCCTTTGGTTATCACATATAGGAGATATACGTTTGCTATCAAAGTGCACTCTCCCGAAGAATATGTGTCCTTTATTTAATCAGTTAAGTGCCATCTGGTATATTAAGTGTTTTTCTTAATATTTATTTTTTAGTTGTAGTTGGACAAAATACCTTTATTTTGTTTATTTATTTTTATGTGGTGCTGAGGATCGAACCCAGGCATGTGCTAGGCGAGCGCTCTACCGCTGAGCCACAACCCCAGCCCATACTAAGTGTTTTTTTAATCAATATAAAAAAAATCAGTCATACAACAACCTTATAGACAGTATGATTCCACTTCACAGATGAAAATACTGAGGATGAAGAGGATAATATGCCCAAGATATGTATACCCCAGATATGTGTCTATCTACTGGTGCTCCAAGGAAAGATTAGGTAAGTGTGTTTTAGTCAGAATATTGAGTCAGCTCTTTTTTATAGTGACCCAAATCACAGTGGCTCAAATGGATAGGAGTTAATTTCCCTCATATTTATAAATCAGATTGGACAGTCCAGGCAGGAGAGAGGCAGGTTTGCTCCCTGAGGTCGTCCAGCACCCTGGCTCCTTCTGTCCTGCCTCTTCCTCACCCCATTGGCTGCTGTCCTTCCTGCATGACTGATGCCAGCTTATCATACCTACATTCCAACCCAGGGGGTTGGGAAGGAAAAAATGGAGGACACGTAACTTCCTTCCAAGAATATGGTCCAGCTTTTGTTCATATGCACCTTCCTCTTATATCTATTGGCCAGAACTGAGGTGCAGAGCCACACCTCACTGCAGTGGAAACTGGGAAATGTAGTCTTCAGTTTACTGTTCATGAGCCCAGCTAAAGCCCGAGGTGTATTTATTGAAGGAAGAGGAGACAGTGAGTGCTGGACGTACTCAGCGTCTCTGTGATCATCATCAGAGTCCAGGAGGCAGAGCAGACGTCACAAGTGGGAGAAACTAAATTCAGGGACCTATGGTGTCAGGGAGATGTGGAGTAGGGACAAAGAGGACAGTTGCTGATGAATGGTTGAATCAAGGGCTGTGTTGGATTTTCACACTCCCTGAGGTCTACAGTGAAGGTGGGTACAGTGTGGACGTTTTTCTTTCTGGCTTCCCCGAACCTTGACTGTCCCTCCTATGTTGGAGAAAGTTCCCACTTTATGTATCAACTCACCTCTGTCCTAGATGGAAGCCACACACTTGCTTTTCCAGCCTTCTTGGTAGCCAGGACAGTCAATGGGAGGTATTTGCTCTAGATAAAGAACTAGAAACTAATGAAGCAGAAAAGAATCCATTCTGATGAATATGGCGGCAAACCCCTCCATTCATAGACGGCAAGAAAAAACAGAGGTTTGGGGAGTAACAATGTCCATTGTTGATGGTATGAACCGCAGAGGCTGTGCCCAGGGGATGGCAGGAGCTGGGCTATGGTAGACAGGATAATTTTCCCCACTCTTCACTTTACCCTTCAATAGAATCCATGCCTTTGGAGATGTGAGTCTGCAGGGTCTCCTCTCCCAGGATAGTAGACAGAGTCTATGTTCAGAGTCATTGACTTTGAGCTTGACTGTAGGATTTGACCTTGGGCCATGGACTGTGGATGGAGAGGTTAGCTTCTCAGGTCTACTAGAGAAAGGCTTTCAGAAGCATGGTGAGTTTCCATCAGCCCACTTGATCCTCCTCCCTCACCATGAAAAGAGTCTACTCCACATAACCACTGCCCCTTCAACCTGGGTTCTAGAACGAAGAAACGCCCCCAAATCCCTCAACTTGAGCCAAACTCTGAATCCAAATCCAAACTCACTCAGCTGATCCCTGCCAAGATTAGCCAAAGCACAACTGATCCATTAACAGAAAAAAAATAATGTTGTTGAGATTGGAGAATAATTTGTTATGGGGCATTATCACAGAAGAAACCTGACTAAGACAGTCTCCTTGCTGGACTGCTTCCAAGGTGTGAGTTGGGCAGGGCTGACATTTGGCGATTGTGCCTGGTTATCTACTGCCCTCCACTATTCTGGTTGGTTGAAGCATGCATTATGTGGTTGCCAAATATTTGACAATCCTTCTAGGTTTTCTTGTCCCTAGCTATTTGGCTACCAAACTTGGTTCTCTCGCCTTTTGGGAGATTCTGTGATGTACTTAATACCCTTGAATAAATTAATTTTCTGCATGAAATAGGAGTAAATTATGTTTCAGTTTGCAAATTGAAGCCCTAACTACAAGAGAGGGTCAGCAGGGATCAGGGCAAGAGAGCAGGTCTCTGACTTCCTCAGTGACCATGGTACAGCTTCAAATTTGCTTCAAGAAAGCATTTCAACATGTGCTGTCTTTGGGCTTTGGGTAAAAATGTACACAACCTAAGAACTCTGATTCTACACTTGATAAATTTGGTTCTTGGTACTAAAGACTCTTCTCCTTCGAGCTGCTGGGCAGATCTTCTCCTTTCAGTCCAATGGAAAGAGGACTTGGCCATGACCCAGGAGACATAGGCTCCAATTCCAGTCATGCAAACAGGCTCCCTGACCTTGAAAAAGTCACTCCTTCTTTGTTCTTGGTTTGTCTGTATGCAGAATCCCAGGACACTGACCTCTGCTCTCCTTTTTATGATGGTGGCTGGGGAAGAAAGAAATGATGGGAACTTGTCACGGAAATCCACGAGCCATAAATAAATGCACTGTGTGTGATGTGCTTCTCTTTTTAGCAATAGTGTGACATGAATGGCACACAAAAGGGTACGTAAGCACACAAAACACTCTGGAAGGAACTGTGCAAACATTTAGTTGTGGTTTTCCTAAGGGTTGTGAGATTATGGGTCATTTCAATATTATTTTTAAAATGTTCCTGCATTTTCCATATATTTTATAATACGCATGTATTACTTTTGTAATGAGGAGATTAATTTTTTTTTTAAAAAAGAAAGGCACTGATGTGCTATGTTAATGTAGGGTATTTATTATAATTCTCTCGAAAGGACTTGAGCTCAAAGTGGGACTTTTCAATGAAAGTAAATATAAGGAGGGGCAGGGGAAGTGAGGAGGAGAAATGGTAGGAAGTGGTAGCCAGGAGGTGACCTCATTGCCGTCAGAACACTGGCTGCTTTTAGGGAGGGAGATGAGGAGAGGGGTATAACATAGGGATCCCCCTCCTGGGCCCAGAGAATGCCCTTGGAATGTGGCATTTAGAGTCATGGAATCATCCATCACTGGGTTAAGCCATGACCACCCAGTACACAGGAAGCCGAGGAGAAACCTGACGCCCAGCATGAGCCCATAGGGTAGTGTCCTTCCTGTCCCCTCTGCCCTCCCTCTGCCCTTGCACCAGGGCAGTAAAGGATCTGATTACCACATCCTCAGGGAATTCTCAGGAAGTAATCCAGGCACATGACCCTGATGAAGAGGGGCCAGATCTTTCTCTGGACCCTGGAGATTCTGAGATGCCTACAGCATCCAGCTTTCAGGAAGATTTCCCCATCGTAACGGAAATGATTAAAGAGATGAGGGAAACGGAGGCTGTAGGGCAAGGGTGGGCTTGGGGGCTCAGGGTTTGGTTGGGCTCTTTTCCTTCTCACCCCCACCCTGAGAGAGTGTGTGTTATGATTTGGATATTAGATGTCCCCCACAGAGCTCAAGGCTCATGTTGGACAATGCTGGAATGTTCCTCAGAGGTGAAATGATCCGATTGTGAGAACTAAGACCTAATTAGTGGATTGATCCATTTTGTGGATCAATAATTTGAAAGGATTACTATACTGGGTGGTAACTGTAGGCGGGTTGGATGTGGCTGGAGGAAGTAGGCTGTGGGGTACCCCTGGGAATCATCTATCTTCTCTTCCTTTCCTGGCTGCCCTGAGCTGAACAGCGTTCCTCCACCGTGCCCTCCCACCATGATGTTCTGCCTCTTCTCTGGCCCAGAGCAGTGGGGCCAGCCATGGACTGAGTCTTCTGAACCATAAGCCCAAATAAACTTTTCCTCCTCTAAGTTGTTTATGTAGGATATTTTGGTCACGGTGCCAACACACACACACACACACCTCAGTTTCTATTAGCCCACTGGAGCCTCCTCCCTCCCCACGAGAATCTAAGGGGCCTGGCTTCAAGCCACCTGCCCCATCCCTCTGCAGAACAGCTCAGAGGAGGAACACCGAGAAGGGAATCTGCCTGAGAAAACCAAAGGACTTGGTGGAGGAGGGGACTCTTGAGCCGGGTCTTGAAGGTTGAGCAGGAGTTTGCTTGAGGACAAGGTGACAGGAGGGACGTGCCAAGCAGGGGAGCAGAATGCTTCCAGGCAAGGGGTAGAGAAGCAGGTTGGCCTCTTCTGGAAATACCAAATATTCTGGTGCAGCTGGAAGTGAGGGGCCGCAGGGGGAGGCTGTGAAGGATGAGCGGCTAGGAGCCCCTTGGCTCTGCAACTGCTGCACCTGGTGGCTGCCCCTCAGAATCCGTCCCCGACATGTGGCAATGCCAGTAGGCAGGGGGTGAGCCAGCAGGGACCTCGCAGGGCCTGATGCTCCCAGCCCAGCTGGGACTCTTTTCCAAAGAGCCAAGTTGGGTCCTTTCCAGGACAGTCCCTGGTGGACTTGAAGGCAGCCAGATATAGCCACCGGTTTGCAATGTGAGAGGGAAAATTCTGGCAAGGAAAAGACAGCAGGCGTCGGTTATCCAAAATGCACAGTGGTCAGGACTGCAGGCTTTGCAAATCACGCGTTTGAAGCCTCCATGTACCTAGGGTGTGACCTTGAGTACGGCTTCTACCCCTCAAGAGCATCTTATGTACATCTGAGCACCACTGTACCTATGTCTTATTTGTGAAGATTAAATGAGGCAACTCACAGGAAGGACGTAGCACAGAGTAAAGCCTCCGTTGGTGGTGGTCTTCATTCAAGCAGTTATGGATGCTCTTTCCATATTCATCCAGTGAGGATTTAATGAGCATTTCTTATGTCCAGCACTGGATTATCACCATGAGCATGGAACACAAACTTCTCGCCCCTTTGGAGCTTATGTTCTAGGGAGGGAGATGAAGTCTCCATATGTATATAATCATATATATATATATATATATATATATATATATATATATATATATATAATCAAATTATGATGAGCACTGTGCAGATAATAAAATGATAAATTGGTAAAATAGGTGATGTGTGTTTGTGCATACCTGTGTACATATGTGCAAGCTTTAGATTAGTGTTATGGTTTAGATGTGGTGTCCCCCAAAAGCTCACATGTAAGACAATGCAAGAAGGTTTGGAGGAGAAATGATTGGTTTGTGAGAATCTTAATCCAATCAGTGAATTAATCCCCTGACAGGGATTAACTGAATGATAACTGAAATGGTGGGGTGTGGCTGGAGGAAGTGGGAATTGAGGGTGTAGCTTTGGGATATATAGTTGTATCTGGCAAATGGAGTCTCTCTCTGCTTCCTGGTCACCGTGTGAGCTGCTTCCCTCTGCCACACTCTTCCGCCATGATGTCCTGCCTCACCTCGAGCCCTGAGGAATGGAGTCTGCTGCTGTATATGGACTGAGACCTCTGGAACCATGAGCCCCTAAATAAACCTTTCCTCCTCTACAGTTGTGGCTGGTCAGGACTTTTAGTCCCAGCAGCGAAAGAGCTGACTAAAATAATCAAGTCCTTTTGAAGAGGTGACATTTGAGTAGAGGCCTGAATCAAAGGAGCTTATCTCATGAAAACTAGGAGAAATAATAATTCAGGCAGAGGACAAGGCCAAGAGGCAAAAATTGCTTAACATATTAACAATCTGACAAGAAAGACGATTGGTCGGAAGGGGAGAGTGGCAGGAGATGAAGGAGGGTAGCCATGATCTGGCGTATTGAACCCGTGCTCAGGGTGGGGCGAGGAGGAAGGGGTCTGGGAATACCCATTTTGCAATTGGGAAATTAGGATGTGGTGAAGCGAGGAACTTGCCCAGGATCACCCAGCCAAGATGGGGCTGCAGAGCAGGGACCTGGGCCCACAGAGGGCTCCAGAGCCCATCCTCCATCATGCCCCATCTACCTCCACCAGGAGGCACTCAGCCTTGAGCTCGGCAGAGGGGTGTACCAGGGTGTGTGTGTGTGTGTGTGTGTGTGTGTGTGTGAGTGTGTGTGTGATCAGGCAGGAGGACGGTGAGAATTATAGATGTACCTTAGCTCTCAGTTACAAAGGCAAGAAAGCACGAGCAATTACTTCAAGACAAACCGTAACGGAACGATGAGTTGTATGGCACTGACCCTAGCACCTGGGAACTTGCCAGAGAAGAGGGACAAGATGAAAAGAGAGGGTGCGGGGGAGCAGGATAGTTTAGTGGCTCAAAGTAAAAACCCCAAAACTACAGTCTACGGCTCAAATCCCAAATCTTCCACCTGTCATCTGTTTGCTTTTAGGCTAATTGCTTAACCTCTCTGTGCTAGTTTCCTCATCTGGAAAATGGGATCCATGATAGCACCTAGTTGGTAGGTGTCCTGAGGGTTAAATAAGGTAATGCACGTGTGCACTTAGACTAGTAATAGGAAGTGAATAAGTGATTTCCTCAATTAAGTCTTATTTTTTTTATATCTTGGTTCAAGATTTTAAAAAATTGTTTTGCTGATAAAACACAAGGGTTTGCTAATCGCCTTCTTATTTACTAAGGTCTTCCTTTCTTCCTACTCCCCCTCACTGTTGCAATTTTGATCCAGATGATCTCTGAGATGTAGTGAATGTATCTGTTTTGAAGATTCGGAAGATGACTCCTTCCGCAGACAGGACGCGCTGGTGTTCCTGTTCCTTGGACTTCTTTCCTCCAAATACCTCCTCTCCCCCCTCTCAGTCACCCTGTCCCATGGCCAGGCCCCACAACTGCACCCCAGCCCTAACCTAGGTTTCTCGAATCCACCCTCTGACCACCATGGTCCTTCTCTAAAGCAGCCCAACTCCCAACAATCCCCTGTCCCCACGGGACCTCCACTTTATTCATCTGACCACGTCGCCAGCTGCTGTGCGACTACCCTCCACTGCCTTGTCCTCTCCAGCTCTGCCATTCTTTCTTGGCAGGATGAAGCCCCAATTCAATGCCGCGCTGCCTATTCCAAGTCCAAACCTGGGCAGCGGAATGGAGCTGGAGAGAAAAATGTCACATGAACTTCCTGCTGGTTCCACTTTAAATTCCTGACCACCAGCTTCATCTGGTCCTTCTCCAGTGAATCTGCTCCTTTCTGACGTCAGTCCTCTGCTTGCGCAGGAGGCCTCACCTCCTCTTGTCCACCCAAGGGCATCACTTCCGCATTTCTCTCCTCTCTTTCCTCTACAGGATCATTGACAATAGCAAACAGGCCTGCTTTATTTCCTTTTTCTTTGTAATTCTTGACGTAGCCCTACTGTGTCACGTATCTCTGCTGTATCCCAAACTACACCCCAATTTCAACAACTCCAGGCAAACATGTGATCTCCAGCTCCCGTGGGTCAGGCGTCTGGACATGGCTGTATTTGGGTACCTCTGGTTCAAGGTCCCTCACCAGGTTGCAGTCAAGACGTCCACAGTCACCTCCAGGCTTGGCGGGGGATGATGGCTTCCAAGCTCACAGCTGTGGCTGCTGGGGGGCCTCGGGGGCTGGGCACATCTGTTCCCTGCCACCTGGGCTTCTCCGCAGGCAGCTCCCAACATAGCAGTTGCATCCCGGCAGAGCCAGCGGGCCCCGACGAGCCTTTCATAACCTAATGTCAGGCGTGACATCCCTTCACGGCTGCCTCATTCCATTTGTTAGAGACAAGTCGGGAAAAATCAGCCAAGGAGAAACTGGACCCCAGAGCATCATGGCTGAGAAAGGACCGTGGTGCCACCTTTGGAGCTGGGACAAATCCTAGGCACCTCTGATGGAGCCTGCTGGGCCACAGGAGCACAGCACGCCCCCCTGGGACTCCCCTGGGCACTTGCCACGTGCCACGCACTCTGTGGCCTCTGGACAAATGAATCTAAGAAACCCCGCTCCTTGTCTACGCAGAGTGGGAAGTTCAGAGCGACATTTCTCAAAAGTAGAGTCTGGAGCTGGATGCAGTGGCACACGCCTGTAATCCCAGTGGCTCAGGAGGCTGAGACAGGAGGATCGCGAGTTCAAAGCCAGCCTCAGCAATGGCAAGGCGCTTACCAACTCAGTGAGACCCTGTCTCTAAATAAAATACAAAATAGGGCTGGGGACATGGCTCAGTGGTTGAGTGCCCCTGAGTTCAATGCCCCCTACCAAAATAAATAAATAAATAAAAAGCAGAGCCTGGAGAACCCCAGCGTCATTGTCTCCTGGGACACTTCTCGAAATTCAGGTGCCCAGGCCCTGTCAAGAGCTACTGAGTCACAATTTCCAAGAGGGAGGCCTGGGATTCCGAATTTTAACAAGCTTCTTCTGTCCTGCTCAGAAGCAGGAGGCAGGTGGAACTGTGACCCTTTTATTTCCCTCATGCAGGTGTGATTTGAGAACTGGCTTTTATTTCCAAGTTTATTGCATGAACTTCGCCATGCCTTTACCCACCCAGCATTATCTTCTTCAAATCCAGGAAAATTAAAATGCATTCAAGGACCCAACTGACGACCCACAGGGTTGTGCAGTTATACGCTTGTCACAGTGAGCAGGGGAGAACTTCTGTCGTGCTTTGGGTAGCAGAAACAGGCCACCCGACACCTTATTGTGTCTCCCAATGGCTGTGCTTCCTGAGGTCTGCAATCTCAATTCCTGCAGAGGGGCCAAAGGTCTACCTCGTAACTGGAAAGTGCAAGTAAGCCCACAGAATAGATGACATGACGGGCCACCCTGGCAGGGCCAACACCTTTCAAGGGCAGCTGGGAAATGTTGCTCCCTGTCAACTTCTGGGAAACTGCCAGGAGGGTCAGCTTCTGGATAGGGCATCTCCTGTCACTCCCACTGCCAGCTGGCCAAGTCTGGCTCATGCGGGCATTTGAGCTGTTGAGCACAGGGCCAGGTTTGGGGAGGTTGGGCTCTGTCACTTTTGAGCAGCAAAACCTTGGGAATGTTGACAACACTGGGCCTAAGATTTCTGCAGCAAGAAAATGAACATGATAAACCTCATTCATACAAGTGCCTGAGAAATGTTGAATTGGTTCCTTCCACGACTTCAATTAAGGTGAGTGTTCACGGAGGTCACATGGGTGAAGCACTCAGTAGTGAAGTTGGCAGATAGGAAGTGTTTGGGGGCAGACATCCTGGTCACTAGAGGCAATTTGGAGACAGCGAATAGGGGGGTAATTAGAACTGGGTGGGTATTCTCAGGGGGCACAGGGAGAGGGGACAGTAGAAGAGGGGTGTGGAAAAACTCATATATAAAGCTGAAAAACCTCATGTGTAAAGCACAGATAGACACACAGTACATAAGCACAGGTAGTTACTCTGTTAGTAACATTTCATTTATAAGGAAAAAAAGGTTTACAAATCCTCCTTTAGGGCAGCCATCATTGGGTTAGGACACAAAGCTAATCTCTTCTGACCACAGTGAGGTGAAGCAGGCTTGAGGGAACCCAGACTCAATGATGGGAATCCCCTACATTGATCTTACTCTGTAGAGTTTACCAAGGGGCTTGTAAATGACAGGGAGCGGGCTCAGGGTGGAAGAACCTGAGACACCCCCCACTCCCCAGTGGTTGGCACAGCACAGATGCTCTGGAAGAGGAGCAGGAAAGCATGGTCATTTAACCAATGAGCTTGAATCAGACACACTTGTTTCAAATTCTGGCCTCCCCGCTCACTGCGTGACTTGGGTAAGTGCTTAACCTTGGGTGACTTGCTTAACCATAAAGTAGGGATGATAATAGTACCAAATCATGGTGTGCTGCGGTGATTGAATACAAAAAGCTTCTGGGACATTGGCAGGGACACAGGAAGGGTTTGGCAAATGTTAGTTATTAGTATTTTGCACGCTCATGTTTCTGAGAAGACAGGGCATGGCTTTCATAAAGTTCTCAAAAGGATCATGACTCACGAAGGTGAAGAATCTTGGAAAGGCAAGAGCTACTCTCGTAAACCACGGCATCAGGTGCAGTCCCGGCCCCGCTTACCCAGGAGCCACGGTGTTCTGTGTATCCATCAGGGTCTCTGTACCTCGGTCCAGTGGCTCATCAGATCACAGCCGGACCACTGCAGCCTCACCTTGCCACCCCTCCTCCCTCCACCGCGTCACTTCTTAGCTCTCCTTGTCACCTCTCGTCCTGCTTCAGTCTTCTGGAATTGTTTCTGTTTATCTGAGATTTTTCACGTTTCCAGTCCTATCCTCCTGACGCCCCCCACACTGAAACGCCTTCAGTGGCTCATCATGACCTTTAGATTAAAGGTCAAACTCCTGTGCATGACACAGGGCCTGACCTGGCCCTGTCCACCCCTTGACCTGGCCCTGTCCCCCCCGCCTCCCACCACACTAACCAGCGCCTTTCTGCCCGACCCTCCCTCGCCTCCGCCCTGGCAGACGCTCTCCTCTGCCTCCAATGCCCTTGTCTCTCTGCAGCAAGTCCCAAGCTCACAGTGTCGCCTGATATTTCCAGACTGATGTTTATGTGCTTTGTCTACACGCCCCTTGAATTTTAAAACAATTTTTTCATTGATTTTTGTGACTTATTTTTCATCTCCCAAAGACTCTGAGCTCCTTAAAGAAAGAGAGCAAATGTTTTTTCCTCTTTGATCCTCAGTGCTGAGTTCAAGTTATAGTAGCACTAAGTATATACTCAATAAATATTTGTGGGATAGATAAATAGAGGAATGAATAGTGTTTAATAAGCTTTTTATGCTCATATGTTAATAATTGAAAGAGCTGACTCGAGAAGCCAATGTATTCAGGTGGCACAAGACCCCAACTTGGCTCAGTTTAGTCCAAAAGAGCAGTAGGCCTGTGTTAGTTAGCTTTCTGTGCTGATAACAAAATATTTGATAGAAGCTATTTATGAAGTAAAGAGATGTTTATTTACCTTAATGTGGGAGGTTCAAGTCCAAGATGGGGTGACCTTGTTGGTCTGGCCTCTGGGGAAGGTGGTGCATGATAGCCCATCATGGTAGGAACACAGGTAGGTGCAGACAGTTACCTCTCAAATCAGCAGAGAGATAGCAAGAGACCCAGTTCCCACAATCCCTTCAAGGGCATCCCCTCAATAATCCAAAGACCTCCCACTAGGCCCCTCTGTGTGTGTGAGTGTGTGTGTGTGTGTGTGTATTACTTGGGATGGATCCCAGAGCCTTATGCATGCTAAGCACACACTCTACTGCTGAGTTGTACCTCCAGCCCCCAAGTCCCTTTGATATGATTTAGAACAAAGGCATACAAATCTTAAGCCCCATCCCATCCCATAAAGGTCCATAGTGCCTCCAATACCACCACCCTGGGGACCAAACTTTACATACGGGCCTTTGGGGAATGCAATGCCCAAAGCTTTGAAGTCCAAGGGGCAGGATCCTTGGCGGAGCTGATCCCTTGGGGTCCAATGACAGTGGCAGCATCCTGTCCCTATCCGGCTCAGCCCTGCGATCTTCTTGGCTCTTCATTCTCCCACAGGTCTTATCCACCAGAGGTGGACTCTGTCAGCAACAGGCTCAGTTCATTTTTTGAGTGTCATGGAGAGAACATTCCCTCTCCTAGCAACCATACATCAAATCCCTCCGAGGGGCTCTGATTGGCCTGCCTGGGTCTGTGCCCCTCCATGACACTAATAGTTTAAAGCAGGAAATGGGGTGTCATGACTGGTCAGGCCTGAATCACATGTGGTCAGAGGGCAAGTGAGGCCATGTGACTAGCAGTCCACTGGCACCTGTGAGGATAGGGAGCCACGGTGACAGTGAGAAGAGGTGGACAGACCTCTTGGTGTGTCTCCGCTTTACCCAATATTCCCTCCACAATGCCACAGAGCCACTCCAGCCAACAGTGAGCAGAAAAGAGACAGCACTTATTTTTATTTCCATGCATGCTTTGGGGAGTTGGCTGAAAAGGAACCTTGGACATTGTGCCTTTTGGTTGGTTTAGATGTGTTTAGACGTGACAGATTTCAGTCTCAGCTCTTTGGGGGAATAAAATAATGATTTTATTTATTCCATTCACCTCTCCTTGCTACTCTGTATGAAATCTTTCTTTTCTTCCCACTGGATAGTAGACCCTTTATTAAAATCATGAGCTGATTCAATATTTTTTAAACAGTTCAGACAACTAAAATTCAGTTTGGTTTAGTTTAAAATTGGAGTTCTAAATGTCCATTTCAAACTTCCCAGTTGCCCCGACTGGGACAAAGGGGCTGTGAGCTGCTCCTCTTACTCCTTCCTCAGACCTGGGCATTGTAACGGGTAAGTGGGAGGAGGGCTGAGCAGTCCTGGCTCTCTTCCTGCCGGTGTTAGTCAGCTTTTGGCTCATGGTTACAGAGGTTCAGTCCCTGGTGTGCTGATTGCATTGCTCCAGACCCACCGTGAGGCAGAGCATTGTGGCAGAAGGGTGCGGCAGAGGAGCCTGCTCACCTCATGGCGGCCAGGAACAGAGAAGGAAAAGGGAAGGGGCTGCAGGAAAGATGCACCCTTCCGGGCCACACCCGCAGTGATCCAATCATCCAGCCAGGCCCCGCAGGCCTCCAGGTACCACCCAGTCCATCCAACCTGGCTGGGCCGTTTAGGTTACAGCACCCACAGTCCAACCACGTCACTTCTGAACTCTTCTGCATTAACACTGGAGCTCTGGGGTAGGGGCATCTCCTATCCAAACCATAACCCATGCTTTTCTGGGTCTACTCCCTGCAGGGCATTGAGGATCAGAAGACCAGCTCAGCATGAGCATCCTGGTAGAGGGTGGGGAGACGCTTTGCTGCGGTGCTTTCTGTGCATATGATCTGCACAGTGTTCTAGAGGCAGTATTGAGCCTCCTCCTGCTCCCTGGGGTCCCTACTCTCTCTGACCCCTCATCTCAGGAGCACCTCCTCTCTTGGCAGCCTGAGTCCGCTCCATGTCTCCCGCCCCTGTCTTTAACCCCTTGCTTCCTGACATGGAGCCAGGAGGATCTTTGATATCTTTGGTGACATGCTCAGCTGCAGGGAACAGGGCAAGGCCACTGAGTGATTTTTCTTGGAGCTTCCCTTGCCCTTAATTCACTAAGAAAGCACTTCTTACAGTATGGCCCATGGACTCCTGGGGACCTTCAAGAGCCTCTCATTGGATTCTCAAGGCCGGAATCTTTTTTTTTTTTTTAATAATGGAATGTTATTTGTTCTTTTCACCTTGTTCCCTTTTGCAGTAATGATACACTATAATGGTGGGAAAAACTGCTGGTGTCTTAGCGTGAAGGAAGTTAGTGGTGCCCAAATGCACTAGCAGTCTCTGGATTCTTCACCACCACCTACTCGCCAGCAGAACCAAAAACTTTGGTTTCACTTAAGATGATGTCTTGATGAAGAAGTAAAAAGCATTGATTAAGTTTCTCTCAACCCTTGAGTATCCATCTCTATAATAATATTTGCCGTTGAGAGGAAGATACACTTAAAGCAGTCCTGTGGCACGTGAAATAAGAAAAAAAAAAAACCACTGTAAGGTGAAGGAACTTAGCCCCTTCTTTCAGGAAAGAATGACGGACATGCCAAATATTGTGATACCGGTTGGTTACAAAGAGAGTCTGTCCCTTCCAGGGGCGGAGTGGGAAGCAGTATTTGTTACAAATACTGACAGTATATATTACCAATGATACAACTTGCTTTCAAGCAGAAACTGGAATTTTACAAAATTTGCATCTGATATCATGAGCTTCCTATACTGAAAACTTTTGTGATGACATTGCGGGTTGTTTTGGTTTGGCTAAGAGGTGTCCCCTCAAAGCTCCTATGTTCATACAGGAATGTTCAGAGGTGAATTATTAGGTGAGATAACCCCTGAGAAATTACTATAGAACTGGTAAAGTTTTGATGTGATATAATAGAAGAATAGCTGCAGTTATATTGAAAACTATTAAAAATTCCTTTCAAACTACATTTGTGTGAGGCCAGATTTTTATATTCTTCAATCAAAGCAATGTAATTCAACATCTTAAATGCAGAAACAGATGTGAGAATTGCAGGTATTTTCTATTAAGGTAGATAATAAAGAGATTTTCAAAACTGAAAGATAATGCTACTTTTTTTTGAAGATGGATTAATTTTTTCATATTTTATGTGAACACATAATGGATGTATTTAATGATGTTTAAGTCAGATAATAAGTGAATATTTTTAAAATTCTACTTTTAATTCCTAATACTGTGAGCATTCATAGATCTAACCCACATAAAATAAACCTCTTTGGACTTACCAATAATTTTTAAGAATGTAAAAGGATCTTTGTGATTAAAACAAGAATTGAGAACTGCTGTGCCAGGAAATGGGGGAGCACCCTGGCCTCGACTGTATGGGAAAAAGAGGTTGCTGTTTGCCAACCCCAAATACAGCAGGACCTGCTAGGCCCGTGACTAGCTACCCACACAACCCATGACCCCTTCCGTGTGTTCAAGAATCGTTTCTTCTGTTGCTCCGGGAAGTCCTGGGTGGAGCTGTGGCGGAACTCTTTGTGCCTCTAGCTGTGTTTAGAAGGTTGGTATCTGGAACCTTTGTCCAATCTTGGCTGTCCATCCCGGAAGCCAGGAAGCTTCCCACTCAATGTCTTGCTAAATAATCTTGAATCATTTGATAGTATTTATTTATTTTTTTTCTTTGTAGGAGAGTAGCTATTCTGTTCTATCGTGACAAAACAGTGCTTTGACCTCATTCTCAGGTATCCGTTATCACTTTGGAGTGGCAATGAATAGAGGTCAGAAGACGGGGTGGAATTTGGAAAGGAACACAGGCTTAAATACAATCCCAGCTGCACCACTTACAGAGGGACTGGGCATTTTCTCCTATGTAAAATCAGGGTAAAAATACCTGCCTCTCCTATTTCTTAGAGACAATGCACGGAGATCATGAGATGCAGTGAAATGACCTGTTGTCCTCATGATTGTTTTCGTTGGCTTTTTGTTGCTGTGACCAAAAGACCTGAGGAGAACAACTCAGAGGAGGAAAGGTTGAGTTGGGCTCACAGTTTCACAGACTCAGTCCTTGCTCAGTTGACTCCTTTGCCCTGAGGAGAGAGAGAACATCGTGGCCGAGGGGCGTGGAGGGGGAAAGCAGCTCAGGGCATGGCCACCAGGGAGCAGAGAGAGAGAGAGTTCTGCTCACCAGAGACAAAGTATAAACCCAGCAGCATGCCCCCAGGAACCTACTTCCTGCGCCACATCCAGTGCCTACTGTTAGCACCCAGTTCATCATCTCAGTGGACTAACTGATAGGCTCTCCTAAGGTAGTCACTTCACTTCTGAACATCCTGGCATGGTCTCCCACATGAGCTTTTGGGGGATACCTCATATCTAACCCGTAACAATCATCATCATCATCCTTCTCTTAGCAGGGTAGATGGGAGAGGCTGCTGGTGGAACCTTCTGAGGCTACAGTTGAAGTCCTCCTTGGTGCACCCATGCAGGTCTTCATGGTCTCTTATCTCCTTTCTCTCTGAAGGGCAGGGAACAGCAGATCCACTGGACAAGATGAACATCTATCACTCTCTTCCCCACTCTGTCCTGACAAAGAGAAAAATCCTTCCTTCGATAATGGTTGGCACACACGTTTTTCCTGAGGAGACCTTTCTTCTTGCCTCCAATTACCCCCAAGGCCTGCACCTTCCTTTGGCCTTCTCCCTAACTCTAGACATTGGTGTGGGTCAGCGTGGATTCAAAACACCTACCACTGGGTACCATGTTTGGTCAACAGTGGAAAAAATAAAGAGCTGATTGGATTTTATGAAATAAGATTTGCTGAATAAAAAGCTATTGGAAGCCACAGAGACTGTCTCTTGAGTATTGCTTTTTTTGTTGTTCTTTTTTTTTAAGATAGGGGTTCGGTGGGGGGGGGGGCGGATTTTTATGGAATATTGTGTGGAAGTGGTCTGTTTCTTCACGCAGCTAAAATGGAAGCCCTGGGTCCCTTTCGTAGCTGAGGAAGGCAGATTAATAAGTTGGGGGGTGGGGTGACTGCTGCCTCTCAGCAGCTACCTCAATTAGCTCCCCGGTTCAAGCTGTGCTTTGGGGCTTGGAGCACAAGCCTGGTGGAATTTTAACCTTGCTGGAGGACTTTGTTCCCTCACCAAGACTGCCTACTTTTAGCTTTAATATGACTTTTATTTCTCATATTTAGGTTTGCTGGCACTGTGGGTATGAGAGAATTATCCAACAAGTTTCCTTTCAAAAACAAGGGAAGTAAGTGAGATCATGAGAACGGTAAGAAATGAGGATCTCTAGGCATAAAAATCAGATTTGGGGAGAGGATATTAATCCATTTTAATGAAGCATTTTGGTGGGAGAGGCAGCTTGTCCAAAGAACTTAATCAGAAATCACTGGATCGTAAGTAACAGAAACTCACACTCAGTTTAGCTCATGTTAAAATGTGTAGTTAGTATGAAGCGTTAGAGACACCACACGGATCTCAAATGCATAAAGGACCCCTGGGAATTAAGAGGTTTGTCGTTCTATGCCTAAGTATAGGGTCTAAATTCAAGTTGCCTGGCTTAAAATTATTGATGTACCTTGTGCACTGTAGAACGCTGGACAAACTACCTGTCTCTCTGTGTACCACTTCTCTTTTGTACAAAGCATAGAAAATAATAGAATCAACACGTTAAGGTTATTGTGGTGTTAAAATGTTTAGGTACATGTAGCCTGTGTAGACCAGAGCCTGGCACACACTGAACACTTCGTAAATGTTAGCTCTGAGGCTTTCTCTAATAACTTGTTGTTTCAGACCAGTTCTACCAACAAGGGCAACTAGAGGAAGTAGGTGAAATGCTCAAAAGTAATTCCAAAGGCTTTTGGAGCTGGATGGAAAAGACAGAGGCAAAAACCAAAAACAAACAAAAAACACGGAAAGCACTTCTAGTAGATGTACTGGGTTGAAAAGAACAAAACCAGGAGATAGGGACTCTCAAAGAAAATTTATCCTATGCTTTCTGCTGAGGGTTAGGATCCAGAAAGATGGATCAACCAGAAATATACCAATCCTCATCACGACCAAATCCTAATTTTGAATACGTTCCATCACTGATTTAATTAAGGTGGGCCTATCTACCTTCACCTAGGCTACTTTCTGAAAGCAAAAGTTAATCCTCTTGGAGAAAGACAACACCCTCTTGAGCTTTGCATACACCATCCGAGATTAAATAAAAAATGGTGAGACTCACTTGGAGGCAAGACAAAAATGTCCAAATACCACGAGGTAAATAAATTCCAACAGTATAAAGAAACCAATGGGTAATGAAGATATTGGAGTTAATACAGTAATAACTGTCATCAATGTATTCAAGAAATTAGACACTTTTCAGCATAGAATAAGAGATTATTTTAAAAATGATCAAGTGAAATTCTAAACTGAAAAAATAAAAAAGCCAAAATTTCAAAACAACATAGGGGGTTATCAGCCAGTTAGAGAGAGCTGAGAAAGGAGTAGTGGACGGAAGAATTTGTCAGAAGGTAATGTCTGGACTCAAACATGGAGAGATAAAAGAATGGGGGATGGGGAGGAAATAAGCAAGGAACCTGAGATCTATGGGGCAGACAGAAAGGTTGAACAAGTAAGTAGTTGGAGTCCCAGAAAAACAGGAAGGATGGAAAGGTACAGAACAATGTATGAAGAGATAGTGGCTGAAATATGTCCCAGACTGACAAAAGACACTACCCCACAGGTTCATTATTAACTCCAAGGGGGAATACATAAAAAGGAAATCACATATAAGCACATGGTAGTAAAACTACCCCAAATCAAGGATGAGCACATCATCCTAAAACAACAACAAAAACAGAGGATAAAATACAGATCAACCTTAAAAAAGCAACAATAATCTGACAGATGACTCCTCAAAAAATAAAAACAACAACAGAAGCTTCATAATGGAAGAATGACACCTGAATCACAAATGAATGTCATCGTCAAAGTGAAGGAAGAGAATAGCTGCCCTCTGCACTTCTTTGCTGATTTATAATAACTTTTAAAATGAAAGTGAAATGAAGATATTTATAAGATAAATAAAAACTGAGAGAATCACCGCCAGCAGGCTCTTACTAAAGCTAAAACCAAGGGAAGTTCTTTAGTAGGCAAAAGAGACCATATGGAAGTATAGGAAAGAACAAAAATTAATGCAAAGTATAATATGTGGGTATATTTAAATGAGAATTAAATATTTAAAACAACAATATCAACATCATGCATGGATTAAATATTTTTAGAATTAAAATACATGACAATAATGAAAGCAAAGGTTGTGGGTAGTAAATGGAGTATTCAGGTTCCCAGAATTGTTTCTAATTTGTTCAAGACTTTGGTAAGTCTATCTGTATAGTCATCTTCAGGACAATCGCTGAAAAATATAGTAACAATATGTAAAATATATTAAGGGATAGATGATTAAATTACACAATTATTTCAATAGAAGGCAAAAATAGGCTAAAAGGGCCAAAAAAAGTAATGTAGAACAGATGAACAAAGAGAAAACAAGCAAATAATAAAAACAACAAAATTAACCCAAGTATGTAGATAATTCTGTGAAATATGAAAGAATACTCAAGCCAGCAGCCAAAGATTGTCAACCTGGACAAAAAAATTAAATTTTCTGTCTCTCTCTCTCTACACACACACACACACACACACAATTTAAATATTAAAATAAGTAAAGGTATGCAAGGAAGTATACCATGTAAGGTCAACCAAAAGAAAACTGACAGTTATGTTAATAGCAGATAAATCAGACTTTAAGGGAAAGAGAATGGCTAGAGATAAAGAAAAGCCGTTGTCTATGATAAAAGGTCCATCCACAGGCAATCGTAAATATTTTAAGTTGATATGAACTATTAATAACACCTCAAACTATAGGAAACAATAATGACAGGACTAAAAAGAGAAATAGAAAAACCCATGAGTATATTGGACATTTTAACATACCTTTCTCAGTGACTGATAGAACAAGGAAACAGAAAAGTCAGCATGCTTATAAAAACGTGGCCTAGTTAATATATATAGAACACTAGACCTAACAACTGCAGAATACAAACTCTTTCCAAGTGCAATCTCAACAAGTTTCAAAGGATTGAAATAAAAAAATATGTCTTTGACCACAATGGAATTGAGCTAGAAATAAATTACAGTGGTTAACTAGAATATCTCCAAATACTTGAAAATTTAAGTGATATGCTTCAAAATAATAAAAAATTAAAATCACATGGGAAATCAGAAAATATTTAGAATGGAATGCTTATGAAAATATGGCATATTAAAACTTGGGGATTGTAGCTGTAGCAGTGCTTGAAAAAATACTAAATCTATATCATCTATCTCTATATCTACCTTTAAGTGCACATATTGGAAAAGAAGAAAGTTAATTCAAATATCTGATATGGTTTGAAGGTTCTTCCTAAAACTCATGTTGAAATTCATTGCCATCATAATATTAAGAGGTGAGACTTCTAACATGTGAGTAGGTAATGAGAGCTCCACCATCATGAATGGATGAATGCCATTATCATAGAAGCAAGTAAGTTATTAAGAGAGTAGGTTGTTATGAAAGTGTCTTTAGCTTCCTTAGCTTTCTATTGCTCCCACTCTGTTACCTTCTCATGTATTCTCCACAAAACAACATGCCCTCTGTCATGGTATGATGCAGCAAGAAGGACCCACCAGATGCCAGCAGCTTGATACTCCAGAACAGCGAGACATAGATTTCTCTTCAATAATTTATCGGGTCTGTGGGATTCTATTATAGCAGCAGAAAACAGACTATGATGGTACCCATTTTAAGAAGTTAGAAAAACATCCATCAAGTTTAACCCATAGATGGTGGAAGGAAAGAAATAGATATAAGAACAGGAATTGAAAACAAATGTACAATAGAGAAAAATCAATAAAATCATAGGTTATTTCTTTGAAAAGACTCATAAAGTTAATAAATCACTTATAAAAAATAGAAAGAAATGTAAAAAGGGACATATTTTATACATAAAAAGGGAGACATTATTACAGATTCTATGGATATTAAAGTAGCAAAAGGGTATTATAAACAAGTTAAAGAAAATGAACTTTGGAAGCAAGGCTTAACAAAACTGACACATGAGGAAATGGAAAATCCAAACAGCTCTATGTCTACAAATGAAATACAATGAATAATTTAAAATTATCTCACATGCCAAATATTCTTCAGTATATAGTAAATCATAATGTATCTATATCCTAAGATCCTGAAATTCTACTCCTAGGAATACATACTCAATAAAAATGAATTTACATGGACACTGAAAGACCAGTAAAAGAATGGTCAAAGCAGCATTATTTGGGTACTAAAAAATGAAAACAGTCCAAATATCTACCAGCCAAATGGAGGGAGGAAATGAAAAGTGGAATATTCACCCAATGGATTCTATATAACCATGAAAGTGAATTAACTATTTCATGCAATAACATGGATGAATATCATAAATATAATATGGAGGGAAAGAAGCCAGACACAAATGAATACATATGATATAATTCTATTTATGCAAAGCTCAAAAGGAGGCAAAAGTAGCACAGAATACTGGTTACCTCTGGGAAGGGTGGAGAAAGTAGTAACTGAAAGGGGATTTAAGAGATGCTAGCAATATTCTGTGTTTCAATCCAGTTAGTGGTTACATGTATGTGTTCAGTCTATTCTTGTGCACCTTTATGCATGTGTTTTACATTTCTATGAGTTTTATGTATGCATATTGTGCTTCAATTTTATCAGTGTTGTTTTCTACAGTTTAGATCATTATTAGATCATCATTAACATCTTAAGGGACCGGTGAAGGGAAGATGTCAGAAATCAAAGCAGCTTAGATGGAGTCACACCATACACATATTTCCTTAGATCCTCCATTAGCATTTGTAGGGTCTAGAACAAGGGAACAAACAGAGGTCCAAATATCATTTATATAAATATTTAAAAGTAAATCAGGCTAAGGAGTTGTAAACTAAAAATATATCCTATCCACCTGCCTTGACAGATGTAGTTGTATCATTATAAAAATATAGTACCCTGGAAGTCCAGTTTAAGCAGCATCAGAGATGTAGGATGACAGACTGGAGGGGCAGTCCAGTCCCCAGCCCACGGGGACTCTTTTCCCTCTCCTGGTGTCCCATAAGGGGCCTCACATGTGTTCAAGTGGACATGCAGCTTCTTCACACCCCAGCAAAAGGCTGTCCCATGTAGCAGAGTGGTCCATATTTGGGACCACATACCTAGAGAAGCCTGCAGAGGTGTGGGGATAGAGGATTCCAGATCCCAAGAGCCTGGTGTGGAAGGGTGGGGTGTAGGCCCTAAGAGGACGAGTCCTTAGCCTCATGGACTCCTTGGGTGGAGATGCAAGCAGAAGGGGGGCCTCAGCCAGAGTGAAAAGGAAGTGAAGTCTGCTGGCCCAGAGCTCCTCTCTTAAAGAGTTGCCAATGATGGGTCTGAAAGCTGCAAAATACCCCAGTGATTCTTTAGACCAGGGTCTTAGGAAGCCCAAGTACCCCCCGAAACTGAATGAAAATGCATGAGAGTGAACAGATGGTCATTTTTCTGGGGAAATGTCTAGAGCTTTCATGGTCATTTCAAAGGTGTCTGTGGCTCCCAAAATATCAAAAGCAGAGTTCTCAGTGAAACCTCTTATTTTACAGAGGATAGGTCTCTGTGGCTCAGAGAAGTGAAGTAACTCAAGGTCACTCAGAGCTCTGCTTAAATCTACTGATTACTGAAGCTTCTTTTGACTGCTTCATAGCAGAGCTCATGTCCTCTGGTAGGGTGGGGCTGGAGAATTTGCTAAGCTCTCCTTTGCAAAGATTCTTATATTTAGCCACACTGTAGATTCATCTAGATTTCTTGTGGGGAAGGTTATTCTAACCTACAGCCAGGGCTGAAAAATCACTGGGTTAGAAAACTTCATGAAGAAATGTGTTGTAGCAGGTGTGGGGTGGGATTTAAGTGCCAAAACCTACTCCATGAGTCTCTAGCTGCAGAATTCTGACTTAGGAGTAGTCTAGAGTTGACATATCAAAGAAACAGACTTAAATGAAAAAGTTCCACTTTATTAATGAATGGACAGACGCTCAACCCCACCACCATTCATGCAAATTAGGGCTCCCCTGGTAAACAAAGTCAGACTACAGCTGGGAAACCCAGGTACTGTCTCCTGTCCCCCCACCCCAATAACATTGCTTGCAGAACACTACAGTGGCTTACCTATGCAGGTAGGTAAAGGCTGCTGGCTCAGAGTGGGGGAGAATAACTGGGTCTGTAGGGCAGGGCTGCACATCTCTATCGCCCCCCTAGACACAAGTTCTCATAATTTATCAAAAGTGAAGAAAAGAAGTGAAAGAGAATGACTGGCTTATTTATATCCCAGACCCTCTGTAGGTGGCCAGGAAAGGTTAGGGAAATTCTGACCTTCTACAGATAGGACAGAGAGGTCTCCATCATGGCGGCCGCTCTCATTCATGAAGCATGGCCTCATTAATATCTCAAGCTCATCAGGTTAGCAATTGAGGGATGGAGAAGTGGTAGGAATTGGAAAGGAAAGAGAGTGTCCTGGAATGGAGGGAGAACACTAGGCTTTATCAGAAAAGAGACGATTACAATACAGCAATGAGAGGAAAGGTCTTGGTTTCCTGGGGGCTGTAGTGGGAAGTGCTATTAACCCACACGGGGCAGAGAGGGAGTGGGCAGTCTATGGGAAAGGTGAGTTATGGAGGAAACATGGAAGCTTCAGATGGTAAGTAATGTGGTGTTTGAGAGGACCTCAAGAGCTGAATGGCAAGAATGCGGACCGCATGGAGAAGCTGTCTTTGCAATGGATATCAAAATGGAAGAATTAGGCATGGCAGTTGCTCAGTGGGCATTGCTTAGAATGAATGAATTAATTAACTGTCCTTAATTAAGGACATTTTTTAATCAACTTGGTTTAGAAAGATTCCAGTTTCATTTATTCTCTAGACTCTGGGTATTTTTTGAGGACAAGGTCGCTTTGAATTTGGCTCAATAGAAGCTGCAAACATAGTATCAGACTTCTTACAAAATTTTGAACTTGTGTCTTTTAAGTAAACTTTCGACCTCCACAGGAGAATCTCAGAATGACAAACAATGATCAAGTCAGCCCATGAATAAACAGCATAAAGCTCTGAGGTGAAGAAATCTTATGCAGGTTACAGAAAAGAATTCTTGGAGTCTGCTGATGAATCCAACACTGAGAAATGTTCCTTGGGGAAGCATGTGGTAAAATGGGAGGTCTAAGGGGCCCGGAGGCCTTAGGGCTGGTTGGACTCCCAGCTTACCCATGGCTAGCTGGGTGCTTGTGCAGGTCTCTGAGCTCTGGCACCCACGTGAATAATGAGGAAATAATTCCTATTTCATTGAATTGTTGGGAAGTTTAACCTGTAAAAATGTCTGGGAATGGGCTGTCCTGCCTTAGCTGTTTTTATTGTAAGGAACAAGAAGAAAGTATTTAACCTAATCCCACTGAAGTCCAGGAACAGGGAATGAAATGCAGAGTTCTCAGGAGAGGAGTCAGGGGCTGACTGGTCGGAATCCAGGCACATGCTCCGTCTCCTGGGAGCTGCAGCATCTGTGTTATGGTGGCCCCTCTTTCCCTCTGTGCGCTTTGTCCCCTTTTCTTCCTGTAAATTGATTTCCTCAGCCTTTCTTTGCTCCTTTTGATCTCTTCCTTCCCTCCACCCCACCAGACCTTTCTACACCCCAGCTTTTCCATGGACACTCCTCCTGTTCTGATTTTCCGAGCCCCAGTACCCTATTTCTAGAAGAAGAACTGAATTGACTGAGCTTCGGTCCAGTGTGGACTCGCTGGTCCAATCATCTGTAGGCAGGTCTGAGACTAGGTATAAACATGGCCCTGGGCCCACTCTTCAGCTCTGCAGGTAAATGGTTCCCAGAGAGAGGGGCTGTCAGAGGGCAGACACCGCAAAACACATACACTACAAGCACCCACCACAAGTGGATGTGCCACAGATTATCAGCCTCTTTCCCTTCTCTTCCCCTGACTCTAGCAGAGCAGGTCTCCAATCAGCCCATACACGTTCAGGATTATCTTTAGATTTCTACTTATACTTGGGATCATTTGACTCCGTCCATCTCTAGCTTTCTTTGTACCTATGTCCTGTTCACCTAGGCAGGCCAATTTTCTCCAGGGAACCTTCTCTGATATCTTCAATCCCTCTCTGTCTCCCTCATCTCTGTCAGTTCCTTAGAGTCTACAACATACAATTTTGCACTAAGTTTTGTAATGACTTGGGCCTTTTTTTCAATCATTTTGATGATGTCAGTGTTTTTCTTTCAACTACATTATAAATCTTTTTAAAATGGAGAGTACCACAGGGCCACGAACATAGAGGAAGAGATTAGTTGTTCATTGAACAGAGAGAATTACACCACAATAAATATTTTATATTTGGAAGGGATCTCAGAAATGATCTTAGTTTAATTTCCTTAATTTCAGAAGTAAGATCAAAATAGAAGGAATTGTGATTGACTAAATGAAGAGTTAAAATGAAGACCAAATATCATATCATTATGTATTATGCATTTATAGGTAAAATGTGTTATATACATATATTTATAAAAATTACATATGATTTATATTACAGAAAAATTATCTCCTAGCATATTATGGAATAGTAGTTGGAGAATCATGATACATTCAAGCCAGAAGAGTACTGAGAAATAATCTAAGACATGCTGCTCAGGTTTGTAGATGAGGAAACTCTCTCCCAGGAAAACAGAGACTTGTTCAGGATCACTCAAGATTTTAGTTCTTAGTGGCAAAACTGAGATCAAGCTCTACATCTCCTACTTCTCACTCCTGTGATTTTTCCCTGCATTCCACTCTAACCAAATCCTTCCCTTAAGCTTCCATTCCTTCTTTCTTAGTCTGTTTTCTGTTGCTATGACAAAATCCCTGAGACCAGGTAACCTGAAAAGAATGGAGGTTTATTTGTCTCACGGTTCTGGAGGCTGGAAAGTCTGAGAGCATGGCACCAACCTCTGCTGGGAATCTGGTCAAGGTTTTCTTGCTGCATCTTAACAAGGCTGAGAACAGCACATGACAAAACAGAGCAAGTGTTTCAGCTTCTCTTATAAAGCCACTAAAGCTATCATGGGGTCCCCACTCTTATGATCTCATCTAATCTTAATTACCTCTTAAAGGCCCCTCTTCCAATTACCATTGATATGTGAATATTTAAGTTTCTAACACACTCAAACCACAGGAGCTCCCTGAACCTTGCACCCGACACCAGGGCTCATTTGCTTCTCAGAGCCTTAGTTCTGCATCATTTGCCCTCCCATTCCTTGCACTGTATTCTTTTTATCTCCTGCTTCCTTCTATTTGAGTTTACTTCTGCTCACTTGGTCATTGCTCTGTGATCTAAATGCTTGGCTCTGTCTCCTTGACTATAACCTTGAATCTCCTTCTCTGGCTTATTGTAAATACCTTTCCCAGTTCAGCCCGGCCTCAAGACTGAATAGTATGTGCAGTTGACTCATCGCTCCGTGGATTTAATATACATTTACTGTGCTTATCTTCTGTGAAGGATTCTCAGAACACAGCCCCCACTTAATAAACTCACAATCTAGACGTGAGAGATCTGTTTTAAAGCGGTATGATGTGTTCACTTCATATCTTTATTACCTTGGAACTCAAAACTGAATCTGGAGTGATGGGAAAGTGATGGTTAGGGAGGCCGTCCTGTTCCATAGATTAGGACAGAACCCTGGATAAGCATTAGCAAAACAGGTAGGGAGTGGAGGTGAGTGGGTACGCAAGCAGAAAAAGGAACATAAGCAAAGGCACAAACGCAGGAACAGCATGGGGTATTAAAGAAATGACAATTTCTTTAATGAAGCATTGATGAAGCATTTATCAATGAAAATAAATATGAAGCATTTAATGAAGCATTTAATAAGTGCCCTGATGTTCTTGGAGGATAAAAAGGAGGGGACGGGGGTAGTGTGGGATAAGGCTGGAGAAATGGTAAAAAACAAATTAGGATGGGCTTGTCTGCAAAGTCTGTAAGTGAGATAATTCTGTGGGGATTTAGGGAGCTAATAAATGACATCCCTGCTCCCTGCCTGAGTTCCTAATTAATTGAGAGAAGCCCCAAGGAGTCCAGCAGATGGAGATAAAAATGTCAGCCTTACTATTGATAAAACAATAAGCGTGGCTTAGATCTGCCCAGATTACTTGCTAACACTTCCCAGTGCTCAACTTAATTCCCAAAGTGCAGGCCTCCTCCACAGGGACAGACCTTCTTGGAGCTTTCCATAATGCTCCATGAACATCTGGCACAGAAAGAGAGAGGGAGAACTGAGCATGCTCACCTCCCTGTGTTAAATTCTCCAATCAGACAAATTGCTCTTCCTTTGAGGAGAGAGGGCATGTGTGCTACTCTAATGATGGTCCCCACACTTGGAAACATAAAGAAGGAGGGAAAGAAAGTTCCTGCGTAATGCATATCTACCATTTACTACCTGCAGCCTTGCAGAAGGCCCTGATTCCACAGCTGGGAACAGAATCAAAATTAGGTTCTAAAGAGTGTCTAACAGAATTGGTAAGTGGACGTGGAAACCCTTTGTACCCAGGGTTTGCTGTTCATAAGGAAAGGGTAGAGTCCTCAACATGAGGAATTTTGAGAGCCTGGATTGTGTACGCCTAGAACTTCTCAGAGATACTCCTACTTCTTTTACCACAAAGACACTGTTCTTTCATCAGAAAGACCTGTCTCTGGCTGATTATTCATCCTGGGTAAAACAACATAACCACACACACCTTCTCACAGTAGAAGCTGTCAAGCTGAGAACACAAGCACGGACTTGTGACAAAATGAAACATGTGCAAGGGGAGGTTCCTCTCCTAGGTGAGGACACTGGCCAGGGAGTGCCCTGAAGCAAGTGTCTAAGAAACTTCTGAAAGCATGTCTTCCTCCCCTTCCTTCTATGTTAGCATTTTCTTGAAAATGTCTTCCCTCCCTGTAGAGAGCTCTAGAATGTCAGAATTAAAAGATTCCCTGAAACTCATTGAATCTGGGCTTAAGGCCATCAATAGCATCTTTTCCCTGACAAGTGGCCATTATCCTCTGCTTAGATGTGAGGTGGACAGGGAACTGTCTCCCCACCTCATTGCTGGGGTAGGGTTCTCTGTGTGATGATGTATAAGACTGTTTTTATTTTCTAGTCTGCTGAACACTTTTGCAATTGTACACCACTGTGGAACAAACAGAACCCTGATTTCATTTCCCCTTTTTTGCTTTCATCTACTTTTGACAGATCTATGACATTTCCAATTCTTAGGATATTTTTCCTTCTGGGATATTCACACATTATTTTGGAATACTGTAGGAAAAACAAACCCCTGAAAATCTTGCATGAAGGTTGGGTTTATGTGGATCCATAACAAACCATCCTGTCAATGCACTGTTCCAACCTTGAGTAAGTTCTTCCTGACTTTGAACCTCCGTGGTCTCTTTGTAACTTTCACTGTTGGTCTCATTTCAGAGCTTGAGACCCACATGGCAGGTTGGTCCTGGCATCCTTCTTGTCTCTCGCAGACCACCCTGGTCCCTGAGTGTGACAGTCTTCCAACCCTGAGAATTTTAACATGGAGTCTGTCTTCTGAGTCTTGTCCCAGACCTCCAGATACAACCTTATGGAGAGCCACATAGATCTCGTCATAGACATAGATGAACCAGTCCCCATCGTTGGAACAATACTATAGCCAGGCCCTGTGACATTCCGTTAGATATCTCCCTCAGTACAAGGAAAAGCTGCAGTCCTTTAATCAATCTTCTTTGGGCCTGGTCATTTAGCCAATTATGCGTTCACCTAATCTAGACCACTCATCTCTATCTAATATCTCATACTCAAGAAGATTACAAGTCATCCTGGCAACCCTCTGCCTTAACCGCAGATACTCCAGAACTACAGTAGTCTCGGAATCAAACGATCCAGGTTTGGATTCCAATACCACTACTTACTTTCTTCAAACAAATGACTTAATGTCTTCCAGTCTCACATTTTTCATCTGTAGCTTGAAGATAAAAATATTTTCTGACTCCTAGGATGATTGTGAGCAGAAAGTGGGAATCATGTACATAACTCATAGAGGTTATGACCGTCACTTGCAGAGCCGTGCTACCTGGGTTCGATTCCAGTTCTTCTGCTGACTTATGGACAAGTCACAGGATTTCTCAGAGCATCAGTGTCCTCATTGGGAATATGGGAATAGTGCTAATTAACCCACTTCATAGTGCTATTGTAAGCATAAACTTAAATAGTATTCATAAAGAGTTTTATTACAGTACTTGGAATATAGTAAGTACGTGAAAAAACTGTTAAAAAAAACTGTTAAAATTCAAGATGAACAGTGAGAGTTACAAAGAGACCACTGAGGTTCAAAGTCAGGAAGAACTTACTCAAAGTTGGAACAGTGCATTGACAGATAGTTTGTTGTGGATCCACATAAACCCAGCCTTCATGCGAGATTTTCAGGGGTTTGTTTCTCCTTATGAAGAATAATAGGAAATAAATGACACACGTGTATGTATATATTTTACACTATACAAATACTAGCTTTCTTCATTCCTTCCCTTAATCTAGCTGTCTAGCAAGTCCTTCAAAGAGGAAATGACATTAATCTGATGTGCTTAATCAGAGTGAACTCATACTGGCAGGCTGTGAGACTCACTTCCCTTCCTAGAATATTAGTTTTCAGTAATCTTGGCATTTGCCCAGGGTGTCTCCACCCATCCAGGAAAACAAGCGAACGACTAACCCAGATGGAACAATGGAGAAACCATGAGTGCAATAGGAACCAAGAGAAGAAATGATCATCATTAGATGAAGAACGGAACATCAGGCGTCCTAGGAAAGTGACATTTGAATTAGTTCTTGAAGGAAGATTTAGCTGGGAAGAGGGCCTGGAACACAGCATGAGCAGAAGTTCGGGGAGAAATCAATAGAACATCTAGGTTAACTGGAAGGATGCTTATGAAGTATGATAGGAAATAAATGCAAAAAGAAAAGTTAGCCCCAGTTTATGAGGTCCCTGAGTGCCACAGAGACATGTGGCCATAGGAAACCATTCACTGTAAGTTCTTGAATAATATCAAGGAGATAATCATATGTAAGAAAATTAGTGTATGGAAGAAAATTGGATGGTATATGCCAGCATACTTTAAAAAGTGTGTAACCCCTGAGCCAGCAATAGGCTTCTAAGACTTAACTTGATGGAAAAATTTTTAAATGCACCCAGGATTTCAGTTATTAGATTGTTCATAGCACACTCAAAAAGGAAAACTACAACTGGCCTAACAATGTAGGATTGGTTCGATGAATTGTGGCATATCCATCCTTGGGAGGGGAAGTGTGCAAGAAAAATTGTACCAAAATATTAAGTAATTATCTCTGGTGAATGAGATTATGGATTTTCTCTTTTGCAAGTTTGTATTTTTCACAAATAAAATTTCATGAACACCTAGGTGTGGTGGTGTGTGCCTGTAATCCCAGCAGCTCGGGAAGGTGAGGCAGGTGAAGTGTGAGTTCAAAAAAAGCCAGACTCAGCAACTTAGCAAGGCCCCAAGCAATGTAGAGATCCTGTCTCGAAATAAAAAAATTAAAAAGGCTGAGATGTATGTAGCTCAGTGGGTACCAAAACAAAAAGAAAGAAAATTAAGGAGCATACAGGTATTCAAAGTTTTCATTTCATAAAGAATTGGTGTGAGTGCCCAATTCCGAGGCTGCTGAAGATTAAGGAGGCCCACCCCTAACTTGTAAGACTCAGGGAAATAGTAAAAATGGAGAGTTGTCACTTACTATCTACTCAAAACTTTAAAATAATAAACAAAGCTAGAAAACTGTCTTTTCTATTTCCTACCTTTGCAAATAACCTTCATAATGGCAAAATTTTAAAAATCAGCATAAAGTGATGGTTTGTAAAGTGATCAAAGTTGACTGGACTCAAAGGTCTGTGTGTTCTATTGTTGGAACAGTGATTTTGGATGAGTAATAAAATAAAAGCATGCATAATCATCAATTATTATATATTCATTCTCTAGTATTTATCTTTTGCTTTCATTTAACTATGTTGTTAATACTCTTGATTTTCATCTCATTTTTCTATTGATAGTAATGATGCTACTTTAAAAATTGATTTTTTTACATTTAAAAATAACATGTTACTATTTTAAAGTGCATAAATCTTGAATATACTTTTACTAAAAAGATAAATTAAGGGAAATGTACGTGGCAGACATACCATAAGATGACACCTATGATGTTTTTCTCATGGTCCACTGCATGGTGTAATCCCCTCCCTGTGAATTTCGGCAGGACTTGTTTATTTGCATTGGATTTATGGTTGCTTCTGACTAATAGAATGTGGTAAAAGTGATGGGCTCTCACTGTCTAGATTAGGTTACACTATGTAAGATTCTTAGTGGATAGGAGAGAGAAACTCTCCTAGCCTTGAAGAAGCAAGCTGCCAGGATGTAAACCTCCAGTCGAGGGAGTCATATGGTAGGGAAGCTGGTGTCTCAGGAGCTGAGGACCTTTGTCCTGCAACCAGAAGAACCTAAATTCTACTAACAATCACGTGCGCCGAGAACAGTTCTCCAAGCTCGAGATGAGACTGCAGCTCCAGCTGATGGCTTGACTGTGATTTTGTAAGACCCTGAGCAGAAAACCCAGTCAAGACCCAGGCTCTTTCCTAACTCATGGACATTGTGAGATAATAAATGTTAACCTGCAAAATTTGTTTTCCATTTATGTGATGGAAAGCTAATGCAATGTATAAAACAAAACATTTTAACGTTTGACACGCTTAACAAATTTTCTTCCACAATATTTAGAAGTGGCTTAAAATTCAAAGGCAAAATGTAAATTAATATTAATTATATCAAAATTTAAATCAATACAGTTTCATTGTTTAAATGTATGAACTTGTTATTTAATGGAACTTCGAATTAAATCTAATTTGGTAAGATTAAACTTTTTGTAATCCTAGTGTTCAATATCCATATAACTGCCAAGGTAAACAGTTGACGTTGCAGCTCATGCATTTTATGCAAATATGAGAGTAACAGGAATTATTTAGTGTTGTGAAATGTCCCTCAACCTCCACATGCAACTATTTTGAGTCCTGCTTTGGGTCATGAGTATCTCTGGAACTTCAAATTCGATCAAAAAGAGAAGCAGAAACTGGATATCCAGCATAATTTGGAAACAAAGTATGTGCCACTTAAGAGGAAAGATTTGACAGGCATTTCCTTTGACTTATCTTACCTGTGCACTTCCCTCCTTTCTTGTCTTCCCACCCTTCAGAGCACTGCCCAATTCTGACATCAGCTGCCATGCAACATACACAAAGCCTCACGGCATTCGGACACGGTCACCTTTGGAAGGTGATGTGGAGTTCTTTGATTTTCCTGCGGACTCAATGTAGGAAATCAGAAGGGAGCACAGAACAGAATCCCACTTGAGTGCTGCACACTGTATTTAACGAGAGCTTCCCCCTCCCTGTTCCATGGTTGGCATGTCCAATCCACTCGACCTGCACAGTGTTTCTCAGAGCCTTCTCTCCAGACTCTAGCCATGGCCCCATGTCAGGCTCTTATCACTTCTCACTTGAAATTTGTGCTTCTGTCTCTCAAATGTGGTCCTGCCTCCTGTCTCCGCATTCTCTAGTCCATCCTCCTCTTGGGCACCGACTTCCTGCTCACATCTAAAACATCTAATGTCCTCCCACTGCCCACAAGACAAGGTCAAATTCTTAGCATGTAATTCAAGCTCCTTCAAGGGCTTTCCCTATCCCATGAATTTATTTTTCCAGTCTTCTCTTTAGACCCTACTCCCACCTCCCCTGTAACTTGAAACAAATCACAGCAGTGTTCTCTATGCATCTGCAATAAACCCATATTTCTAGGATTCTTCATAAACCATACCCCTTCCTCAAATGCCCTTTATTTTCCTCCCTTTAGTAGCAGAGATGGGTGATTGGCCATGAACTTGGCATAACTCTTTCATATTGGAGTTGCTGTCTAGTGAAAGGTCACATTTCCCAGCATCCATTGCATCAGGTATGATCACGTGACTAATACTTACAATGGGATGTGAGAAGAAATGGGTGTCACACTTAAAGAGGATAGGGCTCAATTTGGGGTTTGCAATACTCTACACACTCTTTCTTCACTCAGTGACCAACTGAATTCAGAGTGTCTGGAAAGGATTCTAAGGTACCAGGGGGCAATATAGACACTAGCTGGAAATTCCTGAGTCACCAGTTGGTGCAGAAGTATACAAGAAAGCCTCCTGACCACATGAGGCTACGTTCAACTTTATGTGGGTATGAAGTGAACTTTTTGTGTTAATCCCCTGAGATTTGTGGATTTATTTGTTACCACAGCACAGCACAGCTTAACCTGACTAACACACTTACTCATTTTTTGAGGCTCAGGCCAACAGTCACCCTCTCTGTGAAGTTTCCCCTGACTTGCCTGTACAGGCAGTTAGTGCCACTCCCTGCGTTGTGTTCTTCTAGTTCTATGAAGTTACCGCTAGTGCTCCATTCATCATATTTTAGTATAATAATTTGTTTATCTATTTTCTCCATGAGCTGGACAGTTCCTTCGATACAGAAAACATGTCTTATTATTTCTGTAATTTCCCATTGTTTAGCACAGTACTTGACAATTTGTTGAACGAATAAGTGAATAAACAACTTGATGTTTATCTTTACTCAGAGTTTGACAGGATATAAAGAGCGAGTTTCTTTGGGACGAAGGTGGACCTCGCTGCCTAGTAAAGGACAGGGACATAGAATGCACTGCCCCATTTTCCTTCTTAGCTCCCACTCTCTGTCTTCCCTACTAAATATCTCTGATTTTCTTCAGGGTGGCAATGTACCCAGGCAAAACTAGTCCCTGGACTCCCTGTGGCCATAGGTCATGAAAACTTTAACTGGGAAAGCTTCTGTTCTTCTGATGGAGGTATCACCTTTTCCTGCTTCCCTTTCATTCTTCCTGGCTGGATTGTAGAAGTGATGTCTGGAGGTGTGACCACCACACCATGACCATGAGGATAAAAGCCAAACATACGGGGATGGCAGAGAAGATGCCCAGGAGGGTCCAGGATCCTTGATGGCACTGCAGACTCTTCAAACCAGGCCTGAACTACTTTCCTGGGCATTTGATTATAAGAGAAAATTAAACTTCTGTATGTTCAAGTCAATGGAATGTAGAATTTCTGTTGCTTAAGCTGATGCAAACTAGTAGATATCAGGGAATCGGGACAGTTTTGAAACACTGGTAACCTTGATCTTTACTTGGCTAGATTTAAATTAATGGCAAGCCCTGCCATGGTTTAGATCTTAATTGTCCCCAAAGGCTCCTGTGGAGAGGCTTCTTCCCCAGGGAGGTGCTTTTGGGAGGCTGTGGAAATTTTAAGAGGCGGTGCTTAGAGGAAGTCTTAGGTCTTTGGGGGACAGGGCCCTCCTCTCTCTTTCTCTTTTGCATCCTGGCCATTAGTTGGATGGTTTTTGCTCTGCCAGTGCCCCCTGTCATGACGCACTACCTCACCACAGGCCCCAAAGAAATGGAGCCAACCAATCATGGGCTGAAACTTCTAAAACTTTGAACCAAAACAAACCTTCTTCCTTTATATATTGATTATCTCAGGCATTTTGTTACAGTGACAGAAAGCTGGATAGGGCACATGGTGAGCTAGGTCTAAGTTCTTGAGGTTCTTCAAGGAGATTTGATAAATCTGAGTATAGTAGGATAGATCAAGTCCCTGGATGGCTGTATGACCTTGGAAATATACATTTTGAACAATCCTTTTGCAGCACCACCTGTAACATGGTAGATTCAATGCTAAATATGTTAAAATAGGTTAGCAACTAGACAAAGTCATGTTTAACCTCTGTTCAAAGATATAAGTAAATTAGGGCTCAACAAGTTTGCTCACTCAGTGTCACAGAGAGGTGAAGCTAGGATTTGAACTCAAGGCTCTAACTCCTACCTAAGCTATAACCTTTATCACTATTGGATTGGTAGATATTTGATGGATATTTGTTGAAAGATCCTAAGAATAAGTGAATAAATTATCCTTTTCTGTGCTAATATCTGATATCACTATAGATATTAGGGCTTAATAAATCTATATTGGCCTGAAATTTTTCACTGTTTAAGAAACCCAATTCAAAGATATGATCCAGGCAAAAAAAAAGAAAAAAAGAAAAAAAGAAACCCAATTCAAATAAGTTTAAGAAAAAAAATTTAAATGCATGACATGAAAGGACATGTCATAAAGGACATGAAAGGACATGTCATAAAGGACATGAAATTTTGGGCTGTGTATATTAAGAAGGTTGGTGGGGTGGCCTCTGCCATCAGGGGTCTTAAATGTGGTTACAGCTTTCTGCCATCTCATTTTGTTCTCTCGGATAGAGTAGCTGGCCACCAGCAGCTCCCCAATCATCCCAATCTGTGACCAGAAAGAAAGAAGTGGAACATGATTCGTTCTACTGAGGTCACATGATTATCGCTGGACCAATCACTGTGACCAAAAGAAACTGGCCATCTTAATGGTCCCTCGTGTGTGACCATGGCAACCCCAGAGCCTACCATATTAGAACATAACCAACAGCTTCCACTCAGGAGTGATTGCCCCAAAGATGGGAGGAAAAGTTATCCACTAAAGGAAAGAGCTATGGTGACCCTAAAGTCCCCTTTAGGTGCCACCTGCAGAACCCAGCATCCAATGTCAAATGTCTGTTGTCTCAGGCATTCCTTCCAATTCGGAGAGCTGCATCGGGTCACAGGGGCAATGATTCAGAAAAGAAAAATCCGGAGGATGGCTAATTCTTTGCAGGAGCAGAAGTTGACACAATGCATATTAAATCAGACTCAGAGAAAAAATACACACACACACACACACACACACACACACACACACACACTGGGCTGATTCAGACTCCAAAGCTGGGTGGAGAATTCTGAAGGAAGGCAGTCGCTGAGTCAGCTCTGGCAAAAAGCCCAAGAAAAGTGCCAGAAAGGATGACAATAAACTGGTTTAATAAGAGGGTGGGACGACCTGGTGGATGTGATCTTGCTTTCATTCACAAAACCAGGTGCAAATAAATAAGCAGCTGGTGAGCGAGTTGAGAGCGGCAGAGGTAGAGCCCATATTTGTATTTGCGCAGGTCTTCAAGGTGTGTAAATCTTGCAGGAATTATTAATCCTCCTCCCTCTATGAAGCCATCAAGCATTTATTGAGGCTCAATCCCCACCCTACCCTGAAGCAGATGCCCAGAGATCTTGAATAATTACCCAAGACCACTTAGGATGTGCCTTTGCCTTTATACAAATAATTCAGATATTTTGAGTTAAAACAGTTGACATTTGGCTATGTTTGGAAAGAGTTTTGGTTGTCAAATTTGTGGGAAATAGTATTATTGGTGTCTAGAGGTCAAAGATAATTCTGGGCATGATGCAAAGTATGAGAAAACCCCAAAACAACGAATGCCCAAAGCATCAGTAATTCAAGGTTGAGAAAGTTTTGGACCAAAACATCCAACCCAAGGAAAACCTACTGACAGAAATAGAGGGTGGTAAGAGAGTCACTGAATGCACAAACTGAGAGGATCTTGGAGACCAGGTCAACCTTCATGTTTAATGGAAATTGAGATCCTGAGCAGAGAGGTGACTTGATCTTGGTCTCATGGCACAGTGAAGCCAGCCCAGGACTATCCACAGCACACCTTCTGACCATCAAAACAACTTTGTTCTAACTGTTCCTGAGCCACACAGTGGTAGCCTCCATTGCTTTTAGGATATAATCCAAAATCTTTATCCCAGTGTGAAGATGTGCAGTAAACAACTTCACCTTGTCCAAAGAGAGGTGAGGCCTTTGCCATCCCTCATCTTTGCCCCCAGTAGGTAATCTATGTCGTACCTGGTAGGAGGGGGCCACACTGGAGAGACAATCATGTGAATCAGGGTGGGGCTCGGGTCATGCAGTATTCATCTACTTGAATGCTGAGACCAACTTTACGGGCAGTCAGTCAATCAATTGATGAGGCAATCATTAATGCCCATGAACTAGAAACCAATAAAAACTCTGGACACCAAGTGAACTTTTCAGGATTTCCAAGCCTGGGTGAATGTTCCATCCAGGTCACACTCCAAGTGACCCACCTTCTCCAGTCACACTTCACAGGCCTCCAGTTACCGCCCAGTCAGTCCATTCAAAGTAGCATGGACTGATTAGGTTACAGCTCCCACTATCTAATTATTTGACCTCTGAACATTACTGTTAATACAGCGGCTTTGGGGGATGCTTCATACTCAAACCAGAACACCGTACCATGAGCATAACAGCTCCCAGTGATTTCTGTGAGGTTTTTTAAGAGAAGTATTGAAGCAGAAGGTGGGGTGGGGAATCCACTTAAACTTGGAGCTCGTCACAGTGATGGCGGTCTTATGGAAGATGGCGCTCTGAGACTTTGCAGTTGGCCCAACTCTGCACGGAAGGTCCGTATGCTGGGTTACCCAGATGCCACTTCTGTGCCGTCTTGTTTCTCTGGCTGCCAGTGCCTTCAGGGATGATTCCAGAAGTCAGTGATGGTGGATGCAAAGTTCTGGTCACTTTGACCTGCTTGGGACATCTCTGAAGAGCCATTCTAGATCCAAACTACTCTTGGGGTGGCATGCACCTCGTCTTGACCACCTGCCCACTCTGCTATTTTCCCTGCTCTTTCCAACCCATCAGTTCCTCCACGAACATCCTTGTTTGTAAAACTCCATCCCATTGGCTGCTCCCTGGTAACCCCATAAATGCTAGGTCCCATTCATAAAGCTATGATTCAAGCCCTGCCTCCCTCTCTGATATCAAACCTCAGGACTCGCCCTCTCCCTGACTCCACTTGGTCCACATGGGCCTTCCTTTGGTGCCTTGGATGGCGGGGGGCGGGGGTCTTCTCACTTGGCGCTTCCTTATGTTGTAAAAACTTCTCCCGGATCCTTCAGAGTCACCAGAAGTGGCATCAGTTAGAGACACTGCCCTGTGACCACCTGCATCCCTGTCAGAATAGAAACGAGCCTCCCTTACACAGTTCCTTACACTGTCCTCTGCTTCTTCTTTCTGGATGTTTGTGGCTGCAATGCGCAGAACACCCAACCAAAGGTGACTTCAATAACGGGGGTGGCCAGTCTTACGGAATAAGAGGTTTGAAGGCGATTCTAAGTCAGTGCAGCAGCCCAGCCATGCGGTTGCCGGTGGTGGGATGCTTTGTGCTCATTCCTGAAATTTCCTTCCGTGTCCAGGAGCTCTATCGCTGTCCATTCTGTTTTTGCTTTCTTTTCTTTTTTCCTTCTTCTTCCTCTTTATTCTTTCCCTGGGGAAGAGGATGGCTTATCTGTTTGGTAATTTGGCCAAGTTCTTCCAGGGACTGCACCTGCCACATGGAGCACTTGGCCTCTGTTACTCCAGGTGTGGTCTGTGCTATGGTTTGGATGTGGTGTCCCCCCAAAAGCTCATGTGTGAGACAACGCAGGAAGGTTTGGAGGAGACACGATTGGGTTATAGCCTTAACCTGATCAGTGGATTAATCTCTGACGGGAATAACTGAAGTGGTAGTGTGTGGCTGGAGGTGGTGGGAATCGGGGCATGGCTATGGGGTACATATTTTGTATCTGGAGCGTGGAGTCTCTCTCTCTCTCTCTCTCTCTCCCCTTCCTGATCACCACGTGAGCTTCTTCCCTCTGCCAACTCTTTCACCATGATGTCCTGCCTCACCTTGAGCCATGAAGAATGGAGTCTACTGTCCATGAACTTAGACCTCTAAAACCATGAGCCCCCAAATAAAACTTTCCCTTATATAGTTGTGTTATTTGGGTCTTTTAGTTGCAGCAGTGAAAAAGTTTACTAAAACAGTCTGTAATTAGTGCTAAATCTGCCTAAAATGAGGCTTGGGCCCAACTGGTTTCCCCATTAACCTACAGCTACTTATGGAGAATTTATCAACAACCAAGATGGCAATTTCTTCATTATCTTCTTAATTTGTTCAGGACTCAGAAGAAAAAGAAGGAGCTACTCATTGGGCTTCTTCAGACTCCAGAAGTCACTCTCAGGATCCCAGATATATTCCATGAGGCTGCTCTGCTCTCATTAGTGTTCCAACAGAGTGGCCTCTTAGAGTCACAAGGGGGCTGCCACAGCAACAAGTAGCACATTGTCACATGACCACATCCCAGGCAGGAAGGGTAGGATAGGAGGCAGAAGGACTTTTTCCTCAAGTAGCTTTCTCTTTTATCGGGGAGGAAAATAATTCCCAGACTGCTCCTAATTGGCCAGAATGAGTCCCACGTCTGTCCAGAGCAATGACTGACAAGGAGGAAATGGAATTTCCATAGGAGTTTAGCCCTACTCAGCTAAATGACATCTAATGACTTGGAACAATATTATGTTAGCAAAAGAGGGAAGTGGGTTGGCAGCCTGCGGTGTTTGTTGCAGTGCTATTCACAATGTGGGGGTGAGGATGCATTGGTTTGATGATTCATTAACAATCTGACTCTCCTTTCCAATGTAAGTCCCAAGAGGCAGGATGTGCGGCTGTCTTATTCAATGCTATGCCCTCAGCTCCTGCTCAAGTGACTTCTTGTTATTTTTTTATTCACTTTATTTATTCATTTGTGTATTTATTTATTCATATTGTGGTGCTGGGGATTGGGGCCTTGCACATGCTAGGTAAGCACTCCACCACCCAGCTACACCCCCATGCCCCCCCCCCTTTTAATTTTGAGACAGTCTCACTAAGTTGCTCAGGATGAAGCCTTCAACTTTCCACTTTCCTTCCTCAGCCTCTGGAGTAGCTGGGATTATAGGCCTGCACCACTGTGCCCAGCCCCTACCTTCTTCCTAGTAGGGGCTCAATAATTATTCATGGGAACCCAAGAATAATTGCATGCTCAGAATCGCTGAGCACCTTAGTAAATGCCAGAAGAAATGTCAGACACACTCCTTGTTTTCAAAGAGTTCATGGTGCAGATAAGGCAAGACGAATGCATTTAAATCATTTTCTATCGATACAAGCCAACGTGTCTCTCTTCCTTCTTCCAAATAATATTCATCTTTTGTCTACAATGTGCAGACACTATGGTAGGTGCTGGGAATGCAGCAGAAAACAGGGATCAGGGCCTGGATCCTAGGCTTCATGATGAAGGGCTGGCGAGGGGAGCCAAGGAGAAAACCATCATGACCGAGATAAACAGGGAGATTAGAGGGCAGAGGCAGGAAGGTTCCATGATTTTACCCCCAAACCCACAAGATCCAGCCTAGAGCCTGGCAGCTTATAAGCTCTCAAAAAAGCAGTGGTCATTGTTTCAGAGAACAAAAGTGCACTCGTGGAACATTTAGGGCGGGCATGGTTGGCTTGGATTTGTAATTCAGGAAACTAAGACCCAGGAAGCTAATGACCTTCCACGAGGAATGAGAGACATGAGCTGGACAAGAACCCTCTGCTGATAGTATGATCCTCGCTTCTACTCCTCACTGCCTTCCTGATGAGGTGACTCGCTGACATCAGATTAGAGTTGGGAATTGTTGTGTGTCTGGTGTCCTCGCTTGACCCATGAACATCTGAATCCGTCTTTTCCCCTGGGGTGTGGGCACCATGGTTCCTCTCCCTCTGTCCTTCAGCTAGCCACCCCAGCGACAGGAAATGCAAATAGCCGGCACTGTTATTTTTCTCCTTTGCTTTTAATGACAGCACCTCTTTTGTATTTAAGCACTAATTATAATTAGTCATTTCCTAGAAAGTGTGCAAACATCACGGCACAGCTGGGAACCTGCATAATTTAAACATTATTGCTAATTTAACTTCACAATCTGGGAGAGTGTGGGTTTTACAAAAGAGCCCTCAGATCCTGAAAGAGGAGGAAAGATCGCTTTTTATATTATGGGCACCTCTCCCCTGCTGCTCTGTGGAGGCCTGTAGATTCATAAGGTTTCATATGAAAATGGAAACAAATGTTCTCAAAATATTTCAATACTATTTTTATGTTAATCTCTCAAAACAAACCAATCCACAACAACAACAACAACAAAAAAAAAAAAAAAACTCTTGCTTTGAAAATTCCCAGCTATACCTTTTATAGTTCAATGTATGGATGACTATTCTCTGACTCAGGTGTATGGGAAAGAACATTTTCTTTATTTCCTTTAAGATGGCTAAATTATGACACTTATTCCACTAGGAAGTGAGACATTTAATCACAAAACTTACTGGAAACTCCTTTATGTTCCAAGCTCTTTTTAAAATATATATATATTTTTTTTATTTCTTATCTTTAGTTCTACATGACACCAAGCTCTTCACAGGACCTGGGACGTTTAGGTGGATGGTGAGTGTCAATGTCTAAGTGGAGGGAACCCTTCATGTCCCCAAGTCTCTGCCTCTGGGTCACTTACAGGGTTTAGAATATTTGTGGATGGGCCCAGGGTATTTCTGCCTCACACAACCCAACAGTCCTCTGTGAAGCTCATCCTTCTTCTCAGAAAAGGGGACACATAGCAGTGTGGGGTCAGCTCTCTCCTTCCTGGCTGGCAGGTTTCCTCTCTCAAAAGTCTCTCTACCAGCCAGGCACAGTGGTGCACGCCTGTAATCCCAGCAGCTCGGGAGGCTGAGACAGGAGGACTGCGAGTTCAAAGCCAGCCTCAGCAAAAGCAAGGTGCTAAGCAACTGAGTGAGACCCTGTCTCTAAATAAAATACAAAATAGGGGCTGGGGGTGTGGCTCAGTGTTCAGGTGTTCTGGAGTTCAATCCCCAGTACCAAAAAAAAAAAAAAAAAACTGTCTCTCGACCTTCTCTTCTCCCTCAGGGAGACCAACCTTGTCTTGTCCTCCAACAGAGACTCAAATGAGAGCTTGGAGGAGCTCTTGGCTCAGGATTGCCTCCACTCTTCTGTTCTGTGCTCAGTACACAAACTCCTCCTGAACTTGAACTCCCCGCTTGGACTTTAGGAAAGAAAGACTTAGGAAGAACAAGCACAAATTAATCTCTTAATATATTATCCCACAACATGAGTCCATCTCACCAACTAGTGGTTTGCTTTATTTCAACCCCAAAAAGTCAATGACTTTGTGTATCTTATACATTTATTCAAATGATATCTATTTAGCAGCTCTGACGTGTGACGCAGTGCTCTGGCTCATGGAGATGCAGTCCTGTGACACGTTGCATTATTGCTTGGTATTCTCACTCAGGTCTCCACCTATGTTTGCACCCTGCAAACCTGTGGATACACAAATCAGAATACATAATGGTTGTCATAAGTTACTGAGTTTGAGGATTATCTCTTATGCAGCATTAACTGACTGATACAAGGTGAAAACAAAGACAGACATGATCTCTGTCATCATGGAGTTTCCCGTCTGCGTGGGAGTGGGGGATACATAGGCAGACATGAACCATTACATAGGCAATTTTTAAAAATATGTAATTGTGATAAGTGTTAGCAAGGAAGTATAAGAGAAGCCAAAGTGCTAGGGAGTGTGTCCCAGGAGCACTTAGCCATGTTTTAGTGTTGGGGAGAGTGGGTAGAACAGGGGGAATTCAGTTCAAGAAAGAGTAACACTGAGGTTTCCTACCCATAGCTAATTATGCTCCCAAATTCTCTCATGTAGCCAATCTTACATTTATAGAATCCTATAAGCCATCTTAAATCTAAGACATTAGTCATCCCAAATGCATTAGTAGATATTTATGATCTCACAAGTCCATGGTGGGGCTCTGGAACATCCTGGAAATATAATGCTCAATGTGTTCTCACACTTTTGGGGTCAGGGGAAGCAATACACACGTAAAATACAAACTAACCAACACGGTGAAGTGACACACGTCTAAAGGACGGTGGCCCAAGTAATCTTTGATGGATAGGTGTGCTGCACATCACCTGTGGCTTCCGCCCCTCCTTTTTCTTTCCTTGAAGGAAGCAACATGTGCATCTTTAGGAAAGTTCAACAATTTAAGGTTGAGAGCCTCTTTAGGGAAAGCCCCATGGGAATAAGCCAAAAACACATTCTCCAGATGCAAAGTGGCCTGTGACAGTGGGCGCATCCCATCCACCGATGACAGCAGGACAAGGCAGGTGGGAGATGCAATAAGAAGTGAGTGAATCCGTGGAGGAATGGACGTCAATAAAAGACCTAGGTTTGAGGCCTAGCTCTGCCTCAAAGGGATATGCTACCTGAAGCAAGTGACATATCTTCTCTGAGACTCATTTGCTTCACCTGGGAGATGGGAATGAGCACTGTGACAGAGGCTGCTAGAATTTATCAATATCTAGGTTCACTGTGATACAGCCCGACTATACTTGCAATTAGATATGGTCATATGATTAGGTTCTTGTCCAGAGAATGTGAGCAGAAACGATGTGAGTCTTTTCCAGTTCCAGCTGGATAAAAATATCCCATGTGCATTCCTAGCTCTCTCTCCCCATTTGCCAACTGAAAAGAGGAATCCTGAGATCTTAGAGATGGATCCAACCCCGAGGTGAAAGGATCCTGAGCCCCTGACCCACTACATGGAGCAGAGCTCTCCTGCCAACCCAAACCACACGGGAGTGTGTCAGAGACAAGAAACAAGCTCTCACTGCACTCAGCCATGGGATTTGGGGGTTGTCATCTCACCACCCCTAACTTCTCTTGAGTAACACAATTATCTACTTTGTAGGATTGCTGTGAGATTCCACAAGCTTATGACCATTCCCAGCACATGTGCTCCACACACAGTCACCATCGGCATAAAGACACTTATGGATTATTACAAGTCCTGTAAGAATGATGTTAAACAATTTACCCTGCGCTTTGGGGTGGGGGTCCTTTCGGGTCCTCAGCTCCTTTAGCGTATGCCCTGTTGACCACTGAGATCATACAGCGTTCGGGGTCCTGGGAGACCTGGTCTTCCTGGCAGAGTGGTTGCTCAGTGCAGGAGCCTGAGGGAAAAGGAGAGCAACCTTGGAAATAGATGCAGTAGGCAGAAAGCAATGCGGTTGTCTCCAGAATACAGACGAGCAGAGAGCTCCACTTCCCAGAAAGCTCCTCTCTGTTCTCCCTGACCATGACTGATGTTCAAAATGAGAAGCCCAGACATAGCAAAGCCACAAGCCCTTCCGAATCAACCACGGAGCCAGAGTTAAATGCATTAGAAGATGCTCTAGTTTTCTGAGAGCCAACCATCTTTGCCTGGATATATCCTATCCAGTAAGTCAATTATGTAGCCTCGTCACCTTAAGCAGAATACAACCTCCTCCAAACCAGAATCTGCAAGTTGGCAGCACAACTGTTAAAATTTGAGCCAGTTGCCAACTTATAAAAAACTGCAAGATGTCATATACATTTTCAGATTTCTAGCATCTCTCTAATATTAATCTCATGACCTCATAATTCTAGTCCCACATTTCCCAATGGCAACAAGTGGTTGGCGCTGAGCAGCGGCTGCCCTTTATAAGTAATAGGTGTTACAATATTTGTCCCAGTACTCATCCAGCCCATTTTGTCATTTATAAAGTATATTTTCCTGTCTTATGCTATTTGCCTGTTTCCTGACTTTACAATCCTTAGGTTAAACTAGGGTAAGCATGACTTTGCCACGTGGTAAAATTGTTGGTGATTATGATCATCTTTATGCCAATGATATTTGGCAAAATATTTATTTCTCCCAAGAAGATAAAATAAGGCTTCATGGAGGAGGAAGGGTATTTCTGCTGGGCTTTGAAGATTTGGTGTGGGTAGGTGTATAGTAGACATTGCCGACTGGGCTGCCAGGAAAGAGGGATATCACAAGCCAAGGCCTGGAGGTATTTAGACAGTCAGTGTGTAGAGGACAAGGATAATTCCATCTGGCGAGGACACAGGATTCATAAAGCAGAGTGGCAGCAAATCAACTTGGAAAGTTGGGTGAGGTGGGAACACGGAGTCTCTGAGTCAATCTACAAAGTTTCCACTACTTCTGAGCAAGGAGACATTTTTGAGCAGGAGATAACCAGGCTCAGAGCCGATACTCAGAGAAGAATCCAGAAATGAAAGGGAAGTGGATCAGTGACCAGAGACCAGAGAGTGTTGCAAAGCCAAGGTCACTGCAATCAGAACACCAAGGAAACGATGCAAGTGGGAGGGGGGTAAAGGCAGAAAATCTCTGGGGTTGGATAAGCAGTTGATTTGGGGGGTGGGGGGGGAGGGCAAGAAACAATGCATAGCTCAGGCTTCCCAGCCGTGAGGGCAGGAGTGGAGAGTTAGGAGAAGGTGGGGCAGGAAAGGAAGGAGGAGGGAGAGCACATCTGCACCTTAAGGAGGATGCCAGGGGAGGAGGGCCTTTTACAGATTAAAGAAAGGAAGCCCGGAGGCAGGAGCTCCTCCCAGAAGCAGGAGGTGGGGTTACAGTGCAGGATCACTCAGCCTGGCCCACGTGAGCCAGCCTCATCCCCAGTGGGCCACCTTCAGCTCAGGCCTCGTCGGACAGTTAGGACACCTCCATCTGTCCAGTGGACCCTCCTGGGCAGGTTTGCTTGTGCTCCGTGGATGATTTGGGCTCAGGAGGCCACTTGGGGACTCCAGTAACACTAGCCTGACAGCTTCTCAGCTTCTGCCTTTCATTTCCAATCCATCACCTGAAAGGCCATCTACAACCAAACTGTGCTATGCTCCAGGTAAAAGATGGCCCTCCCTCTGGTTTCTCCCTAGGCTAGAATTAGCTTAGCAGCTGGAGTGTTCTCAACCCACGACTCGGGGAGAGTTCTGAATCTCTTCCCTGTGGCGAGTCTCTGGTTACATCACGGTTGTAAGGGTCACGCGGCCCTCCCAGATTCCAGGCAAATCTTCCTTATGGAGAGCAACAGGAAAAGGGCGTGGCGGTGGAGAGGGATGAAGATGGGGGGTTATTACTGCAGTCACCCTGCCCCGAAGTGAGTGTCCAAATGGAAACTTTCTCATCTCTTCTGATTCACTCTTGCATCAAAATAGTTATTAACCAAGACCTTTCAAGTTTATGGATTCCCATGTGCAGTGACAGTAAAATCAAAGCTCTTACCGTCTCTACAAGCCAGTCCTTTAGCTGGTTCCTGACAACTTGTCCAAACTCAACTCTGACCCCACCACCACACCGGCCATGCTCCAGTCACACCCACTGAGTACTCCTGTCTCAGGGATTGGTGCAGGATGGTCCCTTTACCTGGGAAGTTCTCCACCCCAGTCTCACCCTTCTTGGCTGCCTGTGCCCATCCTTCAAGATTAGCTTCAATGTCACCTTCCTGCACCACCTGACTCAAAATTGGACTCTCTATCTCAGGTCCTTGTATTTATTCCTACTTAACCATCATCAAGAATGCTTTCTTACTTGCCTGGATTGTTTGTTTGTTTTATCTGTCTCGTCAAGTCCAAGGCAGGGACCCCATCTGTCACCACTGTGTACTGTACACCTGTGTCCAGCACTTGATGCATAATGAGCATGCTATGTGTATATGAGTGAGTGAATGAATGAATGAATGGAGATCTGGAATAGAACATTTTTTCCCCCAGAGAAACTCTTAAAAATAGAGCTCAAGATACCAGATTTGTAGCTCAAGTTCCTGTATCCTCAGAGTCATCCCCATGTCCTTAGAATTTCTAAATGCATGGCTTATCAGAGAGAGCAATTTGACCAGAGCAGGATTACAGCATGTCTTTCCTCTTGTTTGGTGGGGGGCTGAGGAGTGGGACCAGGGAAACCATCCCAAAGCCTTCACCCGAGCATGCAGATGAGCCATGGGATCTGATGGGGAGGGGTGAGTGCTGTAGACACTAGAGATGGACTCAGGGGAGTTGAGCTCTAGCCCTGATTTGCACTGTTCTGCTGCGTGTCATTAGGAAAGTCTGTTGGAGTCTCTGTGCCTTGGATAAAGCAAGGATAATAATTCCCAACTTGCTGATAGATGTGAAGGTGAAGTGCACAAAGCTTCATGTTCAGGGCCAACTGGGTCATTTTTGTGGGCTCCCCATCTTTCCCCTCTCCCTCCACCTGCTTTAGAACATTCATGGCCATGGGCTTAGTCTTAGCAAGAGTGTTGTCGATATTTCTGTTTCAGACCAGGGGCTGCACCTACTGCAGAGGGTTTCAATCATTTCCAAACACAGGTAGGATGCACATTATTGGAATCATCTTTAAACCAATGGTCAGACTGTGAAATGGTGTGAACACTGGCAAGCAAGGCCTCCAGAGATGCCCATCTCTTCACTCCAAATTCAACAACATCTCACAGGGAAGAGAATAATCGAGAGTGCTGAGGATCCTCCAGGGCCCGGCCCCTTCGCTGGGAACATTTTTACAAACATTTCCTAGAGGAAGCCTTACAGTCATCATATTATTATCCCCAGCTTGCTGATGGACATGAGCAAGGTCATTTATTCTATAGGTAAAGAAACTGAGGCCTGGGAGTTCAATGTCTTTATTCAGTACCTAACTTCTATACAAATGAGCTACTAAATGCATGCATGTCAGATGTCATAGGGACTAAGGAGTGAAGGCTCCAGCCCAGTGGAACACTGTGGAACTCCTAGTCACGCATCGCCTTTTGTTACCGCTGTTGACCGGTGACAAGTTCTTGCTTCCCCAATGTTGAAGAATAACACCAAAGAAGCACGCCGAGGCAAGGTCAGAGTAGAAATTAGAAGTTTATTAAAGGACAGCAGAAAAGACTTCTCCCGGAGGAAGAAGGGGACCCAAGAGGTGGAATCCGTGGAAGGGATGTTGTCTCCCCTTTTTATAGTTCTTTCAGTGATGGAATGTAGGTGGGAAGGCCCGAGGGGTGGGACACAGGTGGGCCAAAGAAGTAATCTGGTCAGGAAGGACTTCTGAGTCAGCACCTTTTTGCTGGGGGCTGTTCATTAACATTTCTTTGAGGTGGACTTTGGCCTAGGGCCTTTTCGGACTTCATTAACATTCCTTGAGTTGTCCTGCGTTTCCCGGAATCATTGCCAGCATGGCCTCCATTTTAGATTTCACTCGGTATTAGACCCGATTTACCTAACTACACTGACTACCTAACTTTAAATCTGGCTTCACTTTGACGTTGTGACGTCCAACTTCTCCCATTCAGCTCTTTTCTTCAGAAATGAACAGGGCTTGCCCAGGTTAGAACAGTAAGTGTCAGATGGAAGCTAAACGTTCTCCAGTTTCAACTGCTCAACGTGCTTGCTCTTGGTTCCTAACACTGTTACATTCCTGAGGCACGTTTCTTCGCACTAATGAGACCAGAGATGATACCGGTGTTCCAAGTCCTGTCCCCTGGTATAGAAGATGGAACACCCTAGAAACACAGAGGCAAGAGCAAAAATGTTTTATTTAAAGGATAGAAAAGAGAGGGAGAGGGAGAGGCAGGTACTCCTCCACAGAGGAGGGGGCTCCAAGCTGGTGCCTGAGGGAGTGGAGGAGTCCTGCCCCTTCTGTAGATCTCAGGTTTCCTTTGTTCTCATGCCCTCTCCTCCCATCCTGCCTACAAGACCAAGTGACCCAAGGGTGGGAAAGGAGCTGACCGGGAATACAGACAGGAAGGGAGCCACCCAGGGGATACTTATTAACAACTCCTTGTTGGGAGGAACAAATTCCCTGGAGGCAGGTGACCTTGGCAACAGGTTGGAGGAGGGGGAAGTGCTCTGGAGGTATTAGCATTTTATTTCCTCTTGAATCAGCCTCCATCTTCCTGACCCAGTCATTCATTACCTGCACTGACTGTCCCCCCCACCCCCTGCCCGCCGGCTCCACTCACACCAACATTATGGATTTTCTGTTTTCCACTCACTTTGATGGAACAATGAAAGCATGATGAGATTAACTAGCTAGCATTCATTAGCACCTTGCTGTCTTGTGCAGTCCCCTTAACAGCGTTCCATATGCATTCACACCTGCACATACCGCCTTATCAGGTGTTTCCCTGAAAAGAGAAATCCTGTTTTGATTAGTCCCCGGATGAGAACCCAGTCCTCCACTTTGAGGAGGAATTTTCCACAGATGGAGTTCAGCCTTCCTACATTTCAAACCTTGCTTCTTCTCTTCCCATCTACAGACACGGTCACAGCACCTAGGGTCAGGGTCTCCAGCCCTCACCTTGAGGGCTAGAGATGATGAGTGGATGTCCATGGGGTAGTGGGTCTAGGGCAGCAAGCAGTAGCCTGGCCATATGCACAACTAACTGAACCCATGAACAACCCGCTGGACCTAAACTAGATGCTTCCCTACACTCAAGTTCTACTTCAGCCAGATCTCTAAAAGATCTCTCAAATACCCTTGACCATTTCAGTGCCACTTGACATGAAGGAAAGCATGAAGGAGAGAAAGTATTGCTAAATATTTTCCTTATGCAAATTTTAAAATGTGTATATATGTGTGTAATACATATACATATATGTATATTTTTTCTATGCAGCCCCACTGCAAGGGGTCCAGTAGGACCCAGAAGGAGCCTGTAAGTGAGCTGGTTGAAGCTTCATTGGGTGATGCACGTTTGCTCTCACAACTCAACTGAAGTCTCCTGGACTCTGTGTCTCGCTTGGAGCGGGCACTGTGGTAGCAGGAGTGATAGGATCAATGGGGTGCAAATAAGAGAAGCATAAGAAAGACAAGGAAGTGATGACAGCATGCAGAGGTCGGTACAGGAACCAAGTCATGCCCACTGTGTGTCTTTGTCAATAAAGCTTTATTGGAACACAGCCACTCCCCTTCATTCCTGTATTGTCTATGTGCTTGCACTGCATTGGAGGAGGGGAGTAGCTGTGCCGCAGTCTGGCTGGGCACAAAATAACCGAGCCGCCACACAGCCTTGTAGGTTCAAAACAGGAACTCCTTTATTCTCCGCACTCCCGCAAACGCCACACACGCGGCTCCTCCAGGAACCACCAACCGGAAAAATCCCTCCTCCGGCACTTCCCCAACCAATGCGAACTCCTCAGGAATCCCCGCGAGAGCTCAAAAGTCATCATCTTAATGGCTCGCTGGCGTCACCTCTCAACCATTACTTTTGGCAAAAATGCCATGCATCATCCCGATTCTGCTGTGGCCCTCAACATAGCTGCAATCATCTTTTCTGGCTCACAGAGCTGCAAACATTTACTATCTGTCCTGTTTTACTAAAAAATTGGAGGATGTTATGAATCTTGGAGAAAAAGAACATGAGACAAGAAAAAGTCGGCCTTATTCAAACTCTCAGGATTTGATTCTGGCTCATAATTTCATAGCTGTGTACCTTTGGGCAAGTTACTTAACTTTTCTGAGCATTAATTTCCTTCTCTGCAAGCAGAGGTAATAATTTTTCTATCATAAATTTGCCATAAGGATTAAAGAATCCCCTCAATGCAGAGTGCTGGCATAGAACCTGACATAAAACCAAGCTCAACACATGTCATAGACTATTATTAGCTGACCCACAAAGATGCCAGTTTTGGGGTTAAAACATTATGTCAGCTCAGGAAGGAGGTTTGATGTGTGCTGTGAAGCCCTGTAGGTTCCTGCTGGTGCTTGGTCCCCTGTGGGGTTCTCCTTGTAGTCCAGAGCCATGGCAGCTGGCACGGCCCAACGCAGTTCTGATGAGATGGAGCACAGTTGTCTCTACAGGCACACGGCTTCTTATCGCAACCAAGTTGGGACCCTTTTCTTCTTAAGACCCTCTCCATTTTTCCAGAAGCAAGTAATTCTCCAACTCACTCATCCGTTCACCCCTGCCGTGTTCTTAGAAGAATCTCTGGATTTTCTAAGGAAACATTTGCAGTGCAGATCTAGTTGCTAGGACGTTGCCACCTTGCTTCTCTTTTCCTGAGTCACGCTCCTCCACTCGGTGGATCACAGCGGTGGGGTTGACAGAACAAACCTTTTCAGAGATAAATCTGTACCTGTTAGAATGCTTTTGAGTACAAATAAGAGAGCCCAGTGAAATTTGGCTTTAGGATGAGAAAATGTAACAGCTCTCAAATCCAGAAGCAGGTTGTTTCCAAGGTTGGATAATGATTTTGTGGCTCAACATCAACAAGGACATGTTCCTTCCACTGTATTGGTTCATCCTCTTCAGCTGGCTCCCCTCATGGTCCCAGTGTGGCTGCCCTAGCTCCATAATCACATGCTGAGAGCAATGTACTAAGCAGAAGCAGATTTTTATGAAGTCAATTAAACTTAAGCTTCAGGGTCCCTCAATTTCAAGGCCTAGTGATGGGCCCAAATGGCCATATACAGTTGTGACAGTTATAAAGATTATATATAAAGAATATATATATATATATATATATATATATATACATATACATATATAGATATATTTTTTAAAGGTGTTTCAAATTATATAAGTTTTCAGTTTCATAAAACCCGGACCCACCCCTGGTCCTAAGGCAGAAAAAAAAAAAAAAAAAAAGAACTCTCTTGCTTTGAAGAACCAAGAACAAATAAAAGCTCCCTGTAAGTACCACCTCCTCCCTTAAACTTCTTTTTGTCTTATTGGTCAGAACTGTGTCACATGCCCACGGCTTAGTAGTTACTTGGAATATCGGCCCAGTCTCCTAAGACACAGATTCAGGACAGGGTTAAAGTTAGTAGGGCTGTCTCAAGGGGAATGACTGTGAGAGAAAATGGGGAGGGAACGGGAAGAGTCTACCAAAGCCACCTACCTAAGTCAAACGCGGTTTGTCACTGGGTGAAGGAAGGGAGAGAGGGAGAGAGGGAGGGAGGAGGCTGGGTGAACATCTTCAACTTGGGTACATCTCTAAGGAAAGCTGCATGAGGCCTTGGGAGAGGCCTCAGGCAAAGTCACCTGCAGGCAACAAGCCCCTGTAGGGCAGCGGTGGCTTTTAAAGCCTGGCAGGGCAGCTGATGCCCAAGGACACTCCCTGGGGCAGAGGAGCATGTGCTCATGGCCGTCACATTGAACAAGGGCCATGAGCACCTGGAGACTGACAAAGACCAGTGAAAGGTCACCCCTGGGCAGGGACGGGCAGAGCCGGCCTGGAGGGCCTTACCACTCAGAGCAGCGAGAACAAGGTGAGGATCCTTCCCGTGGCGGTGCCAACGTGGTCTGCCACCCCACACCCCACCCCCACATTTCAACAAAGTTCTTGGACCAAGAGCTGGCCATGAGCCCGTCCATCTCAGCCCAACCCAGGGCCGACTGGGCAGCTCCCTAAAGAGAAGCCTCCCCAGGCCCCAGGCCCCAGGCCCCAGGCCCAGCATGGTCTTTGCAGGAGAGGGAAGAAAATAGTTCCTTTTTTCTTGTGCAAATCTTGACATTTGTGATGAGCCTGTTCCGTCCTGAAGCCGACAGAATGCCTTGGCCTACATCTTATTCTCCTGGTCACCTGAACTTGTGACTGGGCTGTTTTTTGTTTTTATTTTTGTGGGAGTCTAAGTCTTGGTGTCCTGTGTCTATTCTAATTTGGGTAATTGCATGTTGCCTATTTAAAATCTCCCCCCACTGTTTCAATTAGATGAAGAGTTCCTCATGTTCTGCTTGGCAAATCAGGTAGCACAGCGCTCGGGGTCCTCTGGCTTGGAGGGGAGGTGGGATCATTAATTATGCATGAGGCGTGGTGACCTGCATAAATCATCTGGGTAACACTGTCCTACTCTTTTGATTATCTGGAAACCAAGACAGTGTTGCATGTGGCACAAGTTTGGATTAGTGCAGGGAACTCCTAACTCACCTCTCTGTTTTTACCTTTGACTCTTACTCTCTATTTTCTATTCTCTTTCCAACATTCAGAGTGATCCTGTTAGGATGCCATTCAGCTCATGACACTCCACTCAAATCCTTCTGGTAGCTAACCAATTACTTCCAGGAAAAGTCATTAATTACACTGATCGACATTTTTCATTGATAGGACAAAACACCTGAGGCTGGATGATTTAAAAGGAAAAAAGGTTTATTTAGTTCATAGTTTGGGAGGCTGAAAGTCCAAATAACATAGCACCAGCTTTGGTGAGAGCCCTCTGGCTGCATCATGTGGTGGCTGTAAAGTAAGCTGTCTTTTGTTCTCTGCTATATCTCCCAGGCCTCCGTTAGTGCCTTGCACATAATACATACTCAATTAATGTTTGTCAGATGGGTGAATATAACATAAAAGGTTTAGAATTTTACTGAACAACAGAAATCTCAAATGACACTGGCTCATTCAGGCCAGTCATGTGGCTGCACAGTGCCACCTGGGGCTCTGGCTCCCCCAGCTTTCTTCTCCACCATCTTTGGTAGGTGGTTTTTTGTGAGAGTTCTCACACACAGGATGCTCCCTTCACTTCTGGCCTCATCTTCATGTTCCAGGCCACAAAACAAGGAAGTGACTGGGACGATGAGGTGCCACCTAAATCAGGAAAGCAAAACTTCTTAGAAATGCCCAGCACTCTTCTGCTTATACGTCTTTGGCCAAAACTGAGTCATGGCTACCCCCAGCTGTAGGTGAGGTCAGGAAATATGGTCTCATAGCAGGAATCATTACCACCCTAAAGAAAATTAAGATTCTAACTGTAAGGAGAAAGAGGAGATGGGTTGGGGGCAGGTGGCTTATAGCATCTGCCACATCTAGCCTCTGTTTCGTTTTTTCTCTCAGCTACAAGAAGTCTAGAGGGTAGGACCCGGGGAGTCTCAGGATCTGGGAAAATACAAAAGGCGGAATTTCTGATTTTGACCAGAGGTCTGTCCAAAATTCCTTTGCGGTTTAGACACGCGGTTCCCTGCACTTGACTCATCCTCAGGTTTGTGTCAGGTTCACGCACTACTGACCCCCGGGCCTCAGAGTCATTGCAGACGTGGGTCAATGCCGAGCAATTATTTCTATATGGATTAACAGAAGAAGTGAAATGGATTCTGGGAAGTTTGTGCGCGCGCACACACACACACACATACACACACACTGTATCTTCATGTGGGAGACTCAATGCCTGTATCACTTATGGCAGGCTTTCTATACGCTAACAGAAGCATCTACTCACTTCTACAAAGAGTCCTGTGAAGGCAAAAATGGCATTCTCATTATGTGGCAAGGATTTTAGGAATCTCCATTCCAAGGCTCGGTACCCTTAAGGAAACTGTACAGGAGCTAAGAAATTGTAGAGCAAGACTTGAACCCCAGGCCACTTGATCAAGACTATATGCCTTGATCACATTTACTCCTGTGACATTCAACAAATGTATATTTCGTGCTTACTGTAGGACAGGTACTGTTGCAAAACTCATGTTACTATGTTGAGAAAACATTGCTCAAATAAAAATAATTTTGGTGAGTGAGGGTATACAAAGAAATTAAAATACACTGCCCTGTTTTTATCTCTGTTTTTTTTTTATTTCTGTAAGTTTTCCTAGTTAAAGAACACACCCAGACAATATTCATTGTCACATGCTTATTCTAATTTTCTCAATTTGCTTCATTTACGTGCCTACTATTTGTTTAATGAGTTTTTTTAATTACTTGAGATTAGGGAGTATGGCTTATTCATTATTGAGTTCCAATATTAAACTTGCCAGTGTTGCCTGAAGTTAGGACAATAATGGGTATATTGGGATCAATAGATTCCGAGTCAATGAAACAGAATATTAGGCAGGTTTTTTTCATCGTAAGTAACAGAAACCTGACCTGGGTGACATGAGTAAGAAAGAGATTTATTGGAAGGACAGAGCTCACAACACATTTTATAACACATATAAAGCAACAAACAAAGGTTATACAGAAAAAATACAGTCAGAAAAGATTGGGCACGTACAGGGTGGTATGGCCCTAGACAAGGAATTGTGGTTTGTGCGGAGGGGAGTGAGAGGAGGGGTGGGGTTGTGGGGATGGGAATGTAGAAAGAGACAGACATTATTACCCTGTATACATGTATGATCACGCTAGTGGAGTGACTCTGAACCATGTCCAGCCAGAGGAATAAGAAGTTGTGCTTCATCTGTGCACTACACGTCAAAATACATTCTACTATAAAATAAATGATTTTTAAAGAATGATTACAGCATAGTAAATGACCTGTAAGATACTAATCAACCATATTTGAAACAAAAAAAAATATTTGGCAGAATCAGAATGATTATATAATTGGTGGCTAAAAGGAAAGACATAATTAGTGGTGGTGGTGTTATAGTTTCTCATTTTGCTGAAAATATTAGAAATTGAAACATTTTGTGTATTATATTTTTTTACCCTCATGCTATTTATTAATGATAAGTATTTACAAATAATATGTATGTTTCAATTTTTTAAATTGTTAAATATTAAAAGTTAGAAAAAATACAGGCAATATTATTGCTGATCAAATAGCCATTGTCATTACCACTATCAGATGCTTAGTCTTCTGTTGATGGACACCAAAAACTAATGTTCACTGCTAAATTATGATATCAGCTAGGTTATGCTGCAGTAACAAACAGCTCCAATGGTTAATTTCTCACTCTCATTATCCATGTCCCACTATCTGTTGCTCGAGATCACAGGTTCATGAAGGCTCCATCTCAACTCTACTTCCATGATCCCAGAGGATGGAAAAAGGAAAAACACAAAGCCAATTATACATTAGTTCTTAAAACTTCCTTCTGGGCTGGAGTTGTGGCTCAGTGGTAGAGTACTCGCCTAGCACATGCAGAGCTCTGGGTTCGATCCTCAATACCACATTAAAAAAAAAATAAAGATATTGTGTGCAACTACAACTAAAACAAAATATCTAAAAAAAAAATTAAAAAAAACAAAAAAAAAACTTCTTTCTGATGTAACACATGCTACTTTCTCCTCACACTTCACTAACTAAAGAAAGACACATGCATGTCTGTGCCTAGTTTCTTAGAGGACGAGTGATGTACAATTCTATTAATTACTCTAAAAGCAAAATGTCATATTTGTGATCAGTTTTGATGATTCCAAACCTCCAATACCACCTCCACCATAAATATTTACTAACTCTGAAATTTGTGTCACTCATTTAAAATTCAAAATCCTGGCACAAGGGTACCACTGACAAGGTTAGGTCATGCCCCTGCTTCATCAAGAAAGCATATGAGGGGCTGGGGATATAGCTCAGTTGGTAGAGTGCTTGCCTCACATGCACAGGCCTGGGTTCAATCCCCAGCACCTCAAAAAAAAAGCATATGAGGAGGGGGTACCTAAAGGTCAATCAGAGGACCACTCAGATGACCAGATCCTTCTTCTTATATATCATCTGGAATCTGCACTACTCTGATATAGCCCACCTCTACCAGAGTAGTGCATTCTAAAAGGGCTGACCCCTAAGCTCTTCAAGCAACAGTGCCAGGTACTCAAACCATATTTATTTCCTAAAAACAAAAACAAACAACAACAACAAAAAAAACCCATTAAAAAACAAATTATGTTTGAGTTAGTCTTGGGTCCTGAAGATACCTCTTAATACATATTTCCTGAAAAGTTTTTCTAGATTAAAATTTATTTTAAAAAATGTTTGGGGCCAAATAATTATGGAAAATGTAGGGTCCATTCAGTCATTCTTTAATAAGCAGCCTCTAAGCTAGTCAATCATGCCCATTTCTTGGTGTTCATGCTCTTGTGTAATACCCTCCTCTTGAGTGAGTTGGGTTTATTGGCCCATTTCTAGCATGCAGACTATGAGAACAGTGATGATATGTCATTCTGAGATTAGGTTATAAAAGGACTGTGGCTTCTTCCATCTTGGGAGCCCTCTCTTTTGCTCTGAGGGAAGCCTGCTGTCTGGCTGGGAGCTCTCCTTATAACAAGGAACCAAAGAAGCCAGTGGATTCTTCCCAAATGAGCCTTGAGATGATGATAGCGCAAACACCTTGATTGCAACCCATGAGATTCTGAAGCCGAGGTCCTATCTAAGCTGTGCTTGGATTCCTGATCCACAGAAACTGTGAGGTAATAAATGTTTGCTGTTTTAAAACACTAAGCTTTCAGAATGAATCATTCTCTACACACCAACAGATAACTAGTATATGCTTTCATTCATTCAACAAATATCTAAGAGCACCCTCAGAAGTCCCAAGGACGTATTAGTGATCATAATAGAACTTACTTCTGTCCTTACAGAGTTGTTGAATTAAACACGTCTCTATGTTGCAGAAATAAACAGAATTTTCAAGGCAAATATTCACCATGAATCTCCGAAAGAGGGTCAAAGTGTTCAGTGGACCCCAAACTTGAAAACTCTTTCTTTTCCCTCCGCATTTCATTGGGTTAATGTTTTGTGAAACTCACATTGGAAAATTGTCTATTAGCTAAATGAGTAAATGAATTAGACTTGTGATTTTAAAGGCTCGCGCTTCCCTGTAAAATGTCAGAGTGTGGCCCCCCTTTGTTCATTACAGGCTTAATAGCTGTTGTTCTCTTCCTGAACCCCATGCACACTTCCACTAATTTGTTTAGCAAACATTGACTGACGATCTCCCATGTTGCGCACACCGCAAGCATCAAATTGTGGCTTGGACCATGGAGCTGCTGTGTTTCTCCTGAAGTGTATTTGGACACTTGCGAACTACTTCCTTTGGTGAGGAATGGTTTCAGTCACAATATTTGGGCAGACAGCAAAGCAAAGAAAGAATGGAATTAGCAAACGTTCCAATCCAGGCCTGGCTGAAAACAGTAATGGGTATTGAAGAAAAGCATCACCCTCAAGGCTCCCTTGTCTGGAAGAAGCAGAATTGGTATTGAAACAGTGCCTGGAACACTTCATTGGACTGTATGTAAACTCTTTAAAGGGTGCTTGGCTCTGAAAAGGTCTTTCAAATTGAAATGAATTCTCGGCATGCCTTTCTCTCAACTACCACTGCCCTCCCACAATAGCCTCCTCCAGAGCTAGGAGGGGACGCTGGCTTTTGTCTTCCTGTCTAGTGGGTAGCAAGTGTTTCCTATCTCACATGGAAAGCGGGGGAAGGGACACTTCATCTAGGATACATTGAAATGGCAGCCCTGTTTGGTCTTGGGTGCAGGGCTCCTGGGGAATCCACGTGACATTCCCACCCAGATTGAATGAAATAGTGAATATCCCAGGGAAGTAGAATAGAAGAAATAAAAAATAGGTACTAATGAGACATAAAGGAAGGACAAGGAAATAAAATTTTAAGTCAAAAGTTCTCTGTATTTTTCCAGGCCTGTTGTTCTCAAATTCCTGGGGAATCTGTAAATCTTAAAGTTATGGATACCTTGTGTACAATTAATTACCCCCCCCCATAAATAGATTAAGTAAAGACAGATATAATATTTTGAGAAACCTATAATTTAGGGAGACTTTCCAGTGCTATCTACCAATCAGATAATGAAGATCACATCAGCCAAGGGTCCCAAGATTGACAAGAACACCATTAACCATCTTGCGATCACCAGACTGATATCATTCCTACCTACCTTCCCACATCTACCTCTCACCGAGTTTTCTTTTAAAGAAGAGCTGGTAACCCTGAAAAGATGGCCCACATTCTCCCTTGAATATGTATCTGCTTTCCTAAATAATCCTGTCTATGCCTCCTCTGCCTGGTGTGTGCTGAAATTCTTTTCCATCCCCTAAGCCAATGACCCTGTTGGTCCTGAGTGGAGCTCCCTCGTCTCTCTGGGAACTCCTTGGAAGCTTCTGCAGAGACATCTCTCCTCCCCTGACACCAGAAGCAGCCTTTAAGTTGACCACCTCCTATTTCCATCCCTGGAAGACATTTAAGGTCTGGTTTAGAAATAAAACAGCACTGGTGTTGGCCAAGGTGAGGGAAAGTGGGACGATTGAAGATAGAAAATGTAAAATGTGACGATTTCAGATAAGATAAAAACAGAGGGTAATGTTTATCCTCTTCAGAATAGGGCAGACCTTTCTAAACTCACCAACCTTCAGGGGAAGAAGCAACCAATAGAGATAGTAGGAAACTAACATTTGGTGATACCTTGATAATGAGAGCCATGGAAATTGACCTGCAAGATATGTGACAGAGAGAGAGTTAAGTGTTGAAATTGTCTAAGTAGTTCATCAAAATCAATAACCAAAAGACACACAGGTTAGGGGACAGAGAGAGAAAAATAAAATAACAGTGAATTATCCCAAGCAAAGTTATGGAAGACTTAAGAGGGGAAAAGAAAAAAAATAAACTTCCAGGGCAATAAGATAAATATGAGACACTCTGTCGCCACATACTGAAGTGTCATTATAGAGGAGATGACAGATGGGTACAAGCTATGGATTCAGCAGCCATGGGTGCTGCTTCCTGCTTAGGTGACCCTGGGGAAGCTGCTGAAACTCAGCCTGTGTCCTCCGTTGTAAGGTGGACATAATGGGGTTGACCCAGGGGTAGGCAAGTTGATATGTGTCATACATCTGGAACTGTGGCTGCCACATCAGGGTTGGTGTATAAGTATTAGTTAATATTCATCTTATTAAACACATGAACATAAAATGATGATAATAATAAGAGTTGACAAAGGATTGGAGACGCAGGTGGTCTTGTACTGCTAGAGAGGTAGAATTCGTCTAGTCTCTTAAAGGCAGTGTAGCATTGGGCCATCAGCTCTTAGAAAGCTTCATTACCTTGGACCAAATTCCACTATAGTATTTTTTTCCCCAAGCAAATAAGAATTCACATATATAAACAATAGTTGTAAAGACATGTTTTTCCCAAGAGCTGTGGACATGTATGCAACACTGCAAAGAATTTAAATGTCCAATAATAGGTTCATTGAGAAAATGATCGGATAAATAAATTCCATTCAGTAGAATTCTATGTAGTCATTACAAATGAGGTAAGGAAAACCACTATAAAGGATATTTAGGAGACAATTAAAATATGAATTATATATTATTAGATAACATCAATGCTACTCCTTGACTGTGACAATGGGTCCTTGTAGGGTAATGTAGGACACATACTGAAGTGTCATGATGTCTGTAGCTGACTCAGTGCAGAGGAAAAGGGGTGCTTACAGGCAACATGCACATGCGCATGCGTGAGCACACACCTGCAGAGAGAGACCAGGAGAGTGAACGCTGGTAATGGTCAGTGTGGGTGGAAGGTGGACAGGATGTTATCAATCCACTTTTCTGTTCAGAAGTTTTCTAAATAAAAAGTTGGGGAAATATAAGAAAATATTTAAGGACAGGAAAAAAGTGCTATGCTTTAATGAAAAGAGGAGATTAAAATCAGTGTATCCAGCAGGATCCATTTCTGGTTAAAGATTAGGATTAGATACAGAACTGGCGCCTGTTGGGCCTTGCCTGCACACCAGGCTAAGTACCTACAGGTATTGCCTCTACCACTGTAATATGTCTCATTTACCTATAGAAAGTTAGGAGGCATTATAATTTCCTACACATAAAAAATTAATAGGCGGAAATTCAGAGGCTAAAAATGTATCTACAGATCACACTGCCAGCCACTGACACTTAAATGTGGGTCTTTGTGACTATACTTGCAACCATTACTCATGACACAGGGAATAAAAGCAAAAAGCTGCCGTCACTGCTGACGATGACATTGATTATAGCTAATAAATATTGGTAAGGACTGTAATTAAGGCACATGTTCAATGTTTTAAAGAAACAGATCAAAGGAAGGGGCCAGTTCTACAGGGCAGGACAGGAGCTTGGTAGTTCTTACCATAGGGGTTATAGTCGGGTTGGGCTTTGAAGGATGTGTAGGAGTAAATAGGAAAAAAAAATAACATAAAGTGACATCAGTCAGTACACAGAACAGCATGAGAAAAGACACTCACTTATTTAAGGAACTACAGTTGGTGTTAGGGCTTGCAGGGCTGGTAGCCAGAGCAGGACGGCAGCCATCGAGGCTGGACAGCACTACTCTTCCTGACAGTGATAGGACTTGATGTAGAAGATGAGCCCCAGTGGAGGGGAGCCTGAATAGGGAGTCAGACCAGCACTGGGGAGGACCAAGTCAGAGGCTCTGGGGAACAGTGAGGATAGGAGATGACCAGCGACTTTTCCAGGGTAATGTATGGGAATGTGATGGGACACAAGTGAAGTGTCCTCTGAAAACCTGTGGCATTGAGCTGGGACGCTCCATGACAGATGCGTCTTGCAGTATGATAATTTACCTACCCACATCTTGTCCTCCCGGGCGGGCCACTTGCTTACCTGCACTCACACCCACACCTGCCTTCCACTGCTCTGCCTGCTCTACTTTATGTCACTCCCTCACCCTCCCTTACTGGGTAGGTTTAGCCAGTGGGGGACACTGGCAGAAAAATGAGGGGAGGCAGAGAAGAGAGCCTGGGGTTCTCTGTCCCTCCCTGTCCACTCCAGGCTGTGTCCTGGCAGCAGCTGCATCTTACCTATGAATCCCCCAGTGCCAAGTAGCCCTTCCACCATGGAGCTACCCACCCTGCTCAACCCCCGCTGGTCCTGCATCCTATCAGGCAGCTTGGCTTCTGGGCTCTGGGAACACTCTCACCTCCATGGCCTCCACGAGGGATCAGGGTGGCAGGGGCTGTCTGCTGATGGGAATGTCCAGTGGCTTCCTCTGTCACATGGCTCAGCTTTCCCATCCTCTCTCCCTGATTCTTTGTCTCCTGTTAGTTTTTTTTAGTTGCCCATGGACACATTTATTTTTATTATATGCGGAGCTGAGGATCAAACCCAGGGGCTCACACATGCCAGGGAAGTGCTCTGCATTGAGCCAACCCCAGCCCCTGTCTTCTGTTATTTCTAGAGTGGTTTCTATGCCCTGGCTGGACCTGTGACTGATGTACGTCCCACCTAGAGCAGAAGTTCCTAATGGACAAGAGATTGTCCAGTTTGGGAATTCCCCAGAGAGTACTGAGCAGTTACCCAAGAAATACCTGATAGATTCCTGGCCTTGGATCTCACTGGCTCACCTGTGTGGGAGCAGAAAGGAGAAGACAGGAGAAAGAAGGAGTTCTTCCTGTGACGAGGTGCTTTGAAGGCACTGCTCTGGGTGCTGGAGATAGAGCAGTGACTTTGCCTTGCAGAGTTTACATTTGAACGGAGAACTTGTACCAATAAGCCACCAAGTTGGCCCATTTTTCTTAAAGACACCGAGGTTCCCCATTGGAGAATCTGATTAGGAGGTAGAGACTTTCAGGTGGAAAGTACAATAGTAGAATCATTTTGGGAGCAGGTTCTGTGCTAAGACGCCTATTCCTCCACTTTCACATGCCTTTCTTGAGTTCCTACTATGTGCTAGGTGTCAGGATTTATAGCACTTAGCAAGACGAATTGGCTGGTGTCTTCATGAATCATATAGTCTGACTGGAGTCAAAGACATTACACAAATACCGTGAATGTATAATTAAAAACCAGGACACATGTGCTCCCGAGGAAGCTCTAGGAGATCTAATGGCAGAGGAACTTGAACTGGTCTGGGGTTTTAGTGGTCAGGTAAGGCCTCCCCAGGGAAGTGAAGTTTTGGCTCAGCCCTGAGAGGCCAGGTGGGTTGGGTAGTAGGGAATGTTCTGGAATCATTTTCATTTGCCATCTCATTTAACCCTCATACAAGAGGGTTCAGAGACCCAAGAAATACCTGTGCTGTTTTCTTACTGTTCCCCTAGTGCTCATCACCCACATTCTCAGATTTTAACAGACCAGATTGCTTACCGATAATGAACTTGGAAAGGTCAGCATCTCCTCCTGAGTCTGTCAATTAAATAAACTGACCCCCTATAGAATAACTCCTGGCAGAGCAGAAAGCTGCAATTTGTTGTAGCCATTATGATTGTTCACGAATATTCTACTTCACTTTCTGTTGTACTTGCCTATTTTTTGGAAGTTACATGCAGTCATAAGACTGGCTTTGGCCAATGAAATATGAACAGGAATGATGAGTGTAGGTAACTTCCAGGTGAAAACTTTAAAAGTCAGTGTAATTTTATGTCCCTCTGTGCCTTTTTTGACTTTATCAGCTTTGCGAACACCTTCTAGTTTGTTTTCAGCACCCTGGGTTCCTAAGTGAATACTGCTAGTAGAATAACCTTATGACCCACATTCTACATTGTAACCTAAGAAAGAAATAAACTTTTGCTGCATTCAGCCACTGAGCTTTGAGAGTTATTTGTTACTGAAGCATAACCTCGTGGATCCTGACTAAAACAGGATAGTATATTTTCCCCTCTTCTCAGTGATGAGTGACCAGTTACTCTCAAATAGGCCAGGCACATCACATACATTATGTTAATGAACTTTCCTAATACTTTGAGAAACATGTTATTTTCCCCGTTTCATAGAAGTCAAAAGTAAGCAAGAAATCAGATGAAGTGGGAAATAAACTTTGAACACAGGACAGACTAATTCTGATGTGAATACTCTTTCTACTCACTATACAATGCTTCCTGGCTCCCAGGGAAGATGAGCAGTTATGGAGCTGAGAGAATATATATTTTCTTGGATAATACCGTTATAGCTTTACATAAAATCTTTAGCCCTAATGCCAGCAGGTGAGTTGGTTTTGAATGACTGTGGCCCTGTCAGCCTTTCTTCTCCTAGTCAATGTTTTTTTTTTTTTTTTTGAATCTAAGGAAGTTTGAAATGTCAGCTCACCAGGATCTCCTAACTGCTTTTGAGATTCAGTCCAAATTCCTTAAAATGCTCTCCGGGCCTCTCTACTGGCCTGTGCCTCCTCTTCAGCCTCATTTCTTACCAGTTGCTTCTTCAACTCTGAGCTCAGCAACACTGAACTTCTGCCAGTTCCTCTAAATGGCTGGATTCTTTTGGGCCCTGGGACCATCGCACACGTTCTCGGTGCTTTGGGGAGTATTTTTCACACGTGGTTAATTCCTACTCATCCTTAAAGTCTGAGAGTCTGTGTCACTTCTTTCTGAAAATCATCTTGATTTACTTGACCTGGGTGAGGAACCCTCCTTGGAACTCCCAGAATCCACTCAGTGTCCCCATTGGAGTCCCAGGCGACCTGGAAGGGAGTGGGCTTTGCAGCTGAAATTTCTGGGTTAAAATTCCTCTCGCCATGCACAAAAGTTAACTCAAAATGGATCAAGGAGCTTGATATCAAATCAGAGGCTCTGCGCCTGATAGAAGAAAAAGTTGGCTCCGATCTACATATTGTGGGGTCGGGCACCAAATTCCTTAATAGGACACCCATAGCACAAGAGTTAATAACAAGAATCAACAAATGGGACTTATTTAAACTAAAAAGTTTTTTCTCAGCAAGAGAAACAATAAGAGAGGTAAATAGGGAGCCTACATCATGGGAACAAATTTTTACTCCTCACACTTCAGATAGAGCCCTAATATGCAGAGTATACAAAGAACTCAAAAAATTAGACAATAAGATAACAAATAACCCAATCAACAAATGGGCCAAGGACCTGAACAGACACTTCTCAGAGGAGGACATACAATCAATCATCAAGTACATGAAAAAATGCTCACCATCTCTAGCAGTCAGAGAAATGCAAATCAAAACCACCCTAAGATACCATCTCACTCCAGTAAGATTGGCAGCCATTAGGAAGTCAAACAACAACAAGTGCTGGCGAGGATATGGGGAAAAGGGTACTCTTGTACATTGCTGGTGGGACTGCAAAGTGGTGCGGCCAATTTGGAAAGCAGTATGGAGATTCCTGGGAAAGCTGGGAATGGAACCACCATTTGACCCAGCTATTGCCCTTCTCGGACTATTCCCTGAAGACCTTAAAAGAGCGTACTACAAGGATACTGCCACATCGATGTTCATAGCAGCACAATTCACAATAGCTAGACTGTGGAACCAAGCCAGATGCCCTTCAATAGATGAATGGATAAAAAAAATGTGGCATTTATACACCATGGAGTATTACGCAGCACTAAAAAATGACAAAATCATGGAATTTGCAGGGAAATGGATGGCACTAGAGCAGAGTATGCTTAGTGAAGCTAGCCAATCCCTAAAAAACAAATACCAAATGTCTTCTTTGATATAATGAGAGCAACTAAGAACAGAACAGGGAGGAAGAGCAGGAAGAAAAGATTAACATTAAACAGAGACATGAGGTGGGAGGGAAAGGGAGAGAAAAGGGAAATTGCATGGAAATGGAGGGACACCCTCATTGTTATACAAAATTACATATAAGAGGTTGTGAGGGGAATGGGGAAATAAACAAAGAGAGAAATGAATTACAGTAGATGGGGTAGAGAGAGAAGATGGGAGGGGAGGGGAGGGGGGATAGTAGAGGATAGGAAAGGTAGCAGAATACAACAGTTACTAATAGGGCATTATGTAAAATTGTGGATGTGTAACCGATGTGATTCTGCAATCTGTATTTGGGGTAAAAATGGGAGTTCATAACCCACTTGAATCTAATGTATGAAATATGATATGTCAAGAGCTTTGTAATGTTTTGAACAACCAATAAAAAAAAATTCTGTGTCTGTGACTCCATAGCCCTTTGACTTTGGGTAAATTTCTCAATTTCTTGGAACCTCATCTATAAAATGGAGATGCTGTGGGATAGGTATGTGCGTGAAGTCCTTAAAACAGTGCCTTCCACAAAGCATATTCTCAATAAGTGTCAGAGATGGCAATGATCAACATATTAATGGACCATCACCTGTGGGTAGAATCTGGGGATCAGCAAATCCCAGATATTAAGATACTTTATACCAATTGCATATAAATAATGTCCATATACACACGTACTTTTCTAGTGAGACTTGATGGCTTTACAAGTTTGTTAAAGGACACATGACACCCAAGACATGGAGGAAAGCTGCTAGGAGAGCCAGGTTCGCACAGGGATCCACTCTGAGCGCTGCCTGATGTTAGCAAGTGCAGCTATATCCTTACATAAGCAAGTGAGCGGGACATTGTGTTGACATTGTGCTTCTCTTGTCCAGGAGAGGGTTCAGAAGTGGGTACATGCACCCTTTCTGTTTTGCAGCAGAAGGAAATAGGGGCTCCTTTATAATCTTTGACTCCATAATAGAGTCTTCTGTATACAAAAATGCTTGGTGAAGGGATCATCGCTGAGGTCCACATGCACACCTGTGCATTTGGAAACAGCTGATGTTTGCAAGGGACCTGCTCAGAAATAATGTGGTGAAACATACACCATCCGTCCATTCGTGTGTCTGATCCTCAAACTTCCCCTCTTCAATACTCATTGCTCTTGCTGCTCTTATTAACATCTAATTTTCAGCTAAAAGCAGGACCAGAAGGAAAGCAGAGTTCCCGTGGCTCCCTACAGCCAGCACTCTGCCTGTGCTGTCCTAAGAGTCGGTGACACAATAGAGCACTTGCAGCACTTGCCAGACTGTCCCTACAACCTCATTCAAACCTCACAGTTGAGACTTTGAGGGGCGTAGTATTGGTATCCCCAATCAACATCCCAATCAAGGATGAAGAACAGAGGCCCAGCTAGGTGCAGAAAGGCTGAGGTCATAAAGTTAGTAAGTAGAGGAAAAAGGCTCCAAAACCAAGCGGCATTGCGTGGTACAATCCTACATGATAGATGCTCATAAAACACATGATGAAGAACTGAATGTGTGCCTTCAGCAGAATGAAGCTCGTTGGCATTGCCGTTGCTGAGATATTGAATGTGCTCACTTTTTAATTCCTAGAATGCTGAAGGATGAAGTATTATGTTAGCACTTTGATTGACAGGAAGGATTCAGAAATCCCGGGCAGAAGATTATTTTATTTTATTTTGAAAATAACTATATGGATCAGGTAAAAATGAGGCTGTTTATTGTAAAATAGTTCCAATGTTAAAAAGAGAGACAAAGAAGAAATCATCAGAAATAGGACCAGAATAAACAAAACTCCCTTTAAAAAATCACCGGAACACCATCGAACTACTTATATCTATTATTTCCATGTTTTCAGTCAAGATTATATGCAAAGTTAGCTGTATGTTGAGCATTTTTTTTTGGTAAATGGAATATTTTATTTATTTTATTGGTTTTTTTAAACAAACTTCTACACCAATAGTTTGTAGAAATGAAGGTCATCATCATTATTCTTCGTAGCTGCTTAATAGTCCCTTGTATGGATGAACTCTAATTCATTTCATTTGTCCTTATTGAAAGATATTTAAGTTGTTTCCCAACGATCTATGGTAAAAGGACATTACCAAGAGCATCCTATATACTCTTGAGAACAACAAGCATCCCTTTGAGTAACGTCAGAAGATATGGTTTCTGGGAAGTCACAAGGAACATGGAGTGTGATTTTAGACACATACTGGCAAACTAATGTCCTAAAAGATTGCCCTAATTTATGTTCTGTCACTACACATTTTAATCAAGACTGAATTTTTAAAAATATTTTTTAATCTGATAGGCAAAATAACTGCAGTTATTTTTAATGTTTTATGTTTACTTTCTATTTGCATTTCTTAGAAGATAACATATGTAAGACTTGTTGTTTTGAAGCATTATTTAGGTATAAAAAGGTTCAACTCAGTATTACTCAAATCTGTTAATAAGCAGAAACAACCAAATGGGGAATCTATATACCAATTAATATATAAACATACAATAAAATAATTTTTAGTCACACAAAATATTTTGGATGAATATTTAATCACTTGGGGGAAATGGCTGTACTATAAAGTTTCAGAAATTTTTTTGAGGAAAAATCAGAATTTAAAATAATTTTCCCAATTGTGTTTAAAAAAAAATACACATTCAGAAGAAAAAATCTGGGGAAAAATTTAAAAGACTTGAAGGCAACCAACTTGTTGATGTTGGTCATCTCCATGAGGTAGGATTTTGAATGATTTAATTTTTCTTCTCCTTCCTCCTCTTCTTCAACTGAATTTTCCAGTAACATGGGGCTAATTTTGATATTGGTTGGTGGGCTTTTCATCTTTAGTGTTTGGGGTCACACCTCTTCAGTTGCTTAACAGCACCGTGAAGGGTTTACTTTTGAAAACTAGTCAGATGCTTGGTTTTGGTTTTCCATAGTGCTAAGGAGCATGTTCATCAGCACTGACACTACGTTAGGGGCAAGATCTTGCATTTAAGGAGTGTGCCATCTGGGAGGGGAGAGAAAACAGGCACAGGACAGGCAAAGTCTCCTAGAGGAGGGGGCACTTCCTCCTGGACTTGAAGGATATTATGTATTGAATTATGTATTTTACATTTGCTGATGTTTCCATGTTACTCCATAAGTGCTTATTGCAAAAAAAAAAATCAGATGTAAAAAACACTAACAGGTATTTACAGAGCTACAGTCACAGGTGGAACCTTGTGCTAAATCTATGCATGGAAAGATCTTATTTAATCCCTGCAACCTTATCAAGTGGGTGTGATGGGGGGGGAGGGCGAAAGGCAAGAAAATAAAGGTGCAAAGAGACGGAAGGAGTGACCTCAGAGTGTGTGATGGGGAAAGCGGCAGAGGCAATCCTGGAGTCCAGGTTGACCTAGTGCCACAGAAGAAGATGAATGGATTCTAAACCCACTGCTTTCAGCTTTTTCTCTGCTATATATGAGGCTTTTCCTGGTTCTCTTGCTACCTGTGAGCCACCGAGAGGCTGAGAGGTTGTCACTCAAGCCACATCAACACATTGGTGGTAATGGAGGCACAGGGTAGACGAGATCACCAGGGAAATGTGCAGAGAAGGGAACAGGACCCTGGAAACAAGCCCCAAGCAACAGGGAGGGGGAACCTGCCCCTGTCTAGACAGGGTGGACAGCGGGCAGCATCGAGGAATATTGTCCAGTGGAGGCAGCCAGAGCTGAATCTCGGAGGATGAGAAGGAAGATGTTTACCAGGTAGAGAATGTGGGCAGAGGAAGCAGCACCTGCAAGGGCCCATCAGATACAACAGACAAGATACTAACCTGGAAACCAGCAAGCACCTGCAGGATGGCTAGAGCCTAGGATGTGTGTGTACATGCGTGAGTGTGTGCATCTCTGTGTGGGGGTGTATCTGTGTATCCCCTTGAGCACGTGTGTTCAGAAGGCTGGAGTGAGAGAAGCCACAGAGGAAGGCAGGATTCAGTCCATTAAAGACCATCTAAGTTGGGGACAGGGTGAGATCCCTGAAAGTCAGGTCATCTGTAAGGCAATGGAGAGCCTTTGAATTTTTTTTTTTAATTTTTAGTTGGACACAATATCTTCATTTATTTTTTTTAATGTGATGCTGAGGATCAAGCCCAGCGCCTTGCATGTGCTAGGAGAGTCACACCTCAGCCCCCTTTGAATTTTTTTGATATAAGTGTTTTTGAATGACAAAATGAGAGCTGGGGTTTTGGAGGTTTATTGGACTGGGTAGTTTGGAGAAAGAAGAGGCAGGAGACATGACCAATTGGTAGAAAATAATAATAGTCAAAGTGAAAGATGATGAGAATGTACTAGGATGGTAGGTATAGTTTGATTTGGGGTTCACAGATATGGAAAACATCAGATAATCCACCAGTTTCCCTCCCAACCCCAGTTACTGAGGTATGATCGACAATATATATAATTTTTAAGGTGCACTACACAATGTTTTGATATATGTATACATTGTGCATGATTACAACAATCAACAATCAAGGTAATTAACATACACCTCACAGTTACCTTTTCCCCTGTGTATGATGAGAAAACTTAAACTCTACCTTCATAGTAAATTTCAAGGACACATCATTATTAACTGTAGGCCTTACATTAGGTCTCTAGAATTTGTTCCTCTTTTGACTGAAAGTTTGTATCTTTGTATCTCACTCCAAGCCCAGCCTCTGGTAACCACTATCCTGCTATTTAAAAAAACAAAACAAAGATTCAGTTGCAAGTGAGATTATGCATTATTTGTCTTTCGGTACTTCATATGGTCTCAAATGGTGACATTTCCTTCTTTTTAAAGGTGAATAATATTCTGCTATAACTATCTGCTTTATAATTTCGTTATCCATCCATCTAGGGACATACACATAAGTTGTTTCCATATCTTGGTTATTGTATGGTGCTATAATGGACGTAGGAGTGCAGTCAGCACTTCCAGATAGTGATTTTATTTCCTTTGGATAAATATCTAGAAGTGAGACTGCTGGATCATAGGGTAGCTTTATTTATTTTTTTTAAAGGAACTTCTATATTATTTTATTCAATGGCTGTAACACTTTAAGTTCCCAACAACAGCCTACAAGGAAGGGTTCTCTTTTCTCCATATCCTTGTCAATGCTTGTTTTCTTTTTGACTTTTCAACCCTGGCCATCCTAACGTGTGAGGTGTCAGCCCATTATGGTTTTGATTTGCAGTACCCTGATGATTAGTGACGCTGAGCATCTTTTCATATACCTGTTAAACATTCAAACAACAGTTTTAAAGCATGTCCTTCCTTCCTTCACCAATTTACAACAAATATTTACTGAGCACCTATTCTGTGCCATGCCTGTGCACAGCAAACCTCTAGTCCAGAGTAGAATCCCGACAAATAAGCAGACTGTGACGACCTAGAGTGGCAACATACACCACAGAAAGGGGTGAGGGTAACTGGAAGCACCCATGCTACTTTTGGGAGATTTGAATGGGCTTACTGTAGGAGAGGACTTCTAAACTGAGAGGCGCTGTGTGGGGAGCTGGGGATTCCCATGTTAAAAGACGGTTTTTGCTAGGGTGCATGCATGGGGACCCACAAATAAACACGACAATGCCATTGACACAGAAATGCAGCTGGCTAGCTGGAAGAAGCCCCATCAAAACTTCCAAGTGGTGCACGAGTCCTCCCTCCAGGACCCCACCCAGACTTTGAAGGATGCGCACAGGTTTCTCCTGTTTATTGGAAGCAAGCAAGCAAACAATGCAACAAGCTAGTTAGCGAACCCAGGTGGCAGGTGGAGATTCGGCCTCCCCCTGGGTCCATCGCCCCTGGTCTCTTCTCCCCTCTCCTGGCTTTCTTCCTCCCCCCATGGAGCAAAGACGAGCTGAAAGAGGTTTGGGACCTAAAGTGGGGGATAGATAAAGGAAATAAAAACAATCTCCAAGTATTGATTTGAAAAGGGACCATGAAGTCCAAAAGGCAGGGGCCGAAAATGACCCTCGGGTAGACTCTTTGTCAATCGCTGTGGGGTGCACACCCCAGTTGTATGGTCACCTGCCAAACCTATCACCCTCGCGTTCTGGTACCAGAGCCGGAAGCACGAGGGGCCGGGACAGCAGCAGGGCGGCAGCTTTTGCGTTTTTATGCTCCCACGGATCCCCCAATTCCTAGGCCGCCGCTCCCCACTTCCTGTAGCCTTGGTCAGGGCCGGGGGCGTGTCTGAGGGGCGGGGCCCGTGGTAAGGAGGATTTTTTAAAGGGCGAAGTAATTAGCATCCTCCAACATCATTGGCTCCTCGCCTTTCCTGCTTTGCATATGCCCGCCCAGCTGGCTGCCCGGGGTTTGCTGAGGTTCAGCAGGGTTTGCAGCGGCCTTGGCAGCCGCCGTGCTTCAGTGCGGGGCGGGCGGGCACCGAGAGAGCTGCGGCCGCGAGCTGGGAGCCAGCTGCCAGCGGAGCTGCTGCGGCGGCACCTGGGGCAGCCTCCATCCTACCGACATTGTAGACGCCGCCCGGCAGCTTCTGCACCCATTCAGGCCCAGGAAGGACCGGGCCAGACACTTTTTATTTTGGATGAAAGGGGCGAGTTCCGGAGGGAGCTTCCCTCCTGGTCTGGCTCGCTTTTCAGTGCGCCCCAGCTCTGGCCCAGGCTCTGGAAGATGACTCCAGGGTCTGCCCTGTGCATTTCAGCTCCGGGAGGCAGCCGAAAGTAGTAACACTTGGTGCTGGTAACACCTGGTGGAAAAGTGAGCCGAGGCGGCGCGGAGCCCCCTTGCCCCGCGAACCCGGGCGCCCGCTGCTCCTTCCACTCGGCTCCCCGTCGGCCGCAGCATGAAGTGGCGCAGCGATGGCCAGGAGAGGTAAGAAGCCCGTGGTAAGAACGCTGGAGGATCTGACGCTGGACTCGGGTTATGGTGGCGCGGCGGACTCGGTGCGCTCCTCCAACTTGTCTCTGTGCTGTTCCGACTCGCACCCGGCGTCCCCGTATGGCGGGAGCTGCTGGCCGCCTCTAACTGACTCCATGCACAGCCGGCACAACAGCTTTGACACCGTCAACACTGCCCTGGTGGAAGACTCCGAGGGGCTGGACTGCGCCGGCCAGCACTGTTCGCGGCTGCTGCCGGACCTCGACGAGGTCCCCTGGACCCTGCAGGAGCTGGAGGTGCTGCTGCTGCGCTCGCGGGATCCCCGGGCAGGCCCAGTGGCACCCGGCAGCCTGCCCAAGGACGCGCTGGCGAAGCTATCGATGCTGGTGAGCCGGGCGCTGGTGCGCATCGCCAAAGAGGCGCAGCGCCTGAGCCTGCGCTTCGCCAAGTGCACCAAGTACGAGATTCAGAGCGCCATGGAGATCGTGCTGTCTTGGGGCCTGGCGGCGCACTGCACAGCAGCGGCGCTGGCCGCACTGTCCCTTTACAACATGAGCAGTGCTGGCGGGGACCGCCTGGGCCGCGGCAAGTCGGCGCGTTGCGGCCTCACCTTCTCTGTGGGCCGTGTGTATCGCTGGATGGTGGACAGCCGCGTGGCCCTGCGCATCCACGAGCACGCCGCCATCTACCTGACTGCCTGCATGGAGAGCCTCTTCCGGGACATCTACGCGCGGGTAGTGGCCTCCGGGCTCCCCCGGAGCTGCAGCGGCCCCGGCTCGGCCTCCAGCTCCGGCCCAGGCCCGAGCTCAGGCCCCGGTGCTGCCCCCGCGGCGGATAAGGAGCGGGAGGCGCCCGGAGGGGGAGCGGCGAGCGGCGGCGCCTGCAGCGCAGCCAGCAGCGCCAGCGGGGGCAGTAGCTGTTGCGCCCCGCCAGCTGCGGCCGCCACCGCAGTCCCGCCGGCCGCCGCTGCAGCCAACCATCACCTTCACCACCACACTCTCCACGAGGCGCCCAAGTTCACCTTGGAGACCCTGGAGCACACGGTCAACAACGACTCCGAGATCTGGGGGCTTCTGCAGCCCTACCAGCACCTCATCTGCGGGAAGAACGCCAGCGGTAAGTGGTGGCGCGGGTGCCTCTCCCTTCCACCAACTCTGCTAACTCTCGGCGCAAGTTTGCCTCGCGTCCCCCTCCCGCGTTTTTTCGGCCACCAGCCACTGCCCCAAGCTTTTGAGGGGACGGCGGCGCAGGAGGCGGCCAGAAACGCGCGCGTTCTTCACCGTGTTGGAGATCGCGTACTTGAAGCAGCCCAGGTTCTGGAGCGCCGGGTTCCGCCCCCCACCCCAGGGGCGGGGCAGCGGCTGTCTGCTGTGAGCGAAACCCGACACCATTTTTCAAAAAGCGGGTTTGAGATCTTTTGCACCTGGTGCATATCTTCTACCAGAACCCTGTTTGGCTCTTTAAGATGCCCCATTCCCGTGCCCACAGGTTTGACTCTTTAGGACTCGGGAGGAGGCGCGTTCCTCTCTCCCCACCCATTCTCTATTTGGCCCAAGACCTGGCCCTTCCCAAGGGGGAAGGAGGGTCGGGCGGCGGTAAAGGCAGAAGGGTTAAGAGCTGGCTTGGCCTAGAAACAGTGGGGGAGATGTGTATGTGTGGTGGGAGGGTGAGCGAGGACGGATCTGTTCAAGTTTTTCCCGGGCAGTTTTTTTGGGGACCAGAGCACACAGCTGGTGATGGCGGGGGATGCTGAGCGGTGGACAAAGCCCTCAATTCCGACCTCCCAGCTCTAGCCGTCTAGGTTCCCTCCGGCAGGGATTTGCAGCTGTCACCACTTGGCTGAAAGGAGGGCCACACCACGAGGGACCCAAGCAGGATGGTGGTGGGGCGGGGTTCGGGAGGGGGTTATCAGCTCAGGGCGTCGTTTCCGCGGGTCCTTCTTCGCACCGCCCTGTATTGGAGGCCGGAGCTGCTGGGTCTGAACCCGCAGTTCTGGTGGCGGAGGGGGTGGGACCCAGGCCCTTGTTTTTGAGAGCTCGCGCTGGCGGGCCTGCCTGTCTGAGAAAGCCGGGGCTAGACACTTCAAAGCTTCAATTTTCCACAGGAAATGGTAGAAGCGTAACTGGAGACTCGAAAAGCGAAATAAAACTTTGTTACATATTCGGCGGTTTGGCCGGAGGTTGCGTGGTTGGAGCAGAAATGCAGTCTCTCTGGGCAGATTTCATTCATGTTGCTGCCTGTCTGTTTCCCGGGGGCTGAAGGAGAGATGCAGTGGGCGCGGCTAGGCCTCTGGGGGGGGGGCAAGTGTGCACATGCGAGTGTGTGCTTGTGGTAGATGTGTGCCCCTTGTGTAAGTACTCTGGGAGTGTGCGCAGGAGCCAGCAGGCATGCAGGGCGCAGGGCTCCAGCTGAAACCTTTTGGAAACGACCCTGCAGCTCCGGATTCCTTCACCTGGGTTTGATCATAGGTGGGGGAAGGGGGAAAGGACCAAAGCGATTGAGGTGTGGGTCTATGTGTTGGGGGCGAAGGACCCGCTTTGATCCTCTTTTGTATCTCTTTGCTAGAGCCCCACCCCCTCTGCTGCCTGCAGAAGGAGGGCACAACCCCAAAAAAGATGTCTGCTAGGAGGACACACACACACCCCATCCGGACTGAGAATGGAAACATTGGGGAGAAAGCATTAGGCTTTGTATGGGCTTCTTCAGCATGGGGCGGGGGGGGGGGGGGTTCACCAGCAAAACCCAGGAGCTTTGGACTGGATTGTTCTTTGTTTGGAAGCCCAACTCCACCAAAAAGCTCAGAGGGGCTTGATGTTCTCCCCATGGGTGCTCCCAGTGTCCGGTCAATCATCCTTTAACCCTGGGCCATCTCTCTTTCTCCCCCTCTATGCTCCTTCTTAGACTGGAACCTCTCCTTTTTCCTCCCACCAGATTTCCTTTGTGGGAGATCAGCATTCCCCTCAGGAGGCTCCAGTCTGCAAATCTGGGCCCTGGGCTTCATCTGTGTCTGCTGTTCTCTTGAAGTGGTGCCTTCTGGCAGGCACTTTTACTTCTCCGGGCTTCTGCCTTCTCATCTGCAAAATAGGAGCTAGGTATATGGTACACCCCACCCCACCCCAGGTCTTCTTGTACCTCTGTTAGTAGCCCCTATGTTTTTCAAATACGTTTACTTTTATGATCCTTAACATCTTTTAAAGACAGTGTTTGTGTTTATTCTTTTTTGGAGTAAGTATAATTTAAGGAAAGAGAAGACCACAGAGTTGGTTTTGGGCAGGGTGAGTGTGTGGTGGTTGGGACTTGCTGCCATCAGGCGTTTCCTACACCACAGAGCTTAACTCCTGGGTCTCAGGGACCTTCAGCCTTCTCGAGCATGAGATATACTGTAATTTCATTGTGATCTCTTCATCTCCTTTCTTGGGGCTTGTTTAAAGTGGCAGGACATGTATGCAGAAGAGTTAAGGAATGAGTGATTAATGTCTTAGGTATCTGCGACAAACGTTCAATATCAAACCTATTAAACTCTTGCTGCAAACCTTAAGGAGGACACACCTTTTATAATAGATTTACCCCCTTTAACTCAGTAGCATCATTTATTTATTCCTTTATGAGTTCATTTGTTCATCAATATTTATTGAGCGGTTTCTAAATGCTAGGGGATAAGCAAGCACTGGGTAAGAGGTGATAACAGCTGACATGGGTCCATCTTCACTCCTCATATTGACTATTTGATCCTCAATGCTCCATTCGAAAAAGTTCTTCTCTTATCCCCCTTAACAAAGGAAGAAACAGGGAACTAAATATCTTGTTTGTCTGAATGCAGAAGGCCTGGCCTCAGGGTCCACCCTCTTAATCACTGTCTGTATGACTTTAGTGACAGATGAGTCCCCTGCCCTCAGGCCATCCTTCGTTCCCTTCATTATCTACACAGTTGAACAGAGACCCTTCACAACCTGACTTCTTTTTGTCTCCATTTTTATACTTTGTCTCTACCAAACGGAACTGGGCAGTACTGAATTTTACTTTTTTTTTTGGGGGGGGGTACTGGGGACTTAACTCAGGGGCACTTAACCACTGAGCTGCATCCCCAGCTCTTTTTTTTTTCTTTTTAATTTTAGAGACAGGGTCTTGCTGAGTTGTTTAATGCCTTTCTAAATTGCTGAGGCTGGCTTTGAGCTTGCGATCCTCCTGTCTCAGCCTCCCAAACCGCTGGGATTACAGGCGTGTAATAGGGTGCTGGCTGTACATGTTTTTATAACCTCAATCAAGCCTAAGGGAGGGCCTGGTACACAGTTGGAGCTTATTAGATGCCTGTTGAGTTGAGTGAGCTATAACACAATGGTGTCCTAAAAGGAGCTGTTGTGTTGTGAGTTTCTTGAATCACCTGTGCAAGTCTTTCTAGCGTGGTTCCCTCTTTTTATTGCCAATCTCTCCACCTGTCTGTCCTTCTAATTTGCTAAACTGCCAAGCGTGAGGAATCACAAAACTGGTCACCTGGGACTCACCTCTGCAAGCAAGATAGTTGGCCTTGAGGAATCCCATGCGTGGGCGTGTAGATCCTGCACTCTGCGGTGATGTGAACAGCCCTCAGAGCTGGGGTTCTCTTTGGTTGGTTTTCAGCTGTTTGAGGAGTTGGGGCAACAGCTGAAAGGTCCCAGGGAGGAGTGGTGTTTCGTGGGGGCTTGAAAATTTGAATTTCCCAAATTCATTTTGTTAAAGCTAAATAAGGAGTGGGCAGCCTTTGTACATGTTAGTTACTGTATTGAAACTCCAGGGCTGGCCCCTTTCCATCATCCTTGAAGATGTGGTTTCATCATGATTTTCCCGGTAGCCCTCCCTTCTCTCACTCATTCTTCTTCCATCTTACCCTGTGCAGAGCTGGGCACTTGGGCCATGCCCCTGCACTGTTAGTTGAATGAATATAACCAGCCCACTCAGGGTTTGGCTTTTAAAACTTGCTCCTCAACATCTGTAAAGATGCTATAAAGACCCCCCTGGACTTGAATTTTAAAGGTGCCATTTTCTCAGTGTTCTTAGTTATGTTACCTAACCTCTCTGAGCCCAATTTTCCTGTGCTGTAACGAAGGTAATAATGATGAAGATTAAATGAGATTGTGTGTTCTAAAGGATGCCAGTCTAGTGCCTGACACATGGGTAGGAGCTGAAATGATGTGATAATCGGACATGGAAGTACAATCTCTCTCGAGTCCAGATCTACTTACCACCTTATGCTCATTGCGATGGAATCAGCAGGTCACAAAGTTTTACTGGGATTTCCCTTTTGGATATTCCCAACCATAGTCAGTGTGCCTACCTAAGCGACTGACCCCATGGGTATGATAATCTCATGACCAAGGCTACAAAAAGATCGTTCTGGTCAAAAGGAAATTAGCTTATTTTATTTGCTGGCTTTTAAAAAATTTATTTAAAAGATGTCTTTAGAGAAGGGGCACCAGGGGACTGTGTGGAGTGACAGAAATGTCCCTTACATTGATAGTTCACATCATGAACTTGAAATTTATGCATTTCTTGATATTTCAAGATAGACTTCATTTTTTTAAAAAACAGACAAAAAAAGCCATAGGTATTCTCAAATGAAAATTTTATTTTAAATGCAGGAAGAGCTTGAAGAGAAGAGAGAAGGTCTCTGTACTTAGAAAGAATTAGTCTCAAATTTCAGCTCTGCTAGTTTCTAGCCAGTGACTTAATTTTGCTGAATTTGGTTTTCTCATCTGTGCAGTGAGGATTGATTACATTTAGTTTTAAGACACACACAAAAAGAAGGAAACCCAAACCTGCCACGTGGGGCCATCGCAAGATGAGATCAGACGGGGTGTGTGAAGGCTTCAGCCGGGCACAGCACCCTTGATGATGATGGCTTCCTTCAAAAGCAGATCATTCGGGCTGGTGATAACAATACTTTGGGGATTTTGAATAGTCTTTCATTTCAGGGCTCCCCAATCTCTTTATAAACATTAATTACCCAAGCCCTCGCCTTGCCCGCACTGGCTTGGTGGGGAGGTCAGTGCTCAGCTCTTCTGCTTGCCTGCGGCCCTGTGGACCCTGACTCTGCATAACTGCTTGCTCAGCAGTTTTTCTGCTGCCCAACTGGTCACCCTGTTCCATGGCGGAGAGTGGCTTTGCTGGACAAAAATGTCCTACAAGGACCTCGGCCCCTCAGAGGAACAGGGAAAGCCATCTCACGTGCCCGCCTGTAGCAGTTATCTTTGTTCACAGAGCACGTTTTTAATTAACTGGCTTGATGTGAATGAAAACTTGGAATTTAGGTCAGTAGAGGGTTATTTGGTTTTCTGGGTAGACTTGTCGGTTCAAGGCTGGGTCACTGGAAAGTTGGGTGTTTCCTGAAACAAAACCACGAGGGATCAACCTGGAGACCCGAGGTCAAGCTGGGGTGCTGGTGGCCTCTAATTCTGAGTCTGTTATTATCCGTGACCTTGAGCGAGATGACAATTCATCTATAAAATGGGTCTGATTATCATCTACTGTGAGGTAAATATAAAACACTGACTCTGGAGTCAGACACACCCGTAAGCTGCAGTTTCCCCGTCTGTAAAATGGGTACGTAATAGTCATAGTTACACCTCTGTAGCTTATTACGTGCCGGGCTCTGGTTTACGAGTTCTCCCTATATAATTGCTACATTTACATCAGCTATTATAAAAGACGGTTCATACATCTCAGTAGTTTAACACAATGGAAGGTCATTTCTTAACTCACTTAAACTGATGGGTGGGAAGAGGCAGAAGGGTCATTTAGGTGCCAGGGCTGATTGATGGGGGGTTGTGCTGTGTTTATCTTCAATCTGAGGCCTTCAGTGCCTCCCTTGGACATTCATCCAGCCAATAGATGCAGGAGGATGAGAATGCAGGGGATCTTAAGAAAGGTGCTACAGGCTGAGCCTGGAAGAGACCTGGGTTGCTGTGCCCAGGTGTCACGGCCAGATGTGTCATTGGTCCTCTGGCTACTGACTGTCTGAACCCAGTGCCGCCTCCTTACCCTTTTTCCTAAGGGAGGAATCCATATTTTATCTGGTCACTTCTCCCAACTTAAAGTTCAGCATCTTTGGGTGATGCTCAGTCCCATCCATGGGCCCGAGTGGCTCATGTGGCTCCTCATGGCCTAGGGACCTGAAGCCAAGGGTGGACCATTGTCTCCACCCCGCCTCAGCACACCATGTCAGGACAGGGTGCGGTAACCACAGCACAACTCCCATTTGGAAATGGGAAGCGTAGAAGACACGCAGCAGGCCTGGTCCTTCGTAGTAATGAAATCATGCCAAATGCCACCGAGGGGTTGTACCTGGCAGTAGGTAGGTTCCTAGATTAGGTGCTTGTTCTGCTCTCTGAGAAGAGATTACTGGCTCATTATTCTCTACACTTCAACTCTGTCCAGGGAAAGATTTTCTCTGTCCATCATTCTTTTTGACCATACCTGAAGTGGGTCATGGGAGGGGGCTGTAGATCTTTCAGAATTTGAACTTTTATGTGCTCGTGGGTTATAATAATGCTATAACAGGAAAAGACTTCAAGTCCAGGCTTATGGACTTTGCCAATGCAATTCCTTCAACAATTTAGTGGGCTTTTCATCTATGCTGCTGTATTAGTCAGCTCTGTGTCCCTATCACTAAATATCGGAGCAGCTAAGTTGATCAGCTATTCTTCTTCCCAACCATTTTCTCTAGATCTTGTGGATCATTAGGCCTGAGTTCTACCTTCCAAGTTGTCAAACATGACAATTAAACCAAACAGTTTCCACTGCATGACATAGGTCTCCAGTTTTCCAGCCTCTAAGTCAATGTCACATCTCTAGAGCACACACTTTTGGCACTGATTTCTGTATCAGTTAGGGTAATGCTATCTTGTGCATCAGATAAGGCCTCATGATTTTGTGGCAGAACACAATAGAAATTGTTTCCTCCTTCCTTTAAAGTACAGGTGATGTAGGGTGTTACTCTGTCCATGGAAGTCGATGTCAGTTCTGTCATCTGAGCATGACTCTGAGAAACTTCTCTGATTGGGGATGACAGAGAGTATGGCAGACTGAGGTTTCTTTTTCTTAATCTTTATTTTTCTTTGTTTATTTTTCCGTGGTGTAGGGATTGAACCCAGGGCCTCACTCGTGCGAGGCAAGCGCTCTACCACTGAGCTACAACCCCAGCCTGGAGGATTGAGTTTTTATGAGACAGTCCTGAATATGGGTGTATCAGATCCTTCCACATCCCACCTGCCAGAACCCCCCACCACCACCACCACAGCCTTGACTAGAATGCAAGGGGGCTGGGAATTATGGTCTTGGCCGGGTAGCCAGCGACCCTGACCACAGTTCTGCACTACTGAGGGACGTTCATTTTAAACCAGCAGCTAGCCAACTCAGCGACGTCACCAAGCAGGTCCTGTGACTGACCCCGTTTTACAGATTAGGAAGTGGAGGAACAGAAAGTTGCAAGAATTTGCCCGAGTTCACAGTGGCTTTCAAGTGGCTGGGCCGGACTCGAGTCGGACAGCCTGGCTCTGGACTGTCTCACAGAATGTTTGTGAGGCTCGGAATGATACAAGGGATGGGAAGCGTGTACCCCAGTATCTCATTCGTGGCGTGCACTTGGTAACGGTTATCTATCATCTTTGTTATCCCTGATGGTCCTGTGCTGGAAATGGCGTGGATTAGCAGTGACCGGGTGTGAAGCGCTCAGACATGGGTAAACCTGATTCTGCACGAGTCTGTGCTCCAGGAAGATTGCATTCTGTGCCTGTCTGTCTCTTCCGCCACCTCCTGCATCTTATCTTTTGGGGAACCGCCAGTTGCTGAGCTGGGTGCTAGGAAGCCTTCCACACTTATTACCTCATTTCATCTCCACCCTGTTCTTAGGAAGTGGGTGTTTCTAGTCCCCCCTCTTCCTGGGGAGGAACCTGAGGCTCATCAAAGTTCAGGCACCGGTTTGAGATGCCACCAGTACTAAAGGGTAGGGATGGGATTTGGGGTCCAGAGTCTGTGCTCTGAGCTGCTCAGTGGTGAAGTACAACGTAGGACCCCGTGAGAGGAGCCCAGAGCAGCCCAGAGTGGCCGAGGGGCCTGGCTCTGTGGGGTGCTGGTGGTTAGGGTGATGACTGTCCTTGTGTGGATGTGGTCCCAGGATTTGCTTTACCCCCACTCCTCCAGCTTCCCTCTCCCGGGCTGCCCCGTGGTCACTGCCCAGCTATTCATCAGATCACCGTGTAGGCTGCTCAGCCGAGGCCCCAGGCAGTGGCTGGCTGGGCGGGCTCAGGGGCAGCTCTGTCCATACCCTGCCCCGCTGGGCAGGCTCGGTGCCCTTGGAAGCACTGGTCAAAGCAGGAAGGAAACTGTGGCATCATGGAGATTTTATTCTGGTTCTTCTGTGGTGGAGACTGAACTTGGTCTTCCCAGAGAGTCGCAGAGCTGCAGGTAGGTGGACCAAGTTCAAATTCTGACTCCACCACCTCCGAGCCAGGTGACCTTGGACGAGTCAGTTCATCTTTCCTGAGTTCAATTTCCTCATCTCTTTAGTGAGAATAATGGCAGTGTTCCCTTGTGGGTTGTTGGGAGGACTGGATGAGTTAATTCATGTGAAAGTCCTTAGAATAGCATTGGACACTCATGAATGCTCAATACCTGTTAGCAGATACCATTATTAATTCCGTAGCAGGACTAGCCTCCTTACTTAAAGAAGTGCTCCCTGAACCCTGCCTTACTGACTGAGTGGCTTCTGATAGTCCATAAAAAACTAGACTTCTGGGATTTGACCACTTAGCTGTGTGATATTGGGCAAATTACCCAACCTCTCTGTGACTCAGTCTTCTCTTGGCCAAATAAGAATAATAATGAAATATAATTCATAGGGCTGTTAGAAAGTGCCTGACAGAAATTGCTTAATAAATGTTAGCCATCACTGGGTTTTACTACATCTACTATGACTATTTCTCTGGGCACTGTGTTAGATGTTAAGTAACATGGTCCCTGCCCTCACGGAGCTTGGAGGCCTGCAATGGATTTAGTTTATTCATCAGAGAGTCATACAAATGCAAATTTATAACTCTGACAGTTGCTACAAAGGAGAGAAGAACTGGGCTGTGAGTCTCCACTGAGGCTCACAGGGTTGGGAGCCAGGTTTGGGAGCAAAGGGAGATTTCATTAAGGAAATGAAGTGTGGGTGAGGCTGCAGCATGGCCAGTTTGGTGGAAGAGGTAGGAAGAGTGCTCTGTGAATGTAAAGAGCAGGTGCAAAAGGCCTGTGGCAGAGGGGAGCACTTTAGGAAGGAGGATCAGCCAGGGTGGCTGGGATAGGGGAGGGGAGCAAAGGAAGCCAGGCAGAGGTTAAGCCAAGCATCTGCCTGGTATGAGGGCACCGAAGAGTCTTTGAGAGCTTTTCAGGAGGGAGAGGCTGTGATCAGATTTGTGTTCTAGAAAGCTCAGCTCATGTTGGCTGCAGTACAAAAGGCATCCTGGAAAGAAAAGGTGAGTGTGGGAGGACCTGTTGGGGGTTGTTATCACCCCATCTTAAGAGTCTGAGGCTGCAAGACATTGAGTCACTCGCCCAGAGTTGCTAAACCAATAAGGGGCAAAGTAGGGCTTGGATCTGAGTCCGAGGACTTCAAATTCTATTTTTCTCTCACCTCATCCCAAGGGAGCAGTTGATTCAAGTCTCCCATTTTACCGATGGGGAAACTGAGGCCCTGCTGAGCCACTCCCTTGCCCGAGGTCATGTGACACAGCCGGAACCGGGTCCCCAGGTTTCTGGAGTCCCTGTCCACCTCCCTTCCTCTGTGACGCACGGTCTCTGCCAAATCAGATCACTCTTGGGAGACAGAGTGGGACAGAGCCGTGGCGCTGGGGATGGATTCATGATCCTGCTCTGCATCTCACAGTAAAATACACGCCCGCGTGGAAGCCTGCCGCGGTCCCCCTTAGATTGTGGCTGAGCCAATGAAAGCCATTACCGTGAAGATCAGGTGTGCTAAATGCAGAATCAAATTAACAGTCCCCCGGCGCATTCACGTCTGAGCGCCAGTCGGGGAGGCAGCTGAGAAGGGGTGATTGAAATCGTACAAAATCGGCGCCTGCCCTGGGGGCGGAGGTGGCCTGGATCAAGGGATCTCCTTTTGGTGGCCTGTGTCCTGGGCTCTTCCTGATCCCAGCTCAGGGTACCACCCAAGGGGTCGAGATGGGCCCCAGAAGCACGTGAACACGAATTACCTCTTTCTCTGGGTGCCTCTGAGAGTTTCAAGTAGTGGGGAGCAGGACTGGCCTTTCCCTCCCTGACCTCCCGGCTGGCTCCACCCTCTTAAGTCTTTACTTTGCTGTCTGAGGGGCTGGCCCCGGGGTCCCCCTCCCTCCAGAGCTGAACCCACGTGCCCCCTGGAGCTTGCAGGGAGGAATTCATTCACAGATGCACGGGACTGCACCTGTGGTAGTTGGAGGCCCCTTGTCAACCTCCTCTCCTGGTCATGGTGGTAACACAGGCCACGGGGACGCCTGTGAGGGTCAAGTGACAAGGGTGTGACAGGCAGGGAGAGGAGCGCCTCCCCCATCTCCTTCCCCCTTCCACTCTTCTGCGGCCCCCAGTTTGGGGCCTGGTGACATCTCTTCATGCCTCTTATTCAGTTGGCTGGGGAGAGGCCAGAGGCTCTGCACTGTAGGGCCGGTGTGGGGGGGGGGGGCAGGTGCGAGGCCCTTCCCCTCCCTGCACCCACTTCTCCCACCCAGGTCTGCCGCAGCGGGTGTGGCTCTGTGTCAAGGCTTCTTTCTCTCCCAGCATGAGAGCCATGGGTTAAGGACACACACCAAGGACAAGCTGGCACTGTCATGGCCTCTGAGAGCCCCGTCATGTGGGACTGCACAGGGCAGGCCGTCCTGAGCCCTCTGTGAGCCCCAAGGCCTCCTGAGCTCAGGACCCATGCTGCGTGACCTGGCGTCCCCGAGCTTTCTGGACCTCCATGCCCTCCTGCTGGAGTGGGGACTGACGGAGGTCCCAGGTCCAGGTTGCAAGAGCCCAGAAGCAGTGCTTTGGGAATCCATGAAGCCCAGCACGTAGCCGTGGGGAGAGCTACCAGCCAGGGACCGTTTGCCATCCCCGGCACTGTGCTGAAGTCGGCGAGCCTCGGCCACTCTGCGAGAGAGGCGTTCTTACCTCGGCTTTCCCAGAGAAGGATACCGAGGGCCAGAGAGGTGCAGACCCTTGCTCCAAGTCCTGTAGTCGGCAGGGTGCAGAGCAGGGATCCAGCCCCTGCATCTTGGCTCCATTCCCAGCTGCCAGGAGGAGCGAACGAGGGATGAGAGACAGAAGGCTGAGGAGGTAACTGCGGCAGGGAGCTGTCAGGCAGCTGGTCCTAGACTGGGAGGACAATGGCAGCAGGCCCAGGGGTCTCGCCCAGGCCATCACACCTCAAAGCCTGAGCACTAAGGGCAGGAGTGGAAAAGATGGCGAGTCTCCCCGTTACGTGTAGTCTTGCTGCCCCTGAGGTTCCTAGCAGCCTGTGCGAGAGGAGCCATCCCGAGTGGCCATGCAGTTCTTAACAGGGGACGGCCGCCTGTCACTCGGCCACAGGGAAGTTTCTTAGTGGGAAGCTAGAGAGAGTTACGAAGTTGCATGTGGTGACCTCCCCAGCGCTTCCTGGCCCCGCTCTGCTGCCTGCGCCCCTTCTCGTCCCTCATGGTGCGCCCAGCGTGGTGAGACATGTGCAAACAGAGGGCCAGGGCAGGAGCAGCACTTCGCCTCCCATGCTCTGCAGGAGCGTCTTGAGGTCAGAAGCTGGTTCAAAAGCTCGGTTGGTATCAAAAGGTCTGTGGAAACCAGGTGTGCATTTGTGCGCTTCTCTGGGACAAAATGAGCGAGCTGCGTACCTTACCTGAAAACCTCGTCTCCAGCGCACTGGGGTGTGAGTCTGGAGAGGCAGGAGAGAGAGAGCTCTGAGGGTCTGGGCTTCACTGGGAGGCACTGTCGTGGCCAGAGATGGCAGCCCTTGAGGGTTTAAGGACAGAAGAGAGCACAGAGCTCTGTCTAGAACAGCTGTGTGATCTCAGGCAAAGGGCTTTACATTTCTGGACTTGTTTTCTCATCTGAAAATGGAAATGATAAGCATACCTGCTTCCCACCTGTTTCCCAGGATTGTTTTGAGGCTCAGAGGAATCCTCAGATGTAAAAGTGTCCCATCCACTGTAATCATTCATTCAATCGTTTACCTGTCAAATACTTATCGAGGACCTACTATGTACTCGGTGTGGTTCTAGATGCTTAGCCTCCATAGACAAAAATTGTCACCTTCACAAAACTCACACTCTGGGTGGGAGAGAATGGCAAGAGGTAACTATACAGGTAATAAAGGACACATGGGATGGAGTAAATGATCCGACGTATTAGAAGGTGATACTTGCTATAGAACAAAGTAGACTCCAGAAAAGCAAGGGGTGGGCTGGGAGAGCAGTGTGGGGGGGCTCTTGCGAGCAGTGCAGGTGGGCTGAGAGGAGGTGGCTTCTGTAGAATCAATAAGACAGTGTCTGAGCACGGTGTGGGGGAACGGGTCGACTCAAGGACGACTCAAGGGCGTTTGGCCTGAACAACTGGAAGGGTGAGGTTGCCTCGGATGAGACATGGAGATGCAGGAGGATCAGGAGCCCAGGACATGCTCATTCAAGGGGCCCTTGTCACATTTAGGAGGAGACGTTCACTCAGCAGTTGGAGAGTCATGGCTGGTGTTCGTGAGCAGGGATGGTTTGGAGATTGGGGACGGGCAACAGAGAGCTTGTGCATGGTTTTCAAGCCAGGAGCTGGGGCAGGGTCCCCAAGGCACTGAGTGTGGAAGACACAAGGGGACCAAGTCCGGCAGGAGAGGGGCCAGCTCTGGAGGCCGAGCCACAGCAGTCGGGGAGAAACCCAGGTGTCCTGAAGATCAATGGAGAGAAGTGGTCAGCCACGGCGGGTGCGCATGCGTGGTCCCTGTGTCCACAGCTGTGGGAGCACGTCGGTCTGCAGCCTCGCAGACCACTCAAAGGGCCCACGAGGAAGGAGCAGTATCCATGTCCTAGTGGGAGCCTGGGGAGATTAGGCCCATCAACCTGATCAGATCAGCTCTCCCCGGCCCTTGGGCGGTGAAGGGCCTTGGAGACCTCTGTGGGGGGAGTGAGGCGGCTCCCCACCCCCACCCCACAGGTCCTTCCAGATGGGACGCCCCGGGAGGCTCAGGTGGCTGTGCTTGGGCTTTGGCCCCTGAGACAAGCCAGGAAAGCATGTTGCATGGAGAAGCTGAACCAGGCGGGGCTGAGGAGGGAGAGGAAGGTGAGGGCCAGGCTGGGGACCCCGGGAGGGCTCCAGGACCCGGAAGGGACCGAAGAGAGAAGAAAGCCAGCGAGGACCATCAAGGTCGGAAATAAAGCGCATGGTGGATTCAGGGCCCAGCGACACGGCGCTTCAAAGCTGAAGGTGACCCTCTGCTCCGTGCCCCGGGGTGAGGTCCCTTCTGATTCTTCCTGATGCCAAGCTCTTTTTGTTCCCCTTCACGGCTGCACCCTCACTTCCCAGGTGGCATTTCTGATTCCAGGGAGCAGAGGTGGAACTCATCAAAGTCATCTCTGAACCAAAAATAGCCCCGTCCAGCCAGACACTTCCCAACCTTCCGTGCCCAAGTGCTCGCCTGTCATTTGTCACGGCTGCCATCGTCACCCGTGGCTCTCCAAGGTCTGGGTTTTAGAACCGCCTCGCCTCTGTACCTGAGGAAGGTTGGTGTTCCTGTGCCCTCAGTAGTTTTGTGGCTGAGCCAATTGCACATAAACAGAAGGGACCCGTCCAGAATTCCTAAACCCCAAAGTAGGCAAAGGGTGGCTTTGGGATGCAGTGACTCACGGGGCGTAAGTCATTCGTCACTGACGTGTCTAATCCAGTTGATCGTAAGGGGAGGGATCAGGGCCGGCAGTTACAGTCAAGGGTCTGGGTCAGATGGCCAGGGTTCGAGTCCCAGCGTCACGCTCTGGAGCTGTGCCACCTTGGGAATGATCTCTGAGCCCCAGTTTCCTCACTCACAAAAGTGCCCGCCTCGCAGGAAATGGCAGGAGGTTAATAAGCATTTGGCGTGGGTCAGTGCAAGCTCCGTCCACTCCCAAGTGTGCTGGGCATTGGGGGTGCTGTTCCCAGTCATGCAAAACCCCCATCATGCGCTCATCGGACTCTGTCGAATAGTCCAGGGAGTTTCCATCACTGGGCAGCATCCGGCACATAGTAGGCACTTAAGCATATCTGTTCAATGAACACGCTCCGTACATTTTGTCTTCGTCACTGCTGTCCCTCCGGTACTTCGGCGGGTGCTCAGTAAGTACTCCTGGTGGGCGGAGTGAACCGTGGCCTGGGTGGCGCTTCACTGTCAGGCCTGGCTGACAGTGTCAGCTGGCTCCAGAATTCTGGCACAGCCCTGCTGTCTTCAGTCTGGGCGTGGGATGGGTTTTGCGTCTGAGAGCCAGGGATACAGAGACTTGCGTGGGGTGGCACAGCGGCTTGCAGGGGAGCGAGGGTGGTGGGCAGCAGAAAGTCCTGAGTTAGAGGAAGAAAGACCTCACTTCCCAGCTGAGCCTGGGTCTCAGCCCCCTCGTTCCCAGGTTCCGGTCCGTGGTGTCAAGAAAGGAATGAGGCTTTGTGGCTCTTTCCTTAGATATGATTAGCATCAGTGTCCGGCCCCTGAAGTCAACCGGGTGCCAGCCTCTGCTGACCACGGTCCCAATAGTATCTCATTTAATCCCACCTGAAGAAAGAGAGGCTCAAGGGCTCAGGCAAGGCCATGCAGCTGGGACACAGGAGCTGGGGCCCAACCCTGGTCACCTGACTGGTCATCACCAGGCCCTGATGCTAACCCTGTGGGTACCTTGTAGCCAGGGAGTGATGCTCCCATGATGCCAGGCGCGGCACTAAGGTACCCGGGCAGTTCCATGGCAGGGGGCGGGGCCAGCTCCCATCAGGAGAGCTGTCAGTCAATCTAATCAGACAGGCCCTCCTCTAGCCCTGCCTCAGGACTCCTTACGATGGAATGGGAGACTCTCACTCTCCCCAGCGCGCCTCTCTTCCTTTATTGGGAAACATTTAGTGCCGACGAAGTGTGCCAGGCACTGGCATAACAAGAAAGGCACGTTCCACGGCCAGTATCTAAACTGGTTTTGCCATGGCGAGGACGAGAGCGTTTTTTCTAGAACAGGGTGGCACTCATTGATTCCAATACTCTCCCTCTGGGCTGGTTCATCCTGATGTTCTTATTGACTCACTGGCTTCACCTCTTCTTCCTCCTTTCCCTGGGACCAAGTGTAGCGGCTGGTTGAGGGGAACAGAAAGGAGCAGCCCCTGGAGGGCAGGAGGAGGGGGGCCGCCATGTTCATCAGACCACACAGCTTGTGCTTTTGAAGCCACGGTACCTTATTATTACCAAATCCGTGTCCCGCCAAGTGTCTCTACCAACATTCACACCAGCCATGGGATGGGCTTTAATGTCCTAGGCCACGGGAGAGGGGGACAGGGGGGAGGGTCTTCCCTGCTGAGCGGCAGCCTGAGCAGCCGTTGGGTTCCAAGTCCAGGGCTCACTCTGAGCTTCCTGGTAGCACTCTTGGCAGCTCGTCGGGGCCCAGAGAACCTGGTTGACGACACCCAGGTGGTAGAGTATGCAGGGGCCCCGTCTGAAGGCTGGTCAGGACGTGGAGGTTGGCCACTGGACAAACAGAGTTACTTTGTCCTCCCCAGCAACCTCTGTGGCCCCAATGGAATCTGGGGTCTGACCAGCTGCACCCTCCTTCTTCATCTGGGGCTCCCCAGAAGCTCCCCAGGGCATTTTTGGATGTGGCCTCAGATGCTGCTGCTTGAGGTCAGGAAGTCCGTGGAGCATTTACTCAGAAAGTAGAGGGGGGCTGTGGGGAGGTCACCGCTGGATCAGCAGAGCTTCTGTGGGGCTCTGTAGACCACAGAGGGCCCTCAGCCACCTTCCCACTGGCCTACAGCGAATGGGCTGCCATCCAGGGATACCTGAGTCTTCCCCATAGTGGGTCTTTCTTGAGGAACCACATCCCGCCCTGATCAAGCTCTTCCTGAAGGCAAACACAAGTGCAGACCTCATGAAGCCAGGGGTGCCTCTGCTCAGCCGCAAAGTCCATTCTGCTCCCACACAAAAGGTCATTCATGTTGCACTGGGTACTGGAAAGGGGGTGTTTGAGTCAGCTTTTTCGTGGCTGAGAAGAACAACATAGAGAAGGGAAAATGTGTTTGGCTTATGGTTTCAGAGGTCTCAGTCCATAGAGGGCCGACTCCATTGCTTTGGGACCGAGATGAGGCAGAACATCATGGTGGAAAGAGGCAGAGTAGGAAAGCCGCTCAGGACATGGCAACTGGGAAGCAGAGAGTGTTTGGCTCACCAAGGACAAAACATAGACCCCAAAGGCACACCCTCAGTGACCTGCTCCTCCGGCCACACCGCACCTCCCCAGTTAATCTATTCTAGTGGATTAATCCACTTCTTAGGCTACACCTCAGAACCCAATCATTTCCCCTCTGAATGTTCTTGCATTGTCTCACACATGAGCTTTTGGGGGACACCCCACATCTGAACCCTAACAGCTGGGGTCTGCCCAGTGGGAGATGTGCCACTAGGCAGGATTCCTACCCTCTTTTTTTACACTGTGGGAGGTTTTCCACTGAAAAGACTCTCCTAACGAACATCCTCATGGAGTCGGTCCCAGGGCCTCTGTTACGGGTCTGAATCACGCATCACGTTTTCCTTAAACTGCATTGAGTTTCCCGCGAGAGGTGAGATGGGAGGTGACTGTCGCAGGTTGAATTCCAAGGAAGTTCTCATGTGGATGAGGTCATGGGAAGTCTTGGTTAGTGCCATAGGACCCGGGAGGCAGGCAGCCCGTGTGTGTGTGTGTGTGTGTGTGTGTGTGTGTTTTATCTCTATCTGACCATCAGAATGATCAGAAATGCGACATTTGCCTTAGTTTCTGAATTAGGGTGAGTTTGGGGAGCTTAGGTTTGCAGACCCTTCCTCAACTCTGTCCTCCATACCTATGGAGCGTCCATCCCGCATCCTGCACGAACACACAGTCATATCTGTGGCTAAAAAGATTTTGTTATGGTTTTGCTTTGGGGATCATTTTTCTCTGTGTATGTGTCATCCTTATTTGGTGGGGTGGGGACAGCTCTGCTGATTTCTCTGTCATTGTGATGTATCCACAGGAATTCTCGTAAAATGAGAGAAATCTGGCCAGACTGATTTTTTTTCCCCCATACATAATGAAATGGTCACGAATGTGAAGAAGTTCACGACGCTGACCTCGCATTAAGGGTTTTAGCTGTTTAATTATGGTTATCGATTTATGGCTTTGCAGTTTCCTTTTCATATTTTGGAGCTGATAATTTTCACTTTGAAGCCTTCAGCTATTTTCTTGGGTCCAAGGATGGCTAAGAGCCGAGTTGTCTCATGGAATAAAATGGTCCTGGGCTTATGACATAAAGAAACATTGGCCTCAGAAACGTCCCTCCGAGAATTTTAATCCTGACCAAGGCTCCCCGCCCCCGCTCACACACACACACACACACACACACACACATTGTCCTATGCAGTTGTCATGATAAATAGATTCTAGTGTAAAATTTAGATAAAACCTAATGGTAAGCTCCCCTCCCTGGGGCTGGCGCTCTGGGAGGTCTGTGGACCACAGGAGGTGCTGGGGGTCTCCTGGAGATGGAGAGGGACCCCTGCCTGCAGCCTTACCTTTACCATTCACTTGTCCTTTACCTGCCACCGCGGGAGGCACGGATACAGCCCCCAGAGTCCAGGATGGGGCCAAACTTTCCCAGGAAAAAGAAACCCAATCCCAATCACCCCTGGGAGACTCGCCAGAGACCTCCCGGGACGGAGCCCCTTCTAGCTGAGTCCCCTTGCCATCCACACGTGCCCACGTATGTTTTCAAGAGAATCGTCACCTGTTTATGGAAGTCAGGAATTGGCTGACGAGAAGCAGAAAGGCCAGGCTGGGTCTGTCCTCGTCCAGGCTGGCGCTGGAGGGACACAGATGACACAGTTCAGTGGGTGTCCTTGGGAGGCTCACACCGTGGTCAGCTGTGGTGAGGCCACAGAGGCTGGGCCATGGGAAGGCAGGGCACAGACTCCACACCTGCCCCTCCAGGTCTCTCGGGACTCAGCAGAGCAGCCGAGGATGCTCCGTCACCCCCCACCTAGGCCCAGGCACCTGCAGCTACTGGTCTATACCAGGCCACAGGTGAGGCCCCGGACTGGGCCGCGGTGGCTGTCTCTCACCGCCCGTTTGCCTCCATCCGCGGTCACCCAGAGCTCCTTGGGGCAGGTTTTGTGCCCGGAGCTGGGGTCCAGCAGTGACTGATCACACCCTCCCCCACCTCGTGAGGCTGTCGGGGAAATGTGGGCCTTGACCAAGTAAGTCCCATAGGGACAGGATGGAGAAGAAAGGGAGTGTGGCCTTCTGTGAGCCTCAGTCTCTTCATCTGTGAAGCGAGGGTAGGGCTCAGGTTGTCTGTGCTTTCCGCACTCGGTGGTGGTCCCTTTTGGGAGTACTCGGTGTTTCTGGGAACCTCATTCTATGAAACCCAAGAAACAGAGTTGTTTGCTCTGCTGGTATCCCCTTTGTGTGCTCTGAACCCCATCGCCCAGTGGAACCCAGTTTGAAACCCAGTGGGTTAGATTATCCATGAAGAGCCTTCCAGGCGACCCTGCCGTCCTGGAGTTCTGTGACTTCCTGATGATACTAGAGGTCCCTTCCATTGCAAGCCATCACGATCCGGGGTCTAGAGTCTCCAACTTGGGTGGGGTCCAACATCTTTTTTTTTGGTACCTGGGATCAAATCCAGGGGTGATCAACCACTGAGCCACATCCCCAGCCTTAAAAAGGGCTTAATTTACAGACAGAGTCTTGCTGATTTACTTAGGAGCCTCACTAAGTTGCTGAGGCTGGCTTTGAACTCGTGATCCTCCTGCCTCAGCCTCCTGAGTCCCTGGGATTACAGGTGGGCACCTCCTGTGCCAATGTGCCCAGCGGCGTCCTTCTTTGCCTCTGGATGCCAGATTCGCACTCCTCACTTTTCTTGGGAGCGGGAGGGGTGTGAAGGCTGAAGCTTCCATCCCAAGGCTGCCTGGGGGCGTGCGGAGGGCGCGGGAGGGAGGAGGAGAGGCGAGAGCAGTGCGTGGCGCCCTGTCCTCCCTCTGGCTCTCCTGAGAAGCTCCGGCTGGAAGGACTTGGCTGGTTCTGCTGCCCTTGTTAGCTCGTCACCCCCGCGCAGAGTGGCCCCGGAGCCCACGGACCTGCTCAGCCTTGTAGCTGGGCCTTCTCCTCGTCCTACCCCCTGATGCCCCCCCCAGTCCTGCCCCAGGGGACCCTCCTCTGCAGGACTCCCCTTCCTCCGACACGCTCATTCCTGACCCGAACTGCTCGAGTGGTTCTCCTGCCAGAGGCTCCCCCCATCAGCCTCCTGCTCCAAGCCCAGCCGATGTCCCTTCTCGGGGTCTCCTCCGCAGCTGAAGATGGCCTGAGGTGGTGGACGTGCCCTACCGGCCAGTCGTGACACTTGATTTTAATGCTTCAGCCAATCTGATGCCAGGGGGTATCGGGCGGTCAGCGTCAGAGACCAAATTAACAGTGGGAGGGGGCTGGTTTTCTCTGTTATCACAGCCAAGGCTGAGAGGCCACGGCCTGGCTCCCGTCTTTCTGCCCTGCCCTCCTTATAGCATATGGTTTCTAGCCTCAAGGTATCCTCACGGTCCCACTATGGCTGCTACAGCTCCAGTCATCACTTATGTATTTTAAGGAGGACAAAGAATGATGAAAGATGGGGAAAAGAGTGCCTGTGGGTAGAGTCAGCCCTTCTTTGAATATGATTTATCCCCTCCAAGACTCATGTTGAAATTTAATTACTATTGTGGTGGTTTGGGGAGGAGGTGCCTGTAAGAGGTGATTAGTAACCACAAGAGTGGGCTGCGGTGCCTGCTGGCCCTTCTGCTTTAATCACCGTGTTCTGCAGCAGCACGAGGCTGCTAGGCACAGGTGCCTTATCTCGGACTTCCAGCCTCGAGAGCCATCAGCTAAATAAACTTCTTTCTTTTATAAATTACCTAGTCTCATGTATTCTGTCACAGTAACAGAAAACGAACTAAGACGGTGTGGAGAGATGAGTGCGAAGTCTGTAAGTGATCAGGGGCCAGCCCAGGGTGGGAAAGACGGGCAAAGTCAAGTGCGCTGGAGGCCCGAGATCCTTTCTACCTGTGTAGACGCTGGGATGCTCCTGAAAAATGTTCTCTCCGAGGCCCCTTTACCAAGCTCTCTGGCTCTAGAGCTCTCTGTGAAGGTAGATTTTACAGGAGCTGTCTGCAAAGAGAATTGGAGGGAGATTTGATTTTGTCCTTGTCCCCAGTCACCATGCCAGCAGGCTTAGACCAGTTAGTTGGGACCCACCTCTGTAACTGGGACTGGACTCACTGCGGGCTCTGTATTCCTCAACGGAAACCCAAGGACCTGGGGGGACTGACGAATCAATCCCCCCCCCCCAGCAGCTGCATCCTCTTCTCCAGTTGGAGCTGGCTTTGGGCAAGTGTTGGGGGGTTGGCCTTGGAGAAGGGTCGGGGTGAGCTGTGAGCCCAGAGGGAAAACCAAGGGTGGGCTAGGCAGAGAGGAGGCCCCCCACCCCCGGGCTCTGCTTTCTGTTCAACTGGAAGAACTTCTCTGATTCACTGTTTCCTACTTTCTAAGCATTTGACAAGACAGGAGCTCTGTCTCCAAAGCAGTCCCCTGAGGTGTGAGCCGTTGACGACCCTGTTGCACCCATGTGGGTCGGACCCAGAGAAACTGGGTGGATTTTCTGGTCCCTTCCTTGATAAGCAGGGAATCGGGGAACCCTGCCCCTTGGGGCTGCTGGAGGGGTGGGCCAGGGGTTCCGCCGAGGCTGACCTAGGTGGTGGCTCTGAGGTCCCTTTGGGTTCTGACCTCAGGGAAGATGGGGGGTCTGGACTTGGGCAAGGGCTCCACTGAAGGCCCTTGTGGAAGCACCCCCCTATTGAGGGAAGTTAGGGGGCCCAGGAAATGCTTCTGACACACACCAAAGAGGCTGGCTTTGAACTTGCGATCCTCCTGCCTCAGCCTCCTGAGTCGCTGGGATCACCGCCAGATCTCCCAGTTACAAGAGCTAACAGGAAGCCCTTCACGTTGCAGCTGCTCTTAATTTTTAGCCAATAAAAAAGTCTGCTTTTTCCTCCACCTCTGAGTGCTTGGCATAAATAGCCGAGGCCACAGGGTCCCATCTCTGTTCTGGTCCTGGAGGGCATGAGGAGATACGCCCGGGCTTCCTCGTGCCAGGGGCAGAAATGGGGTCTTTTTATGCGATGTTTTTACAGTGACTGTCTTCCCCGGCCATATTCTTAAAACTTACTAGGTGTAACTGTAGTTTTTATTTCGTCCCTCAAACAGCCTGTCATTTAGAGCATTCTAGAAGGTTCTGTAAATCTCCCTGTAAATGCTACCCATCCTTTCTTCACATGAGCCGGGGAGTAGCTGCAGCTGATGGCGGAGGACATTAGGGCGTTATTTACCGAGGCCGCCCTCCTGCCTTGGGGGACAGTGAATTCAGTGCCGGCCGGTTCCACTCAGGGGGATTTCACAGAGCCACTGGGAGCCCGCCCTGTCCTGGGCTGGGCAATATGAAGTTCAGTAAGGGTTTCTGCCTGCGAGGGTGTCAGAGGTGACAATTCCTGTGTCATGCATAGTAGTGGCTTCCAACAGCCGTTTTATTTTGACCTTGATGGTGTGCATCGGGGACCCAGGTGGGCTCCGCCAGGTGGCCACCCACCCCCACTGTGGTGCCCGCGGAGGCAGCTGCGGCTGGAGGGCTGGCTCCCACCGTGGTACCTTCATGCTGTTGACCCCTCTGCACATGGCTGGGGCTCCTCACAGCGTCACAGTCTCAGGTAGCGGTTCTGGCTTCCAAGAGGCAGGAATCGGAACCCTCCAGGTCAGCTAAAGGCCAGGTCCTGAGCTGGCACTGTGTCCCCTTCATTGTGGGCCAAAGCCATAGTGAGAGTCTCCCACCTCGGGGGAGAGGCACGGTCACCCTGCCAAGATGCATGTGCCAGGGGACAACCTGTTGCCCCTTTGAAAAATACAGCGGGCTCCAGAGGACGCCAAGACGTGCCATTTAGTAAGTTTTCACTCAGGGCAATGCCCCAGACAAGGGAGGTGGCAACAGATGGGAAAGGGGTGCAGAGATGGGGTCCCCGCCACCCTAGTGGGGCGGGGTGGGGAGGGGTCACAGAGGCTTTGGGAGAAAGAGGCCGCTGAGTGGGTGTTGAGAGATGTTCTGCGTGTTTACATGTCCTCTGGGGGGCTCCTCCATCTACACGTGCATTCCCATGTGCAGACACAGACATAGACACACATGCGCACCCCTCCATCGCCATATCTGTATTTCTAACAGACTCCATTCAGCACGTATGTCCTGAGCACCTACTGTATGCCAGACAGTATCCAGGTGCCCAGGTGACAGCGGCCAAGAAATCAAGAGCTCTCAGAAGAGACCTGCTCATGGCCTGTTCCCAGCAGTAAACAGACTTTTAAACTTGTGGTGCGACCCCCCCATCCAGCGCCCTCGCCTGCTCCTAGCAGCGAAGGAAGCCTGCCCTGTCCAGGCTCTCTCCTGCTGTTCCTGGCAGGAGGAGATTTGTTTCCACCTCGGGAGAACCTGGCCCCACCACATCCTCCTCCTCCAGCCGCTGGCCCCCTTCCAACAAGAATGTGGGGCAGCGTCAACTCAGTGAGCAATTTCTCTAATACGGAAGTGTGCCCGGTTCCGAAGAGGGACGGTGACTCAGAGCCAAGGTATGGGACAGGCTCCGGCCTACTCACCCTCGTTCATCCAGCCTTACACAGGTGTCGGGCACGCAGCTGCAAAGGTGGAGGTTCAGCCTCAGCCCTTGTGCAGTCTCCGCAGCTGGTGTGACCTCCTTGAGCTTTTGTCTCCTTTTCTATAAAATGGGTACAACGCCTATTGTAAGGTTTAGATGAGAAAAAGCCCTGACTCTAGGATTGCCAGTTTTACCACACAAAAGACAGGATACCAATCCAATTTGAATGTCAGATAAAGAATGAATGATTTTTTTTTTTGGTGTAAATATGCCCCAAACATCGTATGTTCATCTGACATCCGATTCTAATTGTTTATCCTGTATTTTAACTGGCAACCCTGATCCTCAGCAGGGGTGAATTTTTACAATGTCTGTGGCTGGGGATGTAGCTCAGTGGTAGGGCACTTGCCTGGTGAACATTGTCCCCCACCCAAGCCTGACATTGAGAGCACGTTCTATCAGTACCGTAGCCATGAAGAGCGTGCCTTGGGGGGGACCTGACTCATGGCACAGGTGCACATGGAGCATGTGACAGCACAGACATCCGTCTCTGTTTGGGCTTTTAAGAAAAATTCAGACTCACCCTTGAAGATTCCTGGCAGCTTGTTTTCTGGGAAGACAAACTCTGTTTTCTTCTCTCTCAAAGCCAGGCGTGACCTTTGTTGGCCAGGAGACAGACAATCTATTAATTCCGTTCCTTTTCTACAGGACACTTAAAAACACAGTGGGAGCTAGTTTAGGGTGGAGGCCAGGCTCTACTCCTTTGTGGGACGTGTATTCCTCAGATGAAATGATCATGATTCACTCTTTGGTTTCCCTGGAGGCCTAGAGGCAAATTTGCCCTGTGCCACAGGATTGGAGTCTCTGGCTCAAAACTAAAATTTACCCAGTGCCTCTCTCTGGGTAAAGCTGAAATACTGGGAGAACCAGTTGGGAATACTTTTCCAAGGGCGGTATCTGCCAGACACATTCTTGCCCTCCCTTGCAGATGGATGCCTTCCATTGAACACGGCCTAATCGGCAGAACTGGAGGGCCCTCCTCCTTTTTCCTGGGCGTCAGGTTATTTTAAATGCAGAGGGTTTGGTTGTTTCTAAATCCCTGAAAGCCCACAGATCACTGTGGCGTCCTCTCATTTGCTTCTCGGGACCCCTAGAAACCAGGCACCCTGCAAGGGGGTGGCCTGGGGCTGTGGGGTGGGCACCGGGGTCTGGGGAGGCAGGAGGGTGCACCGCGGGCTGTTAAGGCCCTGGCGCACTGTGATGGGCTGTGACTGTTAATCGGTAGTGAGTGCCAGGCCCCTGTGCCAAGGGCTTTTCGTCTGGCACGACTTGGGTCTTCATCCTGCCTAATGCATTAGGAGCCTGGGTGCCCATTTCACAGGGTGTCGGTTACTTATGGAGGCTTCATGGCTAAGGAGAAGCCCCGGGGTTTCTGATAGCAAAGCCCTTCGGCTTTCCCACGGCATCCACTGAGTTTTTCCATTTGACTCCTTCTTTCTTTCTTTCGGGATTGAACCCAGGGGCACTCGACCACTGAGCCCCGTCCCCAGCCCTATTTTGTATTTTATTTAGAGACAGGGTCTCACGGAGTTGCTTAGCGCCTCGCTGGTGCTGAGGCTGGCTTTGAACTCACGATCCTCCTGCCTCAGCCTCCAGAGTCGCTGGGATGACAGGCGTGCGCCACTGCACCCGGCCTCATCTGTGTCCTGAAAACGTGTCCCCGTTTGTGATGGGCGTTTCTGCTCTCTCTGCCCACTGTGGGGGGAGAGGATATTGGCCTGGTGTACTGTGCCATCAGCATCTGGTGGTATGTGGCCCGAGGAACGTCACGGAGCCTCCCCTAGGAGTCAGTGTCCTCCTCAGCAAAACCCTGGGTCAGGCCGAGATCCAGATGTGGATTTGCACGTCCTACCCATGGGCAGTGGCTCTGTTCCTCCAGAGCTGATTCAAATGTGCAATGGGGCCGCGGTGCCCCTGCAGAACTTGGTGGCCTGGGGAGGGACAGCTGTAGGAGCTGGCTGTCCCCGTGCAGGTGCAGTGGGCTGTTGGCAGGGAGGTGCGGGGTGCTGGGAGGAAGAGCTTCTGCAGGGGGGGTGTCCACAGGGAACCGAGAGCTGGGCCGACATCAGGATGGAGGAGGAGGGTGAGGGGAAGGGGGCGTTCAGAGAGGGGAGAGGGTGCAGAGGGAACAGGAGCTGCATTACGCAGAACCCCGGGGCCCCTCAGAGGACGTGGGTGTCCTGAGGACAGTGGGAAGGCACGGAGGAGCCAGGTGCCCCGGGGTGTCCCCAGGTCCTGCACCACCTAACATAGGTAGGGGCTCCACGCAGCAAGCCACGGCTCCTCAAGGGGGCTTCAGGGCCTGCGCTGTCCTTGAAAGTGGCCGAGTGGCACCATCATGATCAGATTTGCGGTGTTGAGCCTTTTCGGTGGCTTCAGGGTGCATTGGATGAGGGAAGGGGGTGGGGTGGGGGTGGGGGCCTGGAGAGGCAGTAGGCATGGAAACCAGAGGATGGACTCCACAGCAGGGTGTCGGGCCTAGTGAACACCTGCTCCTCCTTACTCCCGAGTCAGGGAGGTGAGGAATTCTTTCAAGAGCAGAAACACTAAATGGAGAGGAACGCGGCGGAGAGGGTGGCTCTTGGGCCCCAGGCTACCGAAGGAGCCAGCCGTGGGTCTGGTCGCTGTGCAGCCACCCGGGCTCAGACATCGATCTCGCTGTGGGAGGCCCGTTCGGTGATGGCCATGAGCCGAGCCGCCAACCCTGGGCCAGGCCAGGAGGTTGGGCCCTTGGCTCGTGGTCAGCTCGTGGTCAGCATATCTGAGGGGCATCTCCCACCTCTCTTCCTTAGACAGTTGGGGGTCCTGCGAAGTGCTGGCTCGGAGCCCAGAGGGCAGGGAGAGCCGTGGGGCGCAGCCTGGGCCCTCGAGGATCTCACTGTGCAGAAGTGATGAGCGGACAGACCCGACAGGCGCTCCAGGAACGTTCCAGACTGTGAACTGTGTGGAGAGGCAGGGCCCCGGGGACACGCACATGGGATCTGGGGTCAGAGAGAACTGGTTCCAGTCCTGGCTCTGAAAACATTCCCCAGCTGTGATCCTGGGCACATCCCCAAACTCCCCTGAGCCTCAGTTTGCCCTTCTGCAAGGTGGGGAGGGTGATATCTAAGTGGTTTGGTCTCTGAGGATTAAGTAACTTACATATGTAAAGTGCTTTGTGTAATGTCAACCAGCACCACTGTTTAAAAATTCATTTATTTTTTATTTTATACGACAGTGGAGTGCATTTCAATTCTTATTACCCATAGAGAGCACAATTTTTCACATCTCTGGGTGTGTACAAAGTATATCACACCAATTCGTGTCTTCATACGTGTACTTTGGAGAATGATGTCCATCACATTCCACCATCATTGCTAACCCCCTGCCCCCTCCCTTCCCCTCCCACCCCTCTACTCTATCTAAAGTTCTCTATTCCTCTCATGCTCCCCCTCCCCACCCCACTATGAATCAGCAGCCTTGTATCAGAGAAAACATTCGGCATTTGCTTTTTTGGGGATTGGCTGACTTCACTTATGATTACCTTCTCCGATTCCATCCGTTTACCTGCAAATGCCATGATTTTATTCTCTTTAATTGCTGAGTAATATTCCAGTGTGTATATATGCCACATTTACTTTTATCCATTCGTCTACTGAAGGGTATCAAGGTTGGTTCCACAGTTTAGCTACTGTGAATTGACCCAGCACTATTTCTAATATTGTTTACGATAGGCTAGGTTTTTTTTTTTTTTTGCATCATTGTTATATAGTTCTGAGAGTTCTGACAAATAATGCAATCATGTAACCAATACCAAAAAATAGTTCTACCTCTCCAAATCCCCTCCCCACTTTCTTGTTTCCTTTGTGGCAACTGATTACCTCTTAGTTTTTGCAATTGCTCTTGAGATGAAATTCACACAATTCACTTATTTAAAGTGCACAGTTCTATAGTTTTTGGAATAGTCATGGAATTTCTCAACCATCACCACAAACGTAGGCTACCTGATCACCCACAAAAGAAGCCCTGTAATGTTCAGCATTCACACTTCCTCCCTCCATCTACCCCTCTGCCCACACCCCAGTCCCTGGCAACCACTAATACACTTTCTGCCGCTACAAATCTTGCCTGTACTGGACATTGTCTATAAATGGGATCATATAATAGCTGGTCTTTTGTGCCAGACTTCTTTCACTGAAAAGAATGTTTTCAAGGTTCATCCATGTGGTAGCATGTATCAACATTCCATTCCTTTTTTCTTACTGAATAATATTCCATTGTATGGATATATCATATTTATATTAAGTTGATGGATATTTGGTTGTTTCTGCATTGGGGCTATTTTTAATGATGCTACTGAGATAATTCATGTACAAGTTTTTAATAGACATTTTAATAATTTCCCCTGGAATTGCTGGGTCATATGGTAACTCTATGTATAAACTTTTGAGGACCTGCCAGACGGTTTTCCAAAGTGAACAATTCCATGAGCAGTGCACGAGAGCTGCAGTTCCTCCACATCCCTGCCAACACTTGTTATTATCTGTATTTTTCATTATAGCCCTCCTAGTGTGAAGTGGTGTATCTCCGTGTAGTCTCCCCATACATACCCTTAACTCCTGACAAGTCACTGACTACTCTCTAGCCCTCTAGTTTTGTTTGTTCCAGAATTCACAGTATGTAGCCCTTTGACTCTGCCTCCTGCCACCTAGTACAGTGCATTTGAAGTCATTCATAGATCATGTTCCTTTTTTGTTGCTGACTAGTATTCCATGGCATGGATCTATCAACCTAGGAGTGCCTGCTCTCTGCTCTGTAAAATTGGAGGGGCCCCTTGCCCTCACCAAAGGCTTTTATGGTTCAAGAGACCTTGGTCGCCACCCCAGGCTACATTTTAGGAGACCTGGCCTGTGCTTCTTACAGATTGCTCCAAGCTGCAGAGCTGGGTGTGTGGTCTGAGAGCCGGAGCCCGTGTGGGTGGGGAGATCCACCAGGATTAGAGTTTCCCTGTGCCGTGGCTCTGACATCCCGCTCATGGGAAGCGGCCCATTAGGACAGCTGGGGTCTGGACTGCTCAGGACAGCTGGTCCTTGGAGCCCTGTGCTTTCGCTGTTCAGCTGTCTCCCTTCTCTCCAGGGGGCCCCAGAGGCTCCTTGGGCTGATAAAGAAAGCCCTTTTCTCCTTCCCTGATCTGTTTTCCCCTTTTCACGGTAGACTTGCACCCTGGGGCTTTGAGCACGCCACCTTCCTCCCCGATAAAGCCGCCTTCCAAAGTGTTAAGTCAGGCGCGAGGGAGACTGGATGCAATGATGGTAACATCATAATGTGCACCTCCCGGGATCCACACGCACCACATCCAAACCCACCAGGAAGTCATCCCGACTTCGTGCAAGAAGCCCCCATCCCAGGTGGTGGACGATGGAGCCAGGGACCCTGCTGGTAAGCAGCTGGGCCAGGATCTGAGCCCGCTGCCAGCGTGTCCAGAGCTGGGTCTACCTGGGCGGCACTTGTTGAGTTCCTTCTTCTACTTGTGTTGAGTTACTCTCCCCCCAACGTTATCATGGAGATCTCTTTTCTCATTCAGCAGAAACTTGTCCTGTGCAAAGAGGCCAGGGACGCGGAGGGGTTGGTGCGCTGGTTGTGATTTTGTGAGATGCATTAAAACAAGTAAAAACACAGGACTCAGAAAAGTCCACCCCCTGCCACTGAGAAGCAGCTGGAGTCCGCGAGTGATAGGTGGGCCCCGCCTTGGGGGGGACATGGTGTAGACAGTGACTTGCTCAGGTCTGTGTCCCTCCCTTGATGGCAGCTACAGGAGGCTGGGCGGGGCTCAGCGTCCTCTGCACCGGGTGCCGTGGCACAGCCAGGATGGACACTTGCAGAATTCTGCATGCACAGCTGCTGGAGTGGGGGAGTTAGAGGGGACGGAGAGCGAGCAGCTCTTCCCTCCCCGTGCAGAGGGAAGAGGAAGGCCCTGTCCCTTCCTGTGGGTGAGACGGGGAGGCGCAGGGACCTGGCATCAGGGAACCAGAGTGCTCAGGAGCTGTGGCCACCATGGGAAGGTGGAGGCCGATGTCCTCCAAGGGAAGGCCTTCGAGCTGTCTTAAGCTCTTGGCCGTGGGACTGTGGACGCTGTCACGTCATTACAGTCCCCCCAGCCATGTTGATCCCCCATGGGGAAAAGTACCCGCCTGCGGCCATTCCTTTAGCCAAAAGGGTCCCCAGCCTGTGTGCTCCCCACTCAGCTCTCTCAAACAGCCTGGTGACTCTCTGGGCAGATTCTGCCCTGTTCCCTCCAGGGCCAAAGGCAGCGGCCACGGCTCAGCAGTGGTCTGGACCACAGGGCCGCCCGTGGTCCCCTCTGTCCGCGATCCAGTCAGCCAGTGTTTGTTGGGGAGCTACTATGCACCAGGCTCAGGGCTAATGCCCGGATGCTCTCCTACTTCAGAACCAGATGGTCCCGGGGTCGGCTCTGCACTTGGAATCTGACTTCTGAGTTAAAAAGGTAAAAATCAGCTCAGCCTTAACTCAGTTAAAAACAAAACAAAATTAAAAACTCAGAAACACCAGAACATTCAGCCACCACGTGCTGGGTGGAACTCTGGCCCACCCGTGAGGTCCTCATGGGTCAGGGATGGTAGGTGGTGTTTCTGGACTTCCAAAGCCTTCCTGGGAGAGTAGCAAAGATGCCGGTCCCCTACAGCTAACTTAAAAATGTTATTTGTCTGTGAAATTTCTTCCTGTTCTCTCATTCTTTTTCTTTCCCTCCCTCCTCTCTTTCTCCCTCCTATACCTACCTATCTCTCTCTCTCTCTCTCTCTCTCTCTCTCCTTAGCGCTCTCTCTCTCTCTCTCTCTCTCTCTCTCCTTCTCTCCCTTCCCTCTACAAATATTAAGTCACTCACAGTTTGTCTGAGGCTGTTTCTGAGATACAGCAGCAATCAGCACAGACAGAACCGCCTGCCCCCGGTGGAACCTCATCCTTGTGGATAGAAACAAGAACCTTCTGTAATATAAATCATGTGGTGCGTTAGGTGAGGGTCTGCGCTGCAGAGAAAAATGAAAGCCAGGAATGAGGAGAGTTAAGTATTGGGAGATTTTGATTTTAGCTGGGAAGTCTTCCTTGAGAGGGGGAGATTTTAGGAGGCCTTCACAGAAGCTGGGGAATGAGCTGTACAGGTAACTAGAGAAGGGTCTTCTAGGCAGTGGGAGGGGCAGTGTGTGCAAAGGCCCTGGGGCAGGAACGTGCCTGGTGGGTTTGCAGAATCATGAAGCTGCTGACTGAAGTGTGTTGACCCAGGGGAGAGCGTAAGAGATGAGTTTTGGTAGGTAACGAGGTGGGGCTGGATCTTGGAAGGGTTACGGAATCATGTTCCACACAGTGATTCTCAAAGTGTGGCCCCCCTGAATCACCCCAGACCCACCGAATAAGAAACTCTGGGTGTGGGCTCCACTGTCTGTTGTAAGGAGTCCCCTGGGGGATTCTGATGCCCCCTGCAATGCGAGGGCCACTGCTGTGGAGCTCCAGGGTCACCCTCCCCACAGTCTGTTCGTCCCTCCAATGTCCCCGCTGCTGTGGGCAGGAGCAGGTGTGGCCCAGACAGGAGGAGCAGTCACTGTTGACCTGTCCCTGATCCCAAGAAATGCCATCATCCCTGCGTCTGAAAGATGACATTCAGACTCATGAAAAAGCCAGCCGCGCTGCCTGGGGTCAGGCGACTGCGGGGACAAAGTAGGAGGCAGGGTGTGGGGGCAGGGCGAGAGGTGGGGTCAGTGGCCGTCAGTGGCCGTCAGGGCGGGGCGGCCCAGGGACCTCTGGTGCAGGCCTCTCACTGTCAGATGAGGAGACCAAGGACGAGAAGGGGGAGGTGACGCCCGTGAGCCACCTGTGGGGTCGCAGTGGGTCCTCAGGACCCCTAGGCACCGCTGCTCTGCCTCAGAGCTGGGGACCCTGCCACTCAGCAGGGGTCGGGTGCTGGCCATGTGCCCGCTGCAGGTGGGGGGGACCCTGCCTGTCAGGGACGACCCCCGACACAGTAGCAGGCAAGGTCTGGGGACATGGGGTTGCAGAGGTCCCCAGGCAGACCTGAGTGTCACTTGACTTCCCTCTGGGTCATCAGAGCAGCCATGCGTGAGTCACCAACGACAGCTCTCGGTCCTGACCCCTCGTCTGCGCTGGGCTCCACTGACCCTTCTTTCCCATCTGGTCGTCTCATTCCCATTTTACAGACAAGAAAGTCAAGTCCGGAAAAGCTGAAGTCCCTTGCCCAAGGGGGTTCCACGCAGCCCGCCTCCCACCAGAGCCGGGGAGTCCTCCAGTTCCCTCTGATACTTTCAAGGTCACCTGCCGGCCTGGGATTGGGCCCTGGGTTGGCCCTGGCCGGTTTTCTCTCTCCTCTCCCTGCCCATGTTTCTTCCTGGGTCCTCCCTCCTTCCTGCTCTCATTCCTTTTTGAGTTTTTTTTTTCTACCTTAAAACTTTATCGGGTGCCCGGCGCACACCAGACTTGTTCTGGGTTCTGAGAAGCCAGGGATAGGAGACTGTCGTTGCTCTCAGAAGCTCCTCACGCTGGTGGAGGACCCAGTCACACACATGGGCAGTCGTCACCCTGTAGCACACCCTGCAGCTGCTCGAATCAGGGTCTGCACAAAGTGCCATGGGAACAGAGATGATAGAGCCCTTCCCAGAGGAGGTGATGGCTGAGCGGGGCTTGGCAGGATGCGTAGGAGTCCGACACACAGAGGTGGGATGAGAGGAGGGTACGGAGAGGAAATTGGAGACGCCGGCCCACGAGGAACTGCGAGGGTTCTGTTGAGTCGGGTGAGGGCCAGAAGGTGACATTGCCAGGTCACCAAGGCCCTGGATGGTACATAGAGGAGCTGCAAAGGCCCCAAGTCTAGGTGCCCATTTCCTGAATATTGTTGCCAGGCTGTGGTCACCCTCGGCTCCCCCTGGCCAGCACTGACTGTCCCACAAGCTCCAGGCTCCGCCGGAACCCGCTCTGATTTCTCTCCGAGCACTCGGAACATTCAGACCCTGCTGCCGTCAGGGAGGACATGGGACCGGGTGAGCCCAGGTTTCCCGATGGCTCTGGTCCCAGGGGACTCTGAGCCGTGGGAGGCCAGAAGCCCAGGCTGAGCTTTGTCAAGCAGCTTTCGCCCCGGGCCCTGGGCCACTGGCTTTTGGAGAAGTGAAAAATACCTTTTCTCCTTTCTACGTGCACGTCCATCAGGAGAGATTCCACCGTTTACATCAGCAATCAGAGGAAAAGTGCCCACGGCCCGCCGGCCCGCCGTCCCGAGGTGGACAGGGCCGACCACCTGGAGTATATTCTTTCCAAATGTTTTGATGCATTTATCTCTTTTCCTTGCAAAATAGAATCGTAGCACCGTGCTGTTGTGTCCTTGCTTCTTCCGCTTACGCTGTGACCCTCTTTCCTGGCGTGACGTACGCTGACAGCATCATGTAGAATGGCTGCATCATGTTCCATCTTGGGGCCGGTTCTCTAATATTGGACATTTAGGTTGTTTCTTAGTTTTCGATTCTATAAACAGCCTGGAGTGAATTACCTGCAGTGGGACCTTTAGTCCATGATTGATTCTATCCTGAGGATCGATTCCTAAGCCTGGGATGGCTGGATTCGACCAGCCAGCTCTTAAAGGCCTCGAATACCTTCCAGAAAGATGGCAGCGATGGCCATCGAGGTTCGAGGGAATGTGACCGGGGACAGCTCCTTTCCCTACACGACTCCTGGTGTCGCTGAAGGGGGCAGAGGGCGGGCAGGAAGGGGGGATCAAGATGGTGCTTATGTTACTAATGCACTGTCAGATCTGTCGTGATTTCATGAGAGCAGCCCAGACAGATGGGCAGTGTGTCGTGCAGCCGTGTGGCTGCCCGGTACTGGACCTGCACCTGAGCTGGTGTGAGCACCTCCTCGGGCCGTGCTGGGAAACGGCGGACCTCCTGCAGGTCAGCGGGGTGCAAGGTCCTTCTAGGCAGCTGGCCGGCAAGGCGGAGGAGCAGCAGGGGCGAGCTCAGTCCTTAAGTTAAAATGCAGGGTCACTCTCTCACTCTCCTCTGAAGCAAGGACACTGGTCAGTGCCCTCTCTGTTGTGTGCCTCTCCTCCGCCAGATGCGGGAACTGGGTGAGTCTTTCCACCCCAGGGAAGGAGCAAGTGAGGGCGTAAAGAAGCATCTTCTGGGGTGTTGGGAGAATGGATGTCGCTTGCAGGGCAGGACTCGTGGGGAGAGGGGGATCCGCGTTCTCTAATGACAATTATAAAATGATACCTACTATGCTGAATGCTCTCCTCAGCTTCTGGAGATCTTTTTTTAGAGCTTTTGTAACTTCTTTCTCATTCTCTTAGCCATGAGTGAGTGTCCTGTCCATGTCTGCCTTGTAAATGAGGAGACTGAAGGTTCAAGAATGAAGTCTCCTGTCCCAAATCTCCTGGGCCGTACACGGAGGCGCTGGCATTGAACTTGGGTAGGCTGACCGCCGAGGCCAGTCTCTCAGCCGTCGCTAACCCGCCTCCCGCCCTCAGCATCACCTGACTTTGGGAAGGTTGATGGTCCTTCTTCTTAGAGGAACAGCCAGGCCTGCCGGATTGTCCCTGCCCTGGGTGGATGTGTCACAGCCTCGGGCCAGACCTCTGCCAGGCTCTGCTTCCATCAGATCCATTAATTGCTTTTGAAAGAACCACTTCTCCAAAGGTCCTACATCCTATGGAACACGCACAGCAGAGAGGACTTTGACAAGTGTCCTTGCTTCAAAGGGGACTGAGAGAGACACACTCAAGTTCACAAAAGTTTCTGAGGACTCTGTTTTGACCTAAGGACTGTGGCAGCTCGGTAAGGATTGGCTCTGATTTAAGGAGAAAACATGAATCTCTTAAAGAAACCATTTTTGGATCAGATTTGGGTGGAGGGATGAGAATACTAATTATACGTTTAATTGTGTCTATTGCTCTTTAGAGTAAACTTGAAGAAATTAGGTAAAGACAGAGAAACTGAGGTTTTCTTTAAGTGGTTTTCTGGTATTCAAGCAGTTCCCCAAAGAACAGGCACCTCGGTTGTAACCCATTTTCTGTTTTAATTGTCTTACACGCTGAAACTAGGCGCTTTTTTTTTTCTGTCTTAAAGCAGGCAATTTTGGTGTTCCTTTAATTATATGTTGTTGTGATTCTCTTATTCTTTAAACATTGGCTAAGCTATACTAAAAAATCCATAGACCTTGATGTTTATGCATTAGTATATCCGATTGGTAAAACTGTTGGTGAGGGAATACAGGACATTTACTGAGAGTCTGGATTCTGTGGGTCTCCAGTCTTGAGGTTCACGGCTGGCTGTATCCTTGATGAGCTATGATTTGGGGGAAGTTACCGAACCATCTCTCCTTTAATTTCTTGCCTGTAAAATGGGAGAACGGTGTCCTATAATTGTTATGAGGATCTGGTGGTGTTTTGGTGAGGATGAGCTAGGTTATGCCACAGTAAAGCCAGATCCCATATCAGTGCAAGCAACAATTATTTCTTACTTATGCAAACTCCTCTGAACATCTGCTTGTTTCTCGAAGTTGGCTCTGCATGTTGGCTCAACACATTCCAGGCTGCTTTGGTCTTTACAGCCCCTTCCTATCAACATGCTCCTTTTTATAACTGGGAAGGACAGATTATGGAGAATTGTGTACTGACGGCCAAGGCTTCCTATTGCAGAGACAGTGATACAAATCACAAACCACGAATCGCTGTTTGTACTTCACTGGCCAAAGCCAGTTGCATGGCCCTGCATGAATTCAAGGTGGTGAGCAGGGCCCAGGAGTAGAGGGCAGCCGTCAAAATTGGTAAGCAGCAGCATGTCCACCCTGAGACGTGTAGTGCCTGGCAAACAGTCAGCGTCAAATAAGTGAAAGCTTATTTGATAAGTTGCCGAAGATGGGCACTATCAACATGTAAGTGAATGATTTTTCCAAGCTGGTTTTGAAGTGGTTTTAGATTTGATCTAAAGAATAGTTCTTGGCTGCTCAGAGAGGCCCATGTCAACTCCCCTGGGACAGGGTGTCACTCACTGGCATGGTGTTTACTCCAGGGCCTGGCACATGGTGGTCTGCGCACATGTTGAGGAGCATTATCAGTGTTTGAGAGTCGGACGGGCGTGGGGTCAGGTGGACTTGACGTGAATCCCAGCACCAACACACCTCCTGAGAGGAGGACCTTGGCCAGGTCATTTTTCACCTTTCTTAGACTCGGTGACGTCACAGTTAAAATGGTGAGTGGTAATGCCCACATCACAGCTGCTGTGATGATTAAATAAGATAATGTTGTAGGGACAGCCGAGGCAGGGCACGGAAGACAACAGGAAACAGTTTTGTTTGGCTGCAGCCAGGTTCAGAGGGCACAGCTTTTGCTGTAATCAATTAATCCCCTGAACCCCGAGTTCAGGGAGTTTCGGAGTTTTATCCCCAGCGTGTAAGGGAGGGGCTCAGAAGCTCACAGTCTGCAGAAGTTCACATAAAAGCAGCTTTTTCTCTCTCTGTTCTGGGCAAGTTAACCCTTCAAGGACAACACCTGAGAAGGGGAGAGCTTCTTCTCCCCTCTCTTTCCTCCCCTGCCAGCTGTCACCGTGGAGCCCAGTTGTAACTTATCTTAAAAATGTAGACATCTCTGTGAAGCCCAGCTCAAGGCCAGAGGCCTTGTTTGCACATTTCTTCAAAGTACTGTACTGGATAAGTGTTTTTGAAAAACTAGTCGGGGGTGTCCAGCACCTGGAGTGCTGGTATCTTCCCGGCCAGTGGCCAAGTAAACAGGGCGACACGAAAATAGGAAGTTTATCTACATTGGACTCTTTCTCAGAGACTTTTTTGCTGACAGTCCTAAAATCAGCCCTGGTGAAGAGGGCTTTTCTGTGGAGAAAGGGGGTGCCACTTCAATAATACACACAGAGCATTTGCAGAGCCCCATACAAAGCTCAGTGTTTGTGGATGGCAGTCGGTACTTGGGTTGTGGTACAGGGACTGAGCCCAGGGGTGCTCTCCCTCTGAGCCACACCCCCTTTTTTATCTTGAGGCAGGATTACACTAAATTTCTTAGGACCTCACTAAGTTGCTGAGGCTGGCCTTGAACTTACCATCCTCCTGCTTCAGCCTCCCAAGTGGCTGGGATTTACAGGCGTGTACCACTGCGCCTGGCTGATGATGATCATATTTTCCTGAACCTTCAACTTACTTGGATATAAAGTGAGAATATTAATATGTAGCTTTTAGAGGTTTGGGGGGTCTGAGGAGACACTTAATATACACGTGGACACAAAGAAATCTTTTCCTCTCCTCTCCTGTTTCATAATTATGTCAGATTTTGATCCCGATCCAACCGTGGGAGACCATTTGGGATTGTTCACTTTCCAGAAAGCATAAAAGTTGAGATGGTCTCCTGGTAGTGAACCAGACATGTTCTAAGGAGCACTGCCCATCTCTTTCCACCTTCCCTGCCTCCCGAGGTGGCTGCAGATCGGAGGAGCTGACATAAGCGTCTTCCAGGGCGGGTCCAAGAGAGCTGCCCAGTAAGTGTGGGTCTCTATGATCCTGGCCCGGTCCCTCCATGTCATCTCCTCCCTAAGGTGCTGTTCCTAGGTCAGGAGGGAATTTTAGGCACTGGGAGTGAGGGGGTGGGGGAATGACCTTGAAAACGAGTTTCCACAGAACAGCTGAGGTCAAGCTATTTGGATGTAATGAGTCTCCTGGGAATACAAGAATAAACTCCACGCATTCCTCCTCCGATGTCTTTTTCCCCCCGCTTTTTGGTATCAGAGATTGAACCCAGGGGTGCTTAACCACAAAGCCACATCCCCAGCCCTTTTTATTTATTTTTTATTTTGAGATGGGGTCTCACTAAGTTGCTTAGAGCCTTACTGAGTTGCTGACGTTGGCTTTGAACTTGCAATCCTCTTGCCCCAACCTCGGGAGCTTCTGAGATTACAGGAGTAGGCCACCATGCCCAGTTCTTCTAATGTCTTAAGAAAAAAAAAAGGTGGGAGGAAGGAAGTTGAAAAGGGAAAAAGCTGACACAGGAAACAATTCTGCAGGCTGCAGGAAAGGTTGTGGCTGAGGGGAACAGTGTGGGTGATTGATTGGTCATGCCTGCTGGGTTGCGGCTAGAGGAGGAGGGTGGCACTTAATGATGGAGAGCTGCCCTCTCCCTCCAGCCCTGCACTAGCAATCAAATTAGTGGAAATACAGCTTTAAGAGTGAAAGATGGCCTTTTCTTCAACCTCTAATTGAGATATTTAGCAAATGTGTTTTACTATTAAAATGAAAATGGGGTGGAAAATAGACTTAATTTTATAATCCACATGGAGTACTCTGTCGACAGAAAATATATTTTTAATGAGTGAGAGGGAAAGCCACCCCCGTCATCTGAATTGCTGACTATTGCTGCTGGGTGAGAAGGGGTCCGATGGCAGACCTAGGGACAGGGAGAGGGCACTGCTTTCCACACAGTGGCTCCGAGTCCTGGCTGTCCCTGGGCCTCTGAGTCAGAACATTTGTCTTTCTTCCCAGCCTTCGTTTTTTCCAGTTGCAAAATTTCAAACCTACAGAAAAGTTGAACAGTACAATAAATACCTGCATGACCTTGACCTTGACTTGACTATTGGCTTGCTGCCACATTTGCACCCCCGCTCTGGTCTCTACATGCCCCCAACTCACACATTCCCATTTTAGCATGTAAGTCTCAGGCGTCTTCACCCCAAACGTTCCAGCTGCGTTTCCAAAGAACGTGGACACCAACGGACACTCTCCTACCTGATGCAGGATGATTGTCACAACCAAGAGATTTGATATTCATACATGACATTATCACACCAAGGAAGGGATCAGTTCAGTGACACCATCTGCCCTTCAGTCCTTGCTGACTTCTCATCAGATGTCCCAGGAATTTTTATCACCTTTTTAAAATCTAGGAGCTCATGTGTTACATTCAGCTGTGACATCTCTTTAGCCTCTTCTAATCCAGAGTGGCCCCTCCCCGGCCTTTTTAATGTTTCCGCGACCGACTGGTTCTAAAGAAAAACGGTTGGTGTCTGATGGAATGTCCCACATTTCTCTGATGGTTTCCTTATGGTCGGGTCAAATGAAGTGTGTTTGGCAGGAATACCGACAGGGTGCTTCCTCCTCTGTCATATCGGGAGCGCTAATGTCTGCCTGTCCCATAACTGAAGCCACTTTGGTTAGAGCTAAGGACTGCAAGATCTTGCCACTGTGATCCTTTGTGATTATTAACTAATCTGTAGGTGACACTTTGAAATCCCACAAGTGTCCTGTTCCCCAACCACCTTTCTCCCAAAGGGCTGTCCGGACCTGAATCAGCAACGACACCAGGGAATGCAGATAGCAGTTTTCTATTTCTCTTGTTCCTTCCGCAGTGACTGACTTGTGTTCCAGAAACTCGCGGGTTGATCACTAACGGTTTTGAAGCTTCATCCTACTTATCAATATAGAAAGCATAAGCAGAGAGGGTGGGTCTGAGGGTCAATCTTGATAGCGGACATGAAAGAGTTCTGTATAAATGGTCACAGGTTGGATCATTGAAATTCTACCATTTGCATTTTAGGGAGTGATGAATAAGATGAATGAATAATCTCAGGTAAGGTGAATGCATTTTTCGAAGTTGGTTGTTTCCCAAAGAAATGCACATAAACAGTTCAGGTCAACAAATTTATAAGCATCTACACAGTGCTCAGCTTGGAGATGAATAACTGAGTGCCCTGAATTAGTTTAATGCTGAGGGGGAGAGAATAGAGATCATTAGGACAAAAAAATAATTGGTCAGTTAATTCACTCATTGGTTATTTTATTCACTCAATAAACCTCTGATGAGGGATTACAATGCTGAGTCAAATAATCTCTGGTTTCAGCCCCAAAGAGCCAAAGGCCTGGTGAGGAGTCCTGTGGCGTCTCCTGATGGGGGGCCCCTGGAGCCCAACAACCCTTTCCACCACATCACAGAATGGAAATGGCAGTGGGGCACAGTTCCCCGTGTCCTCCTGAAAACCAGCGTAAAGCCAGGGCTGCCAGGAGCCCCAGGGAGAGCCTCACCCCACCCTCTGCTGTTGTGAATACAACCTGCAGCTCACCCACTTCCTGTTCCAGGCAGCCATTTGCTCTGGGCCAAGATCCTCTCGGGCAGCCAGAGTGTGTTCCCCGGCTGCTCCTCCCATGGGGGACCCAGGTGACCTGGGCCATTTGCCTTCAGTTTGCCACCGAGCGTGCAGCCCTCTCACAATCTGCAGGCGGGCTCCTTGCTGCTACCTTCCCTCCCTTGGTGGAAGTCCAGTGGGAGCTGCTGTGGGTGGAGTCTGTCCCTTTGGACGCCGACCAAGAAAGACCAGGCACCCCATTTCCCCGGCCTTTCCTTTCTGGATCTCAGATACGTTCGACGGTTGATTATTCGTATTCTCAAGTTCACGGACGACTCAACGTCATCAGGGCAACACTCTTTCTTGTTTTACATCTTAACTTTTCTTAATTCATCTGTGACTCCGCTCCCCTCTTGGTCCCCATCCAAGGTGTTTAGTGCATGTTCCTGAACAGCTGCGATTCTTCGCAGCGCATGCAGCGTGGCTTTGTGTACGTACAGTGTTGACTTACAGAAATGAGGTTGTGCCAACGTGCTGATTTGGCTCCTGCCATTTCCACTCCTGTTCTCCCTGTGAGGGCTGCTGGCTGTAGTGCAGCTTAGCCCACCTTGGATCAGCCAAGAGGGGCTGAGCGGAACTACAGTCACGCCACCCAAACCACACTGTCCCGAAGTGGCCAAAATAATGTGGCCATTCCCACCTTCATAAGAGGTAAGAACTGCAATCCTACCAGGAGTCTAGAAGGAGGAAAAATTGAAAATACTTGGTAAACAGTGCTAAGGACTGTCACGCCAACGCTCAACCTGTCACAATCACCCCCCGCATTATCCATTCTTTAGTGACGGGCATCTGTGTGCTTACACTTTCCCACTGCCACAAACACCAGCCCTGTCATGAATGTCCTTGTTCCTGTCTCCTTGTGGACTCATGCAAGTAGCTCTCTGAGATCTATACCCAGGACAGGGATTTTTGGTTCCTCAAGTTTATATATAACTTCATTTTTGATAATCACTACTAACAGGGCATCAGCCAGTGTCTTGTTGAAGGATTCTTCTTCCTGCCGAGGAGGTTGAAGCAGCCTGAAAACTTGAAGTCTAAAATAATTAATGAAGAACACTATATAAAGAGTCAGAAATATATTTATAAAAGCAGAGCCCCTGATACATCCAGTCCACATAAGAGCTAGAACTAGACAAAGGAAAGATGGCTCTGGTGGTTCATTTAAGGGGGTACATCAAAGGCAGGGATAAGGTTTCAAGGGTGGAGTCTTGCTTCCTGATGGCTGGTAGTCAGCAGGTTGATTGGCATCTTGGCAGGTCACACGCATCTCAGGTGCTGTGTGGGATATAGAAGCGTGGGATAGAAATTCACAATGTCCCTGGGCAGTTGGCCAGAGAAAATGTCCCCTGGTCATTCCCACACACCAGATGTTTCTATCCAATAGGCTTTGATGCACGGTGACCCACATGTAACCCATGGACGGCTCGTGACATGCTACCATATGGACCTCTAGAATCGCTATACTAGTCTAGACTCTCACTAAGCCTGTGTGAAGGTTCGCATTCACCCATGTCCTCTCCAAGATTTAGGGTTACTCAACATTTTATTGTTGCCAGTCAGTTGAGTATGATGGGAAGGTCATTGTTGATTCATTTTCATGTCTAGTAAGTTAGAGCATCTTCTTATCTACTTTTTACTCCTGTGAACTGCCCATTAAATTCATTGACCATTTTTCTGTTGTATCTTTTCTGCACTCTGCCATCTCTCTGTGAACTTGTCCATTGTAAGTTTTGGTGAACAGAAACTCTTAATTTGGATGCAATTAAATCTCTCAACATTTTTTTTCCTTTTTGATTTGTGCTTTGGGGACCTTGTTGAAAAACTTTTTGTACCCTGAGTCCACAGAGAGATTCTCTCACACTTTCTTCTCTAGCTTTAGAGTTTTCTTTTTACACTTGACGTTTTTCATCCCCTTAGAGAATACCTTCCAATCTGATATATGGGAGGGATCCAAGTTCTTTTAAGGAGCCAGTTTTCTTGACGTTATTATAGAGTTATTCCTTTCTGCACTGAAATGAGGCATTTTTATCCTATATCCCATTCTCCTGTGCGTGGGTTTGTTTCTGAACTTTGTATGCTGTTCTGAATAGGGGTCTCTGAACCTTACTGTTCAAGTAAATAATCAAAAAACCCCAGCATGATATTTTTTTGCCTTTTTTTTCCCTGAATTACCTGCTCTGATTAGGGGTGTCTTGATGATCCCCCATAGTGTTGGGAGGAGGACAAGCATGGTGAAATGAACATGAACCCGGGGTTCAGGCGAACTTGGTCTCAATTCTGGCTCTACCACTCGGCAGCCACCTGAACTGGAGTAACTTCGTCAACCCCTTGGAGCCTCCATTTCTCTGTCAGACAGGAACGAAACAGAAATCTTGGGTTTTTGTAAGAATTAAAGGCTAGCATATTTCCTAGCATGGTTCTCAATACGTGTTATTTTGATCATCAGCGTCACACGTTGACTTTAGTGATGCCGTAAGCTGTTTTTCCCACCCTCACAAGGTGGACATAAATGGGGGACACATAGCCACAGCCACCCAAATGTCATTGCCACTTGTCACTCCCTGCTGCTCCGTAACTTCCTCCCAGTTATCCTTGAGTGTCCCCAGGGTGTCCTGTGTAGGTTCATGGAAGCTTCTAGTGGGCTTTCTCACCAGACCCTATTTCCTCACTGTTGGGGTCCCTTTAGAGCATCTTCTCTGTCCTCTTCCACAGTCACCCAATTGCCCCACAGATTAGGGGACTCAGGAAGGCCTGGCATGAGGTAGCTGCTCCGCTAGGAAAGCTGCCCAGGTCTGCCCCCTGCCTGGTCATTTCTGCATGAGGGCCTTAGGAACACAGTATTTCTCTCCAGTTCCTTTCCCCTCTTAGCTCCTTCCCCGGAAAAAGTAAGAATAAAACAAACCAAGTGTCTGGGCCACAGTTGAGAGGAGCACTTGAGGGCCAGGCTCTGGGATGGGTGGCCCGGTGGGGCTGCTCAGGCTGGGCTGCTGGACATAGTGTGGACTAAAGGCCACGCAGAGCTGGCCCTGGGGAGGTGCTGCTTGGGTCTCTTTCCAAAAAGGCATCTTTTTTTTTTTAAATCCCCTACTTTGTGGTTTAAGCTTTTGATCCCTTGGTGGTGGCTCTGTTCTGCTGCTTTCTTCCCTGGGCCCTGGAGGGCTGTCAGTCCATGCAGGTGCCCACAGAAGTCCTGGACTTGTTACACTGGCCAGGAAGGGCTGTCATCTTCCCAGGAGGGCAGCCACCTCCACTAAGAGGTGGCCCCCAGGGGCTGCTCACGGAGGGAGCAACGACCTAGCCCACCCCCTTCCCACCCTTCCTGGGCCGGGCACAGTGAATCCAGAACACTCTTCCCCCCCTCCGCTTTGTGATGTTAATAAAGCAGCTCCATCTTTCTAGATCCCGAGGCCTGTGTGCTGCCTCTGGCTTAATCCCAGCTTGACTAGCAAGCAGGGAGATCATTCTGGAACTTGGCTATGTCAGAATGAGACTAAACCCCATCTTTAGGTTGCTTCTGCCACACCGACAGGATTCTTCAAATAGCCTCAAGATGGGCTGTGGACAGGGTCCCCACGGACGGAGATGCAGGGAGCCTGCCCGCTTCCTGTTGCTAGGACCAGGGAGTGACAGAAAGATGTCTCCCCTGCCTGTCCAGCCCCTGGGAAGGAAAGATTTGACTGGCAAATTCAGGTCTAGGATGCGCTTCCGCTGACCCGCCAGGTTCCTGTGAAGCTCAGGGGGGCAGGGGGGGACTTCGGCCCAGAGGCCCAGAGCTCTGTCCGGCTTCAGAGCCAGTGCCCTGATCTCAAGCAGAAAGGCCTGACAGAATCTTTTGAAGTCCTTGCTCAGCAGCAGAGCATTCCTTGCTTTTCTTTCTTAAATACCCCTGGAGCTGGCGAAGTAAATAAATATATGCTCAAGATAATGAAATTGAATTTTTTATTGTTCCTCCATTTCCATATTGATAGCGTAGCATATTTATGACATTTCTATGCTGCACGTTAAGAGGAAGAATGTGATTCACTCTTAAAGCCACATTTCCACCTATTTGGTCTCTACTCAACCTTGGACGGCAAAGACACTGGGTACCTCTGCCCCATGGTGTCTGTGTTCATGACAGACCCAAGTTACGGAGCACAGCACTTTTTATCACTGGGCTCAGATGGGACTTCTGGATCCTTCTCAACACTCCTGATCCGAATCGACATGTGAGGTATTCTCTATCCTGCCTCAGAGTCATCTGGTCTTCTTTGCAGTGCTCCGTTAATTGCAGACACTTGGCTCTTGGATCTTACCTTATTAACTAGATACATGGTTTAACTTTTATTATTATTATTATTATTATTTCCATAAGTTGCTTGAGAGAAGAATCTGTGCTTGATCCATGTGCACAGTCCCGCCTCTGCCCAGTGACCACGGTCAACACCTGCTTGTTGGATCCATTAATGTCTCCCTAGGATGAAGAGGCCAGCGTGAAGCTACAGCCAGGATCAGCTCTTTTAGGGATCCTGTCCCTGTCTTCTGGCTCTTCTTGAATGAATGAAAGCCAACCAACAATTAGCAAAGGTGGGGGTGGGGTGGGGGGAACACAAGTAAAACAAAGCCAACAGCCCATTTAAACCCATTTCCTGCCCCAAACCGGAACGAAGCAGGGACAGTTTGTCTCATGTAAATTTTATAATACAGGAAACTGCCTTCCCTGAGCCAGAACGCGACTCAACTTGATGCCTTCCTCAGCTTGGCTCCAGCCAGTGTGTGGCACTGAGGGGCCATGAGGTGTCCACCCAACTGACCAAAGAGACAAAGTACCCCAGACAGTGTCTCCTACTGAGGCTGGCTACACAGATCTCTCACCACCCCTGAGGATGCCACCTACGTCCCCTGGGGGCCTTGGTCACAGGTTCACCCCTTGTTTCCTTCCTGTCTGTCCTCTCTGTCCCTAATGACCCTGTCACTCTCTCTTTCTTTTCCTACTTTGTTTTTCTTAGCACTTTCCACTGGGGGACCTCTAGACGTCCACTGCTCATTAGACGCTCATTGTCTGGCACTCCTTCCTGTGCTTCTTGACAATGCATGACGGTCACAGATGTCCCCTGGGGAAGGGGCAAAGCCACCTCTGCCTGAGAACCGCTGACCTAGAACAACACTGAGCTCATAGTGAACACTAAACAGAATACAAGTTGTGAAATCAGTGGACTCTCCGCCCCTCGGTACTGCTCCTGGCTCCCTCCCGCTTCCTGTCCCATCTGTGTGCAGACTGAGAGCTTCCGACCTTGTGGGCTGATGGTGGGGACAGAGAGGAGACCCAAGAAGCATCCAAAACAGCGAAAGCTCCACAGGAGCCGGTGCTACAGCTGTGAGTTCTACAGAGGCCTCCCCTGAGCTCTGTTGGGCTTTTGAGCTGTGTCACCCCACGGCCCCATCTCCAAGCCCCTCCAGGGTTCAGATAAGGAAACCGAAATGCAGACCGCAGGGCGTGTGTGACCTGCCCAACCAAGGTCACACGGCCAGGAAGCCACAGAGGGCCTTTGGGTCCCAGGTGTCTGGGCTGCATTTCCCCATGCTTCCTCTCTCTCTGTGGCCCTTGAGAGACGGTGACCCTGCCACTCAGCATCTTCTCAGCCCCCAGCTGGTGCCTTCTGTTCATGCTCAGTCAATATTTGTGGAAGAACCAAAAGCTCAGCCCCCCCCCAAAAAAGAAGTCAGACAGGATGGACGCAGGAGAGGAGTCCATGCAGAGAGCTCAGGAGGTGGAGAGGGCTGGCAGGGAAATGATTGGCGTGTCTCCTGGGCAGAGGAGGCCCGGGCAAGGGCCCCGGCTGTAAGGGCCCTGGAACCTGCAGTCCATTTCCCTCCGATGGTGTGGGGGGGGCTGGAGAGGGCCTGGGGGCAGCACCCTCCTCTCCTTCACGTGGGCTGCTTTTCTCTCCCTCTGTCCCTTCTCCCAGTCAGAGGCTTTGAGGGCTGCTTGGTCTCTGCCTTTCCTGCTTCCTGCCTCTCCCAGCCCCTGCCTGGAGCTTCAGAGGTGGCCTAGTTGTCTAACCCACATTCCTGTGTCCTGCTGCTCCTTGGCTTTCTTGACTGAGGAGCCGTCCTGAAATGCTTCTTTATCCAGCCAAGGGTGAGAGTTGGGGGTTCCTTTTAAAAGAACAGCAACAAGCCAAGGCCCTTCCTCACTGGCTGGGGGCCCTTAGCGCGTCGGGCCACGGCTCTGGGCCCCAGCTCCTCACCCTAACGGGGGACATTCATCCCTAAGTTGCTGGAGTCCAAGAAGCTGGGCCGGATGCTGTCTAGAGGTTCCTCATCACTTGGTTTCTCTGGTCCTCCCAGCTGCTTCCTCCCTTGGCTTCTCTTCCCGCCCCTTGGAGCTCCGTGCACCTCTGGAGGAGAATCCGGAGCACTTACCCTGAGCCCGAGGCTCAGCACCACCAGCCTGGCTGCCTCGCCCCATGTCCCCTTCCCTTCCCAGAGTGCATGGCTCCGCAGCCCCCGGGCCCTTGTGCCTTGTTCCCTGAATATGACCAGCAGCTCTCAACTCTACTCTTTGCACTTGAGGTTCCTGCGGTGTCCCCCAGACAGCCCCGGGGCCCCTGCACTTGCTTCCGGCTGGTGCTCGCTCACCTGCCCAGACACGCTTCCTTCTTCCTGCCCCCCGTTCTGCGCCCCAGCCGGCCCCTGGGTTCCCTGGCCTGCCTGTCCTCTTGGGGACTTGTGCTGCAGACATCTTTTGTTCTGCTCAATTCCTTGAGAGCTGAGCTTCCTGTTTAGGTCACCACTGTGTCCCTGAGACCTAGAACTCTCCTGGCATAGAACCCTAGTCCATGAAAACGCAGCCCGTGAACGGATGGACAGATCAACTGACATTTATGCTGCAAACTCTGTGAGCCTGAGAAACGACTCCTCCTGTGGCCCCAAGTAGGCAGTTTCCTTCTTTAGTCTGTACATGCACTAATAATCAGAGCTGCCTATTATTGAGTGATTACTGTATACAAAGCACCGTTGCTAAACTCAACCCTACCAGAGCTGAATGGGCAAGGTAGTAGTGGCCCCATTTCATAGGTGAGGGGCTTATGGGGGTAAGAGGCAGAGTCTCCATTTGAGCACTGTCTGCCTGAACCCACAGTCCACCATCAGGAGAGCCAGTGGATACCCCTGGACACAGAGGTGGGCTGCCCAGGTCCCCATCAGGGCTGGAGGCCATTCCCCCCGACACCTGTTGGTAGCGCTGTTCTCAGCGGTCTTTGGAAATTGCCCCATTTGAGAGCGCTCCTGCACCCGTCACACCCCCTGGGTAGGCAGCACTTGTTCGGTGACTGATGGATGTCAGGTTCAAGGGCCCAGAGGAGGCCTCCCAGGCAGCTTCTCCCCTGCCCGGTCCTGCTTCTCGCCCTTCCCTGACACGGGGGTAGAGTCAAGGAGCACGTGGAGGAGTGTGTGTGTGCGTGGGCATGTGTGTGTGCACACACGCGCGCCCCACGCATGCACCTCCAGGGCTCATCCCATCTTCTCTTCTGATCCTCGGAGACCAGCCTGCCTCATGGGCCTCTCCCCTGGACCCCTGAGGAAGTGCCTTGGGTCCTGGGGGCCAGTGTGTGCTGGGGAGCTTGGGAATGTCCCTGTAGTGAGGAGGATGGAGTGACCTCCGAGTGTCCCTTGAGTTTCTCACTTGGTCGTGAGTCGTGGTGCCCCCTGGTGAGGTGAGCAGTTCATTCCTCAGCGTTGTCAGCCCACACCGTGGGCTTCCTTGGCAGTTGCCTGCTGAGGACGGGAAGGTTTGGGCAGAGGGGGTGACCTCTGAGGATTTCGCACGCAGCTTGCCCAGGCGGGAGCTTGGGGTAGTCGGTGGGAGGTGGCCGGGTGCACGAGCACTCGGCGTTTCATTACTCACCGTTAGGTCTGCTTGCCTCAGCTCAGGCCCGTCCTGGACTCTAATGCCCTCCTAGTTTCCGGAAGGACCATGGCACAACAGATGCTCTCGAGAAGTGTGGGAAGATAAAAGAATTGGCAGGAAGGGAAGCAGAAGGAGCCCAGCAGAGAGGGAGGGGGACTGTGAGCTTCTGTCTCATTGCAGACTCCCGGGACCGGATTGCTTGTGTGGCACCCTCCCTTGGTGCAGAGCCAGTGCCAGGGTGTGGCATTGCCCAGGATTCTGTCATGGTCCCTGAGCTACTCTTTGGTTTAGCTGTATTCAGCCATGCGCTGTTAACCTGTGTCCCTTAAAGTTGGGAGGTGACAAGATTGCTCTCTGCTTAGATCTTACCTGTCCAACCTCCGCCTTCCCTTGCTGTGTACACCATTCAGCATGACCGTCCCACTACCGCCACCAATTGCTATTACTTACGAAGTGCTTGCTGTATGCCAGGCCCTGTGCTTAAAGCAATTTATATGCACTTATATTGTGTTTCATCCTTATAAAACTCTACAAGGTAGGCACTATTATTACCCCTGTTTTATAGATGAGGAGCTGAGGCCCTGGGAGTTGAAGTCATTTGTCCAGGACCTCACAGCAAGTGAGCAGTAAAGCCAGGGCTGTCCCACGGCATGGCCCCCTCTCCACCTGGAGGAGCCCACCTTGACACCTTGTCATGTCCTCTGATAGGCCCTCAGCCCCCAAGAGCCCACCCCCCAACACACACACATGCATGCGCGTGCGTGCACACACACACACACACATGCATGCGCGCACGTGCACACACACACACACACACACACAAGCACTGGCCTGTCTTCTCAGTATTTCCCATTCACATTCCTATCCTGACTGTTCACGCCCAAATCGACAACTGTGCCGTCTCCTTCTGTCTTTGGGAATGAGAATGGATCTTCTGTCACTTGTGAACATGTCCCTTGATGAGCCTTTGGCAGCATGCCCTACTTTGTGGCCAGACATTGGGTTCCTCAGGAGGCTGTGAAGCAAGAGTCACTGCATCTCTGCCTGAGGGTGGGGGGAGCTGCCTCTGTTCTTATAATGGTGAGTGAGAGAAGGTGCTAGAAGGGAATCAAGAGGTCTGATTTCTGGTCCCAGCGGCAGGCAGTGTGGGGTGGTGGTTAGGCCTCAGAGCTGCCAAAGCATCCCGGGTTTACCAGCTACCTGCTCAGTGAGTGGCCTTGGGCGAATCGCTGACCCTCCCTGAGCCTCTGTTTCCCTTTCTATCCAGTGGTGCAATAGCACTGTCCTCCTGGGGGTTGTTGGAAAGTGGATGTGATATTGCACTTAAAGCCCTGGTGGCCCCAGCCAGTACAGACTGAGGCTCTGTAAACGGTCTTGGCTGTCATCAGACAAGCCACAAACCAAACCCCCAGCTCCGGCTCCCTCCATTCCCTCCTGGCTCTCTCCCTTTCTTCCTTCTCAATACTGGACTTACCCACTACCCGGCCTGTGCTGTGGCATTTGGAGATAGAGCGATGACAAAGACAGACCGTCCTTGCGGAGTTCACAGAGCCTCTCAGGAGCGAGGGTCAGTGGAGCAGGCTGTCGAGAAGCGCTGGAGACGGCTCCCCTCCTTGCTCAGAAACTCTGGAACCACTTTGCCCCACTGAGCAAGGCCATCCTCCCTCCCACCGCAGCACCCTACGGTCTTGTGTCTGGCTGCAATCAGCAAGTCAGGCAGGCCGACAGCCCCCCACCATACAGCACAGCAGAACCCGCAGGGCCCGGGCAGCCCTGGCGTGGTGTGATAGGACGCTGTGTTTCATGTGTGGCCCTTCAAGGACCTGCACTTAGCTCCTGGGGTGCAGAACCACAGGCTGGATCTCCGCACCAGCAGAAGTGTTCTGAGCTGAGCTCTGGTTAACAGACCTGCTGCTTATGGATGGGTGTCACTCACCTGCAGTTTTGCCTTTTATCACCAAAGGTTGCGGAAGATTGGGAGCTCTTATTTCAGGGAATGCTTTATGGTTTTCATTACTCTCCCGAATCTCTGTGTAATTTGCTGGGATTAGGAATGGAGAGTGCATTTCTTTCTCTGTTTGCATTTTTTCTTTCCATGTAAACCAGTAAAAATCAATAAAAGGCCAACAATGAAGCCCTGTCCACAGCAGAACTTGGCTGCACTTGGATCACGAAGGAGCTGGCCATGACTTGATTGGGGAACAGTGGTAGGGTTCAAGCATGGTGACCTTGAACCTAGGCTTCTGTGCCTGTGGAGACTCAAGGAGGCCCTTGGGGTTCAGACTACACCCTGTGTTTACAGATGGGGAAACAGACCCAGAATTGGGAAATGACCTGCTTAACCCTGACTTACCTAGTGTCTCCTAAACTCCATGCCCTGAGTCATTTGACAAATTACTTTTGAGGTGTGTAATTAGCTCAAATCAGGGAGTGGCCTTGATTCTTTGTTTATACTTTTTTGCTTTGTAAAACTGAGCTGAGCTGATGTTTCATCCTAAGAGTCTCCAGAATAGGCTGCATGAATGAGTACACAGGATGGTGTGCTGGGAGTCAAGAATGTTCCGGAAGACATGTTTCTATTAATTTCTTTTCATCCTTTTTTAGTCTTTCTGTATTTTGGGCATATTTTATAACAAACCATATAATACAGTAGTAAAACAGTATGCAACGTACCTACCATATGTTTCGTACATATACTTATATTCTATGTATATGTACATAACAATATACCACATGTAATTATATATTAGATATACCACCTATATTTAATTACAGATTACATATAATAATAATTATAGGTTACTATAACATACCGGAGAGGCATACATAAGAATTATAGAAAAATATTGTCAAGAAAGTTTGGAGATGACTTTTTTTTATCATTATGTTTTGGACCATTCTATCTAATATAGTCCCAACCTCGTACTCTCTTTTCCTCCGCCGTCTTTGTCTTCAATCTTTTCCATGATGTTATATTGTATTTTTGTTTGCTTACCGTCCGTCTCCCCAGGCAGAGCGGTGGCTGGAGATGGTTCACTTGCTGCTCTTTCCTGGCACCAGGAGAGCTGGCTTGGCATGTGCGAGGCATGCAGTAAATACTTGCTGAATCATGAATGGGTGTGGGGCTGCTGCAGACGTGTCCGTACGTGTGCCCACCAGCGTGGGCCCCTTGCAGGGTCAGGCAAGTGCAGGGTGCCAAGGGGAGGCAGAGGGGGCATCTGACCAGGCCCCGGGGTCTGGAGAGGCTTCCTCAGGAGGGACCACCTCATCTGGGACCTGAAGGGTGAGAAAGGAGTGGGTCAAGAAAGCAGTGAGCGCCAGGTGTGCAATAGCAAGGGTGCACGGCTGAAAGGGCAGATCTTCCAGAAGGTTCTGCAGGGCTGGTGCTTCGTGTGTGCCTCAGCTTCCTCGTTGTTTTAAGGAGTTTGGGCTGGGTCCCACGGGCAGGCAGGACCATGCAGGGTGGTGTGGAGTGTGGCCCGAGCCCTAGACTGCCTGTGTGTGCCTCCTGGCCCTGTCATTGGCCACGTGGGTGGCTTTGGCAAGTTACTTCTCCTCCTCTGCCTCAGCTCCATCATCTATAAAGTGGGGATGAACTTAGGAACTCGGCAGGGTTTTGGGAGGAGGAAACGAGCCAATTTATGTCGATCACAGGGCAGTTCCTGACCTACGATGGCCGTTCTCTGTTATTTGTTATAATTCATCGAACATATTTATTGAGCACCATTTATTCTCCCCAGGCAGGAGGTAGAGATGCTATGAACCATACATACACCACCATGGCATGGAGCTTACGTTTTAATTAGGGGACAGTAAATGAATAAAGAGATTAATAAGGAGAAGTCGTCCTGTGATAAGATCAAGGGGAAAATGAGAGGAGGAAGGTGTAGAGGTGACCAGGGCTTCCTCAGGATTGGCATCCTTGAAGGGGCAGACTCCTGGAAGAGGACTTGCTTGGAATGAGATGGGGTAAGGAGGAGGGAGCCTTGGAGGTGGGCCAGCACTGGGTCCCGTGGGGGCTTGCCTGCCAAGATAAGGAGTTCCAGCGGAAAGTCGTTGGAAGTTATAAGCCGGGCATGATGGGATTCGACTTCTTTAAAAAAAAAAAAAAATCCTGCCAGGTGCAATGGTACACACCTGTAATCCCAGCATTTTTGGAGGCTAAGTCAGGAGGATCTCAAGTTCAAAGCCAGCCTCAGCAACTTAACAAGGCCCTAAGCAACTTAGAGAGACCCTGTCTCTAAATAAAAATAAAAAGGGCTGGGAATGGGGTAAGTGGTTAAGCACCCCTGAGTTTAATCCCTGCTACAAAAAAAATCCTTGTAGCTGCTGCCTGGGCTCATTGGAGGAGGGAAGTCCCTTAGTGTTTTCCCACTCGTGCCAAGACAAACTTCCAGATGACTACAGCCACTTACCCTGTAGCTCCTGGTTTGGGGGCAAAATCAGCCAGTAGGCAAGTACCCTATGTGGGGCACAGATCCACCCCTGAAGTTGGAACTTCTAGACCTTCCCCACAAGTCCTGCACACATGACGGGCCTGAGACTGTCACCTTGGTGTCTTTCATCCACAGCTCTGACTTCAGCTTTCTCTTGACCCTCATGGGTACCATGTTTTGGGAGGCAGCATGATGTTGGGTTTCAAGGAGTAGGTCCCAGAGTTGGGCTGCCTGGGTTGAAATCCTGCTTTCACTCCTAGCCAGCAGGGTGACCGTGGATAAATTCCTCAACCTCTCCAGATTCTGGTTTCCTCCTCTGTAAACTAAGGATGACAGTAGTGCCTTCATCCAATTTCTGTTGTTGCTACAGAATACCTGAGATGGGTGATGTTTAAAGACTAGAGGTTAATTCGGCTCACAGTTCTGGAGACTGAGGAGTCTAAGAGCACAGGCTGGCATCTGCTTGGCTTCTGGTGAGGGTCTTCTTGCTACATCACAACATGGCAGAAAGCAGAAGGGCAAGCAGGCGCTTATAGAAGAGGCAAAACAACAGAGATGGAATTACTTATCCAGTTCTGTTGAGTGTGAGAATTTACACCAAAAAAGGCTTCAAACCATCCATGTGGGCTCCATCCCTTAATCGGGAACACGCCCACCAGGCCCCACCTCCCAACATGGCTGCATTGGCAACCCAAAGCGCCATGGTTGCAGGGAGTGAACCATATAGCAAACAGTAACTACCCATTACAGGTGAGTTAGTATTTATAAAGCCCTTAAAATAGGGCCCAGCACAGAGTTAGGGGTCAATAAGCATTCACTATTGCTATCAGCATTATCTTCCTGCCTATTCAAGGGAAAAGACACCTGTTCTCAGGCTACCTTTCAGAACTGCGATAGGATTAATGAGATAATGATTGCCGATTGTTTGGAGCTTTGCAGAACAAAGGCAGGCAGGCATAAATATACATGATTATTATTGTCATCTTTATGCTTTGCCTGGCCTATTGTGGTTGGCTGATTTATGGAAATGACATGTCCCTAGGTGATCAGAATTAGTGATAAGGAATTCCAGACAGTTCAGACAATAACAGTGTCTTCTATCTGCTCAGGGTCTTCCATTCCGAAAGCCTCTCGAGGGCTGTATAAAATGAAGCAGCAAGAGACCACCCTTCCCAACAAGGCTAATCTGTGCAGCCAAATATGCACAGATCCATCCATCCATCCACCTAGTAGTTAGTGTTAGGCCCGGGTGTGCGAGGTGCACTGGGTATAGACCTGCACACCTGAGGTCCCTAGGGGGGTGAGAAGAGAAATGTACACCTTGCAAAGACAGTGAGAACTGACCTGTTCTGGGGCATTTGCAAAGTACTAAACACCTTCTAAAGACTCATCCATATTGATGTATGTGTCCTCAACATCCAGTGGGGTGGAATCTCATTTTACAAATGAGGAAGCAGAAAAGACTTGCTAAGGGTGATGTAGCTGGGAAGGGTGATGCTGGGATCCCAATCTGGGCAGAGTGTCTCCAGAGCCCACAGTGTCCTCAACCAGCACGTGACCATCTCTGGTGAGGAATAAAACTCCCTCTCCTGCCCCATCTCACTGGAGGGAAAACAGGTGGATGGGAGCCGATGGCACTGGCCCAGATGGGGACCTGGGTTGGCTTTTGTTGGTTTCTAAAGTGTCTCTTGGGGGCTGGGGCTGTGGCTCAGCGGTAGAACGCTCGCCTCGCACGTGTGAGGCACTGGGTTTGATCCTCAGCGCCACATAAAAATAAATAAATAAAACAAACTGTCTCTTGGGAGGCATCTTAGAAAAGAGACACTAAGAGGTGTCCACAGGGATCTCCGGGGGTTTGCTCCTGGGGCGCCCCCAGGTACACAGAATTGGACAGAGGGAGACGCTGAACTTTGATGTAGACATTGAACTTAGGCCTTAGCTGATCCCACAGGAGCTCCAGGCTGGAGTAGCCCTTGGGGTTCTCCCCAGTTTCAAAGGGCCAGTCCTCTGTACCCCTCATTAAAGGGTTGTGACCTTGGGCGAGGTTTCCCTGAAGCTAAGTGGTTCCCTGGAAGAGAGCAGCTACCCCACCCCCACATGCCTTGAACTTGGCGGGGGGGGGCTGGCAGGGCAGCCCCACAGCCCCCACCACAGGGAATGCTGCTGCTGCTTCCCGACTTCATTGTTATTTTCCTGCTGTGGAATCTGGCGTCACAACTGGAAACCACACGGTTGTGGCTTGGATTTTCTCTTTCAACCCCCAACCCTGTCTCCTAGCTCGTGCTTTGAGAGTGTCAATGGCCACTGCTTCTCCCTGATCCCGTGGGGGGCAGTGAGTACAGCTCCCTGCCCTGGATTTAGACCCTGATGCCCACTCGCTGGGCCAAGGGAATAAGCCCGGCCAGTCTTCCTCCCTCCTTCCTTCCTTCTCTCTAATGTTTGCTCATTCATCAATTAGATGCGTGGTGTTAAGGGCCAGGTGCTGGGGACACAGCGGTGATGGGTACAGCCTCTGTCCTCATGGCGATCTTGTGTGTTAGGTGGAGAACTGATGATCCAGCACCTGGAATGATGTCCAGCGGAGGAGAGCCAGAGCAGGGGGTTGGGGAGTGACCCCAGGCCCCCCGTGGAGGAGCAAGCTGGGGACTTGACGGTAACTGGGTGACGGGCGGGCTTGACTGCCCTCCTCAGGGTTGGGGAGTTGTCTTTCTTCCTGCCAGCTGGGGCGAGGCTTCCAGAAGCTTCCGTGAGGCGTGGTGTGTGCTGAGGCAGCAGCCTGCTGCCTGGCAAGGCTGAGATGTTCCTTGGAAAATCTCCCGCCTGGGTGCCTGCCCGAGCTCCTGGAGGTGCCAGTTGGAGCAGCTGTGCCAGGAGGGCAGCTCACAGGGCCGGAGGCCATGCGCTGCTTCCCGGGCCCTGCCTCCAGGTGGGCAGTCTTGTGGGAACTGCCTTCTCTGGCATTTCCTGTTCCTCCTGGCCTGGAAGGCCTTGTGGGAGCAGCTCACCCCACCCTCCTGCCACCCCACTCGGCCTAGCAGACCTGGGAGAGGACACCCTGGGTCGTGAGGACTCTGGAGATTCACAGACCAAGGTTTGCGTGAAGAGTCTTGAGTTCTGGTGCGGGTTCTGCTCTCTCACCTTGACCAAGAGGTCTCTGGGTTTTCGCTCCTGACCTGGAAAACAGGCTGTGCTCTCCTGCCTCAGGCCATGCACTGTTTCCCAGTTCTTTCTCGCTTTCCTGGTAGACTCCACTCTTCCTTCAGGTCTCAGCCAATTGTCCCCCCACTTGCCCAGGTGAGTCCCCTGTTGTCCACTCTCATGGGACTTCATAGGACTGTATTTCCTCTCCTTCTCACTGATCAACGTTCAGTTGATGTTTGTGGGCATTTGAACAGGGAACCCTCCTTATGTGCCTTCAGAGAGGGCAGGAACCTTGTGGTCTTGCCCCTGGCTGTCTCCCCAGCACTTGGCACAGAGCATGGCCCGTAGTAGCCGCTCCATGAACTTTTGGGGCTGAGTGGCTATTGATGTAGATTAAGGCTCCTTATAAATGCAAAGCAGAGGGCAGAAGGGAGGCCTCTGTTACCAAGAGGAGAGGAGCATCTGTGCAGCTTCCAGGATTTGGGTAACTTCTCTGGAGCCAAAAAGAGCACTGGCCCCACTTGTCCTGGGCCAGCCTGTGTCCAGTGAACCGACAGTGCAGAGGGACCGTTCACTGCAGAGCGGGACAGGCCAGGAGTTCCCAGGCCTCCTACAGGGGCCTCCTGCAGATGGTCTCACTCAGCCTCTCCCGGCCACCCCTTTCACTGCAGCTGCCGCACATGGCTGTCACGTCATGTTGTGGTGATATCCCAGGTACGTCACAGTGCCTGTTCCTCCTGGGGTGGGAAGCACAGGAGTCAAGGAAGTGGAACATGTGTGCACGCGCGCGCACACACACATACACACACACACACACACACTCATTTGAAAGCAGATAGTGTGGATGTGACAGGCAGCTGCCATTCACACTCCCCCCACCAGCCTGCTCTTCCACCCTCTAGATATTAGGCAATTTGTCCCTTGGCTACTCTACCCCTAAGTCAAAGAGACTTTGTTGAGCAACTGAGCAACTGATATGTGTTAGGTGCTGGGCTAGGTGCTGAGGACCCGGGGGGTACAATGTGGGCAGGGTCCTTGCTGTTCAGTAGGGGGACAGGAGTTCAGCTAATTACAGATGGAATAATGATGTGGTAACAAGGAAGAGGGAGAGGGTTGGGTCTCATTTGCACAGTCTGCTCATTCATCTCTTCACCAGCCTCTCGAGGGACTTGCTCTGTGCCAGGCAGGGTACCAGGTTAAGAGCATCTGCTCGCCGCACCCTCGCTAGACCTCCAGGCCACAGGAATGACTCTTTCCTCCCACCAGCCCACACCCTACCCCTCCTGCCCGGGATTTGGGAGCTCCTGACTTACACGGTTAATTTCAACTTAGCCCAGATGTGAACATGTGTCCCATGGAGGGGCTTTGCTGCCTCTTTGATGGATTGGGCGCTCGTGCCACCCGATGGCTCAGGGATGCCTCTCCCCCTTCTCCCCCTCCCCACTTCTAGGAGGCCTAGCCCAGGCACCTGTGACCCCTTCAAGTCTGTTCTGGGTGGTATCTAGCTGGCATCTGGGGATCTTTTTTGGGTGATCCTCATGTCCCTGATCTCTGATGCTGAATCCATCCGGATCTCTGCTAACAGACGGGAAGCATTCACCGTCAGGCCCTACCCACAAATCAGTGATGACCCGGTCCCATGGGTGATGATCTATTCATTTAACGAGGATCAAATGGGCTGGCTCAGACTTTGTGTTTTGTATTCCTGAGAGGAAAAGCCTCCGGTTTACCTTTTCTCATGTTGGAACAAATCAACATTAAAAATCAGGGTTCAACTTTTTAATTTCCTTTCTCAGAGAAGTGGATCTGAGTCACAGGTGGGCGTTCACCTGTATGGCCGTGGGGACGGCCCTCACCTTTGTTCTTCAAGGAGCACAGCTTTTAGGAGAGTTGGAGGGCAGACGGAGCCAGGGCTGGGGATTCACCTCAACAAATTTGCAGCAAGATTTGAGATTTTTTTTTTAATTAAACAAACCCTCTGAAGCAGCTGCGTGACTCAGGTGGTGATCACTTGCCTCCGCCCGTCTCTCTGGAATAGTGAACTTTCTAATGCCTACCCACCTGCTGTCTGGCTTTCTCTGCCTCATTTAAACTCACAATAACCGTATTCTCTCATTTTGCAGGTAAGGAAATGGAAGCAGGAATACTCTTCAAGGGCCACAGAGTTTATAAATGACAGAGGCAGGATATACCCCCAGCTGGTCTGCCACCTGGGCCCACAGGCCTCCCCACAGTGACATCTCGCCCCCCGCCCCACTGAGACCTGTTTAGGACGCACATTCTGAAATGTCCTGGCCACTCTGAAATGTCCTGGCCACTCAAACCCTGGGGTAGGGCCTGTCCAGCCCTCCTGTCCAGGGTGGATGTTTTGAGTATGAATCACTACGTAACAAACCACCCCAACGTGGGGACTTAAAACTGGAGCCCCTTCTCCCTCAGAAGATGAGCTCAGTTGAGCGGCTCTTCTGCCCCGGTGGCATTGGACCACCCAGGATGGCTCACTGTTCCGTCTGGTGTTTTGGTGGGATATGGTTGCAAGTGTGAGGTCAACAGAGACACTAGCACACCTGAGGGTACATGTATGTGTCTGTCCCCTTTCTGGGTAGGGGACCACTTCCTCTTCCCAAGCCTGGCCCTGTGTATCGCTGCACGGTCCCCTTTAGACCATCGTGGAACATTCTATGTGGTGGCTCAGGGCTTCCAAAGGCTCTCAGGAGGAAAAGCTGCCCAGCCTCCTTCTCTAGATTCCAGGTGGGAAGAGACTGAAGAGAGGGGTGACCCATCGGGGGCCGTCTTTGGAGACCAGCTGCCACAGCCAGATTCTTGCTTTCCCCCAGCTCATAAGAAACGACCCTATGAGGATTCTAAAAAGTGTCCACTGTGTGGTTCACTCCTGTGTTGGCCCATTTCTGCTGCTAATAACATAGTGTCACAGACCAAGTGACTTAGGAAGCAAAAAGGTTTGTTTTGGCTCATGGTTCTGGAGGCCTAAGATTGAGATTTTGCAACTAATGATGGCTTTCTTGCTGGCAGAGTCCCAGGGTGGCTCAGGATGTCACATGGCAATTCAGGGAGTGCAGTGTGTCTGTTCTCTCTCCCTAAGAAAGCTACCAGGATTCAATCAGGGGGGTTCTACCTGGACAACCATATCTAATCCTAGCTACCTCCCAAGGCCCCACCTCCAAACACCGTAGTTGGATTGTTTCCCCCTCTTAAACTGCATGGGTTTTGGAAGGGACAAGCCATATTCAAAACACAGCATCTACATTATAAGGCTCCCTCTGTCCCAGGAAGTAGATGTTACTATTTTCCATTATGGAGGAGGGCATAGCCTTAGAGGCTAAGTAACTTGCTCAAGGTCACCCAGCCTGTGGGTCAAGGGTCCTGGATTCTGGCTCAGGTTAGCTTGGCTCCAAGGTCTGTGCTGGTCCCTCCATGACACACACTGCCTTCCAGCAAAGTGCCACATCTTTTTTATCTGCCTGCTTCTTTTAAAGTGACCTTATTATGCAAATACACAAACGCTTCTGAGTTATTAGGATGCACCAGGTCCTGGGGAGGTAGGAGGCAGGTTCTTCCCTCAAAGAGCTGAACCTCAGGCACAAGGCAGATCAACAGGAAAAGACAGAATCACCGTCAGTGTCGGTGGAGGTAGGGCTACAACCGACCTCAGAAGCAGCTTCTCAGAGGAGGTGATACTTATGTTGTCCCTTAAAAAATGACTGGAAAAAATGAGATTGGATCTAGGGAAAGGGCTGAGCCCTGGGTGGTTATAGATGAATTTAGGTGACACTTGTGTTGCACAAGGCTATGAGGACTTGACATGAATTAATCCACTTAGCCTTGGAGCAACCCAGTGTCTTAGGTGCCTTCATTATTGCCACAGACATGGAAATGGGCACAGAGAGGCGAGGTAACTTGTCAAGTTCACACAGCTTGTAAAGTCATGGAATGGGACCAAATCCCAATGTCATACCATCTGGCACCACCATCCGGGCCTGGTCACCAGACTTCACCGCCTCTTGTAAGGATGCGGGATTTAGAGGAGGGTACTGTTGGGGTGGGGGGTAACCCACACATTTTCTGGGGAGCAGATCCACAGCATTCAGCCATTTCTCAGAAATACCAGTGGCCAGCAAAGGGTGCTCGTTTTCTGAAAGTGGATTTTTCTGACCTCAGATCTGGGTTCTGCCACCTGCCAGCTGTGGGACTAGAGTGACTTAGTCTCTCTGTTCTCGGTTTCCTCGCTGGTGAATGGCCCTGGCAACGCTCATCTCGCAGGCTGCCTGGGATGAAGGACGCCGCCCGGCCCTGAGAAGCACACACAGATGCTCAGTGGACACCAGCCGGGCAAGGAGGGACCCTCTCTCTGCCCTCCTGGGCCTCATGGCAGGCGGCAGTGCCCCTGAGTTTCTTTGGATCTTCCTGCTTTTTGTGCCACTAAGAGCTCCTTCTCCAGAGGTTCCACAGTGACATGGCCTTTGTCCTCCTTCCTTGCAGGAACCGACTCCTGTTCTGGGTTCCCCTTGCTGCCCAGGCCCCCTCTGAGGGAGGTGCTTAAGGCCCAGATGGCTCGCATGGCCCCCAAGGTGCAGGGTGAGGGGCCCCGCCTCGCCCCCTGCCCAGCCCCCTTGCCCCTCCTCCCGCCACAAGGCCCTTCTTTTCCTGGGATGGGCCAAGACCCCCCTCATCTGAGTTCATTCATGCTGAACCCCGAGTGGACCCTCATCCATCCAGCCCTTGTGAATCTCTCAGTGTCCTCCCTCCCCGAGGGGCCATCCTTGACCTGGGGATCCAGACTCCATCTCTGCCCTTCTTCCATTGGACCTTGTGTTGGCATGGCAACCATCTATGTTTGTGATCAACATCCTTCTCTACAAAACCGGAAGCTCCACGAGGGCAGGAATCCTATGCACTGGTGGACCAGCGTGGGGCACACAGTTGGCACTTCATACGGGCTCACTAAAATGGAGTAAAAAACATAGGTCGTGTTAATAGGAAAAGGCAAACCCTCTTGGAGGGAATCCGAGTGTCTGTGACTTGGGGTTCTGTGACCTAAAGAAGCCCCTCCCAGGCCCTGTGGACAGATGGTCCAGGCCGAGGAGGCAGCAGCGTGGAACCTGGGGTCACCCACTTGCAAGCAAGAGCTGTGGGGAGGTGAGGGCAGGGCAGGTGTACAGCCTGGCCCAGCCTGGGCCCTGTGGGGCTTTGGCACCCTGGGGGCACACAGGTGAGTCAGGAAATGCTTCCCCGGGGCCCTGGTGATGGGCAGGGCTGGATCAGTGCCCCCTACCTGGAAGATAAACTGCAGTGGTTTCTGATGAGCTCACGGGGTTTCCAGGAGCCCTGAGCTGGGCAGGCAGGGGATCTCAGAGTTTCCTTTCCCATCTGGGGAGGTGAGGCAGGGCTGGGCAGCCACTGGGGTGGGGTGGGGCAGGGCCAGGAGACCTGGGGAAATGGGAACCCTTAGCAGCCAAGGCCTGCCCCCTCCAACCCAGGGAGCTGCAACCAGGAAGCAGAGCTCTCAGGAATTGCCAAGTCCAGGGCTCTGGGGTTGTAGCAGCTAACCTAATGGCCCGCCCCAGAGGACTGTCACTCTCAGCCCACAGTTCACCCACTTTATGCAGCATGCCTGTCCTGATGCCTGGGTCAATAGGATCCCCATGTTTGCTGAAAGAATGCTAAAATCAAGGGACACATAGGTGAGTTCACCTTTTTAAGATTGCACAGCGAGTAGGGCCTGGACTTCTACCCAGGACCACCTGACTCCCAAACCAGGGGCCTTTGGCTTCAGCGAGCCCTCTTACAAAAAGCTTCCACGCGGAGGCTTCTGGAAGCCCCACCAAGCACCCCCCAAACTGAGGTTCCTTGGGGCAATCACCCAACATGTGCCCATAACCTCACATAGCTCTTCCGCGAGTTCTTCCAGTTGGCCCTTTATTGGCCTATTGTCACTGGCTATGTCATTTGACCTCTTAATGTCCCAGTTTCTTCCTCTGCAAGAATATTTTTCTTCATAGAGTTGCCATGCATTTGAATCAGTTAGTGCGTGTGAAGCATTTAGAGCAGAGCAGCTCTCAGTGCGTGGTATCTGTTAGCATCGCCATTATGATCATGTCATCAAAGGCAACGTCATCAATCCCCAAATGGAGGAGGCCAGGGGCTTCTCAGGGGCCTGTTATTCCCAAAAGGGCCAGTGCACCCTGCAGCCGGCCTGGAGGGCCCACTGTGCAGAGGTCCTGGGTTTTCCCTGTTCTCACCTTTGGGTTTACTCTCTCCTCTGGTGTCTCCATGGGCTCTGAGCACCGTCCCCCTGCACACCTGGCCCAGTTGCGTCTCTGACCAAGGTAACTCTCCAGTCCCACCATCAGGTGCATCGGAAAGAGCTCCTGGTGTCCGTCCCAATTTGAACCCCAAACACCCACGTGCACGTACACTGAGCTTCCCTCTCTGCTCCAAAGCTTTGGCTTTACCTGTTTCTCGTACTGAGCGTCTGATCTGGTTTCTGGTTTGGTGTTTAGGTCCCCTGCTGACACCGTCTGTAGGCCTGTGCTGTTTCTCTGTGGCCGTGACTCGCACCCCATTCCCTTGCTGCATCCCACCCCTGGGCATTCAGCTGTAGTTTAGCCAGGCTCCTTACGGACAGCTCCTCCACTTACGGCCTGGGGGACACTCTCTGGGCCAGCCTTAGCCAAGCATTTCCCATTCTCAGTGGCCCCCTGCTCAGAGGGGTGCTCCCACCCACCCACAGGAACTCTGTGGGTATGTCCACAACCTCCCGCATCGACCACCCTCCCCAGGTGCTACAGGAGTGTCATCCAAGGGCCAGCCCTGGCCCCTTCCCTCAGTCTGGGCCTGTCCATTCCCAGTCACCTTCTGTCTCCCTCTCACTGTCCCCAAAGTTCCCATTTTTGCATAGGAGTGAGCCAGGGCACAGAGAGGATCCCTGGCAGGAGGCCACCTAGAAACACAGGTGGGGTAAAGGGAAGGGGCAGAGACACACAGAGCCAGGTGGGTGTGAGCCGGAGACTGGGCATGGGAGGGTGCCAGAGGTGCTGGCACCTAGGACCAGGGAGATTTGTGTGTGTGCTGAAGGCGGGGACCTGGCTGGAGCCAGCCTGTATTTTCTGTGGGCTCCTAAGTCCAGCAGGTCGCTCCTCCTCCTGGCCCTGCCCTGCCCTAGGCTGCGCCTCCCCTGGCCCTTGTGCTCAGGAACTTTGCAACCCAGCTCACCTCCCCACCCCCACCCCTTGTCCTCTGCGCATTAATGACAATCCTTTCCTCCTAGGAGTGTTGTGCTGTTTGCAGAAGTCTATCCAGGTGGAGCATTGAGAACCCTGCTGTGTCTACCCCACTCCCCCTCCATCCTGTGCTCCCCAGTCCCCTACTTCTTCTCCCTTCCGTCCTGAATGCTTCCACCCATGTCTAGAGTTAGGGTCAAGTTCAAAATCTGCTAGCCTTGGAGACTTGGCAAGTCATGTGACCTTCCCAGACTGCAATTTTCTCATCGGCACAGTGAGGGCCCTCCTAGGAACTCAGGGCACAGAATGAAGCAACGCATAGAAGGTGCCTTCATTCCATCCAGGGCCGAGCTCTGGGTGTGGAGCAAAAGCTTGAAGTAGACCCAAGCCCTCCCGAGGGACCGTGGGCCTGAAACGAACAGTGACGTGGATGGTTTTCTCACATGATGAATTTTAATTTTATTTACTTTAGGATTAATGATCTTTTCAGTAATCAAAAATGCTGAGAATATAAAACCACCCGCTGGAATTTACAGAGGTTAATAATTTCTCCTATTTGCATGATTTTCTCAAATAAAAGAAGTAAAACATTTCCGCTAAAGCTGAAATCCCCGTAGTTAGCCACTTCCCTGGCTTGGTCTCCTTCCCCGCAGGCAGCCTCCATCTTGAGTATAAGGCCTGGTCTTCTAGTCTGTCTTTGTATTTTGCTGCCTCTGTGTGTTCATGAATCATAGATGGTCTTTGTAAGACATTGGCAGGCGTGACATCAAACGGCGCTCACTGATCTGCAGCTCAATTTTTTTTTACTCCATATTGTTTTTCAAATATATCTGCATTGAACACTGAGTTTCCTCACTCATCTGGATCATGCTTCTCTGTCAGTTCCTAACCTTTGCCCTGCCAAGCCAGGCTACGTCAGTGGTGACTTGGGTGCCTCTCTGTGGGCTCCAGGGGAGCCAGAATGGTTGAATCACCAGCCTGGGCCTTGGCAGCTTGGCAGGCTTGTGCCCAGAGGGCACCAATTGGTGCCAGCAACATCTGACAGTTCCTGTTTCTCCACATTCTCACCAATGCTTTAGACGTTTCGATTTTTGTCTAACAGATTGGATATGGAATGGCTCCTCAGGCTGGTGTTTGTCTGTATATCTCTGGTCACCAGTGAGTGACACATCTCTCTGTGTTCTCTGGATCTTTGGGTCTCCTAGTCAGAAAAATACCTGTTCAAATTCTTTGCCTGTTTTTTTTTTTCTTTTGTTTTGTTTTTCCTGTTGGATGACTTGCCTTTTTACATTTTTTTGTGGGAATTCTTGGCCCATCTTGGGGACTGACTCTCTATCTGTTATAAATCCCTTTTCCCTTGGGGAACTTTTCCTATTTTTGAGCTTTGTTCACGGGGCTCTTTGTCACAGGAAGTTTAATTGTGTTGCAGTCCCATCCCTTCTTTCTTGTACAATTAAGACTTTGTTGACTTGGTCAAGACCTAAGCACGTGAAGACGTTTTTCTTTCCTTCTGGTGAGGTTGGAGCCTGTGTTTTGTTTGGGCTTCCAGGTGGGTCTTTGGTCCAAGTTGGAATTTACTTTTGTGCAAAGTAGGAGATGGGGGCCTCATTTAATTTCCCCCAGGGAGGGTCGTTTGTACCACACCTGGTTTTGACAGCACCCTCTTGCACAGTTGTCCAGCGCCGCCTCTGTTCCGTCCTACGCTGACGTGCATTTGCGGGTCTGTTTCTATGCTGGTTGTTTCTTTGTCTGGATAGAAATAATAGCTTACTCGTAGTTGGAAGGGATGCGATAAGAGAAAGCCCAGGCTGGTATAGAACACACCGCAGGAGGCTTTAGAAGGCTCCTTGCCCTGCTTGGCTGTTTTCTTAGCTTTTTCATGAATTATAGACCTTTTCCTGACCTAGCTTGCCATCTGTGATGGCATTGCTTTCAGGTCAGACAAGTGTCCCCTGGAAGAAGGAGAGCAGTGGCAGCCGCCACAGCACCCAGGGTGGGCTCACGAGGCCCAGATTGGTTCTCCGAAGCCTGGTGCTCATGCACACCTGTCCTGGTCGCGATAGAATAATTTTTCAAAGCGATTTAACCACAGCCCACAGGCCTGTCCCCACAGAGATTAGATAACACAGACACACAACAGCACAAGTTAGTTCCCAGAGAACAATTTTAAGTCTCTGAGCTTGTTGTCAGGGCAGGCGGGCATCTGACCTAGAGAAGGGACTGGCAGAGACAGGTTCCTGAGATGGGATCTCCTCGGGCCTGCAAGGGACAGAGGGCCCAAGCACCGCACTGTTCTGGGAAGCTGCATTTCATCTCATCTCATCCCTGCTGCATCATTTGCGTGTGCTCGGGGCATTCGGAGATGGCTCTCCCTTTTCTACTTGTGGGGCTCCTATTCCTGGGTGGTTCTCATGCTGCAGAGCCTCGCTTTAAAACCCAGTGCACGAAACAGCCTTTTAAAGACCGCTAAATTGGAACTGGGAGGCGGCGGGAGGGTCAGGTGATTGTTTACTTCTCACACAAAGGGTTTAAACTCGTGTTGCAAAGACCTGCTTAAAGCAGTGCATGGAGAAAATTGCTGCCTGCTATTCACAAAGCCCAGTGTGGCCTTCCTGGTCCTTCTAGGAATCAGTGAGGTTAGTCAAATGTGGGCTGGGGAGAGCACAGCTGGGGGTGAGTTCAGTGTGATCCAGGCAGGCTTCAGGGGCATCCGGCCTTGCCTGGAGTGGGGTGGGGAGATTCAGTCTAACCTTGGTGCCTTACGTGAGAGTTCAGATGGCCCTGGGTCTATCCCTCGCCCGGCCTAGAGCGGGAATGTGCAGACTCACCTTCAAAGCAGGTCCGCCACGGTGAGTTCTCCTCCGTCCTCCTCCATCCTCCTCCATCGCTGGGCAGATCTGCTTCTCTGGTTGAGCACTGGGGGAAGCAGGTGGCTTGCATTGGGTGGGGGGGGGGGATGCATTTGAAAACCAGTTGTCTTTAAACAGAAGCCCAGCTGCCCAGAGCAGAGGAAGGCCGGGGCACCTGCTGGGCGCGTTCTTCAAGAGGGACTCTCTTTCCAAGATATTTAACATGCAGCCGGATGGTTGTTAGTCAAGACCACGGGGTTGTGAGACCCCTCTGAGGAGCTCCCCCAGCAGGGACACAGCACCCCACCCCAAACTCACCCCTCTACTGTTTGGCCTTGCTCCACGTCTGCCTCTGAACATCAGACTCACACTCAGGACTGGGAGGGGAGTCACTAGGGTGACTGGAGACCCCGAAGAGGCAGAAGACACAGGCTCCCATCTCCCCACGTGCCAGGCCTCAGCTCATGGACGGGAATCACCTGCAACCGTCCACTGCAGACGGTCCCCAGCTCATGATGGCTCTGCTGGCCATGTGCTGGCTTTAGGGTGGTGTGGACCCTGCTCCTGCAGCCATCTGGGGTTCCCGTTCAGGGCAGCGGTACTCAGTGAACACACGAGAGGCTCAGCGCTGTGTCATGAAACGGGCTGGTGCTGCATCATTTGCCCAACTCCAGGCCCATGTAAGTGACCAGGCACGTTTCAGGTGGGCGGGGCCAGGCCATGTGCCGGTCGGTCAGGGGACTCGACGGGTGCTTATCTGGGCATAGCCACGTTGTAAGCACAGGAGCACCGACGATGTTATAGATACTAAAGGTATTATAAATGTTAACCTCTGTGATATTACAGGTTTCTGTATCTATGTTATCTATACAGCTATCTGTAGTAACCTGTAGTCTGTAAAGCAATTAGGATATATAAGGTTATATATCATGGCGGCCATCAATCTGCCCAGCAGTTCTAATTGCCTTCTGTATGTGACAGATGCTCAACGTAGACCCACAGGAAGGTCACCGACAGCCACTGACCACCACCCAGGTTTCTAGGCTTTTCTGTTAGGACTTCCTTTTTTTTTGGCATTTTTAAAATTTGTTCTTTTTAGATGTCGATGACAGCAGAGTGTATTTTGACATGTTGTACATATATGGAGTGTGACTTATTCTAATTAGGATTTCCTTCTTTCTTGTGGTTGAGTGTGATATGGAGTTTCCCTGGTCGTGTATTTGTATATGAACCTAAGAAAGTCGTGTCCGGTTCATTCACTGTCTTCCCCAGTCCCCTCCCTCCGCCCTTCCCTTGACTCCCCATTGTCTAACCCAATGAGCTTCTATATTTCCCATTGTGTATCAGCATCTGCATATCAGAGAGAACATTTGGCCTTTGGTTTTGGGGATGGCTGATTTCACTTAGCGTTGATAGTCTCCACCCAGTTCTATCCATTTACTGGCAAATAGCATCATTCCATTCTTATTTACGGCTGAGTAATATTACACGGTGTATATGTTACCACATTCCCTTTATCCATTCATCTGTTAAGGGCACCTAGGTTGGTTCCACAGTTTAGCTGTTGTGAATTGAGCTGCTATAAACACTGATGTGGCTGTGTCCCTGAGGTATGCTGATTTTAAGTCCTTTGGGTATAAACCAAGGAGTGGGATAGCTGAGTCAATGGTGGTTCCAGTCCCAATTTCTGAGGAATCTGCATACTATTTTCCAGGGTGTTTGTACCCACCTGCAGCCCCACCAGCAGTGTGTGAGTGACCATTTTCCCACACATCCTTGCCAACTCTGCTTGAATCTCTGATGGGTCGGTGTGGGCAGGGCCCGGGAATCTGTGTTTTTAACAAGTCCTCCTGTACCCTTCTCTACGGTGAAGTTTGAGAAAAGCCAAGTCAGTGTTTTCTCTGTTCTTGTTTACGATGGCCACACGGGTCCATTTGTGCCAGTTTGTGCGGGTGTGGCCACTGCCCCGAACTTCACCTTTCTAAGTGTGACAGTCCTCACCTACGAAACGGGCACTGTCCCAGGATCCACTTCTTCCCACAGGTGAGCGCTCAGTGAGGTGAAGCCTTCAAAGCAAGGTGTCTGTCCACAGTAAATGGTCAGCGTTCCCGTTGCGGCTCTCATCACTGTCATTTATTTATTTACTTGGTTCTGGGGAATGAACCCAGGGGACACTTACCCACTGAGTCCCATATGCAGCCCTTTTTTTAATATATTTTATTTAGAGACAGGGTCTCCCTGAGTTGCTCAGGGCCTCGCTAAGTTGTTAAGGCTGGCTTTGAACTTCAGATCCTCCTGCCTCAGCCTCCCAAACGGCTGGGATTACAGGCGTGTGCCACCACGCCCGGCTGTCATCACTGTTACATAGGAACCTGTGGAGCACAGGGAGAGAGGCCCAACGCCTCTGTCAGTGTCACCTGACCACAGTGGCCTCTACCAGTTCGCTGCTGGCCCCCTCCTTCTGGTCCTCCCTTGCAGACCCAGAGCCTGGGCTGGCAGAGGATTGGGTCCTTCCTGTCTCTCTGAGCAGCCTGGTTGCAGAAGGCCCTGGATAAATTAAAATGCGCTAACCAAGTGTGCCATCTGGGAAGGGCCCGTGCCTGCCTCCTGCACGCACATGCCAGGCTGAGGACCAGGCCCGCATTCCCGGGCAAGGCTACGCGGCCTGCTCTCGGGGCCATGTCCTGGCTCCCATGGAAACCTGGCGTTCGCTTGCTTTGGAGCCCGGAGCCGATGAGGTGGTGGCCTATACTGTGTTCCCAAACGGGCTCCCTTTCATGTCCAGTCTCCCCCCTGCCTATTGTGGAGACACGGCCTCAGAGAGCCAGAGCCGAATCACAAAAAGGCCAAACGGAGAAATAGAGCCACCCAAGGAAGCCACGGCAGGCGGTTACGTAAGCCGGCAGCCAGGCTGTCTGCAGGCGATGACTTATTTAGCTGTCTGTCTTTTCGGGATGTCAGACTCCATTCTTTCCAGCTGGCGCTCTGCTTCGGTGATTACATTAACGCTCAGTGATTATGGGAAATAGACACCTCCCTGGTCACCACTTCCCAAGGGGCAGGAGGGGGGTATCCAATACCAGGAATGCCCAGTCCTCCAGCCTGCGCGCAGGGGCCGGCCCGCCCGGGGGCTCAGCAGTCTGTGGCAAAAGGAGTCAGAAATGACCTCCAGGTGCCGAGGCTCCGCGGATGCAGCATGTGTTTCATTCAAAGGCTGCGGCTGGATCTCAACCTGGCGCCCGGTGTTCGAATGTCCCTTAAAAAAAATCCAAACGATGGTGCTGGTTGTCAGGGGTGGCTCCTGTCATTGTGACACAACACAGTTTGCCCCTGACGTTGGTCTGGACGGTGGGGAGACAGCCCTGATCTGTGAAATCCTGACATCTGAGAATCACTGCTTTAGACATAAAGGAAGAATCGGCCAAATAAAATGGAACAGGAGGCACCTCTCTGTTTTAAATTCTCCGGGTTCATCCCCAGCCTCTCCCTTTCACACAACAGGGGACAACCACTTACAGATTCCTTGCTGGGCCCTCCAGCCTCAATTCTCCATCCTCTACCCACCCGGGACTGGTCCTCAGAAGCCTGTCTTCTGTTGACCTTGTCCTGTCTGGACTCCTAAACTAGTCTTGATGGAGATGAGTGTAAGAGTCACCATTTTCTCCATCTATATTAGGTGCTAATCACTTGACGTCTTTTATTGAATCTCCACATCACAGGGAGGTGGTATTATAGTCGTTTTTACAGATGGGTAAAACTGAGGATCAGAGAGGTTAAGTCACTTACTAGAAGCCACACAGCTTTGAGTGGTGGAGCTGGGCTGTGAAGCCAGGCAGTCTAACTCTTGAGCCCAGGCAGTTACTGCCTCCCATGTGGGCCAGCATGGCGGGTGAGAAAAGCAGACTGGATTCAAATCCCAGCCTCACTGCCTGATAGGCTGCATCAACCTCTCCGAGCCTCTGCTTTCTCATCTGTAAAGTGGTCCTCTGAGCAGCTGCCTCCAGGGTTCTTTCAAGGATGCAGTGAGCGATGGAAGGGGTCGGGATGCGGAATCTCCATCTCCTTCCTCTGCTGGATGGAAATCTGTATTCAGCCACACCTGCTGGCCCGCGGATGGCTTGCTGGGACTTCTGCAGCCACCCAGTCCCCACAGTGCTACAGCCAAGCTGCAGCGTCCCCTAAACATCACCACCCCATTGGGAGAGGGAGGGGGCAGTCCTCAGCCACAACGTGCCCCAGACACCCTGTCTATAGATGGGGACTTGCCACAGGCCTCAGACCCCAGGCCACAGCTTCTGATTACAGGAACACTGTGCAGGGTGGGGTCTGTGAGGTCCCAGGCGTGGTGGGTAGATCACCCACATGAGTGCCAGCCGTCTGCAAGGGGGCACCGTTAACTTCCACCTGCTGCATGAGCCCAGCCAGGCCCGGCCAGAGTGCAGAGATGTGTATGTGGCCGGTTAGTGACAGACCTCTGCCTGGCGTGACCCAGGCCACCGAGGGATTGGGTGCTCCAGCCAGCTCTCTCATTTCCAGAACCCAGAGGAAGCTGGGAGATGCGGGTAGTGCACGGCCCCCCTCTCAGCTACCTCGGCCCGGGTGGCGCCCCCACCACCCCCAGGGGCCTCCGGGTACCTGCTGAGGCCCCGGGAGCTGCAGCCAGAATTAAATGAGATCATGTCTACCAGACATCTGCCAACAGAGGACACTTAATGAATGCCGTGCACCTCGTCCTTGACAAATCCCTCCACCAATTAGATGCTCTTGGTTTCTTCAAAAGAATCCAGCTCCCGGGGGCACAGATGGGGTGGCCGAGGGGCGCTTCCTGGCTGGGCTCAGCTGCAAACTGCAGACACCAGAGGATGAAGGGAACTCGAGGCGGGGATCACACCTTCCCAAAGGCCGCAGGTTGGCTGGGGCTCGCTAAGGATGCCCGGCCTCCCACCCCAATCAGAAGTAGAGGAGGAAAGTGAAGGGACCCAGTGAGCGAAATGCCTGGAAGTCTCTGGAATCTCTGCAGAAAACCGAGCCCATGGCAACCAGATTTTATTCTAATGATCCGTGTCCCATCTGCCGGAGAGAACTTGTTTTCACAATCAAATTTTCCCATATTCTCGAGCAAGGAAGAGGGACCCGTAAAAATTGCAGCTTGGGGGACCGGCCCCACGAAGGCACCATCTCTTCTCGAGACGGATGAGGCTGTGCCGCCTCCTGCCCTCTCCCGGGTCCCTCCTGTCACTGTCTCCTGTCTCTTTAAAAGGTGTGATGGAGACAGATCTGCTCAGCATGGCCTTGGGAAGCACCCGGCTGTCTGAGTAGCACCCCACAAGATGGAGTGCTTGGAGAATGACTTGCAGGATCAGGCTCCCCGGGGAGATCCTCTGGCTTCCAGGAATAATGCGTACCTCATTTTTCTGCCGGCTTGGGGAGCGCTGATTAATGGCGCCGTGGCTCTCCTTGAAGATGGGCACTTTTTCACTGCCGTGGCTGCCCCGTGGATGGCACAGAGCCTCCCAGGCCGGGGCGGCTACCAGGGCTCCCTCTCCACACCCGGGGCCTCACTGCTTATAGCAGCTACTGTGTCCCCAATGCCAGCTGTGTTTGGGGGGCTGTTCTTGTGTCTCAGCTTATGCAACCCGCCTTTCCCCGCAAGGAAGGTGCTGTTAGTACTGTTTGCCTTGCAGCCATGATGGTGAGGGCCAGATGAGGTTCCAGAACTCCCCTGGGGCCTCTTGTTAGTATGAAGTGGCAGATCCAGGAGGCAGACCCAGGTTGGTGCAAACCCAGAGCCCTGTTTGGCTGCCATCATTTGGTGAGCAGATCTGGGAGTGATAAAGACAGGGCACTGATTTTGATTTGCCAGGTTTAAGAGGCATTTTGGTCTGGGCCATGATGTACAGTTGCCAGGTTGTACACTGCTCAACTCTAGAGGTACTTGTCCTAGCATAGCATATGTGAATGGCACCTTCTAGAATTAAACAGTGCACAAGCTGCACAACTCAAATGGTGTCGCTGGGGTTCTTGCTGTTTCTAGCTGTTTATGGGGGGACGGGGTCAGAAGCGTGTGCTCTGCCTGCAGACCTCCTCTGACCTCAAGCCTTCAGATACCACCTATCCCTGATCCGACTCTATTAAGGACCAAAGTCTGAGTGGCCTCTCCAGAAGAGTGGGTAAGAGTGTGGGCCCCAGGCTGAGCTGGAGGACGGACTCTGCCACTTCCCTTCTGTGACCTCAGCAGCCTCCTCAGCCCTCTGCCCCTGCCCCTTCTTGGCTGGACAGCAGGGGTTGATGCATGGTCCTTCCCCAAGGCTTGGGGCGACCATCATAGGACTTTATCTGCACATAGTGATGGGACCCTCCTGGCCCCTGGGAACTGTCTCAGAGACCCTGGGAAGAGTGGAGGACGTGGTGAGAGGTGGCCCACCACGTGCCAGCCCGTGTTGAGTGCTGCTGCCAGATGCCAGCTAACCTCCTCTCTGTTTTCCCTCAGATCTGGGCTGGAGCCCGGGGCCTTGTGCATCCTAAACACGCGTCACCCCTGAGATGCACTTGTCCCCCAGAGACAGGCCTCAGAGAAGGCAGGCGGCAGGCTCACAGACCTGGGGCTGACGGTCGGGCTGGAGCCCCCTTCTGTGACTTCAGCCCCTGCCCAGGGTGACTGTCGCTGGGCCATGAGTCACTGCAGGAAAGGTCCCCCCTTCTTCCCAGGGCCCCAGGTCTTCCCAGCCTGGCCCTAGACAACATGAGGGTGGACGTCCCTGCCCCTGCCTGTCCTGGGTCAGCCGGAAGCGCGGCACTCAGGCTGCGGTGCCTTCAGGGGAGGTCACCTGCAAGCAGCCATCAGAACTGACGTGGGGCCGGGGAGACCAAATGTCTGTCTCAGGGTGGCAGCAGGAGCTCCAGACTGTGACCTGGCAGCAGTGACAGCCCAGGGCTTGGCTGTCTGGGCAGAAGAAGGTGCCCACACTCAGGCTCAGCTCTGCCAAGTGCATGTGAGCCTGATATATATATATATATATATATATATATATATATATATATATATATATATATTTTTTTTTTTTTTTTTTTATTAAGACCCACCTGCTGCAGAAACTTCTGAGGGCTGATGGCCGAGGACTGGTGGGCTCTTCCCTTGGCAAACGGCAAGGCTGGCCGGGCGGCCAAAGGCAGCTCCCTGTCCCCATCTTTTGAAGGAAAGGGCTGGGTTAGAGGGATGTCACATGCTGCAGGAAGGACCTTCAGGATGAGGCCGGGGCTAGCAGAGTGGGCAGCTGTGTTGGTCAGAACTAGAAACCAGGCAGAGACCGCTGGGTCCAGAGCCTCCTGCAGGCGAGGAGGCTGCAGACCTTTCCTGAGCCTGTGGCCGGGCTGAGCCAAGCTGCTTCCTGGCCCAGGAAAAGTCTGGGGTCATGGCTCCAAGGAATCCGCTGGAGCTTGTAGAGGAGGGTGATCTGTCCCCATGGTGGGAGGAGGGGATCACGTGCATGCAGGACACACACCCTGTTCTCACTGGTGAGTGTACCTGGACCACCCAGGTCTGGTCCCAACACCCTCATCAATTCATCAATTTGCTCTGTGACAAAGCACTTCTGCTCTCTGAGCCTCAGTCACCCACCTGGGAAGTGAGGGGTTGACTTGCAGTGACGGTTTCCCGCCCACCAGGACCCTGGGAGCAGGGAGGGAGATGTGGTGTGGGAGGGTGGCTCGGAGCCTGCGACTCTAGGGCCCTCCTCTAGTGGTGGGTTCTGTTTGTCAGGTTTCTGAGAAAGACCTTGAATACAGACCCCCGTGGTTATAAATAAACAAATAAGGAAAAGTCAACAACCTCCAGACCAAGACGCCTCCTGGCTCTAACCAGGGAGGTTCTGAGAAGCAGCCCTGGGTGCCCACCATGCCCCGGGGGCCTGGGCCTACACCACATGCTTGGCTGGCTGCGGGGGGAGGGGGGGCAGGGGAGTGGACATTATCAGGGGGGTCCCCAAAGGCACAGAACACACTCTGGGGATGTGGAGTCACCACAGCAGCTGGACTAGACCCATACGGTGTTCCCCAAGCTGCAGTTATAGGAATGCCAAGCTGCGCTTTTGCTACCTGTGGGAGAGGCAGTGCGGCCTGGTGGTCAGGGAGTTGGGCTGCTGGGTCTTCAGTTCACAGCCGGTTCCCCTGGGGCAAGGACCTCGATCTCCCTGAGGCTCAGTGTCCTTCTCTGGGCAGTGAAGGGGGGGGCAGCTACAAATGGCGATGATTTTGTATATAGAGAGCATCCGGCATGGGACCCCGCACCTAACGCCAGGTTGTGAATATTAGATAAGCAAGTGTGACCTCCGCTCTGTACTAAAGCTTCTGCGCTTGTGAAATGGGGACAATGATGACAGCAGCCCACGGGGTCATGGCAAAGATCAAATCGTAAGTACTGTTACATGGCCACAGTGCTTCCTACCTTCAGTGACTTGGATTTTTCTTTAAAGCAATGCCCATTTTCTCCTTTATTGACCCTCCTTCTTTCTTGAAGGCGGCCGCCATCCCAGCCATGGGGAGAGGCAGGGGTCAGCGCTGGTAGGGCCACCTGGTGTTGTCCTCCTGTTGCAGGAGGCTGTGAAATGTCAGGTGCTTAGCAATCCAGGCACCCGTGGGAGCCAGGCCCGGCGTCTGACCCACCGGCCAGGCTGGGAAGAGAAGCCAGCCCCTGGGGGCTGTGCCGGACAGACACACGTCTGGCTTGGACCTGGGACAAGGAAGGGCTGTCTGGACTTGGAGTTGGCTTCCCCTCTACCCTGTCCTCCCAGGGAACTGAGTGGGCGGTTGGGGACCTGGGAGCCTCCTGTCCTGCCTTGCCACACCTCAGGACATGGACACAAGGCTTCCACCTGTGTCCTCCGTTTCCCTCCTGTAAATGAAGGCACTGGAGCAGATGACCTTGGACGGTCTCAGCACAGGACAGTGGCTAATGGAATGGACTCTTCCCTGGGTTCTAACTGGTCTTGCCACTTGTCTTGGCGGGAAGGTGGGGGACAGCCATTCAGCCCCTGGGGCTTCAGTTTGCTCTTCTGTAAAGTGGGCGGGACCGGGTGGGAGATCACACACTAGAAATGCTGCTGGAGGGGCTGGCGTCACATGGGCCCGGGTCCTCCCACTTAAGAGAGGTAGTTCCAGCTCTCGGGAGCTCAGCAGGCCACCTGAGGAGCCTCGGGTGAGCACAGGATGTGCAGCTGGTCACAGTCAGGATCCCCCAGCTCCCTCCAGGGTCCTGCTCGGAGCTACCGAGTGAGCGCCTGCAATGTCCCAGGCACCGTGGCAGGCCCTGGGGACATGTCCGTGACCAAAGTAGGCATAAATGTCTGTCCTTATGGGTGGGTGGGGGTCAGTCACTGAGAATATGAAAGAGTGACATGTAGGCATGAATCGCCAGGGTGGCTCTGAGAACCCGTAGGTGGATTTCCGACCCCACCATCCAGTCCCTCATGGAGTCTCTCTGACAGGCACAGTCTCAGCACTTACCTACCGTGTTCCTCTAGGTGTTCTGTGCCGCCTCCCCCGAACCAGCCCCTCACCTCGTCATTCCGCTGAGTTTGGGCTTTGAGTCCCACCTCTACCCCACCAGTCCGGCTGCTGGACCTTGGGCCAGCCCCTTGACTTTCCTACTCTTGTTTTTCATCTTTCAAATAACATTGCCCCTCTCTTGGGACTGTCGCGAGGATTCAGGGAGTCAGTGTGTGGGAAGCACTTACAGCAGAGCCTACCACAGTGTGATCCCAGGCACATCAGTCTGCCAGCCTCTGCTTGCTGATCTGTGAAATGGGCATAAATGCCGCCTAGCTCCCAGGAGGCTTGGCAGGCTTAGAGAAGATATGCATGGGGAATGCTTGGCACAGAGCTTGGCACGGAGCAGATAGTCTTTCTCCTTTGTTGGGTTGCTTCCTTCTTATCACAGAAAAAATCCCCCTGAAACTCCGTGACTTACAATAACTACTTGTGATTGTCTATCTGTGAGTCAGGGAGGTAGTTGGAATATTCTAGGCTTGGCTGGGCTGCTGTTTTCAAGCTACTGATCTAGCCAGGCTTAAGAAGTTTGGGCTCAGATCTGCTCCACCTGTGTCCATTTGGGGGACTTGTCTGAGAGCAGCAGCTACCTGGGAGTGGAGGTGCACAGAGGTGCAGAGATCCAACATGTCCAGGGTTTGCAAGGAAAAATCCAGAACCTCTGCCTTGTCTGTTGGTCAAGAAAAAAAATCACATGTGCAAACTCAAAGTCAAGGGCTGGAGAAATAGCTGTCCTTTAGTGGATCTGTCAATCATATGGCAAGGGACATGGGGAAAGGCAGGGAGGATATGGATGGGATCCACCAGGCCTCCAAGGACCCCAGGAGACCAAGGCACTGATTCAGCGAGTCATGTGTTTCCCAGCTGGACAGTGGCCCAGCTCCCTCTCAGACTGCTGCTCCTGAGTCTTCCCTTCTACTCCCAGGTTGCCTGGGGATGCCGTGCAGGACTTTCCTCCTAGGATATCTGCAGAGATGGGGGATGGGTGCAGGAAGTCTGGGCTGCAAAGCCCTGGAACGCACCCTCCACCCCCGCCTCTGTGTCAAACCTGTCCTTGCCACGAAATAAATAAAACTGTCAGCAGGAAAAATGAGGGGCAAGCCAACCAAATATGATAAACCGTCTCTTGCCATGTATTGTACTCTCCACAATCAAACCCCAAGCGGATGCTAAAAATGTGCACAGCTTTGTAAAGAGACGGGCACGCTGTGTGGCCGAGATTTTCGGAGCAAGGTAATTTAACTGCAATGCACATAAAAGAGGCAAATGCAAAGAGTGGTAATTTGGAAAGTGTACATCAGGTGCTTTTTTAAAAATTGATATTGTTGGTTATTCCTCTTTTTATTAAAACCCAGGGCCCTGTCACATCCTTATCCAGCTCCTTCGAGGCGAGTGTTGACATTTCTAATTTGCAAATTTAAAGATTGTCAAGAAATGGTTTAAATACTTGGCATGCTTGGGGAGCTTTGTGACTATTGGTGACAAGTGTTGGCTCATCTCTGGGAAGGCTAGGGACAGGAGGGGAGAGCTGGGCTGGATTTAGGGAGGTGGGGAATAGCTAATGCACTGAGGTCTTAGTGTCGATCTCCAAGTGTTTTGCACGTGTATTTTATTTTTCTGACATTAAACCTGTAATTTCCATTTCACAGATGAGGACAGTGAGGACCTGGGGGTTAGAGAATTTGTGCAAGGTCACACAGTTCCTAAGGGACAACTCTGGCATTGGAACTGGCACCAATCTCTGTGCCTTGGGCCTGCCCATTGTTTTCCTCCCTCAGTGAAGGAGCAGGGGGGCCTCAGAGTCAGACAGTTTGGGGTTCGAATCCAAGCTTGTCAGTTACTGTAGATGCTGCGACTTTCCCATTCATTCATCAATTCTGCAAGCGGCACTTGAGACTGTGCACCAGGTACTGTGCTGGACACCAGGGACAGACCGTGAGCAAAGCTTGCGTTCCTACCCCATAGGCTTTGTAGCCCCCCAAGGTACAGAGCTGCTAAGAAGGAACGTGGTGCCCTGAGGGAAATGGGCCTGGGAAGGCGTCTCCATCAGGGGACTGGGTTGGACTGTTCAGGGAATGAAAGTCAGCTGAGCCATGGTGCTCTCCTCTCTGTCTCTCACATGTGTGTACACGCTCACACTCTTGAAACTCTTACACTTGAAACCAAGCCGCCGCCTTGTGAGCAAGCCCAGTCTGCACTGAAGCCTGAGTGGCTGTGGCTGTGGCTGTGGCTGTGCAATTCTGGGCTCCAGAGCAAAATGGAAATGCAGGGCCTTTTGTTAAAAATCATTAAGAATCTCAAGGTGGTGACAGTAGAGTGCTGGCCAAGCACAGGGCCCTTCTCAGCATGAAGCTCTGCCCAGCCCAGGCCCAGCATCAACTGTTAGGAGCCCTCAGGATGGCTCTGGGCCCAGCCACCGGCTGTTGGGAGACCCCGAATGCAGGCCACCCAGGGCACCTCCAGACCCACAAGGGATGTGTATGTATAAATAAATAAGTAAACAAACAATTGGGGTTCTCTAGAAAAAGTCAGCTGGGCAAAAGAAGGGGCAGGCTGGGTTCTGGGCAAGTTGTGGGTTGAGATGGTCACGTGGTACAGTGGAGGGCTGGAGGGTGCCAGGGCAGGAGGAGAGCAGAGGTGAGGGGCAGAGTGGCCAGAGAGGGAGAGAGGGACTCAACGATTCCCATCTTGGTCCTGAGAGCAGAAGCAGCCATCGAGTTGTCCCGGAAGGGAAGAACTCGCCTGGGTTTACGCTGGTAGCTGTCGCCCTGGCTGCTGGGTGGAAGACCAGGAAGGAGAGCGGGAGGACCGTCCAGGAGGCTGCGGAAAGGCAGGGGCGGGGCCAGAGGGTCGCTATGGGACAGATTTCAAAGAGTTAAGGGGACCTGGTGAGGGATTTGAAGGGGACAGAGATGGGGTCATCTGAGGATGCCTGAGCCACTGGGTCACTGAAGGGGTCATTTCCAAGAAAGGGGGCTAGAGTGGAGGAGGAGGGGCTTGAGGGTCCTGTCGTGGCTTTCGTGTAGACTCCCTGCAGTTGAGGCGTTTTTGAGAAGGGACAAGCTGATTGTGCCTCTGAACTGCCGGAGCAGGAGGTGGAACCCGGGAGTGCCACCCTGGAGGTGAGGGGCGTGGCCGTAGCTAAGTGGGAGGAGCATCTAGAGCGCCGCCCCGGACGGCAGCGCCAGCCACCCGCGCTTACCTGGTCCTAGAGCAGCTGAAATGGGACGCGACTGAGAATTCAGTTCCTGGCTGCCTGCTGAGCTTAAGTCGTCACCTCTGCAAACAACGCCGACCTCGTGGATCAAATGCCAGTGTATATGTAAGGCACCTCGTGCAGCGTCTGGCCGTCTTAACCATTGCCAGAGCGATGTGGGGTATTCAGTAGGTGCTCACCGCCACCCCCCCCCCCAGCCTTCTTCCTTCATAGCCTTCAACTGGCAAGTTAGGGCACCTTGTTGCCCCTCTGGTCCCCAGTTTCCCCATTTGTAGGGGGACCACAAACCCTCTGGGCCATTTCTGACTCTGTGTCCCATCAGCCTGAGGGTCCTAGGGGGCTGTATAGATTTGTGCCAAGTGGCTTCCCCTCCCCCACCATTTCCTCGGCCTTGAGGGACCGACCAGTCGTGCCCATGGGGTGAATTTTAATTTAGCAGCTGATCTAGTCTCCATGGTTCTGGGGACCGGGAGGAAGTTCTCTGATGGCCTGCAGCACCAGGAGCCAAAGGGCAATGACTCACTTGGAGTGGGGAGTGTCCTTGCTTCAAGATGCCCCAGCCCCTGGCAAACCTGGACTCATCATGAGAGACGGACACCTTTGATGTCCTTTGGGAATTGTGGGTTTGTGACGACAGGTGACTGTTTAAGGGTGGTCCTCTGTGCTCCTCCTCCTACTGTGATGGGCACTGTGCTAGCATTCTGTGGCCAGTCCCCCGTGCAGTCTGCATAACCCAGGCTCCTCCTGCTGCAGATGAGGAAGCTGAGGCTCAGGTACCTTGCCCGAGGCCACGCAGCTCATGGTCCCAGCTAGGCCCAGGTGCCTGAGCGGTTACATTTACTTTGGATCTTGCTCATCCAAGCAGGACAGATCCGTCTTCAAGGTTGAACGAGACAGCAAAGGGGAGCCAGTGTGCTTAATGTCTCCCCATGGGGATGTCATTCACGAAATTGCACTAACAGAGATGTGAGAGGTTGAGCAGGAGCCATAAAGATCATTTTATTATTTCACAAATGAGAAAACTGGGGCCCAGAGAGACAGGTGCTAAGCCAGGCGACACATAAATTAAGACACACTCTTCCCTGACCACCCAGTCGGACTCACACCTGGCAGCTGCCTGGTGTCCCCTGCCCAGTTGGGCTGCTCTTGCTGGGGCAGCAGGGTGGGGCTGAGGCAGAGGAGAGTCGATGGCCCCCAGACTCATAGGATCACCAGTGTCATCTAGGGAACCTGCAGAATCTCCAGATTTGCAGGCCACAGCCCTGGGGCTCCAGATGCTGACGTCCCAGGTTGCAACTGAGAAATGGCTCTTCTTTAAAGTCACTGATGGTTTGCAGCAGGCAGTTCAGTTCGCAAACCACTGTCCAGCATTCCCCAAAGGGTGTTCCACACAGTGCAGGTCAGTTCCTTGGGACCTGAAGAGGTGTTAATGTAAAAAGTTCTTCCAGCAAGACGCTGAGGGTAGCTGGACACTGTTGAGTTAGAGGAGTGAGCCCCACTGTGGCTGTACCCTAGAATCCCCTGGGGAGCTTCAACAGCTCCTGTTGCTCAGGCCACATCCTGGGTCCTTCTCAGGGACAGGACTTGGACATAAGTAGTTGGTAAAGCTCCCCAAGAAAACCCAATGGGTGACCTGGTTGCAAGCCACCGGATTAGAGAAAGTTAGACTGGCCTTTTAGTTGCAGAACGTTTCAGGGCCTTGAATACACAATGTCTATTATGAATCTCTAAAAGGAAAAATGGTTTTCCTAGGCCATCAGGGGAGCAGTGACATGCCTCTGCAGGAAGGGCATGCTGAATGTGGAGAGAGCGTGTCTTGGTCACAGGAGACAAGGGCAGGCCGTGGGAAAAGTAGAGGCCGGTAGAATTTTAGACTCAAATGAGCATGAATTTTCTTGTTGTTGTTAGACTGATTTGGATATTGGAATGCTCAGAGTAGCACTTAAGCACCATGGAATATTTGTCTAAGCCAAGGTGTCTGTCGATGGTGGATATTTCAGCAATTGGTAGTAGTTGTAATATTATTATACTATGTAATGCTCAGCATTTCTGTACGTAATAAAAAGCATCCCATGGATTATCTCACTGGGGGCTCCAGGCATTACTATTTGGGTCACATGGACAGGGACATGGTCCTGTCATTCCCCTGCCTAATGCTCCCTGGAGGGTCACCTTCTCACTCCTTATTCTCTTACAAAGTCCTAAAGATTGATGTGTTAAAGTTTCTTTCTTTTATTATATATTCCACTCCCAAAATTTGAGCATCCTCCTTCATTATATGCTTATACAGAAATTAAATATGCACTATCAGCAGTCACTTTAGTAAAGTTGAATTTAATTTCCTTCTTATGTTTTTGGATTCAAAGATAAACGTAACTAGAAGTTCTACCCTGCCCCCGGGTCCATTGTCACGGGCACCCTGGTTTGGAGCCACTGTGCCATCTGGTCCTAACCTTTCCCTAGCAGCTCTGTCACCATCTTATCCCCCATTCACGACCCTGTGGCTTCTGTCTGAACCGCTAAGTGCTGCTCGGCCTTGGGCCACTGCACTAGCTGTTCCTCCACTTAAATGTTAAAATGCTTCTCCACCTACTTTTTTTTTTCCCCCTTGGCTGGCTTCCTCTTGTCACTTGTCTCTTCCAATATCCCCTCTTCAGAGGGCCTTCCGTGTTCTTGCATCTCTAGAGCTGCGCTCAGCCGCTCTCTCTGACTTGCCCATTTTTAATGCTCACAGTAGCACGTAGCGCCATGGGATATTTTTCTTGCTGGATGCTGCCTGCCCCATTCAGGAGGACCCGGGCTGCCAAAGCCGAGCTCTCTGCCAGGGTTTGTTGGATGAGCGCACACACCTAGACCCCAAGAAGTTGGACTGTTTGTCTAAGTCAAGGAGTCAGTCGACAGTGGAGCTAAGACTAGACCCCTCAACCTAGATGGCCCCCAGTTCAAGGTCGTCCGCATCACGTCAAGCCACTGCTTACCCTTGAGAGGCCCGTGAGAGCTGTTTATGTCCAGACTCTGACAGTGGAGGCCTGAAATCTGTAGTGATGTCAGAGGACTGTGGAATTTGAAAGGAAAAAATAAATAAATAAAGTGATTGGCATTTTGCACTCTTGTTTCACAGCCAGCCAGTAATGGGAGGTTGGGAAAATTCTGGAGTCTGAAATAATTCAGGCAGGCCCAGCGGCAGGTTGGAAAAGTCTGAGGTCAGGTCCCTGCAGGAGGTGAACGCAGCCCAGGGACCCAGTGTGCAGGGTGAGGTGCCAGGCACCCCCTGTGCAGTTCTAGAGTGTGGCATCAAGCCCTGACACCCAGAGAGGCACTGAAGACCTGCTTCTTCCTTCCTTTTACCGAGCCCCTCTGCCAGGAGCTGGACAGTTCTGTTAGCAGATTCTGGGAACCGAGCTAGCGGGTCTTTTCTCTGCCTCAAAAACACCCCTGCCACAACTTTCAGCACAAGAAAGGGCTGGGTGGGGGCAAGAGCGGCAAAAGAGGGGAGACCCTGCGGTCTTCGGAAGAGCAAGTGGTTCAAATGTGTGGGTGCCTAGAAATCCAGCTCCTTCTCCTGCTTCCTTTCTCTCCTCCTAGGAGTCTCCTGCTCACAGAGGAGCTGGAAAGCAGCTGGCTCTGGCCTGGGCAGGGGCTCCCATCTTATTTTCACCCACGGCCTCTCTCTGCACGGTCTCCTGTCAGCTTCTCCCCCTTTCTAGTGAGCACGGGATTCCTGATGACAAACCAACAGGCAGAATCGAGGGTGACAGATTTGACCCGTGAAGACAAAGAAATTGGCAACCCATTTGTCCCCTGCCTGGATCTCCCTCTGCCCCACCTTGTCACCAAGACAGCATTGCTGACGTTCTACTCTAAGGGGGTTTCTTCATGCATCCATCCGTCCACTCGTCCAACCAGGGATCCACTCACTTGGGGTCAACAGAACCACCTCTACCACTAACTGGCCTTGAGACCTGTCTCAGTGTCCCAGGGCAGCTGTAACAAAATGTCACAAACTGGGTGGCTTAATACAAGCATTCTGGAGACCAGATGCCCCAAATCAAAGTGTTGGTGTCCCTCTGAAGGGAGGGTTTGAGGGCCCACACTCCTTCTGAAGGCTAGAGAGAGAAGCCTCCCCCCCTTTTCCAACTTCCAGGGGGCCCAGCCGTTGCTGGACGTGTGGCCTGTCTCCCCGTGGTTCCCCCCACCCCTTCTATCTTCCTCTCTCTTGTTTTTCATGACACTTGGGTCACATTTCCAAGTTCCTTTCTCCAAATAAGGTCATATTCACAGGCTCAGGGACTTGGACATATCTTTTTTCTTTTTTTTGCGGGGGGTGGTGGTGGTGGTCACTATTCAACCGACCAAACAACCTTAGACAACTTATCCAACCTCCCTGAGCTTCTTTGTCTTTAACTGGAAAACGGAGACACTTCGGCTCTATGTCATAGGTGTCAGGGCTTGACCTCACGCTCTAGGACTGCACATTCTATATCTTAGGAATGATACATGGGTTTAATAGTTAAGTTTTTTCAGTGCCCATACATAGCTTGTGCTCCTCTCCTGGTGGTCACTCTTACTTACTGAGTGTCCACCATGTGCTCAGACATGGTGCTGGGCTCATACCACATCCCTGGACAAGCTGAATCCCAGGTAGAACCTGGGTCTGATTCCTAAGTGCACCCACAGTCTACCCATCGATGTGAGTGCCAGCAACTCTTGAGAAACCCTGTTTCCCTACAGATGTGTGAAATGACCCACAGCCCCACCCGAAGGAAAAAGGTATAAAGACAGTTCTAGAAAATTCCTCAGCTCATCCCAAGACACCTTTCTGGGGATTTTGGGGACAGAGAAAACCAGCATCTGGCTACTGGGAGTCATTTCGGTCCTGATCCCATCCCCCAGCCCTACCAGGCCACGGTCTGTCCTCAGTGTTTGGAATGAGGAGGACACTTCTCGTCCATTGCACAGTAAACACCACACTGCGGACAGGGCTGCAATTCTGAGAGCAGTGGCCTGTTGTAGCCTAGAAACTAGGCAGCCACAAAGGGACTTGGCCCAACAGAGCTGGCAGGACCGTCTGTCCCTGCTCGTTCCCCTCTGTGACCTTGGGTATGATTCTCCACTTTTCTAAAGCTCGCACATTCAGCAAGAGGTTACGGGGTTGACTTAGGGCAGCAGTGTTCCAGCTTTTTAAATGGCAGGAGACCTGCTTAAAACCTTTCCCAGAATCCCGTTTGTGTAACCCGGAGGCACCCCTGTCCTCAGTCTCACCCCAGAGGGCTCAGCACCTGCCCCAGGAGTCCCTTCAAGCGTCTGCGCTTGCCCAGGTAACAGACGGCCTGACAATTTAACACGATTAAAATGAGGAGGTTGGTGGAATTTAATTAAGAAACAAAAACACTTTGAGAACACTTCCTTCAGAGGCGGCTCTAGAGGGCTGACCACCACACAGCCAGGTAGACCAGGGGTGCAGAATGCAATCTGTGCACAGTGGCCCACGAGGGAGGGAGAGATGTGTGTTCTAGAACCTTCCCCTTTGGCATCCCACTCCTCCAATACTCATCTGTCTATCTCCATGTAAGATGGGTCCAGACCAGGGCCCACTCAGAACTAAATGCAGATTCCCCTCAATGCCCAAGAGGCCCTCCATGATCTGACCCTGCTCCCTCTCTAGACTATTCTGGCCCTCATCTCCCATTGCTCACGGTACTTCTATTTCTTCAATATGTGGAATCGATTCCTGTCTCAGGGCCTTTGCACAGTCTGTTTTGTTCTCCTGGATTGTTCTTCCCCTGATAGGAAGGTTTTCCACATACAAGCAGCAAGAGCAGGGGTCTGGAGAGGAGTTGAGGGAGGGTGTTCTTGACCGAGGGAAGAGCAAAAGTGGAACAGGACGGAGCTGGGAAAGCCCAAGGGGGTGGGAGTGATGTTTTAATAAAGAATAATGTTTGAGGCATGGGGAGGGGTGAGGGCGGGTTTGGGAGGTTGGCGGGGGACCCATAGTGGGCTGTTAGCAGGGAGTCACGGTCAGCCTTGCCTGTTGGAAAGACTGCTCTATGCCGTTCTCCCCCACGAGGATCAAACCCAAGGCAAGGATTCCCATTGCTCTACTAAAGCAGTTTTTGAGGCTCCCTGTTTGCAAACCTCTATGGGGCTTTCCCGGCAGTGTCCTTCTTGATCTTTCTGACGCACTGAGAGCTGATCACAGCCTCTCTCCCACACTCCTCTGCACTCCTGGGCCCCCTGCCCTGTGACCGGGTCTCCCTGGAAGCAGTGTGCTGGGTTGGACTCCAGCTCCGTCACGGTCCTAGGAGGGGACCTCTCCCACTGAGAAGCTTCTCTGTACCTGGGGACTAAAAGACCTGCCGGGGGATTGGCTTTAAGTATGTGGAGGCCACTCCCCGACCCCACCACTTCCTCCTGCCCCTGCCTCCCTGACCCTCCATGTGGGTGCTCTCTAAGAGAGAGCTGCCCAAGCTACTCCTCTTCCGATTACACAGCTTTGACTCCTTGTCTCTTCTGCCAACTCTCTTAAGCTGCTGTAAAAGAGAAGCAGGTTCCGGAGGCCCCTCCTGGGGGAGGCCCCTCCTGGGGGAGGCCCCTCCTGGGGGAGGCCCATGAAGGGCTGTTGTCTCGGGCTCACTCTCACCATTTTTGGGGTGTTGTCGCTCTTCACTTAAGTCTCTCGATATGCTGAGTCTATTGAGAAAAATTTTGCCTTTGAGAGAAGTTGCAAGAATAGGCAAAAACAGCCTTAATTAGCCTCATACACGGATTGATTTTTCTCGTCCTGTTTAAACCTAACGTCTTGGTAGATGTCAAGAAATATGCCTCTAAATTACATGGGGGGTGAAAGAAAAGGAGAGATCTGTGGCCAAATGAGGAGGAGGAAAGAGATTTCCTGTAAAGACCCAAAGCACAGGGACTTCTGTGCTGGAACCTTCCATAGCAGATGGGGACGGCAAGGGCGGACCAGGTAATAGGGTAGTGCCTGCCAGAAGGGAGAAACCCCTGGTAGCATCTTTAATGAAGGGAAAGAGGATCTGCTTAGACTTTCATAGAAGTTAAAGCCAAGCGAACAAACCCACAAAACTTTTCTGCTAAGAGAAAAATGCAGATGTACTGAGACGCCTGAGAGAAAAGGAACCCGTGGATCTGTCGACCTACCTCCGAGTCATTGGTGAGATCCTCTAAGCCACCCCGGGCACAGGAGACTTTTGCTTCTTCTGTAGAGCCCCAATATATAAAATAAAGTGGAGCTGCTTGGTTCCAGCAGGGAAGTGGCCCCAGGACCCCGACTCACTCCTGGAATCGTCTCATTATACAGATGGAAAATGGATGGATCAGAGAGGCTGCTGATCCTCCAGGCTGTTCACTGCACACTCAGCACTTATGGGAGCTCCCAGGGAGCGGGGAGCCCCTGTGGTGTGCCAGGCACCGTTCTGGGCACTGGGCCAAAGCAGTGAACAAGAGGCAAAGTCCTTGTCCTTGTGGATGTGAGTCCTAGTGCTACAGACGAGACAGTGCACAGAGACAGAAGCCAACAGGCATCCTCAGGTGGTCAGTGAGTGGGCTTCAGGGACAGTAAGGTAGGGAGGTGGATCGGGATGGTCAAGAAGGGCCTGCAAGTTGTAAAATCTGGATAGAGAGGGAGCCAGGGAAATGCTGGGGGACGAAGGCTCTGGACCGGGGAAGTGACAGGCACAAAGGTCCTTACGTGAGACCGTGACTTAAGCAAAGACCAGCGGAAGGCCAGCACGTCCAGGACCCCTTGAGTGAGGACGTGTGATGGAAGATGGGTCAGAGATGGGCTGGGCCAGGGATAGGTGGCCACCCAGGCTGTGACAAGGCCCCACGGGCTGCGGGGAGCCTTTGAATTTTATCCAGAGAGGGATGGGAGCCACGGAGCATCTAGCAGGAGAGTGACACGGTCTGAATGAGGCTTTCAAAGGATCTTTCTGCTCCTGCCAAATGGAGAATAGGCTGTGGAGAGATAAGAGAGGAAACAAGACCAAATAAGAGACTTCTGCTGCAGCTGACGCTGAGAGACGTTGGTGGCTCAGACCCAGTGGCAGCAATGGAGGAGATAAAGGATGGGTAGGATTCGGGATGTATTTGGAAAGCAGACACAGTAAAATTTGCTTTAAAAAAAATAGCAAGAGAGCTACCTTCTCCTGTCTCTTTGGTACAAAGCACTGTATGGGGTTTTATTTATTAGTTGGGATTCTTTTGCTTGTAAGAGAAGAAACTCAACTCATACCGGCTTCCATGACTGAAGAGCCCAGCCTGGCATGGGCTTCAAGCATGGCTGGTTCCAGGAAGGCAAGTGATATCTTCAGGATTTAGTCCCTCTCTATTCTGACACCTTCACTTTCTTTAATTCTCACCTGCGGCCCCAGCAGCTCCAGCCTTAGATGAGCCTTACGTGGCAATTACCATGGAAGAGTGTCTTCTTCCTCAGTAGTTTCACCAAAACGGAGGATTTGGTCATTGTAAGTCACTCACCTGTCTATCCCTTCCTGGTCACAATTTCCAAGGAATTGAGTTGCACAGACTGGCATCAGGGGTGGTGGCAGGGAAGAAATTGACCCCCCTAAAGTTACGCATTACCAGGAATGGGGAAAATGGGTGCCATGTCAGCAAAAATAACTGATTTATACTACCCTGGCATGATAAGGATATATATTTTAAATAAATGAGGATTCTGCCTTGTCATTTCTCGCTGTCACAAAGCATGCTTTCCTGGAGACCAAAAAAATTTAAAAAGTACTTGTATCGATGAGAAGTACCACATGCGTGATGCCACCTTTCAGAGGCTTCCCCACACATTACCCTGCTGCTGAACACGATACCCCCATGCGGGAAAAAGAACTTGAACCTGAAAAGCTGAGAGACACTTGTTCGCAAGCCACCTGACGAGCAGAGAGAAAGCAGACAGAAGTCCAACGCTGCTCCCATTCAGCTGGGGGAGGGCAGCCTGTGGAGCTGATGTGTAGGGGGAGGGTTGGGGAGGCCTGGGGTGGGGGGCGGGGTGGAGGCCGGGCAGGCAGGAAAGAAGTTGAGGATGAGAATAGTGAGGACATTGCAGAAGTCTGGATTTGGAGCCAGTAATGCCTAATGACCGTGGCCTTCAGGTTTTCTGTTTAAAAGGACAGCTGCGTCACATTGAATTATTCAGACGTGAGTCCAGCAACAACCTGACACCCCTCCAAGGCCATTCTGCAGCAGCCTGGGCTGTTTGGCCTTGACAGTGCAAACTGGACTCCTTTTAAAGCTACATTCTGAGATGATGCTGGTTTTGCTTCATTAAAATAACAATCCCTGCCTGGCTTTAAATGACACCTGATTGCTTCCCTGAGTTGATTTCTTTGGGTAGTTTCGCTCTTGCCTGGGTTTTGTTATCCTCTGGGGCTGATTTATTCTTGCCAGTTAAGAAGGCCCCCAAAGCCCCAAATCTGCCCGTAAAATTGTTAACGCGCACCTTCCTCCCCACCACGGCACCACTAGCTGGGCCACGTGACGTGGAGGAATCAGTTAATGCCATTACCTTGAGATGCCGGAGCTGGCACTAAAGTGGTGTAGAAAATATACACCGTCAGCCTCTGCACCCCGGGGGCGTCTCCCTGGTTACCTCATCTGCAGCTGTTTCCTCCTGCAGACGCTGGGGTCTAATCCAGGTTCAGGCATGTCTCCAGGGCCTCTTTGGGAATTCGGAGTGTTAACTTGGAGAACAGCATCCTTCCTCCCTATTCCCACGTCTGCCCGCTGCACTTGCATGTGGAGACGGCAGAATTGCTGCTCTGTGGTTAGTTCAGGCCCATGTCCCTTCTCCTGTGGAAGTGCTGAGTGGATTTAGAGTTTGGGGATGGAATGTGGGGAGCAGTAAAGGAACTTAAAAGGCAGCTTGCTTTCATAGAGACTCGGAGGCTTTGGATCAGCCAAGGACAGGCATGAACCCCAGCCCTGCCACTGATTGGCAAGGTAGCTTTGAGCACGTGGCCTCATCCCTCTGAGTCTCCACTGTCCCGACTGTGGATTGGGACTCAGGGGCGCTTCCTGGGGCAGATGTAAAGAATAGATGAAGCAGGATTCATAAGGCGCTGTCTCCAGCCAGGCCTATGTATTACCCAGCTGCTGCTGGAGAGATCCGCCTGGTGGACCCCCCTGAACCTGAACTTAACCCCCCCCACAGCAGGACTGCCTCTTTGCCCTCAGTTTTAGAACAGATGCTCTGAAAGAGCCATGACCAGTCCCTCTGCCCCTGTGTGCCCTCAGTTCCTGCCCAAACCCTGACCCCAGTACCTCCCGGTAGCCTCTTAACTGGTTTCCCTTCTTCAGTGCTCCATCCTGAAGCCAGAGCATCTTTTCTACATGAACACTCATCTCACACCCTCCATTGCCCACCGCGATGCAGTCACCTACCCATAAACCCCACGCCCCAAGTCCTGCCTACGTGCCAGGCTTTACCTGTGGATATTTCACCCCCACCATCCCCACATCTGACCTCGTGTTTCAGGCTCCCACCCCTTGGCTGACACCGCCTCCTCCTCCAGGAATGCCACTCTTTGCCTCCTGGCAAATACCCCTCCTCATTTTTAAACATCAGCTCAAAAATCACTTCCTCCCCAGTGCAATGGTGTATTCCTGTAATCCCAGTGACTCAGGAGGCTGAGGCAGGAGGATAGCGAGTTCAAAGGCAGCCTCAGCAAAAGCAAAGTGCTAAGCAGCTCAGTGAGACCCTGTCTCCAAATAAAATACAAAATAGGGCTGGGGATGTGGCTCAGTGGTCAAGTGCCCCTGAGTGCAATCTCTGTACCCCCCTGTAAAAAAAAAAAATTACTTCCTCTATTATTTAATCATTAAAAGGAATGAAACACTGATACTATAACATGCACAGACCTCCGAAACTTTATGCTAAGTGTAAGAAGCCATATGCTAAGGGTCATGATGTGTATGATTCCATTTATATAAAATATGCTAGATAGGACCATCCATGGAGACAGAAAGCAGACTGGTGGCTTCAGGGGATTAAGGGGGGGGGAATGGGAGCAGCTACTTCCCAGGTCCGGATCCTTTGGAAGCCAGATGGAGGTGGTGAAAAACTGTGCATAAATGCCAATGGACCGTTGGCTTTAAGAAGGCTAATTTCACATTTCGTGACTTTCACGTCCATTAAACAAACACACCCGAAGAACCGCCTCTTTCATAAAGACTTTCCTGATCCACACAGGTGGGACGCACCCCTCCTGCCATGGTGGCCTCCATGCCCACTCCGACATTGCCACGTTGTGCCCCCAGCAGCCCTGACTCCGGCCAGGCCCGGGGATGCTCCGTGGGCGTCAGTCTCCCCCCATCTTCCTGGGAAGCTGTAGTGGGACCTGTCCTCATGCTCTGGAGAAGGGAGACACCCTGCACCATCCATCACAGCCTCCTAAGCCGCTGGAGCTGGGCTTCAGGGCTCTCGCTGCGGAAGGCATTTGCAACACCCCAGCAAACGATGGGGGTGTTGGCAGATAAACACCTGGAACCTGCTTCTCCTTGGTGTGACAGTTCTGAGGTATGTTCCTCAGCCTCTTGGACAATCCTCAGCAAGACTGAGCCCCAGTGCCAACCGCAGTGACCATCTCATTAAAGCATGCTTGATTGACTCTCGTCCCTACCTCTTTCTCCACTCCCTTGCTGTGCTTCCCAGGATTACCTCTGAAATCAATAATTCACACCCAAATCCCTGCCTCTGGGTCTGCTTTTAAGGGAATTCAAACTAAAATATCACATACTGTGAAGAGGTAAAATCCAATTAAAATAGCCTCACATTTATTGAGCGCTTGCTAGGTGCCGGGCACCATGATAAACCACAGCCACTCATCCTATTGTTTAATCCTTGCAGCATCCCTGGGAGGTGGGCACTGTTACCATTTCTCCTTCATCGAGGGGAAAATAGAGGCCAAGAGTTGGGGCGGGGTTTGCTCAAAGGCATGGAGCCGCCATATTGCTTTACCAAGCCACCAGTCCAAGCATCTAATGCAGGTTGGGAAGGGAGGTCCAGGGGAAAGGGGGAGAGGCCCATTCTTAAATTAGGAGGGCTTACTATGTGAGGTCAGGGTAGAAGTGGGTGATCACTCTAGCTTAAAGCATAGAAAGTGCTACTCTCTCCTCTGCTTTTCTCGTGAGTCCAGTCAGTTTTGTCCAGCCTGGGCAGAGCCTGTGAAAGGGGCTTGGACCAGCTTCTGAGCTGACCTTTGGTTAGTGTTTTCCCAGAGTTTGCATACCATCAGCACATCCTGTCTCCTTCCTCTGAGCTCAGGATGAGAAACTGCACTGCTGTCCACCTGGACAACTGGTCAACCACATATCTCAGCTCCCACCAATTTTTAAATTTTCATTTTCTTGCCTGGTCTGCTGTGTTCACTGGAAGAAGTGGAAAGACAATGTCTGGTGGTCAGAGGTCACCCTGAGGTTGGAGGGGACTGATGGCATTGAGAGAAAGAAGAGCCTTTTTTGCTTGTGAGAGGAGGATATGAAGGAGGTGGGTGATGAGCTGGTTTTGTGTCAAGACGCTTTGGTACATTTTTACCTAAGTCCCATGAAGCTGTTAAGACCTTAGGGAGACAGGCAACTTGTGGGAAGCATCGGCCTCTCCTCCTATACCTTGAGAAGGTCCTAGTCTTTATTGAGGACCTACTGTGTGTTTAAAATTGATTCCCAGGATGCTGGAAGTAGCAGACATGGCCCTGATCCAGTCTGGCAAATGTTTATGGTAATCCCAACAACCCAGGAGGTGTCCAATAAGAGATGCTGAAAGATGGACAGATGGGAGTTCGCTGGTCCCGACATCAGTGAACAATAGTGCAAGCAGAGAGGAGAAAAGGGGCCATGTCCCTTTAAGTGCATACTCTGGGACCCCTGCTTTGGAATCCCTTGGGGGAAGTTGCACAAATGAAAATTCCCGGGTTCCATCCAGATTTTTGTATTGGAATCTGCACAGGAGAGGTGGAGGTACATGTGTTTATAACAGATCTCCTGGAGGCTGTGATGCAGGCTTCAATTTGAGACCCATGCTCTGGGTGATCACTCCTAATGAGATTATGTTGTGAAAAACTTCCTTGTTCACAGCTCACTCATTAACAAGCCCACCTAGTTGCCTACCTCCTCTTCTTGGCAGAGCAGGGTTAACACGTTCGAGACAAGAAGAGGAGAGGGAGGGTGCGATGGAGAGTTCGTCTCTAATGGATTTATCAAAATCATAAAGATGAGTTATAATTAGAAATTGTAATTACCCAAACAGCTGTTGGAGGAATCATCTAGGATGACGTAGGTGACCCTGCAACAGCTCAACAGAAAAGATGGCCCTGGGAACAGACAGAACAACTGCTGAGGGAGTGGCCCCCGGGGAAGGGAAGTGGGTTTTCGGAGCGCCTGCTGAATGCACTGGGGGGCGTTCTGAATGCTCTTTTCTCTGGATCCTCATAACAGTCTTACATAGAGTAGGTTCTGATGGAGGTTGGGTTTCCCTCAGAATCAGACCCTAAGCCAACATGTGGTGCTAGAAATATATGAGAGGTGACAGGAGAGGGAAGTGAGTCAAGAAGGGGCTGACAGCCAGTGAAGGGCATGCAGCAAACAGCTGATTTATCCACTCAGGCTGCTGGGACGAAGCCCTAGACCCTGGGTGACTTAGAAAGAACAGAAATTCTTTCTCGCAGTTTCAGAGGCTGCAAGTCCAAGATTGGGGTGCCAGCATGGTTAGGTTTTAGCAAAGAACCTTTTCCAGGTTGCACATACTGACTTCTCATTCTGTCTTCACATATTTGAAAGAAGGCTCAAGAGCTCACTCAGGTCCTTTTCGTAAGGGCACTAAAGCCGTTCATGAGGGCTCCATCCCATGACCTCATCACCTCCAGAAGGTCCCACCTCCTAATACCATCACATTGGGGGTTAGGATTTCAGCATGGGCTGGGGGCAGGGGTGGGGTAGGGGCAGGGACCCAGACCTTCAATCTAGAGCATCAACTACTGCCGTGAGTGATTGGAGTTTATTCCCACTGGGAAAACTTGTCACCCAGGGTAGAGCCACACTGGGCTATTTATACACCAGCTCCTGCCGGTCTTGGGTTGAGTGCTGCTCCCAGCAGGCACTTCCAACCTGTCACACACAGTGGGCTCCAGTGGCACAAGAAAGCTTGTAGGCAAAGAAATGCAGGCGCTGGCAATGGGATGTCAGCTGGTAGGCACCCAAGCGGTAAGGACAAGGGCATCCAGGGAAGACATCCACAGTGTCTGCCGTCGTCCCTCCCATGAGCCCTTGAGGCTAGGCCTTTGTTGTGTTCATCTTTGCATCTGAAGCACCTGCCACATTCTCAAATGCTCCATTCAAATAGCTAAAGCAAATCCAGGAGGCAGATGCTAGCTACAATGCAATGTCCAGTAACTATATCTGCATTAAGAATAAAGGCCAGTGGGAACTCGGAGGAGAAAATAATTCATTCTGTCCAAGGAGCATATCCTAGCAGGTGTCAAGTTGTCTCTGGAATATGACCAGCAATACCTCCAGGTGGCCACCTGTCCTTCAGACCCATCAGCCTGACCCTAATTTTGGAGCCTTTTGTGCTTAGCTGAAGTTTGCTATGAGAATCTGTACACGGCAGCAGCATTACAAAAGCAAACCCAGCTACCCTGCACAACGGGAATCAAATACAGTGCCTCGGAGCTCTTTTCCGTTGTTACTCCTGGGCGCCTGCTTTCTATGGAAATAGAGGCAGGGCCTGCCAGTCATTTCTGATGTGAACCCCAGCGAGCTCCAGGATTATATTTTCTACACCACTAATGTGGCCATGAGGTCAAATAAGGATTTGGAACCACTTCTGGGTAAGGCAGGTAGTCAGGAGTATGATTGCTTTAAGTTTCTAGAACATTCTAAGAGTGTGTTGATCTCCCATGGCAACATATTCAAGCCTAGGAGTGACTCAGAGCATCCTGGAGACTATCCTGCCTGCTTACAGTGACACTGGATGACACATTCACCGGCCCTGGCTAATCCGCATACTCTGAGAGAAATCCACTTTGCCTTCAGGGGGTTGGAGATATAATACACATGGGGACACTTTGTACATGGCATCTGCTCTTCGGCAGTTACCCTCTGTGGCATTAGGGTTCTTATTTCTTTGATGATACTTGCATTTCTAAATCATCTCCTTTATTCATTCATCAACTTGTTTATCATCCATCTCCTGCAATCTGTTGTGAAAATTCTAGACCAACCAGGTTTTTTCTTTCTTTGTTCAGCATCTATTGACTATACACAGGTCTGAGCGCACAGTAAGAACTTAATCAATATCTGATGAATGAATGAATAAATACAAATGTAAGAGGGTCATTATTTTTTCCTTCATGTTGATATTGCTTGCTTAGCCTCTCTCTCATAGGGAAGCATTTGGGTTGTTTCCAACATTTCCTTGTTTTAAACGGTGCCCTGTATAGGATACTTTCTTCCATTATTGTTTCTCAGGACGTAATTCTTACAGTAGAATTATGGGGTCAGGGGGCACAGCATTGCCCTGTCCAATATGACCCAGTAGCCAAATGTGACCACTGAGTTCTTGAAATGTGGCAAATATGATTGAGAAATTGAATTTAAATTTTTTAAAAATTTTAATTGATTTAAATTGGTGCCATGATAGCGCAGATATAGACTATTTTAAATTCTTCATATTTCCCAGGTATCCCTCTCAAAAATGGAGCTAACTCACCATGGCACCCCCACAGTACACAGGCACCATTTCTCTACACCTGTCAACCTGGAGTCTCTATGATTCCTCCAAAGCCAAGGGGGAAGGGGTGGGAAGGGGCACAGTGGGTTAATTCATTCCTCCTCTCAGGGAATGCCTACTGAATACTCTCCAAGGTGCCAAATGTGGGACTAGGAGGAAGAATGCAGAAATGACACTCAACCCTTGCCCTCAAAAAGCTTTTCCACAAGTAACTGTCCCTTCCTGGGATATTGTGACAGATCCTGGAGGAGGCCCCGTCAGAGACCAAGGATAACACCAGGAGGGAGGGACAACCTGGGCATAGGGACCTGATGTGAGCCTGGTGAGCTGCAGGATTGTATTTTCTACATCACTAATGTGTCCAGGTGGTCAAACAAGGATTTGGAACCACTTCTGGGTGAGATGGGCAGTCAGGAGTGGGTCGACATATTGAAGTTTCTAGAACATTCCAAGAGTGTGATGATCTCATATGGAAACATATGAAAGCCTAGGAGTAACTCAGAGCATTGTGGAGGCTATCCTGCCTGACATCCTACAAAGTCCAACAAGCAGTCAAGGCCTAAGGGAAGGAATTTGTTCCTACCGGGGAGAATACCCAGAGATTGAGCTTATTCCTCTGGATCTGTTTTTCCAGCAGTTAGTAGGGCATCTACCAGCTCTGCTGATTAGCACTCACCCAAGACAGAGCACATAACAGGTGCTTTATGACTCTTTTAGAATGATTACTAGAATAAGAAAGTGAATTGTTGATGAGCTGTTGGGATGGATGGCTGTAAACTGTCATGGAGAAGGTCTATGTTTGTGATATTTGGGGGGATCTTACTCTCATTGGAGCATCTGGTGAAAGCTGTGGACACTCTCCCCCGATGTACCCAAGTGCCCAGTCAATTTTGCATGTGATTTCAGGGATAGAAAAGTCTTTCCTGAACTCCTAGGAGTCTGTGGATTCTTTGTGAGAAAGCTTGGGGTGCAGGTGTGCTCAGATCCTTTGGGTGATGTCTTCTGGGATATGTATGAGCCCCCTCTGGCTGCTATAACATCCCTACGAGCTGAGTGTCTTAAAACAGTAGAAATTCATTCTCTCTGGGCTGCAGGCCAGAAGTTCAAAACCAAGGTGTCAGCAGGTGGCACTCATTCTGGAGGTTCCAGGGGAAAGCTGGGTCTTTGACTCTTCAGTGGCTGGGGGACTGACATTCTTTCTCCAGTTTCTCCTCCGTGGTCACGTTCCCTCCTCTTCTTCCATCTGTCTTGAACCCCCCTCTGCTTTTTCTCTTACAAATACACTTGTCATTGGATTTAGGGTCCATCTGGATAATCCAAGATGGTTCCTCATCTCAGGATTTTTGACTTAACTAATTACATCTACAAAGACCCCCTTTCCCAAATAAGGCAACATTCACAGGTTCGGGGCTGTGAAGCAGTCTTAGGATGGTGGTCATATCTCCTGGGGGCTATGGAAGGCTGTTTGCCTTCTCTTGACCTTCACTGAGCCCCACGCAGCCTTGACCTTGTCAGAGTTGCTGAGTTCCCATGGGAGGAATTGATTGCGTCTCACCTGTTTCCTCTGGTCCCAGGGGGCCTCTCCTGAGGATATTCTGCCATGGGGAGACCATTTAAAGGTGATCTAGAGACCTTGGGCTGGGCCCAGCTCTGCTCTCAGGTGATACAACCAGTCCCCAGGCCATCCTGTGTCCCGGATTCTGCCCTGGGTCACAGTCCCTGTGGATACTCTGTGTCAGGCTGTCTTCTGCAAACAGGAATGGGGATGAGCCAGGCAGGGGTCTCACAAAGCGCCTCTTTTTCGTGCATTGGCGACAGTGGAAGACACTGTCAGTAAGCCATTCTACTGGGGATGAAGTGTCATCGGGTCATGGCTTTCTAGGCCACAGAGGGAAGCTGGACTTTCAAAAATTGTCCCGTTTCAACTGTGCAGATCCTGGTCGATGTGTTCTTCTAGGAGTGGGCGGGGGACACACAAGATGCTTGCCCCTTCCCTGCTTCTCTGCTCTCTGAGCCCCTCAGAAACTTGTGTGCTGTAGCCTCTGGAGGCATTAGCATATTCTTTACAGGCTTAATGCCTTGTCCTCGGGAAATGCGAATAGCTGGGCTTTCTGGAAACACACTGTCCAAGAGATAAAAGGCATCAGCCAATTGCAGACCCTCTCTCTTTTTAACCTGTGCCCTGCTGACACTCTTCTTATTCCCACCCTGAGTTTGGGGTGGAGTGGGGGCTCTCCATTTAGTGTCCCCAGAGTCCTCACTGAAGATGAGATGCAATGACACTTCAACATTAGCACCAGCCCCTTCCTAGAGATGATCTGATGGAGACATACATCCTAGCATCCGAAGGAAACAGCTGCTTGCCTCTCGGGGGGCAGTTGCTCCAGGCAAGATAACTTGGGGTGTGGAGCAATTACACGACCATTTGAAACATTCTTATTGAATATCTGTTTAGCTGAAGAAACACTCCCACTTGTGCCAATATTAGGCAATTAGTAAATGGTAATGTGTTCTGCACACAGAAGGCATCATCCATTTTATTTTATTGTTGTGGTTGTTAACAGTCGTGGAAGTGTGGCTCACATTTGTCTCTTGAAGAACAAACTGTTTGCGGCTTGAACATAAAGATGCTCACACAAAGTGCTAATAATGGCATGTCTTTAATGGTGCTTGCTGTAATTTGTAGATAACAGCACTTCAGATGTCTGATTTTTTTCTTCTTCTTCTTCTTGCAGAATTTAACCTTACCCAGACACAGTTGGCTTAATAATAAGGTTGCCCGGCTCAGTTCGACAGGAGCTGGTCTGAACTTTAGCTCTGGGAATATTTGGAATATATAAGCAAGTACTTGAGCTAATTAGCCTTTAATTTTTTGACTTAGGCCTCTTGCTTCTGGGGAGGCAACTGCACATCAGAAAACTCAAGCACCTAGGATCTAGTCTATGGGGCTGGGCTCCCGGGCACCTTGGGTACTTGCCGGTGGGGCAGAGACTCTGCCCACCTGCCTACCACCCTTCCTGATCTTGCTCCGACTCATCTTTCCTGGCCCAGCACGCATGCCCCTAATCCCACCTCCAATGTGACCTCCGTCATCCACAGAGAGCAACCCGAGTCAGCTTTTGAGTTTACTTTTAAACTGCTTTATGGGGGTATGATTGACAAGCTGCGTATACTTAATGCTGACACCTCAGTGAGTTTGGGGATGAATACCCACCTGTAAAGTCCTCACCATTGAGGCCACATGTATATCCATCATCTTGCACTTTCCCCTGTCCCCTTGATTATTATTGTTGTGCTTGTACTTAAAATTTGCTAACAGAGTGGCTTTTAAAGATGTTCATCTGCTGGCGTTAATTCCCTGCTGTTTTCCCATCAGTGGCTTCCTGTGGTGCCTGGTATCAAATCCAAATGCCTTCGCAGGGCTGATCTGATGGCCTGATATTCCAGCCGATGGCCATGGGTGAGCTACACCAGTTATTAGGGGTCTTGCCCGGCTGACTACCTGGGGGCCGCTCCACCCACAGAGCTACCCGGCTACTCACCACCCAGCAGTGAAGGCTGAGATTATGCCAGGCCCAAGGCTCCCACTCCAGCTGTGGCTAGCACCCGTTCTGGTGCCGGGGAGGCCCATCTCCTGCTTAGGCAGCTCCTTGACACCTGGCTGCTGCCTCTTTCTCCAGGTCCAGGTCTTGCCCCCGTCCCCGCCCCCATGCCACCTGCTACTCAGCCACTGACCTCCTTTTCAGGACATTGGCCTGTGCCGGAAGGTTCTGATCTCCCAGCCCGTCTCAGGCTGGCTCCTCTCATCCTTCCTCCTTTCTGCTTGAGAACAGGTGGCCCCACTGGTCCTCAGTGGTTCATTTGAACTCCCCAGCAGCAGCGGGACCCCACGCATCACGTGACAATTATTCTCAAATGGAGAGAGACAAGGAGAAGGAGAGAAAGAGAGTAGGGGGGGTCAATGAAGACAGCAGCTACCTGGAGCAAGTGCCTGAGCCGGTGGCACGGTGTCCAAATCTTCAGGGTCTCCCGCAACCTTCGCAGGTTTACAGTGTGGCTCCCCTTTTACAAGTGAGGAGTGGAGGTCACCTGCTCAGGTCACACAGCCAGGCTTGGCGGGGTGAGGCCTCAGGTTAAAGTCAGCTGACCTGTGAAGGGGACGCAGGCTCAGACCTCAGGGTGCTTAAGAACCACTGGGGTGTGGCTCAAAACCCAGAATTCTGATCTCACCCCCAAGTTCTGGTGTTAGTACATCTGGGATGGAGGCCCTTGGTCTACCCTCTGAGAAATGCTTTCATTTCTTCTTGAGGACAGTGAGGACTCAGTGAACCATAACTAAACCAGTAGATGAGTGAGTGAGTGAATGAATGAATCTTTGAATAAATGAATGAACGTTTCCATTTCATATCTTTTTTTCCAATTAAGCAAGAAATTTTCAAAGTAGTGCAGGTCCTGTTCGAATTTAGGAGAGGGCCTGCCCTCACTCGCCTCCTTTCTGGGCTCCAACCCAGTCTGTGTCTGGAAACTGGAGAAGGCTGCAGCTTCCGTTTCCCTGTTTTGCCTGCTGAAAGGCAAATACTTGTTTTGTTGGTCTCATGGTGCCCTGCGGCTGGAGGGCGGATGCTCTCTGCACCTCCTTCACTGGGCTGCATAGCTTCACATCTGATGCGCTTCCTCACCAGGTGTCAACATGGCAGGGAGTGGAGTGCTACGTAAAGGTGTGTAAGGGTGTCGAGGAGTGGTCCCTCTCTCCTCTCCTCGGTCTTCTCTCTTTCCCTTCCAGCTAGTAATGGTTCTTGGATAGGGGACCGGGGACTCATGAAAAGCCTGAAGCATGTAAATCTTGGTAGGTAATTGTGCTTCATGGCGGCCCGGGAGGACACTTAAGCAAAGCACATCAAGGGGGCGGGGAGCACGGAGACGGCCTGCTGCCACCGCCACCCTGGACTCTCCCCTCCCAGACTTGGTGCGCCCCTCCCCCGGGAAGCTCCTTATCCATGTGGGCTGCTGTGACACCACACCAGGAACTGGGTGACTTCTAAACAACAGTTTATCACAGTTCTGGGACCGCAGAGGCCTGGCAGATTGTGTGCTCACAGGGTAGAAGGGACGAGGTCTCTCTGGGGCCTCTTTATAAGGGTGCTAATCCCATCATTCCCTGGACACCCCTGAAAACCCCGCTTCCCAATACCATCACCTTGGGGGTTACGACTTCTTGAACTTGGGGGACACAGACATTAGACCACAGCCGCAGCCATATTTATTCAACTTCTACAAGAGGGTGGGATGTGCTTGGCCTATAGGACTCAAAACAAAATTGTTAGGTTCTTCAGACATAAAGGGAAATCTTGGGCAAATGATTGTAGGAAATGGGGGAGCAATTTCCTGACCAGAGACAGGTCTCAGGGACTGGGGTGCCCCCAACTATCCACCACCAGGCAGAGATAGGCAGAAACCAGAGGGGTCACCTGAGAAGTATGAGGCCTCTCCATCCATGCATTCCGCCACTATCTATTCAACCCCGACTCTGCTTTGCCTACTGTAGTGACAGTCCATGCCACACAGAGAAGGGGCACTAAAACCAGTGTCCATTGACTACCTACTGTGTGTCCAACCCTGGCTAGACCCACCAAGGACCCTGACCCTTTTTAACCCCCCAGCTAGTGCCTAGGCCAGTACAGGCTGGATATTGTAGAAATACTGTGGCATTTGTGAATGAATGGCCAGGTGAACAGAAGGCCTTCCAAGGTGGCTATTATCATCCCTGTTTCACCAACTAGAAAACAGAGGTCAGAGGAAGCTGGTAGCTTGCTGTAGGAATCACAGAGTTGTAGGGGACCCCTCCCATCCCACGTTCATCTATTGGAGAAGAAATTAATAATGTTTTAAAAACCCATGCCCCCTTCCATAACCCAAAGTGCGTGGTGGTTTCATGACTGAACCTCAAAAATGTACACTCCACCTTTTAGGAGAAAAGGGAGCTTCCTCACCTGTGTGAGATGAGAAGCAGCCCTTTGTTTCTAAAGGGGCAGGTTGAAGTTGGGCTCCCCTGAGGTCTAGCAAGGTTGGAGAGTGGGAGGGGGAAGCACAGAATGTTCCAGAGAGTGGGGGAGAGAGACATATGCATGATGTGCTGCAGGACAGGTCAGGACAGGACATGCAGAGCCACTGAGGCTGGGCTGCAGGCCTAGAAGCTGACCTCACTGGCTGTGTCCCCTCTGGTCACACTGTGACCCTAGCCTGAAATCTCATGTTGCCTCAACTCCGTTGCTACTGATAATTACCCCACTGTAGCTCAGGTCTCTATCCAGATTGTTCCAACCTCAGTGGACAATAGCAGGGCATTGTCAGGCATGAGCCTAGTCGTGTGCTTGAGCCACTAATTCATGAGCATTCACTCACTCAGCAAATCCTCCTCCCCAAGACCCCGGGCTCTCCCTTGAGAGTTCAAGGATGCAAATAAGAAGACAGCTTGTTAGCCCCAAGCAACCTACAATGGAGTACTTTGAAGGCCATGCCTTAGGCTTGGAGTTTTGCTTTAAGTTATGTTTGATCCTGACTCTTCTAATTTCTTTGGAAACTACCCTTCTTTCTTTCTGGGTGCCATTTAAAGTGTCAATGTTCGAGTTTTGGTTCTGTATAGCGCCTCCTATGGGCAGAACATGGAATTACTGGTCAAAGACTCTGGCTCCGGCTCCTTGGCAAATCAAACAATCACGCAGCTGCCACTCAGAGTTCCCATCTGATTGACACACTTTAATTCACTTGCTCCTCACAGCAACCACTGAAGTCAGTAGTGGCCACCGTTTTTGCGGGTGAATAGACCAAACAAAAGGTCAGCTGGGCAAGTTGCCCATCTTGTAGGTGGCGGAGCCTGGTTCAGTGGGATCCTGGCTTCCATCTGAGCATCCTTCACCTAATCCCTGAAGTGGCGACTGCAGAACGCACTCTCACAGGGTTGCCCTGAAGTTCATTAAAATCATCGTGGAAAATGTCCTGCGCCTGCTCAGCACAACTCGGCGTCCTGGCCCCAGGTGACTCCATCAGTATTAGGAGGAAGCTGGAGCGCCCCTCAGCGCCCCTCTGGGGGTGGCCAGAGGTGGAAGCCAGGTCCTCTCTGCTCAGTCACAGTTCTGAAGTCCTGGGTCTCGCTCGGACTGGATGAAGAGGCTGTCCCCTGTGCCTCTGATCTCCCTCTTAGCAGAGGAGGCCCGGGGGCGCCTCCATAATTCATGTGGACAGAACCATGCCCCGGGCTGGCCTGCAGCTCCGGCCGGAGCCCGTGACCTGCCATAGTAATGCAGTGGGGGAGGGGAGCGCTGCGGCTGTGGATTTCAAATATGGCAGAGCTGCTCAAGGAGCATCCTCGTCACAGGGGCACCTTGCATTCTCTCACTCGTCCCACCCCCCCCCCCCGACTGCCAACTTGGGGCACAGGCTGGGAAACCCCGACTCTCAGGAACCCACCAACATGAAAAGCCAGGAAGGACTTTGCGAAGGTTACAGCAGGCTGAAAACGTCAATCTGGTGGCCTCTCTTGCCCTGTTTTTCCCGGAGGGCACCTCAGAACAACCCACTCTGTCCCCCCGCCCCGTGTTCTGGAACGGTCTGCTCTGGAAGAGAGTGTTCTGGTTAGCCGAGATGGGTTCTGGGATCTGGAGTAGGTTGGCCATCTTCAGAGAATTCAAATTTTAAAAAATAAAAGCACTCTTTTAAAAAATGATGACGCTCTTATTTGGAAGGCACTTTCCAAACTTTCCCCCAAAATACCCCTGAAGTACAGGTTACGATCCACATTTTCCAGCCAAGGAAACTGAGGCTCAGATAGGTCAAGTAACTTGCCCAGGACCACACAGCCTGTCAGCCAGACAGCTGGGATCTGAGTATATATCTTTAGAACTGAAGTCCAGCCTTCTCCTGACACCCGGTGTCTACTGGACACTCTGTTTTGACAAATCTTGTCTCTGAGATTAAGTGGCACCCAAGCTGAAAGGAGAACTGTTCTTAAAGAAATAAGAAGAGACAGGAACAAAAATACACTTGAAGCAAAATTTAAAACTAAGCCCATGGTGTGGCCTGCAAAGCACCTGTGATCAGCTTCATCCAAGAGGAGCATTTGAGCCAGGCCAGGGCTTGTATTGGTTCATTGTGGGGCCTCAGAACTGCAGAGTGGCTAGAGCAGGTACCCAGGGGCCACCTTTGTGCTTCTGTTCCAGGTGGTGGCCTTGGCTGGGCTCTCAGCCTGTGGGCCCACAGGTTGCCCCACCGTGGAGTCGAGGGCGGGCAGGCTGGGCCACAGAGCTGTCAGTCACTGGCTCCGGGAGTCCCGGCAGCATGAGGGGGTGCCCAGGGCTCCTCTCCTGCACGGGGCAGGTCTGTTTCTCACGTGCACACGGCCAGGCCGGCTGTGCTGGTGAAGCCGAACTCACTTTCAGAATCAAAAATGGTCACGTCGGCTTCGTGTCCCCAGATGGCACGTGGGACATGTAACAGATGGATGTCCCGACTCGCAGAACAGTGAGGCTGCAAGGTCCCTGTCCTCTCTTCTCGCTCCACTGCATAAATCTTCCACTCTGGCCCCGCAGGCTCTGGGCAGCTGAAGGGCGGGCTCTGCCTTCCACTCCTTCCAATCCCTCAGGCACCACACTGGGTGGACCCAGGAGCAGGGTCACCTCAACAATGGTGCACTTAGCTATGACGCTTAATTTTTCAGACTTCTGTTTTTTGCATCAGAAAAGGGGGCACGATGGCTTCTCAGAAGACGAAACACAAGTGGTCAACAAATATAAGAAAAAATGTTCCTCGTCGCTAGCGATTAGAGAAATGCAAAGTAAACTGCAGTGAGATTCCTTCTCACTCAGCCAGAATGGCAAGCATCAAGAATACAAGTAACAATAAATATTGGCGAGGATGTGGGGAAAAGGCACCCTCATACATGGCTGGAGGGACTGCAGATTGGTGCGACCACTCTGGAAAGCAGTGTGGAGAGTCCTCAGGAAACTTGGAATGGAACCACCATTTGACATAGCTACCCCACTCCTTGGTTTATACTCAAAGGACTTAAAATCAGCATAATGACACAGCCACATCAATGTTTTTAGCAGCTCAATTCATAATAGCTAAGTTATGGAACCAACCTAGGTGCCCTTCAACAGATGAATGGATAAAGAAAATGTGGTCTATATACACAATGGAATATTAGTCAGCCATAAAAAAATAGTGACTTTATAACTTTTGCTGGTAAATGGATGGAACTGGAGACTATCATGCTAAGTGAAATAAGCGAATTCTCTCTGATATGCAGATACTGACACACAATAAGGGGGAGGGAGGGAAGAATAGAAGTTCATTGGGTTAGACAAAGGGGAATGAAGGAAAGGAAGGAGGATAGGAATGGGAAAGACAGTAGAATAAATTGGACACAACTTTCCTGTGTTCATCTATGAATACACGACCCCGTCATGTACAGCCACAAGAATGGGATCCTAATTAGGATAAGTCATACCCCATGTATGTATGATATATCAAGGTACACTTTCCTGTCATGTATATCTAAAAAGAACACATAAAAATTAATATTTTTTAAAAAAGAACAGGGGTGCCATGGGGGACCACTTCTGAAAGAAAGGCACGAGGCTGAACTGAGATGGTGAGTTTGGCACAATGCTGGCATGTAGTAGTAGCTCAATGAACATCAGTGCTCTTCTGTCTAAGCCATCCACATGTGGTTGCTGGAATTCTGAGTCATGAGCGCAGAGACGGATAGGAAATGATTTGAGACATTTCTTGGACGTCCCTTGTGTCTGATCTTTGTTATTCTGATTATTTCTTTTTCCCTTTCTTCTCTTACCAGGATGGAAGAAACTAATTCTGTCTCTGAGTTAAGATAGATACATATATATAGGAAAAATAGCCTGTGAAGTAATTCCACAGATTCTCGGGTCAAGGAATCCAGCATTAGATAGGGTGCCCTTTCGAGGGGCAGATGGGTTTTGTACAATGGTCCCTGTGATATTATGCAACCGCCGTGGACAGCACGTTTTGCTTTGATGGGGTTGAAAGAAGTGACATTAAAGAGAGAAAAATATGGCTCCATAAAGGATGGATTTCCTGACTTTGTCTCGCTCATGATTTAATCTGAGATGAGATTGACTCACTTTGATAGATCCTTTCACCCTCTTCCCTGCGAAACACGAGGTGGGCACCTCATTTCTTTTTCAGGAGGCTGCTGTGGCTGCCAGGTGAACCTGTGCAGAGACTGGGAGGCAGGTGGCCTGAGACGCCCTGACACTCTCGGCCACCTTAACGCAGTCCCCGACCTCCAGAGGGCTGCGGAGAATGGATGGATGTGCTCCCCGAGTGAACAAATAACCCCCTCCTCCTGCGCACACCCGTTCTGGGCACACCCACCCTGCACACACCTGCGCTGCGCACACCCGCCAGGGCACCCAGCAGAACCAGATTGGGTCTTGCTTAAAATTCCCCAGTGGTTCCCCACAGCCTCACGGTGAGTCTGGCGGCTCAGCAGGGCTGGCAGGCCCTTGGAGATCTGTGTCCCTGGCTGTGTCCTCTCCACCCACCCGGTGCCCCTCGCAGACAGTGGGACACACCCCGCCCTTGCTTCCTCTGACCTGGGCCCCATGGCTGCGATGCCCCACCCCCTCGTCTGACTCCCTCTGCCCTCGGAGTCTGTACAGGAGCTAACCCTGGACGACGATGATGATGATGATGATGATGGTGACAATAAAGCAACAGCTAACAGGAGTTGGAGTTGGCTGCATTCCAGCCCCTGCGCTGAGCACTTCATACACCCAGGTCCCTGTGTAACGGTCACGGCCACCCTGGGAGGGAGGCACCATTATGACCAAGTCCTTCTTCCATCTCCCTGTTTGGATAAAGATACGCCACTTCTGTGCTTCTGGAGCACTCCTAGGATAAACCAGACCGTCACTGTTGATTGGCTTCCCTACCTCTCACACTAAGCTGTGAGCTTGCTCATCCCTCCATCCACCTGTCCATCCATCCCTCCATCCATCCCTCCATCCATCCCTCCCTCCCTGCATCCCCCCATCAATCATCCATCCTTCCATCCCTCTATCCATCCCTCTATCCATCCATCCATCCCTCCCTCCCTCCATCCATCCCTCCATCCCTCCCTCCATCCAGAAAAGAAGTGTTGAGCACCGACTGTGTCCAGGTGCTGTGTGTGATGCTGTGGGGAAGAGGGACTCAGATGATGGGACGGTCTCTGTCCTTGTGGAGGTCGCAGTCCAGGGATGAGCCCTAGAGGGGAGATTCTTACATCGAGAAGACCCCATCCTTAACGTAAGCGCAGGGTGTGAGAAGTACCGGATGAAAACATGGTGGCTGCAGGGTCATGGGATGGGTGGAAAAGCCTGCAGACAGGGTGGCGGGGACGTCGACCTCTCTGAAGCTGTGACTCGAGAATTGAAGAAAAAGAAAAGGACGGAGGTGGGGCCACAGGGGGGAAAGTGATGCAGGTGTAAGGAACAGCATGTGCAAAGACTCTGAGGCAGGAAGGGGCTGCTGTATTTAGGGAACCAAGGGGATGCTGGGCAGTGGATAGTCGGGGACAGGCCAGGGAAGGGCAGTATAAAGTAAGGCTGGGGGACCAGCTCCTAAGGTTTGAAGCCAAGGTTAGGGGCCAGGACTTTAGGCTAAGTACAGCGGGAAGTGATTGGAAGGTCTAAGATACTGGATATCGTGTCCCCGGATTCACATGTCAAAGTCCTAACCCCCAAGGTGATGGCTTAGAAGATGGCATCTTTGGCAGGTGAGTAGGTCATGAAGGCCCAGGCTCTCGTGATCATGACTGCCACCCTCATGAATGAGCCCGGCCATCTAGCTAGTCGGTGTCACCACGTGAGGACACAGCGTTCAGCACCATCGGTGAACAGAAGGCAGGCCCTCACCAGAGAGCTAATCTGCTGCACCGCCATCTTGAACCTCCCAGGTTCCAGAACCGTGAGAGTAAATCTCTCTTGTTTCTAAACCACCTAGTTTCTGGGGTTTTGTTATAGCAGCAGGATGGACCCAGACGGAGGCTCCCACAGGGGAGTGGTCTGACCTGACTTGCACGTTAGTTCTCCTGCTAAACCAGAGAACAAAAGGTGGATGAGGGAACAGTAGCTGAGAGGCTGTTGGAGGCCCCAGACAAGAGAGGACAGTGTCCTGGGAGCAGGGGCACCAGGGAGGAGTGACTAAAATGCACAGACTGGAGCTGTAGCCTGGAGATTAAAAAACCCTCGGGACTCGGGAGGGAGGACCCTGGATGACTCCTGGGTCTCCAGGTGGGGATCTTGGAGAACAAGGCAAAGTTCACTGTCTGGGAGAAGTCCAGGGCTGGGACCAGGGGAACTGGTTAAGGGAGAAATTGGGCAAACCGTTTGGGTATGCAAACTAATTAAAGTCAGAGACCTTGTCGCCTTCATTACATAGGCACTGTGCCTAGCACACAGTAGTCACTCAATAAATGCTTGTTGAAAGAATACGTACCCCAGTCTACCTGATGCAGATCTGATCTGAGGCACCTAGAGGATCTGCATTGGCTAGGCCCTAAGCAGGGTGGTCCACCTGATTCCCAGGGCCCCATCCAAAACACAGAACCCCGTATGAAAATGATTATAGAATCCCAATGGCACCAGCAGATCACCCAACGGAGCTCGGGTGTGTCTCGACTGCACAGGGCACAGGCCCGTAGAGCTGGCCCTGCTCCTGTGCAGGTAGTGGACCACCTCCTGAGGGCACACGGAGGCACCCCAGCTAGGGAGGAAACTGCCCACTTCCTCGCTGTAGGATCTTAGCCAAGTTTTATAACCTGTCTGGAAAATCCTACCACATGTGAGACTAAGATCTCATGAGTCCATCTGAAGAGCTGTGCGCTGTCTGGTACGAAAAAGGTTGTTTAGTGCTTGATCTTTCCCTCTGTGCCTCTGCTCTTGAGGGACTGATGCTCCGCCGGACCCTACTCATTGGTGAATGAAGTCCTTTAACATCTGTGCTGCTCTCCAAACCCAAGGCAGGGTCAGACGCACGGTCCTTTCATACCTGTGTGTTCTGTCCATGCCGGACATTCTGCCTCGAATGTCCTTTCTGCCTCCCAGTGGGGGATCCTGCAAGGCCCAGTCGTGATGGGATTGGGTTTTAGTGACACTTCCCTCTAGGGCAGTGAGCCCCTTGAGGTCACGAGCAACATCTTGGTCACCCCCATTCCCTCCGTGCTGGTGACAGTGTTCAGTGTGCATTCGGTCCTTTGTCCGTTGGGGATTGCTGAGGAACAAGCCACCCCCAAACCAAAAATGGCTTCAACAGTAGCACTTATCAAGGCTCACAAGTCAGGGACAGTGGGCCGCTCTGCTGGGCTCAGCACGTTTTCCTGTGCATCTTCTAGGTCGGCCTGGGTCGGAGTCAGCCCTGCTTCCTGCCCTGCTCTCCTGTAGACTGAGTCCGCTGGTGCGGGCAGGTCTGAGATGACCTCAAGGGCCCAGGTAGGCTCTGCGCCGCCGTCTCCAATTCTGAAGACCAGCCCAGGTCCGTTCACCTGGGGCAAGGACAACCTTTATTTAGGTCCAGCCTCGGCACTCAGTGCCCTTAGAGCACTGTCGTATCCATTGTCTTCTCTTGGCCTAATAAAGTCCCAAGGTCTAGCTCGGAGTCAGGGTGGAGGGGCACTACCAGAGACCCTGGCCCAGAGGGGCAAGAGAAATCACCAGCAACGTGCAGAATCGTGTTTATTAACCCAGTGGATCCACACTTAGTACGTGCCAGGACCCCCACAATGTGGCTATGGACTCCCCTAGGCACACATTTAGCCCCACAACCTCTTCTGAAATATTTACTAGGTTTCATTCCCATTCTGTAGATGAAGGAAGGCCGTGCAACTTGATCAATGTCACAAAGCCAGGAGGAGATGGAACCTGAATTTGAACTTGGGCTGTTGGGCTCAAGTCATGCCCGTGGCCACTGCGATAGTCTTGCTGCCTCTCCGTAATCCTCTGCCAACCTTAACCTTACCCACGGTCACCCCTGTAAGCCTGGAATAAAGGCCTGACAAGCTCCTCTTTGGTGACGGTGGCTGTTTTTAATCGGGGGGCGTGGAACTTTGAGATCCGGGCACTCGTGACTCATTTAAATAGTCACTGCTTCAAAGGCTCTCCCAAATTTTACTGCCTGGCAGCAGAGCTGGCTTGCTGAAAGATAGACTCAGAAGTTTTATTAACTGTCACCATGGCAATTTCGATGACATTGGTTACACGGAAGGATTTCCTGACACTTCTTATTCATGATGGCGCTGGTGAGTCCCAGGCAGGTCGATCTATGGCTTTTAATCAACTAATGGATGGGGTCCCTGGGTGCAGACTCACGGCGCTCAATCTTGTTAGAGCAGAGGGATTCCGCAAGTTCAGAGCCGCCCCGGCTCCCAGCCAGGGGACAGAGTCCTTCTGGGCAGACAGTGATAACAGGGGCCTCTCCTACTGCATAAAACACAGGAGGGGCTGGGGTGGTGGCTCAGCGGTAGAGCGCTCGCCCAGCACGGGCGAGGGCCTGGGTTTGATCCTCAGCACCACATAAAAATAAATGCATAAAATCAAGGTATTGTGTCCAACTACAACTAAAAGATAAATATATTAAAATGAAAAATTTTAAAAACCACGATGGACTCGCCCAGGGCCCTAGAGGCACAGCCTCGCCTGCCTGCTGCGCCAGCTCACGCCCTGTCCTGCCATCTATTCTCCTGCTCGGCAGAGTGGCCGAGAGAATCAGCGGCTTAAGTGTTCCCTCTTCCAGAAGCCATCCATGGCCCAAGGCTTTGGCAACAGAAAGAAACAAGTTCAAGTGTCTGCTGTGGCCCTGGGTAGCTCTGTGCCCTTGGGCAGCTTTGTTGACCTTGCTGAGCTTCGGGTTCTTCCTCTGTCAATGAGAATAGCGGGGTTTCGGGGAATTAAGTGGGTGACACGTTCAACTTTGCACAAGGACTGGTCACTGTCTAATGTCCCCCGGCTCCTTGCCTGGGGGAGAAGGAAAACAGTATACTGAGTGCCCGCTGTGCCGGGCGCGGTCGTGGTGCTCTATGCAGGCTGTGTCGTCACAACTCCCTGTGGCACTGGAGGGCTCAGGCTGAGACTGGGGTCAGAGAAGTTAAGTGACTTGCATGAGGTCACTCATCAAGCAAGGGCAGAGCTGGGACTGGAGCCCAGCTGTGCTGACACTAATGTCTGCACCTGTGGGCAGTTGGCAGAGGACGGGCGCCGGAGCAGCAGTCCTGCCGTGCGCGTGCAGGGGACAGGATGGCATGGGGGGGAGGGGCTAGGGTGGGGCCTTGGTGTCACTGCTGGGAAGGCGTGACTGACAGGAAGCTCCACCCACTCACATTACTGTTGGGAATACTGAGACCAGCCTGGCCCAGTGACTAGTCCAGAGACACACAGCCAGCTGCAGAGGACCTGGGACTTGAACTCTGTAGACAGTCCAGAAGCTTCTGTGGGCCCTGTCACATGAGAGACGACCAACAGACAGTCCTCATGTGGACACTTGCCGTAGCTCGTCACCACCAAGTTATCAGCAGCCTCCCATGGATGAGGCCCCAGCCACTGGACCGACCTCTGCCGGGGACCCTTTATTCTCTGCCGTCCACTGAGGGCCTGCTGTGTGCCCGGCGCAGAGTGCTGCTAGTCTGGTGAATGCATTGAAACTCCAAAGCCTCTGAGAACGGAGTCTGTCCCCTTTTCCTCCTGCCCTGTAAAACTTTGTAGTGTTCTGCCCCAAATAATTAAAAAGCAATCCAATAATAGTCATAACAGCTGATGTGTCATCCCCCTTTTACAGATGAGGAAACTGAGGCCCAGAGACATTAAGTAACTTGCCCAAGTCATGTGCTAGGCACCGAGGTGTGAGGTTCACCCCAGAGGGTCTGAATCCCGAGCAGTCTCCTGTTACTGCGCTGGGCCCCACACTAACTCATGCATTCATGACTGATTGATTCAACAGACATTTCCTCAGCGCCACCACCAGGGCAGACACTGGGGATTTGAAATGAACAGACAAAATGCCCCTGCCTTGGGCCTTACCATCCAGAGAGAAAGGCCATCGGCCAAATTAAATATGAAAATACAGAGGCTGGATGGAGGGGTATGAAGCGGGGGAGCTGGCGAGTGCTGGGCTGCAGTTTTAAGCAGGCTGATGGAGAACAGGAAAGGGGGCCGATCTCTAGTGACTTTTTCCTTTTTAAGGAAAGTGAGTTGGCTCCCTGCATCCTGCCAATGCCCTGCTCCTCAGTGTTCTGGCCCGCGGCTGCTTTCTCAAGGGATAATTTCTTCCCAAATCCCTTAAAGGTTTCTAAGCCACCTGTTTTCTGTTGCAAAAACAGCAGTGTGCTTTCTTTCCTCGGGAAGAAAATTGTGTTAGTCAGCTTGTTGTCACTATAACAAAATACCTGAGATAATTAGCTTATTTCTGAAAAAGAAAAAGGTTTATTTTTGGCTCACATTTTGAGGTTTTAATTGATGATCAATGGGCCCTGTTGTTTTGGGCCTGCAGCAACGCAGCACATCCTGGTGAGGAGCACATGGCAGAACAAAACCTCATGGCTGGGATACAGAAAGGGAAAGAGGAAGAGACCAGGATCCCAGTCCCCTTTAGGGACATGACCTAATAACTCCAAGACCGCCCACTAGGCCCCACTTCTGTGTGTGTGTGTGTGTGTGTGTGGTGCTGGGATTGAACCCAGGGCCTTGTGCATACGAGGCAAGAACTCTACCAACTAAGCTATATCCCCAGTCCCGGCCCCATTTCTTAAAATCTTCCAATAACCCTTCCTGTAGGCGAGCCTTTATCACATGAGCACTTTAGAGTCAAGCTATAGAAAAAATGCAGAGAGAGAACCAGCCTCGGACCTGGGGAGAAGGCCTTGGTTCTAGGCCCGGCTGTCTGCCTTAGGCAAGTGGTCTGGCCTTTCTCAACTGTTTACTCCCTGGAAGATGAAGGACGCTGCTCTCCTCTGAGGCCAGCTGAGCTTCTCCTGGAGCACCTGCTGGGTACTAGGACTCCCGAGTTCTCCCCGAGAAGGGCCGCAGTGTTGCTTCTGCCACAGATCAACCTCCCTCTCTTCCCTCTTACACAGGGGAGGGGTGTGGAGGCATTCAGAAAGCGCTCAGTGGGGGAAAGGTCCTAAATAATCTCTTGAAATCGTTGCCCAAGTGCAAGTTTGAATTGCATCCTACAAAATTCAAGTCTACTTAGAGCCTCAGAATGTGCCCTTATTGGAAATCAGGGTTTTGCAGATGTAGTTAATGAGTTCCTGCTGGATCGGGGTGGGCTCTAAATCCAATATAACTGGTCCCTAGGAGAAGAGAGGACTTGGAGACAGGTGCAAAAGGAAGAAGGCCACATGAAGACAGGGACAGAGGTCAGAGTGGTGCAGCCACAAGCCCAGGGACTCTGGGGTTGCTGGAGAGACTCGGGGCAGATCCCTTGGAGCCTGCAGAAAGAACCGACTGTGCTGATGTTGATTTCGAACGTCTGTCTCTAGACTTGGAGAGAAGACCTTTCTGTTGTTTTAAGCCACCTAGATTTGTGGAGTCTGTTACAGCAGCCCGAGGAAATGAACACCCCACCCTGGTCACCCAACCCTTGACCCCTGTGGATACTCACCTTCCTGCCCGAGACTTGTGCTGCAGATTGGCCCTGAAGAAGGAAGGCCATTTTGAGGGTGAGAAGGTTGTAGAGGTGATGAGCAGGGTCAAGCCGAGGGTCAGAAACCCAACCTCAGAGATCGAGAGAAAACAAACAAGCCAGGCCTGGAGCTGAGACCTGAGCGTGGCACTCTTGACACATGCAAGTGGCCTCCTTGGCACGACTGCAGGGGTGCAGGATGCAAAGGTGCCACAGGTAAACAAGGAGAGCCCCGGGGAGCCAGGGTTCCTCTGGGGAGTGCCGCCTGCCTTTGCTTTTTCCTGGGAGAAGGTATTCTGGATGATGGTGGTGATGGTGGTGGTGATGATGGTGGGTGGTAATGATGATGATGATGGTGGTGGTGATGGTGATGATGGAGGTAGTCGTGGTGGAGGAGATAATAGTGACAATGATGATATTGATGGTTATCATGGTAGTGATGGTGGTGGTGAAGGTGATGATGGAAGTGGTAGTGGTGATGGGGTAGTGATAATGGTGATGGTGGTGATGGTGTAGTGATGGTGATGTTGGTGGTGGTGATGGTGATGGTGGTAGTGATAGTGATGGTAGTAGTGATGGTCATGGTCATGGTGGTGAGACAAGGATGTTGATGGTGAGGATAGTGATGATGGTGATGTTGGTGCTGATGACGGTGGTGATAGTGATGGTGGTGATGGTGGTGGTGATGGTGAGGATAGTGTTGATGGTGATGGTGATGTTGGTGTTGGTGGTTGTGGTGGTGACAACAATCTAGTAAACACTGACACTGTACCTGGCCACCATGCTTTGCACCGAGCATTATCTCATCTCATCCGCACAAGCTTCCTGAGAGGTAGATTTGAGAGTGTTCCCATTTTATACCAGATATAACTGAGGCACGGAGTACTGTGGCCAGGGACAGCCAGTAAGCATCAGAGCTGAGGTTTGCTCTGGAGTGCTGGACTCCAAAGCCACACACCTCCGTACGAGACAAGCGCCCACAGTAGTGACAACGGCAATGTAGCACTTCCGTTCGTCTCCGGCTTTGCACAGACACGTGCCGGGTGCTTCACGTGCATTCTCATTCATCTCCTCAGCAGCCTCAAGGGGCTTCTGCCCACAGCCTGCAGATAAAGAGCTTTCCCCAATGCTCTGAGAAGAGGCCTCAACCAGCCTCTCCTTCCGCTTGCCCTCTAGAGAGCCATTCCTGTCTGCCATCAGGAAAGATGGGGAGGCTGAGTCTACACAGCTGTCACCTCTCTGTGCAGCTGTGGGCTGATCCGCCCCTTCTCTGGGCCTCCATCATCTCCTCTGAGAACCAAGGGACTGGCAAATGCTCTCTGAGGCCCATCTGGATCAGCCCGGGGAGGAGGACCAGGCGAGGGGGCAGGTGCATGTCTTCCCTCTCAGTGGGGCTTTGGCCAGCCTTCTGCATCTGGCCAGCTCTATCTCTGGGTCAGACACGGACTGGTTACAAGGTTGGGGATGGTGAGAGGGAGTTCATGATCCCTGAACACGGGCAGGCTGAGTGTGTGATTATGGGCATGCAGTGACAGAGAAAGGCCTCTGAGTAGGTGGTGACATCTGAGACGAGACCCGAAAACTGAGGCACTGATCCATTTAGCGATTTGGAAAGAGCATCCCAGGTAGCAGGAGCAGCAGGTACTGAGACCTGAGGTCTGCTGAGCCTCATCCCTTTGAGAAACAGCAGGAGATTGAGTAGCTCAGCTGAGCTTTATCCCCCTTCCCCTACAAGGCTGTGTGTGTGTGTGTGGGGGGGGTGGGGACATCTGTGGATGGCGTAGCTGGGAAGGGGGTGATGCTCCTGGCATCTCGTGGGTGGGGCCCAGGATGCTGCTGAGCATGGTGCAGTGCATAGGACAGCCCCCTCCCCCAAACCGTCACAATGGAGAGTGATTTGGATCCCAAATGTTAACATGAGCGACTCTGGTCTCCAGCAAATAGGTGAGCAAAGTGTTAAGAACCAAGGTCAGAGAAGGCTGGGACCACGGGGAGCCGGGGAGGCCACGGCAGGGGCGGCTGAGATTGGTCACAGCGGAGTAAGAATTACTGTTACCATCAGTCATCACGGTGTATCGAGCTCAGGCAGAACGTTCTGTGGCCTGCAGCTCGAGGACTCCATGCAGATTAACTTGTTTAGCCCAGGGAGGTTGGCCCCTTATCAGAGTCCCAGAGCTGAGAGGAGCTGCTCAAGGTCACATGGGTAGGTCTTGCCCAGTCCTTTCCCAGGCAGGCTCCGGGGTGCAAGTTCATGGCCACGAGGCTCTGTGGTCCATGTTAGGATCACCAGCTTACCTCTGTTCCTCCCACATATGAGCCTCCCAGCACCCAACAAGAGCTCAGCATGTGGGAACAGTTCCTTGGGTGTCAGTGGGCGTCTTAGGTTAACATCAAATGCAGCCCCGCCTTTCCGACCAGTGTGGGTATCCTGGGGGTGCAGGGACTGGGGAGCCACCTCCCTGGGGTCTCTGTCTTCCTCTATGTGCTCAGGGAGAAAAGCCACAGCCAGGGTCTTTGTCCCAGGGTCAGGTTTAAGGCTGCTATTGTCCCAAGCCTCAGGCCTCTGGGCGTGCCTGGCAGCCTGCATGTCTGGTCTCTTATCTTTACACGTCCCCAGGCCCAACCTCCATGATTCCCCTTCCCGGAGCACACACGCACACATGCACACGCACACACAATGCTCTGGTAGGAGAAAGGTCTTCTCTGTGCCTCGGGCTGCGTCTCAGAGGGATTCTTCATTTACCTTGGGTTCCTTCATTTTGTCGTCACTGTGCCCTACTGTGCACCCAGCATCACACTGGACCCTGAGCAGGTCAAGACAGACCAGAGTGGGAGCACAGGCAGGTCAACGCTAGGATAAGTGGAGCCCTGGGGTCATCTCCGCTGCCCCCTGCAGAGTCCCAGGGAGGAGGCTCTCTTCTGGTGCTAGGGGTCCTGATGTGCTGCTTGTGACAGAAGGTGGGAGCCTGAGGCCCAGGGGATGGAGTAGGAGGGCTTCAGAGGGAGGGACCCAAGCAAGGGAGAGAACTGGGGAATTTGCTCTGCGAAATAGGAATTCACTTTGCTCTTTAAAGGGTGGAGCAGAGGGGGTGAGCAGTGAGGAGGAGCGGCTCGGGGCGTGGGGTGGAGGACCAAGAAGTCATCTGCAGAGGCCTTTTAGGGGCGGGACCCCACCTGCAGCTGGAGGCGGGTTGTGTTCCTGGAAGGCAAACACTCCCTCTGTCCCACCCCCGGATGCCCAGCGCGGGCGGCTCCTCTCAGCTGCTTTGTGCTGTGGCCGCTTGGTAGGCATCAGGGACAGGCTGGTCGTAGTGTGACCTAGAGCTACAGCATGAGGAGCCAGAGGCTGCAGTGACCACAGGTGAGACGGCTCCTGGAGGCCTATGGGCGATGGAGGGTTTTGTAGGCTGTAAAATTGGAAGTTGATGGCAGGTATTTCCAGAAGCCAGAAAACAGGCCGAGCCCCTGGTTGATGCTCATTGGAAGGTGTTCCTGGGGGGTCAACAGGGAATTGTGCCACTCTGGGCAGGGACAAAGAGGATAAGCAGGACCCGCACAGGCCTCACAAAGGAAGGGGCATTTGAATGACCTTTGAAGGGTGAATGGGAGCTGGCTGGACGGTGAGGAAGTTCAAGGCCATAGGAACAGTATCTGCCCAAGCAAAGAGGAGCCGAAGCCTAGATTTGCTCCCCAACCACGTAGTGGCTCCGAGGGTCGGAACAGGAGCGTGTGAACTGTGGGCCTGGGAGGGCATGCCGGGAGCAGACCCCGCAGGCTGTGCACCTGGGGAAGTGATTCTAGAAGTTCCCACCTCATGGAGGGAGCCCAAGCAGGGCACAAGGTCCAGCACCCAGTTCCAGAGCCCGCTGGACGGTGTGTGAAGCCTGGTGCCACCACTGACCTGCCCCAGGTCTCCACTTTGCACACTCTGCTCTGCAGAACAAGACTTCCTGTTCCTTGACGTGCAGTTCCAAAACCCAGAAAGCTCTGAAAATCAGGCTTTAAAAAAACATTTTATTAGCTTAGCACAGATTCATTTGGCAGCTAAACCTGGCCCAGAGCATCCCAGGCCCCAGGGTCTTCCTATTCCTGGTGCCCATGTGGCCACAGGTGGCTGCAGAAGATCTCAGGGGCTTCATGGTTACCCTGGCCCAGGTATCATCTCCCTGCCATTCCAAACTCCTCCATTCTGGAACAATCCTGGCTCCCCAGGGCCTTGGAAAACGGGTTGTGGATGTGGAGCATCTCCCTCACGAGGTGTCAGGGGGCCGAAAATCAGTTGATTCAAGTGAGGCCCTTAGTTGAACAGTGCCAGATGGCGGGTGGTAAACACTCGTAAATGGGGCTGTCACAGGGCTGGTTTAGTCATCTGTCAAACTCTACGAGGCTTTGGAGCCAGAGCGTGGCAGAGTTGGGGTGCTGTGACCAGGCAGGTCGAGAGGGGAGGCCATCCATACAGACGGCAGCTCGGGCTCAGGCAGGGGCACAGGAAAGCAGGCCTTTGTATTTTGTGACCGCTGAGTGTGCTGTTCCAAAGGCCACCGTCACGCCCACCTGCTTAGGAAGCACTTGGATGCTGGGTTGCTTCCCAGCCCTGGGGTGCTCGCACACACAGACGTGCCCACAGACATCAAGACCTACTTCTTCTTGGCCCTCTCAGGGCTCCAGAGAAACCAGCTTCTTAAGGTGACACTCATTTTTCTCCTGTCCCCTTTATTAGAATAGAGGCTTTAGGGAAGGGACCAGAAGATGCTCTGTTTTGCATCAGTTATCCCGCCTTTGTTGATGGAGAGCCGTTTCCCTCCCATGTGCCCTCTGGGGCTGCTTCCCAAACAGCAGGGGCTTGGCTGGTTTCAGAGGCTCCAGATATGACCCTCCTAGAGAGACCAGAAGAGGCCCCTACCCACCTGCAGGAAGAAGCCAAAGGGGCCTGCAGAGACCCCGGTCATCGTCCTGAATTGGAAGGTGCCTGGTCTTTGCCCACACTCCTCCACGCTCTTCCTAAGCAGGGGACCCCAAATCCATCCCTTGGCCCCTGAGTTGAGTGCCGACAGGAGCCGAGGCCAGCCAGGCTACCAGCAAGGCGCGCCCCTCGTGGGCCGGGCGGCGGGAACTGATGGCTGTATTCATGAAGCAAATCGGGGAGGTCTGAAACCTGGATGCTCCCAATTTATCACTGGGCAGGCAGGCAGGTGGCCTGGAGTGTCCTTTTCCCTCCTGTGGGCCGGGCAGGAGGGAGGCGCTCCCTGCCCCTTGCACTGGGGAGAGAGAGAAGCGGGCCAGTCAGTGACCTCTTGAGCATTTGGAGTTCAAAGGGACCCCGGCTTTTGTAAGGGGATCACTAGGACCCGGGGAAATCAGAGCTGGGACCTGAGTGTGCACCGTAAGTGGCTGGGAGCTGCGACTATGGAGAGGGAGCTTGTGAGTGTGACCTTGAAAGCAAACAATGCTTCTTCATAGATCCATGTGGACAAGGCGGGAAGGGAAAGAACCGTCTATAAAGATGAGCTGCTGCTGCGCTGCGGGGTGCGAGCTGGGGGTCTAGAAGGCTGCACAGGTTTTTACTGAGCACTTACTATGTGATGGGCCCTCTTTGGGGCATGAAGGATATAATGACAAACAAGGTTGTCATGGGTCCCGCTTCATGGAGCTTAGATTCTGGTAGAGAAAAATAAAAAGTAAATAAATACGTAAATCTTACCGTCTCTGATACATTGAGTGCTATAGGGAAAAAAAAAATGGATATGGGGTATGATGGAGGTTTTTTCTATTGATCTCTCTCTGTGTGTAATATTTAACATTAATGGAGGGTTTATTGAGCCAAACAGTTTTTTAGGAATTCCAAACCCATGATTTATGACAGTTTACCCTCACAGCCAGGCATCCTGTCCCACCCGCCATGCAACTGAGGCTTGAAGCCCTTGTGTATCCTGCCTCAGGCTCCAGGGCTAAAAATGGGCTACATCCAACATGAAGCAGGGCATCTGACCTTGAAGGCTTCCAACTATCTGGGTCACACAGTGTCCTGGGCCTCAGCTTCCTCATCTGTGAAAGGGGACGATTGGTGTGGGGATCCTAGGGGTTCTCTTCCCACTCCCCGTGAGCGTGGAGGTAGTGGAGAGCTAGGCCCCAGAGCCCACAGGCCGAGGTAATGCTCTCCTACTGGTGGAGGTGGCTCACGTGGGGCAGCAGGAGGATCTCCTGTCAACAGACCCCAGCAGGAGTCGCTGTGGCTCACCCCAGCTGCAGGTCCCTGAAGGTCTCCTCCACGGGCACAGGGGCTAGAGGGATTGCAGAAGTGGAAGGTGGGTTTCCTGCAGGCACCTAGCCCCCAAATCAGGAAAGAAAGGAGGGAGGAAGGGGCCGCTCTGGGATGTGCACCAGGAGCCTGGGTTTGAATCCTGGCTTTGCACTTTGGAGGGTATGTGACATTGAACATGCTATCCAACCTTTCTGGGACTTGATTTACTTGACACTGGCACCCATCTCCAGGGGGGGTCCTGCGAGGAGTCAGTGAAGTGAGACGTGTCATGTCAATCGTACAGAACGCTGCCTGGCACACCGGAGAATAGATTAGACAATCATGGATCGAACCATATGTAGAGGTTGTCAATACTCAACTTTTTTTTATAGTATTATGGGTGGAACCCAGGCCTCATGCATGCTAAGCAGGCCTTCTACCCCTGAGCCAGACCCACAGCCCAATGTTTTATTCTTTTGCACCTCCAAAGAGGGCAGCTTCGTATGGTAGTTATCATCATTGTTATTTCTGTGCAGGGTTCTGTGTTAGAGGCTCAATGAATGTTTGGCTCTTTTCTCGCCAAGAATCTATTCAGGATGGAACAGCTTGGGGTCCTGGGAAAGCCAAGAGCCCACCCTCCACATCCCTGCTGCGCCCAGTGTCCTTTGTCCTAGGGAGGGCCTAGGCTGGCCGAGCCGCCCCCGCCTGGTGCCCGAGCAGCAGGTGTGGGAAGTGGGTGACAGGAGCTAGCCTGGGCATGGCCCTTCACAAACCTGGATGCTCCCAATTTATCACTTGGAGCAGAGCTGGCTGCCATCTGCGAGGTCACCCCTGGGCCTCGTCACTTATTGCAACTGCTAATTAAAGGCAAGATTAACCGACCCTGGCCTGGTGGCACCTCTCCCAGCGCCTGGCTCTGTGGGATGGTAGCCAGAGGTGGAGACGCCTGCCCAGAACGGGGACACGGGAAGGAGGCACCGAGCCATCTGGAGAGCGGGCCCAGCCCCAGGCCTCGCCAGCCAGCTGGGGGTGACAGGAGAGGAGGGCGAGGGGTGGGCATCTTATTCCCAGAGGTGTCCCGGCACCTGGCACCTCAGAACAATCGTTGCTGTCAGAGGGAGCAGCTGTGGAGTACTGAGCATGCCAGGCACGAAGGAGGCAGTTAATAAATAATAAATTGTTGAATGGCATGGGATGGCGTGGGGGACGGCGTGGGGGACGGCACAGGTACACGGCGCTCAGTGTTTTCAATGGAAATATAGTGAATCCCTATGTGGGGCTTTGACCCGGGGTTTTTCTACACACACACACTCACACACTTACACACTCACACATACACATATTTGTACATGTATTCCACATATAGTATATACATATATACACATATGTACGTGTGTATTTTATATATATAAATTTTGTGTATGTCATATATACATTTTCATAAATATACACACACATACATAAATGCTCCTGTGTGACAGGGCCTGTTCCATATGATTGATGTGACATGTGTCATTTCATTGATACTTCACAGGGACCCCTAGCAGATAGGTACCAGTGCTGTACCCATTTTAGGGGTGAGTAAATACAGTCCCATAAAGGTTGTAGGCCTTGTTTAATGTCTCATACCTACCAAATGGCAAAACTGGGACCCTAATCAAGCCTCCTGGTGCCACATTCCAGCTTCTAACCACTAATATATAAAAAATATAGAATATATATATACACATACATATATATGTATTTTTTTTTCACTCAGTGGGTTCTTACAAGAACTCAATTAAAGATGTTATTAGCCCACTTCACAGATGTGGAACTAAGAGACAGAGAAGTTAAGTGACCACCACAAAGTCACACAGCTAGAGAGAGTTAGGGACAAGGGAAGGATCACAAGGGTTGGGGCTCTTCAGGAATCATTGAGTAAACCTGATCTCCTTCCAGAAGAGGAGTCTGGTTTGGGTTCTCTTGGGATCTCAGGATTGACGGCAGAAGTAGGGGCTCCCGCTATAGGTCAAGGGGAGAAAAAAGGAGAGTTGGGAGAGTCTTGGTTCAGATGGTCCCTGACCTGCAATAGTCGAGCTTCTGATTTCCCGACTTGCTCGTGGTGTGAAAGCGAGAGCGTTCAGTAGGAACCATGCCTCGGGTTTGCATTTGATCTTTTAAAATTTGCTCCTGTCCTAGCTAGTGAGGTGTAGGACCGTCTTCTTGCTCCACGCGGTTGGTGGCAGCAGCCACAGTGCCCAGCCAGCTTCATCATGAGGGGAAACAACCCAAACTCTGCAGTGTCTGGTGTCCAATAAATGACAAGAGACACTCTATGCTCCGCCACAGGACAGGCATCGAGTAGGTTTTGCCAACTGCAGGCTAAGCGCGGGCTCTGGGCGTGTCTAAGGTAGGCAAGGCCAAGCAGCAGTGTTCAGTGGGCTGGTTTATTAAATGCATTTTGGCTGACATCATCTTTAGCTCACGGTGGATTTACTGGGAAGGACTCCATCCTAAGTCGAGGTGCATCAGGAGTGAGAAATCATAATGGCCGGTGGATCCTGAGCCCCTTCTACATGCCACCCTACGTCCCAAGCCCTGTCCATGTTTCACCATGTTTAATCCTCAGAGCAGCAGTGCCCTGAGGTCGACGTGAGTCCTGGTCCCACCGTGGACTTCTACAGCTTGGACTGTTGCCCAGGAGGGCTCTGAGAAAGGGACACGTTGGCAGTTTTTGCCTTCACTTCCTACCAGGTCAGGTTCCAGGATGGCGGGGGGCTACAACTCCAAGGTCTTGTCCATCCTGGCGTCTAGCACAGGGAGAGCTTCTGTTCCTCAGTGAACTCCTGTAAGTAACGGGGGGAGAGGGTCCCCGTGCAGCGGAGGCGGAGGGTGCCGATTCCTCCCGGGCCTGGAGTTGTGAAGTGGTGGTCCCTTGTCCAGATGGTGGAGCTCCCAGACCTTCCTCTTAGACCTGGGTACAGCTGCCCACTTCCAGGATAGACAGAAAGTATCTAAACCCAGGGCTCCCGTCTACTGTAGCTTCTTGGGCTCCTTAATGCCTCTTAAGCCTGAAGAAAAATAGCTGGCCATTATCAGGAAGGACACTGGGGACCAAAGAGAAAACACAAAGGGACCCAGGGTCACTTAACAACTGACCCATGTCCCCTGCCCACTATTTCATATTTTACTTTGAAACGGGGTCTCACTGAGGTGCTAAGGGCCTCGCTAAGTTGCTGAGGCTGGCTTTGAACTCGTGATTCTCCTGCCTCCGCCTCCCAAGTCACTGGGATTACAGGCAAGAGCCACTGCACCCAGCCACAAAGGGACTCTTGAACATGCTTATGTGACAAGCCGAGGTCACTGCCCAGACAAGCTCAGCACAGTGCTCCCTGGGCCCGTCCCCATCCTTTCTGCAACGGGTACGGATCCTTTAGAGTGGAGAAGCTCCTGACCAGAGACGGCGGGGCAGAGCTCCGAGCAGCTGCTGCGGGCATGTGGGGATGGGCTGGGACGGCCTCTGGGTCTGGGAGGATGGAGGCCCAGAGGGGCAGGGACGAAGCCACAAATGTCAAAGGGAAAGGAGAGGACAGCTGGAGCGAACACTGAGCAAGAGATGGAGCCCTGGTCTCCCCCAGAGCCAGGACGAGTCACAGCCCAGATAACTCAGGGAGAAAGTAAAACAAACAAAAAGTAAAACACCAGATTCACTTGGCTGGAAACCCTGCTCTGCCGTTTACTAGCTGTGTGACGTCAGGCAACTCATTCGGCCTCTCTGTTCTTCAGTTTACGTCTGTAAAATGGGTCTAGTAAATAGAACCTAGCCCATGAGGACAAGAGTCCCTAAGAAACCCCCTGGAAAGGCTAAGGACAGCACCTGCCACAGACATGGTGGGGGATGTGCCAGCATCGGTCACCACTGTCATTAAACCTGCACCAAGAGGGGGCATCCACTGTACAGTTCAACAGATGCTTATCTGCCCCAGTGTTCAGGGCCACGCCCAGTGCTGGCCCTCTGTGGGACAAAGGTGAATGGTCGCTAGAGAGCAAGATGTGACCAATTTGCATATCCAAGGTGCCGTGAGGTTTGGCTGACTCTAGGGGTGTTCCGTGTGGTTATTAGGGGAAGTCAGTGGCAGTGGCCTCTGGATGTCCTTTACACCCTCATCAGAGACAGTCCCCATTAGGTGACAGAGCCATCTTATTCCACACCCACTTCTACAGAGCATGGACGTCGAGGACCAGGTGAGGGCAGCCAGCTGTAGCTTGGTGAGGGCTGAGGGGTCCCTGTGGCCGGGTCTTGGGTTCCTCACACCTTTTCTCTCTCTTCATTCATGAACGTCTCCAGGGCGAGGTTTGTGTCCTCACTGAGGTGTGACAACACACAGAAAGTGCTCACATCCCGACTCTGTACCTCGGGGCCCTTTGCCACCTGGTGCCTGCACATCCGTGCACCCAGCCGGATGGATTAAGGATCAGAGCGTGGCCGGCCCCAGGCCCCTTCCTGTCACCGCCTGTCCCCAGGGCCGCGGGGTCCCCGACTCGGCCAGCACAGTTCATCTGCTTTTGAACTTGGCATAGCTGGGCTCGCACAGCGTGTGCTCCTTGCATAGGCTCCTGCGGCTCAGGGCTGTGCTCCTGTGAATCCTCTGTGCCGTCGGGCGGGGCTGTGTTGGATGGCGCTGGGGAAGGAACCCCTCTTTGGTCTCTCCATCCTACTGTGGCTGGGCATGAGGTCGTTTCAGTTTGGGGCTGCTGTAGAAATCCTAGAACACGTCTCTGGGGACCGTACGCACAGTCCTGTTGGGTGGGTGCCTGGGGATGGAACGGCCGAGCCCTCTGAACTTGGCATCCAGCCTCGGGCTTGAGAGGAGCCTCTCAGCCGCCATTTATGGGGCATGGATTCTGAGCCAGACCCTGAGCAGGGCTCCCCGCTGTCCACTGCCACTGGAACCCTCTCTGCTCACAGTTCCTCTCATGAGCATGTGACCCCACGGGAGGCCCTGGGATGGAACAGCAGGGAAGGTTCCTAACAGGATTTTGAGCTGGCAAGGGGGCGATGCTCCAAACAGCAGGCTCTTTCCTGGTGACCGAAGGCCTGGGAGCAGGGAGGCTGCAGCCCAGGAGAAGAAATCAGAGCCTGTTCTCTTCTGGAATGGCTCGGCCCAGGGAAGGACCGTAGGATGTTGGGAAGAGGAGGGGCTGGCCGCAGAGGGAGGCAGGGCCCTGGGGAGTTCAGAGGTGAGGATGTCCTTGACCCTGGGAAGACAGGTACGTGCACTGAATGGAGAGCTTCGTGGGAACCGTCCTTACCTGTTGCAGCATTTCCCTGACCTACAGCACAGGGCTTGGTGCCCAGCCTCCCGGGGTGGTGGGTGCCCCACTACTGAATGCTTGACAGGGACCCCATCCTCCCTCTGCCATGAATCATGTTCTCAGGCTGGGGCCAAAGAAACAGGACAGTGCAGGCCCCATTAGTGAATCGGACGCCCAGCCCCGTCTGGAAACGACTCCTCTAAGGAGCCAGTGCCTTTGGCCCAACCTAGGCCCCTCTAGGAAGAGGTCAGCCCTCCGGCCTCCCCATACCTGCCCTCTCTGCTGGCCTGGACCTGTCCAGCCGCAGCAGTAGCTCAGCTCAGCACGGAGCCTGCCTCCCTGCTCAGCTACCTTAGGCTGCCAACCAACAACTTCACTTTGGCCTCCCTCTGATCCCTTCAAAGACAATTCCTCCCCGCGCCCCAGGTCAGGAGCCCCAGCGTCTGTGTGCGAGGCCTTCAGGATGGAAGTCAGACTTGACCTTGATCTTTTGCAACCTCAGTTTCCTCACCTGTAGAGGAAGGATAATCAGGCCTAGATCATCCAGTTGTCACAGTTACCAAAGGACACGGTGGACATCGTGTGCTGAGCACAGCTCGGCTGGGTCCTCGGAGCAGCCAGAATCTGAACCCAAGCATGGGTTGGGGCCCATTTCCATCACCTGGGGCTTGTTGCACCAGCCTCGTGCTTGGTGGCCCTGGGTTCATCTTGCCCTCGGGGGCTCCTTTCAGCCCCGGAGGGGTCCTTGTAGGATTCAGATCCGACCCAAACCCTTCGTCCACTGCAGTCCCTCAGGAGCAAGGGGACCAAGGTGAATCCTCAACTTGTCTTTGCCGGACCCTGGTAGGGACTTCACGTAGGTGTTTCATTTCCTCTTCACAGCAAAACTCTGCCGGTGACGTTGTTACCTTCGTTTTAAAAATAAGACAATGGGGCTGGGGTCGTGGCTCAGTGGTAGAGCTCTTGCCTAGCAGGCACGAGGCCCTGGGTTCAATCTCAGCACCACATAAATGTAAAGTAAACATATTGTGTCCACCTAAAACTTAGGTATAAACATTAAAAAATAATAAGGCAACTGCCAGTTCAAAGCCAGCCTCAGCAACTTAGTGAGGACCTAAGCAGCTGGAGGAGAACCTGTCTCTAAATAAAATATAATAAAGGGCTGGGGTGTGGCTCCGTGGTTGAGGGTCCCTGGTTTCAATCCCTAGACCAAGAAAAGAATAAAAAAAGGAACCTGGAGCCCAAAGAGTCAGTGATCAGGCTTGGCCTTGTACTCAGGCTTCTGCTCCCAAAGCCAAGTTGGTACCTTTTTGCCAAATTGTTCTCTGATCCTCCCTCGGGTAGCCGTGGCCACGGAGAGTCAATTTTTTATAGCAGAGCTGTAATGGCAGCTGAAGTTTGCAAAGTGGCTCAGACTAGGAGAGCCAGGCCTGGCCCAGAACATCCTCACCTCTCCCCAGGCCCCGAGGGAGCCCGCTGCGTTGCTGAGTCTCGGTTCCGCGTGGCTGGGGATTAAAGTCACGGATCACATTTCTGCAGGCAGGAGCCAGATGCAAACCTCCCTCTGCAGCTGGGGCCGGCATCAAACCACCTCTCCCTTCATGAAGCTGGAGACAGAGAGCAGCAAAGAATGGCACTGTGGGGTGGGAGGGGCCCTGCCAGCCGGGGGACTGGTCAGCTGGGCAGGGCTGGCTCAGGAGTTCAGGCCCATAGCCCAGCCACCTTGAGGAGGCATCCCGGGGCACACAGGAGACGTCACAGTGAGCTGGGAGCTCCACAGCCGGTTCTCCACCTGCCACCCTCCTGCTGGAGACCTTACCTGGTTCATGGTAACTATCAGAAAATAACTCCGGCTCAGTTTTACTGGGAAAACCATTCACTTTTTCACTCTTACATCCTGCAGATATTTATTAAGCATAACTTGAGTGTCAGGTGCATCCACGACGTCAGTACTGTCACTAGAGCCGTGAGACACGTGGCCCTGACCCGGGAGATGATGCCTAATCGGTGTTCTAGAAACTCCTTAGAAATCAGTGGAGTGGAGGGAGCCGGGATCGCAGGCACGTCTGCCCCGCTCCACCCCTAACCACCAGCTCCCGGAAGGCAGGGGACATTGTGGGTGAAAGGACATGAAGTGTTTCCATGCATGCCAATTTGCTCGTGTGTGTCTGTGCACAAACTTCCACACTCACTGCACACCTATATGCTTGTGCTAATGGGACGTTCGTGTAGTAGGTGACACACAAATATTTGTCACATTGAACTAAAAGGAAGCCGGGTAGGGAATGTGGGTCTTCTGGAGGAGGTCACATCAACTGTGTTGGTGGGATGGAATGACAGTCTCGGCACTGGCTCCTCAGGGACACTTAGGTAGGCCTGTGCCCTGCGTCTGAACGTGCTGGACCTGTCTGCTTAAAAATCAGCACACTGGGGCTCCTGCCTTGTCGGAGGGCAAGAGGCCGTGTCCACCTCCCACCTGAGGGAGGTCAAGGAGGTCTGTGGCCTCTCTCCTGCCTTCAGGACGTGTCCCTGGTACGGAGTTCAACGGGTGTGCTAAGAGACATTTCTGTAAAAAGCAAGGGATCGACGAGCTGAGTGCCTCTTAACACTTCTTAGCGTGAAAATGGCAGCAGGCTGTTTTCTTGAGATGGGCGGGTCACGTGTGTTAGCAGGCCTACAGCTCTAAAAGGTGCCCCTCCGGATGCGTCAGTTGAGATGAGAGTTAATCTGTCAGTCCCGAGGGCCTCTGGATGTCCTCACACAGGGCTGTTTGCACGTGCTTTCGCGGGAACGCCGCCCGGTACCTCCACCTGGTATGAGTACACCTGGGTTTTCTTTTTAAAACTTCAAGCTCAAAACCGTTATCTGATTTTATCCCAGTTTCTTTTGTTTTATCCAGTTCCAACCCATCCTGTTTCATGCACCAACATGTCCCAAGAGGAAGGAAAGGTTGCTGATAAAGCTCCCTACTCAAGGCAAGATAAAATAAATGTGAACCCAATGATTGATAGAGATAAAAGAAAAACCACACCCCCAAAAAAAGACCAGAAATGAGATGAATTTAAAAGTGAATGCTCTGCCGTTCTGCACTCCACACGCTTTTTCTGCTTAGCTACATGCAGGGCTCTGAGCTTCCAGGTAGGCATTAGGAAAAGGGAAGCCTGCCCAGTGACACCATCCCGGTGGTCATCAAATAAACCTTTCAGAAGGACACGCAGTGCTAAAAAAGAGGGGGCTGTCCTCCCAGTCCTTAGTGGAAAGAGCTGGATTAGAAAACTTCTTAGAGAAAGTCCAGCATCGATGTCTCTTTCCATTGAGGTGGTGCTCCGGGCACGGTTCGGAATGACATGTTAGGGCCCAGGGTCTGCCCCTGCTATGGCTACCAATTATGTGGATCAGCTTAGTGCGGGAATTCTTGCTGTGGTCCTAAAACTGGTGTTTAAATACAATCAAACTTTGGTTCTTTTTAAAGAGACGTGATCTTGTTTGAGTTTCAAAAGCTTTGACTGTTGGTTGGAAAGGGGTTGGAAGGGGAGAGGGGGTGGAGCCCTCACAACAGGCCCGTGAAGGCTCTCGTGCTCTGCTGTGGCTCCCATGTCTAGTCCTGCATCTGGCACACAGTAGGTACTTGTAGTGGGTGTTTCTTGAATGAATGGGCTGAGACGTGGTTTGAATCTAATTTGATAAGCAAATGAGGAACTGATTAAAGCAAGGAATTTACCCGAGTGCACCGAGAGGACCCCAGTGGGCAACCGCTGACCTTGGCCTTTCCTGTCAGCTCAAGAGTCTGAAAGGGGTTAAAGGATTGGGGCTCGGTTAATAGTCCCTCTCCTTCACCCCCATTTTAATACATCGCTTGTATAGTTTTGGGTACGAGGAGATTGATTAAACCTTTTTACCTGTCTCAAGGCTCAGTGTCTGGAATCCAGGGTTTTCCTCACTCTGTCTGAGGAGGATTCGCACCTTCTCAGCCGCTGACCCCTCAGAATGGCCCTGGGGCTCGCTGAGCCAGCCGCTGCCTTGGGGCCCTGTGCTCCTCTAGAACCTGAGCCTGTCAGGGGAGAAGGGATCTGCCCCCACCTCCTCCCCCTCCCTCCCTCCCCCAGGGTATCTGGAGAACTGACAGGTTTTGAAAATGGCACATGCATTGACTTGGCCCACGGACTGGTGGACGCATCTGGGCTGCAGATGTTTTCCCTCCCTGCAGGGCCAGGGCCGACCCCAGGTGGTTGTTGGCAGAGTTCAGACTAAACACAAGAGCGTGCAGACAGCCCCGGCCAAGGACACTCGCAGGGTCCCCTGTGGCCTTTGCTACTGTCCCCTCCCAATCTAGAATGCCCCTCACTGGGGTCTCTGTCCCTGAAGAGGTCACAAGCAGACCCCATGCAGGCCCAAGAGTCTTTAGCAACAGGGACTGGGTCCCTGCTCAGCTGTGTGGCCCTCTCTGTGTCCCAGTGTCCACGTCGCTAAAAGACAACAAATGGATGCCGATAAAAGGCTTAGTGCCCGACAGTGTCTGGAACATTCCAAATGTTTTCAGTTATTGTTCCTCATTTCTTCCTTCTGTGGCGGTCACTATGGAATTAGAAGTCAGTGTCCTTTAATTGGTCATGATCATTTTCCTCAGCCCTGTGGGAATGTCTTTTCTCCTTAGCTCTCGCGGACCTAGTGATGGTGACAATAATGGCTCTGGAACGCGTTGAGCACCCCCTCTGCGCCAGGTGCTGTGATATGCGCTTGACATACGTAGCCGCGTGGGAACCTGGAGCTTGCTGGATTCCTAACACAGGGTCCACGCACACAGTGTTCTCTGAAGCGGGCACCGTTACCAGCTCCATGTTTCAACTGAGGAGAAGGAGGCTCAGAGAGGAACCAGGGCAGCAGGTGGCCCCGGGACTGACCCAGGGTTGGCAGCCTCACAGCTCTTGTTCTCAACCACCAGGTGGAGGGACGTCCCCCGGGTATGGGACACACAGAATGTACGTGCTACCCCTGAAGAAGGTAGCCTTTAACCCAGGCCAGAAAAGGATGGTTAGCGGCTCAGGAGGCTGAGGCAGGAGGATCGCAGGTTCAAAGCCAGCCTCAGCAATTTAGTGAAGGCCTCAGCAACTTAGGAGACCGTGTCTCAAAATAAAATAAAAAGCCCACAGGGTGTGTCTGTGGCTAAGCAGGACTCAAACCTGGGCCCTGCTGATGGTGAATCCCTCCCCTCCTGCTTCTCCACAGGCCCCCACCTTCTCCGTTTCCAAGAGATGACAGAACCGGTGGGGTAGTAGCTAGCCCCAGCTAAGAGAGGAGAGCCCCTTCCACACCTCAGGTCCACCGTCCTTCCCTGTCCCTGCCGGCTCCTGTCACCCTCCTGGGAATGCTCTTTAATGACTGCCTCCAGCTCCCACCCTTTGCTGCTTCAGAGAGAATTGAGAGAGCTCTTTTTGTGACTCTGTGTCTGGAGGTGTGTGTGTTTGTGTCCCCGAGTATGTCTTTACACGCTGAAGGCCTAAGCAATGAAAATAGCAAATGTTGACCTTCTGGAATGAATAACCCGACCTTGCCCATAAATCAAGCCCTCCGCCAGCCCAGGAGGCAGCCTATCTGCAAGCAATAAATGAGATCATTGCTGTTTATTTAGTTTTATTTTTTCATATTCTCTTGACACCTAACATAACTTTCTCTTTGGAAAGCCATGTTTCCAAGACCTCACAAAAGGTACAGAAGAGATTATTTTAGTAAAAGGAAATGATGTCTATAGGGTAACGTGGAGCAGTGACTTTACTCTCTTCCGTGTCTCTCCGATGCACAGAGGCAGCAGGGGTCTTTCTGATTTTGAGTTCCAGCAAACAACTGACCTGAGCCCAGGAGGGCAGAGGCAGCTGGGTCTGGAGCAAGAAAAGGAACAGGTTGGGAGGGTCACGGGGTGATACGCAGATGAGCGAGATTCTGGGACTCCGAATGACGGGCTTCACGTGGGTACCTGGACTCAGAGTCTCACAGGAACCCATTCTACAGATAAGAAGCTGAGGCTCAGAGAGGACCCCTGGGTCACTCAGCTAGGCAGTGAGAAGAAGAGGGGGGATTTGAACCTGGCCTCTGGCTCCACAGCCATGTTCCTTCTACTGGGCCGCATGTGAAAATCCCAGCAAGGCCCCACACCTGAGAGGTCCCCCCAGGTGTGGAGGATGCAGCGCGTGGCCCTGGTGGGCGGAGCCTGCCCCAGAGCTGCTCTGTAGCCCCCAGTGCACCAGGCCCCGCCTTCCTGTGGGAGGGTCCTGGGAACAGGCTGGGCCTGGGGAGGGCCAGCGGCCCCTGCCTCAGGGGACTGCAGGAGAGGGGCCGAGGTGCCATCCCAAACCACGCACAGCTCCCAGGATTGAAGGTCAGGAAGGGAGGACATTGGGACCTCTCATACTCTGTGTCTGTCTGTCTGTCTGTCTGTCTGTCTCTCTCTCTCTCTCACACACACACACACACACTTTGAACAAACGGGTCATCATCTGTGCCTTAATTTTCCTTTCGGTTGGTTTTAAGGATTTTAAAAGAAATGTTCACAACTCTGCCATGGGAAGTGCCTGGGCTGAGCATCAGCTGTGAAAGACCCCCATCACCTTTGAGGGTGGTGGTCACCCCAGGCCCTGTGCCTGTGTCCCTTTAACCTTCTAACTTGGGCTGGCCAACCCCAGCCAGAGGGCCCACTTTCCTGAATCAGGCCACACCCCTGGAAAACAGGCTGAGGAGTTGCTGCTGAGATGCTGTGGCCCACAACACTGAAAATAGTGACTTTATTATCACCGTGTTACAGATGAGGAGCTTCAGGCCAGAGAGGTTGGGTAACTTTCTCGGAGTCACACAGCTAGTAAATAGACGAGCTGGGGTTTGAACCCAGGCAGTCTGGCTGGTGAGGTCATTCCATTCACCACTTTGCCACAGGTGCCGTCATGATTCCCAAGCCTAACAGAGACCACACGGTGCGTATTCCTTAGCACCACGGTAAGAGGATCTCCATGTGGCTCACCCCGTCTTCCTCCAGAGCAGAAGTGCTCTTCGTGGGTGCTGGCTCGCGGCAGATTCCCAGTGACGAGAGGCTGAGGTGGGGTCACCTTCGGAAGTTGGGTTGGACGGTGAATGGGCAAGAGGAAGAGGTGACCGCGTCTGAAAGGAAACTGTCCCCTCTGGGCATCCTCTTACCACTGGTGCGAGCCGATCTAAGAATTGAGCGTGAAGTGGATGTCAGCTGCTGCCATCCTGTGACCTGTGACCTTCTCAAAGCCCTCCCTGATTAGGGGGAGTGAGTCGGCTAAGATCCTGCATCAGGAGCTAGTTCAGCAAATGTGAATTTACCCTTTGAAAAATCGTACCCTTTTTCATTCCAGTGGGGGTGATCACCTCATTTTAAAAAATTTTACAGCTATACCTGGACGGAATGCCTTTATTTTCTTGGTTTATTTTTATGTGGTGCCAAGGCTCGAACCCAGTGCCATGCATATGCTGCAAGTGCTCTGCCACTGAGCCCCAGGCCCAGCCCCATGGCCTCATTTATGACGACAGAAAACCACAGACAGACATTGCCAGCCAGACCCTCAGGAGTCCTCTGGTTCATTAGAGGGAAAAGACAATAAAAAGAATTCGCCAAAATGCAAATATATCTGATCATCAGTGATTGAGTAGCTGAGCGGCATCCAAGGTCTGCCAGGGACGTCAAGGGCGCTGGTGTCCAAAGCCAAGCTCGGGGAGGAGGAGATCTGGCCAAGCAGAAGGCAGAGCGTGGCATCCCCGCTGCAGAGACAGGAGAGCAGAGGAGGGAAGGCACAGGAGCCGGGGTTCAGGCACAGGAGCTGCTGGCTGAGGGGGACTCCCATGGCAGGTGGCAGGAACCCAGGGATCGAGCTGCACTCTGTCCTCACCAGAGCGCCGTATGGCCTGGCTGGCCACCTAAGTGTCTCAGTGCCTAGGAGACGATGAAATGCTGTAACTCAATTGGGGGCTTTATGGACTTGATCAGTTACACAGGCTTCCCACTAGTCAAGAGTCATCCAAGCCCCACACCTAAAATATACCTAAAAATGGACGTTATCAGATGTACGTTGGACCTCAAGGAAGTGGATTTTAAAAGGTAAAAAAAAAAAAAAAAAAAAAAAAAGATCTCTTTGGGCCCTTTCTCCATCATATCCATTTCGCAGGAATGGACGAGGGTTGCCCACGAGAGGCTCACCCGGCCCCGGGATCTGTGGAGGTCCTCGTCACTGCCGTGTTCTGCCTCCGTGGCCAGAGCCACACAGAGCAGAGTTAGAACTCAGAGCTGCAGGACTCCAGAGCTGTGGCAGGGCCACCCCTGCTCAGGTGTCATTGTGCACATAGTGACCATGCGTGTGAGTAGGAGGCCTTGGAAGCGTTGACATGCAGGAACTGGGTGGAGCCCCTGGGGCTAGCCTGTTGGGGTCCAGGGGCTTTGGAGGGAGCAGCAGAGAAGGCAGGACGCTCTGAGGAGACTTGGTAAGATGATACCCTGAGGACTAAGGTCCTGGATGGGAATTTTAGACCTTGTGAGTGGACACAGTGGCTCCCACTGTCCTGTTCTGTTTCCTGATGGCCTCCAACGCCTGGAACCTTCTAATGGTGATTTTATGACCATGCACCATTTTCTTATCTGAAAATGGGATCTTACCTCCTACCAGGGACTTGCAGCACGGCCCTGTGGTGTGTGGCCTTCCTCCCTCCTCCTTGTGGCTGGGGAGGATCCGAGATGTAAGTTCCTTGCCCTCCTGTCCCTGGGGAATCAGGGAACATGGCCGGATGCACCCTTGACTCTTGCAGGCTCTAAAGCCCGCACATCCCCACACTCAAGGGCCCCTCCTAGTGTGGTGGCCTGGGCACCCTGTTCCACCATCCCAGGTGACTCTGGCCATGCCCACTGCCCCCACTTCTGCGTCCTGTGTCCCAGGCCCTAGGACTCTCCTGGCCTCCTCCTCCCCCTGCAGATGAGCTAAGGGTCCCCATGGGAGCTGCCCACCTCCTAGCAGAGGCCAAGCCAGCCCTACTTGACACATCCAAAGAGAACAGTGCACAGTTAGAGCTGGCACATTTGGGGACAGCCACAGGGAAGAGCTTGGCGCTGACTTCTCTGCCTGTTTATCAGCTTTACGCCCCTGGGCAGCCACTTGCCTTCCCCAGAGATAAACCAGCACCCGAGGCTCCGCGGCTGCACAGGAACCTTGTGCTAATAGGGGCCATCAGGGACTGTGCTGAGCAGAGATTTTTCCTTGCTGCTGCTGTTAGGATCAGAGTGACAAGAGACCAACAGGAGCCCATTAACCCCCAGGGCTGGAGACTGAGCTCAGCTTCCCCGGGGCCAAGCTGCAGAGAAAATAGAAAATAGAGAGAAAAGGCCGGGATCCAGCTCCCAGCAGCCCCAGGGGCGGAGGCAGCCTGGGGGCCTCCCGGCTTGGGGTCCTCGAAGGGAGCACAGCTAGAGAGGCCCAGGTTGGGTCGGCCTCCCCTGGCCAAGCCCCGGCCCCACCCTTCTCCATCACTGCGGGGGGGGGGGGGGGCCTCCATGTGAGCGTGGAGGGCTTCTCTGGGCTGGGCATCCCTTTGGGGGAGGCCTGGACCTGGAACAGAGGTGGACACTGGCAGGAGGTGTTTACCCAACATCAGAGCTTCCCTCCTGCGAGGCCTCCTCTTCTTGGGGAGGAAGAAGGCCAGGCATTTCTGAGAACCCTGCTTGGCGTCTTTCCAGGGTCTGATGATTTGAATTGTGTCCCTGTCAAAATCCTTAAGGTGAATCCTATGAGGTGGGCCTCTATCCTTACAAGAAGGGGGAGGGACAAGCTGCCACAGGGAACTGCCGTGAGATGAAGTGCCAAGGGTTGCCAGCCCGACACGGGAGCCAGGCCAGGCAGGGAGCAGATTCCCTCAAACCCCTGCAGGGAACCGGCGCTGCCAGCCCCTTGACCTGAATTGCGTGCGGCTTGAAAACACAAGACAAGGGTGAGCTGGTGCTGTGTTAGCAGAGCCTGGGCACTAACGCCCAGTGGCCTTCCTAGGCCTCCCAGCAGAGCCAAGAAGGGAGGCACCGAGATCCCCACTTTACAACACAGGGATCGAGGCTGGAGTGACGTGTTCAGAGACCCACAGCAAATCAGAGGCCTGGGAGCAGAGTCCAGCTCTGGCCAGCTCCAACACCCAGGCGGGGTTCACGGTGGGACTCACCTGGGTGTTGAATCCTGGATGTTGAAAACAGAAGAGACCTGAGAAGCAGTGGGCAGCCGAGATGTGGCCTAAACAGGAGTCCTGCCCAGTCCCTCCACCCTCCTACAGGGAGGGCCTGGGACAGGCCTGTCCCAGGGGGTACTGAGCTGTCTCTGTGAGAGGTCTGGGAAGGCAAGGCAAGGAGATGGGGGCCAGGAGCACTTTGTGTTGGCCCAGGTGGGCGTGGCCGGGGAGCCCAGCGCCCCCTGGCAAACTCCTGCAGGTGCCAGGAGCCAGAGGTCATTGGAGAGTCCACCAAGGCCTGGCCGCACCCACCTCCTGCTCTCTTGAATGTTCCGTAAAACTTGTAGAGCCGGGCTGCTCCAGGACACCAGCTCCCCCTCCACAGGTCCTCCTGCCCTCTCCCTGGGGCATGAGCAGCGTCCCCAGCAGTCCCTCCCTGCACCCCGTCCTGCTCATCCTCTGTGCTCCCTCCTGGATCCGGCAGCATCGGGGAGCCCAGCCTCTCCTGCAGCAGAGCCCCGAGGATCATTCTTAATCAAAGCACGGGAAGATGGCCCCGCAGTGCCCCGGAGCTTGCAAAGCAGGCCTTTTAAGTTCCAGCTCCTGCCAGGAGACTGTGGGGTACACAGGGGAACTGTCACCAGCAGACCCAGGGAAATGCAGAGATAGGGAGGACAGGGGCATCCAGGACCCCCAGAGCCCCAGGGGCACTCTCTGGGGGCATTTGTAGACCCAGGCTTGTGCATACCACCAGCTGTCTTCATGAGTGCCATCCCTTTTCCTTGGTGGCTGGGAGGAGGGGGACAGGAAGGGGATGTGGCATGTTTTGCAGCAGTTGGGAGGACTTAATCATTGCCTGTTGCCAGATGCACCAGCCTGTGGGTGGAGCCAGCTCCCCTGCACCTGTCCAGCCACGCTGTGGTGTCCTGTGTTCACGTGTTCTGCAAGGAGACCAGACTTGGGACAGGCAGCCGTGGGGCTTGGGGACCAGCCTGATCCCAGGACCCGGGCAGGTCGGCCAGCTCCAACTGGAGACCTGCAGAGTGTCATCTGTACCCCTGTGTGGCTCAGATGAATTCTGCTAAGAAACGCGGGGGACTGAGCCTCCATGGGGTGCAGCACGGATGTTTGGGTCTGGACACACGCCAGGTCAGGGACCCTCACACCAGCCCCGTGAGGGAGACACCGTGATTATCCCCCTGTGTTAGCCAAGAGAAAACTGAGGCACAGAGTGATTCCTTAATGTGACCAGAGAGTGGATAAGGGACGTCTGCAGCCCATCCTCCGTCCACTGCTCTGCCTTATTGATCATGCTCACTGTTCCTATTTCAGTCTCCCATAGCCCATCGTCCCTCTGCTCTACCTACCTCTGTGGCTAGTTGTGAGCTCAGGGTCGTAGGAACACCATCCTCTACTCACCAGCTTGGCAAATTGCCCGCCACCTAAAGATACAAATGTGCATGTATATGGCAAGTACTGAGAGGAGTGCCTGCCACATAGTGGGTGTCAGCTCCCACTGTCCGTCACCCCACGCTGCGGTCAACACTGCTTCACCATGGCCACCCTGGCCAGTATCATCAGTATCATCACCATGGCCACCATCACCATGACCATCATCACCATGGCCACCATCACCATGACCACCATCACCACCATGGCCAGTGTCATCAGTATCATCACCACGGCCACCATCACCATGACCACCATCACCACCATGGCCAGTGTCATCAGTATCATCACCACGGCCACCATCACTATGACCATCATCATCACCATGGCCAGTATCATCACCATGACCACCATCATTGTCACCATCATCATCACCATGACCACCATCTTCACCCTCACCACTATCATCAGTATCCCCCTTGTGGTTATCATCATCACCATCAGCACTGTCACCCCCATAACCACCATCACCACTGCCACCACTATCCACATTTATCACCAACATCAAGATCATCTCTATCACATGTACAGAACCAGCACTCAGGTCTACAGTGACTGCTTTCCTGAATGACAGATGACATGGCACTTCTCACAATCACTCACACTCCCAGGAGGGATCATTTTCAGTAGCAGAAAATTGATGTTCTGATTCTCTGAATTCCTGGGGAAGGCTTTTGTTACCAACCCCTTCCCCTGATACGGTGGACACATCCTTCTCTCTCTCCTGGAAGTGGCTCATCCCCACCTCAGCTTCACCCTCACAGGGCAGAATCCGGGACTCGCCCCGTGTCCAAGCCCCCTTCCTCGCCCTCCAGGTCAGGAGTCTGAGGAGTCCTGGAAGCAGAAGGCAGCCTTGGAACAGAAACTGAGAAGGGGAAGGAAGTTCGGGGCATGGGGGGGGAGCTGCTAGCCTTCAAGGTCACTTCAGCGGGGTGCAAGAAGGAACGCCGAGAGCATTTCTGAAAATGAAATGTCAGGGACAGTGGTCCAGAGGAGAGAGAGGCATGTAGAAGGCCTGAGACAGGAAGCTATGAAAAATGGCATTCTCTGGTCATCTCTTTATTCTCTATTAAATTCTGGAGTTTACCCCAAGGGAAAAAAGGCAAAGGCGCCCTGACTGAAAACTGATCCTAGGTTCTAAAGTGAAATGAGATGTCTGCCCTCTGGGAAGATGAGTGCTGTGCATTTCAGAACAGCACCCTGAAGAGCCCTCAAGGCTCAGCCTTCTTTCAGTGTGTCTGAGCGTCCTGTGGCTGCTGTAACAAATAGAGCTGCCTAGAACAACAGAATGTATTGCCCTACAGCTCCAGAGGTCAGGAGCCCAACGTGGGCTGATGAGGCTCCACCGTCCTGAGCTCACAACTGAGCTAAAACCAAGTCCCTGGGGAGGATCTGCTCCCTGCCTCCTCCAGCTTCCTCATTCCACAGCTTGGGTCCCTGCCCATTTCCAACGCTAGCCGCGGCTGGTGGAGCCTTCCCCACACCTCATTACTCTGATACTGAGTCACCTGCCCCCCTCCTTCCATATCCCATCGTCCCTTCTGCTCCACCCACCTCTGTTGCTAGTTGTGAGCTCTGTTAGGAACCCTGAGATTACGCAGAGCCCACCTGGATAATCCAGGACAACTTCCTTATTTTAAGGTCAACTGATTAGCAACCTTAATTCCGTTCACTAGTTTGATTCCCCTTGTATACAACATAACATATTCACAGGTTCTGGGGACCAGGATGTGAATATCATTGGAGACCATTATTCTGCCAACCGCACAGGGATAGGAACATAGAGTTGTATTCCAGTTCTTTTCAAATTGGCAATTCATACCTAGACCCAGAAGTAGCTTTCCATTCTCCAGAAATAGGATTCAACCAAATCTGAGTGACCTCAGAAGAGTGACTTACCCTCTCTGGGCTTTGTTTTCTCATCTCTAAGACACTTTGTCTATAGACTCTCTGATGAGGAACCATTATCTCAGGCTCAGAGCCTGGCACCTAGTTGACACTCAGGAAGCGCTTGTGACGGAGTGGGGAGGGCTGGGTGTAGTGATGTCGATGGCTCCCCAGATTTCAAGGTTTGTGCTTTCACGACTCCCTGGTTCTAAATAACAGAAGGCAAATTTCAAAATGCGTAATCACATCTGTTGAGAAACCTCCCCCAGGGATAAGAGTGTGTCATCTTTCTCTGTAGCAGTGCTTTGTACTAGAAGACGTTCGATTACACACACACACACACACACACGCACGCATGCAAGCACTCATGCATAACTACAAAAAATGGACGGATGGGCAACTGTGTGTGTGTGTGTTTGTGTGTATGTGTGTGTGTGTGTGCATGTGCAAGGACACATGTGAACGCACAGGAAGGGGCTGTCTACAAGCGTGTTTCTTTGTACAAAATTCAGGTAGTAAAAACACTCATCTAAGCAGGGACTGGGCTCCCGGGTGGAAGGGTTTCTCCGAGATCGGCTCACAAACTTGCCCTGGTAGGACGAGGACCTTTTACTGGCTGTGGAACCTGCGAAGACTCAGGCCTGGCTCTTCTGCTCCAAGTGACTGGTGCTGCGTGGATGCCCCTCCTGGGATGTGACCTGGGCCCCGCCCCCCGGCCCCACCACTTTCTGGGGGTTACCTGGCCCGGGGTCCTCGTCCACCACGGTTGCCTGCATCTGCTTTGAACCCGGTTCAAAGCATCTTGCAGGTGCATCCAGGCCCTGGGCAGGGATCCTTCCAGCTAGTCTACTCCGTCCGAATCCCCTGCTGAGCCTTCTCTCCCATCTCTGTGACTTCCAGTCATCCTTAGTGCAGTGTCTAACTTGGAAACCGGGCCCAGCCCCACACTCTTGGCTGCGTGACCCTGGACCCGGCTCTGAGCTGTTCCTCTGGCCTGGTTCAGAGGAGTTGCCCCCGTGCCCTACCCTGCCCTGCCCTGCCCTGCCCTGCCCGGACCACAGGACTGCGTGGACCAGGCTCCTCCACACCGTGCACCTGTGCTCTGGGTTTGCAGTGCTCAGGTGTGCTCACAGCAGACCCCCTCTGAGAAACTCAGCTCCCAGCCGGCTGCCTCTCCACCCCCCAGCTCCCATCTCCTCTCACCCTGATGACAGCAGCCCAAGTCTGTGGGCACTGTGCCCGGGTCACTCCTCTGCCTCCATAGGAACCTTTAAGTGGCTCTTCATTGGTTTCAGAACAAAGCCCAGACCTTATAACATGCCTTATGTATGGTTTAGGTGTGGGGTCCCCCAAAAGCTCCCGTGGAGACAATGCAAGAAGGTTTGGAGGAGAAACGGCTGGGCTAAGGCCTTAACCTAAGTGACCCCCGATGGATTGACTGGGTGGTCACTGGAGGCAGGTGGGTGTGGCTTTGGGGTATATATTTGTATCTGGAGAGTGGAGTCTCTCTCTGCTTTCTGATCATCGTGTGAGCTGCTTCCCTCAGCCAAACTCTTCTGCCATGATGTTCAGCCTCACCTCCAGCCTTGAGGAATGGAGCCTTCTGTGTAGGGATTGAGACCTCTGGAACTATGAGCCCCAAATAATCCTTTTCCTCCTCTGAAGTTGTTCGGGTTGGGTCTTTAGACACAACAGCAAAAAAAAAAAAAAAAAAAAAAAGCAGGCTAACACATCTTATGGGCATTTCCTTTTACTCTGCCTTTTACTCCCAGCAGCACAATCTCCATGGCCAGACAGGCTAACTTCCAGTGTTAGCAGCTCTGTGACCTTAGGAAAATAACTTAACCTCTCTGTGCCTCAGCTTTGTCATCTGTAAAATGAAACTAATGCCAGCTGCAAAAGGGTGTTTTAAGGATTTGAATAGTTAATACTTGTGATCATATTTTTCATCAGTATTATTATATGTCCACAACACTGTGCCCGGGTCACTGTGCATACCCCATAAGATATCCTGCTGTGGGAAAAGAGGGGGGAGCTCCCAGCCATTTGAGAGAGTCTAGGGCAGCTCGCTGAAGAACATGGCATTGGAGTTGTGCCTTGAGGACAGGCAGGGTGAATCCCGTGGATGTGCCAGCAGAGGCAGGGAGGCTGGAGGTCCCATCCAGGAAAGGCTCAGTCAGTTTGGGAGTGGAAGGAAATGCCCTTGGACAGCCAGGTTAGATAAAGGTCACAAAAGCCCTTACGTCCTGGATAAGAGATTTCAGTCTTGTCCTCTAGGGCAATAGGGAGGCACTGAAGGTTGTTGACGAGGGAGAGAGGGGTCATGAGCGTACAGCTTTGCTCTAGGCAGGAAGAGGCGTTTAAAATCATGGAGGAATCAGTCCGGGAGCTGCCGTAACAAATGACCACAATCCCAGTGGTTTAAAACAACAGACGTGTCCTCTGAACATTCTGGAAGCTGGAAGTCTGACCTTAAGGAATCGGTAGCATCTGTTCCTGCTGGAGGCCGTGGGGGAGAATCTGCCCCCTCTCCTGCTCCCCCAGCCAGGGGCTGTGCCTGAGCTGCAGACACACACTGCGGTTGGCTCTTGCGTCTCCACACGGCCTCCTCCCGGCACCGGCCCGAACCTCCCCCTGCCTTGCCCGTGCAATGCCCAGTGTCGTGGGTTCCACTCTGGATCTGAACCCAGATGAGCTCTTTGTTGAGATCCTTAACTTCGTGACACCCACAAAGTCCTCTCTCCCAATGTCACCTGCCCAGGTTCTGGGGGTCTGGACATAGACATGTCTTTGGGGGCCCATCATTCTATCCACTGCAGGGGACTCTTCTTGTCCAGACCCGTGTCCACACTGAAAGACCAGACTCAAGTGGAGCGGGGCTTCCGTGGGTGCAGCAGGTCCCTGTCGCTCGGATCTTTGACTCGTTCCCCTGGTTCTGGTCAGCAGATGGGATCTGGTGGCCTGGGCCAGGTTTGGTGAGGAGTCCCTGGGGAGCGGCTGCAGTTCGGGTTAACCCGGTTTTCTGGCCTGTTCGCGTTGGGATCACTGTGGAGAAGGGTGTGGCCGGGGTGGGGCCTGGAGGGGTGCCCCCCATCCCCTCCCCGCACCGTGTTCTCTGCAGCCTCCACGGGGGCGATACTGCACCACAGGGTAAGCCTGCTTCTCAGGCAATGGCCCCAGCCACCCCGTAAGCACTCAGTGGTTTGTGACCCTCAAAAGCGCCACATTATGTAAAGGTGTATTCAGTGTGCTTATGGCATTAAAATTTCACAGGACGGGGTATTTTAAAACAGTGTATTAGAAAAACATTCGAGAACAGTAAGACCTTCTTTGTGAGAAGGTGATTTACTACTGAAAACAGTTTCTTGCTCCCAGCTCCCACGGGAGGGCACTGTCCCACTTGGGAAGGGCACTGTCCTACCTGGGAGGGGCAGTGGGGAAGCCCCAGGGTCCCGGGGTGCATGGGGAGCTGGCGAGGGGCGGTGGGCAAGAGCCTACCCACCTGTGGTTTTCTCAGGCAGGATTGAGAGAATCAGGATAACAGGCTTGGAACTGGCTCCTCTGAATGACTTCAGTAGGCTCCAAGGCACAGGGGCTGTGGCTAGTGTCTGGGACCCAGCCCTAGAGAGAGGAGAGCAGGTTGGCAGTGACCCCCAGTGAGAGAGCCCACAGAGCAGGTGGTGTGGGCTCTGGGTCGGATGGTCCGCTGTGGACACCTGGGCTCACTGGCTAGTGGTTTACTCTCTTGGGGAATTGGCTAATGGTGGGAGGGGCGGCCAGGCCCCAGACGTCAAAGCTGCACAACATGGTAGTGAAAGACATGGGTGAGGGTGGAGGGTAGAGAAGAGATGCCCAGAGAGCCTTCTTGGAAAGGCAGGGGAAATGATAATAAAAAGCTGAGGCTCACTGCTTACCTCTGGGCTGTTTCACATTTTCCTGGATCTAAGCCTTAGCACAGGGGCACCAGAGCCACGTGTCCAGGTGGACAGGCCTTAGCCAGGACTCTGCGCCCTCTCCCCAGGGCCCAGGGCCACGTAGTCCCTTTTAACAGCAGCAGCAAATGAGAATTTAGAGTCCTCTTGTGGTTCTTTGGCTCTATAATCAGCTGCTGAATTTAGTCTAATGGGATTCTAATGTTTTTAAAAGCCAATTTAGTAATCTTTGTATTTTCGATGGATTGTGAAAGGCCTATTAGTTATTTATATCTGCATACGCAGGCATGGCTGCAAATGGCAGATTTATGCTTTTATGTGCCATTAACATCTACACTGTGTTAACAGCAGCAGTTAGCCAGCTCTCGGAAGGCTGTACACACACTCACACACACACACACACACACACCCTCTCATTCCACGTGGTCAGCCATAGGGTATTTCAACTTATTTAACATTCTAGTGAATAGTTCCCTACTATATCATATCAAATAAGTGGTAAGTCTATAGTCGCCAGGCTGTTTAATTAAAGATAATCCGTCTTTGAAGATTTAGAACACAATTAAATATACTTAACACTAAAGCTCGGTTGAATGTGATTTAATCTTTCGTGGCTGAGTCAGGATCTTGCAGGCCTCGGGGGCCTTCATTATGAATAGGAATAATCCTCCTGCTCTGCAGAAGTTCTGTGGAAAGAATTTCCAGCCAGAAGCCCACCAGGTGCCCCAACTTCCACTCCAGAGGACACCCCAGCTTTACCTGGAAGCGGTTTCTGCAGATCCCGGGGTCCAGGCAAATCTGAGAATGTTCGTCCCTGGCATAAGTGCTGCTGACGGCCGGTGTGACATCTCTCCATTTTCTTCAGCTCCCTTTAATTTCTGCAAAGAGAGGAATCCTTGACGGGGTGCTAATGTGGCATCGACACCTTCTCTAATGCCTCTTAGTCTCCTTCTACAAACAGCTCCACCCAGGACTCGCTCACTAGTTCCGACTGTGTCTATTAAACAAGCCTCTGCCAGACCCAACCAACAGTTGGTGACAACAGGAAAACAGCCAGCTTCCGATTGCTTCAGGGAACATAATGTGTTATCAGATAATGAGAAGGGAAGTTTTTTGTTTTGTTTGTTTGTTCGGCAGACGGGTGGGTATCTGGAATGGAACTGAGGGGCACTCGACCACTGAGCCACCTCCCCAGCCTGATTTTGTATTTTATTTAGAGACAGGGTCTCACTGAGTTGCTTAGCGCCTCCCTTTTGCTGAGGCTGGTTTTGAACTGGCCATCCTCCTGCCTCAGCCTCCCGAGCTGCTGGGATTACAGGCGTGGGCCACCACACCCAGGAGAAGATTTTTTTTATGGATATAGAAATCTTATCCACTCCAGGGCTCCTCATCTACTATCTAATGTGTTCACCTTCACCAACTGACCTATTCAGATAGTTAGTGAATCAGAATTAAAATTAATCTGGGAAAGAAAGAGCTAAAGAGGTGTTGAATCAGGACCAACCTTGGTTTTTAAACCATTTGTGAAGCTATGATAATTAAGTGGTTTGGTTCTAGCACAGAAAGAACTAGATCCATGGGATAAAATAGGAAATAAAGATGTACACTCAACTGTATCTGGAGATAAAGAGTTGATAAAGTGGAATTACTTTAAATCAGTGGGAGGGGGGAATGCATCATTCAACAAATATTGACACAATTGATTAGTCATTGGACGAAACAAAAACTAGATCCCTACCTCAATGCAGTCAGGGCAGAATTTTAATATTAATAGCAAAACCAAAATTATCAGCAGAAAACATGGTTGATTTTTTAAAATAATTTTAAATAAAGGAAGGGCTTCCTGCATATAACCTGGGAAGCAGACCCTGTAGGGAGAAGGAGTGGTACATTTGCCTGCACTGAATCAAAAGGCTTCCGTGTGAAAAAATACCATTTGCACACTCTAAAGGCAGATGATAAATAGGAAAAATTTATGTGCATGATGCATGCCAGGAAAAGGGCTGAATTCCTTAATATAGAAAGGACTTTTATAAATGAGTAGGAATTTTGAATAGTCTATAGAAAACTGGGTGAAAAAAATTCAAAACAGTTCACAGAGGGAAACAGTGGTGATCACCCTAAAAAAAAATCTCTGTAATTACATGAAATCAAGTTAATTAGAACCATTCTCCAGCTGTCACGGTGGTGAGGGTGTGGGATCAGGCGTACTTTTTCCTTATGACATATCGATAGTGGTGCAGTTATTTGTGTGATCCTGGGTGACCCCTTCAGCTCAATTTTGCACCCCACCAGGACAGGGCTCCTGTGTTGTGTGGCTCCTGCCCTTATCGTCACAGAACCTGCACACTGCTTGGACTTAATAAATATGTGTTGTGTGAGTGAATGAACTCATGAAGGAGAATGATGGAAAGTTCTAGAATCTTACCCAGAAAAACAGATAACAGTGCAACTAGGGGAAGGAACCGAAAAGGAAGTTGCTTTCAGTTTACCGTTTTATCCCCCCCCCCCCTTAAACTGTTGGTGTTTTTGAAGTAGGCATGCCTGATTTTATAATTCACCAAAAAAAATGTCTGAGAGAGGAGTCAGGTGGTAAAGAGGAGACCTGGGGTAGGATTTGGCCAACTTTTGAGTAGCCCCATTCTCCCACACCTTGGCGGCGAAGGAGACGGTCAGTCTGGGATGGACGCCCTCAGAGAGTGCTGAACAGGACAGCAGATCCGGCCAGGTGGGCTGCTCCGCCACACCCAGGAACTGGTTGAGCCCTGGATGTGGAAGCAGAGATGGAAAGGAGGTCGGCCAACCAGAAGGAGCCCCAGGCAGTGTTCTCAGCCCAGGAGAGCTGGGAGGCAGAGCCTGCTTTGTTCTGCGTTGGCCCAAAGCAGAGAGTGCTGTTTCCTGTCTCTGTTGAATATGGGCAACTTGGCGGGCACTGTGGCCAGAGCGCCAGCCATGAGTGCTAACCTCATGGAGGCCTGAAGTGAGGCACCAGAACTAGCTCCCAGGGGATTTCAACTGCCCTCAGCGAGGCACTCAGACCCTCCTTAACCCAGCCCCGAGCACCTTTTTGGGATCCCCTTCGACTCAGGCTCCAGCCCCCCCCCCCCAACCTCTTACAGTCCCCACAGTGCGCCACTGTGCCTTAACTCTTGCTGCACCTTCAGTTTGCCTCTGCCCGTGACCTCCTCTCCTGCCCCCAGTTCACCTCATGACCATCAGCTCAGCTTTCAAGAGCCATACCAGGTCAGCTGCTCTGTGAAGGCTGTCCTGACACGCCACCCAGGTGAATTACCCAATGTCTATTTGTGTCGTCCATGCAGCAAATGCAGACGTCTCTTCTAGCACCTTGGATGCTCATGAGCACGGATGCCCATCCCACTAGATTGTGAGTTTCCCGAGGGCAGGGTCTGTGTCTTAACTTTTCATCAATGTTCCAAACAGACACCTTATGTGGAGCGGATGGATAGAGGGACAGAAAAAGATGAGTGGGTGGATGGATGGATGAGTAGATAGATGCATGGAAGTCAAGCTCCATGAGAGCAGCTACTTCCTGCTATATTTATTCCCTGTTGCTTAGCCCAATGTGTAGCACATAGTAGATGCTCAAATAGTTTAGGTAATTAAAGGATGATCTGGAATATGGATGATGGATGGGTGAGTGATGGATGGATGGGTGATTGATGGATGAATGGGTAGGTGGATGGATGATGGATAATGGATCAATTGGATGATGAATGGATGGGTGTGTGATGGATGGATTGATGGATGGATGGATGGATGATGATACATTAATGTATGGTTGGATGGTATGGATAGATCAATGAATGAATTTGGATTGCAAATATTCAAAAAGAGTCTTGATACAGAGCAAGATGGTCTTCGTTGTCTAAAAATCTGCCTCACTGTTTTACCCTGCTTCGTTGCCATTGTGTTAATTGAAATGCAAAAGATGATTTCTTAACTTTGGTGACTCTAGCACACGATTTCCCTGTCCGTCACACCCCAAGGCTTAGTTTTATCCCATGACATGACACTGAGTGCCCACAAGTGTCACTTCTGGGTATAAGGCAAGGAAGATGCTTTTCAGAGAACTTCCAAAGGCCACAGCTACTCCTGGGAGCCAGATGGTCTCCAAAATCTGGCGGACCTCGGACATTCCCACAGCTACCCGAGACCTAGCTGGAGGTAGAAATAGCATTCTGTCACTGGGGGTTCGGAGCCTGCTCCGTCTGAGGAGTTGGAGTCTGAAGCAGGTGCTCCCGAGTCTTCCAGGCCCAGGACCTCCTCACTGCGGACACGAGTGAGGACACTGGGAAACCAGTCTCTCTTGTCTGAAGCCCCTACGGGCTGGATGGAGCTGAGGACTTGGTGGGGTACAGACAGAGCCAGGGAGAGGAGCCGGCAGGGCAGGCAGAGGAGGGAACCCGCAATCTTGTAAGGATGTTTGACAATGGTCCCTAGTGACAGGGGAGAGGAAGGAGGGAAGGAGCGACGGCCACCCTGGGGCTCACACATGAGGCTCTGGTTCACTGGGGGCGAGAGCAGGAGCATCGCCAGGCGGACCACCCACAGGTGCCTCCCGCTGAACTGACCTTTCCCAGACCCAACCCTCTTGCGCTAAGTGGTAAACCATCCCTTCTGTTGCCCAGGTCAGAAACCCTGGAATGATCCTCGACCCCTTCTGTTTCTCACATCCACCTGCAGTTAGCAAGTCCATCGGCTCCACCTTCCCTTCACATCAAGGTCGTTGTTTTATTTCTCTACTGTACCTGCTCTGCCCTGCCCCAGCCACAGTCTGTCCCCAGCCCGCCAGCTGCTGTAGCCCTGCCCACCAGGTCATCCCATTGTCCCTCCACTCGGAGCCCTCCAATGACCTGCATCTCACTCAGAGTCAAGGCCAGAGTCTTTGGAGCCTTCCACGAGGTCCGCTCCGCCTGCCCTGGGCACTCCTCAGGCCTCCCACCTGCTGTGTTCCCCCACAGCTTCCTCTGTTGCTTTTTCCATCCAGCCAAGGACACTCCCCCCAAGGCCCTTACCCTTCCTGTCCCCTCTACTGGCCTGCTCTTCCCCCAGGACAGGCGGGTGCCCGGCACACAGCCTCACTTCCTTCAAGTATCTCCCCATCCTCCTTCCTTCCTCTCATTCCCCCCTCGGGGCACTCACCACTAAGTGGCTACATAGTCTAATGATGTCTTTCGAATGCACATTTGGAACTGGGGGAACAGAAGCACATCCCAGCTACGCAGGAGGCTGAGGCAGGATGATCTCAAATGCAAGGCCCCACTCAGCAATGCAGCAAGACCCTGTCTCAGTAAAATTTAAAAATGGGCTGGGATGTAGCTCAGTAGTACAGCACTTGCCCAGCATTGCGAGACCCTGGGACCAGTCCCCAGTCCCCAGTACCACACACAGACATATGTTTGGAACACAAGTACCCAGGATTGTAAGGGTTTTCAGTATTTCTCTGCTAGTACCCCAGGACCTAGAACTGTGCCTAGAACCTAGTAGGTGCTCAGCTAATACTTACTGAGTGAGTGAATGAGCAGAGCTTGTCACCCTGTGCTTCTCTGTGGCTCTCTAACAGTGGGTTTTCCACGTTCTGCTCTCAGTGTTAGAGCCACCCTGTCGTCCCACGGACCCTGCTCCCTGTACCACACCCGGTGCCTTCAAAACAGCGTATCTCCCATTTTGCACTCAGGGATGATACTCCTGGCCCAGATTTTAATTAGCTACCCTCACTCCTGAGCTGACCAAGAGGAAAAGCCTCTGGCTCACCTGGGGAAGAAAAGCTTGTGGGGTCACCTTGGGCCACCTCCTCCTCGGGGACCCTGTCCTACCTTGTCCCTGCCCCTCTCTGTCTCCTCACCCGTCAACCACACTGAGTATCCTGGTCTCAGGACCTCCCCCTCTGGACTCGGAGCTTTCTAAAAACTGCAGCTTCCTCGAGTCTCTTCAGGTTGGCTGGACAGATAGACAAGAGCTTGCTGGACACCCAGCCAAAATGGAGCTAGCAAGGGCTAGAGAGAGTGAGTGGGAGAAAGAAATGGAGAGAGCGGGCCCAAACCACCGTTCAGGATAATGAAAGGGAAGAGAGAGGAACGTGCTGGTGGGAGGCGAAGGGTTAGTTCTGAAGCCCAAACCCTTTGGGGCTCAATGCCCCAGGTCCTCCAGGACCCTCCCCCGCCTCCTAGTTTGGCTCCTCCCACCTTCTGCACCTTCACCCCCAGTCACTTCCCTGTGTGCAGAGCACAGGCCTCGGGCCTTTGTCCTCCCCTAATATAGTAATAAGAAGAGTCATTAGTTGATTTTTGCCGAGCCCCACTTTATAAGCTCACTTACTCCTCCTGGGGCCCTGGGAAGGTAATGCCATGACTCGTCTCGTGGGATCGACAAGGAGACAGAGGAGCATGCCCCGGGGGTGCCCTGGTAGCCAGCAGAGCTGGGATCCGGCCCAGGACAGACTTCAGAATCTGTGCTCTTGCAGCTTTGCTTTGCAGCATCCGCTTCCCAGGGTCCCAGCTTGCCCTGGATTCACCCAGGCTCACCCAGCACCCCGAGGCTCCCAGGCTGACTTGGCCCCCTGCTGGGACACACAGCGGGACCCCCTGGGACCCACACACAGCTCTGCTCTGCAGTTGTATCAAATTACTTCCACTGATGGTGGGCCTGTGTCCCCAGCCACCCGGGAGCTTGGAGGACAGGCATGGCCTGTGGGCCCTGTCCACGTGTGTGGCTCAGAGAATGAAGCACAAGTACCTCCCCGCTCTTGTAGGAAGGTCAGCCATTATTCCTCCTATGTCTCAGCTCCGTATCTGAGCCTGCTCTTGAACCTGATTCTGGAAATGCCCATCTCTGTCCTCCTCCATCTCACTTCTTCTGGTGGCTTGGCACAAGACCTCCCAGAACATTCCTGTCGTGCAATTCATTTGGTGGGAAACACGGTCTGGGCACATCCTCCTTGGAGCAGGTCTTGCTTCTCATAGACAAACGGGTTCACCGAGCCAGCCCTGGATTCGTTTCCTGCTGCCAAGTCTCTTAAAATAGAAAGGGGTTTCCAAGCCAGTTGAACAAGCATTAAAAAAAAAAAAAAACACCTGATAATTTCCTATCTTGTTTCTTAATAAATTTAACAGTAAGGGAAAGACTTCTGGCACTGACTGGGTTATTGAATTCCTAAATCTTTTGCTTCTGAGATCTTCATTTACTCAGATTATTAGCAAACATTTATCGACCCCCTTCTCTGTGCCACGTTGTTCCTATGTATTAGCCCCTTACAGCCTCCCAGCCCCGCCAGGAGGTGGAGAGAAGCTCTTTATCGAGGGAGGAGAGGGCTCACAGCAGCCAAGTCAAAGCCCTGGCTGCTGCATGGGAAGCCGGCAAGCGGGTGTCTGCATCTGGCCAGCTGGTTCTTTGCCTATTCAAGGGCTGCTCTGCGTCCAGACTGAGCAGCGTCCAGCAGCGGGATGGGCGGTCAGTTCTGCTGCGCCCAGCTGCTGCTTCCTGGTTGCTAAAGTGGAATCTGGTGCTGGAATAACAGAAGATCAAGTAGAGCTGGGCCGCAGGACTTAGTGCAGCCAGAGACAGACCAGCAGAGCCAAGCGCGGGTCCAGGGTACCAAGGCTCACCTGGTCAGCCCTCCCCAGCACGGGATGATGCCATCCCCTCCCGACTCAACCCCTCCCCATTGCTACACCATAACCAGCCCCACACACACACACACACACACAAGGACAGGTAAACCATTGGTTGCCTACAGTAAGTCATTACCAAATAAAATATAATAATAAAATATCAAGTCAAGGCAAATGCTGTGAATAAAAAAAAAAGTGATTAAGTGATATAATCCGAATTCAAACCTGGGTCATTTGAACTCAGAGACTTTGTTCTTACCTTTTACCTTTTACTGTCCCCCCAAAATATTTGGTTCTCTACCCTTTAGCGCGACTGAGAATTAAAAGAAAATTGAACTTGAATATGTAAAAGGTTTGCCACAGTGACCCGCTCAGTAAAAGTTAGGTGGTCTTCTCCTCCTCCATCACCACTGTCCGTGCATCATAGAGGGCTGGGTGGGACATGCTGTTGGCTGGCTGGCCTGGTTTTCTGCTTAAGGGTAGATAGCATCCCCTAGGACCAGTAACAGACAGGAGAGAAAGGAGGAGAAATGCAGCTGGGCCCCATCAGGACAGAAGACCAGACGGGGTTTGTCCAGGGTCCCACCCAAAGCAGTGGTTCTCATGTTTTGTGTCCTGAGTGACCTGACCAAAGATTGCCTCTCCCCAGTTGGAGGAGATTTTGCAAAGATGATCTGCAAATCTGTTTGAATCCAGACCGTAAATTCAAAAAGCTACAATCTGTGGAAACAGGGCAGATATAGGTTGAGGCTTTAAGTATGTTATCTTGTGTAATCATCACAGCAAGTCTGTGAGGTGCTTGCTGAACCCTTCTCTGGTAGGAGCAAAGCTGACTGGAGATGGAGGAAGAGGAAGTGGTTGTCTGGGTTGAGCAAGGGACAGCAGCAGGAGGGAGGGGCAGTCAGTTCTGTCAAGGTCAAGGTCATACCCAGCCCCCTCTCCCCTGCCCAGACCAGGCCCAGAGCAGCACAGCCTTCTATGGGTGGGAATGTGGGCACTCAGAGGCACGATGGGTCATTCTTTAGGACCCATGATAGATGATTTTGAAAATTTGAATCAATTCTCTCCTTAGTTAATGCTCGACACGCCGGAGTAATAGGATTTCAGGGAGAAATGACTTTGCAAGCTCCCTGGATCCTGGTTTTTCCCAAGCTCCCTGGATATTTGAGTCATATTTGAGTCTTGGTTCTCTCTGTCTTTAAACTGGGCTCTTAATCACCAGGGCATGGCTGTCCCTGGCTGCCATAATGGGAATTGATGAGCAGCCCCAAATTCAGGCCTGCTCTGACACTGAAATACGACACTGGGCCTTCCTATTCACCTAGAAGATTTTTTATACAAAAAATAATAATAATAAATAACTTCAGTAGATGTGTGAACACCATGTAGTCCTCAAAAAGAAAACCCTGTCAAGTGTAGGTGTCCCAAATCTCTGTAACATAGTTCTCAAAGCTTCTTTGAATCATTATAATCTCACATTTAAATTGCATAACCCTCTAGAAAGCAGAGGAATACGTTGCAAGGGAAATAGTTTGTCCACCTGCTGAACCATAAGTAGTCCAAGGCTGGGTTTGCACACACTGCCTGATTCCGCTTAGTTTACGTATGTGAAGAGTCTACTTTTTGCTTAGCATATGGAGAACCTTTGATACACATTACGTCTTTTTAATTCCCTTGCCCTACACCCACCCAGCAGTCCCAGGAGAAAGACAAGCCATTACTGTTCCCCCCATTTCACAGCAGAGGAAAGGGAACCTCAGAGAGCTTCCCCGACCTGCCCAGATTCAACGCAGGGAGGCGTGGAGCTCTGCCCACCATCAGGGCCTGGCTCCTGGATCCCCTTGGCCGACTCTCTGACACCCCTTTTTCCTAAATGTGGAGAGCCTTGTTATCCTAAAACTGGGGTCACTTGCTGGGGATCATGATGCCCCTGTACTTACTGAAGTGAGCTTCTTAGGGGCAGGAAGTCCCTGAACTAGAGAACTCAAGGTGTCAGGTGAGGGGCCAGCCCACAATCCCCTTGGCTTGGCCTCTGACAGCAGGTGAGTGACAGCAGGTGAGCGCACAGACCACGACTCAGAGCGCCCCTGCCTAGGGCCACCCGGAGGATAACAGGGCTGAGGGAGTGGCAGGGGTGGCCTGGCAAGGTGGGCATTTCTGTGAAGGGCTTGTCTTCCCAGAAAGCCGAGCGTCCCCGAGGTGTGGCCCCAGGCTGTGTCCAATAAACAGTGAAATGGGACAGACCAGGTAGTCCAGGCTGTGTGGTGGCACCATCCACGGAGTTTTCCAAACTGCTTTTACGACCCATGAGCGGGTCATGAAATCATTCAGGGGGCTGCAGCCTGCTTATTTTATTAATAAGATAGGAGAAGAGGTAAGGAAGAACCCCGGCAAACACGGAGGCTGTCTCACACAGAGGAAGGATTGGTGCTGTTTTCCATCCATGAAAAATATTTTTGTGAAAATGAGTGTGGTGTGTGTGTGTGTGTGTGTGCGTGTGTGTGTGTGTGTGTTTACTTCCTGGGCCGTGATACAAAACATAATCTTCTGAGTCACAGAAGTATTTGAAAAGCAAGTGGTTGGAGGAGAATCTTAGAAACAAATCAACTTCCATTTCCCAATGATACCATATGAGAAATCTAATGCTCATTTGTACCCTTTATCCATTATTATTAGTCATTTAAAAAAAATCCCACCTGGTACGTGGCCTGCCCCCTGTCTCAGCCTCTGTTAGGGATGAAGTAAGGGCCCCGTGAAGCCGCAACCACTGATGGGCAGCAAGGGTCAGAGGGGGGTGTGGCAGGTCACCTGACCAGACACCCACATTCCAAGGAGAGTCCTTTCCAGCGGGATGAAGAGCGAACGTGAGCCACTTGGCCTTTGCCTCCATCTCCCTCACAACTCAGCAGGCGTTCCACAAACGCTTCCTAATCACCACCTACTCCTTGTTCTTCGGATTCCTGATAAGAAAGCACTTCATTCCTAACTTGTCACATGGTTTTATGGCTCTGTATGTAGTAGTGTCTCTCCTTCACTCCGACTGGGCATCCCTGAGGACAAGGATGAAGTATACTGTGTCACTGTCTTGGTCCCTAACACAGAGCAGTGCCGGCCTTATTCATTGTGTCCTCTGTGACTGGTACTTAGTGATTGTATCTGTTAGCTTTCACCCTAACAATGGTGAGTAAGAAAGAGGCCCCATCTCAGGGGTGTCTGGGGAAGCTCTAAGGGGCCAGTCATTCCTGGATCTGCTGCATGTAACTCTCACCCCAGACCAGCAGGCCAGTCAGGGCATGAGATGAAGTAGAAAAAGTGCTTTTGAGACCTTTGAGTCTAACAGTCAAGTCATCAAGGCTGAAGGTCAAGAATTAAGAAGCCCACACTGCCTTAGGGTAGCCAAGGAAGAGGGAATATTTGAGGAATCTATGCAAGCAAGACCTCAGGTTCTCGATAGATGTTTAGGGAACAGGAAAGAAAGGAAGAAAATAATTGGATTCTAGGGCTTTCCAGGGGTATTCACCATATAAGTTGCCAAAATCCCTGGGGGATTTTCTACCTCCCAACACACAGCTCTGCAGACAGAGCCATAAGCCTGTCCCAAGCGTGACAGCCTAGTCACCCAGTTCCATTTGCTGGGCAAGCCCTCGGAGGCCACGGCCAGCAGCTGCCCCCCAGGATGCTCAGGGCTGCAGCTCAGGGAAGGAGGACGGGGCAGTGACCATGGGGTTCATGGGCAGCATCTCCAGGTGGACAGAATCCCTGCCAGGCCCAAGGGGAGGATTGCATTTCTTGGAAATGTGTGCCTGGGGACAAATGCCTATGAGGTTGTTAAGATCAGGACTCTGAGGGGACCCTTTGAACCAGCCAGACACCACGGCTAGAAGGGGTCCTGGGCTTCGGTTCCTTGTTGGCTCCTCAGTACAACCCTGCCGCCGCTTGGGGTCCTGCAGCCCTCCCTGGTGACCTGAGCGGTAACAGTCCGTCTTCTTTCTTATCTCCCTCGGCTACAGGGGTGCTGTGCCTGCCGGACAGCCTGAACCTGCACCGAGACCCGCAGCGCGCCAGCAAGCCCGGGGAGCTGCCCATGTTCAGCCAGTCGGAGCTGAGGACCATCGAGCAGTCCCTGCTGGCCACCCGCGTGGGCAGCATCGCCGAGCTGAGTAAGTGACGCTGCTCCTCCAGCCCCGGCGCCATGACAATCCTCTGTGGCCTAAAGGGACACCACCAGCCCCTCAGAGCACTCAGGCTTTGTAACCAGCCAGGTGACGATTTATTGAGTGCCTGCTGTGTACACAAGATAACATTAATGCAGTGGGGAAGGGGTGGGCCCTGAGCCAGGTGGGCCCTGAGCCAGGGCCTGGGAGTTGACCACTAGTCGAGGTCCAGTTGCTCATCTCTGGTCCTCATTTTCCTTTTCTATAAAACACAAGAAATAGTGGTGCCCAGCGTGGGGTTTGCGGGTGGTGATGCCCTGAGTGAAAGCCCACTGGGCTGGGCCAGGCCCACAGCACACAGGTGCTGCATAGACAGGGGCTGCTCACTGTCGGTCTCTGTGCCAGGATCCTTTTATTTGGGGGCAGGGGGTTACCAGGGATTGAACTCAGGGGCACTCCACCACTGAGCCACACCCCCAGCCCTATTTTGTATTCTATTTAGAGACGGGTTCTCATGGAGTTGCTTAGTGCCCCACTTTTTGCTGAGGCTGGCTTTGAACTCATCATCCTCCTGCCTCAGCCTCCTGAGCCTCTGGGATAACCAGCGTGCGCCCCAGCGCCTGGCCACACACGGCGCCAGCTTTAAATCACAAGTCAGATCACTGCCCCCCCATCCCGTTCCAAATCCTCTACTGACCCCCTCTGACCCAGAGGGAAAGCCAAAATGCTCAGAATCCCTCCCAGTGCCCCCCCCACACATCTTCCTCTACTGTTCCTCTGGCACCTTCTTGTCCTTGAACATCTCGGGCACGCCTGGGGACCTGGGCACCTGTGTCCCCTCTGCCTGACGCTCCCTTCAGATCACCATGGCTGGCTCCCTCAAGATCTTCAAGAGGCACCCGTGTCCCCTCCTCAGAGAGGCAGCTCTGGCCACCCCATTTAAAATCGTAACACCCTGAGGGCTCCTGTGTCCATCAGCTCAGGCTGTGGCTGGAACCCCGCGGGAGGCAGGTGGCTCAGAAAACACTGACCTGCACAGTTCTGGGGGCTGCAAGTCCAAGGTCAAGGTGGGGAGCAGTTCAGTTCCCATAAGAGCTTCTCACTGTGTTCTCATGTGGCAGAGAGAGAGAGAGAGAGAGAGATGGATGGATGGAGGAGTGGGGGGAGGTGGGGAGGTCTTCTCTTCTCACAAGACCACTGACCCCAGCCTGGGCCCTACCCTCACCTGGCAAAGGCCCCACCTTGTGTTATCATCACATGGGGTGAGGCGTCAGCAGGAATTCTGGGGAGGCACACATGCCATCATAGCCACTCTGTCCCCCTCCACTGCTGACATTTTGTGTCTGGTAGTCACCATCCTGACGTAGTCTGTACATTCTTTGGGGTTTTTTTTATAACAGCTTCATTGCAATATAATTCATATACGGTTCACTTCTGTAGTAAGTCAGTCGTTTCTAGTGTGTTTACCAAGTTGTGTAACCATAGCCACCGTCACGTTCACCATCATAGGTCATTTGCATCACCCAACCGGAACCCAGTCCCCATTTGGTGGCCATTCACCTCCCCTGACCCCTGGGCACTTTATATTTTACTTTCCTGGTTTTAGTCATCTCTCACAACTCGCATCTATTCTCCCTGACAGTAGGAACGTTTGATTTATTCACTAATATAACAGCAACACCAAGAATGCTCTCTGGCACATAGTAGGCCTTCAGGAAATCTAAAGGAAAGGAAGGAGGGAGGGAGGAAGGAAGAGCCGACCAGAAAAGTAGAAAAAAAGAGGCAGAAAGGTAGAAAGAAGAAAGGGGCCGTCAGAGTTGGGGTGTCCCAAGTTCAAGGAATAATTCGACACCTTGTGCACCAAATTCAGGGTTGTGCTAAGTCTGACCAACCGGAAGAAAATGGCACCGTGCTTCCTCATGATACGATTGATCGTCCAAACGAATTTGCTGTTTTAGTTCCTGATGGAGTCAGAGCATTGATCTCAGAAATGGTCGATTTAGGTTGAAGTTGGGGTTGGTCCTGCAACTCGAGCAGACCCTGAACTAGGAAGAGACTCAGGACCCAGAGGGATTCCCTGCCCACCCAAGACGGGCATCCCCCATGGGCCACGGCCTGCCCCTCTAGCCAGGGACACCCACTTCAGACCCCTGAAGCCACGAGCTGCCTCTCATCACCGTGTCTTCTGGCTGTCAGTCATCCAACTGTTCTGAAGCCCCCTTGGCAATGTGGTGAAGCCGAGGGACCCTGGCTCAGAATACTTTTAAATGCACACTGTACGCAGGACTACAGAGGAAACCAGTGTTCATATTCAGTTATCCAAATCTTTTAAACCTAAATTGTGGCCCAGTCATGCTGGGCTTTTATTGAATGTGAATTCACAAGCTCTAGTGGCAGGTCTGATGTCCCTGTGATTCTGAGGCACAGATGTGGGCGAATGCCATTCGAGTTATCTACAGCTGGACCGGGACGATGGAATCTCTGCTCCCAGGGTGTGCAGACACGTGTCCCAGCAGCACCTGGGAGACATGACTAGAAGAAGAAATGCCACCCATCTGGGGCTTTGCTAATTTCCAGGACATGACCCTGACCCTGGACGTGTAGAATCTGGCTGCAGCCTTGGGACCTGTCTGCATGGGTATTGCCAGGGATGAGGCCCCTGCACCAGGTGGCCCTTTTACCTGACCCCACCCCACCCCATGTCTCAGAGGTTGTTCCTGGGATAGCCCAAAGCCCCCTCCTGACCCCAGACCCCTGAGGGGCCCTGCATAATTCTGGTGCCTTCGTCAAAGCAAGCACCTGCTGAACAGATCCACACGCCCCCTGCGCAGGCAGCCTGCAGGCTCAACCTGCTGTATAAATTGTTTTTAAGGATAATTTGCTCTGTAAATTAAGCCCTGTCATCACTGAATGTTGACTTTCATGTGCGAATTGCCGCACACAGATGGGTGTTGTGAATTGCGAGTGGGTTCCGAACATCCGTCAAGTCAGCCCCGAGAGCGTGCGCAGAAGCACTTGATAAGCCGTCAGGTCGACAGAAGGTTCAGGGTGGCCTCTCTGGATCTGCCTGTGGTCTAGCCGGCTGGCCCTGGGGTCCAACACAGACTGGCTCTCTGCATACAGAGAGAGCGGCTCTTCCTATTCACAGGTTACCTGCTGAGGTAACCACATTTCTGCAGCCAAGGGGAGATGGAGAAGGGTCTTCAGCAGGAAAACACTGCCTGCCAGGGTCAAGAGCAGAGCCTCTTTCTTAACAGGTGACAATCCCAGCAGATGAGGGTCCCCGCACTAGGGCACCATGACAAATCCCCACAGCAGTGACTTCCGTGTGTTCTGTGGTCCCCACTTTATGATAAGGGGTGAAGGGAGGTCCAGCAGACAGCTCCACTCAGACCCAAGAGCCCCTCTGTGAGATCAGGGGGTGGGCAGGGGCTGTGACCGCCATCTGGGGGGAACCTGCTGTTTGCACTATAGGGTGCAGGCTGGATTCCATGCTCTGATACAAATTGGAGATGGGACCGTTCACAAAGGTTACCACGTCCCTAAATAGGGGATCCAGCCCTGCACCCCAGGCTCTCTCCCTGGGACCCCTGCCCAGTTCCTCAGGGCGCCATATTACAATCCAGGGCTGCTTGATCCACCGGCCTGTGGCCACCTCCCGCCATCCAGTCGGTTTTGGTGCTACAGCTTGGATCTCGAATGTCCCCCAAAGCCTCCTGCACTGAAGCCACAGTCTCCAGCCCGTGGCCTCCAGGAGCTGAGCAGCCTCCTCTATCCCCCACTCTGCTGTGATTCCCTGTGCCACCGTGGGCCCCAAGCAATGGCACCAGGCCACCATAGGCAGAAACCTCGGATACCTCAGGCCAAAATAAATCCTTTGTCCCGACAGGGATGTGGTCACCATGATGGAAAGCTGACCAACATCCATTTCCATTTCTGGAACCGTCACTGTGTCCCAAATGCTTTGAATGCATCCCAGGGGTCATCATTCCCGTTGCGCAGACGAGAAAGACTGAGGCTTAGGAAGGTCCTCGCCTTGCCCCGCGCTCCCCAGCCCCGTAAGCGGCAGAGTCGGGATTCAGACCATTTCCCCTGTGGCCTCTGCTGTGGGTGCCAGGCCCACTTTGTATTCTGAGCGCCTCCTGCCTCACCCAGAGCTGGGGAAGCAGCCGCTGAGTGTCACATGAGTGACCTGAAGTGAACTAGCGGAGACCCAAACACGGAGAAGGTGCTCAGGTGAGCAGAGACGTTTCCCGCTGGACTTCTGAGCCCAGGGACCTCGGCCACAATCTAGAACACGTGGAAGGGAGGCTCCATCAGGACACCGCGAGGTCCTGGGAATTCCTTGGCCCTGAACCCCCAGAACTTCCCAAGGTGCCGCACCTCGTGGCTGACCTCAGCGTCGGCAGGGCAGTGCTGACCTCCTTACGGGGAGCAGGGCTGGAGGAAGCAGGTGTGCCCCGCTCCCCACCCAGGCCACACAGAAGACGGGACCTGGATTCCCTCCTTTGGGGACCAGCTCATCCCTGCCTTTGGTCCTGTCCACCTCTGTGACCTCATCCTGGCTTTTCTGCCTGTCACCCCTGTCTCGCCCCAAGCGCCTGATCAAGCCCCACCTGAAGGTCGTTAATTACAGGGTTTGCTTCTCTTGTTCCCGTAAATGAGAGTTTCATGGTAAAGTGCCTCTTGCTGATGTCTTTGCCCACTATAATGTGAACCTGTTGTCCCCACTCAGCTGGGAAATCAGACAGGACCATGAATTCACACCTGGATCAGAAGGTTTTCTAGGTTATCTCCAAGTCTCCAGGGGAGAAAAACAACTGCATAGAAACAACTCTTCTGGCTGAGACAAGGGTTCTCTCTCCTTGTTTGAAATGTGGGTGGGCTCTTCTCAGACTCCTGCTGCCTCTGGCCCTGGGGTGTACCTGTAACCTTCTCAGGTGGCAAGGTAGCTGCTGGCCTCCTGGTAGGTCTTGAATGGGCACTCGTGCTTCTACCACAGGGCCTTTGCACCCACGGCTCACTATTCTTGGAGGTTCCCCCCTCACTTCATTCAGATCTCAGCCAAAATGTCACCTTGGAGAGGCGTTCCTGTGACCAAGCCACCCACTAACCCCTCCCCTTCAGTCCCTGTACCCTCTTCCTGCTTTCATTCCCTCTCGGCACTCATTACTACCGACACACTGTGAGTTTGATCATTTTCTGACTCCCCCACCAGACTCTGCTCCCACGAGAGCTGAGGCTCTTGTAAACGTCACTGAAGCCCCGATGCCTAGAACAATGTCTGACACACAGTAGGACTCGGTATGTATTTGATGAATGACTGAATGAGTGAGTGGATGGCAAGCTTCCCCCTGAATCCAGAGACGAAGTTCTGCTGTGCCTCCGTCCCTCCTCCTCCATAAGAACAAATTTCTGGTTAGTTGGCACCTAATGACCTGGATTATACATAGCCCTGTCCCTTCCTCTCTTCTTTCTTCTTTTTTTCCTTTCCTAGGGGAGAGGTCTGGGTGAGGCAAGTTAAACCTATTATCGGAAGTGCTAGTTAACCGCGAGTAAGATGAAGAGTAGGGGAGGAAGCGAAGGTACTGTCTCAGCGTGGGTTGGGGCAGAAGGAGCCCCCATTAAAATGCATAAACCGGAGTGACAGCTTCTTGGGAGCTGGTAAGAGGAAGGCACGGGGATGATTACAGGTGACACACACAACACTTTAATTGCTATGCATGTTTTATGTGTACTAGAAGAATGTGAGTTTTCCATTTATGGCACTGGTAGGAAGTTTCCTTGTAAGTAAATTCATTTGTGTGAGTGAACGAGCCAATTTAAAGCAAAATATTAAGTAAATAAATTGTATGAGCCACCCACAGATAGGAGCGACGCGGTGGTGTCGAGACCCAGGGGGCTGACGTTGGGAAACATGATCATCGCTAGATTGATGCTCAAGTAGGCTCCTCTCCGAGGCCCAGATTCCAGGTTCCCAAGCTCAGGGGAGCGAGTGACAAATGGATTTGTTGTTTGGGGTTCATGAGGCTGGCAGAGGGGCCAGCCGATGGCACATGGAGATGGTGGGGTGTGAAGCGGACCAGTAATGTGAGGAGTCCCCCTGCCCGCCCGTCTCCCATGGCCAGTCCTCCTAGGAGACAGACCTGAGGTCCCTGATCCAGGTGATGCTCTGCCGCTCATGGTGGTGGTGGTGGTGATGATGGTGGTGATGGTGATGATTATGGAGGTGATGGTGATGGCGATGCTGATGGAGATGATGGTGGTGATGATGGAGATGATGGTGGTGATGATGGAGATGATGGAGGTGATGGTATTATTATGGAGGTGATGGTGGTGATGATGGAGATGATGGTGGTGATGATGGAGATGATGGAGGTGATGGAGATGATGGTGGAGATGATGGTGGTGATGGAGATGGTGGAGATGATGGAGGTGATGGAGATGATGAAGGTGATGGAGATGATGGTGGAGGTGATAATGGAGATGAGATAATGATGATGGTGATGATGACAAACATGGTGATGATAGAAGAATAGTGCTGAGTACTGAGTAAGCATACACAGTGTACCACACCCGGTTCCAAGTACTTTGAATGCTTTATATGTATTTCCTCATTTAATTCTGTGGAGGAAGTACTATTATTATCCCCATTTTACAAATGAGCAGACCAAGGTTATGTACTTCATGGATATTTTTCATTTAATCCACATAACAAATCCATTATGTCATAATGACTCCTGCTTTCAGAGAGGTTAAGTAACTTACCAAGAGTCACACAGCTAGATAGTGGCAATTTGGAGACTCAGATTCAGGCAGTCTTACCCCATGCTGCCTTTTCCCAGGGTACGAGGCACGGTCTCTGCCCTTGAGGCTCAGCACGGGAGATGCAGACAGTTAACAGTGAAGTGCCACATAATTAAGCAAGCACATCGTAGCATGTAGGCAAAAGGGCGACTTGATTCTGACTGGGGGCATCCTGGAGGGCTCCTTGGAAGAAGAGGCATTTGATCACGTCCCTGAAGTCTTCAGTAACTGGGGGACAGAAGAAAGGGCAACCCACAGCGAGACCACAGTCACCAAACCAGGGAGCCTGGAATGGCAGGGCGAGCTGCGTGGTGGCCTGAGGACCCAGGGAGCACCTAGCCCACCCAGGACGAGGGTGCCCAGCAGCCAGGCTTCCCAGCTCCTGGGGAAGGGAAGAGGTGGTGGAGGGGCCATGATGTGGGCCCCTTCTCTTCTCTACTCCCTTTTGATTTTTCTTGTTTCATGTTATTTAATGGGAGCTTTTGAAAGAGAGAGGCAGAAAAATAAGCGTGTTCTCATCTAACCCTGGATGTGGAAGGTAAATACCACGCGGTGAGCTTGTGATTCTGATAATATAAATAGCACACGGCAGAATTCAAAGTTCAGAGACTAGAGAAAAGTGGGATGGGAATGTCACCCTTAATCCCCACGGGCGGAGAAAGCTTTGGTCAACACGCTGGGTTTTCCCTGCCCGTGACTTACTTTATGCACAGTTTTTAAACCATAATCCTGATCCCAGTGTTCGCAATTCTGCACTTTCCTTTTTGCCATTAGCCATTTTAACATGAAGGCTCTTCCTCGGACTGTTGCAGAGAGGCGTGAGCATCTTTAATGACCTCACGGATGGACTATTTAATCTCGTGGCTAATCGAGGCTTCCCTGAGCCAAGCTTTTTATATGCGAAAATTCATTGGGTCAAACTTTAGAGCCCGTAAATAGGGTTTGGGTGCAGACCCTTGTGAATGAAGACTTGGTTGGATTTTGAATTCTTACTCTAGGACACATTCCCAGAAGTGGGCTTTATGGCTGAGGGCTTGGGACATGGGTTAATACCTTTGCTACACCATGCTCAATTGCTCCAAGACGGACGGACAGCTGGCCAGCTGTTGTGGCAGCCTTTGAGAGAGGGACCCGGGTCCCGGGGGGGTGAAGACACACAGGCCTGAGAGCCAGATGCGCTGGGGGTTGGAACCTTGTCTTCCCCCCACTAACCCTGTAGCCTGGGGCCTCGGTTTTCTTATCTGTAAGACAGGGTTTCCCTCTTTGGGCATGGTGGACATTCTTTTTGGGGACTACCCCGTCATCAGATCCGTACAGGACATTTAGCAGCATCCCGAAACTTGACCCACTGGGTGCCAGTAGCCCCTGAACGTGACAATCCCAAATGTCTCCAGATACTGCCAAATGGCCCCGGGAGGCAAGATCAGTTGGGGACCACAGCTGCAAAATTGAGATAATATTGATCCACACCACGAGGAGCACCCAGAGGGCTGGACACAGTGTCCAGCAGGTGCTCCGCGTGCCTGGCGTGGCCTCCGTGATTAATGGATGACAGCTGTTTCCATTTTTCATGATAATAGTGACCATTATGGTCTCCTGCTATTGGACACTGCAGAGAGGACACCTGGGAGGGCGGGCTGGACCAACAAGGGGCCAGTCCTGGCTCTCGGGGCCTCTTCCAGCACGTTCCCGAGCCCTCCTGCTGTTTAGGACGGGGGAGTGCTGGGAGGGGTCACTTCCTGGGGAGCCAAGCCCTTCATGCTGTCCTCCCTGTCCCTCAGCCTGGCCGCCCTCAGTTTCTCAGATCCTGCCAATTCACTGAAAGGCAGCCCCTTACCCAGTGTTTGGTAATCCCCAGGTGACATAGGACTGTGTCCCCAGGTGAGATAGGTGACATAGGACAAAACCTCCCAGAAGCTTTTGAGAGTCCCCAGGTGGCCAACAACCCATAGCCACTCTTTCTTCCTGCCTTGCTGGGGCTCAGCATGGGGCTGCCCAGAATCTGAGGCCGTAACCCCCCCAGAACCTGCCTGAAGCCCCACACCCCTCTCCTGCTGTGGCTGGGGCCACCTTTGCCAACCCTGACACCCAAGCCGAGGGCAGTTCTGGAAACCCCCCGTCCGTCCTGCAGCTGCACCGTGTCCACACCGCCCTCCCCTCCTCTGCACGGGGCAGCAGATGCCACCAGTAGATGGCAGCCAGACGGGCACGGAGCTCTCTGCCCCGACTCTGGTGTGCCGAGGCTGCTGTGATCCTGCAGGCCTTAATGAGTCAGGGCTACTGCCACAGCATGAAGACCCCTCCCTTGCCCTTGTAGGTGGCCTGCTGTGCCCTCGAGCCCGTGGCAGTGGCCGGGAGCCTGTTCTTACCCTCTGTGGCAGGGAGGTCACTCACTCTCCTCATTGGTAAGATGCGTGTGCTGTGAGGACCCACGTCACGGGGTTGTGTGGCCCTGGAACAGTCCACACAGGGTTCTCAGAACTGCACCCCACACAGGAAGCGCGGGGTGTAGGCTTGGTAACACCCCCACAGCCTCGTCCCATGGCCCCCAAACCAAGCTGCCCGGCTGCACATTTTCAGGGTTCATGACAATGGCCATAACTAGCCACAATAAAGAAATGTGGGCCGTTCACAGTTTTCAGGGCAGAGCCCGGTCAGCCTTGCGGGGGGCCCAGGGCCATTGATCCGATGGACCAGGCTTCCTGGCACGTCGGTGTGGACGTACTCTTTAGAACAGTGGTCTTCCATGTTTCCCATCTGTGGCTCCTTGGCTTCCCTCCCCACCTGCCTCTAAAGGAGCTCGTCTTTCCCTGATTCTTCTTTTAATTTCTTGGGTGTGTTTTCCCGCTGTGGGAAATGGAGAGAGGAAGAGCAAGCTCTGGACTAGGAATGGTAAATTTCGAAGAGGTGTAGGGAAGCAACCCCCCTGTCTCCATCATTGGTGCTGCTATAGCAAAGTACGTGAGACTGGGAAAGCTTAAAGATTAGAAATGTATTTCCTCAGAGGTGTGGAGATGGAGGAATTCCAAGATCAAGGTGCCAGCAGGTTTGGCGTCGTGAGAGCTGGCTCTCTTTGCTTCCGAGATGGTGCCTTGTTCCTGTGTCCTCAAGCAGAAGGCAGAAGGACAAGAGAAGAGGGTTTTTCAGCTCTGAAAAATAGGAAGGGAATTTGCCTTTTTGTTCCCTCAGGACCCTTAGCTGATTAGACAGTGCCTGCCTGCAATGGGTGAGGGCAGATCTTCTTTACCCTGTCCACTGGTTCAAATGCCAATCTCTTCCAGAACCGCCCTCACATATGTATCCAGAAATAATGCCTGACCAGCTATCTGGGCATCCCCTAGTCCAGTCAAGTTAGCATCTATAAGTAGCCATCACACCCCTGACTGTGGTCTCTTCAGCCCTGGCCCTTGCTGTCCAGGTATTAAGCCCCTGGATTGTACTCTAGTTAGCTTGTCCTCATGTGGCCTTGGAATTCAGGTAACTCAAGAGATCTTCTTTCTTCTGACAACTTTTATCAGAAATAACGACTGCTTAAGATCTTGCCTCCAGAAGGATTTTGAAGCTATATTTGCACTGGGTAGGAAAGAGCTCTGAGGACCTTTCCACAGCTGACTCCCCTTAAAGAGGGCCAACAGCCCCACAGCTGACTCCCAAAAAGCCCCCACTGTCAATCATATTTTGAGGTAGTGCCCCCCATTGGGACACAGAAACCTAGATAGGAGTTCTAAGCCTCCAGAGGAGAAGCCCCTCCCTCCTGCTCTGCCACACTTTCCTGGGTTTCGATTGCAGGCAAAGGTGGAGATGTTCCGCGGGAGGGTGGAGAATGTGCAGGTCTGAAGGCTAGATTTCTGCTGGACAGTGAGGCACGGGCCTGGGGAGGCTGGCACCGCATCAGAGATTGTGTCTGCACACACACGTGTGTGTGTGTGTGTGTGTGTGTGTAGACAGGAAGAAAGACTGAGAAAAATTTATTTTAAGAATTGGATCACGGGCTGGGGTTGTGGCTCAGTGGCAGAGCGCTTGGCTAGCACGTATGAGCCCTGGGTTTGCTCCTCAGCGCCGCATGAAAATAAATAAATAAGATAAAGGTATTGTGTCCAATTACAACTAAAAAGTAAATATTTAAAAAAAAATTGGATCACTTGGTCATGGGGCTGGCTGCAAGTCCAAAATCTACCAGATAGACCCACAGGCTAGAAATTCTAGTAAGAGTTAATGCTGCCCGTAGCAGAATTCCTTCCTCTTTGGGGAACTTTTAATACCTTTAACTGATGGAATGAGGTCCACCCACATTACGGAAGGTCATCTGCTTTATTCAAAGTCTAGTGATCTCAATGCTAATTACACCTTTAAAAAATATCCTCATAGCAACATATAGAGCAGGGTCTGACCAAATGACTGAGCACCGAAGCCCAGCCACACTGTCACATCCAATTAACCATCACAGCGTCCTAGCGTCCTAGTGTACAATCCAGTCTGCTGTGCATGGGATGATTCTAAGTTGGACAATGCAGTGCGTTGAATAATACCAATCCCAGAGTGATTCTTTCCCATTCATTTGTTACTTTAAGAAGAAAGACTCTGTTGGATATGAGCCCCTGACCCTTGTCTAACACTTACTATTTGGAATAAAAGAAAGCGGGGCCAGAATTCAGCTAGAAATGAATTACACTGCTCTGTGTTTGCTGGATTTACTTTTCCATCAACTTTCTATTTTGGACCATGGACTGATATTCTTCCATTTGTGATAGTGACATCATTTTCCTTTTTTTAGATAGATGTATTTAAGTAAAACAAAATGAGCCTCTTTCACTTTAATTAAAGAATTATTTAAGAGGAGGGGAGAATTATTTAAGAGGAGGGGAGAGTGTTCTGGAAAGAGCAAATAGTATATGCACAGTGTCGGAGAGCGTAACCCGTTCTTGTGTCTGCAAATATCATTAGCTCTGACATAGGCCTGGGAGCCGGGCACAGAGGCTTCCCCTGCCTTGCGTTCCACAAGCACAGGAGCAATGACCCCGGCAGCCACTGAGCTTGACACAGCTCCCAGGTCCGGTAAGCCCCTGACAGTCACGTGATGAACACATGTTCTCCTCTCTGCCTGATATGTGACCTGGAGGTCCCCTGGGGTCGCTTCAGTTAAGGAAGGACCCCAATGATCAGAGTCTCTAAAGAGATCTTCAGGCACAGCTTCTCTGCGAGTGTTGTCTTCCTGGAGGATCTGACGTCTTGCTTCTGTCCACAGGTGACCTGGTGTCCCGCGCCATGCATCACCTGCAGCCCCTCAACGCCAAGCACCACGGCAACGGCACCCCCCTACACCACAAGCAGGGGGCGCTGTACTGGGAGCCCGAGGCCCTGTACACCCTTTGCTACTTCATGCACTGCCCGCAGATGGAATGGGAAAACCCCAACGTGGAGCCTTCCAAGGTCAACCTGCAGGTGGAAAGGTAAGCCTGGCCTGTCTCCGGTGGCCAGAGAGAAGTTCCCCTGGTCACCTCAGCCTGCCACTCTGGGGAGCAGTGAGGGTCCATGAGGGGAGGGATCCTGGGGTCAGAACCTCCCCCTTCCCAAAACTTGTCGCGGGGTCCAGATGGAAACCTTGTATCCTGAGGGGACAGCCTAGAGCCAGGGTTCTCCAGAATTGGCTCGTCCTGTTTAGGTAAAATGGCTTTGGTCATGGAGTGGGCCTGAAAATCCAGGGAGAAGGGCCTCTGGGCGCAGCCGGCTTCCTTGTGGGTGAAGTTGTCTCCATCCTCCTTCTTTATGGCCTCCCTGGGTGTCGCGACCCCTTGCCCGCAAAGAAGACGCAACTCGGGAATCTTCTTTCAACAGTTTATTCAGGCCCTGGATATTTCTTCTTCTCTCTCTCGGATGCCCCTCCCAGCCTTAATAAAGCATCCCAAGCCCCAATGCAAAGCTGCCGCGTGGAGCTTTCTCACAGGGTGGTGAAAAATCATGTGCCAACTTTCCCAGATAAGAAGTTGTTTGTCACAGACCACAGTGGAGCCAGCGTCATCTTGTAATGGCGACCATAGTCTGCAGAAACAGCAGAAGCGGCTCACCACAGTTCCCCCTTTTCTGTTTTCTTAAAACAATACAGGCGAGAGTAGAGGTCCTATCCCACTGTGCAGAAGTGGCTGCATAGTATGGCTCAGTCCTAAGGAGGGCCCTTCCCCAGATCTGAGGCCATATCAGCCGGCGCCTTTTTTCGTGGGGCGGGGCGTGGACGCGTCTAACCCGCATGCAATAGGACATGCTCTCCTTGAGGTCCACGTCAAGGATCACTCAAGTGCAGTGCCTTGCCTCGCATCCTGTATCGTGACGATGGTGGACGAAGGGGGATAGCTGAGGCTGAACTGTGGCTGTTTATAATGACAAACAAGTTGACAGCACCCTGAAAGAAAGGCACGAACTTTAAGGCGATAGAAAAGCACTAGTGTGGAAACCCATCTGCGTGCAATGGCAGTAAGACCGGCAGAGTGCAAGGGCTTTCCAACACTAAGAGAATAACAAGGAAAGTCATGTCGATCCCAGTGCAATGTTATAATAACTTGGGGTGTAACGACCATGACAAAGGTTTACTGCTTAAGATGCGCAAGCCAGACTTGAGGCGAGTTGCCATTTTCTAAAGCTGCAAGAGCTTGTATGATCATAGCCTTATCGTGAGCACTGCGGGCCTTAAGGCGACAGAGAAGCCACAGAGTGCAACACATTGCCCCAAAAATGCCTACCCCCACCCACTCTTTGAAGAAGGAAAAAGCAGAAGATATCCAATCGGTGAATTGACCCAAAGTCACAGGATCGACACGGGTACTGTTCAAGACAGCTATCTGGGTTAGTTGAGACTGGATCATGTTTTCTGCTTCCATGGACCAGGTTTCGGACGGATACTCCCCGATGATGTGGGAGGCATTTCTGGAATCAAAAAATCTGACAGAGGTTATACATAAATGTGCACGTTGATCAACACAACCCAAAAGCACCAAGTCGGCCAATTCTTCTACCTGAGCTTGGAGTAAATCTATTCTTTGGTTGGCAGCTAAAATCCCTGACAAAATATGTTGATTAATTGAATTTTGAGATTCAAGTATGGTGGATGTTTGTTGAATAACCTGATTAATAGTGGCAGCAGTTTGAACCTGGCTGGCCATGGCTACTCCAGCTGTAACTGCTGCAGCAGCAGATACCGCCACAGCTGTCACTATGGCTGCCGTAATTCCAAAATCTCTACGGGCTCTAATCAGTTCAACAATAGGAAAGGATTCTGGATCTGCAGTAACTGGGATCGGGACAAAGGTTGGAAATTTCATAACCATTGCCATAGTCCAGGAGCCATTCCAACACTCAGACAAATAACAGGTAATATTAGAGCAATTAAGCATCCCCTGTAATGTAACATTAGCCAAAAGAAACAGGAACGGAGATTGGAGACAGACTGCTGAGGAGGGTAATGTAGCATTAAACAATTGTGAATTGTGTGAAGTAATTTTAAGTCTCCTATCTCGCTCCGAGTCTTGGGTACTGCCAGAAACATTAAACAGCCAACTTTGGACTCCTAATATTTCCCTGGGGAAACACAAGCGCGGACTAGACTAGCCCAATCTGAGGGAGTCATGCAAAATCTAGTAAGTCCCTCCACCTGAGTGAGAGTGAAAGCGGCATCTATGCCATAAGTGCGGACAGATTCTGCCAAGGTTTTAATTATCTTAAAGTCTAAAGGCTCATGATATCTTCCCCTGTTATTGTCCTGAAATACAGGGTATGCAAGTCCCATATCTGTATTAACTGTCCTCCAAACTTGTGCATGAAAAGATCTCCCGGAACCTTGGCTCCCCCCCACATACGGAGGTGGGGCAATCGGCACCATATCTTCTTCTAGATATTCTACCTCCTCCTCCTCAGAGTTTTGTTGACCAATGTTAACTCCCTTCCCCTTCTTACAGTAGGCCTGTGTGCCCTGTGTCTCCTTTTTCTTCTTTTTCATTTTTATCTTATGTAGTTGTTGTAACAATATATCAAGGTCCTCAGAACTCTCTGAGTCGCTTGTGTTCTCAGGCGTTTTTAATTCAGTCAAGTCTGGGTAGAGCCTTCTCCTATTTTTATCTTCAGGCTCTTTTGCCTTCTCACTACTGTTACTTTTAATACTCTCTGCCACTTCACTACATGATCCTTCAGATTTTTCCTCATGCAGTTGCTCAAGAATAGCTTGACCCTCACTCACAGCTTCCTGGCATTTACCATCTGTTATACATCTTCTAACTAACTTCCAAAGTGGTATAATGCCACCCTGCAAGGTACCTTGCTCATGAGCGAAATCTAGATCTTTCCCTAATTTGTCCCAGCTGGGAACCGTAAGACTCCCTGAAAAAGCAAACCAAGGAGCCGCTATATCAGCTTCTCTTAAAAACATCTGCAAAGTACTCTGCTTTATCTTAAGTCCTTTTGAATGTAACAACCCATCTAGGGCCAACAAAATTGGGCTTGAAGAAGCAACGCCCATAATGTTTTTAGAGCTATAAAGAAAGTGAAAGTACAAAAGTCCCCGCTCTCTTCCTTTTACAGGGGAGCGTTCCGTTCTATGAATTCCCCGCTCTCTTCCTTTTACAGGGGAGCGTCCCTGTCGTCACAACAACAAAAGAAGCACAAAAAACAAAAGCGAAATGACACAACAAAAGAAACACAGAAAACAAAAGCGAAAGTACACAGTGCAGCTGCAATAAAATGTAAGGCTCTCTCTGTGTTTACAGAGGAGCTACCCCGCTTTGGTCGCGGATCCCACTTATTGGGACTAACCCCGCTTTGATCGCGGATCCCACTTATTGGGACTAACCCCGCTTTAGTCGCGGATCCCACTTACCTGGGACTAACCAGTGCACCACCCCTGACTGCTGAAAGTTCTGGTTCCCGGGTCTCGGCACCACTTGTCGCGACCCCTTGCCCGCAAAGACGCAACTCGGGAATCTTCTTTCAGCAGTTTATTCAGGCCCTGGATATTTCTTCTTCTCCCTCTCGGATGCCCCTCCCAGCCTTAATAAAGCATCCCAAGCCCCAATGCAAAGCTGCCGCGTGGAGCTTTCTCACAGGGTGGTGAAAAATCATGTGCCAACTTTCCCAGATAAGAAGTTGTTTGTCACAGACCACAGCGGAGCCAGCGTCATCTTGTAATGGCGACCATAGTCTGCAGAAACAGCAGAAGCGGCTCACCACACCTGGGTCCACGGGGAACCAGAAACACTAGCTCAGCCACAGGGGCTTCTCAGGTGGCAGGAGGCTGGGCCACCCGAGAGGAGGACAGTCTGGGAGGAGGCCTGGCTTGGGCTGCCCCCAGCTCTGCCCCTCTGCTTCTGAGTGGCTGAAGCAAGCTGTTCCCAAGGTTTCCCAGGACTCTCTGGGGACAGCTTCACCCTCTCAGACACAGGGCTTTAGAAACAGCCCTAGGGGGAGCTGCCTCCTTTAGCAGCGGGTTCATGGATCCTCCCTCCATAGTGGCTCACAAACCAGGCCCCGGCCTCCACACAGGCCCTGTTCGCTCTGAGTACCATGGGAGTGACCCCAGTTTATCAAAGAGAGACTCCAGGAGGGCAGACTCTGTGGCCCGACTTCCTGGCTCAAGTCTCAGCTCTTCTAATGAAAAGCTGAGGGGTCCTGGGAAAGTGTGCCTTAAACTCTGTGCCTCAGTCGTCTCTGTGCCTCCTCATCGGCAAACCAGGGACACAAAGAGTAAATCCTTCCTAGGACTGTCGGAAGGTTAAATGAGCTGAACAGTGCCCAGTACATATAAGTGCCCAATAAATGCTGGCTTTCATTATTGTCATTGTACGGTTATGCGCACGTCGCTGAGCGCCTGCCAGCATGGGCTCCGTACGATTTTCCTTTCTGTTAGTTCCTAAAGCTCCCTGGTTCTCCAAAGCTCCGTGGATACTGTTTTTGCCAGAATAGACCGGGCTCCCTCCCCAAATCACGCATGTCTCTGGACTTTTTAGTTAAGGGAAGGGGATGGAGCATAGACCAGGTGGAGCTTGCTTCTTATTTTTGAAGAATCCCGAGTTAGCATCCATATGTCAATCCGCATGTCAATCTAGGGTGGAGTAAACGTATCAGGGGTTATGCAAGCCTCTCGGTGTCCAGGCCACCTCAGGGGACATCCCGTGCATATTTTCATGTGCAAACATGCCCCAGTGAAATGCCCAGGGTCCCTGAGTAAATTTTTAAAAATCATCTGAGTTAACACCAACGCTTTGCTTGCCCTGACTGTGCGTCCCGAGGGTTGAGGGGATAGAAGCCACTGGCCTCCCACTAAGGAACCCCAGATGCATCAGCCCCTGTCCTCGACAGGATATAGTGTACCTTCTCTGGCTCGCTTCCCCCATGACACCCCAGACCCCCATCTCCCCTCAGATGAGCTCCTCCATCTTCAGCCAGACCCTGCCTCCCTTGAGCCTCCCCTTCCACTCAACCCTCCCCTCTGGGATCCACCATGGAGTCTTACACTCTCCACCTGCCTCTGCTCATAGCACCTTATTTTCTGCCTAGCACAGAAATTTTAAATTATATATGTATTTCTGAGCTTCGTGAGGATAGACAATACCTCTGTTTGGGCCATCCGTCCACAGCCAAGGCCAAGCTCAGCACCTGGGGCAGAGAGGGAAGCAACAGACGTTTGTAGAATGAAGTGGCGATCTTTGACTATTTCTTGAGTTTTTAAAACCTGTGAGATGCTCGTGGGTGGGACTTTACTCCAGAAACTTTATTGCCTTGGAAAGAAAGAAAGATAAATTTTGTAAGATTTATGATTATCTACTTTCCAAATAGTAAGGATAAATGTAAACACCTTAGTGTTGATGGTAGGTTCCTGTCTTAAATAGACTCACCCTAAGTCTCGAACAAGGTTTCCCTCCCCTTTATCATGATGGAAATATTGTTGTAGGGACAGCCGAGGCAGGGCACCAAAGACAGCAGGAAACAGTTTTGTTTGGCTGCAGCCAGGTTCAGAGGGCACAGCTTTTGCTGTAATCAATCAATCCCCTGAACCCCGAGTTCAGGGAGTTTCGGAGTTTTATACCCAGCGTGTAAGGGGAGGGGCTCAGAAGTTCACAGTCTGCAGAAGTTCACATAAAAGCAGCTTTTTCTTTCACTGTTCTGGGCAAGTTAACCCTTCAAGGACAACACCTGAGAAGGGGGTAGCTTCTTCTCCCCTCTCTTTCCTCCCCCTGCCAGCTGTTACCATGGAGCCCAGTTATTAACTTATCTTAAAAATGTAGACATCTCTGTGAAGCCCAGCTCAAGGCCAGAGGCCTGGTTTGCACATTTCTTCAAAGTACTATACTGGATACATGTTTGTGAAAACTAGTAAGGGAGTGTCCAGCACCTGGAGTGCTGGTAACTTCTCGGCCAGTGGCCAAGTAAACAGGGCGACAGGAAAATAGGAAGTTTATCTACATTGAACTCTTTTGCAGAGACTCTTTTGCTGACAGTCCTAAAATCAGCCATGGTGAAAATTTCTGGAGATGCCCAGTTAAAACTTTTCAGTGGAGAAAGGGGTGCCACTTCAATATCAGTGATTCTTGGATGTCTTCGGCCATGGATGATTTCAGTAACTTGTTGCCACATGTGATAAAATAGTAGGATTAATAGGAATAGGAGTGTTTCATTGCCCTAGGTAGCTTGATCTGTCTGGGAGGAGGAAAGAGGAGCTTCACTTAGAAGACTAGACAGATAGGGAGTTCCAAGCACCCCCAGTCTTCCTACAGCAAAGCAGAATTTATACACACGCAGGGACTGCTCTCAGCCCTTTGGCAAGCAGGTTGTACCAACAGATGTGGCAAAACGCCTGCCAGAGGAATCTCAGCCACAAACACGAGTGCGTGATGCTCAGTCACCAACTGTTTAAGAAAATGAATGCTGCGAAACAAAACGGTCTTAACAAATGGAAGAATTTACACTTGAAGAAACTGAGTTCCTAAGCCCAAAGGAACAGAACATTAGGAGCTCATGGCACCCAAATACATCTTGCATGCTACTTTCTATACTAAAAGATCAGCACAGACCATCACTTCTTAATGTTTCTTCATTTGTGACTTGTGATAAAGGAGATCCAAATTTCAACATAGTCCCGTGGACAGAAGCAGGGTTATTCAGAACATCCGAATGCTACTTAGAGCTCCGCTCCACTCCTTTCCCCCAAGGAACCCACATCAGCATGCAGGGGAGGGGAGGTGTCCCTGGTACCAACAGCACTGCCACTTAGGATGCTTAGTCGCAAAAGCTGACCTGCTGTGGTAGCTTAAGCAGAGGGAACCTCAGGGAGGCTGGGCGTTTGCAGCAGGTTAACAGACCCTTTTGCTTCTGCATGAGAATTTGACCTTGGGTTAATTCTCTAGCTCTGTTCCCCTGGAAACCTGATAAAAATTGTGGTTTCCAGGCAACATTGCTTGCAGGTAGAACGAGCCCAGATTGGTCAATTGTATCTGACCTGATAGTACTAGAAATACTTGATAAAGATCCAGAGCTTTGGGCTTCTCTGAATTCACTGACTCTTGTAACCGGCTGTGTCTTTTGAAGAGACCTTGAAAGATAATTTTACAGAGTTGTTAAAAGAGATATTGGGAGTTGTAAAGCAGGACAGCTCCACAGCTACCCAAAGGGATCTCATCTCCTTACAACCTGGGGGTCCCCTGGGGCTGAGAGGTTTCCTCCTGTAGAGAGTGACCAGCTCAGAGAGGGCTCTGGGCGGAGGGGATAGACCAGACCTCTGTAGAGGCATAAAGAGGCAGTAGGGGGGCACAGAGCGCTGGATGTGTGAGGCGCTTTACAATCCATGTAGCTGAATCCTCATCTTGGCCTTGTGAGCTAGGAACATCCTTATCCACTGGTGAGAAAATTAAATCTTTGACCCTACCCTGCTACTTAATAGAAAAATTCTATTGGGAAGCTAAGGATCTTGGTAGCACATTAATATATCTCTGTATTTTTTACATTGATGAAAATAATTCTATTTACCAAATGTAATATGTACATCAATACACATATACATCAGTTAGACAGGAGGAATAAATTCGGGATTTTACTTTTATATTCCGAAGCCAGAATACACGGGTCAGTATCCTGGTTCCAATACTCATTAGCTGTGTGACCTTCAATACGTTACTTAACCACTCTGAGACTCACTTTCCTTATCCTACAATGGGAGAATCTTCTTCAGAGAGCTGTTAAGACACTCTTACCGGTTCAGGTAGTTAAAGTTCTAAAACTCAGCACACATTAGGCTGTTTTAAATAATGGCTATTATTATTCTCACTACTGTGGCGTTTATCACCTGGAGGTATATGGTCACGGGGCCTCTCAGACTTGAAGGATTTGGATCTTGTTAACATGTAGATTCTACTCATTAGTCCTCAGGGTGGGGCCTGAGAGTCTCTGTTTCTAACAAGCTGCAGGTGTGGCCGCCAGTCCAGGGACACTCTGCTCTAGTTTTTGTGTCTGTCTTATCTTCACTTCAGCCTACACTAGCTTCCAAATTTAAGTCGCATGAAAGCAAAAAGTAAGCCTATGACTTTTGTCACCTGGTAGCACTTCACCCGTCATAGGTGCCTAGTAAACATTTCCTGGAGTTTAGGGGCTGGATTGAGCCTCGCAGGCCCTCCACTGTCCTTACCTCTGCATGGGTCCCAGAGGCCAGGCGTGGCCAGCCTACAGCACTCAGGGGGCTCTGGAGCAACTGCCACCTGGGACAGCTCGGAGCCTACAAGGAGCCAAACAAGGAGGCCCAGCTCCCCTTATAGGGCTCAGGATGGCAAATTAGTGACAAGCTGTGGAAAGGAAAGGCCAGGCAGGATGTGACAGGTGTCGTCCCTGGGGACAGCATAGGGTCGGATCCTGAACTTCACCAGCTTCACGCTCTGAACACCTCCTGTCTCTGGGCTTGTCAACTCCCTTAGACTCAGGTGCCTGGGAATGTTTCCCAGCCGAGGGGGAGAAATTGCTCCTGACCCCAGGTGACGAGCTGAGGGACCCGTGGTAAGAACGGCGCTGTCTCCCAACACATGGTTTCAGTCTGGCCAGCTGCACGGCCACCCCCCGGTGTTTCAATATCCACATCTTTTCTGAATCCACTGAACTGGTTCCCCATAGCTGTCTGGTCTGGTCTGATACCAGCTTCTCCTGATTTGAGGGAAAAGGGATAGAAAACTTGACTTTTATGACACAAAGACTAAGGTCCAGAGCTTCCCTGTCCAGCCTGGTAACCACGAGCCATAGGCAGCGATTTGTATTTAAATATGTTGAAATTAAATAAAACATAAGCTTCACTTCCTTAGTGCCACTAGCCTCATTTCAAATACTCAAAAGCTGCTGCAGCTGATGGCTCTTGTGTGGGACATTTCTGTCATCTCAGCGCTGGACCAGAGACTCATTGCAGGAGTGACCCCCTTTAGGAAAACAGCCATGGAACATCCAGAATGCTACTTATAACTCTGCTCCACTCTTTTCCCCCAAGGAACCCACATCAGCATGCAGGGGAGAGGAGGTGTCCTTGGTACCAACAGCACTGTCACTTAGGATGCTTAGTCGCAAAAGCTGACCTGCTGTGGCAGCTTAAGCAGAAGGGAGACCTCAGGGAGGCCGGGCGTGGGCAGCAGGTTAACAGACCTTCTTGCTTCTCCATGAGAATTCGACCTTGGGTTAATTTCTAGCTCTCAGCTTTCCCAAGCAACAAGGAAGGAGCCTTTGGAGAGGCAAGGGACAAGCTCTCCTCCTGAAGTGTATGCCCTGGTCCCAGTTTTCATCATCTTGAACTCAGTTTCTTAAGGCGTGTTCATCACCATCAGATTTTGTCAGGTACTTATGACATCCTATGGGTCTCTGGGTGACGTTTCCTTCCACTGTTATCCCTAGCTTGCTGATAAGGAACGTCAGGCTCAGAGAGGTTGTGCAATATGCTCAGGTTACACAGCTCATCAGGGCAGAGCTGGGGTGCAAAGTTAGGAAGCTTGAGTCCTCCTGAGCTCCCTCTCTACCATGTGTCACACCCAGGGGACAAGGAAGGACAAAAGGATTCCCTGTGAAGGTTAAAAGCCTGCAGATCTGTGTCCAGGAACATCTTGCTTTATATGCTTTCCTCTGCCTCTTTTTTATTTCCTTCTCCATTTTTCCTGGCCTCAGGTCTCAGTGAATATTGTTCATATAAACAGAATAATGATCATCAAATCACTTTATCTGGCTGGACAACAGTTAAAAGCCTTTGAGAAACTTGTTAATCTCTTAAATTGCTATATACGTAAACAGAAAGCTGAGCATGGTGGCACCCACCTATAATCGCAGAGGCTCCAGAGCTGAGGCAGGAGGATTGCAAGTTCAAGGCCAGCCTCAGCACCTTAGCAAGATCCTAAGCATCTCAGTGAGATCCTGTCTCTGAATAAAATACAAAAAAAGGGCTGGGGACGTGGCTCAGTGGATAAGTGCCCCTGGGCTCAATCCCCAGTATCCCCTCGCCCCCAAGAAAAAACATAGAATCTGCATGTTTTATTTTTAACTGACAACTAATGATTATATATACCAATGGGGCACAGTATAATGTCTCATTACATGCACACCTTATGGAATGATCAGATCAGGCTGATTTGCATATCCCATCATCTCAAATGTTTGTCATTTCTTTGTAGTGCGAGCATTTAAAATCCTCCCAGAGACTTTGAAGTGTATAACACATTCTTATTAACCACGGTCTCAGAGCTGTGCAGGAGATCTCAGAACTCACTCCTCCTGCCTGTCTGTTCGTCCCCTGGCCCCTGTTGACCTCCTCCTGTCCACCCCATTGCCACTACCAGCCTCTGCTACCACTGTCCCCCTCTCTGCCCCTGTGATATAACCTGCCTCTTAGATCCTTACCTCAACATTACTTGAGCTTTTCATTTATTGTACTTAAATGCTCTCATTACTTACTGTTAAAGATTTGATCAGTTATCCATTCATGTAGTAACAAAGAGCCAATGCTCACTGGATGCCTGTGCCAGGTCCTGTGCTTAATACTCTACATGAATCAGCTCATGTATCCCTCTCGAAGGCCCCTCAGGTAGATATTATCATTGTCATTGTCATGCCCATTTTAGAGATGGAGAGAGGATGGCCTGTTTGCTCAGCGTGGCAGCCTGGCTCCAGAACTCACAGCGTTAACAGGGACGCTAGCTGTAGAGTGTCTGGCCATGTGCTAGGGAGGGCTGACCCCAGGAGACCTCACAGCTAGGACAGAGGGGAAAGTGCCAAGTGTCCAGGGAGGTGCAGGTAAACTGCTGGGGGAGAAGGAAATCAGGAAGGCAGTATCGACCCAACTTGGAAAGGCAGATAAGATCGGGCAGGGAGCCGTAGAGGTGGGAGGCGGTCCAGGTGAAGGCGCCATTGGCCAAGGCTCCAGGAGGGAATCTGACACACGGTGGGGTGGGGAGGACTCCTAAGGGGCTGGACTGTCCGGGCTGTGAGCAGAGGCCTAGCTGTTTAGCCAATCACTAAAATGCTTCTCCGTGGGTCAGTAAAGAGCCACAGCCCCAGTCCCCTCAATGTCCTCCCCAACCAGTGACTGCATCTTGGCATCTGGCCCTGTCAGGGACCTCAGGGTGCCCTGTCTGCGCCGGGGTCATAGGAGCTGGTCGGGGCCTGGCCTTGCTGGTAGTTAAATACTTAGAATATCATCCCCGAGTGGAAGGCGTGTTGGGGAAGATGATGGGCTGCAGCGTCACAGGGGCCTTCGGGCCTGGAGGATGGACAAGGGGAGAGTGTGACTAAACTGCAAACCCTGCTCCCCCTCCCTCTGCTTGGAGCCTGCTGACCTGCCCCTCTGGCGAAGAGGGCCCTGCCCCTCCTGCGAGGAAGGCCCCGCCCCTCTGGCCCCTCTGGGGAGGAAGGCCCCGCCCCTCTGGCCCCTCTGGGGAGGAAGGCCCCGCCCCTCTGGCCCCTCTGGGGAGGAAGGCCCCGCCCCTCTGGCTGGGAAAGCCCCGCCCCTCTAGCTGGGAAGGCCCCACCCCTCTGGCCAGGAGGGCTCCACCCAATGGGGAGGAAGGCCCCGCCCCCTCTGCCTGGGAAGGCCCCGCCCCTCTGGCGGGAAGCCGCCCTTCTCCACAAATCCTTTGGTGAATAACCCCAGCAGCTGTTGGGAGCTGGTATACTAGGCCCTGGGGCTAGTGCTTCTCCAGATTCCCCATGTAGCATCACAGGCCCCTCCCAGATGCAGTTATTCTGCCAGTTTTACAGATGGGGGAGTGAGAAATTCAAGGACGTGCCCAAGGTCACACAGCTAAGTCAGGAAGGGATGGGCAGGAACTGAGCCCTGCACTGTGAGTCCGGCTGTCCTCTGGGTCACCTCCCTGTGGCCCTACACTGCCCTGGCATTTTGCATCGTCTCTGCTGCCAGACCGGAGCTCCTCACAGGCAGGGTCAGGGCCGTCCGTCATCTGGTGCTCTCTCCGGCAGCCATCCAGGGCCTGGCGTTGAGTGGGTGAGACAGCAAGATCAGTCAGGGACACGGCAGCAGGGGGATGGGACAGGGACAGATGTAAGAACCTGTTAGAAGTTTCTTGAAAGAGTCCCCCAACAAGACAACAGAAGCCGTGCATCATGGGTGCCATTCTCTGTGCCTCTCAGGGAGACATGTCACTGTTGGCCTCCTCCCTGCTCTTGGATGTCCCAAGGGAAACCACATGGACCTCCCAGAATTTTTGGCTCTTTCTCATTTGCCTGGAACTGGCAGCCCCTTGTATGCTCCGTATTTGGAGCTGAGGTCACTGTGAACACTCTGGAAAAACCTTTTCTTAAAAAATAGAATTAACAAAAATTAGCCCTTAAAGCCACGAGGGCAAATTGACAGCTGCCCATCAGGGCAGGGCCGAGGCAGGAGCCCAAATGCCCGGGAGCCAGCGGCCTGCAGAGAGGATGGTCTCTGAGCACAACCAGCTTCATGACCATCTGCCTCTGCCAAGCTTCCACTTTTATTTTTATTTCTGAATGCCTTCAGAAATAGTGATATCAATCGTGGCCAACACGTAGCTGGGTTTCACGTGGTGGGAAATAGCCCAGGTGGCAAATCTGGTCACTTGCTCAGTGGACAGATCGGAGTTAATTTTGCATTCTTTAAAGTCTGACGTTGCACACAAAGTCTCTGCACGTCGGTGGGTTTCCTGGGTTTTGATTGATTTAATCAGTCCCTCCACCTTCCATTTTACCCTCCTCATGGACTGCATCTTTTTTTACAGCTACAATATGAGGTGCTATAAATTCCAATTTTTATGTTATTGTAGGGTTTTTTTTCCTGAAAAGGTATATATTTTTATTTTTTTAATTTTGGAAAATATAAGAAGAAAGATTAAAATTACACAATTCTGATACCCACATGCAGCCAAAATTAGTATTTTAGTGTATTTTCTTACCTTTTTTAAATGCAAATAGGGAAGGCTTTTTAAATGGTTGTACTATGTATGTACAACTTTATATCTTTTTATTTCCCTTAATAGCATACAATAAGCATTTCTTAGTACTGCTCCAGAACATCTATACACATCATTTTTAATGACTGCAAAATATTCCACCTTCTGAATGGATCGTAATTTCCTAATGGTTCCTGGGTTGCAGGTCATTTGGGTTGTTTCCAATTTGTGAATTGCTGTTCTTTCCAAACTACCCACAGTAGCACGACTAAGCTGTCTATGGAGAGGAAATGGGTATAAAAAGAGTGGTCTGTTTGGAGGAGAGTGACTGAGGAGTTAATCCGTGGGGCCTCGGATGGCCTGGGTGAGCAAGAAATTGCAGAAGGAGAGCCCTGGCAGGAAGCCCTGCCCAGGCACCCCACACCGTTCCTTTTGCAAAGAGCAAGGCCTTGTGGGAAGCCTAAGGCAGAATGGCATCCACCTGGCTCACATCTCAAGAGACTGGTGCTAGAAAAGCCAGGAGAGGCCCAACTGAAACAGGGGGCTGCTCTAGGGAGCCCTGGGAATCCCGCCCATCTTGCTGTACCAGGTTGTGCTACAGTGAAGCGCCCATGAGCACCCTCAGAAGGCCAGGGTTCACCTAGTTCTTTTGCTCCTTTATCATTCTAGACTTTAATTTCCGGTCCGTGTATGTTTTCCCCGTGTATAAGAAACATCACCCGGGAGGAGGCCTCCTTCGTCTTTACATGGGTGGAGAAATTTGGTCAAGAATCAGCCACCCGGTTCCGACCTGCCCAGGAATGTAGGCCAAGGGAGGAGCTGGCCAAAGAAGGTGGATCTTTCCCCCAGGCCTCTCTTCTCACTGCCAAGTTCAAGTGCAAGCTGGCGGCTGGCCCTTTGACAGTCTTTTATCCCACTACTCTGTGAGTCCCTGGCATAGGAACCCCCTCCCAGGCCACTCCCTGGGCCCCACACTGTGAGTGGCGAACCAAGGACCTGGCTGACCTTCCACTGCTCTGCAGCCCCTCCCTCCCCGAGGCGCTGTCCTTTAGACCCCTGAGCACTTCAGAAGAGCATCTCACAAGGCACATTTCGTGCTATGTCCCACATCCTGGTCATCTGCCTTCTTTCTTGACGGCCGCTTTAGGCCCCAGTCCACTAATCCAAAGGCCTCGTCTAACAAGCCTACAGGTGTGGCCAAGGCCAGTCAGACTTGTGCAGTTTGAGGTGCCCTGGAATATCGGGGCCATGTGGCCACACTAAACCCCCTTGCTAGATGGAACACTGGGGCCAGGTTTGATATCCTTGTGTCCTCAGCACAGACCCTCGCCCCAAGGAGACAGCCAGGGAACCCGGTACATGCTCAGCCTGCCCCCGAGGGCTCCTCCTGTGCATGTATTTATCATTTCTCAGGTTCATCTTGCATCCTCCCTCCCACCCCTGGGCTACTCCAGTTCACAATGAATCCTAATAGAGCCTGGCACTGCCTCACCTGATTCCCTCTGCCAGGGTGCTCTTTGCAAACCCTACTCTGTCCCCATTCTGGGCTCAAGGCCGTGCCTCCCAGCCACCCCACTCCCCTCAACCCAGGCTGATTCTGGAGCCGTGACTTCATTGTCTCATAAGGCTTGGTGCATCCCAGAGGGAGGCATAATGGCCCTTTGTCTCATGCTGTCCACATTCGACCATGAGTCCACGGGGGACTGGGACCTCTGCAGTATCACCAAGGACAGATGCTTGGGCATAGTGGTACTTATTTATTCCTTCATCCACTCAACCGATATTTATAGAGCATCCACCATAATGCCTACCTTCCTGGAGCTTACATATTACCAAAGAAGATAGATATCAGGTACAGTAGTATAAGGAGAAATAAAACAGATATTCCGACAAGGTACAAGTGATAAGAGGTGCTGTTTGGGGGAGGGTGATCTAAGGAGGCAGCAAGCCACGTGGATATCTCAGGACAGATCTTGGCAGGCAGAGAGAACAGTAAGTGCAAAAGTCCTGGGGCAGGAGCATTCTTTACGTGCACAAAGCCCAGCAAGGAGGATGAAGCAGAGCACGTGAGGAGACTGGTGGAAGATGGAGTCCAAGGTGGGCAGGGTCAGTACCTGCAGGGCCTTTTAGGCATGCAAAGGAGTTTGGTTTCTATTGCCTGAGTGGTGAGAGGCTTAGTAAAGTTTTGTTCGATTGAATTCTTTGAGTTGAATTGCACTAAAACAACTTGGGTTTCAAACAAGTTTTGAACTGGCAATATCCTCCATCGGCCCTGATCATCTACCAACTCGGGAGTGTGATGAACAACCCCATTTAGCAACTTCAAGACCTCACCTGTCCTGGAACTAGCACAGTCTTGCAAACTGTCTCAGCATTCTTTCTCCTGGTACCACCTTTGCCAGCCCCTCCCCCATGCACCAGGTCCACTGTGATGGCAGGTCCGGTACAGGTGACATCTGCACTAAAAAGCTATATGATCCCAGTGCAGCCCATTATTTCTGTTTCCTTTCTGTTTTTCCCAGAGTCTAAAAAGACTTTGAGGGTCCCTGGGATTTATTCTGGGCCCTTGGCAGAGTCCCAGGGCCTGACTTTTAACCTAGTTTTTACCCAAGCCTGGTTCTCATTAAATCTCAATTATGTGGAATTCCTATCCTTAATGCAACTGGAAATGAGCCACATTTTGCTATTTTTATCATTTGACTGCATCTTTATAACCCATTTCAGAGTGTTATGCCCCAGAGTAAAGGAGGGGAACCACCAGAATTTAAGCTAAGCAAATTTACAGATTTCCATTACACATTCATCAGTTCATCTAGCAAACATTCGTTCATTCACCCAAAGAAAGCTGGCTGGGGACCTCTGAGATCCAGCAGGAGGCAGGGTGAGCTCTGGCCTCGTGGAGCCAGGGCTCCACGTGTGAGGAGAAATAACAGACCCGAGAGTTGATATGACATGTCATCTTGAATAGCGACAAGGGTCACTCTGTGCAAGTTGGAAGGGTACAAATACAAATAGCCCGTGATGACACAAAGGCAGCAGTTGCACAATCTAAATAGTGTCGTGCACGGATTGTGTGCAGGGTGCTGTGGAGGTGGGGGGTGACTGACTGCATTGTGGGTGTGGCGGCCCTTGGGGAGCAGTGTCCAGAGGGGGTGATATTTGATCAATATCTTGAACGCTGGATAGAGACCGTGGAAAGACAAAGAAACAACCACAGGAAAAGAGAGAGAGAGGGATGAACACAGGATATTCCAGAAATGACCGATCATTTGGTGTGGCTGAGCATGTCGGTGCTAAATAGGCGTGGAACGGAAGTACAGAGACTCTTAGGGTGGAGGCGAAGTCTGAAAGTCACAGGGTCCATTGTACATTTGAATCTCTGCCCCACCCCCAAAGTCCTCCCCAGGGCTTGTCCAGCCAAGGCCCCTCCCACCTTCTGAGTGCCAAGCCTCCTCCAAGTCTGTCTTACCTGGAGAGCAGAGACCAGCTCCCTGGAGCAGCTCACCATGGCTGGGGCTTGCAGAACTAGTCCCTTCCTAATTCAGAGGCGGTTCCTGGCTGCTCAGACACTTTCTGAGCACCTTTGTGCAGGGCATGTGTTACCCAGTTTCCAGAGTGGAACCTGGTGCTCATTAGCTGTGTGACTTGCTAACGTGTAGCCATTGACCCAGGTGCCTTGCAGCGTCAGAATTAAAACCCAAAGCTGTCCGGCTCCAGAGCCTGCATTCTTGGGGGACGGCTATCAGTTTAACTCAACATTTAGTTAGCACCTACTCCGACAAAATCCCCCTGTCCTAGGCATTAAAGCAGAAGGTGCCAAGATGAATAAGCATGGTGTCTGCATTCCTGAGATTCCCCTTCGAGGGCTTTGGACAGTGGAGCCAACTCCCAGTTCTTGTAATTATGCATATTTGGCATTGGCTTGTAGCCTGGCTGCTACAACAAAGGAAAGTGACGTTTTGTTCAGGGCAGTGCACAGGCCCATCCTGTTTGGGGCTCTGGGGTGAGCCCACTGCAGGAGCCTCCCAGTGGAGCCCTTGCCCAGGTCTGTGCCAGAAGGATTCAGGCAGGGGATGGACCTGGGAAGGTGGAAGGGAGGCCACTGGTGTGTACAGTCAGACCGAGCGGAACGAAGCTTCAGCTTGGACACATCCCAGGGATGAGCAGAGGAGAATTTATAGCAAGGCCCAGAGGCTGGAGAGCTGGAAGCAGGATGAGAACAGGTGTGAAAGTCTGCAGGAGCCAGCTGTGCGGGCTCACATGTGCAGCAGCGCCCCCTGTAGGCAGATCGTGGTTCTGCACCGTCATGGCTGCAGGAGAAGGGAGTGGGCAGGACCTGACTTGGTGACTTTCCCTACTTTTTTCTGGATCCAGTGTTGTTTTTCTTAATCTAATGCCTATGTTTATATCAATTTTGGCTACATGTTCAATGGCAGATGTAGATGAAGGTGCCTAGTCGTAAAGCTTCCAGAAAGTGCGCTTCCACCCGGTTCCCTTGCTTACCCCCTGACCCTCATTGCTCAGGGGAGGGAGGTGTCCAAGGGCAGGTGATGGCTGTGCCTTACCGCCTCCCTGGCTCCCATAGGACCAGCTCCTGCACCTCAGCCAAGTCTCCACCGACTTCCGCACCTGCACCCTCTATCCTGATGGCGGAGATTGGCTTTGACTCTCCCTTGGGTGGAAGTTCCTCTGCCCCCACCCAGGACCGTCCCCAGAACACAGCCCCTTCCCTGAGAGATGAAGAACGGGGTTCTCCCGAGAAGGGATGAGCCTCACTCCCGCCCCCACCTCACCTGAAGAATTTGCTGGTGGAGATGGGGGGGGACCGGCCCTGGAGGTCTGGCATCAGGAAGCGCCCTTCTCACCGTCCCTTTACGAAGATGGCAGGGTCCCCTCCTGGTTCCCATCCTGGCTCCCTCCAGCCTCAGCCCAGTGCAGAAGGGCCAACACGAAGCCTGAGAGGGACCCTTCAGGGTGTTCTCTTCTCACACGAGTGGAGACCCCATGAGCCTGCGGGAGGCCACGTGGCTGTCTTGCGGACCTGGAGCTGCCTCTTCTGTCCTTCTCTCTTCCCTGATTTAGGCCCCCGGGGGGAGGGGGTCTTCTCTTTCCTGTCTTCTTCTGTGTTCCCTTTATTATTTTTTTCTTTTTACTGGGAAATTATGTCCCCTCTCCATCCCCCGCCCCCTCAGAGGAGCCCCCTCATTCTGCATAGTGACATTCTCTCTTTTTGATTCTTATCATCTCAATTCGTTCCGGGGCTTTGGTGCATTTATAGCTGATCTCACTCTGAAGGGACTTGAACTAAACTCACAGTATGAGTTAGATGTAAGAGAGCCACAGAACCAAGATAACAATACAAAAACGTGTCATTAGGACCAAGGAAGAGCGTTTTACCAGAACATCTCTCCTGGGATTCGTTACTGGAACTCAGCACAAAGTTTAGCTCTGAGTTTCCTGGCTACCAAGGTAAAAATGGAAATAAGAGTCATATAACTGTCATCATCTAATTTAAACACATGTCCACACACAGACACGCACCAACATGTTTACAAAACAAACGCTTCACCAAAGATTCTTTCCAGCTTTAGCAATTTTAGTTCAGGGATGATATGCTTAAGATCTTTCTGGATCTCCTGGAAAGAGTTTAAAAATTCTGTAAACAAGTCTAGGGGTGAGACTAGGGATAAATGAGCCCTACTCGGGGTCTCTGGAATTCAACATGTCGAGTCTGTGACAGCATTTATTGTCCAGGAGTGTCCCCTCGGGGTACAGGAGCCATGACCTTCTCCTACTCGAGTGGAGTTTGGGGTTCGGTGGCTCTGCCCTCCCTCCAGGGGTTCACCACAGAAGCGTCTCGGGCCCGGGGCGCCCATCCATGAGCCAGCTTTGGGTAGAAAGTCTGGGACCCCAGAAGCACTCAGGAAATGGCAGGTGCTAAAAACTCACGACAAGGACGCCGACGGTGAGGACGTAGGTCAAGGTACCGGGAGGAAAGTCAAATGTGAATTGTCTACCATCCTCCGCAGCCCTCTGCCCACTCCCCACGCTATGAGGACCCCCGTCTGAAATGCTACTGACCCCAAAGACACCCGCAGCTCCAGGACCCAGCGGGAGAGCCACGAACCACACGTGGCTACTTAGAATGGCATCAATTAAAATGCTAGTTCCCTGGTCACACCAGCCACCTTCCAGGTGTCCCAGGAGAACCCATGTGGAGGGACACCAGCTGTCTCTGTCGCAGGGGGTCGTGGATCAGCCCCGAGGAGGGCATCTCATCAGAGCAGAAGGTCCCCCGGGACAGTGGCCCATGGTCTTTCCCCGACTCCTCTGTCCAGATTCTCGTTATTTCTTTCAAAACATCCGACTGTTATTTTAAGGAGAAGAGAGGCTCTCTCCCGTTTTAAGTCTCCCTGTGAGGACAGGGGCCCCGGGAGGTGGGAGGATGCCCAGGTCCACAGCGAGAGAGGAGCAGGCCCGGTCCCAGCTGCCTCCGCTCAGGCAGCCCCCAGCGGCACCGCAGGTCCGGGCAGTGCCTGCCTGAGCCTGTGCTTAGATGAAAGGGTCCAGATGGACCCCTGTGGACGCCTCCCCGTGACCATGCTGTCCCCACCAGGCGCAGGGTAAAGTGAGATCCAGGGGTTTGTTACCCGGGGACTATACCGTTGTTTTCAAAGTCCCAGCCCAGGGACAAACTGCAGGCCACCTCCGCCTCTCCTTTAGATCCCCTCTGCTCAGCTGTGCGGAGGAGATTCCTGCTTGGCCTTTCCAAACTGATCGGTTAATTTTAAATTTTGGATTTTTTTTTTTTTTTTTGACTGCTGAAGACTTGGAGGCACGTTTAGATTCCAGGGCATTTCTCTTGTTATTCTTCTTGTTCGGGTTCATGAGGATGCACTCAAAGGCTTTGTCAGTGAATTTCCACAAGGTTAATGAACAAATTCAACTTCCTGTGATTTAGTTTACACCTTTACAGGAACAGACAGAATGCGTTGTAACACGTATTCTAACAAACGTCCTTTCTGAGACTAAATATAGAGCCTCAAGTTTACAAGTTCCCAGTCCTCGGAAGATAATGACTAAAAGAAAAAGAAAATCAAACCATGCTGGCAGAATATGGGATAAATAGAGGTTTAACCTACAAGGTATGGGACTGAGATATGTGTCACTTAGAATTAGATCCAGCTAAGAGTGACAGCTCAGATAGCAGGTGTTTAACCAAGAAAGTTTATGTCTCATATAAACAAAGTCTGAAAGTAAGAATCCAGGGAAAGTACCGTCACTTACGCAGCTGTCAGAAACCCAAGTCCTCTTCTCCTATGGCTCTGTCTCCATCATAGATGGCTTCCATCTCATGGTCCAGACAGGTTGCTAGTGTGCCAGCCATCAGGCCCACTTTCTTGCCCATAGAATGAAGGAAATCAGAGAAATTTGAACCTCTTCCCTTTAGGGCCTTTCATGAAAGTCTCATATGAAACTTCTGCTTCTCCTTCATCATAAGAACCAGTCTCCTAGTTGCAAGGCGGACTGAAAACCATGATCTTTATGCTAGGTACTCATGAGCCAATTAAAATTGGGGGATTACTAAGGAAGAAAAGGAGAACCCATGTGGAGGGACACCAGCTGTCTCTGTCGCACTGTGAAGATATTCTTCATTAAATTTTCCAGGAAAGGGTCGTGGCTAACTCATGGTTCTGCATATTTTTGTCAGTTCATTCTTGTGTTTCTTTTCAAATATTTTTCTGAGGGTATTTTTCCCCCTCTGTGTTTCTCAACTACAATTATAACTGATGAATCAAGTGTTGGGAACTGAGCTTTATTCCAGAAGCTACAGGGCTCTGCCTATACCCCTTCCCCACCTCTCTCCACCATCACCTTCTACCTGTCCATCTCCCCCATCTCTCTCTCCCCCTCTCAGGCCCAGTTG